>NW_026623078.1:35714735-36964735 GCF_023065955.2 Ursus arctos
CACCCAGATGTCTGGGCGAGGGGGGCTGGTGAGGGAAGTGACCAGAAGTCAAATTTGGGATGTATTGTGAAGGTTAGGAGTCACGATATAACTCCTCCCTGCTAGACCCTCCGTGCTCCCTTTGAAGTGTATTCATTCTATTTAATTCACTTTACTTAATTATTTGGCACATTTCTGTAATTTTTTTAAAATCCTCGTCACAAGACTGTGATTCTCTAGGCTGTCTTGTTCGTTCTGTGTCACTCCACACATATCAATGTGCCTGGCACACAGTAGGTGCCTATTAAATGTTGAACGCATGGAGCTGAGGTCCTTGTAGCACAGTGATTATGAGCATCCATCCCGGAGTCAGATTTCCCGGGTTCAAATCTGACACCCTTCAGCTGTGTGTGTGACTGTGGCAGCCTCCGTGGCCCAGTGCCGCGGGCTCGTCACTGACAGAATGGGGATAGTCACAGCGCCTGCTTATTGTGAGGATTAAGCAAATAAATACACGGGGTGTAGAAGTGTGCCTCACACATTGTAAGCACTAAGTGTTCACTGAATTAAAATAAAGTTGAAGTTAGAAGACCTCAATTTTTACTATCACCCAGAGAAATATCTTCTTGGTGCCTTCAAAGTTCTCCCTGAGACATGGGCAATTGTACTTCTCCACAGAAAGTTTTGAGTAAAATTTAAAAACTGTCCATCACTTTATTTAAAAAAATTTTTTTTAACTTTAGTCAAATGACTTTCTTTTATTTTGTTCCTAAGATTTTATTTATTTATTTGAGGGAGAGAGAGTTATTTGAGAGAGAGAGAGAGAGAACACGAGAAGGGCGGCAGAGGGAGAAGCAGACTCTCTGCTGGGCAGGGAGCCCGACGTGGGACTTGATCCCAGGACCCTGGGATCATGACCTGAGCCAAAGGCCGATGTTTAACCGACTGAGCTACCCAGGGGCCGCTGGCTATCACCTTAGGAAAGATTTATTCGATTTGTTAATTTCTAGAGAAGGGGTGCACGTCTAGCAACCTGGTTTTATAGGACAGCGTCTGTACATCTCCTTCCATGGGGTATCCCCAAATTTCATGACCATATCCAGCAGTAGCAGATCACTCACTTGGAATAAGACACCCCCCCCCCCCCGCCACTTCCAAGCCCTATATAGAACCTAACATAAAAATCTCCCCCTCTCCTCGGCCTTTCTGTCTGGTCAAATCCGCGACTTCTCCCAGCCTTGTCCCATTTCCCCTGAGAGCTCTCAGGCCCAGGCGTCTGGGGAGGTGTCTCTGGACTGTACCAGGTCTGGCAGGGCTTGGCTTTCTGACAAGCATACCATTAAAGACCCCAGAGAGTGGGCCCAAGAATGTGCGCCTGTTCTATTCCTGTCCCCACTTCCTTTCCAGTAAAGGGCAGGGCGAGTTGCTACCGGCCGCTGAGTGCTACTAATAGACACACAGGCCTAGGGGAAATTGTGTGTCCCGCACGGGGATAAATCAGGATCAGCCCCCGCTGTACAAGAGCGGGGTGATAGTTAAGAGAAAAAGGGCGTATTTTGTATACTCTTGCTGGGCACTGCACCCATATCAGATGCGATATATATTTTTGGGGGGAGGCTTTGGTATGCTCCCCTTCTCTCCCCACCAGCCAACATTCATTACAAATGTTCCATCATCCTACATCGCATAACTGAGCGCATGGATTAAAGCAAAGGCGATTTCCCTCTCCCAGTCCGGCAGAGAGCTCAGGCCTCAGGCTTCATACACACGCGGACTGGCCTCGGAGTTCTGCTAACCCAGGCCCAGACCTGGGCAGTAGCTGGCAGGGCTGTGAATCTTAATTCACCAAGGCAATTTTAGGAGCACAGTGTAAAAAGGGAATCCTAGGGAAGCAAATAGTAGTGGCTGCATTTTGAATTTCACCCACCATGAGAGCAGCCCGGGAGCTCAGAAAAATCGTGAGATGCCACTTACGGTCTATAAATACATACATGCGGCGTGTGCGTCGAGGTACCGAATAGCATTCAGCTTTCTGGGCAGATGGACTTTAAAACAAACACCCTCGCTCCCGATTATAGCTTCGGGAAGTTTTTTTTTCTAAGCCTTTAAATAACTCTGAGCTAGTTACATTATGAGTCGTCCTGACCGTGAGGTTTAGGGGGACCCTGCAGGATTTCCTTCCCTGGAGGCCTCAGGAGCAGGCGCGAGGCCGTTCTGCCCTGCAGTGTTTCGGTGCGGTATTTCTTGGAGGGTGAAGGTAGACAGCCCCTCTGGGGAGGGGAGCAGAAGCCCGGTCTTGCTGCACCGCACCCGCGGCGCTCCGGAACCTTCTGTGTGCTGTACTCTGGAAGGGTCTGGCTGTGTCCCCAAACCTCAGCACTACGGGTAGGTGGGCTAGATCCTGCTGCTCGGCACAGTCCTTGAAGGAGCCCACCTGCACAGACCAGCAGAGTCACCTTAGAACTCATTTTTATTTTCTTCTTATACCACTTTTTTATGGATGATGCATTTCCTAAATTTGTCCCTTGCTGGGCAGGGGGACTTTAGTGTTTATTTCTCAACACTCATCTTGTTGAAAGGACTCCTTTGTCCAAGTATTTGGGGACCTGGTCATGTGTTTGGATTTGCCTTATACACACTGGTTATGACGGACGGCCTCCCAAGGTCCTTCTCAGTCTGGGCAGGAAAGACCGAGAGACTAAAGGACAAGACTGCTGAGCCTCCACTGCCTCTCTGGTGTGACCCCTAATCACTGCTACTGGAAACTCTGTGTTCTCTTTCCTTCGAAAGGTTTCTATGTAGCACGAGGAAAAGCATAGAGTGTACAAATGAAGGGTTATTTGACCAACAGAAAATGATGGAGCCAAGTCATCAGCTATCGTAAGACTAGAAACCACAGTGCTGATTGGCACAGGCCCTAAGGCCTTTGTAGACTATAAATGCTTTTGAGGCTCAAAGTCACGAATACTCCCCATTGGGGGAAAAAAACGCACATTTAATTTGACAGACAATTTCAGGGGGTCCAAGGACCCTACCCTAGTGTTCTGCATTTTATAAATCACTCTCACATATGTTTTATTTTTGACCTTTACACGTGACCCTGCTGGGCTGATATTACTATTAGCCTCATTTTCAGAGAGTACCGAGGCTCACAGCAGTGACTTGCCTAAGGTCACTTAGTAAGTAAATTGGGGAGGCTTTGCAAGGGTAAATCCACATTCTTTCCACTGTGCCATATCGGCCTGTGTGATCTGATGGCCATCTCTGCAGGGATTAGGAAGACCAAGCAAGCCCAGTCTCTATTCCTGCATTCGGACTTTGTGTGTATGTAATTTCTGAGTGCAGCTCTAGATTGAGCTCACGGAGGCCTCACCAAGCCCTGCAGGGAGCGTTGCCTTACCCCAGATGAATGGTCCGTATGTGTTTCTGGATCCCTGCCGCAGTGCTCAGCACCTTCCCGCAGTTCTTCCAGAGGCATTTGAACATCACCTTCATAGAATTCTGTAACAGGAGAAAGTTACATGAAAATGAAAACTAACCCATCAATATTTTCTGTAACCCCAACACATTTTCTCCCCCTTCATTAGAAAAGGAACAACTTGGGCACCTGGCTGGCTCCTTCGGTTGAAGTGTCTGACTTGATTTTGGCTCAGGTCATGATCTCATGGTTGTGGCATCGAGCCACGAGTTGGACTGGGTGCTCAGAGGGGACTCTGCTTCACATTCTCTTCCACTCCTTCTCCCTCTGCCCCTCCATCCTGCACTCTCTCTCTTCCTCCAAAATAAATAAATAAATCTTTTTTTTTTAAAACATTTTATTTATTTATTTATTTGACAGAGAGACAGCGAGAGAGGAAACACAAGCAAGGGGAGTGGGAGAGGGAGAAGCAGGCTTCCTGCCGCGGAGGGAGCCCAATTCGGGGCTCGATCCCAGGACCCTGGGATCATGACCTGACCTAAAGGCAGATGCTTAAGAGCTGAGCCACCCAGGCACCCCAATAAATAAATCTTAAAAAAAAAAAGGTAACAACTTCCTATCACCTTTTTTTTTTTTTTAATGTCATGATTTGGGTTTTTATCTTTAAAAATTTTTTCAACATTCTATTTATTTATTTGAGAGAAGGAGAGAGAGCGAGCAGGAGCAGGGGTGGGGAGGAGCAGAGGGAGAGAGAGAAGCAGACTCTCTGCTGAGCAGGGAGCCCAATGTGGGGCTTGATCCCAGGACCCTGGGATCATGACTTGAGCCAAAGGTAGATGTTTAACCCACTGAGCCCCCCAGGTGCCCCCAACTTCCCATCATCTTGACTATAACTCAGCATACCATTCTAGAGAACTGCCCTCTCCCCCCAGCTGGTGAGGATCTTGGTGACCTCGGGCATTTTTCTGCATCCTTCATGGATACTGTTGCCCAGATATTTAGTTCACTCTCATTAAGGCGGTCACAGTGTCGTTTAGGCGGTAATGATGTATCTAACATCAGTTGAACACTTATCATATGCCAAGTGCTGTTGCAAAAGCTTATCTCATTTAATCCCAGAGATAGATACTATCATTGCCACCATTTATAGATTCGTAGAGAGTTTCAGTAAATTGTGTGCAGTGAATAAACCAGCTTCTAGCAAAGCTGGGAATGCAGGGAGTTGGGCGCCAGGAACTGCCCTTTCCACCAGGACACAATGCCACCTTCTTTTCAAGGGTCTCAGTGTCTTCCCCAAATAGTCCAGCACAGTGATTGAGAGCACTGATTTTGGACTTACTTCCTCCAGTCCTTCGCTCCCTTACTTATTAAGTAGGAACAATAACAGTACCCGTCCCAGAGGGTTATTATGGGATTAAATGAGGTCAGGAAAGTGAATCCTTTAGCACAACACCAACAGGACTAATTATTCAACCAATAGTAGTTGTTATGGTATTATTATGATTATACTTCCTGAAATGAATTTGACAGGAGATTAGTTTTCTCCAGAAAGGGCCCTTGTCCTTGGGGTGCCAGCGCTTTGCTGATTATTCCCACAGGCCGGGTGACAGTCACATCTGTGTGCTCACCGAGCCCTGTTTCCTTTTCATCCTGAGCCCACAGCTAGACCTCATTTCCCAGCCTCCCTTGCAGTCAGGTGGGGACATGTGACTGACTTCGGACTAATAGAATGTGGGCGGAAGTGACAGATATTCCTTCTAAGACTTGTTCCTCAACTACTTGGCAGTGCCATTTCATCCCAGGCTGCTGACTAAATGCCGAGGACGCTCAAGGACTCAGGGGACCTGCTTGATCAGGGGTTCTTAATCTTCTGTTTGCTATGCACCCTTTTGGCAGTTTCACATTAAACCTATGGAAAGTAATATTTTTTAACATTTAAAATAAAACACATAGAAATACAAAGAAGAGCAAGTGTATTGAAATACAGTTATCGAAATATTAAGAATATTTTGTGATATGCTTGGTACTCTGTATTCTTTCTTTAACATATTGAACATATTGAATAAGAAGGTCTTGTTCATTAATATAACTAATAACTACCATAATTTCAAAGTTGTGTTAAGCCTAAATGATATTTCATGGTATCTGCTAAAATTATAATGTGATACGAAAATATCTATGCTATCTACTGGTAGTAAAGTCACAGGTGGTTTGATGCTATCAATCATAACCACAGGAGATGCTGAATTGATAAGGAGGTTAATGACGATGAAAATATACTTTTCTCCCACTCCAAGTTCACAGACTCTCTGAATTCTGTCCACCCTTTTGGGGACCTGTGGACTCCAGGTTTAAGAATCCCTGCCTTACGAGGAAGGGGCCCAGGTCCCTGGAGGACTGTGTGGAGCAGAGATACTCCCTTCACCACTCCCACTGACCTGACTGGATTGTGACATATGAAATAAATAAGCCTTTATGGTGTTAAGCTTAACACTGAGGTTTGGAAATAGGCTGTTCCAACAGTAACCCTACCCTTACCAATAAACAGTCGCGGTGACACCTTCCCTGAACTGAGGGGCTTAGTGGAGCTTTGTTTACAAGTCCAGTAGGATTTCTGCCATCAAGCCCTTGTGGGGTTCACCAGTATATGCCCTGTTCTGTGGGACAATCATTTACACATTTAGAAGATGACTCATTCAGGTATTACTGATGGGTTTAGTATCCTGATCCAGCCCCCTCCCCCCCAAGATTTTTGTGCATTTCTCAATTGAAAAGACACTTGGAAACTTCCAGAACTGAGCAGTGTTTCTGTGTGTTGGGGAACGGCCACTTTCAGCATGGCGAGTGGTGGAAACCTTACAGCAGCACACGGCTGCGGTCAGCCAGGGCGGACCAGCGACAGCCGGAGGAGCCCCCCTGCCTGTGGGCTCCGTGAGCCCGGTAGCCCGTAGGGTCCCAGAGGCTCTGCCTGGGAGGCTGGCCTTCCTGACGCCGCAAGGGGGCCACCCCGGCCTCGGCGCCAGGGCGTCTGCAGCAGCTGGGGGGCGCTCGGCCCGGCAGCCGGCCGTTCAGAGCCCCGTACAGGAGCCGCGGCTGCACGGAGCTGGCGCCGAGCCGGGTGTGAAGAGAGCCCAGAAGCGAGCACAGACTTAGGAGACTTTCAAGTACACAGTCCTGAAGAGTCTGTGTTTGTTCTAAGGGGGCAGTTCTCAAATCTCAGGCTCCCTGACCTCCTTGGGCTACTGATCTCAACACACGCGCTGTCGGATGAAAAAAGGGGGAGAGTTGAGATCCTTCCCCTCGGCCCGAAGGGTTCACAGGAAGGAACTCCGCTTGGTATTTTGTATTCAAAGCACAGCCTGACTTAACAATATTAATGAGCACACCCTCACACGATGAGTGCTTTTTACCCATTTTTCAAACAATGAAGCTAAACTATTAAAAAAAATCTCTTCCACTTAAGGGAATTAATGACTCAAACTGCAATGACATGTACCCGAGAGTCCAAATGTCTGTCTGGAAATAAAGTCATGATAGATGAAAACACTTTTTGATTCATTCCAAACCTTTTTGCTGATAGTATTCTTCAATTAATTAAACTAAACAGCTATTTAGCAAGGAACAGTCCAGGTGCCAGGGATAGAGGGAAAAAACCCCCAGCTGCTCTCCAGGAACTTACATGCTAGTGGGGCAGAGACAGAAATGCTACTACATGGTGACTGCCGCAGCTGTGGGAAGGTCACTGGAGGGGGTGTGGAGGTCAGGGAAGACCTCCAGAAGGTGACTTCTGAGCTGGGACCTAAAGGTTGGAGCAGCAGGTAGCCATGCTAAGAGCAGGCATTTTCCAGGGGAAAGAGGAAGAAGAGTTTGACAGATTGGAGGGCCAGAAAGAAGAGTGAGTTTCGAAGGTACTGAGAGAGAGAGAGAATGATCTGAGATAAGGCAGACAGGCAGGGAGGAGCAGATCCTGAGGGTCTCGGAGGTGAAAGGAAGGAATTTGGACTTGATTCTAAAATAAAAGAGAAGCTATCGAAAGGGTTTAAGCAGGAGAGTAATACTGTATGATTATATGAGTTAGTTTTTTTTTTTTTAAAGATTTTATTTATTTGACAGAGATAGAGACAGCCAGCAAGAGAGGGAGCACAAGCAGGGGGAGTGGGAGAGGAAGAAGCAGGCTCCCAGCGGAGGAGCCCGATGTGGGACTCGATCCCGGAACGCCGGGATCACGCCCTGAGCCGCCTGAGCGAAGGCAGACGCTTTAACGACTGCGCTACCCAGGCGCCCCTAGTTTTTTTTTTTTTTTTTTTTTTAAATATCACTCTCTGGGGCGCCTGGGCGGTGCAGTCGTTCAGCGTCTGCCTTCAGCTCAGGGCGTGATCCCGGCGTTCTGGGATGGAGCCCCACATCAGGCTTCTTTGCTAGGAGCCTGCTTCTTCCTCTCCCACTCCCCCTGCTTGTGTTCCCTCTCTCGCTGTCTCTCTCTGTCAAATAAATAAATAAAATCTTTAAAAAAAGTATCACTCTGTTTTGGGGAGAGAGTAACAAGTTTGCTGGTGGTATGCTACTGCAGGTCAGAGAAGATGGAAGAAGGCTGGGCGGTGAGCACGGAGGAAAGCAGACACATCCAACAGGCAGATCCAACAGTACTTGCTTTGGGTTGAAAACGAGGAATGTTACAAGGGATGGTATTGAAGATGACTTCCATAGCTAGGCAGATTGTGGTTCTGTTTTGAATATGTTAACTTAGAGACACCTATTATAGATCAGGAAGGGGTGGCAAGTAGGGCACTGGACATATGAGCCTGGAACTTAGGGAAAGGCAGGGTGAGAGATAGACATTTGGAGTCAGGAGCTGAAGGATTGCTGAAAACTTAGGTCTGGATGAGATCCTGTAGGGAAAAATGCAACTAGAGATTAGTAGAAGGCCCAGGACTCTGCAGCATCCGATATTTCCTATTGGAGAGAGCAGGAGCAGTCAGAGAGAGAGAGAGAGAGAGAGAGCAGGAACAGTCAGAGAGAGAGAGAGCAGGAGCAGTCAGTGAGCGAGAGACCAGAAACAGAGCAGGAGCAGAGAGAGAGAGTGCAGGAACAGTCAAAGAGAGAGCAGGAGAAGTCAGAGAGAGAGAGAGAGAGAGTGCAGGAACAGTCAAAGAGAGAGAGGAGAAGTCAGAGAGAGAGAGAGAGAGAGGAGCAGTCAGAGAGAGAGAGCAGTTAGAGAGAGAGAGCAGGAGCAGTCAGAGAGAGAGAGAGCAGTTAGAGAGAGCAGGAGCAGTCAGAAAGAGAGAGCAGGAACAGTCAGAGAGCAGGAACAGTGACAGAGAGAGAGCAGGAGCAGTCAGCGAGAGGGGGAGACAGCAGGAGCAGTCAGAGAGAGAGAGAGAGCAGGAGCAGTCAGAAAGAGAGAGCAGGAACAGTCAGAGAGCAGGAGCAGTGAGAGAGAGAGAGAGAGAGCAGGAGCAGTCAGAGAGCAGGAACAGTGACAGAGAGAGAGTGAGAAAGAGCAGGAGCAGTCAGAGAGAGAGAGAGGAAATCAAGACAGTGTGACATTACAGCACAGGTAGAAGAAAGCGCTCAAGAAGGAAGATGAGGCCAACGGCGTTGAACGAGGACTGGGAAGAGTCCCATAGAGGCCATACGTGGTGGCTGTCGGTGGCCCAGAGAAGAGCATGTTTCACAGAGTAGTGGGGAAGGAAGTCAGACTGCCGTGGGTTGGAGAGTAAGTGCCACCGTTTTCAAGAAAGGTGGCGAGTAGTAAAGGGAGAGTTTGCAAAGACGAGTGATACTAAAGTGAGTTTTCACACTGATGGGAACAGTTGCAAAGGAAGAAGAGCCGGACAGTGTAGTAGAGATGGGGGGCATGAGGGGGACACCACAGGGTGAGGCCCTGCAGAAGAAAGATGATTCAGCATCAGCGCTCCAGCCTGGGTGGGAGGGTTGCCCTGGGTGGCTCAGGGCATTTCGGTCCTGGAAGAAGAGAAAACCAAGGGATGGACATAGATTCAGTTTAGTTTGCTGATTAAAAAAAAAAAAAAGTATGCCTGTCTGAATGCTTCTAATTTTTCAGTGAGGTAGGAAGTGCAGAGGTAGGAAGTGCAAAGCGAAGGGCAGAGTGGGGAGCTGTGTGGGAGCTTTGAGGAGAGCAGAGAAGGCTGAAAGTGTTGCCTGAGAGACTGGGAAAGGACCAGGAGATGCATATGATACTATTTTCATATTCATGGGGGGAAACCAGAACCCAAAAAGTTAGAAGACTTATCCAGTGTCATTTGATGGCTCCTACCAATGAGACAGTTAATATAATAGTATTTCACAACACACAGAGCCAAATTCCTTCCACATCTTAGGAATTTTTTAAAGGTTCCAACTGCTGATAGTTTTAGGAAATGGCTATCACAATGGTATTCTTGTGCCATAACAAGTATTATTTATAAGATTGCTGTTCCTAGTCCTTGCAGGAATATGTCAAACATCTGTTTTTTTAAGTTGATAAGCAGTAAAGCTCGGTACTGATTACAGAAAAATAAATATCATTGGTATAACTCCTTTCCTTAGGTAGGAGGAAAGAGCTGACACAGGGCTATCAAACCCAGAATCCACAGTGAAGCCGACCGATACCCTCTCTAAGTCCCCTGGAATGAGGACAACTACCAACTGCAATTGTTTGAACATCATCTCCTCAGTCACACCCTCACTTTTTTTGGCCCCTGCTAACGGCTCCACAGAAATCTGTCGCCCAAAGAAAAGTAGGTAATGGATATGAAAAGTGATCAACTTTGCTTCCTCCTTGCTTTTTTCTTTTGTTAGGTTTCCAAGAGACATGCCGGGGATGGGCCAAATAGTTTCGAACATGGGAAACTCTCTGAGAGTAGAAACCATGACTTCTTGCCCAACACTCTACTCCTGTGCCTAACATAACTTAGCAATTAGAATTTGTTGTGTTGAATCTTAGGAAAGTTGTGTTTTGGGGTCCACAGCAATGAGCCATATTTGAGATATCTTAATTTACTGAAGTAGTTTGGAATGTACTTAGTAAACAATCAATCTTCAAAGAATGTTTGTCAAAAGATTGTTGTTCTGTGGAATTCAAGATTTCCTAGTATGACTACCACTTGATTATCTGACCTGGCTGTAAATTAACTTCTCAGTGTAGGCCCATGGCAGGTGTGGTGAACACTGAATTATAGACGGTTTTCTCTTCACTCCATATAGTACTTTTTCCTTCCAGCCTTGCACACCCTGCACGGGTACATACCTGAGGAAGGTCTAAGTTTACCAGAAGAAAGTGGAAAATGTGCAGCAGGAAAAATGATTGTCTAATTTATAATGATTTGGGTCATTAGCATAAGCGACTGGAAGACCTTTATGCAGTATTACACTCCAGATGTATAGAGAAAGTTCCTGTTGATTTGCAAGGTGGTTGCTAAATGCGGACTCAGAAACATAATTACATATGGTGGGAAGACCTTTAACTGTGCTTGGGGACCGGGAACTCCCAAACTCCTTCACATAGGGAAAGCTCGGCTTTCTCTCCTCTACCTCTTCTTTTTTGGCATTTCCTTTGAATAAGGTCTTTCATTTATTATCCCATTTTATCCCAAACTGCCAGAGCTCTGCCCTTATGATTTACCCATGCACAGATATTTGCTATCTCTAAATTTAAGAGCAATACAGATTAAGCTTTGGAAAACACTTATCATTTTGACCTAATCCAACTTTTAGGGATCTACCCCAAGAAAATCATTTGACATGCCTGCAAAGACATGTGTACACAGATGCTCATTGCACTGATTCTTAGATAGCGAGAAATCAGAAATCATCTCAAGGTTACTGAGGTAATTATGGGCAGATTGGTTCAATTAATTCCATATAACTGAATATTAAAGAATCTTCAAAATGAAGTTGTAAGAAAAGCTGCTTCAACGTGAGGAAACAAGTTCCCAGGGTAGTAAGGGAATTGCTTCCTCTTTGTCTCTACCAGTTCCCACCACTCCCTTCTCCACTCAGCTCAGTGCCTGGAGGCTCACCTTTATGCATCAGTGGAACCGCTTGCCCACTGGTTTCTGGCTGATTTGGCCAATGGGAGGGACTGATAGGAGGTGGGGAGGCAGGAGGAGAGACCCGAAGGCAAGAGGGTATGGACGTCCTCAGCTTTCTGTCTCCTGGCCACCTGTGGGCTATGGCTACATTTCTCCTCCAAAAACTAACACTTCTGCTGGTATTTTCAGAGTTTTGGTGACCCCCTGGGTTCTGGAAACCCCTCTGTTTCTTTGCCTCTTCAGGCTTACGGGTGGTAATGTTGTTAGCTCCCGGGATACCTTCTTCTGATGTCCCCCAACCCTGTCTACACCTTTGTCAAGAGCTTCTTCATTATACTCTCTTCAGTTACTCCACTGGATTACACGGTCTGCTTCCTGCCAGAACCTTGATTGATACAGGAGAAAAGTAGGTTATGAAAGTATATGAACAATATCTTTTTTTTGGGGGGGGATATGTAATGCAAATAAACATGTGTTATTGCAAGATGGAAATACTGGGGAGGGGTACCTTATTTTTACATTAATCTCCAAATGTAAAAATTATCCTATTTGTAATTTGAAAAAATTATTTCTTTAAAAATGGAAGCCACCCTATAACACTTGCTTGAATGATTTGGGAGAATAAAAGGACACCGAAAGGATGATCTCAACTTGAATGGAATCAAGTGGCTTCTTTCTACACAGGTGAAGGATGTTCTTCTGTCAAACCAGGAGGCCCCTTACTTGGTGATTAAGTACTTGGCCAAGTCCCCTAACGACATCCAGTGAAAACCAATCCTTTGTCTACAAACAGACTACTTGCTGTTACATTAAAAAAAAAAACAAACACCAAACCCAACCACAAGCCATGGGAGGAGGAGAACAGGAAAAAAATAGCTAAATAAACATCGCCCAGGGTTGCCACCTGGGTCCTAGCTCGTGCAGGAGGCCAAAGCAAGCAAAGCTGCTGGTGGAGTGGCAGCGGCCCAGTCTGGACGTGCCCGTCCGTGCTGCCGCCGTGGCTGCCCCTCGCAGCTCTAAGCGAAAGAAGCTCACAAGGCAGGGATGTCCGACGGAGCCGGGGCCACCGTTGGCCGGGGTCTTCCATAAGTTTGCTTCCTACACCACTGACAACAACCCCCAGAGGAGTGAGGCTCTGAGCAGGTAGCAGCAGAGCCATGGGATCTCACACAGGCCCGTGGGGGCTTCTCAGCAGCTTCCAGCAAGCTCTTCAGAGTCACCCAGCTTGGGTGCAGTAGGCTACAAGGGCTGGAGGCCCCTTCCCGGAGCTGCTTCCGCTTTGCAGGCAGTGTGCAGACGGTCTCAGGCACCAGCTGCTTTGGGGCTATAGGCCCAGAGCTTTGGCCAAGGCTTCCCTCGTCTTTTCTCTGCTTGCCCTTCCCACGGCAAGGCTCAGCCCTGGTTTGGAATTGTTTCATACCCAGAATACATTGGAGTAGCTTCTGTCTTCCTGAAAGAACCGAGACTGGTCCACAGGAGCGACAAGGTGATGGCTGAAGGTCACCTTCAGTTCCAAGAGTAGAAACGTGGCTGAATTTTGAAGTAGTCTATAACATACCTAGGGATAAGTCCAACTGAAGCTATATTCCAGAAGGTACATGAACATCCCTTTACTGCCCAGTTGACCACACAGCAGCCTGGGGTTAATACCAAGTTGCTTTCTCGGAGGCGATTCTGAAGAGCCTCATGTATGTGTTATATGGCGATTGAGGTGTGTGTGTATGTGCACACGTGTGTACGTGTCTGTGTGTGTGCTGGGGGGTGCGTGTTCATGCATCCAAGCCTCCCCAGGGTCCTTGAGGGGAGGAGAGCGTATACTTTGCAGAGATGGGGTTGGGCTGCGTTATACATGCTTCCTCAGCCCGCCTGCTGTGGGAGGAACCCACACTGCTTGGCAAAGGCTCCAATTGCTCTTTGAGCACCAAGAGGTCCCCTGAGACCCTCGGCATGTTCCCAAAGACTGAGCAGTGAACAGATGTATTTAAAAATTCAGTAACTGCCTAGAAGCCGGTAGGGGTTCCAATTCTTTCCTTTATTGGGAAAGCAGCCCTATACATGTCATCTCAACTTTGAGGCTTTATTTCTTTATTTGTAAGACAGGAGGACTGAACGGGTAATCTCTGAGGTACGTGAGGTGAGTGCAAAGTGACGGGTGAATTCCAATGTATACCAAACATGGATTCAACATCTCCCATCTATACGCACTGCTTACAGATGCTGTGATGATAAATAAACTAAAAAAATAACAAAAAGATTTTCATAAATGGAATAATACAGAATGTATTCTTTGATGTCTGGCTACTTTAGCTCAGCGTAACATTTCCGAGCTTCACCCACTGTTTCACGCGTGGGTAGTCTGATTCCTCTTATTGTGGTGCAGGATTCTGTTGAGTGACTATACTATAATTTGTTTCTCCATCTACCTGTTTAGGGACATTTGGGTTGTGTGCAGTTTGGAGTGATAATGAATAAAACAGCTCTGAACTACAAGTCTACAAGTCTTTTTGTGGACATATGTTTTCTTATCTCTTAGGTAAATATCTAGAAGTGGAATTGCTGGGTCATATGGGAAGCATATATTTAACTTTGTAAGAAACTGCCAAACCGTTTTACAAAGTGGTTGTACCATTTTACATTTCCACCAGCAATGAATGAGCACTCCTGTTGCCAACACGTGGGATTTTGTACACCAAATAGTACACACGGTAAGACTGCATTTACTTGAAGTGTGGCACTCTGCGAAATTGACCGACAGTGATCGGAGTCAGAGAGCTGGTTTTTGCGGGGGTCGTGGGGGGGGGGCACTGAACTACAGAGGGGCATGGGGTATGCTGGCTTTGGTTGGAGTGGGGGTTCCTCAGGTGGAGAACTCAGTCAAAACCCACTGAACTGTATTCTTTTTTTTTTAATTTTTTAAAAAAGATTTTATTTATTTATTTGACAGAGAGACACCCAGCGAGAGAGGGAACACAAGCAGGGGGAGTGGGAGAGGGAGAAGCAGGTTCTCAGCAGAGGAGCCTGATGTGGGGCTCGATCCCAGAACACCAGGATCACTCTCTGAGCCGAAGGCAGACGCTTAACGACTGAGCCACCCAGGCACCCCCACTGAACTGTATTCTTAAAATGCATTCATTTTATTGTGTGGAGATCATAAATAAAGTTGATTTAAAATGATTTCTAGAATGACAAAAGCATTCATGAATTCATAAAAATCCCTACACAGTATATATTTTCTCAACCAGTGGATTCTACAAGTGCGTCTCATCTTTGGGATAATCTGGACATTTCTGCACGGGGTCAAGCGGTCCCGAAACTTGGAAAGGGTGGGCTAGGTGACTTCTGAAGTGCTTCGAGGTCCAGGGCTCCGGATCTTCTATACTGCCTGGCAGATGATTCTGAGATCCCGTCACTGAAGTGCCTAGGTCTCACTCCTCTGTATCCGGATCCTCCCTGAAGCCAAACCGCTCCCCCGACCTGGCTGGTGATGCTGTGTCATCACCATGAAATCCGTACAGTGTGACCCTGAGCTGCTTTTCTTAGCACCGCCCTCCCCAGCAGTTCTAACAGATGGGTCTATTTCTGGAGCCACAGTTCTTGCAGAAGACACTCTCCGCTCAGAATTAGTGGGTTAGGAATTAAGTCAGGCAGAGACTGGCAACGGCTTATTGGTGAGGGCTTTACGGGTTTGTTTCCTTTTCAGTCATTCACAATTTAAAGTGACTCATTGCTTTTTGGTTCTGAAAGATTGAAAATGCGGAGTGGAGCAAACGATGAATTCATTGTTTACTACTGCATAATAATTACGGAAGCACCTTATGTTAACTCAGCACTTTTTTCCCTCTGACTTGAGATTCTCCCTAGTTCATGAGTAAAGCAGCTTATGGTCAAGACACCTGTAAAAAGAAATGCAAACGAGGAAGGCCAGAATGTAGTGGTTGTCTCTGAGCTGCTGCTGATGTTATGAAAGGCGGAGTCCTGAGTCAGGCTTCCCTGATTCCTGCCCCTGTCACTGCTGCCCTAACCTCTCACCTGATCCTAGGCTGGCCTCTCCCGTTAACCCTAAGTAAGTCCAAGGTGGCTGAAGTGGCTGCAGGATGAGGTGTCTTGAGCTGCACCACCACTGACACAGTCAGTGTGGGGACAGAAGGGAGAACGGAGGTGAGCACCCCCTTCTCTGCACACCCATGCTTTTCAAATTTCTATTCAGTCACTTGTCGAATGGGTAAAAAGGAAAGCCAAATATTAGCAGCCAGCATATATTGTTCGTATGATTCTCAGAACAACCCCATCCATGTGGTGCATCCATATCGTGATCCATATTTTACAAACGAGGAAACTGGGTCTTCGAGAAGTCAAGCGACCTGCTTATGGTCACCAAAGTATCGGAGCTGGGGTGCTAATTCCAGAGCCTGAACTGTTTTACCCTGTTCCGGAATGGACAAACTCAGAATCTGACAGAATTAGGAATCTGACATGGGAAAAAGTATATATTAATAAGTAGTTACCAGCACTTCTTCACTTTCTAGAGGTCCTCTGGGATTGATGGTTCATTCTAGGCCTTCCACAGAATTTGTTTTCTCCCAGGTTACCAGAGCGGATGTAGCTGGGATCACTGCGTCACCTTGTGGTCGTGACGGGAACTGCATGTTCCCTATGGTTTGAGTCCTGGCTTTTCTCTGTGCATGGAAGTACTGTCTGTCGGTCTGAAATCCCAGAGGAAAAATTCTGCTAGCACTGGGCTTGGAGCAGTTAGCTGGCTGATCTCCAGGGCCGGGAGAAAGAAGCCTTTCATTTCCTTTTCTTGCATTCTCACTATCTTGGCTGAAGATCCTCTTAGAAGCGATGGGTCTTCATTCAGGAAGTGGGCCCTGCAGCAGAGAGCCTAGAGTTCCGTTCTCTGCCCTGGAATTTCTTTCTGAACCCTCCGAACCCCAATCCCACCCTGCCACATGATGTTGACTGTAGCTGCATCTGATTATTTTCTTTCCATGTTATTTTCCTCTGTGGGCAGAGGGAAATGTGGATTTCTTGAATTAATTTGCTTCAAGAGTTTCTTCTTTGCTATTTCAGCCAAGCTGATCTTATCTCTACCACATTATAAGCTACAGGACCTTGGGCAATTCACATAATCTTAATGAGCCTCTTCTGCAAAATGGGGATATGAATATGCCCAGGATTTTTGTGATGATAAAATTAAAGGCTTTATTTAAAAGCATGTTATAAACTATAAATAAATTTGCAAATGTAGTTGTTCTCAGCAAATGTTTCTTCCTTCCTGCTGGTAGTAAGACGTAATGCCCCTGGGGCGCCTGGGTGGCTCAGTGGGTTAAGCCTCTGCCTTTGGTTCAGGTCATGATCCCAGGGTCCTGGGATGAGCCCCACGGTGGCAGAGCCTGCTTCTCCCTCTCCCTCTGCTCCCCCTCTCCCCGCTCTGTCTCTCTCTCTCATGCTCTCTTCTCTCAAATAAATAAATAAAATCTTTAAAAAAAAGAGAGACATAATGCCTGGTCCAGGCAATACATCTCATACTGTCTTTACATAAGAGGAAGATGGATCAGCGTAAGATGTGAAAAGGAGGTGTCCATGGGTGGGACGGGGGGGGGGGAGATGAGAGAGCTTCTATAAGGAGGAGGAAGATCAGAATCACTTCTTTATAATCCCATCCAGGGAATGCTGCTTCCCCCATTGTTTAGGGGTCCAAAATGTCCTTTACAATGTTGCTACATTCCAGGACACAGGGTTTTAGGGCTTGTGCATACTTTCTACTTATGGTCACATTTAATCTTTACCATTATCCGGAGAGAGGTTTGATAGTACCTGTTTGCCTGGTTTACAGATGAAGAAGCTGATAATCAAAGAGGTGAGATGATATCTTAAGTTCTCAGGGTCGCAAAGTTGGGTTTAGAATGTGGGTCTTTTGATTTCTGTTCAGTGCTCTTTTCATTACCACTTACCAGGTTCTCTCTTGGTAGTAGAGAACAGGGGCTTCCAAACTTTTTAAGCCATGAACCACAGTAAAAGATACATTTTGCACATTATACACATAAGTGTATAATTGAAACAAAAGCATCCAGGAACAACACCTACCCTGATGGAATACAATGCATTCTGTTCTGTCTTATTCATTAAAGAAGTGCTATTCACAGCTCATTAAATTGACTCATAGCCCACTAGCGCACTGAGACCTGCAGTTTGGAAAATACTGTTCTAGAAGGTTCTCAAACAATCCCCACAGGACATGTGACCATCACAATTGTCCATGGTCTCAAATATATTAGGAGTCTGAGGGAATGAAGAGAAAAATAGGATGAACTCTGAAAGTTTCACTGACTAGAACATATTGTCAAATGGACTGAGCAAATTAACTCTAAGAAATCATTTGAAATACGATCTTGAAAACTCTAAGGTAACGGCATCACAGTTACTGTGTTTCTACTACATTGTGAGCACAGCATTTATCTCTCCGATCATTACTGCCTCTTTACACATCAGTGTCCACCCTCCTGGCTTTTCAACCTTAAAGGACGCAGCCACAGCCCCATCTCAGGACATTGTGCCTTGGCCTGATGGGCGCTCAAGAAATACTGGTTCACTTAATAAATAAAAAAATTCTCATTACTCTCACTATTCAACGTAGCTTGAAGTTAAAAAGGCAATGACTTGGTCTATGTAAGATCCATGATTTAAAATTAGTGACTACAAGGTTCAGCCAGCAGGGATATCACCCCGAGGAAACGCAGGGTCTGAATAGAGGGAAAAATCATAAAGAAAGAAGGTTGAACATGTTTCTTATTCGTGCATTTATTCCTACTACCCAGCATCCCGCAGAGGGGTCTGTGTCCTTCAAATAAAGCCACTTTGTAACGAAGCTTTCTTTTTCCCCCCCTTTGCCTTTGGTGATGTGACTATCCCCCAATTTAGTTGAAGCCTATAGAATCTACAAGTCTGACCAATGCAACTTAATTGTAATGCAAGAGTGTGAATTTTGGCTCCTGGCTACATTAGAAATGAAAGGCTGTGGCAGGCTTTCAGCAGTGCACCTTACAAGCTGGGGGTGTGGAGGGGGTTCCTGGGCCAGAGTCCTGGCCACAGTGCCAGGACCTGCTGGATGAGAGCCTGCACTACACACTCAGATGACCCCAGAAAGTCTGTGCAGCCTGAAGCAAGAGGAGAAGACTTTGGGTCCACATGGCTGTCTTGCCTGAAGGTTCCCACCAACAGAAGTGCCAGTCTCTCTCCCTGACGAGTCAAGCAAAGACTCAGAGTCTCTGGGGACTCAGAAGAGGCTGAACAACTCCAGCCCCCCTGCCCCATTGGGGGTGTGTGTGTAAAACAGCAACCCTTCATGCCACTGCCTCTGGGAAGGACAGGAGACTACACGAATGCCCTGTTCGCCGAGTAGAGGGAGTGCTTGCAGACCTCCACTGTTACACACACGCTGAAAGATGCTAAGAGAGATGCCGGGAGGGACAGTTGGACTGGTGCCATCTCTTTGTTTCGCTCTTTGAAATGAATTGGGGGGAAAAAAGGTTGCTTGGCAGCCCTTAGGGTTTTGCTTTGGATTTTTGTTTGTGAATAGTCATGAATAATGAAGCTACCAATAACAAATTAAAAGACCAATATGTAAAATAGTTTCATATTTATATGGTGATTTAAAAAATAATGTTAAAGTGTTTTCTAGCTATGGTAGTATTGCCTTATTCCATGACACAGAAATACTTTTGAAAAATTGGGAGTGAACATAATGATTTAAATGTATGTGAAGAAAACGAAAAAGAATGTGAGCTTGAGGTCCAGGCAGACCTGTGTTTGAATGACAACTCTGGCCCTTTCTAACCGGCACGAAAGGGGTGGGTTGAATGCAAAATCTCTTGATTCTCAACCTCCTCATTTCAAAATGGGAAAATAATACTTACTGTGCAGGACTGCTGTGACTTAAAACTATAATCAATTAACTTATTAAATCGATTAATTCGATTTCCTTTTTCACTTTTAATGTATAAAGTATGTAATTCTTAGGATGTAAGTACACACATGTTATATGTCAACTTGCATGTATGTTTCAATCCAGTTTCATAAAAATACTGGGCAAAATATTCTTCCCAACAACCCTTCGGGGCTTACTGAAGCAAAAAAGAGAAAAATATAGTACTAATTTTATTTTACAGAGGAAAAAATTAAGTCCCATCAAAGAGAGTGAGTTAATTACCAAACCAAGTCCGAAGTACCATTTTCTAACTCTCAAATACTGGTTAGTGGTAGAATACCTGATGTTAATTCTTACGCCAGTACTGCAAATGACCAGCAGAGGATGGGGTCGGTGGGGGGGGGGGGGGGCATGTGTACTTGGAAGAAACATCTCCATGACTTGGTCGATTTTGTTTTTAATCATGACCCTTGATTTCTTTTGCACCGTCAGAGAACATCGGAGCGGAGCAGGGCCGTTTCTGCCGGCCCCACGGGGCGTGGGGTGGAGGAATGCAGCATCACCCCCCGAGGCTCACACCGGCCCGGCCCTTCGAAGGCGGACATTCCGGCAACCCAAACCCCAACACGGTGTGGCCGACACACCAACCTTTCTTTTCCTGGGGATGGGCTCGTCAAAGAGCAGGTTGCTGGCCTCCGCCTCGTCGATGCCGTCGTCCGGCTGCGGCTGCGGCGCGGGGCTGCGGACGGGCTTGAAGCTGTCGGCCGACAGCGGCGGCGACGGCGTGGACGGGTTGGACTGGTCGCTGGGGGCGCTCCAGCTCCAGTAGCCGCTGCTGCTGCTGCTGGAAGGCACGCCTCCTCCCTCCTTCCAGGATCCGCTGAGGCCCTCTGTCCATGCACACAAACACAGCGTCAGTGCAAGTCCGGGCTGCACGGCGGGGGGCGGGGGGGGGGGACCGGGCCCTCGACGCTATGCTTGTGAAAGCGCTTGCAGCCCACTCGACAGTTTGCAACGGTTGGGGATGTAAGATTTACTCTGAACCTCAAAAAAAAAAAAAAATCGCGTAGCTTTATAGTTTATAAACATTTAGCTATTTTAATCACACGACAGGTTTTTCTCACAGTTTTCTGATGTGTGTTGTTTTGCTCAACACTAGTTTCTCAGGACGACAGTGGAGATGATATGAAAATAAGAAAAAAGAAGATGCTCTTGTTTGCTAAGTTTGGGGAGCTCTTGGCTTTCTAAGAAAGAAATCATGGGCAGCAGTCTTCCCCCACCCCCACCCCCTATTTTAACTTTTCAAAAGAAATTTCTCATAGGTCTGTGATCCTTGCATGACATTTACAGAAAAAGTTGGTCTAAGATTTAAGAATCGAAGAGAATAATTTCCGGATAGTTACCTCCGAATAATAATCTACCTTATTTCACAGCTGCTTATTCTAACAAATACCAGCGCCTTGCATTTGGTGAGTGTATTACATCTCACGGAGCTCCTTCACACAGTCTGGTGCAGTCTCACAACATCTGTCTCTCCGAGTAAGGACTGTCATGCCTGTTTTACAGATGGGGCTCGTGAGGCGCCTGGAAGTCCTGTGACTGCCGCATGACGAGTATGTAACTCGGGTGGCGCGGGGCCCAAACCCTGGTCTACCCATTGGGCTTCTTCTCCTTCATGCATGTGGGCCCTGTGTTGTGAGCAACGTCCTTTTTCTCCAGCAAAACTGAGATCAGAGGAGAATTTATTGGTAATAATTACTGGTAAGAGTGGTGTTGAACTTTACTTTTCCACTTGTGGGGAAACATTATAAAATGTTTGCTAATATAGACAGATCTTTGCCCAGTTAGAATGTCTTGTGTGGGGGGGGCTCTTTTAATCACTGAAGATTTGCTTTACCTTTCAAGATGCCCAATCTTAATGAACATTTCTATAGATTCTGCTTTCTTTTTAAAGGATAATTTCTCCTTCATATTTATGTACACTTTGAATATATTAAAATGATATTCTAAGTACAAGGGGGGGGGAAGTCTCAAAATGCCTCATTAAAAAAATGTTGCTAACATCTGTGTAATTAGTAATGAAGGCAAACAGTAGACTAGCATTCAAGGAGACATTTCTTCACCACCTTCACATAATCAGAGATTGCTAGCACATTCCTCAACTACATCAGACTAGGAGTTCACTTAGTGGAGTGAAGATTGAAGTTGAAATAGCAGGAGAAAGTTACCCATCTCATTAAAGCAAGGCTCTAACAGAATCCAGTGGTCATGTATGCAGGCTCACACCTTGCCAGCCTCAACAAAACCAAATTAGCATCTCACCCCTGCAGTCTACACAGAGACTGACGCGTTGACCGGACCGAGCCGCCTACAGTAAGTAGGAAAGCTCCATTCAAGACAACACGGCTTCAAGAGCAGCCTAATGCAAGGCCTTAGGTAGTATTACCTGGTGTGGCAGACTCACTTGGCAGGCTTATGAGGCTTATAAATATACTGCGGCAAACACTTGTAAAATAAAACAAGTTCATGGTGCTAGATGTGTCATCGAGCTAGGTATGAGGAATTGAATTTATTTTGAAAACCAACTATTATTACAGTGTTGTTACATTGCTTCGTGTCAGTGCCAAAAGTTAATTTGCTTACTTGTGAATGACCTTTCCTTTAGAAACACTATTTAAACAGAAGGACAATGTGATATAGAAATAAACTTTTCAGAAAAAAGTCAGAACCAATTCAGAGTGTTTTTTAGAGAACAGTGTCTTTTCTTAAACAAATATTTGCCAAAATGTAGACACACACCACTGGTCTCTTACTCTCTTTGCACACCCACATCCTGACAAAATGATCCTTCTCAGACACAGAAAAGGAACACAACAGTTTTCAAAAACTCGCTGACTTCCCGTAATTCTGGATATAATTTTTATGTTTAAAAAAATTAATAATTCTTTCATTTTCATAAACTGCTTTCCCTTTTTAAAAATTTGCTTCCTGTTGCAGACTAAATGAGAGATAATAGAGAATTTGGGATTATTAGTTGGGTAGTTCTTTTTTTAAATTGGAAACAAACACTGAATTACTTTCTTTGTAACTGTGCTAACAAAAGTTTTCATTAAAGAAGTGAAAAGTTTATTTTGATTCTAACCTTTTAATACAAAGGAATATTAAAGATGTTCTCAATTAAAAAAGAACACGACGGTAAAAATGATGATTATAGCAAAAAAATACTTTTTCTGCTCTGTGATTCCTTTTTCCTAGGATGGGTTTTGGGGATGCCTTCAGTTTTGTGTTTACTGTAATCTTTCTTCGGCGGCATGGCCAAGCTGAGAAAGGTAAGTCAGGCTACCTGTTTGCCAAGAAGCCCAGAGAAGAAGGTCAGGTCATTCAACAGGGATGGCCAGGCTCGTTTCAGGAGCACCCTATCCCCCAGCTGGATTGGAGTAAGTGCTGGTGAGGACTCACTGGATGTTCAACATATTTATTTTAACATCTCATGCTGATAACCAAATGATGTGTGAACCATAGCTCAGTCCCCTAATTGACTAGGCTGGCTTTGAGGGGAAGGTTTCCTTCAGTGGTCTCAGTGCACTGACCTGGCTTCACCCAGGGGTGGTCCACTGGGAATACTCTTGCCAAAACCACCAGCGACCTTCTCCTTGATGCAGAATTCAGTCCTTCTCATGACTGACCTCCTGCAGCACCAGAGGCTCTCCTTGAAACATGCTTTTCCCTTGACTTGCAAGAACCACACTCTCCTGGTTCTCCTCTACATCTCTGGTGACCCTTCAGGTCCCCTTGGGCTATTTCCCTCTGCTGGTCCCTTACGAGATGACGGGCCTTACCATCCCCCTTAGCCACCTTCTTGTCACACTCTACCTCTACACAGTCTCCCCAAGGTGATCTCATCTCCTCACCTGGTTTTGCAATGGTGCCTTCCAGTCCTGCATTCTCAGCCCAGGTCTCTCTCCTGGCTTGTACCCAAATTTCCACCAGACACGGACCCGTCAAAGTCCTCAGGTTCTGCCTACTAAACGTGTTCCAAATTGGGCCTTCATCTTTTTCAGCAGCCCCACCTCTTGCCCTAACGGTCACCCAAAGATCTGTGTCCCTGCTCTGCTCCCCATCTCAGGGAGGAGCCTTCTCTTGAAGCATACCGATGGCCTGGAAGTCACCCTTGTCGCTCCCTCTCCTTCATCCTCTCTGTCCATCACTATGTCCTGTCGATTCTACCTTCTCCACATTTCTCAGTTATGTCCTGTTCATCCCCACTGTGACCACCAAGGTCCAGGACACGCACATAGTTGTGTTTTTTGTATTTACCTGTAATCCCGATCATAACTTTCCAGTGCTTATCACTTAACAGCTATGCTGTAGCCTCAGATTAATGCCCAGACCCCGAGCCAGGAATACATGGCTCCTCTTCATCAATATTAGGTCAAGCTCTCCAATCTCATCTCTTGCTGCCCTCCTGACTTACCCTATTGAATTATATGCGTCAATATTATATCACGACTAAGATAGATCTGGAATCAGAAAGATATGGAATGGAATTTCAGCACTGCTATTTACAAGTCAGTTAATTCTCATGTGTCTCGGTTTACTCATCTGTAAAATAGTGATAATAACACAGAGTTGTTGTGAGAATTATATGAGATAAAGTAAGCTTAGTACTCAGCACATAATAAGTGCTGAATAAATGCTAACCATTAATATGATTGATAAGCTTTTTCCCCCATAGGAATTGTACAGTATGAATGATTATGGACATTGTTTTCAAGCCATCTAGCATGGTACCTAATAAATACATATTGAATGACTGAGTGGACTACATACTTCCATTTGATTAATATTATTATTCTATTAGGATAATAGTTTTTCAGAATATTTAATATTCAGAGTTCTTTGATCCAACTACCTGTCCAATCGAACAGAAATAATGCTGGTGAAAATAACTTCATTGGGCCAATCTCCATTTACCTGGGAAAAAGAAGCACGAGCTCTGAAAGACGTGTTCTGCAAAGGTGCTGGAGCTCAGTAAATGTGAGCTGAGTGATGGATGTATGAATGAGATGCTGTGAGGTCTCTGGGAAGATGAGGAGGAAGATGAGAGCTGTGAGGTCTCCATTTCTTCCACATTTTCCCTTGCTTCTGCTAATGGGTGATGGTTCACTGTTTATTGTGTTTGATAGAAATGAGATCCCTCCCCTAGGCCCCATAACCCAGGCTTACCGTTCGGCCGCACAGGTGGGCTTCGAACCAAAGGGCTGGTGGACAAGCTAGTTAGTACCATTGCTGCTGTCACCTTATCCATGTCCAGTTCCTCTGAAGATTTCCTGTAAAACAGGGGGGAGAGTGTTACCTGTGCTCACTCCCTGTCTACTATGGTCGATTAGGGGCCCTGAGCCCTGCATGTACCACAAGCTACTACACACACTGACTCCTTTAGCTTATCTGCATAAAATCCAAACTTTGTCAGCTTTATTGTGTAGATCAGGGATTCCAGAGGTGAAGTGATCCAGTCAAACTCCTGTCGTATGAGGAAGGGAAGGATTCGTTCATTGGACAGTCAGCTAACAAGTATTTATTGCGAGTGTACTCTAGCTTAGACCTTGTTCTAGGCACGGGTGATGCATGGTGAACAACAGACAAGGCTGGTGGGGAGAAACACAATTATCAGGAGACAAACAAAGGAACAGAATAATTTCTGACAGTGACAGTGGTGTGAAGTGTACAAACAGGTTGACATGACAGTAATTGAGGGTGGATGCACTTAAGGTGATCAGGAAAGGTTTCTCTAGGAGGTGACATCTGAGGTGAGGTTTGAAGGGGGGGCAGTCAGTTCTAAGAAGGTGGGGAAATGCCCTCCAAGCAGAAGGGACAGCTGTGTGAGGGCCAGATGGTGGAATGAGCGCTGGGTATTTGAGGAACGACCCACTTTTAAGGGAGAAGGAGAGAAGGGTGTAGAACTGGTCATCTGGGGTCCTTTGGCCACAGGAGCTGTTTCAATTTTATTCTAAGTGGAATGGGAAATCACTGGAAGGCTTTAAGCAGCCTAGCGACATAATATGATTAAAAATAATTACCTGAGCTGCTATAGGGAGAATGCGTTTTAGGGAAGGTAGACTAGAAGTAGGGAGGCCAGTTAGAAGATAATCGCTAGGAGTCGAGACAAGAGGAAAGAGTGGCTTGAGCTAGCCGGGGGGCCGTGGCACCTGCTCTGGCAGGACTGGCGGGTGCCCTGAGTTGGGAGATGAGCAAAAGGGAGCAATCCAAGATGGCTGTCAGACAGTCTGGCTCGAGCGTTAACTAGAGCCATTTACTGAAATGGGAGACAGTGGAGGAGAAATGCGATTAGAGGTGTTTAAACTCCAGTGCCCTGCTTCACTACTCTCTCCTACAGGAAGCATAGGCGGGATAGGAGTAGTTAGTCGCTAAAGTGAAGAGCCGTTGGTAATCATTCACTGAGATGGAGAGGTTACTCTGGTTCATTAATTTTTAGCCAGTTAACCCTGAGTGAAGGTTCATAAGATAATGATCATTGTGAACTGGAGTCAGCTTGTTGAAGCTTATTTCAATAAAGAAGTTAATATCAAGAGGCAAAAGTTTATGCGGTACATTGGAATCAGATAAATTGTACCACTTCCTGAGAAATGAACGTTTCCAAACTAGAGAACAGTTGAAGAGGATTAATAAACCATATTGACAAATGAATGTCACGTTGACAAATGTGGCTTTCATTCAAGGTGTGCTCTGTAATTTTTAAAGCGGTGAACTCTTAGAGACAAACTTTAGAGCCTCACTTCCCAATACACTGGGAAAAGGGATTCTCAAATTGGAGAAAAAATCAAACTGGGGGCACTGCTCAATTAATTTCATCATGAAGTTATAAAAATCATTACAACTTGCCTCTCCAATGTCCATGGCAACACTAAATTACTAAACAAACTTACTCTTTCAATCCAAGGTACCCAGAGATGAGAATCTTTCAAATTTTCTTCTATAGCTCTTCTCAAAGCACCTTACTCTCTTTCTCACCAACTGTTCTATCAAAAGATAAATTACTTTTTTTCAGAGAATGGCAATTAAATGCTTCTAGAAAGCAAGCTTGAGAGTACACGGTGAAATTCACTTTGCACCAGTTTTCAAGACAATCTCCTACACTAAGGGAAAATCCCACTCATTCATCTGGCGCACAATTAAAGATTTCACAATATCCATAATTTACACGATCCTCATACTTGGAGTAAGGCTGATTCCAGTTTCTTACAGACACAAAGCCTGCTGAAACAGCACCAGGGAAAGAACTTAAAGTGCCTTAAGGTAATTTTGAGTATTTTGTTGGTTCAGTCTCCCTATGCGGTCATGGTCACAAGGGGAAGGAGTAATTGGAGGCCTTGAAGGAGAAAGGTTTGCTCTGTAACCTGCTGTGTGGACCCTGGGGCTCCTCTGCCTGGCTGCCCTCCCCAGAGCCCAGCTGTCGGGATCACTCCATGCCAGTGGGGGGCACACGTGAGCAGGAGGCTTTGTCGTCCCTCTCAAGACTGAATTACAGGGGAGGCTGACTTCTCTTTCCAACTGTCAGTCTTCTCTTGCTCTGTTAACCAAAGGCTTGAGGACCAGGGTCAGCAGCCATGAGCTTGACAAAGGGAAACGGCATAACTGTAGGGAGAAGGTCCCCTTGCCCTCTACCCTGATTCTAAAGGGACTTGCTGTACAGGCACGCCTTTTTCCTCTCTTACATCTTGGTTTCGGGAACCTTTATTTTTCCTTCCTCAATCTGCTTTGTATTTTTTTTCACATTTAAGGCGAACATTTTGTTTTAGAGGTCTAAATGATAACTAACTCAAAAGCTGATTTTTATGTTTTTTAAACATGAAGATCAACAGAGAAGGTATCGTTAGAAAATAACCATTAGAGACTCTTAACTATAGGAAACAAACTGAGGGTTGCTCCAGGGGGGATGGGGTAACTGGGTGACGGGCATTAAGGAGGGCACATGACGTGATGAGCACCGGGTGTCATATGCAACTGATGAATTACTGAACTCTACATCTGAAACTTACGATGTGCTCTATGTTGGCTAATTGAATTTAAATTAAGGAAAAAGAAAATATGCATTTTTTTTGCATTGCCAAAGTTTACCACTACATTTCAAAACAATTTTTGAGTGTCATAAACTGGATTTCTGATGAAGAGTGAAAAGAGGAATAAACATTAGTATAATCAGAGCATTTTTGTATTTGGATTACTTTTCACTTTCCCACTGGTTTTGGAGGTCACTGACAACAATAGTAACCAAAAATCAAAGAGTACCTTGTTCCTATTCAATTAACCTGTATCTCTCCGGGAGTATTTTTATCTTGCTGCATGGAATGTTACCAGAGGATATGGTCTTGTGCTGAGTTGTGTTTTTGTTTTTATCTTTGTTTAATTTCTTTTGGTACAGTACTATCTAATTACTGATTAATTGCTGCTGCAAATTCAAATCCTTATAATTAAACATGAAGAGATGATATACAAAGTAGAATTTGTTACACTTTGAGAAAACTGCTGCAAAGGCCTTCTGGTAGATTTAGAGTTGTTGAGGGGAAAAATCCCTCTAGAGGTGATGTTAAATATTCTTTCGTAATTTGAAACTGAATTTGAATCTACTGTTGAATACCCTATCAATCACATGTTTGCAAAAGGCCGAGACCTTGCTCAATCTTTTTTTTTTTTCCCCAATTAATCTTACCTCCCAGACTTAGTTGAGTATTATGGAACTTCATAATATTTAGAACTCTTAAATAATAGTAATATTGGTTGTTATCCTACACATGATCTGTCCCTCAGGTTGACCTGGCTTGGATGGATGAATAGGATTTCAAGATGAGAGATTCACATTTCAGGCAAGAAAGCAGGCAAGTCTTTGGCTTGCAATATGCTTAGGAGTCCTATTTGAAGGCTAGTGGGTGATGAGAGAGGACAGAACCTGGGCCAGTTCCTGGGGCCTCATGTGCCAGGCTAAGTGGTTTGTCATATTCTTTTAAGCAGAGAGAAGCCCAATTGAACATTCATGAACGTGGGAGAGAGCTAGACAACCAATCTAGCTCTATTTTAGAAATTGATCAAAACAGAAAATGTATGGAAGGGGAAGAAACTAAAGGTAGGTTATTTAGCTATTTTTAGTTAAGTCTTAACTCAAACCCAAAGTATCAGACAAAGCAACAACTGTTCCTCTATGAAAAGAGTCTTTAGTCTATGAGTACAGAACTCCCTTGATATCTGCTAAGATGTGTCCTGGACCTCTCTGGCAGAGGTGAGAAAGCTAATGGCTAAGAGTGCAGGCTCTGGAATTAGATCATGTGGCTTCAAGTCTACTCTCTGCCACTACTAGCTGTGTGACCTTGGGTGAATCACTTGACATCTCTGATTCTCCGTTTCTTTATCTGTAAAAGGAGGATAAAATAGATCTGTTGAGAAGATTACGTGAGCAAACATACCGGAGTGCCAGCACAAGCCTCACCCATTGTCAGATTTCCATCGATGTTAGCTATTATTAAGCTCCACATTCCTGCGTACCCCATAGCATACATCCCCCATGAAAGAGGACAGTATGAGACTGCTTCACTAGCTCTTCTTAACAGGCACCAACACTACCAGTTGTTGCTTTTGGGGGGGTGGGGTGGTGTTATTTTTCGTAAAGAACAAAACTGTTTGAAGTTCTTAGGAATTCCTCTGTAAGAAGTGGCAACTGGCACATGTGGGAGCAGCTGCTGGGTCCCTCGCGAGAGCCTTACTTTGATGCCTTGGCAACGATTCAGCTCATGACGTCATGGCCCTTGAAGCCTGCTGACAAATAGCCAAAGCCTGGAAGGCAGTGTGGAGTTTAGGTTTAAGAGTTTCTGCTTTTCATGCTCACTCTGGGCGTGCTGGCTATGCGCTGGGGGCTCTTCTAGAAACTGGAAATACAGTCTGAAGGAAAATCAGGCAGAGCCTCTGCGTTCCTGACCTCTAGTCTATGGAAAAACCAGTCCTTAATCAAACAGACAACAAATAAACATGAACCAACAGATGTGATACATGCCAGGAAGGAGCGGTGTGGCTTCGAGGAGGCCCTACCGGAGTCCTGCCGGCGCAGGGGAGACCTTCCTTCCGGCCTCGGGACTGGCAGCGAGCACTGGTGCTGCCTGAGTGAGCCTTGGGCTGGGCAGTGCAGGCCATGGGCAGGGCTGCCTTCCCAGGGGACGCAGAGGCTGAGCACAGCGTGCTGTGCATTTGGGACGGGGACGGCCCAGGGAGGGTCTTCGAAGTCCTGTACACGTTTGACTCCTAATCTTAAAGGCCCTGGAGTGTTTCAGGCAGAGTGGGGTGGGAGAGGTCATGGAGCTTGGGGTGATGCTATCAGATTTGTTTCCCAAAAAGCTCACTCTGGCTGCCGTGTGGAAAATGAGTTTCTTAATTTGACAACCAATCTTTTATGTGAGGAACTGACTGCCTGGTGACCGTGGCAGCAGGTTGCAGAATGACATCATCTGCGACAGGAGGAGGGGGGTGCAGCCTCAGCGGACACGGTCTTACGCTGCTCTGGCCCTGGGTGCTCGGCTGTGGCCTTGCTTACAAGGCCAGCTACTGTTTATGTCCAAGAAGCTTTTTTCTTCCTTTGAGCCACTTCATGCCTGAATGCCATCTGTTTGGGGAGTGCATGCAAACACGGTCTTCCCTGGCTAACCCACGAGCTAACAGAGAAATGTTTTACACCCTGGAGAGCCATAAAAGGACATTTATCTGCAATTAAAATACTGTAGTAACAACCGGAAATAAAAATGAATAATACATTCTTTAGATTAGCACTAATCCAGTTCCTTAGCAACTACCGAAATCGGCTATCTAGACCACGTTCCATTACTTGTAAAACTTGTGGCAATCCTACAACAAGGAATAAAGAATGAAAAAAAACCCTCTTCTACAGGAAAGGCCACGGTAATCATCCTCAATCTTGGGATTCTGGGAAAGCTTTAACTGAAAGTTTGGGAAACTGGATTCTGTTAACTTTTGCACGTGATTAAGCATGAGGCTTTGCTTCCTCTCTAAAGGTCTCCTGGAGCAGAAGTCGCTCGGCGCGAGCTCCTCCAATTTCAGCCTCGCTGTTGTTTCCTTTCAGACTGTAGGGAAGAGGAAGGGAGCTGCGCATTGCCGTGAAGCGTCCGGTGGCCTTGATCAGCAAGATGGGAAAATGAGAGCAAACACGTCCTAATACATAGGCCACACGGACCAGTACTTCTGAAGCTGCCTGCGGTGAAGGATCATTTGAAAGAAATCTCTATTCTGTCATAGATCGATGCTTCTGTAAAATACGAGGAAACCTGGCCCATGGCGACTGTGGCTCTGTCATACCCCTGCGCAAACCTGTAAGCTGTTGCTTCTCTCAATTTCCGCACCTAGCTCACGGTGGACTGGGAGCAGAGTTTGCACACCGTCACCGGCCACGCTGAGGAGCGTGGAACCAGGTGACTGCTTTGATGTCCATTTCATTTTTCCCAAAAAGATGATATCCAGTCCTGTTTCTCTCTTTCTCCCACCTGCTGCTCTCTCTTCTTGGACCCTCCCACCGTGACTTCATTCCTCGCCCACGTCGCTCTGCTCAATGGACTCCATATTGCATTATGAAGAGCCACTCACATATCCTCTCCCCTTTGACTGTACCTGGGCTCTCCAGCAGGGTCACTCCTCCTTCCCTTTGAAGTTACTCCCCCTGTTACCCCCACTGTTGGCCTTCAACCTGCCTCGCCTACACCGTCCCTCCACCTGCACACAGAAACCCGGCTCCCTGGCCACTCAGGTGTGCAGCTACCTGCTCGCTCTCTCTTCCTGTTTGAGCATCAGCCAGACCTTCTATCAGCACCTTTCTTCCCGAAAAGTCACCAAATATTTTGGCACAGAAATTATAGCCATTATTGGGGTGCAGTTGGTTAAGCATCTGACTCTTGATCTTAGCTCAGGTCTTGATCTCAGGGTCGTGAGTTCAAGCCCCGAGTTGGGCTCCACACTGGGTACGGAGCCTACTTAACAGAAAAAAAATTGATAGCCATTATGGTTACTTCATCTGGAATTATGATCCTAGGGGATGTAGTGAAAGTATCCCGTATCCTAACTTTGTACTTTCTGTTCCCTTCATCCCAACAACGTTTAGCAGAGTCCTGACCTTGACAGGAAGGATGCCACAGTCAGATGGACTGGGGTTTAAACCCAGCAACTGCATTTACCAGCGGAGTGATTTTAGGCACATGACGTAGCTTTGTATAGCTTCCTATTCCTCATTTATAAAATAAGAATGATAATAACACCAACCTCATCAGGTTTTGGAAGAATTAAATCGTATATGTACAATATCTGGCATATGCTAAACACTCAGTAGTAATGGTTTTCATTAACCTTTACCCAAATTCTTATTGCAGTGAACTGTTGTCTAATTAAAAACCCAAATTTGGGGGCGCCTGGGTGGCACAGCGGTTAGGCGTCTGCCTTCGGCTCAGGGCATGACCCCGGCGTTATGGGATCGAGTCCCACATCAGGCTCCTCTGCTGTGAGCCTGCTTCTTCCTCTCCCACTCCCCCTGCTTGTGTTCCCTCTCTCGCTGGCTGTCTCTTTCTCTGTCGAGTAAATTAAAAAAAAAAAAAAAAAAAAAAACAACCAAATTTGAGGGTGCCTGGGTGGCTCAGTCGGTGAAGCGTCTGCCTTCGGCTCAGGTCATGGTCGCAGGGTCCTCGGATCGAGCTCCGCATCGGGCTCCCTGCTCAGTGGGGAGCCTGCTTCTCCCTCTCCCTCTGCCTGCTGCTCCCCCTGCTTGTGTGCTAGCTCTCTCTCTGTAGAATAAATATATAAAATCTTTTTAAAAACCCCAAATTTGATCTACTGAAATATTTATAAGTGAAATAATATGAAAATGAGGATTTGCTTTAATATCCTACAGCCTCCCACTCCCCCACCCCCAAAAATACAAGTTGGAGGATGAGTCGATGAAATCAAACAGGTAAAATGCTGACAACTGTGGAAGCAAGGGAATGGGCCCTGAGGGCTTCATTAGACCATTCTCATACTTCTGTGCTTATTTGAAACTTCCAGAATCCAAATAAAAACGAGAACACAAATCTGATTTTGGCCCTAACCTGCTACTGCTCTGCCCCAACCTCACAATCCTCTTTTCCTTCTATCTCAAACCGTCTCAGCACGTCTGCACTTCCATCCCGCAGGGCTGGCCAGAATTTGGCTTCCTCCCTTTCCTCCCAGGTCCCCAGCTTGCTGCTGCCTACGTGTCTTCCTACAGTTTGGGTTCCCTGGTTGGACCGCCTGACCACGTCTCTCCCCAGCAACCTTGAATCCCTGGCCCTTCTGGCCTTTTGCTCCACTAGCCCAGAACCACCAAACCCTGGCTGCATTCTCGCTAGCTGCTCTCTCCTCTTCTGCCCCGGGGCAGCCAAGTGCGGATGGAGGACCCCAGCACAGCGCCGGCCTCTGCACAGACCCTACGCATGCTTTCCTCCAGCAGACCCTTCACCTGTCCCTGGTCAGCGCGTCCCCCCATTCGCGCCTGCAATTATTCTGTGTCTTCCCCTCTCTCTCCAAGCTGCAACTCCTACACACTCAAACGGCAGACACTCTTAGCCTCCTACATCATGGAGAACATGCAGGCCACCGGGCATGACCTTTTGCCTCCTTTCTTCAGTCTCACAGGTGGGTGCAAGTGTTGCTTTTCCCGCTTGAAGCCATGCCTCCACCCGCCTGCCTCCAGACCTGGCTCTGGCATCCCGCTTTCCTGGCTTTTCTCTGAGTCTACTACATGCCCAGGTGTCTTCCCCACCTGCACGCAGGGACACGGAGCAGGGATGCACAGAGCGGTGGAAAAGAAATGAGGACAGTGGTTAGAGGATGCAAGAGGGGAGAGAATCTCTAAGACGGGACAGCATCAGAAGGGGGAGACGGACCAGCCCAGATCAGGACGATAGGGTCCCCCAGAATAGCAGCACGGAAGCAGGCAGAAACTCGAGCAGGAGCGGAAGCAGGGTGGCACTGGCTTGAGGAGCGAATGGGTACCAGGAGGGGAGAAACTGGGCCTGTGAATGACTCTTTAAAGAAGCTTGGCCATGAAGGGAAGAAGAAGAGTGTGGTTCTTTGAGGGAGGTAAGAGAGTTTGGGTTTGTCTGTTCCTGCTTCAGAAGAATAGAGCTCTAGCACATGTAAATGCTGACAGGAAAGAGCCAGTAGCGTTGGAGAGGTTGTAGACGCAGGAGAGAGGGATTCTGCATGGACGAGGCTGCCACAGAGTGGGGTCCTGGGCTCGGGGGGAATCAGCTTTAGATAAAAGGAGGAGGAACTGTCCTCTAGGACTAGAGCGCAGAGAACAAACACGGCGTGGGTGAAGGCACATTGTAGGTGTGGGGCTCGGGAAGCTGATGCTGTTTCTTCTTGGAGGTGTCTGCTCTAATTCCTTCCTCAGAAGTAAACATGCTTCCCTCTGAGGAGTAGAAGAGGAGGCTCTGGCATGCTGAAGGGTTCAGAGAAAACTGACTAGCATGCAGGAAGTCGGTCAGGCAGCAATGCCAGCTCTGCTGAGGTTGGAGACTTCGGTTCTGTCCTGGTGACCCCACGGGGTTCTGATAGCTGTGCCCTGAGCCTGGAGCAGGAGTGCGAGGGCAGGCTGCTGGACAGATACCTCCCTGGCTTTTTCTGGGCGGTGGGGGGGGGGGGGGAGGGTTCAACAAACAAGAGCACAGGAAAGTGGAAGGCTGTGATAAAACTGTGTTTGGGGAGATAGTCTGGGATCGTGGCTGGAAGTGAGTGGAGGCTGGAGGGGACTGAAATATGGGGGAGCAAATGGAGAGAAGCCAGAGATCCTAATGAGCTAAAAAAAAGAGGTGTAGGGGAAGCAAAAGAGAGAAAGAGTTGGAGGAACAGGAGATGATGAGTAGGACAGGAGTTCTGGAGACGGAGGGGTCCTACAGAGAGGAATTCTGGGAGATGGCAGGGCCCAGGGTGTGGACGTAGGAGTAGGGGTGGAGGGGGAGTAGAGGCGAAGGTCACTGGATCACAAATGGTGAGATGGGCGCCGATGTCATCCAGGATGACAGCAGGACTGAGGAGGAGAGGAGAGCTGTGACCAGGTAGCTCGAGCCTTCAGTAAAGAGTGAATGACCAAGATGGCAGAGGAGTCCAGCAGGGGTGGAGGGACGGCGTCTCATAGCAGCAGGAGGTTTACACAAGAGTGGAGGGGCAATGGAGAAATACATTCTTGGGAGGTTCCCACAGACTTTGGGATGAAATTCAGTGCCGGTGGAGGAAGCACTTGGCCCTCTCTAGCTGGGTCTCTCCACCCTCCACCCCCACCTCATCACACGTGCTCTGCAGGGCAGCTCCACACTCCTGGCAGTTCTCTATATAATTCTCATCCTCTCCATACCTTTGCACAAGCAACGCCCTCTGCTGGGAACAAGCTTCCTCCCCTCTCCACCGGGCCTGTTTCATTCACCCTTCCGTCATTGGCTCAGTCCCACTCCTGGGAAGCCTGCTTGCACCTGCCAGGCGGTGCCAGGTGACTCCACTCTGCACTGTATCACCTGGGCTCTCGTGCTCTCACCTCCTCCCACCTTCCGGATCAGGACGCAGTCTGGCATCTATTTCTAACATCTGATACGAAACCTTGCCTAAGGTACAGTCTTAACAAAGGTTCTTTTTTGACAAATTGACACTAAGTAATGGTGGTTCAAGGTTGCTGAGGGATGGCAGGGGAGCATAGAAACTTCTGTAGTTGTTCTCTGTTCATCTTCTCTCTCTGTCGTCTTATTGGATCTGGTAATTTATTCAGTTCCTCTGGTGGAAAACAATCCCTCAAAAACGCAGCTATTAAATAAATCATTTATATAAAATTTTTTACTGGGCTTAAAAGATGTTGGCCTATCTATGCAAAATCGATTTGGTTCCAGTGTTTGCGATAATTCTTCTCTATTCACACAGGCTCACAGACCTATCAGTGAACTCCAGAATGGCAGCAATAACATTATTAAATAATAAGTTCCAAATCCCCTGAAAACAATTCTGTGTGATTAGCTGGACTTCTTGATGTGAGCAGACTGCAAAGTGTAGCTCAGGGAAGCATCGTGAACATCCCTCGGTGCCCTTGTGCTTTGGAGGTTTGGCGCTTTCGATAGCAGCTGACACGTTCTCCCGGGAGTCCGCGGTCCAGTCTCACATCCACGTGTTCTCTCTGTGCACTCGGGGTGCCCTTCTGGGGCTGCCGTGTGGGCACCAGGTGGTGGGAGACCGGAAGGGGCTCATCAAGTTCCCTTCCTGGTAGTGTATGTGTGTGTCTCCGTGTCTCTCTGTGGGTTGATGTCCTGTGTGGGACAGTGTGGGAGTGTCTCTTGGTGTGTCTGTATCAGCGTGCATACCTCTGTGAGGATATGTGTCTGTGTCTTGTGTGTGTCTATGTCCTGTGGGTCTGTGTGTGCTTCTCTGCGTGTCTAGGTCTGTGTGTGAGCGTCTCCATGCGGACCCTGTGCTCTGTGCACAGGTGTGCTTTGCGTGTGGCGGAGGAGATGATGGGAGGTGGACGTGGCCGTGCGCTCAGGCCCTGTATCCCACTCCTGGTGGCCAGTCTCTTTTTTCCCAGCCCTTTGGGATGGCAAAATCCTTGCCGACTTCTTTCTGCTGCACTACACATCTGCTGCTACTTGGCAGTGGCCAGAGCGAAGTTGTCAGACTCTCTGGGAAGAGGGTGCGATGTTGCAGGAAGCATTTGGCTGCCGCCCAGTCTGTCTGGAGTCCTGGGGAGCACCGCATCATGAAGGGCTTCCATGTGAGCAGGGTCTCCATGTGAGCAGGGCCTCCATGTGAGCAGGGCCTCCATGTTGCAGGGCCTTCATGTTGCAGGGCCTCCTTGTGAGCAGGGCCTCCATGTGAGCAGGGCCTTCATGTTGCAGGGCCTCCATGTGAGCAGGGCCTCCATGCGAGCAGGGCCTTGATATGAGCAGGGTCTCCATGTTGCAGGGCCTCCATGTGAGCAGGGCCTCCATGTTGCAGGGCCTCCATGTGAGCAGGGCCTCCATGTTGCAGGGCCTTCATGTTGCAGGGCCTCCTTGTGAGCAGGGCCTCCATGTGAGCAGGGCCTTCATGTTGCAGGGCCTCCATGTGAGCAGGGCCTCCATGCGAGCAGGGCCTTGATATGAGCAGGGTCTCCATGTTGCAGGGCCTCCATGTGAGCAGGGCCTTCATGTTGCAGGGCCTTCTTGTGAGCAGGGCCTCCATGTGAGCAGGGCCTTCATGTTGCAGGGCCTCCATGTGAGCAGGGCCTCCATGCGAGCAGGGCCTTGATATGAGCAGGGTCTCCATGTTGCAGGGCCTCCATGTGAGCAGGGCCTCCATGTTGCAGGGCCTCCATGTGAGCAGGGCCTCCATGTTGCAGGGCCTCCATGTTGCAGGGCCTCCATGTGAGCAGGGCCTTCATGTTGCAGGGCCTCCATGTGAGCAGGGCCTCCATGTGAGCAGGGCCTTCATGTTGCAGGGCCTCCATGTTGCAGGGCCTCCATGTTGCAGGGCCTCCATGTGAGCAGGGCCTCCATGTTGCAGGGCCTCGATGTTTCAGGGCCTCCATGTGAGCAGGGCCTCCATGTTGCAGGGCCTCCATGTTGCAGGGCCTCCATGTGAGCAGGGCCTCCATGTTGCAGGGCCTCCATGTTGCAGGGCCTTCATGTTGCAGGGCCTCCATGCGAGCAGGGCCTCCATGTGAGCAGGGCCTTGATATGAGCAGGGTCTCCATGTTGCAGAGCCTCCATGTGAGCAGGGCCTCCATGTTGCAGGGCCTCCATGTTGCAGGGCCTCCATGTTGCAGGGCCTCCATGTGAACAGGGCCTCCATGTGAACAGGGCCTCTATGTGTGCAGGGCCTCTATGTGAGCAGGGCCTCCATGTGTGCAGGGGTGGTGGGGCCCAGGCTAATGGGGTGAAAGTGCACCGAGTCATTCAGGCAGTCCGCAGGTTAATAGTCCACCTGATAAATGTCACAGTTGTCCTCGAGAAGAAAACTGTAATTAAAATTGCATCTCTCTGGTGAAAGGGCAACCCTCTTACACTGTTGGTGGGAATGCAAGCTGGTGCAGCCACTCTGGAAAACGTCCTCAAGACGTTAAAAAAAGAGCTACCCTATGATCTAGCAAATGCACTCCTAGGTATTTACCCCAAAGATACAAATGTAGTGATCTGAAAGGGCACCTGCACCCAGTGTTCATAGCAGCAATGTCCACAATAGCCAAACTGTGGAAGGAGCCGAGATGCCCTTCAACAGATGACTGGCTAAGGAAGATGGGCTCATATATACAATGCAACATTACTCAGCCCTCAGAAAGGATGAATACCCACCATTTGCACTGACATGGATGGAACTGGAGGGGATTATGCTAAGTGAAGTAAGTCAAGCAGAGAAAGACAATTATGATATGGTTTCACTCATATGTGGAATATAAGAAACAGGGCAGAGGACCGTAGGGGAAGGGAGGGAAAATAGAATGGGAAGTCATCAGAGAGGGAGACAAACCATGAGAGACTCTTAGCTCTAGGAAACAAACTGAGGGTTGCTGGAGGGGAGGTAGGTGGGGGGGATGGGGTAGCTGGGTGATGGGCATTAAGGAGGGCACGTGACGTGATGAACACTGGGTGTTATACACAACTGATAATTTATTGAACGCTTCATCTGAAACTAATGGCTAATTGAATTTAAATTGATAAGCTAAATTGATAAGTTGGCTAACTGAATTTAAATTAAAAAAAAATTGCATTTCTCACTCTTACATCTGTGTCCAAGTTGGGTCATTCCAGACTTATCAGTAGGGTTAATTACATTATTGCTTGGAGGCCTTAAATCCTTTTAGGTCTCAGTAATGTAAAGAACTCCCAGGGGTGCCTGGGTGGCACAGCGGTTAAGCATCTGCCTTTGGCTCAGGGCGTGATCCTGGCGTTGTGGGATCGAGCCCCACATCAGGCTCCTCCGCTATGAGCCTGCTTCTTCCTCTCCCAATCCCCCTGCTTGTGTTCCCTCTCTCGCTGGCTGTCTCTATCTCTGTCAAATAAATAAGTAAATCTTTAAAAAAAAAAAAAAAAAAGAACTCCCAGCTATACTTTATGGTGATCATAGTTATTTCATGAGGACAGTTGGGAGAAAACAAATACAGGGTTTCTGGTTTGCCCATTAAAGAAAAATAAGATCATTTTTTTCTAGATTAAAAAAAATTAAGATTAAAAAATACTGTATTTCTTATTTCTGCTGCTTCTCTTACCTGAAATAGTAACATTATTATGTTGGCAACAGATCTAAATGTGGGCTAGAAGTGATGGTTGTATCCATTTTACCTTCTTGCTTTTTTCAAAGAGAGAGGACTCATAAGAGAGTCCTTTTTTCAAGGAGAGAGCCTGTTCCCAACAGGCTCCCTGGGAGTGACAGGGAAAGCTCTCCTTCTTTTTGTTTTTGTTTGTTTGTTTTTTTTAAAGATTTTATTTATTTTTGTGAGAAAGAGAGAGAGAGGGGGGCAGAGAGAGAGAGAATGAGCTGGGGGGAGGGGCAGAGGGAGAAGCAGACTCCCTGCTGAGCAGGGAGGCCGATGCAGGACTCCCAGGACTCTGGGATCATGACCTGAGCCAAAGGCAGACACTTAAGTGACCGAGCCACCCAGGAACCCCGAAAAAGCTCTCCTTCTGATAAAGCAGTTTCAGAGACATCACTGCCCACGTGTTGCAAAGGCACTGGGGTATGAGCTCTGAGGAAAACATCCCCCGTCCCCCCAGGAGCCACCAGTGAAGCTGGGCAGAGGAGAACTATCACATATAGGAAGTGGGCTCATTTGCTCCCATGCTATAGGTTCAGGGTGAGTATGGACTTTTAATTTTATTTTGAAAATTTGGTTTATTTCATGTTTAACCTGTCTGGGACCTGCTTGCAGATTTTGGCCACCTCTGCCTACACTGTGGCAGGGCTGATGCCTCCACTGTCTTATGCTATGAAGAGGGGAACAAGCTGGTAAGTGATGTAGGGGGAATAAATCCCTTGTAAGCTCCTTAAATTCCAGATTTGGCTTAAAAAAGAGAAAAAAAAATTATAATCTTTTTTTCAAAAACTGCACCTTCTTTCTAATAATAATTAATATTTATTGAGCATTCCCAATGCCAGACACTTTATGTACACTATTGTAGATTTCCACCATGGGTTGATATTATTTCCCCATTTTACAAATACAGAGACTGGTGTCTTCCTAAGGGCACTTGGCCAGTCAGCCAGGCCTGCCTTATTCCGGTGGCCCAGTGAGGTCTTCAGGCCACACCCTAATGCTGTTTTTGTGATCGTCTCCATAATCTTATTTTAAATTTGAGGCATACATGTCATCTTCTATAACTGAAACATATTTGTAAACTAAATGCAATTCATTTTAGGTTATGCAATTTTTTCTGTATTGTATTTAAAGTTATCTGGGGTCCTGGGTGGCTCAGTAGGTTAAGCGGCCGACCCTTGGTTTCAGCTGGCCACGGGCTTTGCACTCAGCAGGGAATCTACTTGAGATTCTCTATCTCCCTCTCCCTCTCCCCCTCCCTTCGTGCATGTGCTCCCCACCTCAGATAAATCAATCTTTTTAAAAAAATAAAATTATCTTATAGTACAAAAGATTTCTTTTATATACGTGAGTGATTCCAATTAATGAGAACATAACATATAAAAGATCAAGTCGACAAAAAAGTAGATTAAATTATGGGTTTATCACTCATATTAAAAAAGAGTGCTTTGCTTTCAAAAGGATTCTCTAAGGGTTTTCTTTAATGGGGTTCTTATAATATGCTTAAAATGTTCTGAATGATTAAATTTCAATTCAACTCACATACCCAAATTTTGACCCCTCCACCAATACCTCTTTCACACTGTTAGGTGGAACCATATGAAATTGCTGAAATGCACTATTTTTTATCACAAAAGTGGCAGTTTCAATCTGATATTTGCCCTTATTTAAACATTTATCTTTCGTTTCACAGGCTAGAAGTGAGCCAATTTATTCTCATTTTAAATTGATTGTTTCAGATCAATGAGCCAGACAATAGTTCTCTTTCCTAAGGTGTGTACTGTAGGTAATTTTATTTCTAGAGCTGAATTTTATTGAAGATAATCTATTAGGGTAGTTCAAGCAAGCTTCAATTCGATAATATCTACTGTGTGCAAAGTATTGCTTTAGGCAGACTCCCTTGCCCCATACTTGTCGATGTTCCACATAAGGCACTTGGGATGTCCAGGTTCCAATGAAAGCATCTATGGGGCCCTCTGGAGAATTCTCATACACGCACATTACTGGCTCTGGTTCCTGTGTTCTTTGCTTTATTTTTTAACTGTGTTACCAATATATGTTTCAGTCAATCCATACAACTATTATTGGATGACAGATCAATTCAGACTGTCTTGTCCCTAGAAAATGGTAATTCTATCACTCTTAAATTTGTTCGTAACAGTGCGATCCAAGCACTCTGAAATCGAACCTGTTTGTTGAACACCCAAAGGCCGAACAATTGCACATTTAGCTATGTATCCTCTGTGCACAAGGAACATGACTTCCCCAAAGGAATAACCGGGAGAAACTGATATAGTGAGCAACACAATGCAAAGGTTACTGCTGGGCATCCCGGCAGATCAGTAACATGGCTGGTTGGCTACTAGCCAGGGCATATCCAGTTTCCTGTAATAAGAGGTAGAGGAATACAGGTTAGTAATGCCAAACAGGGCTTAGGCTAAAGCCTAGTGAGGTCCACAGTCTAGGGAAAGCATCTCAGCTACTATTTCACATTTCTTCTGAAAACAATAGAAATGGCTTGTAAGCTTAGGATGCTGGAGTTAATATTTAATGTAAAAAGCATCACTAAAAACGCTTGTACAGCTATCGGGTATAAATAATCATTTCTACCACTGCTGGTAATTTTTCCACTGATTTAGGTTGTCATACTTGTGGAGCAGGAGTTTATGGGTGCACTTACTCTAACAGCATGTTGATTAAACCATGGTGGGATTACCAATGCAATAAATCTTCAATTCTGTGCTAACATGAACTTCTAAATATCTCAAATGCAAATAGGCCTCTATTAGTCAACAGCTCAATGTTACCTATCTATCTTCTCTTCTTATCCTTTTTTTGGGGGGGGAATCATCAGGAAGGGTTATGAATTTGCCTTTCTGCTTTCTTGAACCCATGAGCTTATGATAAGGAATTAATAAGCATCAAGACGACAGAATCTGGATTTATATGAAATTTGATGAGAAAATGACCCAATTAAAAATGATTATAAAAATATGGAGGAAAAAAGCCTTTTCAGTATGACATGGCATTAACTCCATTAACATTTCTTTTCTTACTTGGTATGTTATTTCTACAAAAGTTCATCCAGCATAGACAGCAATGAGCACCTGCTTTCATTTTGTAGGCAGGTAAACTTCTAGAAGGTCAGAGAGGGAGCATTAAGAGCTGTCCATTTGAGTCTGCTCAGGAGCAGTCACCAAGACAGGATGAGTTCTGTAAGCAACTTACTGGGGAAGAAGCCTAGGATGGATAGGGTGGGAGGGGCGCAAGAAGGTCCACCTCCAGGCAGGTCTGACACCTGTGAGAAAGAAGCCAAAGAAAAGGACAATTGGGTAGGAAGTACTTCAGAGCAGTTCTACGGAAGTCTCAAGTCGAGCTGATGAAGTATCTGGGCAAAGGTGGCCTGTTTGAGGTATCCTATGTCATTCGGAATGGCCTGCCTCTAGCAACTCTGCTGTGCTAGGTCCTTGAAGAGGAACAGTCCAGGGGAAGCGTGTTCTTGGTGGCCACAGTGGGTCCAAAGGAGTGGCAGCAGGAGGCTTCCTGTAGCAATAGCTTCTCTTGAAAGATCTGTACACTTCCATGCCCTCCCACAAGCGCTGTTTCTTTATGGTGATTTTGCAACTTAACACAGGGATCTTGTTTCTTTCAAAACTCCCCCGCCCCTGCCCCCACCACTCCACTGGACACATTCACCAGCTCCTCTGAGAGACATTCCTTAAGGACCAGCTGTCTGCCATGTATTTTTCCTGACCTGGCATGCGTTATACTTGCTGTCATGGTACAGAGGAATAGGACGGTCAAGTTAAATAAAACATCTGGGAGGATTTCTTGTCGCCAGAACTGTTCAAAGCATTTGCCTAAGAGTTGCCTTTATTATAACTCCTTTGGATTATCGTCCTCCTGGGTCAAACCCAGAGTATCATCTACCTCCTTATATAAATCCCAATAGCTAACCTTTACGCAGCATCTACTCCATGCCAGCCACTGCTCTAGGCTTGACTTTCATGAACTCAGTGAATCCTCACACCAAGTCTATGAGGCCAATGCTATTGTTATCACCATTTTGGCGGGTAAGGAAGCTGAGACACAGAGAGGTGAAGCCAAGTAAGTGGTGGAGCTTGGATTCCCATCCAGGCACACACAGTGTGTGTTTGTTAGAGACTGAATGTTTGTGTCCTCCCAAAATGTGTATGCTGAATTTCTAACCCTGATACTATGACATTAGGAAGAACAGCTTTAGGGAAGGAATGGTTTAAATGAGGTCATGAGGGTGGAGGCCCTATGATGGGCTCAGTGTCCTCATAAGAAGAGAAGGAGAAGAAGGAGCCTCGTAAGAAGAAGAGGAAGAGCAAGAAGGGAGCCATCTGCAAGCCAGGAAGAGGACCCTCACCAAGCACCGAATCAACTAGTATCTTGATTTTGGATTTCCCAGTCTCCAGACCTGTGAGAAGGAAATGTCTGTTGTTTAAGCCACTCAGTCTATGGTGTTTTGTTAAAGCAGTCCGAGCTGACTAACACTGTTTTTGCCCAGATCGCTAGGCAAAGAAGTGGGCAAGATTAGGCAAATGGACAGGGGCCAGACATGTGAGTGCAGTGTACCGCTGGCTAGAGACCAGTGATGCAGCCACTGCACAAGGGAGGCCAGCTTGGCAGCAGGGAGGCCAGGGCTCCCCTTGGGAGCTTGGGGTGGACTGCAGCACTGCAAGGCAGGCACCAGGATCCCCGGCCTCGGCTAACACAGCTCTTCCCGATACCACCTAGTGGTGGTTCCTCGTACACTTCTGACCACGAGCAGAACTGCTTTGAGAGCTGTGCATGGTCTAGCCTGCAAGTAACAGACATCAGAGACTGTAATGAAGCCACAGCTGGGAAGACGGGAACTGGCAGAGATCCTGATGACAGTGGCGGGTCTGATAGCAGTAGCAGAGGCAATGGGAGTGGATAGTGGCCAACAGCAACAGTCTCATGGACACTGGGACTAATGATGCTTGGGTCCCATACCATAGGGATGGAGAAACCCATTGTGAATGGCAGGTCAGGTGTAAAATCCGTATCAGGAAAGAACAAGTGGATATCTACACGCACACAAGATTTTGTATATTTTTTCGGCAGGTTGTGGATTCAATGAAATGGATCCATAGCCTCCAGTAGGTTAAAAACTCCCTGTATTAAAGAAACTTAAGGGAGGACCTGTGGAACCTAAAATATACAATCTGTCTTTCAATGGTCCTAGTTGTTTTATAAGGAGGGTTCCCAGGGGACCGTGGAAGCCACCAACTATTGGGGGCGTGGATTTTTTTTTTTTTTTACCTTTTATGCTGGTGAAATGGAAAGGGTGGGGACACAGAACACTAAGCCCATGACATGACTTCTGCAAAAGCAAATTATGCCTGATTCATCTATTATTATTCTTTGAGGACATAGAGATGCATGTGGGTGAGGGGGAAACAGTGCATGGAGTGGCTCACCGCCCTCCATCTCTGCTGATGTTCAGCTATAGCACCTAGCCGGCTACACCATGCATGCCTCCCAAACCAAGCCGAATTGTGGCAGGAAGTACACGGAAGGTGATCCCTGTCTTCTTGAGAAACACCTCTCATAATGTTCCACCTTACATACTATCTGTTACAGTGGAGTTATGAAATCAAGGGAGACTTGTCATGAATAAAGAACCAGTTTAGAGACAGAAAAAAAAAGGTAGAAATGAACAGGCACTTCTTTGGAGGGAGACATGTCTCAACAACTGAGTTCCTGTAAAACTGTCACTTAGGACCGGTTTATAAATGATCTGGACGAGGGCACAGAGCAACTTCTGGAGGGACAGATGATCTGGATTTCTAGTTGATAAGGATGGATTTCAGAAGATATTTTTAAGAGTGTGTTAAATAGACAAAAACACCGGTGCACTTTAATGTGAGCAAGAGCAAGGTAAGAAATACATCACGGGAAAAAAGTAGCACAAACTTCCAGGCATATGAGATCTGAGTGATCAGTTACAACCCAGAAGTTTCCTGGGATTAAATGATAGAATCCACTAATAGAAAAACTATCTCAGGGTCAGCTCGTCCAAGCTGTCATCTGAAGCCACTGCTGCCTTTCACTGCACCCTTAGTCCATGAACACTGAGCCTTAGCTTTCGTGGTGAGGAACGCAGCATCCCTAAAGGGAGCGCCTTCTTTTTCCGACAGTTCAGTGTTTAGAAAGCTGTCCTCTGTGTGGGGCGCCAGCAGCCTCTTCCCTAGCTACTTCAGTGTTCCAGGGAGACAGGGGGCGATTCTCAGCCCTCTTCCACACAAACGTCACTCAAATTTGAAGGACTAAACGGCTCCCTGTAAATCTTTTTCTTTTTTAATCACGTTAAACATTCCACATGTCTTCTATATTTTGTCCAGAATGGTCTAAATGCCCTAATTATCCCAGCTGCTTTTCTATTGGTGAGCTAAGCTCTTAGCTGCTTCTGTCCTACGCCCAGGACTGAATTTAGTACTTCAGCTATCATGTGATCAGTGCTCTATGAAAGGGGACCTGGTCCCGGGGGACTCCTTTTTCCCTCCCTTCCTTCCTTCCTTCCTTCCTTCCTTCCTTCCTTCCTTCCTTCCTTCCTCCCTCCCTCCCTCCCTCCCTCCCTCCCTCCCTCTCTCTCTCTCTCTCTCTTTCTTTCTTTCTTTCTTTCTTTCTTTCTTTCTTTCTGTAATAGCTTTATTTAGGTATAATCTATATACCATGAATTTATGCTTTTAAAGTGTATGATTTAGTGTTTTTTACTATATCTACAGAGCTGCGCAACCATTACCACTTTAGAACATTTGCCTCATCCCCAAAAGAAATTCTATACCCATTAGCAGTCACTACCTATTCCCCAGCCTCTGGCAACCGCTGATCTGCTTTCTGTCTCCATGGATTTACCTGTTCTGGACATTTCGTATAAATGGGCTGACACAATATGCGACCTTTGGAGACTGGTTTCTTTCACTTAGCATCCTGTTTTCAAGGTTCATGAATGTCGTAGCATGTATCAGAACTTCATTCGTCTTTATTGATGAATACCATCCCACAATATGGATATATCACATTTTGTTTATCAGCTGATGGACATTTGGTTTGTTTCCACTTTTTTGGGCTATTGTGAATGTTTTTATGAATATTCATACACAAGTTTTTGTGTTGTCATGTGTTTTCATTTCTCTTGGATATATACTTCGGAGGGGAATTGCTGGGTCATATGGAAACTCCATGTTTAACTTTTTGAGGAACTGAAAACTCTTTCCCACTGAGCCTGTGCCACTTTACAATTCTACCAGTTATGTATAGAGGTTCCAATTCTTCCACATCCACTCCAACACTTACTATTTTGATAACATCCATCTTTTTTTTATAAAGATTTTATTTATTTATTTGACAGAGAGAGAGACAGCCAGCAAGAGAGGAGGGAACACAAGCAGGGGGAGTGGGACAGGAAGAGCAGGCTTCCCAGCGGAGCAGGGAGCCCGATGTGGGGCTCGATCCCAGGACTCTGGGATCACGCCCTGAGCCGAGGCAGCCGCTTAACAACTGCGCCACCCAGGCGCCCCGATAACATCCATCTTTTTGATAATAGTCACGACAGTGTGCTAAATCACTTTGATTCGTATTGTCCTAAAGACTATATTGATGTTGAGCCTCTTTATGTGCTTCTGTCCCATTTGCATATCTTCTTTGGAAAAATGCCTATTTAAGTCCTTTGTCTTTTTTAATCGAGATATTGTTTTTTAAAATTATTGTGGGTAAGCATTTTTTTAAAATGATTTTTTATTATATTATATTAGTGACCATACAGCACATCCCCGGTTTCCGGTGTAAGGCTCGATGATTCATTAGTTGTGTATAACACCCAGTGCACCATGCAATACGTGCCCTCCTTACTAGTGGGTAAGCATTTTTATATATTCTGGATTCTGGACCCTTATCAGATGTAGGGTTTGCAAATATTTCTCCCATTGTGTGGGTTGTCTTCGCTTTCTTGATGGTGCCCTTTGCACAAAGCACTAAAATTTTCAACTTTGATGAAGCCCAATTTATCTATTTTTTCTTCTGTTGCTTGTGCTTTTGGTGTCATCTAAGAAATTGTTACCTAATCCAAGGTCATGAACTTTACGCTTATCTTTTCTTCTAAGAGTTTTTTCCCATAGTTTTACCTCTTTCATTTAGGTCTTTGATCCACTTTGAGTCCATTTGTTTATGATTGAGATAGGGGTCTGACTTCATTTTTGTGCATCTGAATATCCAATTGTCCGAGCACCACGTGCTGAAAAGACAGTTCCTGAATAATCTTGGCCCCCTGTGTTGAAAATCAACGGACTATAATGGGGACTCACTTCTAGTAATGATAGTGGACATTTGCTTTTCATACGGTTGACTCATACTGAGTTTATGGTCAACTAAACCCTTTAAGCATTTCATAGGTGATACTGTTAAGCCAGTTCTCCCCAGTCCTGCCCCTGTGCAGATGGTAATTTTGAACCAGATAATAGACTTCATCTTATTGCTCTTAAATGTCACCTTTTCAGTTCAGTTGGCCATTCCACTAAATTGAGGGCTTTAGGATGTTGAGTCTGAAGTCCCTCCCAGGTTTGTATCATCTACATCATCAATTCTTCAGATTGGTCATGGAATATTTAATAAACTTCCTATCAGGCAACTAGTCTAGGTATTGGTGAGTAAGGCAAGGCACCTGCCTATCTGGAGCAGGTGTAGAGAAGACAGACAGTACAGAAGTCAGCTAATAAGATCATTTCAAATAGTGAAGTTCTTTAGTAATTAGTCATTTAGGAGAATCCCTTTAATTTTTTTTCATTTTTTAATTCAAATTCAATTAATTAACATATAATGTATTATTGGTTTCTGAAGTAGAGTTCAGTGATTCATCAGTCTTATATAACACCCAGTGCTCATTACATCACGTGCTCTCCTTTATGTCAACCACCCAGTTACCCCATCCCCCCAACCCCCGACCCTCCAGCAATCCTCAGTTTGTTTCCTATGATTAAGAGTCTCTTACGATTTGTCTCCCTCTCTGATTTTGTCTTGTTTTATTTTTTCCTCTCTTCCCCTATGATCCTCTGTTTTGTTTCTTAAATTCCACATATAAGTGAGATCATATGATAATTGTGTTTCTCTGATTGACTTATTTCACTTAACATAATACCCTCTTGTTCCACCCACGTCATTGCAAATGGCAAGATTTCATTTTTTTGATGGCTGAGTAGTATTTCATTGCATATATATATATACATCACATCTTCTTTATCCATTCATCTGTAGATGGACATCTGGGCTCTTTCCCTAGTTTGGCTATTGTGGACATTGTTGCTATAAACATTGGGGTGCAGGTGCCCCTTCAGATCATTGCATCTGTATCTTTGGGGTAGATACCCAGTACTGCAATTGCTGGGTTGTAGGGTACCTCTATTTTCAACTTTTTGAGGAACCTCCATACTGTAGGAGAATCCCTTTAATCTGTAATTTCTTTTAGTTGCAATTATGTCTCCACTGTCATCTTAGAAACCAGTCATATCTGCATGTCATTGCTTAAGGTCTATTTCAGTGAATGCTGTACTTTGAGAAGTGCCCTCCTGGTATCTGATGCTGACATCAAGGAGAACACCCTCTTTGGTACCACTCAAAGGGCTATAGCACAGGGATGGCTGGGTCCCAAGTCTCACCCAACACAGTCTTGTTTTGGGTTCTAGAAGAATACATTGCAATCCTAAAATCTCCTTCAACTTGTTATACTTGAGCAGGTCTGCTAACACTGCTGCCACTTTTTTTCTAGATAGATATTAGCTGTCTGAGGTTTTGGTCCCCAAATCTTTCACCAGCAGCCACAGCATGATCTCCATGTCCTTCCTCTCTGTGAAAACTGTCATCTTGCAGAAGTTGGTAGAGTCGAAGGAGAACAATATTTGAGTTAAGAGGAAGTTCTATTGAAGCTAATGAAAATGAAATGTGCTGGAGGGAAAACCTTTTCCTGAACCTCTATGCCCTTTGAGGTGAAATTCTATCAATACTGATGAAAAGCAGCTTTATCCCCAGTGCTAAAAACAGTGCCTGACATATCCTACACATATTTGCTGAATCAATGAGTGAATCAAGGAAAAATTCTGCATGGTTCCAAACCTTGGCCACTTCTGTAGGTTCTTTTTTGTCCATGAGACTTTAAAAATGTTCATGTGCATATCAAACGTTCTAGGTTTTGGCTGTCGTTGCTCAATTTTGTTTTTTTATTTCCTTCTTGGTCAATGAATCATTGACCGCTCCCCAGGCTCTGAGGAGGTATTAGTGACTGCCTGGAAGCTTTTGTAGCTCTAGACAATCTCATTCTGTAAGATCACTGGACACGACTGATGATCTCCTCTGACCAGCCTCCTCTGCATGTCTTTGAGCCTTTTCTTTCTGGCTTACATATTTACATTAGCCGTTTTCTTCAAGAAAAGAGGGCTCCGACCACCGGTTTCCATTTGATTGATAAGTCATCTCATAAGTGCAATTGTGAGTAACATACAGGTCCCGTTATAGGTCATTTAAAGGGTGTGGTAGCAGGAAGCTGATAAGGCTGGACTGTGATATTTCAGTACGAATATTTTGTTTAACACAAAATCTCTCTATTGCCACTCATCTTTCTTGTCTGCCATTCTGCTTCCATGCACACAAGAAGTCAGATTTAATATTCATCATTTCAACTGATTCCATGGAAACAATAGTGATTTCTAAGATGAAAAAGAATTATGGATGCATGCTGATCATATTTCTTGGCTGAAAAAACCAAAATTCTGACTCATCAAATTAAGTTACTCATTAAAATACAGGCCAAATACGGATACTCTGCATTCAGGTACTGATGTCTATTAGATGGAAAAGAACTAAGATAATATTGCAAAAGAGTAATTTACTCCCCTGTTCTCAAGGGCAGAAGTAGAGGATGTATTTCTAGGATCACTATTAATTTATTAAGCCCGCACAAGATGTGAATTAAATTGTCCTTATCCTTTGACTATCTGAGATGCATGTTTTTATGTTCCCAAAGTGAGCATTTTCTTTCTCTTGTGAGAGGGGCACTGAGGTCCAGAAGGAGGGCCCTGCAAGCCTCGGAACAGGTTCCAGAGAGCACAGCACTTCGGGACGACATCTGCTGGCAGCCACTCATTTACGGCAGTGATTTTGCTATGTGGATAGAGTGGCACACTCCAAACCCTCTGTCCTGTGGCTTCCAGTTTCTGTTTCGGGGCTATGGGGTTATGGAGGAGCAGGGGCTCAAGTGAGGGAGTGAGGCCATTCCCACCTTCCAGAGATTTAGTAAGATTGTTCTAATCCTGCGCTCCTCAAAACTGCCTGCACACTGGACTCCCTTGGAGAATTTTTAAAAGTAATATAGATGTCCAGCTCCACTCCAGGCTAATTAAATCAGAATCTCTGGGGTGGGCCTCGGGTATTGATATTTTTAAAACTTCCCAGGAGACTCTAATGAATGGCCTGGGTTAAGAACTCCTGAGTCTGTCTCAGAGGTTGACAGATGAGGAATTCCTCATGACAAGAGACTGGGACTTCTGACTCCTTTCAGAGGGTCTCTTTTGATATCACATAATTTCTTTTATCTTTGATTTAAAAACACTAGGAATAGGAGCATTAAACCAAGTCATATGACATACTGGAATTATGAGAGTTTAATTTCAAAGCCCTTGGTGCTTATAGGTCAAGTAACTTGAGGATTCTCTCCAACACTTTAAATATCTATATCCTTTTTTTTTTAAAGATTTTATTTATTTATTTATTTATTTATTTATTTATTTGAAAGAGAGAGAACAAGTCAGGGGAGAAGCAGAGGCAGAGGGAGAGAGAAGCTGAAGTAGAGTCCATGCTGAGTGCAGAGCCCGATGGGGGACTGGATCTCATGTCCCTGAGATCATGATCTGAGCTGAGATCAAGAGTCAGATGCTTAACCAACTGAGCCACCCAGGCACCCCGAAAGATCCATATCCTTCTGCCCAGCCTGCTTTCTAAAATACTTATTTCCCTAGGAAATCATGTCACTTAAAAAGGAATCAACTACTCACAGGACTTAGTTCATCTGAGACCCTCTATCCTTGAATCACCCAAAGACATCTTCCCTTAGTCTTCTAGCATCTGGAGCCAAAGTATTCAAGACGACATTTGCCATTCTTAAACACTGTAGCTGATACTGATTGCTCACAGGAAACTTATTATGTCAGGACCTAATCCACAGAAGGATTTTTTGGACAGATGTCTAATTGCATGTCCAGAAAACTTCCACTAATTCATTTTGAGTCATTTAAATTGTTTTTGTTCATAATAAAGCTATTTCAAGCAAAACAGTTACATTTTTGGCATTGGTCTCTGTTCTGTATCCTTAAGATTTCATGTCTCTTCCTAACATCTGAAAACAAGAACTCAAGAGTCTATTCAAACTGGGATTATAATATTCATCAGTTTTATCTACGACAGGAGCTTTCTATTAGCTTCTACAGGGAAGGCCTGTGCTGTCAAGAACAATACCTAAGTGCTGGATCAGCACGATTCATTACTTGCTGTTACGCACTGTCAGCATCCTGTCCTCCATTGGTTTGGTTTATCTGCCTCAGGGAAAACGAAGAAAGGCCAATGAAAACACTGCTGAAACTTGACCGCACTTCCATTGTTAAGTTGCACGGGCATTCCATACTCTTTAAATAATTCCAGGAGTTAGAGCGTCTCTGCACACTTTTAGCTAATGAAAAAGCCTTCTGGACAGGGAAAGGTTTAAGTAGAAAATATATGTGTGAAATGTCTTAAGTCCAACTATGGTCTTCCCATCCTTCTATAAGTCGTGCATGAACAGCAGGGCTATCACTCAGGACTCTTGCGAGAAGACATCCGAATATTCCATTGCTCTGTCACAACACTATTCATGAATACAGCACCCCTTATTCATTTAATTATTTCCTGGGTAAATATCCCTTGGTTCCTACTATGTGCCACTCTGTGCCAGGCACCGAGGACACAATGGAAGACCAGAGAGCGGGACTCATGAGACATTTACTTTAGCTGGAGGATGAAGTGGAACAAACAGACCCGGCAGCCTACACAACTGGGTTAGTTATTGTTTGGCTACCTACTCTGTAACTCAACCTCATCCCTCTCCGTACCTGTGCCCTGCAGGGAGCGAAGGAGGAGGCGAGTCCTGCGGAGCAAACCTGAACTCCAGCCTGCGGTTCGAAGGGCAGCCCTGCCACAGCTAGCCCAGATCAGCGGACCCCCAGCCAGCTTGCCTGTGAGTGGGAATGAGTGAGAGTACAGAACTGCTGTTTAAGCCGCCGACACTGGAATGGTTTGCTACTCGGCCTTGTGTCAAGTGAGCTAACAGTTGTGCAGTTTCGTGTTTTAGTTTTCCATGTACACAGGTCTGTTCCTTCCAGTGGCCAGTAGCCAAACTGTCTTGATCTTTGTGTTCCTCAGTGACTTAGCCCATTTCTTGCCCAGAGTGGGCCCTCTGTACATTTTTGTTGGTTCCAGTTGGATAACAAACAATTTACTAAGGTTTAAAATCGACAGAGGGAGCCATTAGTTAGTGATGTCTTGATTACCATCAAAGACTACCTAGTGTGTTCCCTGTGGTGGTACCAAAACAATTTGACAAGCTTCCGTGGCATGCTTCCAGGAAAGATCAGAGTAACAATAACTACTGATTAGTATACAAATAACACTTAGTTGCTAGGCCAATAATGGCAGGGTTACTCTTTTCAAAATGTGACACAGGTCAATTATCACAAAGCTTTAAGGAGCTAGGACAAAGAGGCTCCTACTTGTCTTACAAATAGCAGATTTGGGGATCGCTGACATACACTCAAAAGGTTTCTTGCTTCTACAAATCTTCTTTGGAGGCATTTTCCTCCTTTTCGTCAGGGATTTTGGCTAGTTCGTGGCTGTTTAACCTAAAAGAGGGTTGTTTCTCACTCTGTTTTTAGGCGATGTGTTAGGAGCTGAGGGCTGGGAGAAAGCAGCTCGCCGTTGCAGCCGGCAGAAGTCGGTTACTGAGTCCGTGAGAAATGAGCAGGCTCCATATTGAGAAGCGGGTCCGCCTTCCAGCCCAGACTGGCTTCCACGTAACCGATTGTGTGACCTCAGGAAATCAGTTAGCTTACTTGACACGGAAGGAACTAATATTGATGGGATGTCTCCAATCATGCTATACACATCGTCTCAGTTCATCCTCACACTAATACCATGGGGAAAGTCAGGAGATTTAAAGGTGTTGATTCGTCCAAGGTCACACAGCTGTTAAATGGCAAAGCCAGGGTTTGAATTCATCTAAAATCCACGCTTTTCCTGGGGCACCAATGCCTCCCTTTGGTGACTTTGGCTGCTTTCCCCCATTACCCGGATGTGACTCCTTGACTATCCACCATATCCCAAGTTGTGTCTAAGCTTGGCCAGCCCCCTGTACAAGCAGATTTATATTTCTGTGTCCCACCTCCATTTTAAGCCAGCCTCTAAGCCTCAGCTGCCAAGCCACTTGCGTTTTTCTTTCTTTTTCCTTCTACCTGTTACCCAAGTTTCACAGCCTAGGCCGTGCAGGGTATAAGAGAACTTCTAAACCTTCTTTTTATAAACGTTTGCATGTAGGAAATGCTAAAGCATGAGGTGAATTTTCAAGACTGTTTTATGGAGCAATCTCTGTGTCGTGGCCACAGGCACTTCCAGTGTGTTCTTCCTGCACGATTCCAGAATGTTCCATTTCTGAAACTCAGCACAAAGGAGGCTGAGTACCTGGGTAAGGAAGGGAGTCATTCTCCTGCGGCCCGTGATCTTTCCCCCTCAATTGCAGCAGTGGCAGGAAGAGCTTCCCAAGCCAGGGGGAGGTGGGGGGACCAAGAAAAAGCTCCTCTCGTTCCTCTCAGTGGTAAAGTAGAAATAGCAGGAAGGACTTTTCCAGGGCCCCGCTTTCTCATCTAGAAGGGAAAACTGAAAAGCTGGCACCAAAGCCCTGCTGTTAGCCATTGAGAAGGTTAACCAACAACTGCCCTTTGGTTAGTGTCATCAATCTCAGTCATGCAGCCAGTCACCAAGGGAGTCAGTCTCAGGCAGCCTGGCCTGAGCCAGGTGGAGGTCAAGCATTTACAACACAAAGGCTGCTTTCCAAGCTCCTCTACTAGGCCTGGGCACCACCATTCATACAGGATGGCCACCATCCACCCCTCCTGTATCACTTATCACGCTGTTATTCTGACTATGGCTCAGACTCTTACAGACCACATACTCTGTGAGGGAGGAAGCACTTTCTGTTCTACTCCTTGCTTTACAGCCAGAGCCTAACACAGAGTCTGGCCTGAAATAATGCTTAAACAGAGATTTGCAGTTTAAGTGAGGAAATCAATTTGACTTTGGAACGTTGTGCTAACTTTAAGGAAATAGAAAGAGGAAGAAGCTTGAGATTCCTTTGTGTAAAAAGGAAGGAAAATGCAGATGTCACAGTCTGAATATCTTAGACATGCTAAATGAAAGCAAGGAATGGGGAAGGCCTGGAAGACTGTATAGAGAGGGATGGAAGGGGGCACAGATGCTGTGTATGAGAAGTTGCACAGGGGCTTAACTGTCTGCTTAATTAAAATATGTGGATATTTACATCGTTAACCATATTCTGTGATGTACCTAAAGGTATTCTGAAAATTTGTCTCCAAAGGCATACTAAAATGAGAGAAATCGATATTTGGCTAAAAATTAGGAGAACTTGTTTAGACTTGCTTAAAACTTTTTAATATCTATTTTCATCATGTGTACGATGATTTATTATGTTTTTGTAACCAAACTGACTAAGCAGTTTTTGGACACTAAAAGACACCCTACATCATTCCCGATTTATAGTTTCTAGAACTATCATTATTATTTAGCATTTATAGTCCAGTGGGAGACCCCTTAACATGCTAGCTTGGTCAATTAATCAAAAAGGCTTAAAAAAGAGCAAAATAATAAAAAGGTTCAATATGGACCTTACATGTTTCATTTTTATTTTATATTATTTTTTTAAAAGATTTATCTATTTATTTTGGAAAGAGAGAAACAGAGAGAGCTCGTGCGGGTGTGAGCAGGTGGTGGGGCAGCGGGAGAGGGAGAGAGAATCTCAAGCAGACTCCCCCAGGAGCAGGGAACCTGACATGGGGCTGGATCTCATGACCCTGAGATCATGAGCTGAAACCAAAAGTCAGTCGCTTAACTGACTGAGCCACCCAGGCTTCCCTTTACATGTTTTATTTTTAATTCAAAATCAAGAGCTTGGAGTAAAGGCTTACTTATTAGGAACATAGATTCTGGAGCCAAACTGCCTGTTGTGTCACTTATTAGCTGTTTGATCTCAAGCACATTACTCTCTCTCCATCTCGATTTCCTCATCTGTAAAATGGGAATGAAAAGTTATGTACCTCTCAGGGCTGTTGTGAGGGTTAGCTAGGAAATGAAAACAAATTAAAAACAAATTAGGACAGGTCCTAGCCCTTGTGACCCCTTAATAAGTGTTCATTATTGTTGCATAAACCATGAGCTGTATAAAATATTCAGTTGTGATTTAAAGTGAAACAAGAACATACAGACATTTACCAAGCAAGAGTGCATAACTTAAAGATTTTTCCAGTTTTTTATAATGTTTTGTAGCACCTACGGTGTCATCAATTGTTAAAGCAAATTGACTTTTTCAAAGCAATTAAGTTTTCATAAAAAAAAATCCATCATGACACTCTTTCTATGGTGTTCTCTCTCCTACAGCTGATCTGAGAATATATTTGCTGTTAGGAAGAGTGGATTCTTTTTGTCCACATCCCTAAACTAACCTCTCCCACTTTCTGAAAAAGGGTAACCTTTCATCCGTGTTTCTATAAATTGCCCCGGTGTGTCAAGAGCTCCAGGACGGCAACTAGGAGTCAATTAGAAAAATTAGTGTTGGTGTCATAAGGAAAAAAAAAAAAGTGAATGACTCTGAGTACTGGATAAAAAAAATTCTTTTGAAATTCAAGTGATTTTTTTTTTTTTTTAAAGATTATTTATTTATTTATTTGACAGAGACAGAGTCAGCCAGCGAGAGAGGGAACACAAGCAGGGGGAGTGGGAGAGGAAGAAGCAGGCTCATAGTGGAGGAGCCCGATGTGGGGCTCGATCCCAGAATTCCGGGATCACGCCCTGAGCCGAAGGCAGACGCTTAACCGCTGTGCCACCCAGGCGCCCCTGAAATTCAAGTGATTTTTAAGTTCTCTGATTTTAAGAAGACTGAAGGAAAGCCTAGTCAAATTAGATTTTTAAAAATAGTTTTTGATGATATGATACTATGTGATATTTGGCATTTTTCACCCTTGAAAACAGTTCAAATAATTGAGTGACACTGATATTATACAGCTCTTTCCATTCCCATTTACCTGTCCATGTGTACAAGTTTTTTTCAGTGCTCACTAGTAAAAACGAAAAATTAGAGTAACATTAATACTGAATAGTATCTCATTCTAGTAATATATATCTTCATCCACAGATAAATACGTTTTTGTTTTTTTTTTTAAAGATTTTTTATTTATTTACCCGACGGAGATAGAGACAGCCAGCGAGAGAGGGAACACAAGCAGGGGGAGTGGGAGAGGAAGAAGCAGGCTCATAGCGGAGGAGCCTGATGTGGGGCTCGATCCCATAACGCTGGGATCACACCCTGAGCCGAAGGCAGACGCTTAACCGCTGTGCCACCCAGGTGCCCCTATGTTTTTAAAAAACCCTCCATCCCATTAAGAGATGTGTTTTTTAAAATTTATTTTATTTTCTTTTTAATGTTTCAAGTTTTAACTTAAATTCTAGTTCTTTAACAGCTAGTGTAATACTAGTTTCAGGAGTAGAATTTAGTGATTCACCATTTACATACAACACCCAGTGCTGATCACAAGTGCCCTCCTTAATGCCCATCACTCGTTTAATCCAACCCCTGCCCACCTCCCCTCCAGTAACCCTCAGTTTGTTCTCTATAGCTAAGAGTCTCTTATGGTTTGCCTCTCTCTCTGTTTTTATCTTATTTTATTTTTCCTTCCCTTTCCCTATGATCATCTGCTTTGTTTCTTAAATTCTACATATAAGTGAAATCATATGGTATTTGTCTTCCTCTAACTGACTTATTTAGCTTAGCATAATATACCCTAGCCCCATCCACATCATTGCAAATGGCAAGATTTCATTCTTTTTGATGGCTGAGTAATATTCCATTGTGTATATATACACCATATCTTCTTTTTTTTTTTTTTTAGATTTTTATTTATTTATTTGACAGAGACAGAGACAGCCAGCGAGAGAGGGAACACAGGCAGGGGGAGTGGGAGAGGAAGAAGCAGGCTCCCAGCGGAGGAGCCTGATGTGGGGCTCGATCCCAGAACGCCAGGATCACGTCCTGAGCTGAAGGCAGACGCTTAACAACTGAGCCACCCAGGCACCCCCACATCTTCTTTATCCATTCACCTGTCAATGCGCTCTTTCCAAAATTTGACTATTGTTGATAATGTTGCTATAAACATCGAGGTGCATGTGCCCCTTTGAATCAGTATTTTGTATCCTTTGGGTAAATACTTACTAGTGCAAATACTGGATTGTAGGGTAGTTCTATTTTTAACTTTCTGAGGAATCTCCCTACTGTTTTTCAGAACAACTGCACCAGTTTGCATTCCCAAAAATAGCACAAGAGGGTTCTCCTTTCTCCGCATACTCACCAACATCTGTTGTTTCCTATGTTGTTACTTTAGATATTCTGACAGGTGTGGGGTGATATCTTGTTGTAGTTTTGATTTCTATTTCCCTGATGATGACTGATGTTGAGCATCTTTTCATGTATCTACTGGCCATCTGGATGTCTTCTTCAGAAAAATCTCTATTCATGTCTTCTGCCCATTTCTTAACTGGATTATTTGGTTTTTGGATGTTGAGTTTGGTAAGTTCTTTATAGATTTTGGAACTAACCCTTTATCAGATACGTCATTTGTATATATCTTCTCCCATTCTGAAGGTTGCCTTTTAGTTTTGTTGATTGTTTGCTTCACTGTGTAGAGGCTTTTCATCTTGATGAAGTCCCATTGGTTCATTTTTGCTTTTGTTTCCCTTGCCCCTGGAGACATGTTTAGTAAGAAGTTGCTAAGGCTGATGTCGAAGAAGTTGCTGCCTGTGTTCTGGCAGGATTTTGATAGTTTCCTGTCTCACATTTACGTCTTTCATCCATTTTGAATATATTTTTGTGTATGGTATAAGAAAGGGGTCCAGTTTCATTCTTCTGAATGTTGCTGTCCAGTTTTCCCAACATCATTTGTTGAAGAGACTTTTTACCATTGGATATTCTTTCCTGCTCTGTTGAAGATTAGTTGATCATAGAGTTGTGGGTCAATTTCTGGGTTTTCTATTCTGTTCCATTGATCTATATGTCTGTTTTTTTGTACTGGTACTATACTGTCTTGATGACTACAGCTTTGTAATATCACTTGAAGTCCAGAATTGTGATGCCTCCAGATTTGCTTTTCTTTTTCAATATTTCTTTGGCTATTTGAGGTCTTTTGTGGTTCCATACAAATTTTAGGAGTGTTTGTTCTATCTCTGTGAAAAATGCTGGTGGTATTTTGATAGGGATTGCATTAAATGTGTAGATTGCTTTGGGTAGGATAGACATTTTAATAATATTTGTTCTTCCAACCCAGGAGCACGGAATGTTTTTCCATTTCTTTGTGTCATTTTCAATTTCTTTCGTAAGTGTCCTATAGTTTTCAGAGTACAGATCTTTTACCTCTTTGGTTCAGTTTTTTCCTACGTATCTTATGGTTTTGGTGTAATTATAAACGGGATTGATTTCTCTTTCTGCTGCTTTATTATTGGTGTATAGAAATGCAACAGATTTCTGTACGTTGATTTCGTATCCTGCGGCTTTACTGAGTTCATGTATCAGTTCTGGTGATTTCTGGGTGGAGTCTTGGGTTTTGTACATAGAGTGTATTTATGAAAGAAAGAATAAGAACCATATAATCCTCTCAATAGATGCAGAAAAAGCATTTGACAAAGTACAGCATCTATTCTTAGAAACCCTCAACAAAGTAAGGATAGAGGGAACATAAATCAACATCATAAAGGCCATACACCAAAGACCCACGGCTAATACAATCCTCAATGGGGAAAAACTGAGACCTTTTCCTCTACGGTCAGGAACAAGACAGGGCTGTCCACTGTCACCACTGTTACTTAACCTAGTACTGGAAGTCCTAGCCTCAGCAATCAGACAACAAAAGAAATAAAAGGCATCCAAATCAGCAAAGAAGAAGTCACACTTTCACTATTTGTAGATGAAGAATAGTCTATGTAGAAAACCCAAAAGACTACACTGAGAAACTGCTAGAACTGCTACACAAACTCAGTAAAGTCACAATATACAAAATCAAAGTACAGAAATCTGTTGCATTTCTATAGACCAATAAGGAGATGTGGTTTTAATACTTTATTTTTATATTCACTTGCATATCAAATTTCTAACGGAAACATGTTGTGTTGGTCAAACGTGGACTACTAGTAATTGTAAGTATAACTTATAAAAAAACATGTTAATCATTCAGAATCATATAGTCACAGGAAACATAAAATATTTTAATTAAAATTTATGAATATATTTTTGTTGTAGAGAAATGTGGTAGGTTGATCAGCAAAAACCTTTAAAACCTAAATATATTACATTAGGATAAAGTTCTGTGGAGAAAGTGTGGTGGAAACTGAGTTAAAAAGAAAAAGAAGTAAAATTTCTGTCAGTTAAAAAAAAATTTATTTGTGTATTATAAAAAAATGTATCATGGTGGCTATCAAATCTCTATGGCCTTTAGATTCCACTGGATACTTTAAAAGTGATGTTATGGTTTTTATTAAAATATCAATATTATTTAAATTACTATCTAAACACAATATTACTATTCAAACCTATAATGTAAAATTGAAGATGCCAACTTTAACCTGTGTGAAAGGGTGTGCAGTTTAGAAAATTCTTGTAGAGAATTTATGAATAAAAAGTTCTGAAGACCCTTATCTAGATATTAGCCTGTAGTTTTGAGTTTTAATTATCAGAATGAAAAACACTGTTTAATCCAGGGAATTGGTTAATAGATGTTCCATTGTTCTAAAGTTTCAAAAGACCTTTATCACCATCACTTCGTTATCAATGAGGTGAAAGCTATTTGGTGGTGACTCACATACTGATTCTTACCAGCTTTTCCATTTTCAAAACCATTGTAAGCCCTTAGGTGGAATGATATAATATTTATGCATATACCTAAAAATGCAGCTGCTTTGGAGATTCTTAGAATGGATTACTTTTTAATAATATTTTATCATCATCAGTAATTATCTTGTGTGATGTTTCATCACAAGATTTTTCATTTTTTCCTCTTCCATGCAAGTCAAAGTAGTTTATCATACTGTATTCATTTGGTCTTTGAAAAAAAAACAGTCTGATGAAATATGTAAGAGGAAGTCAGAGAAGGGTTAAATTATATATATATGTATTTTAAAGATATAATTATTCGGGAGAGAGACAGAGCACACAGGAGCAGGGGGAGGGGCAAAGGCAGAGGGAGAGAGAATCTCATACAGACTCCCTGTTGAGCCTGGAGCCCAACACGGGGCTCGATCCCTTGACCCTGAGATCATAACCTGAGCCAAAATCAAGAGTTGGCTGCTTAACCGACTGAGCCACCCAAGTGCCTCAAGTGATATTTCTTTAAGGAGTCACGGATGATGTCAATAATAAATCAAATAAGATCAATGAGTTTTCTCATTTATAAAAACATTCTATGTGTAGAATAGCAAGGCCCTATTAATGACTCACTATTCCTTTTCCAAGCTGAGGCTGGGTTTGCGTTCATCAACCATGCGCAAATACATATACATATGTACATGACAAACACATATCTGCAAAATGGCGTTTCCCAGGCCTCCCTCAAGTTTAATTTTATACACTCTCCCTGGCTGGCTTCATCCATCTTCATGGCTTTATCTCTCAATGCTCACTAATGATACCTCCAAATATCCCTCCTGTCCAGACCTTCTACAACTGACTTCCGGTGTGCCACACTGGAACCTTTGTCCAAACGGTTGTAAAAGCCAGGAAACTGGGAGTTGTTTAAGGCTCATTCCTCTTCTTGACCCTTTGACCCAACTGATCCAAAGTTATATTGATTTTACTTCAGAAATAATCTAAAATCCTTCTCCCATTCTGATTTTTTTACCACCACTGCCCAATATAGACTCTTATTTCCTCTCTGCTGGGTCCATCCTCCCAAAACAATAGTCACTTATACTGGTCTCCCTGCCCTAGTCGCCACTCTGTTTAATCCATTCTCCACAGCACCGTCCAAGCAATGTCTTCAGAAGTTAATTGTAATCATGTCATTCTAGGCCTGAAAACTTGTCAGTGGCTCTCCACTGTTTATAATTTAAATTCACATTTCTAAGTGTGATTTCCAAAACCCTTCATGACTCTGCCCTCAGTCTACTTCTAGAGCAATGCCTCCCGCCCTTCGCCCTGGCCATCCCAGTCCCCTTGCCTTTCTCTGTGTTTACCACACTTGCTTTCATTCACCCATTCAACTGTTGACCAAGCGCTTCCTCAGTGCCAGGCACTAGTTAATGCATGGGACTTCCAGCAGCAGATGACCAAGTCTCTGTCCTAACAGAGGTTACATTCCGGGCTTTTTCATAGTCTGTTCCTTTGCACTGTCCAGTTTTCCTTCTGGAATGCCAATTTCCCACCCCTCCTCTGTCTGGCAAATCCTACTCTACTTGAGGACTCAGCCTATTCATTAGATACCCTGCAAGGTTATCTGGACCTCTCACTCACATCTCCCAGTTGGATATTCCTGCTTCAGGAAATGAACTGGAGGAGGGCAAGGGCATCCCTTGTGCACGGCTGCATGCTCAGTGCCTAGGACTGTGCCTGGCATATAGTGAGCTTTTCATGAATATTTATCAAATAAGTCATACCTACCAAAATCCCTGCCCGGTTATGTGTTTCTGCTCTGAGACCACAAGCTGTGAGTTCCTAATGGTCAGAAACGTATCTAATTCACCTTTTTACCTCCTCTACTCACCACAGTGCCTGCTATACTGTTAGGACCCAATTATGGTGGATCTAGGCCATTCAGATTTACATGAAGCAAGCCAAAAAAACAATTCACTGGGGAAGAAGTCGTGATGGGTTGGTGCTGTCTAATCCCTGAGGTGGAAAGGAGAGTGGGGTATAGATGTTAAATCCAGAACTCTAGGAATAAGACATGCTGTTTGTGTTGCAAAGTGGTAGGGAGACACATATACATATGACTGATTTTAAAACGTTGGTGTACTTATGTATTTAATGAGAGGTTCCAGCAGGATGCTGCGATAGCAGGGTAGGAGGGTACTTGGGAAGGTTTCTTGGAAGAAAAGCCAGCCCTTGAAGGGCTTCCTTAGGTTAGCATTGCCAGATAAAACACAGGACTGCCAGTTAAATTTGAATTTTAGATAGAATAACAAGAACTTTGTTTAAGTATGTCCCATGTGATATTTGGAATACACTAACACTAAAAATGCCTTCGTTGTTTATCTAAAACTCAAATTTAACTGGGCCTCCTGTATTTTCATTTACTAAATTTGGCAACTCCTCCTTACGTATATGGAATAGCTTGAGAACAAGAAGGGCAGGGACATTCTCTCTGGAGAGCACAGAGAGAATGGCTAGTTGTCCAACACAGTTGCAGCCTCATGGGCCTGGGGGGACAGAGAAAAGAGGAAGTTATGAGAGATACTGCCATGCAAGTAATGGGGCCAGATCACAGAGCATTTTGAATGACCTTGATTTGTCAAAGAAAAAATATGATGTCATCCTGGGAACTTATGTTCAGCAATGAAACAGAGACTATATCCTTTATGAAAAATAGAATGTACACATACATTTTTATGCACATAACTCATGCTTCCTTGGGGACTTACTGTTAACACTGATTATATGAATTCTAAACACATCAGGAACCATACAGAGCTTGCCTTTAAATGGAAGGAGATATATTTTCAGGAAGTTAAATTAAATGTTTACATGTAACCAAGAACAGCTATTGGCAATACTGAACATTAAACGTTTTTCTAAACAAATTTCTAATGTAGATAGTGATTTATAGACATTAAATTAAGATGAAACAAGCAGGGAGAGAAATCAATAAATTATGATCTTGTTTATACACTAAGTGTTGGTTTAAGTAAGATTTTTAAATCATGTGTTTAGAAAATGAGCACATCAGAATATTGGCTCTCTGAATCATGTAAAATTAATGATTAAAAAATTAACACATATTTGTTATTTATTAGGTACCCTAACCAGTACAGAACTTCTTACTTTAAAACTAATTATTCAGATTAACAATTGATAAAAACAAAGTAGTGATTTGTTTTTTCTACTGTATAAATATCAATATTTGCATTTTTCAGTGCTTGCCATTTAGCTCTGAAATATAATTCATATGCCATATTTAGAAATCATTTAAAAAACCTAAGCATTGAGAAATATTTTCTGTGATTTAAAGAAAAGATGTAAAAAGCCATTTTTGAGCAATTAGGGAAATTTGAAGATGAGCTGGACATTATTAGATGATAATAAGGAATTATTTTATTGTGGTAGGGAGTATAACTGTGGTTAAGTTAAAAATAAAATAGTTTTCTCTGTTAGAGGAATATTATGGGTGCAATGACACAATGTCAGGGATTTGCCCTTAATATACTCCACCTTAAAAAAAATGCATGGGGAATAGATGAAACAAAGCTCCCAAATGTTTGATGATTGTTGAAGTGGGGTGATGGGTACTGGGGGGCTCAGTATAGGGTTCTATTTCAATGTATGTTTGAGAATTTCCATAATAAAAGGTAAAAACCAAAACAGGTCTTTTTTATGAGTAAATAATTTCCTTGAAAGTATAGTATATGATAATTTATATCCTTCCAAATCATATTTAAAATATATATTTATATATATTATATATATTCTCTTGCAGTGATGGGTTAATAAGGCAGTTTAGCCTGTGTATCTTATTAATGATCACTCACATTTATTGAGTACGTTCCATGGACCAGTCACTGTGCTTAGTGATGACCACACAATATTCATTTAATGTTTGCAACAATCTTTCCATCTAGGCTTGTTTTGACACCCATTTGGAGGAACTGAGGCTTGCCGAGGTGACACAATTCTCACCTGTGCCTGTGTTGGGATCTGGAGTCAGGCTGCCAGCTCTGAAGGCTGTATATTTAACCATTACTATACCACCAGGTAGGCTAGGAGTATAAACATACTCACAGTACAGATTAGAGTGCAAAGAATGTGGGAAATCGCTCACATGTTTCTTCCTTGCTACAGTCACATGGCTTAGGGCCAGACACGATCAGCTCCTTTCCTGCATGGCTTGGCTCATAGATCAAGCTGTTGCTTGAAGTAGAAAAGGGGAAAGATGCTGCTGTCAGACAAAGGAGGAGACGCAAAGAGAACCAACAGAAGTCTCTTCTCATCGACAACAGCAGCTCTGCAACTGTTTTGTGTTTTTTGGAACACAAAATAACTAAAACGCACAATTTGCCTTTCTTGTGCCTTCTGACGCCTGATTCTGTTTTGTAGGACTTCGCCGCAGGTTTCAATCATTCATCGTGCAATGCCTCCTGTTTGGCGCAGGCAGCAGGGGGTGGGTTGAGGGGGTAGCAGGGAGAGAGAGAGGCGAGCTAGGAGGACGCACATCCCACAAGTGAGGAACTGGCACAGCTGCAGCCCTGTGAGACCCCGCCCCATGAGCTCATCCCCTGGCAGTGCAAATTAGGATGACATAATGTTTCTGGAGAGCTCCTTCCAGCCCACTGCAGCAGGAGCGGGAGCGCTCTTGCTTTTCCTGAGCACAGGAAAAATTAGCATCGGTATTTCTAGCTGTTCCTGAGGAAATGGCATTTTATTCAAAGGTGTCCTGGGAAACATAACACACCGCCTGCATTAGTATCAGCTCCTGCATCAAAGGACAACAGAACTTATCAGCAAAGAAGTCATTAATTACTGCACTTATCAGACTGCTGAAGGTAACCAGCATTCTTCACAAACAGGGTCCAACTGCAATGGCGAGAGATAGTGTCTGTGTTTCTTCACAGTTTTGAGCCCAAGAGTATAAAAAATTAACTATGGCATTAATATTAAATAATAGTAATGATCATTATCACTTACTTAGCTCTTGCTGTATGCTAGGAACTATGCTAAATGTTTTACATATATTATCTAATTTAATTCCTATTACAACCTTACAGAGTAGGCGTAACCCTCCATCCCCACCACACACAGACACACACACACACACACACACACACACACACACACACGAGGAAACAGAGGCATGCAGAGGTAGGTAGTTTGCCAAGGTCAGACAGCAGCAACTGGCAAAGCCGCCTGGACTCTGGCCCAGAGCCTGCACTGCTACTCACTGTGCTACATTGCTCGATAGGCCGCAGTACAGTTTTGCTGGATGCATGGCAATGTTTAATAACAGTTTAGTAAAATATAGAAGAAAGTTTTGTTTCTGCCAAGAAACTAGAGGTGACTAAAGCTGGGCTATCTCCCGTGCCTGGCACTTTTCACTTCAGTGGACACATGACACACTCACACCATTAGACCCCCAACTTGTAAAGGGAAAAGGCAGGGAGAGTAATATTTATTAAGAACCTAGTAGGAAATAGAAAAATTACATATTGCTGTCCGCCCCTGCTTCCTAGCGCAGAGCTCCTAAAACTGTAATTTCCTAAGTCATAAGAGCGTTGGGGAGCATCTTTTGTTCTCACTGGTCCTTGACCCTGGTTCCTGACACAGAGCTCCTAAACCCCTTGGAATTTCCTGGATGATAGGAATGGTTTTTGTTCTAATGAGGTGATTATTGATGGGCTCCTGGATGGGGGCGGGTCACCAGAAAGACTAAGCAATGATAAGAAGCTTGGAATTTTTAGTCCCCCTAGGCCCCAGTCTTCAGAGAGGGGAGAGGGGCTGGAAATGGAGTTAACAATTGATCATTCCTACGCGATGAAACCTCCATAAAAATCCCCGAAGTATGAGCTTCAGGGAGTTTCCAGGTTTGTGAACACACGGCGATGCTGGGAGAATGGTGCATGCTGAAAGATCATGGGATCTCCTTGCCCCTTCCCATGTATCTTCCCATGTGCTCCCTGTCTCTTCTGTCAGTGTCCTTTAAGGGACCCTTTTATAATAACCTGCTAAATAGTAAGTAAACTGTTTTCCCAGGTTCTGTGAGCTGCTTTGGCAAGTTAATCAAACCTAAGGAGAGGGTGTGGGAACCTCCAATTTCCAGCTGCTTGGTCAGAGATATAGGCAACGACCCAGACCTATGATTGGTATCTGAAGTGGAGGGGGGCAGTGTTGTGGGGCTTCGGAGAAGAGAAGATGGGAGGAAAACTACTAAAAGGAAAGGAAATGTAGCATAGTGGCTGCGGGAGAGGAGCTCTAGGGTCTTACGGATTTAGATTTGGGTACGAACTACTACAAAAGCTGGATGGCCTTGTACAATAGATACGAAGGCTTTGAGCCTCAGTTTCCCCATCTATAAAATGAGGTGATAATAAACTTATCATAGAGTCAGTGTAAGGATCAAATAAGATAATGTACAGTTCTTTTTTTTTTTTTTAAAGATTTTATTTATTTGACAGAGAGACAGCCAGCGAGAGAGGGAACACAAGCAGGGGGAGTGGGAGAGGAAGAAGCAGGCTCCCAGCGGAGGAGCCTGATGCGGGGCTCGATCCCAGACCGCCGGGATCACGCCCTGAGCCGAACGCAGAAGCTTAACGACTGCGCTACCCAGGCGCCCCGATAATGTACAGTTCTGAACCCAGTGCCTGGTATGCAGTAAGAGCTCAATGAAGGGGAGGGCATGATGACTAAGGAGAGGGACCTAGAATCCCCCCCCCCCCCATAATACCTGAAACCTGGCTTCTTCCTGGGTCACCCTTACTGGATTAAGTAGAAGCCTATCACTTTGCTGTGAATTTGCGGGGGGGGAGGACTTTCTACCAAAACTCTTTTCATTCCCAGTCCACCCCTCTCAAGCATTTTCGTTCCAACACTGGTTGCAGACTGGAGAAGCGCCATCTGGCTGGCAGGTAACTAAGCTCTTCAGCTCAGCCGTGGCACTGATCGTTGACGGGAAATGCAATCGTGGCTCTGGGGGATTCCGACTGGAGAGAGAATCTAATCTCTACGTGTGAGATTTCATTAAATCTAGGATGAGTAGGTATCATGAAATCTCATCCATGGAGAACAGATTTTGATTACTACTAGAGCACCCTCCCCCAACCTGAATCAAATTTCTGATCAGTCTTACTGCAGAGAATCACCTGGATGGTGACTTCTTATCTGTGTCTAAGACGTCTATCCATAAAACTACACGCTCACTTCTAACCCCTATGGAAAAATTACATAGTTTGATATTACCAGCACCAAAATCGGTGCCGTAGGATGCCAGAAACAGAAACTCCTGGGGAGATGCTAAGCTGGCACCAAGAAAGGAACTTGGCAAGGAAGAAGACTTAAAATATATAATTCCTATGAAAGCATTTTTTCTCTTACATTTCAGAGGAGAAATACATATGCATCCAGAAAATATTGTTTGTACACTTCATGACTATGTCTGAAATCATGCTGTATGAGTGCAGTGATCCTTTACAACCATTGTGGATTTAGCTAATTGTGGTCCCAGGTGATAGAGTATAATAATTACCAACAGTAAAGAAGATTTTTAATTTCTAAGTTAGAGGTTAGATTTTTCTTCTCTGTGGGAGCATCTAGTTCCCCACCTTTTCACTGGATGTTTGCAAACAACATTACTTCTGAACTTTGCCCTGGTACAGTAAAGTCGGTGGTTTATACCGGGAAGTTAATCTCTGTAATGAAATAGAAAACCACTTGAACAATACAAGTTGAATTTATTACAGATCGGTAAATGAAAGGTATAATATGAATGCTTCATAGGACCAAGTTTTGATTTTTTTTTATTGAGGTATAATTGACATATAACATTAGTTTCGGGTGTACAACATAATGATTTGATATTTGTATGCTCTGAGGAATGACCACCACAATGAATCTAGTTACCACCAATTTCCATACAAAGTTACACAATTTTTTCTTTTTCTTTTTTTTCTCGTGATGAGAACTTTTAAGATTTATGCTCTTACCAACTTTCAACTATGCACTGCAGTAATATTCATGCTAAGCATTACACCTCCATGACTTACTCACTTTATAACTGGAAGTGTGTACCTCTTGATCCCCTTCACCTATTCCAGCCAGTCCTTCACCCCCCTCGCCTTTGGCAACTACCATTCTGTTCTCCGTATCTGAGTTTTGTTTTGTTTGTTCATTTGTTTTGTTTTTTAGATTCCACACGTAAGTGAAATTGTATGGTATTTGTCTTTCTCTGACTTATTTCACTTAGCATGATACCCTCTAGGTCCATCCATTTGTCCAAAATGGTAAGATTTCATTCTTTCTTTATGGTGAAGTAATACTCTATGGTGTGTGAGTGTGTGATATACACTGAAGCTGCTTCCTTACCTTGGCTATTGTAAATAATGCTGCGTGCAATAAACATTGGGGGTGCATGTATCTTTTTGAATAGTGTTTTTGTTTTCTTCAGATAAATACCGGAAGTGGAATTGCTGGATCATATGTTTGTTCTATTTTTAATTTTTTGAGGAACCTCCATACTGTTTTCTATAGTGGCTGCACCAATTTACATTCCCACAGACAGTGCATGAGGGTTCCCCTTTCTCCACATCCTCACCAATACTTATTTCTTCTCTTTTTGGAAATAGCCGTTCTAACAGGTATGAGGTGATAGCTCATTGTGGTTTCGATATGCATTTCCCTCATGATTAGTGATGTTGGGCATCTTTTCATGTACCCGTGACCATCTATGTGTCTTCTTCGGGAATACGTCTTTGCATATCCTCTGCCAATTTTTAATTCAAATTAGGTTTTTTTGTTTTGTTTTGTTTTTGTTTGCTCTTGAGTTGTATAACTTCTTTATATAGTGTAGATATTAACACTTTATTGGACATAAATATTGGACACATGCTTGTAAATACTTTCTCCCGTTCAGAAGGTTGCCATTTCATTTTGTGGATGGTTTCCTTCTCTGCATAGAAACTTTTCAGTTTGAAGCAGCTCCATTTATTTTTTGCTTTTGTTGTCTTGGCTTTTGGAGACAGATCCAAGAAACCATTACCAAGACCTGTGTGAAGGAACTTACTGCCTGTGTTTTCTTCTAGGAGTTTTATAGTTTTAGGTCTTACATTCAAGTCTTTAATCCATTTTGAGTTAATTTTTGTGTATGGTAGACACAAGCAGTCTAATTTCATTTTTTTGCATGTGACTGCCCAGTTTTCCCAACACCATTTATTGAAGAAACAGTCCTTTGTTTATTGCATATTCTTGTATGGGTTTATTTCTGGGCTCTCTCTTCTGTTCCACTGACCTATGTATCTGTTTTTATGCCAAAATCATACAGTTTTGATTACTATAGCTTTCTAATATAGTTTGAAATCAGGGAGTGTGTTGCCTGCAGCTTTGTTCTTCTTTCTCAAGATTGGCTTGGCTATTTGGAGTCCTTTGTGGTTCTATACAAAATTTAGGATTGTTCTATCTCTGTGAAAAATTCCATTGGAATTTTGATAGGGATTACATTGAATCTGTAACAGTTTTGGATAGAATGGACACTTTAACAATGTTAATTCTTCTAATCCATGAGCATGGAATATTTTTCCATTTATTTGTGTCTTCGTCAATTTCTTTCATCAATGTCTCAGAACTTTTCAGTGTACAGGACTTTCACTTCCTTGATGAAATTTATTCCTACGTATTTTATTCTTTTTAATAAGATTGTAAATCTTATTTTCTTGATTTCTTTTGCTAATAGTTCATTATTGTTGTATAAGAATGTGATAGATTTTTGTATATTGATTTTTTATCCTACAACTTTACTGAATTTGTTTATTAGTTCTAATAGCTCGTTGGTGGAATCTTAGGGTTTTCTATATATAAAATTGTGTTGTATTCAAATAGTGACAGTTTGACTTCTTCCTTTCCAATTTGGGTGCCTTTTCTTTCTCTTTCTTGCCTAATTTCTCTGGCTAGGACTTCCAATACTATTTTGAATAAAAGCGATGACTTTCTATAGTATTATTCCTTTCTCATTATCTTTTGGACAAGCATATGTCCAATAAAGGGTTAATATCTACACTATATAAAACCTACCCTAGGTTTTTCTTTGGGGTTACCATAAGGCTCACATATAACAACCTATATATATATTATAGTTTATTTAATATTGATAGCAAGTTAAGTTTATATGCATTCTAAAACTCTACATTTTTACTACCGTCCCCTCCAGATTTTATGTTTTTGATATCACATTTTACATCTTTTTATTTTGTGTGTCCCTTAATTAATTAATGTGGTAATAGGTATTTTTGCTACTTTTGTCTTTTAACCTTCATACTAGCTTTATAAGTGACCAATCCACTACCTGTACCAGTGAGATTTATATTTTCACATGTGTCCTTGTAATTGATGTCTTCTATTTTCAGGTTAGAGAAGCCTCTTGACATTGCTTGTAAGGTTGGTTTAGTGGTGATGAAGCCCTTTAGGTTTTGCTTGTCTGGAAAACATATCTCTTTTTTAATTCTGAATGATAACCTTGCAAGGTAAATATTCTCTGTAGGAAGCTTTTTCCCTTCGGAACGTTGAATATGTCATACCATTCTCTTCTGACTTGCAAAGTTTCGGCTGAGAAATTGGCTGATAGGTTGTTGTGGGTTCTCTGTACATAATAAGTTGTTTTTCTCTTGCTGCTTTTAAGATTCTCTCTTTATGTTTAATGTCTGACATCTTAATTATAATGTGTCTTGGGTGGATATCTTTGGGTTCATCTTATTTAGAATTCAATGGGTTCCTGGATATGGATGTCTATTTCCAAGGGTAGGGAAGTTTTCAGCCATTATTTCTTCAAATAAATTTTCTGCTCCTTTCTTTCTCTCTTCTACCTCTGGGACTCCTATAATGTGAACATTATTCCTTTTGATGTTGTCCCATAGGTTCCTTAAACTATCTTGACTTGTTAAACATTCTTTTTTCTTTTTGCTGTTCTCTTTGGGAAGACTGTCCCATCTTCTAGATCACTGATGCTTTCTTCTGCTTCATCTATTGTTGAACACTTCTAGTGTATTTTCAGTTCAATTATTGTATTCTTCAGCTCTGTGACTTCTCTTTGATACCCTTATATTTTCTATTATTCTGTTGAAGTTATCACCGTGTTCATCTATTCTTCTCTTAAGTTCAGTGACATCTTTATGACCATTGTTTTGAACTCTTTATCACATAAATTACTTACATCCATCTCATTAAGGTTTTTTGTCCCCTGAGATTTTATCTTATTCTTTCACTTGGAATATATTCCTGTTTCCTCATTTTGCTTGACTCTTTGTGTTTGTTTCTATGTATTAAGTGAAACAGTTACTTCTCCCAGTATTGAAGGAGTGGCTTTGTGTGAGACAAAACTTATCATTCAATCTTTCCCTAGCTCTTGGTTGTCTCTCAAACCTTCGTGACTGTCGAAGCAGCCAGATTTATTCTTGATCGGTCTCAGTTGTTGACAGTTTCAATTTTCCAAAAGAAGGAATCTCAGCATCTAGTTTCAGGCTGATTGGAAGCCAGACCCTCAGGCAGCTGCTTTTAAAGTATGCAGTCACAAACCATGCTGGCCGCCAGACCAGGCGATTTGGAGGTGCCTTCTGGGTGACAGTTGCAGTAATTGGAGCTCTAGATGAGTGGATAAACTCCTTTTTGAAAGGCACCAGAGAGCCATAGTGAGACTGGGGAAGAGCACAAAGATGGTATCCCATGGCCTACTTTCCCTGACAGTCCGTCTGTAGCCTCTAGATGTGTAACAGACTCGAAGACTGCCCTTTAGGCTGAAGCTCCAGGAAAAGTAAATACACTTTTTTTTTTTTAATAGCAAAACTGGTGATGTATTTCAGTCTGCTGTCTGTGCAGTGCCCTGGGGTGGTGGCCTGCCAAGAACTGTCTTTCCAATTGTTGTAGTCACATGGGACACAGAAATGCAAGATCCCCTGGCCACCGGAGTCAGGTGATAAAGGAGTGTCTGCTATGTGGATTCTGCATGCCTGCTGGCTTTGGCAAGGCCAAGGAAATGGAGGCCAGAGTGTACCACCAGCTTTAGCAAGACAGTGGGAGAGTGCAGAGCTGGGGCATGCTCAGTGGCTTTAGCAGGGCAGTGAGAGTGAGGGGCTATGCATGACCTCCAGGGCCAGCAAGTAGAGCGAGAATGCAAAAATGGTGCTTACCAGTGCCTCTGTCCCTGGAGAGAGTCTCAGTAGGCCCCCTGCTCCTCTAGCAGATGCTTAAAATTAGCAATTGAATTTCCCTCACATACAGTCTAGGCACTATTGCTTTCGTGCTGGGCCCTCGGGGAAGTAAGTTTGTGTCTGAGTCCTTTCAGAGCAGCATCTTAGTTCCCTAAGCCCTTTGGTTTTCAAAGACAAACATTTTGGGGTCTTGTCTCTCTGATGCAAGTTCCAAGTGTTGGGGTATCTTAGGCACAAACCTCTTGCTTCTCGGAGAGAAGCCCTGGATTTGTGAGATTCATCCTGATTGTGCGTTGTGGTGCCAGAGGTAGAGTTCTTGGTGAGATCACATCTTTGCCTCTCCCACCTGTCTCAATGTGGTCCATTTATCATTTGCGATGGCACTACTCAGCTAGTTTTCAGGTCTTTTTTCAGTTGTTCCACCTGTAGATGTAGATTTGGTATGTTCACGGGAGGAGGTAAGTTCATCTTGGACCCCCTCAAGTTTGTTTCAAGTTCATCTTGCCATCTTACACCCTCAAGTTTGTGTTAAACTTTGAAGAAACAGATAGAATCATATAATTTAATAACTGGACCTGACTTCTTAAGACCCTTATTTTGAATGTTTACATTTGGAGAAAAACGGTTTCATTTGGGTATTTTTTTTTTTTTAATGAAAGAAATCAGTCTAAGAGATAGTGGGTTAAACCAATCAGCTTTAAGGTAGTTGTTTCCTTATGGCAGCTAAAAATCTCTATGTGAAGCTGGAATGGCCACCTGTCCCCACCTGTTGTAAATAGATCCCATCTTTAGATGGACAGCATTCACTGTTTCACAATCCACACCAACATTTTGGGAGCTTAATGTGAATAAAAATTTCTCTTGTTAAATGCTTGCCATTACTTAAAATGCTTGCCGATTAAAAATAACTAGTAGAAGTAAAAATGGTAGTTTTTCTAAACAAAAGAGTTAAGTATATGTCAAATTAACTCCTGCTAATATAGCATGGCCAAGAAATGGTGTGTGTGGTTATTCACATACTCAATTAACAATGCTATATACACATGGTCAATTTTTAAAGAACTGGATTATATAATGATGTATTTAACTCAAAATATAGTAAAAACTTAACATTAAAAGAAAGATTCTGATGGGATTTCAACACTTCAATATCATTTCTATAAATTTTAACTATCATTGCTTTTTAGATGTATGGAAGTATGAATGAAGTATGATTAAAAGTTAGGAATAGTTGAATGCTACGCAGCTGGATAATATCAAGTTAATGGGAGTTGTGTTTTCTGTTACAATGTACATTTTCCCTTTATATAGTGCTTCAGGCTGACCCAAAGGCTAGTAACCAAGGACTAGGAACAATTAAGAATGAAACACAAACAGTATCAATGTCTCCTATCACATTAAGTCAGGAATTCTCCAAAATTACAAAAATGAATAGCCCCATTCAAACCAGCAATAATGTCTTCAAACACAGGTTAAAAATATTAAGTAAAGATCAATTATACGTGCATACAGTGTATGAGGGTCTACAGTTTTGCCCTATTTATCCTGCTTGGAATTCATAGGGCTTCTTGAATTTGTGCTTTTGTATCTTTCATTTTTTTTTGGAAAACTCACAGTTGTTACCTCTTCAAATACTGCTTCTGCCTTAATATCTCTCTTCTGTTCTCTGAAAATTCAATTACATATTGTATCCATATCCCCTTCTCTGCATTTTCCATCCTTTTGTCTCATTGTGTTCTATTCTGTTTACCAATTCCCTCTTCCTATTTATTAATTCTTCTGCTGTGCCTACTCATGGTACTCAGCTATCAAGTACCCCCCCCCCCAATTTCCTCCACCAATAAGTCTCATCACCTAGTGTTCATATCCTTAGGTAGTTTCCTCTCACATTAGATCGGGGCTGATCCATAAGATCAATAGAATATGGTAGTAGTGATGTGTGTAACTTTTGAGGCTAGGTCATCAGAAGCATTGCAGCTTCTGCCTTGCTCCTTGGATTTCTAGTCCTGGGACAACCAGCCATCATGTTATGAGCACACTCAAGCAGCGCCCTGGAGAAGGCCATACTGAAAGGAATGAAATTCCCAACTATATGAGTAAGTCCCATTCAGATGGCACCAGTCCCAGTTAAGTCTTTGTCTAATGGCAAACTCATGACAGACCGCAAGCAAGAACCAGCCAAATTAGCTACTCCTATATTCCTGACTCATAGGAACTATAAAAAAAGATTAAATAATTATTGCTGCTTTAAGTTATTAAGTTTTGGGATGATTTGTTACAAAACAATAAATAGCTAATTCACCCCTCTGTAAAGTTTTTAATTTCAGTTCTTGGATTTTTCAGTTGGTTCATTGTTATAGTTTCCACTTTCTTCTAAAATTTCCAGCCTTTTAAAAAAATCTCATTGAACATGTGAAAAATACTATTTATAAAAAACCTGAAAGACTCCACCAAAAAACTGCTAGAATTGATAAATAATTCAGTGAAGTCACTGGATACAAAATCAATGTACAGAAATCTGTTGCATTTCTACACATTAATAAAGCAGTAGAAAGAGAAATCAGGGAATCAATCCCATTAATAATTGCACCAAAAATAATAAGATACCTAGGAATAAACCTAACCAAAGAGGTGAAAGACCTGTACTCTGAAAACTATAGAACACGGATGAAAGACACTGAAGATGACACAAAGCAATGAAAAGACATGCCATGCTCATGGATTGGAAGAACAAACAGTGTTAAAATGTCTGTACTACCCAAAGCAATCTACACATCACTATCAAAATATCAATAGTGTTTTTTACAGAAGTAGAACAAACAATCCCAAAATTTGTATGGAACCACAAAGACCCTGAATAGACAAAGCAATTTTGAAAAAGCAAAGCGATTCTGGAGGCATCACAATTCTGAACTTTAAGTTATATTACAAAGTTGTAGTAATCAAAACAGTATGGTACTAGCACAAAAACAGACACATAAATCAATGGAACAGAATAGAAAACCCAAATGAACCCACAATTATATGGTCAATTAATCTTTGACAAAACAGGAAAGAATATCCAATGGGAAAAAGACAGTCTCTTCAACAAATGATGTTGGGAAAACTGGACAGCTACATGCAAAAGAATGGAACTGGACCACTTTCTTATACCACACACAAAAATAAACTCAAAATGGATTAAAGACATAAATGTGGCCTGAAACCATAAAAGTCCTTGAAGAAAACACAGACAGTTATTTCTCTGACATTGGCTATAGCAATTTTTTTCTAGATAGGTCTCCTAAAGCAAGGGAAACAAAAGCAAAAATACACTTTTGGGATTACATATAAATAAAAAGCTCCTGCACAGTGAAGGAAATCATCAACAAAAGTAAAGGACAATCTACGGAATGGGAGAAGATATTTGCAAATGACATATCCGATAAAGGGTTAGTATCCAAAATATATAAAGAACTGATACAACCAAAAAATGAATAATCTAATTTAAAATGGGCAGAAGACATAAACAGACATTTTTCCAAAAAAGACATACAGATGGCCAACAGACACATGAAAAGATGTTCAACATCACTCATCATCAGGGAAATGTAAATCAAAACCAAATGACATATCATCTCATACCTGTCAAAATGGCTAAAATCAACAATACAAGAAACAACAGGTGTTAGCGAGGATGTGAAGAAAGGGGAACCCTCCTTCACTGTTAGCAGGAATACAAACTGGTTCAGCCACTGTGGAAAATAGTATGGAGGTTCTTCAAAAAGTTAAAAATAGAGGTCCCCTATGGTTCAGCAATCGCCCTTTACCCAAGGAATACAAAAATATAATTCAAAGGGATACGTGCACCCCTCTGTTTATTGCAGCATTATTTACAATAGCCAGATTATGGAAACAGCCCAAGTGTTCCTTGATTGATGAATGGATAAAGAAGATATGGTATAAAAGTACAAAGGAATATTATTCAGCCATGGAAAAGAATGAGATCTTGCCATTTGCAATGACATGGATGAAGCTACAGAGTATTATGGTAAGCGAAATAAGTCAGTTGGAGAAAGACAAATCCATACGATTTCACTCACATATGGAATTTAAGAAACAAAACAAATGAGCAAAGGGAAAAAGAGAGCAAGAGGCAAACAGAGAATCCCACTCTAACCTATAGAGAACAAACTGATGGTTACTAGAAGGGAGGTCTGCGTGGGGATGGTTTTTTGGATGTGGGGATTAAGGAGTACGCTTGTGGTGAGCACCGGGTGTTGTATGGAAGTGTTGAGTCACTAACTATATACCTGAAACTCATGACACTGTATGCTAACTGGAATTTAAATAAAAACTTAAAAAAATTATTTTAAGTCCCTGTGTGTGATAATTTATTATGTGGAGTCCCATGTGTCCATTATCTGTTATTTTTCTTGTTTTTTTCATCCTTACTGTATTATCTCCTCATGAACCTGATTATTATTAGTTGAGTAGTGGACACAGCATGTGCAAATCTGTAGAAATAATTTGAGACTTGATGACATCCTTTTCCTTGAGAGATGCTTTCCTTTCTTATTGGCAGGTTTAGAAACCAGCAATCTGAGATCATCTTGATTTAATTTCAAGGATTAAAAATGACTTGAAGTTGAGCTTCAGGCTTGAGAGGACAGTCTATTTATAGTTCATTCTTATTCCTAATGGGAGACATTCAGTGTCTTAATCAACAGCCTGGGGTATTTACAAGCCTCACATTCAACTTTGGTGGGTTTTAGATTCCAAGTTTTACTCATCTGTCAGAAGCCCTGTTCAGTTTCTCAGCCTCTCAGTTATATATTCCAGGACCAACAGACATCTGAGTGGAAAACTGGACCCTTATGGCAGGCTCACCTCTCTAGAATTTCTTCATTTTCCCATCTTTCCCATAATTTTGCCCTGTTAGATCTCTGGTGCCTCCAAGTGATTCCTTGTAGTATATTTTGTCCAGATTTTATCATTCTCATTAGGAGAGTTAGTCTAAATTTTGACCTTTATAGAAATGAAAGTCCTTGTATGGTTTTATTAACTAATTTACATTACAGATACCTCAGAAAACAAAAACTATATAATACACACACACACACACACACACACATATATAATATATAGATATACTATTTTATTTTATTTGGCTAAGGATCTAATAGCATCACTTCTTCAAACTACTCTCATACTATAGGAACCAGTATTCTTTAAATTAAGTTGTAGCAACTGCCAATCCACTCATTTGTGACAAGTCAGCTAGTCACAGCAGAATGTGAAGAAACCCTGTTGATAGAATGTCAAGCAAATTCCCCCAAGGCCAAATCACTAGACAGGAAGGCCATTGCTCTTCACATTTAGCCCTCAGAAAAGGGTACAGGCTCTAGTTCTGTGGAGAACCAGTAGTCATGTTGTGAGGACATTTAATCAGCACTGTGCAGAGGCCTATAGGCCACTGAGAACAATCCCCACTGTTTTCTGGATTGTTTCATACCATCATTATTTCAGAAAGTTTACCTTAAAGTTAGTTACTGAACAAAGACAGTAAGAAATGTTTCAAACACATAAGGAAATCTTATTTTTGAAGTGATATGATTATTAGTAACAAGAATTAGATATCTAGCATGTGCTTGAACAAGATAAACTAGAACTTAAAATGTTAGGTACTTCTGATCAGAAACGGAGAAAACAATTTCTAGATGTATCAATGTCATTTTAATTTTTTAAAAGATTTCATTTATTTATTTGAGAAAGAGAGAGCAGGAGCAGGGGGGAGGAGCAGAGGGAGAGGGAGAAGCAGGCTCCCCACTGAGCAGGGAGCCCGATACGGGGCTTGATGCCAGGACCCTGGGATCATGACCTGAGCCGAATGCAGATGCTTGATCTACTGAGCCACCCAGGTGTCCCAACAATGTCATTTTAAAAGAAATATGTTAAGTATATATTACAAAACTTTGTTTTCTATAGAACTGCTGTTTGAGTTTACCTAAAATGGAAAGATGAACATTTTATAAAAATACCTTTCCAAGTTTTACCATGCATCCAAATTTTATAAGAACTATAGAATCACACTCCTGATTTATAGATTTAGGGCTCAAATAGTCAAAGGATGATACTTGTTGATTGTATGGCTACCACCATCACTATTTATTGATGGCTATCTGCCACCTGAAGCCGGTCCTCAGCCCAAGACATATCTACTAAAAGGAGTCTACGTATCTAATTAGTCATTAAGTTCAAGTATTTGAATTCATCTCTACCATGTCTCAGATTTGTCAATCCCTCTAATTTTCTACTTTTTTCAAATCATCCTCAGTTGCTTACTTCTGCCCTCTCCTCTGTACATAACCCCCCAATTTCAGGGAGCTCAAGAACCTTCAGTGGTTCCTGGGTACTCAGTGTGGCCTTCAAGGCTTCAATATCTTCTGGTCTTGGTCTATTTATTCAAAATCATTTCCTATTACTTTTCAAATAAACCTCCACTTTATGTAAGTCAATCATTTCACCATTCCCCACACGATGCTTATTTTTGCTTTTGTGATTCTCTTCCAGCTTAGATGCTTTCCATTCTCCTTATTTATCCAAATGATACCCAAATATTAAGGACCGAAAACTCTTATTTGTAAGGACCAAATACTACCTTTTCCTACATATCTTCTCTGTCAAAACTGATTCATGCTTGTCATTCTTTTTTTTTTTGAAATTATATTTTATTCGTGGTTTAAAATGCAAAAATGTGGAGTACCCTCTATATTACCTTTCATTTTAACAATGGTGTTGCAAACCTACCGAGTCAGGGGTGGAATCTTCGTAATCTTCTAAAGTGCCACTCCCCAAATCTTCGCTGAGCAAATGCCTTTAAAATATATTCAACCTAGTGTCCAACTCTAAGTAACAAAATTTCGTTGGACCATAATGGGCCTGCTTATCCCAGAAATGACCATTTTCTTCATTCCTTTGCCAATGAGCTATCCACATGACAAAATAGAAAGGTCAAAACTCATTTTGACTGAGACCTCATTCCTGCTGGATTATTTTCTTCCTTGGGTGATACAAGAAGATGAAATGACAAAGCGTTCTACATTAATTATATGCTCTCTATTTCATGGCTTCGTGCTTTCAGTATAAAATATGAAGGGGGCGCCTGGGTGGCACAGCGGTTAAGCGTCTGCCTTCGGCTCAGGGCGTGATCCCGGCGTTCTGGGATCGAGCCCCATATCAGGCTCCTCCACTATGAGCCTGCTTCTTCCTCTCCCACTCCCCCTGCTTGTGTTCCCTCTCTCGCTGGCTGTCTCTATCTCTGTCAACTAAATAAATAAAATCTTTAAAAAAAAAAATGAAGACTTTTCAGTCAGAGAAAGACAAATACCACATGATTTCACTCATATGGGGGATTTAAGAAACAAAAGAGAAAAGAAAAATAGAAAGACAAACCAGGAAACTGTCTCAACTGTAGAGAACAAACTGACGGTTACCAGAGTAGAGGTGAGTGGGGAGATGGGTGTAATAGGAAAAGGGGATTACAGAATGCCCTTATCACGATGAGCACTGAGTAGTGTAAGGAATTGTTGAATCACTATATTGTACACCTGAAACTAATATAACTCTGTATGTTAACCATACTGGAATTAAAATGAAAAAATGAAAAAAAAATAAATATGAAGACTTTTTTTGGGGCGGGTCAAATAAAGAGTATTTAAACAAATTAGTATGATTTATTTTTTCCTAGATGCCTCATGCAGATAATTCTTTTAGATTAATATGCAGCAAATTTTGCTTTGTTGGTTATGCTTGACAGAAAGAAAATATAAACAGGAAAAAAGGAATTCCAGTTCAGTACATTAACCAAGGAAAACATTAACTGTCCTTCGGAATACAGTCCACAAATAATCTGTTTTGCTGCTGTAAAGTCAAGAGAATTATCCTGTGGTTTCTCTGTTTAGTTGATAAGCTCCTCTAGTTAAAGATTGTTTCATTCCTTTCAAAGGAGGCTATATAATCACATGCAATTTCAGTGGATAGTTTCTGATTTTTTTTTTTTTGCAACACATTTTCCCCAATGCATAAAGCCTATTTTGATGAAATAGCAAGAAATACAACTTTATGCTCCTAACTTCAGAAGTTTTAGAAATTTGGTAGCCCCTATTTATTAATTAAACGTTTCAAAATTTAAATTTGATTAATCAACACATAATGTATTATTGGTTTCAGAAATACAGGCCTGTGATTCATCAGTCTCATATAATACCCAGTGCTCATTACATCACATGCCCTCCATAATGTCCATCACCGAGTTACTCCATACCTCCACCCCTCCTCCCCTCTAGCAACTGTTAGTTTATTTCCTATGATTGAGAGTCTCATGGTTTGTCTCCCTCTCTGGTTTCGTCTTGTTTCATTTTTTCCTCTCTTCCCCGATGACCCTCTGTTTTGTTTACTAAATTCTACATATCAGTCAGATCATATGATAATTGTCTTTCACTGATTGACTTATTTCACTTAGAATAATGCCCTCTAGTTCCATCCACGTTATTGCAAATGGCAAGATTTCGTTTTTCTGATGGCTGTGTGATATTCCATCGTATATATATATACTGCATCTTCTTTATCCATTCATCTGTCGATGGACATCTCAGCTCTTTTCCTAGTTTGGCTATTGTGGACATTGCTGCTATAAATATTGGGGTGCAGGTGCCCCTTTGGATCACTACATTTAGATCTTTGGGGCAAATACCCAGTAGTGCAATTGCTGGATCATAGGGTAGCTCTATTTTCAACTTTTTGAGGAACCTCCATATTGTTTTCCAGAGTGGCTGCACCAGCCTGCATTCCCACCAACAGTATAGGAGGGTTCCCCTTTCTCTGAATCCTCACCAACATCTGTCATTTCCTGACTTGTTAATTTTCGCCATTCTGATTGGTATGAGGTGGTATTGCATTATGGTTTTGATTCGTATTTCCCTGATGCTGAGTGATGTTGAGCATTTTTTCATGTGTCTGTTGGCCATTTGTATGTCTTCTTTGGAGAAATGTCTGTTCATGTCTTCTGTCCATTTTTTGATTGGATTAGTTGTTCTTTGGGTGTTGAGTTTGATAAGTTCTCTATAGATCTTGGATACTAGCCCTTTATCTGATGTGTCATTTGCAAATATCTTCTCCCATTCTGTCAGTTGCCTTTTGTTTTGTCGACTATTTCCTTAGTTGTGCAAAAGCTTTTTATCTTGATGAAGTCTCAATAGTTCATTTTTGCCTTTGTTTCCCTTAGGTAGCCCCTATTTAAATGATACTGTTTCTATAGCAATGGTCCTTTGCCCTGGCTGAGTGCGAAAATTACTAAGGGAATTTTAAAACAACACTGATGGGGCACATCCTAGAATTTTTTATTTAATTAATCTGGTCTAAGGCTTTGGGCCCTAGTTTTTTTTTTTTTAAAGCTCACCAGCTGATTTTAATGTGTTGTCATGGTTAAGAATCACTCTTCCAAGTGGAGAGGAAATGTAAGGTCTAGAATGATAGAGGAAAAAAATAATCATTTTTGAATAATAATAATAGAAACTATAATTTATTGAATACTTATATACACCAGCCAGTATGCTAACCATGTTTTAGACTGTATTTGTTATCTATTGCTGCATAACAAATTACCCTAAAGCTTAGTGGCTTAAAATAACATAGATTTTGTGGTCAGGAATTTGGGAGCCACTTCCTTCAGTGTTCCGGTTCAAGGTTGCTCTAGAGGCTGTAGGCAAGATATCAGGTAGCGTTGCTGTCATCTGAAGGCTTGATTGGGGCTGGATGGTCCTTTTATAAATAAGCTCAGTGGTATGGTTGTTGGCAGAAAAACTTAGTTTCTTGCTGGCTATTGGTAGAAGTCTCCAGTTTCTTACCATGTGGGCCTCCACTTAGGTAATTGAGTAACTTCATGATATGGCAGCAAGCTTCCCCTAGACTAAATGATCCCACAGAGAGCAAGAAGGAAGTCACTTGCCTTTTATAACCTGGTCTTGAAATTACATGTCCCATCTATACCACATTTTATCATTAGAAGTGAATCACTAAATACAGTGCACTCAAGGGAAGGACAATCAAGCTCCATCTTTTGAAGGTAGGAGTATCAAAGAATTTGACGCATTTTAAAATGAACTTTTTATTTGGAATAATTTTTTCTGGATAGATTTATAGGAAAATTACAAAAATAATACAGTAATTTCCTATGTACCTCACAATGAGTTTCACTTTCCTCTAATGTCATTATCTCACATTACTTTGGCACATTTGTCAGAGCTAAGGAACCAACATTAGTATGTTACTTTTAATGAAATTCCAGACTTTATTCAGATATCACCACTTTCTTTCATTAATGTCCTTTTCTCTCTTCCAAGTTCCATCCAGGATACTATATTGCATTTGGTTACCATGTCTACTCTGGTTTGCGACAATTTCTCAAATTTTCCATGTTTTTCATGACCTTGACAGTTTTAAGGAGTACCAGTCACTTATTTTTCAAAATATCCTTCAATTTGGGTTTGTCTGACATATTTTCTCATGATTAAACTGGGGTTATGAGTTTTTAGAAAGATTATCGCAGAGGTCAAGTGCTCTTCTCATCAGAACACTTCAGGGAATACATCATATCAACATGACTTCTCTCTCATAATTTTAACCTTGATCATTTGGTTCAAGGGGTATCTACCAGGTTTCTCCATACATTTAGTATTTTTTCCTTTGCATACACTCTTCTTTGGGACTGAGTCACAAATCTAGCCCATACTCAAGGTGAGGGAGTTAACCATTATCTCCTGGAGGAGTATCTACTTAAATTATCTGGGATTCTTTTCTAAGACTTATTTGGACATATTTTAAAGCTGCAAACATACATATATTCTCTCTCTTAGTTTTTACAACAATCCTATAGGGACTATTGTTATTCCTACAGGTGACACAGCTAGTAAGACCTGGCATTTGACACAAGATTGGTTTGGTGCCAGAGTCTATATTCTTTTCACTGGGCCCCCTAACCTTTGCAATAATATGAACCTGTTTTTAGTACCATTCAAATATATTTTTAATATTCTACAAAATTCCCAAGAACATGTTAAAAAAGGGCAATACGGGGTTTGCTTGATCATACCTTGTTGTGCTTTGTTTCCCAGATGAACACCTACTTCCTCAATCTGACTTTGAAAGCAGTGACATAGTTTTATATACTTTTGTCTCCTCTGGGCACCTAGTATTCAGCAAATACTTACTGGCTGAAGAGAAAATGACTCTTCTTCACAGTTTCCACACTGTCCTGTCTACATGGAATGCCAAAACTTGTAATGGTTGATCTCTTAACCCTCAGACCCAGGGCTAAGAGCTGAGAAACAACAGGCTCACAACAGAATGACTGAATAGAACCCAAGGATCAGGCTAGAACTGTAAGTTATATAGGAAATGTTCCCTTGCTCCCACTTTGATGGGCAATTATGACTAAAGGCAGATGCCAATTTGGGTTACTTAGCAAATATTCAGCCCAGAAATCCACTCAGGCAATGAGTGTAAATTTTTTGAATTTCTAAAGTAATGGGTTGTTTTCATGCCACCAAAGATCAAAAATCGTATTCCTGGGTCATACCTAATAAACCACATTCTCCAAATCTTTATTTGGAACTCTAGATTCTAGGAAAAAAACAGTGTTTCCATCAATCCTTTCTTCTATGGTAGATACCCAGATGGTTCAGGTAGATGTCCCACATGTTGGTTTAATTGGAATGCTCTGTCTGTCTGAGATACAAGGGCAAAGTTATGGAGAGGAAGGCAGCAAACCTCCAATTCTCTCTCCTCATCCTTCCTGACCTTGTCCTATTTGCTGTATTTGTGGACAAATGGATGTGATCCAAAGGAAAGGGCTAGCTTTGGATAAGGTCAATATGCTAATATCTTAAGGCTTAGCAAAGCCCTCCACAGGAAGATGACAGCGCGTCAGATCTATCACACTGCAAAATGTTTTCCTTCCCTTCAGCCTTCAAGCTAGAAAGTACATTCAGAAGCCACATCTGCTTTCCTGCTCCATTCAAAGCCCTGTTTCCTGGGGAAGCAGAGAAAGAGAGGTAGGTGAGTTCCTTACCCATATTCATAGTTAGGAGACTCCAGAGAAAAAGAAAAATCTCCTCCCCATCAAATAATATGGGGTGAAAGGACTCAACAGATTTTTTTTTTTCAGGTTTTTAAGACATGTGTTCTTTATCAGAGGATGAGACTTAGACATTTGTATTTTTAATAAATCTGCTAGGTAAACATGATGCTTGCCAAAGTGTGAGAATCACTGATTTACCCCTTTCTCTAATATCCTTTCTCACTTTCCTAGACAAAAATCTTCTAATTTTCAGTGTTATTGTCCAATTTTTAGATTACAAATCCATAATTGAGATCTGTCTGTGCCAGTCACGTCTCAGTGACATCACTGAAAGTTTAATGATTGTACTCTTAGTATAGAACTTTCTTTCCTTCCAGGAGTGCCTGGGTGGTGCAGTCGGTCGAGCGTCCAACTCTTGGTTTCAGCTCAGGTCGTGATCCCAGGGTTGTGGGATCGAGCCCCACATTGGGCTCCATGCTGAGGACTCAACAGAATTTATAAATATACTTAAAGATGTGTCTCTATGATGTTAGTGGGTAAATATCCTCATATGTCCCACTAAATAAATATGAACTAAAGTACAGCTTGAGAAGAGAGAAGGGCCTGCCTGAGGATGTTCAGAAAAGCAGGTAGGTTTGAGAGCTGACCTAGCAGCTTTCTCAGCTGCCCACGGCCATTCTGCACAATCTCCATTCTGGCTCATCTGTGAGGGCTCTTGGCAGCTCAGTCTGCCGTGAGCCTCCAGCCCACTGTGGTCAGCAGTTAGCTGGGGGTGGGTCTGCAAACGGGGATCCAAATCTTGACTCTGTCGCCTACTACCCACATGACCTTAAGCAGGTGACTCAATCTCTCTGCTCCTCAAGTGTAACACGAGTGCCTAACTGCCTAGGGTCATGTGAGAATTAAATGAGCAAATGAATTAGTGTGGCTTGCTTATTAGCACCGTGGATGGTTCAGTAAGTGCTGGCTTTTGCAATTATCAAAATTTTCCTTTCTACTCAACCACGGACATTATGTAGACAAATGAGCATGGCTGTGGTCCAATAAATGCTATGGACAATGAAAATAAAAAACTTCCTTTTCTAATGATCTTAAGACTGAAGGATAGTGAAGTGTGGCTCTCAATGAAGAAAAAAAGGTAGGAATTTTCATGACTCAACCAAGTGAGTGGCTTCCAGGCTGCACGATAAGAAGCTCTTTCTTGACTCAAAATGTGGCTAGTCTGAATTGAGCTGTGTTGTAGGTGTAAAATAAACTCCAGATTTTGAAGGCTTATTTTGAAAAAAAAAAAAAAAAGAAATCTAAAATATCTCATTAATAAAAAATATGGATTACATGTTGAAATGCTGGACATGTTGGGGGAGATAAAATACATATTAAAGTTAATTTCAACTGCTTCTTTTCACTTTTTAAAATGTGGCTCCTAGAAAATGTAAAATTACATGTGTCCCGCAATTTGTTTTTTCGGACCACGCTCTTCTAAAACACCGAAGTAACACTGAGAGAAGAACTCCGCTGAATTACATGCTAGGGCCGTGAAAGGGTGAATACATCTCCCCAAGGCACTGCTTGAAAGTAACTCAATCACAAGGGAACATGAAGCCAAATATGTCACCAACTGCTAATCACATCATTAAATATTGTCTCCCCTGTTGCAGAATGTAATCACTTATGAGAGCAAAGAGCTCAGGGACTTTCACATCATGGAAAATTTCAAATATCCATTCAAGAAATCTTCTTGTCATCCCTGTTACATTTGTCGTGATCTAATCTGGCTGCAATTTAGTGCATGACAGTTTTATCACAATCCCCAAACGCACTCAGCTGGCACAAACATACTTATTTATGCACAGAGCCAGGGAAAGGGTGGTCTTTGTTTAAAATAATGTGCTTAACTAATGGAATGCCCCTTTTTACTGTTGGGGAGGCCAGGGGTAATGGAAAGACAGACACGAACTAAGGAACATTAAATATTCAATTAGGTAATTACATGGTTTATTTAAGCTAGAGGATAAACAGATGCATTTTCATTTTTGATTATTCCTCAAAGCTCAGTGGATCCTAAACTTTTAACTTACACCCTTGTAGTAGTAAATTGCTATAAAAAAGAATCGAAACAACACTAAACAAACATAAAGAAACAATACTTATATTCATGGACTCTACTTCAAAAAAAAAATCTATGGTCAGTTATTTAGAAAAAATATTTACAATTGGAACAATCAACTTCTTAAATGTGTAAGTTCAGAATGAAAAATACCTTTTTTAAAATGAGAAGACCCATGTCTTCTATTCCTACAACACCGTGTAGCATTCCATTCTTGTTTTTTCCTAATTTTTTCTATAGTTTAAGTTTAGGTATTATCCTCTCAATATACTTGATATAAAAATTTTGAAACTCTCAAGCTCATAATTAAGAAACGAAATAATTTTCAGTCCCCTTGGAATTTTGCAGCAGGGTGGTATTATATTTTTGATGGCAACCCCTACTTCTGCAATATTATTATCCACTGTTAAGTTTTAAAGATAGGCAAGAGAAAGAGAGAAATTTCAGTTCAAGGAATTCCCCAAGCACAGAAGGAAATTCCTTAGCTTTGGTTGCTAGGGCTGTGGCAATTATGTAGCTAAGTTCTAGCACTAGAAAAAGGCTCTGAGGGAAATGTTGCTATAGGTGGAAACGATATCTCCCAGGGGAAATGGCTCCGTGTGTTGATAATGCCCAGTATCTTAGCAGACTGGCCACCCAGCTCAACCAAAGTTTTAAAAATAAGGAGGATACCTTGCAGTTATAATAAATAGAATTCTCTATAAAATTTGCAACTTTGCCATTAAACATATATATCACAACAGAATTACTTTGCAATTCTTCTTTCGATGATTTGGGACGTGTCTTCACATCGTAGAACACCAGTAAGCGTACAGAAGCAAGGCCCAACTCCACCCATCCAATTGCAGCTGCAAACACAGTGCACTTCGCAATGAAGTGAGCTCAGAACCACAGACTCTAAAGACCGATAGAGTGCACAAACTAGAGACAAGCAGCCCTCTGGAAAGAGAAGGAAAACATCAAAATTGTCTCAAGGCCTCTTAGCTGATTAAATATATTTCTGTCAAGGGAGAGTCGATTTAATTTCCTAGTCTAATGCACACTTTCTCAGGACTGCAGTGAGGACGGCAAAAAGGATGGGATCACTTTGGAGAACTGTCTGACAGTTTCTTACAAAGTTAAACAAGGACCTCCTCTATTCTTCTGGGTGTCTATCCAAGAGAAATATAACCTCATACACACGTAACCCCAGGCCCGTCGTGAAGATTAAATGAGATCATGTATGTGAAAGTGGCTTACACAGAGCTGTGCCCGTGGTAGGAGCTTATTAAATAATATTTTTTATCCCCTTTCATGCTTTTGGACATGTTAGGAAGAGTACAGGGTTTCAGTAGCACTGACCTGTGATTATGTCCTTGCTCGACTATTCACCTGCTACCTTCGTTCATTCAAGCACTCTTCTAGACGTTAGGGATATCATATTGAATGTGATGGTCTGAGTCTTTACTCTTATGGGGTTCACATTCTAGTGCCTTGGGTAAGGTGTTTAAGTTTTCTGAGCTTTAGTTCCCAGCTCTGTAATTCAATTTAATTCAGCACCTTCAACATGCTGGGTATTCTACTAAGTTACAGAGCATAAGATTCGACTAGATAGAACTACATAGATAGGACCATGCTTTCCAGTACTTTACAAGTCCAATGTGGGGCAGCAGATGGTGGAGGTAAATTCAGTGGAGAGTCGTAGGTGCTGAGAGGGGTAGTAAGGACTCAGTGCTCTGGAGGACACGGAACCCAGTCCTTGGTGGTATGGATATTGGTTGCAGGATTAAGTCAGAGAAGGCTTAGTAACCAGGTAAAGTGTACTCACAAGTTCACCATATTATTAGGAAGATTAAATGAGCATACGGTTGTGAAAGCACTTATCAGTCTCTAAAGTCCTTTATCACATGAAATGGTACTGTTTCCATTTGAAGGGCAATAGTGTTAAAATAGAAAATCGTTGGGTAGTCCTGAATCCAGTTTATTGTCTCTTTGACAATATGTTGTTATCCTAACACATGTGCTTAATCTGGGCTTTCCACATCTGTTTCCTAGATCCCAGCACTTCTAGCTTTCTGCCTGAAGGAATCGAGTAATTGAATAAATTGTTTCTAATCATACGGGGCCAATTCTGACTTCCAGTTAAGTTTCTGGGTTTGCTAAATTTGCAGTCTGCGGTGTGGCTCTGTGGTAGGCCCTACTGGCCTTTACGCATGAAACAGGCTCTCTAAGCAACTAAGATCCCTGCTCTTCTGGAACCCAGTGAGCACTTAATAATTTTTGTCAATTAAATTGAAAGTCTCTCTATATGGGACGTGAATACAGTTTATACCATAAATAAGCAGAACTATAAAGTGGTATGGAAACCACTAACTCTGCTGCAAAACGAATGATCTGCACTTCTGTTTGGTTTTGCGTGCTACACAAACCTCTGAAGAAAAACAGAAGTAGGAAGTGGGGACAAGGGCTTAGAAAATTACTCTTTCCAAATACTGTGGCATCAAAATGAACTTGGATAAAGAATGTCATCAGAGGGGCACCTGGGTGGCTCAGTCAGTTAAGTGTCTGTCTTCAGCTCAGGTCATGATCCCAAGGTCCTGGAATCCAGCCTGGAAGGCTCCCTGCTGAGTCTGCTTTTCCCTCTCCCTCTGCCCCTTCCCCAGCTTGTGCTCTCTCTCTCTCAAATAAATAAATACAATCTTTTTAAAAATTTTTTTTTAATTTAAATTCAATTAGCCAAGGTATAGTACATCATTGGTTTGTGATATAATGTTCAATAAAATCTTAAAAAAAAAAAAGAATGTCATTAGAGAAATACAGACTATATTCAGTACATCCTCATTCCATGGTGTGAACTTAGGCTGACTGAAGGCCTTTATGATTGCATCAGCAATTATGAAAGCCACTCCAACCCCATGAACCTTAGCCTACTTATGTAGATTTTGAAAAAAAATGTTTAAAGTACCTCATTTTCCTCTTGGAGGTTGCAATAGCTGTCACATGGAGCAATATTCCTACTAGTGGCAAGGATGTATGTGAACATTATACTCCATCTTCAGAAACATCTGCATTACAATTAGATGTTAAAGATGTTTTCTGGATTGTCAGAAAAGTCCGGGTGTTATATAGAGATGTCTCTTCCAAAATAATGGCAGGTATTTACCCAGACACAAAATCACTGGTATATCTAAAAAAAGGGGGCCCCAATGCAAAGTCTAATGGAGCCCTCTCCCCACCCTGGTACACCCAAGAGTCCTCCCATGTGAACAGAGAAAGTGTGTATAACAAAATAAGAATGAAAGATGTCTTTATGTCTGTGGAAAGCATAAGCTTACCAACAATAGACAGTGCCTGAGGTATTTGGGTTGAGGCCATCATTAAACCTCCCAGCCCTGACATGAATGCCTTATATTTGTAGGCAACCAGGCTTCTGAGCTTAGAGGTCTATCTCTGCCCTGGAAAGATCTCACAGGATCCTCTCATAGTCTTTGGGTTCAAATCACACTATAAAATCCACATCTTAGATTTGGCAATGACCATGGGAAATAGCAAGAGAAAAAGCAACTTGTTTTTGGGTGGGAAGAAGAGAAGGGTAGAAAAAAGTTCTGGAAAGAGAAAGACTGATTGGGGCCAGAGCAAGCTGGCCCAGAATCAGGAAAGACACTAAATCTTAGAAGAAAGTTAAGGAAGGAAAGGATAAGGAAAAAAAAAGACGGAGTGAAGAAGGAAGGCAACTAGTTTGAAGATGTCTTCCCCAGCTTGTAGGCCTTCAAGAACCATATTGGGCCTATTTTTTGGAGAGGAATGGAGTGTGTAGGAATTTCATCCAAACCCTAGTTCATTTAATAAATATTTATTCAGCACTTTACAGTTCCAATCATTGTTTTTGGTGCTGGGGATTCAGCAGTCAACAAACAGAAACAAAAACCCTTGCTCTCATGGAACTTAGATTCTGTGGGAAGGGCTAAAGCAGCCAGATATCTAGGGCCACCGTGCAACGAGGGAGGTGCGCATTCAGCCCCTCTGCCCACAGAGGAATGTCTTTAGCTACTTCTAAGGAGTCTCCCTTACAATCTTCAAATGACAAACGGCCTTTACCTGCCTAGTAGATTATAATCCCTTTGAGGTCAAAGACTGTATCTTATTTTTTTATTTCAGCCTTTAATGCCCAGAAAGAAACCTAGTATCTGGCCCGTAGTTAGCATTTAATAAATGTGTACAGCTGACTCTTGAACGATGTGGGGATTAGGGGCACTGATTCCCCCTCACACAGACCAAAATCTGGTGTCTAGCTTTAATGACCTCAAAACTTATCTACTAATAGCCTACTGTTGACAGGAAACCTTACTGATAGCACAAATAGTTGATTGACACATATTTTATAGGTTATATACTGTGTATACTGTATTTTTACAAGAAAGCAAGCTAAAGAAAAGAAAATATTGTTAAGGAACTCATGAAAATGAAAATGAAATTTCCGTTTCATGTAAATGAAAATACATTTATAGTATACACTGTATTTATTGAAAAAAATCCTCATATAAGCAGATCCATGCAGTTCAAACCAGTGTTGTTCAAGGGCCAACTATAGTTAGCATTCAGTAACTATCTGCTGGGGAAAACTGTCCCTGTGAAAAAGAGCAACCAATGGACGCCTATGACCCTCCCCCTGCGCTGTCATTGACTGGTCCAGGGCTGCGCGGTCCCTTCCCCACTCCATGCTTCCTTCCCTCTTTACCAAATGTGACTTTTTGAGCTGAATTCAACAAGCCTGGATGATCCCGGGTGTGCAGACTTTCCCTCACCTGCACTGTGTCAACTCCTTTAAGGTGTTTGTTCTAACAGAAACTCCTTAACTTTGGCTTCAACTTAGTCTGATGACTTTGAAGCTTCTGCTCAACTGTCCTTTAAGTGGATCAAGAATTCCTCCTGGGTGGGCAAACAAGTTCAGGCCAGGAGTTCTGGGCACTCCTTTCCACTCAGCCAAGGTATGGTGGCCTCTATTCCTTCTCAATACATACCCCACAGGCAGCCACAACATCGACCGGGGTTGGCACAGGAAATAATTCCTCAGGGCCACTCAGATCAGTCTAATCTACTCACTACAGTGAGTGCCAACTGGTGTGGAATTCAGGGCCAGTGTTACTTCTCACTCACCGACTCAGACGGGTGGGATCTCCTCATAGTCTTAAGGAGAAGCGTTGCTTAATAGAAATACAATGCAAGCCCCATGTGTCATTTTGAATTTTCTAGTGGCCACATTTAAAAAAAAAGTAGAAATTAATTCTAATAATAATATATTTTATTTAGTACAACATATGCAAAATATTGTCATTTTAAAATACAATCAAAATAAAAAATTACTGATGAGATATTTTACATCCTTTCCCCCATAAAGTCTTTAAAACCCACCGTATATTTTACATGTAGAACACACCTCACTCCTGACCAGCCACATCTCAGAGGCTCGGTAGCCCCATGAAGGCTCATGGAGACTATCCTGGACAGCCCAGCTCTAAGCAGTTCAGTGAGGTCTCTGAGGGCATCTCGGAATGGTTGTTCCAAGACAACTCTTTTTGCATAAAGATCAATTAGGGAAAAATTTAGAAAAATGTTTATGAACCAAAAGCTCTAATCAATTCTCTATGGGAAAATGTTTATTCTTGCAACATAGATGCCTAACTTGGTTTTAATAGAAGAATGTTAATAAGAAAAGTTTTGCTTCTTTTTAGCCACTGAAATCTTACTACCTGGACACACTGAGAAGGGGCAAAGCTGAGGAAGTCTTTAAACTTCCGGCTGGCAATCACATTAATGATCACACTGAGAAGTGAAGTGGGCAGCAAGATGCTTTTCACCCCTGGGGTGTTCGGCCCTCGCCAAAGAATGACACCTCGGTCAGCCCGCTGCTTCGTTCCTGGTCTTCGTTGACAAGGGCAAGACAAGAGTCCTATAAAGAGGCACAGAAACAGACTGCATTTTGGTTTCCAAACTGCGGCCCTGAAGTTTTTGTCGGTCTGCATGGACACGAACAACTGTCCATACGCTGAATGACATGTAATTCTCTGTTGAAACTCTTTACTGCCTGCTAATTATGAGGCAAACACTCTTTCAGGGACTTCAAGGTATCCACCATATATTTGTACTATTTTCCAAATATACATGGAAGATATTATAATGTATAAAATACAAATTAATATGAAAACCTTAATGAATTACTAGAAGCTATCTCTCCCTTGCATTTTCCCGATCAATGGAATCTGTTTCTGTGCGTGGGTAGGGCTCTCTGTCAGTCAGGATCCTCCTGAGATGAGATCCTCCTAAGTGCTTCTTTGTTACTGAGTTAATGGTCTCTGGGTAAGAAACATTGGGTTTTAGAACCAACTGAGGGCTCAGTTTAATTGCTCAACGTTAATACATTGAACATAGTTGATTTCATTACGTAACACGCGCTGGCTACTTTCCAGTATTTCCTTAGGCATAACAAGCTTTTACCATAAAAACCAAATCAATGTTAATCTGCAAAGCTGCCATTTTATGTCCCCTGCCAAGAAAAAAAAGAAAAAAACCAAAGTGAGATAAAGTAAACCTTTATCGAGGAACTGGACTCAAATAATTATCAAACCAGCTCTCTCCAACCCCTTGGAGCAATCTGATTTGTGAGCTGCAGTTTCCAAGTATATTTTATTTAATTGCTGAGGGCAAGAGAATAGTAGGCATTTTTGAGCTAAGCTCTTGAGGGTGCTGGCCTGCTCTGCGTTTGGGAAAAACGGAAGAAAGCAATCTTTAAAGTTAGTGTTTTCAGGAGGGTCTACTAATCCTCCTAACTCTATTTCCTTTCAATTGCATCAAGAGTCAACAGGTAAGAGAGCCAAAGGTAGCCTCGTGAACAAGCAAAAAGTAGTCAAGTTTCAAAGCTGGCTGTTCGACAGTAGCCAGCAACATCCTCCTGTATTTCCAAGCAAACAGCGGCGAGGCAACGTTTTTTCTACCTCTTATAAACAATCTGTGTTTAAACAAGACGTGCACAATGCCTTCTTCCTAGTCTCTAAAAGCTGGCCATTGTTACGTGTTTAATTGCACTCCTAAATCCTAAAGAGTAGAAAGCAGCCAGCTAGGTAGGTAGGGACTGTTTAATCTACACATCTTGGCTGGAGATGTGAGTGCAGAGCAAACCTGTCCAGGCTCATGTTTCTATAGGCTTCCCGTCAGAAGGAGAGCCTGCGGTTTGAGGCTGAGCAGAGCCCAACTCGCCCCTTCCCGTGGAGGATGGCGAGAAGTACTCAGCACACACCAGTTGCATTCATGAGGAAACAATCTTCCTGCCCACCCAGCACTATATTTAGAGCCATCTCTTGGCATGCAAACTTATATTTCTGGGCTTTCTGCCACTCAGACAAAAAAAAAGGGGACAAGAAAAACTGGTTTGGTTCCAGTGCTGAACCCAAACAACAAACATTAAATGTGGCCTTTCCTATTGATGCATTTCTGTGTCAAATATCACTCCTTCTTCAAAAGCAGCAAGCCCTGGCTGCGGCGCTGAGGAATGCTTTTTTCTCCTAATTCTAATGAGTAAAACGTGTCCTCCTCTCTTACGGGATATTCTTTTCCACAGAAGGCAGGGAAGCAAATTTCTATGAAGAGGACAGAATGTTTTGAAATGTTTGAAGTACTATCATCCATGCTGGGGCTGTTGACCTCCCCCAACACGTGGTAGCCCCTGAGAAAAGCTGAATCCCAAAGCTAGCTGCGGAGTGGATGGAGAAAGAACATTCGGTGTGCAATTGCCAGGCCTCTCTGACCCACCGAGAAACACTTCCCAGCATTTTGCTGCTTTGCCACAGGAACATCCGGCATTTGGGAATATGAGGTTCTTCACCAGGAGGAGAAGTGGCACGGGCAGAGACCTAGACACAGACACCCGGAGCAAGTAGCTGCAAGTCTCACTCACACGGGTTCCAAACCATGGAATGTCACGCTGGATTGGAAATGAGCACAACAAACCTCTCTCCTGTCTGCTCCCAAGCCTAAGGAGCCCTGCCCTACTCTTTTCTTCCAGTGTATTTTTTCTTAAAATCCTATTTTCTGAATTAATTGCAACATTTCTTTTTTTTTTAATGTTTTTTTATTATATTATGTTAGTCACCATACAGTACATCCCTGGTTTCTGATGATTCATTAGTTGCATATAACACCCAGTGCACCATGCAATACGTGCCCTCCTTACTACCCATCACCAGTCTATCCCATTCCCCCACCCCCCTCCCCTCTGAAGCCCTCAGTTTGTTTCTCAGAGCCCATAGTCTCTCATGGTTCACTCCCCCTTCTGATTACCCCCCCTTTCTTTATCCCTTTCTTCCCCTACCAATCTTCCTAGTTCTTATGTTCCATAGATGAGAGAAATCATATGATAATTGTTTTTCTCTGCTTGACTTATTTCACTTAGCATTATCTCCTCCAGTGCCGTCCATTAATTGCAACGTTTCTTTGGCTCAATATTCTGTCCCGGCACTGGCTGCTTAGAGACGTAGCGGTATGCTAAGGGGACAGCCAAGACCTCCCGCACACGCGCCACCAAGCTGGACAGCCATTGAGTGGTTTGGATGACTATTTCTTCCACATTGACACATGTAGTCACCTCTGACTAGTATAACAAATACATAAAACAAAACAATAAAAATATCTGCATCTCAGCAGCTATTCTCCCATGCTGTCATTAGTATAACAAAAATTAAAACAAGTATTAAACTTAAAAAACCTCCACAAAATTTCTTAAAAATACCCAATGATATGGCTGCAAAGTATTTTCTTTTCTTTTTTTTAAATGATTTCATTTATTTGACAGAGAGAGAGAGAGAATACAAGTGGGGGGGCAGGGGAAGCGGCAGGCAGAAGGAGAGGGAGAAGTAGGCTCCCTGCTGAGCAGAGAGCCAGACGTGGGACTCGATCCCAGGAGCCTGAGATCATGACGTGAGCCAAAGGCAGATGCTTAACTGACTGAGTCACCCAGGTGCCCCTGCAAAGTAATTTCACTGGACGTGAGATATGAACACTTCCGAAAGTGGTAGAATAGTTTGGGATTTCATAAATGGATAAATGCAAAGGAAACTGACTTGCTACCAAACAAAAAAGCATTCTTAGCATCTGGATCTTTGGGACTATTCACCGTCCTCCTCCTTCCAGTCCTACAGTGGAACTGCAAGCCCCGATTCCCTGAAGGTTGGTGGAATGCGAGTGAAAGTGACTCGTGTCACCTTCCTCACCAAACGTACCTGAGCATAGATGAAGCATAAGCCAGAAATAAGCCTTTGCTGTTGAAATGTTTAAATCCAATGAGATTTGGGGGTTGCTTGTTACCAAAGCAAATTGAGCCTAACGTGACTAATAAGAAAATTACTCAACAGTTAATAATAATTATCAAAGACAGTTGGGTGAAAGTCCCTCACAGGTCCTGGTGCCTACAAGGCACTCAAATTGATCTTTACTTAGTGACCTGATCCCACTACAGCTTAAGATTAGTATCCATTCAACTCCTGTGATATCTTCTAGTAGCTCTATTGAGACCAAAATCAAATAAAACACTCAAGAAAAAAATAAAACAGAATGGGTCCAGCTAAGGACAACAGACACAACTCCTGAGAAACAAAGTGATTTCCAGAATCTCTAAATCTGTGGTTCTCAAAATGGAGTGGTCATCAGGGCCCAGCCCCAAAGATTCAGATTTACTAGGTTCTGGGTGGATCCAGGCATCTGAACTGCTTCCCAATCCTCCCCCCACTGCCACCCCCCATGATTTTAGTGTGTACCCAGGCTTGAGAACCATGACTTCACATTACTGGGCTCTTCTATTTTCCAAAACTCAATCCTAGGACATGAAATATTACAGGGGGGAAAAAACCAGAAATGCATAAACAACAGTACCCCCAAATAGCATGTTCATGTTACAGGAAATGAGTGCCCTCAGGTACTGGAGTTGCCAAAGTTCCCCTGGTCCAGCAGAATATGTCCCCAGTTCCATCTGTTGGCCATTTCACACTTTTAGTATTCTATCCCTGGAGGAACTGGAAGCAATAGCCCAGTAGTCAGGGAATCAGTTAGCTGTCCTACAGGACTCTGAACGTGAGGTCAGTGGGGCTTCAGGCTCAGGGCTAAGAAACACTATAGACATATGGAGTCTGTTATCGGAGAAAATGTAGCTGAAGAGCTGCAGTATCATTGGGGATCTGGGGATCCCTCAAAAAACATGTTTTGCTGCATCAGAAACCCAAGTTTTGGATACCAGCAGAGACATATTCAAGGGCACTGTACAAGCTCATTCCACCTCAGAACATCCACGGTTACTTCGCACCCAGACATACGAACACAAGGGTTTCCGCTATGATGGCCACGTGTTATTTACCATTCCTTCACTGCTTATGTGCCAGGAATAGTATTAGGTATTTTAAAGAGAGTTTCCTCTTACCTCACGTCAACCCGATGAGGAGTTATTACTATCATTTCCATGTTATAGACTAGGCAATTGAGTCCACAAGTTCAAGTGACCTGCCCACTGTCATGTGGCTTTGAACATCACTGAAGAATAAAGAGAGTAAAGAGGTTCCCATACTGCCCTGTAATTTGGAGTAAAATGGAGAGACAGGTGGTTTATAACAACTTCTTTATTGTTCTTCTGGTTGTCACAATACCTATTTCCTGGGAACTTGCTTTAATCTAAAGAGTGGGCCTTATTAATGGGAGACCATAAAGCACGATGTTGACAAATACATATTGAGTAAGCATTTCTATTCAAATTCAAATGTGTTTATTTTATTTAAATTTCACTAAAGTTTGGCATCATTATACACCAATCACTTCCCTGCCTAGGGTTACACAGTATCCACACAATCATCAGTGAAGGTTTTAGAACCTTCCCGGTACAAGTTACTGCAGATGTAACGGGAAGCCAGATAGACACACTCACCACCCCCTCAGAGCTTATAGCGCCGCTCTTAGATAGCAAGAGTAGTGTGCTCAGGGTTATGATGGGACAAGTATTAAGAGGTCTTTCAGGGTGTCCAAGGAGACAAAGAGTGGCCAGCTCTTCTTCCACATACTTGAAACGCATTAGGTGCTCCCTCTTAGACCTGTAGCCAGTGTAACAGGTACCCTCTCTGTCTAGACTTTGTCCTTCTCTGGTGCTGTCTTCTTACACCTGTTCCTTCAGAGCAACTGGTCTCAATATCATGTTGCTTCAAATAGACCTTCATTGTCATTTGAAGTACTGCCAGCTTCATGCATAAAGGCCTTCCTTCAGTTCACTGTGGAGCAATTGCTCAGCTAGTCTCCAAATTATCATCTATCATAGGAACAGGCAAGCAGAGCAGAGCTGCTTTAAAAACTGGCTTTCGACCTGTTGAATTACTAAGCACAATTTGGGCCTTTATTCTACCTTCGTTTAAGAGATGAAATGTGGGAAGTGCACTTTCCACTATGGCTTTTGTCAAGTGTCACATTTACTAAGCTTTTTGGACAGAACTACAGGTCTGAGACAGTCGTTTTGCTAATATTTCACTCCTTCTGTGCAAAAGTCAAGACTGGCTGTGTGGTTCTGTTCTGCAACCCGATTTCAGGTATTAAAAAAGAAAGCAAAATATAAGGATTTGTTTTAGGGTCTGCAAGATGACTGAATTACTAATGATAATTAGCTAATACTAAGCTCTTACTACATGAAAGGTACTGTTTGCTGAGTGTTTTATACATGCTATCTCATTTCAACTTTTAAAAGTAGGTAGGCACTGGCATGATACAACTGTTTTAAACTACACACTTTTTTCACATTCTAATATGCTTGAAATCAGGGTACAACTTATAATCAATTAAATTATATCATAGTTTAATTGGCAGCCATTTTTCTTTAGGAATTACACATAAATTAATGCTGCACCCTAAAATCCATGGTGCCTTAGAGGCTATAAAATATGGATTATCCCCATTTCACACATGATGAAAACTGAGGCTTGGAGAATTTGAGTAACTCACTCAAGGTCACATGGCAAGTAAATAGCAGAGCAAAGGATGCGATCCCAGGTTTTTTTGGCTTCAAAGTCCATGCTCTGAACTGGTACACTATATAGCTTCCTACCACATGGAAACAATAAGTTTAAAAAAAAAACATTCATCATTCAGCACATAGCATCTATTAGGAGCTAGCCACCAAGCTAGGAATTCTGGGGGTGTAAAGATGAGTAAAAGAATTTTTCATACTACTAACTAGAGATTGTGGGTATCTGAGCAGTTAACTAGAATGTTCCTAGTTTTATACACTTTTTCTGGACTCTAGAGTAACACCAGATCTAAGCCTGGGCTTTCTTTACAGGGCCATTTTTTTTTTTTCCTACTAAAAGCTGTTTTTCCTCTAGCTAAATATCTCACTCCTACACACCAGCCTTACACTGGGTGAATACTATTTAAATCAATATTTTGGTGTGACAGACCCTAAGATACTATTCACACTCTTGTGTCATGCCCTTCCCATGAGTGGGTGGCACCTGTGACTTGCTTTGTAACCAATAAAATATGGCAAAGTTGATGGGATGTCACTTTCATGATTAGGCTATTTAAGATTATGGCTTCCATCTTGCTAGCTGACTCCCCATCTCACTGCCTTTGATGAAGCAAGTTGCCATGGTGGGAAGGCCCACATGGCAAGAAATTGAGGGCTGCTTCTGGCCAACAGCCAGCTAGGAACTGAGGCCCTCAGTCTAACAACCCAAAAGGAAGTGAATCCTGCCAACAACTTCAAAAGTGAGCTGGAGAGAAGATCCCTCCCCAGTTAAACTTCCAGATGAGACCTCATCCCTGGCTGACACCTTAAATGGAGCCTCATGAGAGAGACCCTGGGCAGTCAACCTAGCTATGCTGTGCCCAGATTCCTGACCCACAGGAACTATGAGATAATAAATGTGTTGTTTTATACTGTCAATTTGTAGGAATTTGTTATGCAGTGATATGTAACTAATATATTTGGTTAAAAGGTGAGATTCTTCATGTCACAATATTTAAGGTACTCTCAAATAGTTGATACCAAAATTTCTAATTGTGATTTTAATCTCTTGATTAGATCATAAAAATAACAGGTACCTATTGAGCACCTACTGGGGCCAGGTAAATTCTAGCATAGTATTAGTGAAACTATGGCCACATTCACTAAGCAATAATTCATTAGTGCAGTTACTGCATATACAAGAAGTATTAAATATTCATTTCATTTAAGAATTTTTGGAAAAGGTTAGTGGGCTTTATCATTTTATTGTCCAGTTTCTACTTCTTCCCTTCTTTTGGTAAATGTAACCTTCCATTCTAGAAAATGCTACTTCTCCTAACATCAGTTGTGTTATTCTAGTGGGTCTTTATCTTATATGACTTACTTCCCTGCTCACAGTGGCTGATCCAACATTGGGCACCTCATCTAAATTGGGCCAACAAGCACTTTTCCCCAGGATTTTGTTTTAATGTGGTGAAGAGTCCCTGAGTTGTACATCTGTGAGAATCAAGCATGGACCTCTCCATGGCCATGCTCCCTGCTGTATGCAGAAAGACATTCTACAGGAGGAGAGAATGGCATGGATCTCAGGAAGAAGCAGAGACAGACAGGGAGAGCGTGCTTCCTTCCATCCTCCCTGCTGTAGTTCCCGAAGTCCAGCTGCAACCCTGTCCTTTCTTTGGGTCACAGAAGCTTTACCGGAAACTCGCTTTGAGATTCCAGCAAATGTAAACTGAGATTCACTCGTCTCCATCAAAAGAGACTTAGCATTTACATTGACGTGAATGGAACTGGAGGAGATTATGTCGTGAAATAAGTTAATCAGAGAAAAACAATCATCATGTGGTTTCACTCATATGAGGAATATAAGAAAGGGTGCAGAGGACAATAGAGGAAGGGAGGGAAAACTGAATGGGAAGTCATCGGAGAGGGAGACAATCCAGGAGAGACTCTTATCTCTAGGAAACAAACTGAGGGTTGCTGGAGGGGAGGTGGATGGGGAGATGGGGTAACTGGGTGATGGGCGTTAAGGAGGGCACGTGATGTGATGAGCACTGGGTGTTATATACAACTGATGAATTACTGAACTATACATCGCAAACTAATGATGTACTGCATGTTGGCTAATTGAATTTAAATTAAAAAAGAAAGAAAAGAAAGAGACTTAGCTAATACATGGATCTAGATTTTTCACTACTCTGAATTGTCCTTTCCTGACCTATGTTACTGATGTTCTGAAATATCTGGGTCCCTCATATTTGTTTCTAAATGATTGCTCTATTACTAAATTATCACACGCAGCTGATTGCTGTATCATAAAATGTCAAAGTGAGAGAGAGACATTAGGAGCTATCCAATCCAGCTCTCATTTATAAATGAGGAAACTGCACCATAGGGAGGTTAAGCTACTTTCCAATATAAAAGTCCATGCCAGAATTTCCTGAAACTTGACCTCTACACCCATTCCAGTGAGTGCTGTCCATCCTCTGGCATTACTCCAAGGAATTTATAGAGGCTTAATTTAAACAGTTTGACCTTTGTTATAAAGATCCCTCACAAATCTGTCATCTTTCAAAGACCTGACATTAACTTGGTTAATTAATAAATAACTTACAAAAATTAAAAAGTTTATTTGATTTCACCCATAAAAGTGTTCATTTCTGATTCTAACCACATGGAGAAACACATGGTCACCAGTGTTCAAATTATTTTAAGAAAAGGAACTCTGTTTACTAATCTAACTCTGGCTTAGTTTAACTACTTCACTTCTAGGCTGTGTAATATTTGCTACACAAATAATAATAATACTGTTTCATTTTTCTAATAATGTATGATTTTTAATCATAAAATAATGTATATTATTATGGAAATATAGAAAAGCAGATAGAAAACCTCATGTCTTGTGTCTGAACTTGGTATAAGCAAGACCTTGAATCACGTTAATTCTTAGGCTAGTTTGTATAAACTTATTAATACTGAACAGCTAACATCCAATGTCCCAAAGAAATAGACCTTAATATGTTAATCAATACCCTAGGTGTTCTCTTATAACAATGTTTACAAAGAAATTCTCCAGCTTCTTGGTATTCAGTCTTTTTGCTGCTTTCAAACTTACTCCCTCAAGCCGGGGGCATCAAACCACTTTCCCTAGGGGTTCCTTTGCTTACAGCACACATTTTAAGAATATCTGGGTCTACTAATCACCGTGAGCTTCAGAAGATACCTAACTGGCTTCGCTGAGGTTTTCTCGGACAGTTTAGCTCACTTGAGATCTCTATAGCAACCCAAACGCACTGATATCTTTGGAACAAATAAACCCTGCCGAAGCCAGCAGAGACCATGGCCCTGGGGCTTGTGTGTCGCAACACAAACTTTGAGTGTAGATTATGTAGCAGCTGCAGGTTAGAGAGAGGAGAAAATATTGTCTTTGAGACAGTTTTCAGAAACATTCAACAAGACTGAAAACAAGCAGGGGGGATGTGTGATTACTCAGATGTTAGAAATGAAGCTCTAAGACTGAAAAACAAGCCCACTTCACAAAGCCAAGTGGAGATTTCTCCTTTCAGACCCCTTAAAAAAGTAAAGCTTTATATTGTAGGTCCTTTTAAGTACATCTCCTGTAAGTAATTGCCCCCAAGAAGAAATAAAAAGGCTAATCAGGAAAAATTAGCCTGCTTCCGTCAGGAGCTGGACTCTGAATCACTGTCATTCACGCCTTTCTTTCTTATCTCCCTACATGAACGTCCTACTCATCACAAAAAGGTTTGTATTCACTAACAATAAACCATGTTCTTTTTTTCTTTTTCTTTTCTAGGGGGAGATCATGAGTTTGCTTTGAACCAACTACTCACTGATTCTCAATGGATCTCTCGAACCAATGTAACATCTTTAAACAGTACATGTGGGAGAGGCCCAGTTTCCTTTTTAATTTTAACTGGAATACATAAGGTTGGCATCAAAAATAAGGGCACTTAGCATCACACACTAACACTACCCAGCTCGGTTCCAGCCAGTGGTGTGCTGGTATCAGCTCCCACTGGTTCACCAAGGGTGACTGTTAATATTTCTCCCTGAGTGTTTGGAGTGTCACTGTGGTTGAAATTGGCTAAGTAGGAGTAGCTATACCAGAGAAATCCACAAATGATAAGAATCAGTTTCCTTTTTCTTCTGCAGAGCTGTTCAATATTTACCAGGGAAACACTGGTTTCATCCATTCATCCAACCACCTGACAAATATGTATTGAAATGTAACGTGCACTAGCCAGACCTTGTAAACATTTGACGGTACAGAGACAACCTATGGTCTGTGCCATTAAGCAGCTTATAGTTTAGGGTAATGAAATGTATGAGCCAGTTAAAGTCCTAGTATAAGATTATCCTTCCCAGCCAAGTCAGATGGTCTATGATGGTGCCAGCGTTTTGAGAGATACTAAAAATTCTATTAGACAATGACGTGAAACCTTAAGAAAACTGCACTCCCTTTTTTTTTTTTTTTTTTTTTTGAGAGAATAAAGACTTATTGTTGAAATATCTGACTTGGTGATTCTGCAGGGACCCATTTGCTCAGCTATACTTGATTAAACTTCCTTTTGAGATAGTTGCAGATTCACATGAAGTTGTAAGAAATGATACAGAGAGATCTCATGTATCTTTTATCCATTTTCCTTTACCACTTCATAGTATTGTGCAAAACTATAGCACAATATCACCACCAGGATATTGCCATTAGTATAGTCAAGATAGAGAACATTTCCATCACCTCAAGGATCCTTCATGTTATCCCATTATAGCCACACTCACTCACCTCCCACCCTGACCCTCTCCTGCACCTCCAGTAACCACTCATCCATTTACTATTTCTGTAGTTTTGTCCTCTCAAAAATATTAAATAAATGGAATCATACAGTATGTGATATTGGAGGACTGGCTTTTTTCCGCTCAGCATAATTGCCTGGCAATCCCTCTTGACTACTGAGTAGTGTTCCACGGTATGGATGGACGTACCACCATTCGTTTAATCATTCATTCACTGAGGGCATTTGGCTTGGTCCCAGTTTGGGGCTATTATGAATAAGACCGCTATAAATCATTCATGTACAGGTTTTTGTGCGAACATAATCGTCATTTCTCTGGGATAAATGCCCTGGAGTGCAATTTGTGGGGTCATATGGTAGTTACATGTATAGTTTTTCAAGAAACAATTTTCCACAGTGGCTGCAGCATTTTACATTTCCACTGGCACTATATGAGCGATCCAGTTTCCCTGCATCCTTGCCAGCGTTCAGTGTTGTCACAATTTTTAAAAAATTTTACCTGTTTTGATAGATGCCTAGTAATATCTCATTATAGTTCTAATTTGCATTTCCCTGATGGTTAATGATGCTGAACATCTTTCCATGTGCTCATTTGCTGCCTGTATCCTCCTCAATGAAATGTCTGCTCATGCCCTTTGCCCATGTTCTACTTGGATCATTTGGTTTTTTCTACTGTTGAGTTCTGGGAAATTTTATATATTCTAGGTACTAGTCTTTTCTTGGATATGTGGTTTGCAAATATTTTCTCCCACTCTGTTGCTTACCTTCATATCCTCTTACCAGGGTCTTTTGCAAAATATATGTTAATTTTGATCAAGTCCAATTTACAATTTTTCTTTAATGAACTGTAATTTTGGTGCCAATCCTGAGATCTCTTTGCCTGGTCCTACATCCCAAAGATTTCCTCCTATTTTTTTCTAAGAATTTTATAGTTGTACCTTTCAGATTCAAATTCATGAGAGATTTTGAGTTAATTTTTGCATAACAGATGAGACTTAGGTTAAGGTTCTTTTTTATTCTTTGCCGAGGGACGTCCAATTCCTTCACCATTGCTTGTTGAAAATGTTAACTTTCCTGCCCTGAATTGCTTATACACCTTTGTAAAAAAATCAGTTAAGCATTTTTGTATTTGTCTATTTCTGGGTTCTCTATTCTGCTCCATTGATCTATGTGTTCGTCTCTCCACAAATAGCACACAGTCTGGATTACTGTAGCTACAAAATTCTGAAATTTATTCTTCCATTTGATTCTTCTCCTTTTCAAAAATTGTTTTAGCTATTTGAGTTCCTTTGCCTTTCCATATACATTTTAGAATGATCTTGTCCATATCTGTAAAATATATTGTTGGGATTTTAATAGCAATTGTGTTAATCCTGAGTATCAATTTGGGAGAACTGACATCATTACTCTGTTAAAGTCTTTCAATCTACAAACACAATCTGTCTTATTTTTTTAAACTTTCTTTGATTTCTTTAATCAGTTTTGTGGTTTCTAGCAATATAAGTCCTATACATGTTTTGTTAGATTTACATTTAAGTATATTTTTTTCCTTTGAGCAATTGTAAAATGACATTGTATTTTTAATTTCAGTGTCCATAGCTAGTATACAGAAGTATAATTGGTTTTGTATGTTTGTCTTGTATCCTGTGACTTTGTTTAACTCACTTGTCAGTTCTAGGAGTTTTTTGTTTTTGTAGATTTCTTGGCATGTACTAGATAGGCAGTTATATTGACTGCGAATAGGCACATTTTTTCCCTGCTTTCCAATATATATGTCTTTTAGTTCATTTTCCTGCCTTACTGCACTGGCTAAAATTTCTGGGAATATGTCGAGCAGACATCCTTGCCTTATTTCCAATCTAACAGGGAAAGCAATCAGTTTTTCACCATTAAATATATTAGTTGCTCTTTATCAGATTCAGGAAGTTACCTCTATTCTTATTTTTTTGAAGTTTTATCATGAATGAGTGTAGAATTTTGTCAAATCCCTTTTCTGCATTGATATGATCATATGACTTTCTTCTTTAGCCTATTAATGTCATGGATGACATGGATTGATTTTCAAATATTGACTCATCCTTACATCTCTAAAATAAACCCCACCTAGCCACAGTATAAAACTTGTTTTATATATTGCTAAATTCTATTTGCTAATATTTTATTAAAGATTTTTGAGTCTATATTCATGAGAGATATTGCTCTATCATTTTTTCTTCCTTCCTTCCTCCCTCCCTCCCCTTCTTTTTCTTTCTTTCTTTTTCTTTCTTTCTTTCTTTCTTTCTTTCTTTCTTTCTTTCTTTCTTTCTTTCCTCTTTCTTTCTTTCTTTCTTTCTTTCTTTCTTTCTTTCTTTCTTTCTTTCTTTCTTTTCCTTCCTTCCTTCCTTCCTTCCTTCCCTCCTTCTTTTTCTTTCCTCCCTTCTTTCTTTCTTTTTCTTTCCCCTTTTACACTGTCTTTGGTTTTGGTATCGGGGTAATATTAACCTCAAGAGGAGAAGAAAAGCCTATTGTATTACACAAATTTTTGCTTACCATGGTCATTATTCTTTCCTGATGTTTCAAGGTTTTTCCTCCATCTAAGAATGCCTTGATTTCTAATTCATTACTGAAAGATATTTTTGCCAAGTATGGATGCTGAGTTGATAGTTCTTTTAATACATGAAAAATATTATCTTTTCCCCCCTCTTAATGGTTTCTGCTGAGAAATCTGCTGTCACTTAAGTTGTTTTTCCCCTATAGGTAAGGTGCCATTTTTCTCTGGATGCCTCCAAGATTTTTCTTTGTCTCAGACAAAGAAAACTTTCAGAAGTTCAGTTCTTGGTATAATGATTAGTTGTATCTCTCAACTTGGCTAGGGCACATCACGCAGATATTTGGTTAAACATGATTCTAGACCCAAGTGGGGAAATTGGACTTCTACTCCCACTTTGCAGTAGCAAGACAGTTAAAAACCAGTTAAAACAGGTTTAAATGACATCCAAGGTCTCATAACATAATACATAATGTCTAGGTTTCAGCTGGAAATGACTCATAATACAAAAGACTAGGAAGATCTCAAACTGAATGAAAAAGGCAATCATTAGAGGCCAACACGAAGATGACAGAACTGTTAGAATCATCTGACAATGATTTTAAAGCAGTCATGATAAAAATGCTTCAGTGAAAAATTATGAGCATGCCTGAATCAAAAGAAAAAATAGAAAATCTCAGCAAAGAAATAGAAGATATAAAAAAGAACCAAATGGGGGCACCTGGGTGGCGCAGTCATTAAGCGTCTGCCTTCGGCTCAGGGTGTGATCCCGGCGTTCTGGGATCAAGCCCCACATCGGGCTCCTCTGCTAGGAGCCTGCTTCTTCCTCTCCCACTCCCCCTGCTTGTGTTCCCTCTCTCACTGGCTGTCTCTCTCTGTCAAATAAATAAATAAAATCTTAAAAAAAAAAAAGAACCAAATGGAAGTCTCAGAACTGAAAATACAATAATAACCTAAGAAAAAAGTTCAGTGTATGAACAAAATTGCAGAAGGGAGGGGACAGAGGAAAGAAATAGTGAACTGGAAGATAGAACAATAGAAATTACTGAGTCTGAACAACAGAGAAGAAATAGGCTAAAAAGAACTGAACAGTTCCTCAGGTACCCATGGGACTATAACAAAAGATCAAACATTTATGTCATGAGATCCCTGGAAGGAGAGAAGAGAGAGGGGTTAAAAAACTACTTGAAGAGATAATGGCTGAAAATGTCACAAATTTGGCAAGAGATTTAGACCTCTAAATTCAAGAAACTCCTTGAACCAAAACAATAAATGTAAAGAAATCCATCCCAAGTATATTAGTCAGGGTTCTTCAGATGCTCACTCAAAGTGGGGACAGAAGTCCAGTTTCCCCACTTGGGTCTGTTGACATCTGAGGTTAAGGGGACTTCTGTTAGATGGGGGTGGGAGTTCCAGTACCCCGCATGGTCTCTACTGGGGGGGGGGTCTTACTGCCCAATGGGGTGAGAGTCTAGGCTTCCTACTTCGCCTTCTCTGAAGCCATGCCGACGGGAATGTTGGGGCCCTCTTTAGAGCTTGACCAGGGTGAAAGTCTAGGCTCCCCACTGTGCCTTTGCTGATATGGGTGGTGGAGCTGGGCCCATATTTTTTCTGAGATGTTTGGCTGCAGTAGGGGGGTTATTGTCTAAAAGTCTTCTGTCTTGCTAGGCTGCCCCTTTCCTGTCTTTTGTCTAGGAGAGAACAGGGATTTTTGTTGTTGGGGTTTTTCTGTCTGTGTAGTTGGCAATTCTGGTTTGCCAGCTTCTTCAGCAAGTTTGAGATATATGAAGCAAACAGAAAACCCAGGGACTTCACTACCCTGTCGCTCCTCTGGTCCTGAGGCCTCTAGCTTCTTTCCCCAGTGCTCATCTTTATCTTCGTTTAATATAAAATGTCTGGAGGGTTAGTTCTTACAGGAAAGAACAGGGAAGAGTATGCTTACTTGATCATCTGAAAAGCTGAAGTCTCCCACTCAGCTATTTCTTTTTTTAAGACTTTATTTCTTTATTTATGAGAGAGAGAGTGGGGGTGGGGGAAGGACAAGCAGACTCCACACTGAGCACAGAGCCCAACACTGGGCTTGATCCCACAACCCTGAAATCGTGACCTAAGCTGAAATCAAGGGTCAGAGGCTTGGGGCGCCTGGGTGGCTCAGTTGGTTAAGCCTCTGCGTTTGGCTCAGGTCATGATCCCGGGGTCCTGGGATGGAGTCCTTCCACCCCCACATCGAGCTCCCTGCTCAGAGGGGAGCCTGTTTCTCCCTCTCCCTCTCTGCCTTCCCCCAGAGTGTGCTCTTTCGCTCTCTCAAAAGAATAAATAAAATCTAAAAAAAAAAAAAAAAAAAAAAAAGTCAGAGGTTTAACCTACTGAGCCACCCAGGTGCCCCTCAGCCTTTTTTTTTTTTTAACTACTTTGTTACCTTAGGGATACAAAACCCCTAAAAGCAAAACACCACTAGATCCCAACAAATCAGTAGATAATCTTGCTATAATTACGGAGCATCAAATATCTTGCTATCTTGCTATATCTTGTTATAAAACCACAATTGTGCTTAATCAACTGCAAAGAATTTACTGATAATGTATGTAGAGAAGATAATGGGTCTGTGATCTTTGATTCATTCTCTATTTATGTGACATGGAAAAGTTTTTAAATTAGAATATCAACTTTTCCACTTACATTTGGATAAAAGTATGGATGTTAATGATTTGGCTGTCCTATCGGTCTGCCTTTTCTGTATTTATAACAGTGGCACCTGAGAAGCCATACAAAATGCTTAAAGGTAAAGTGAATTATAAAAAAAGTTGTTTTCAACAAGTTATTTTCCAGTGTTTATTGAGTAGATTGGTACAGACTATACTCAGCTGTGTGGGGAGACCTGTCTAGTCTGTACACAGATGGGGCCAAATCAATGGCAGGTAAATATTTTTAGAATAGTAACCATTACTTAGTTGAATACAGATTTGCCCTGCTATCAGAAAGCAGAGTGTTCCTATTAAAACTTTTGTAAGCTGAAATGCTGTAAAAGGAAGAAACAATTACCATTAATTTATATGAGAAATTTCGGGGGCATTCTCAAACTTCCAAAATAACCACTTTTAGGCTTTTCTGATACCTTAGGACCCATCTTACTAAGGATGCACAAAACAAATGGAGATAAAGCCCAGAGCTCACAGACACACTTCAGAGTTAGGGCAGGGAAGGAGCTGGGCGGGGCCACCCTTGCTGCTTGGGGTCTGCACTGCCTCTCTAACAGCTCGCTGCAAAACAAACCCGGAATGCTGTTTTTGCTTTTTGCCTTTTCTCGTAAAAGCAAAAGTCCACTTTGGATTTCTTTCAGTTAGCAAAACCAGGCACTAATGTAGGTCTTTTGTAAAAGCAAAGTGGCACATTTTCAAAAAGCGCGCGACACCCATATCTCAAATACATCATTCTCTGAGAATATTTTCCCTCGTTCTTTCTTGATTTACTCAGGGTGATAAAAATGACAGGGTGGGCAAAACAGGAAAATTATACAGCAAGAACAACAATAAAATATAGTTGTTTGAATACCTATCTTTCTGGATGATTCTAGAGGAAAATGGCAAGTGATGGAAATTTGCTCTCATACACAGGTAAGTGCTGCCCAGCATGGGAGACTTCACTGAATTATTTTTCTCCCTTGATAGGGAAAAGAAGATATACTATAGAGGATAAAAACTTCAGTAAGATGAATAAGTACTTATCATAGTGATAAAGGGTAGCTCATTAAGTTGGCATTAAAAAATATCATTTATATTATGCACATAATTTTTCAACATTTCTTAACTTCACATTTCAAAGTATTTTTTTCATGCAATCTCCATAATCGTTATTTTAATAGTTGCACAATATTCCTTTGGGCAGTATGTCATAATTCACTACATAGTCCTCTGTTGTTAAACATTTAACACACTTGCAATGTTTCATTTTAATAAATAATAATATGAGTGACAAGTTTTTGTACATAGTTTTCACCATACCTACTATTTTAGTTTGCTTAAGCTACAGCCTGTGAAATAGAATCACTGAATCAATGGTATAATGATTTTTATGTCTTATAATAAGAACTGATAAATTATTTCCCAACAGACTTGGATGGCTTTCCAATGCCACCAACAATGAATGACAGTAGGAGCTTATTTCCACCCTCTCCTGCAAGTCACTGTTATTTTTTTCAAAAGTGATTTTAGAGGTGGAATACTGTTTAATTTGCAATGATTTAGTTAGCTGTGGTTTACTAGTTTCCTTTCTTTTATGAAGCGTCTGTGGTTGAAAAACCAGTTATCCTGGTCCTTTGGCTGTCTATGTCAGTCCACTGATCCCTGGTTAGCTTTGTGCCGTTACTGTTTTAATAAGCACAGCAACACAGAACATAATACACAGTTAATAATCTGCTTGTTTAATGAATACAGAATCTGGCAGGGCTAGTAGCCCTCATTACTAATTTTTTAGAATCTTCCTTAATATTTTCTCTCGTGTTTGCCATACCCTGCCCCCCCATCCCGGACAACATTCTATTTGGAACAATTACAAGTCTACAGAAGAGCTGAAAGAAAGATACAACGAACACCTGTTGAGCTTTCACCTTGACTCACTAATCACTAACATTTTGTCACATTTTATTTTTCTCACTCTATATTTGTATACACGCAACACATGCACCCACACATTTTTGCTGAACTATTTGAGAATAACCCAGAGACATCATGACATCTCATTGCTAAATATTTCAGTATATATCTTTTCAGAACAAGGGCATCCTCTTTTATAAAAATACCATTATTACATTCAAACTATTACCCAATACACAGTCAATATTTAAATTTTCTCAATGCTCCCACAATTTATAGCTTAAAAAAGAGAGATCTCTCTTGAGAAGAGATTCTCAAGAATCACCCATTACATTTAGCTGTCGTCCTGTTTTTTTAATATCTTTTAATATGGGTCCTTTGACCCATCTTTCTTCTTTCTTTGTATCGCTCTCTCCTCCTCCCTTCCTTTCTATGCTCCTCCTTCTTTCTCTCTTTCCATCTCTCTCTTTTTTGTCTTATATGACACGACTTTTTTTTTTTTTTTAAAGTCCAGGCCAGTTGCTTTATAGCATGCGTTTTTTTTTTTTTAAAGATTATTTAGGGAGGGCACACGTTGTGATGACCACTGGGTTTTAATGCAACTGATGAATCATTGAACACTACATCAAAAACTTATGATGTAATATATATGCTGGCTAACTGAACACAATAAAATAAAATAAAAATAAAAATACGCAGATACAAGAAATTCACCAAAAAAAAAGAGAGAGAGAGATTGTTTACTTATTTATTTAAGAGAAAGAGAGCAGGGAGAGGAGCAGAGGGACCAGTACACTCCCTGCTGAACTTGGGGCTCCATTCTCAGGACCTTGAGATCATGACCTGAGCCAAAGTCAGATGCTTAACCAACTGAGCCACCCAGGTGCCCCTTGGCATTCTTTTAACTTTGTATTTCTCTGACCATTTCCTCTCTTGTGCATGATTCTTAACAAATTTTGGAATCCTTTTAACTCCTAGTCTCATCTTTTCTTCCCCTCACTTGCAGTTCTAACTCCGAAATCCTATTGTAATTTTGATGAGTAGTGTAATTATATAAATTAAATTTTGAAATATTCAAGAAAAAAACTGCAGTGAACCTTAAAATCAATTTATGAAGAACGGACTTTTTTAAAAAAGATTTTATTTATTTTGAGAGAGAGAGAGAGAGCGTGTGTGCATGCAAGCTCGGGGAGATGCAGAGGGAGGGGAGAGAGAGCGAATTCTCAAGCAGATTCTCCGCTGAGTGTGAAGCCCTACATGGGGCTGGATTCCACAACCCTGAGATCATGACCTGAGCTGAAATCAAGGGTCAGTCGCTTAACCAACTGAATCAGTCATTCAGGTGCTCCTACCTTTTTATTATATAAAAGAAAGAGTATATATTTCTTTAAGTCATCTTTTTCTGCATAGCAAAATTAAAAAAAAAAAAACTTTGTATAGGTTATCCACTTCTCATTAAGAGTATTCTTACATTGTTTTGCTGTTGAGAATTTTTTAAAGTTATATTTCCTTACTGGTTATAAACTGGAATCACACTCTAACTGGAAGCAACTGCTTTCTTTTTTTTTTTTTATCAGTCTTATTTGCAGTCGCTTTACTCAACTCTAGAATTACTTTTATTAATTTCTCATTATTTTAATTTTTCTAGGTATGTGATCAATGCTTCCAGACAATGCACTTGTAGAGGAAATGCGATCATTGCACTTACAGACAACACCCAGGTTGTTTAGCCAAGTGGTAGAGTCACTTATGAAATAGCGTGCTAGCAGCTACCCTGCACACAGTCCCCTCTACCCCATCCCCACGCCACCCCACTCCTGCTTCTCTGGTCAGCACTGCCGTCCCATCATTCCACACCAACCACCTCACCTCTCTCCCTCACATCAGTGTCTTTCCTCCCATACAAAGAGCACGCACAAGCCGTGTTTTCTCTTTTCACCAATCACGACTCATCACAGTCATCACAGGCAGCCGCTGCTTGGGGCACAAGTGCCTTCGCACGGGCTCTCCTTCCACAGTCTGACACTCTTGCTTAGCTATCTCAGGAAAAGGGCTCCTCGCTTCACTGCATCTGCACATGGAAAGGCAAGACAGGTGCCAATGAGACTGTACCATAAGAAACGAAATGAAATGAGACAACATAGAGTCAGTTCCTTGAATCTTCAATGTTACTGAAAAACCTTAAGCTTCCTGTAGACTCTCACAAATCCCCATTCTTACCCTTCATACTCCCCTGATAAAAATTTCTTTTCCTGTCAGCATTAAGAACGTTCATCTTGTTGGCTTTTTGTTTTGCATCGTTTTAATGAGTGGCATTGAATTGGTTTCAGCTTTAGTTATCAGGGAAGTTAGGGGACACCGTCACCTGGATGGTGCAGGCCGGGAGGAGCGGAGAATGGATCTGGAAGAGGGATGAATGGGAAAAGCTGGGGTTTTGGAAACCTCAGAGCAAAAGCAGCAGCTCTGAGAAATGGTCAACAATCACCAATTGAGTCTAAACAAGGCCAGGGCCACACAAAGGCCAATAGCAGTTGTAGGTAACGCAGTGGCGGGCAGTGGGGCGTTCCCTGGGAATGGGATGTGTGAACAACTCATTTCCTTGAGGTCATAACAGAATGTTATATACAAATTATGGTAGTAGCTAGAAAAATGCACCTAAGGTTGCACAGGGAGGAATCAGTGGTGGTCATACAGTATCCAGAGTTTGGACACTGGGTGTAGACTGCCTGGATTGGAGTCCTCGGTCTCATTTTGTTAGGCGTTTGAGCTTAGCATCTTCCTTAACCTCTCTAGTGCTTTGGTTTCCCTTGCATGGAAACTGGTGGTAACCAATCTCAGAAGGTTTTTGTAAAGATTAAATGAATTAATGTACATAAAGCATTTGGAATCATGCTTGGTATGTAGTAAGTGTGTCTTAGTTATTATTTCTAAAATCATTATAATTATTATTCTTTGGGCACCAGGGGTCCCATATGGGTTGAATGAAAGACCCCATAAACCAAACCTGGAAACAAACGGCCTCTTCCAGAGGAAACTACCATCCAATGGTGTCCCTCAAATCCAGAGAGCTTCAGTTTCCAACCAACAGACTCTAAACCTCCATATAAGGAGAGACTTGGAGGGAGAGGTAAAAAGTTGTTACTCAGCTATTTTTTCTCCAGTTCTTTGAGGGGTAGGCTGCCTTCCAGGTATGGATAGCTGAGAAGGGGTAAAGACCGGCAAAAAGTATGTTTTTAAGAATATATATTATTGCCAATGTACTATATTTTGGCTGCATAATGGGTTAAACTTGCTTTGCTTTTTAAATTTATCTTTTGAATTAAACTCAATAAGTTTGTTTTTATGGAAAAAATATACATTTAATTTCAGAATATATGACCCCTAAGTAAGTACAACCCATTTGTTGGGGAATTTATGCATGTCTGGAAGAAGTTTAACAATATCTAAAAGGTGCCTCTACACAGGATTGCTCAGTATAATCCCACGGAAGTCTCAAAGAGCAAAATTGTGTAAGAGAGACCAGAATGTCCAACCCCAGAATGCAGTATCAGATTAATCAGGCCTCTCCTTTATAATACTGCAGGCTCTGTATTGGGGAAGATTAATCTGACGCTGCAATCCAACTGTGTTGCCAAGTTCTATCATTACAGCAACTCCTTGGAAGTTTATTCAAAATCCGGTTCTAAGCCAGCGCTCTGCCCACATTCCTTTACTACTTCCTACCATGATACCCAGACCTCACGTTCTGAAAAACACATTTTAAATCTTCTTCAGAACCATGTTCACCAACTGGACTAAGAGGCTTCAAGACTGGCCACTTCTAAGCCAGTCCCGTCTAAAGGTCTGCTACAGCCAGGCACCCCTGAAGCCACCAAGAGTGTTGTCTGCCTGGAACCCCCATACCCACCGCCGTGTGTGTTAGATCACGAATCATGAAGAAGACGCAGTCTTCAAGGGCCGTTGTTGATGAGATTTGCCGCGAGGCCTCTCTTCCTTCTGAGCATCACTTCAGTCTGAGAAGAAATCTGTCAGTGTGCTCTCACTGACGGGTATCACAGGCCCATGGCTGCTCTCCTTACCCCGGGCACTTGCACCTTTCAATGGACTACATACCAACAGAAGTCTCTACTCTTTGGTTACTTCAGGCTCGTTAGTGTTTGGCAGCAAACTAGGTGGTATGATAGAAACCACGACGAAATGAAAACCATAGTTAAACCCCAACTATCCATTTGATGAAAAGAAACAGTATCAACAGTATCGAAAAGAACACCATGACAGAATTTCTAAGAAGACTCACATCCAGCAAAAATAGAAAGTTGGTTTATTTATGTTGGTTCTTGCTAATGACACATCATACCTAGAGTTGATAAACATGGCATCTGAACAGAAAAACTCAGGTCCCCTGCTTCTGGTTTCAGGCTTGAATTTGATGATTTAAACACTATAGGTGTTTATTTAGTAGTTCCTTATAGAAGTCTTTGTCTTAGCCCTCAGAAGACAGAAATAAGACAGACAATGACAAAACCGAAATGTTGCATGTTTACTATATTCTAGGTACTTAACATGCATCATCTCATGTGATCCTCACAACAGCTCCAGAAAGGAGTTGTTACTATTCTCCCCATTTACGATGCAAACTATAATGAGGAGATTTTGAATAACCTGCCTAAGGATCCGTGGCTGGTAAGTGACTGGAGTTGTACCAGGCAGTCTGATTCAGAGCCCCAGCTCTTCACCACTGAGTGTACTCTCTCACAGTCCCAACCTGAGGAAGTTTATATGCAGAGCCACGGCAATGCCAGTACAGACATTATAGCACCAGGTAGGAGAAGGTAAATGCCATAAGAGGTGTGAAGGTCTCAGAGATTCACATCCAGTGGGAAGAAACAGCAAAGCTCTCGTGTAAAGGTAGGACCTCAAATGAGCTTTGGAAGATGTTCGGGTTGTAGATGATACAAGGGCAGGGTTAGTGGTGGTAAGGATGGAGGGAAAAGCAGTCTTCCAGGAGGAAGGGACAGTGTGAGTGAGTTCAGAAACAAGCCAGGAGCAGGGAGAGTTACAGTAAACAGTAGTGTCGCTGGAAGGTAAGGGACAAATAGGGAAGGAGAGGGAGAAGGAAATGGAAAATACCACTGGCAATATTCCTCTAGAAAGTCCCTACTTCCAAGTTCAGAAATGTGTTCTAAATTTTTCAAAGAAGAAGACACCACCATAAATTCCTAAGTAAGAGATTCCTGTGGACAGAATGGAATAAAAATGGCACCAGTAGGACTGGAGAGTCAGGGATGGGATCTTCAAGACTCGGAAACTGAATGGTTGCTGGAGCAAGAGGAGAACAACGACATCTGCAATGGGTTGACATGTGCACGCCCTAATCCCTGGAACCTGGAAGTGTGACTTTGCTTGGAAAAAAAGTTCTTTGCAGATGCAATTAAGGATCTTGAGATGTGATCATCTTGGATTATCGGTGTGGGCCCTGAATGTGATGACAAGTGTCCTTATCAGGAAAGGCAGAGGAAGATGTGAGACAGAAGAGGAGACGTGGAGAAGAAGAGGAGGCAACATGGCCATGAAGGCAGATATTGAAGTGATGAGACCACAAGTCAAGGAATACTAACAGCCACCATACCCTACAAGATGCAAAGAATGGACTCTTCCCCGGGGCCCCCAGGAGGAACAATGCCCTGCTGCGTGTTAAGACTTCTGGCTTCCAGAACTGTGAGAGACAAAATTCTGTTAAGTCACCCAACTTGGGATAATTTGTTATGGCAGCCCTAGAAAACGAATACAGCATTCTTACTACAGAACCGAAAAATCTGGAAGAGAGCTGATTTGGAGAAGTGTTTAGAAACTGACCAATAGAATGTATACAGTTTGTAGAAAAATTACATCACATGGGATAAAAAGATAGTAGGTTGGGCAGGAAAAATGGCATAGAAGGGGTAGAATCTTTTCCTTTCCCATATACTCAGCTCATTATCATTAGTTTTGTCAACGTTTGTCAAGATGTGCCCCACGTGAGCTAGCTTAAAATGCACATTCTTGGGCCCTATCTCCAAATTCTGATGCCTTTCATCTGGGGGGGTGGGGGACTCAGGAATCTGGTTTCAAAAACATCCCAGGTGAGTCTGATACAAGTGACCCTTTAACACAGAGTTGACAAACTTCTTTTTCTGTGACGGGCCAGGTGGTATATTTTAGGCCTCGTGGCCATAAAGGCTCGGTCACAGGTACCTGAAGCAGTTTCCGCAGAGAAGCAACTGCTGACAATATATAAACAAATGAGAGTGTCTGTGTTCCAGTACAATTTTATTGCATTTTATTATGCACCTTATTATATGAGGTTGAATTTCATATACTTTTCTTGTGTCAGGAAATATTACTCTTTTTTAAAAACTTCTGGCCCGACATCCGTTTAACCATGGACAAAAACAGGTGGTGAGCCAGATTCGGTCCACGGGCCATAGTTTGCCAACCCCAGCTTTAACGTGCTGCAGTTCGCAAATCACCGCTTTAAATGTTAGAGCTGAGATTTTTCCAGCCAGTGGCATGCCACGAAGCAGCAGGAGAGGGAGGAAGAGGGGAACATCTGATGCACTGGAATAAGACCCCACGCTGGCAGTCTGTGCTAAGGCAGCAGCCCGTAATGCGCAGCCACACTTACGAAAGGGTGTCACTCATGGGAACACGATGCTTCAGGCGTGCTGTAGCCTTAAAAATAGACCGAGGGCCATCGTGCTGAGTAGCACGGGGCAGACCCGATGTATAGACTGCAGCCTCCATGAGAAAGCCAGGTTTCCACTAGTTCAATACTGTCCCCTTTTCTCCCATTGAAGAATGTCTCAGAGGGGCGCCTGTGTGTCTCAGCCGGTGAAGCATCTGCCTTCGGCTCAGGTCGTGCTCCCAGGGTCCTGGGATCAAGCCCTGCATCAGGCTCCTTGCTCAGAGCGGAATCTGCTTCTCCCTCTCCCGCTCCCCCCTCGCTTGTGCTCACTTTCTCTGTCTCTTTCTGTCAAATAAATAAAAATAAATAAAATCTTAAAAGAGAATATCTCAGAGAATGCAAAGGAGTGGGAGGGACGATATAGTCTCAGATTCCTTCTAATTTATAAGTCCTTCCTAAACTTCAGTATGTTAAATGCCATTAGTAACAAATGACTTTCAATGTATTTTACAATGTTGGATTGTGACCTGCCACCAAAAACATCAGCGAGCTGCTACTTTGTTCGAGAAGGCAGCTTGCCTTCTCCACTCCTGGGCAATCATCGCTACTGTCTCCTCTCCATACCTCTGGCTTTGGGTTCCCCCAGCTGGCACAGATTTATCTGCAAGCTTCCTCTACCTGGGTCCTAGACACAGACAAGGACACAGAGCAGAAATCCATGACAGAACCGAGATTCAATAAGATTTCAATAAGCTGGAACTCTGGGCTCAAAATAACAAGATGAAATTTAACTAGGACAAATGTAATTGTCTGCATTTACATTTAAAGAGATTCAATTATAAAAGCACAAGTTGGAGGAGAGACTTTCTGAGCAGCTGCGTGATGCACTAGTTCACAGGATAAAGGCCTCAGGGATGTTTTTAACTACGGTCTCGACAAGAGCTAGTGAGATGGGGCTGCTAAAGTACTTAATACAATTTTTGGCTGCATTAATGTAATTACAACGTCCAGATGAATACAAGAGTCCACTGTACTCTGAAATAATCAGATGACATGTAGAGCCCTTCAGCAGTTCTGGGCATTCGGTCTTAAAATGAATGTCAAAATAAAATAGTAGGAAAGGTATTCGGTAATGGGACTGTAATCAGAGGAGGGCCAGGGTAAGAGACAGTCTGAAAATATATTTTAGGGAGAATATTTGGAAGAGCTGGAATTGTCAGCAGTGCTTTTGAGGGAGTACTTGGAAATATTTGGAGATGAAGTAAGTGTCACATTTTGAAAGTTAAACTACATAATCAAAGCAAAATAGGTCAAAGCCATAAAAGCGTGAAGTCTACATATTTGGATTCCCGGAAGGCAGACCTGAAGGTCTGCAGAGAGAATGTGATGCGTGCTGCAGCAGAGGGCTGTGTCTACCGGGAAGCAGCAGCCAAAGGGGGAGTCACAAAAGCAAACATTCATCTTGCCCGTCCTGTGCCGCACGGGGAGAGAAGGCCTGTCCATCTGAGAAAGACGAGAGTGTTCTATTATCAGAGTTTGGAGCCACCAGACATTTAAATCGTACAATTTAAGTCTCTCCTTGTTCTGACTGCACATTCTAGCAACCTGCTTAAACTTTAGAAATCTGACTTCCATTCAGCTTGACAACTAGGAAAGGATGTAATATACGTCTTATTGACATTTTAAAAAATGAATAAACCTTATTGTTGAGAATAGTTTTGGGTTTGGAGCAATACTGAGTGGCAAGTACAGAGAGTTTGCATACACACCCTGCCCACACGCCCTCCCTGCCCTATGGACAACCTTTCCCATCGTCAACATCCTGCACCACGAGGACACATTTGTTACAATGGATGAACCTACATTAACACATCATTATCACCCAAAGTCTATAGATTGTATTAGGGCTGACTTTTGGTGTTGTACATTTCTTGGGTTTTTTTTTTTTAAAGATTTTATTTATTTATTTGACAGAGATAGACAGCCAGCGAGAGAGGGAACACAAGCAGGGGGAGTGGGAGAGGAAGAAGCAGGCTCATAGCGGAGGAGCCTGATGTGGGGCTCGATCCCATAACGCCGGGATCACGCCCTGAGCCAAAGGCAGACGCTTAACGACTGCGCCACCCAGGCGCCCCATTTCTTGGGTTTTGATAACTGTATGATGACGTGTATCCACAGTATCCTACAGTCTAATTTTACTGTCCTAAAAATCCTCTGTGCTTTGCCTATTCATTTCTCCTTATCTTCAGCCCTTGGCAACCACTGATATCTTTACTGGTTCTATAGTTTTGCCTTTTCCAGAATGTCATATAATTGGAATTTTACAGTGTGTAGCCCTTTCAGATTGATTTCTTTCACTTGGTAATACGCATTTAAGTTTCCTCCATGTCTTTTCACGGTTTGATAGCTCATTTCATCTTAGCGAACTCTATTCCATTGTCTGGATGTGCCACAGTTTATCCATTCACCTACTGAAGCCCATCTCGGTTGCTTCCAAGTTTTGGCAATTATGAATATAATTGCTCTGCTATAAACATCTGTATGCAGATTTTTGTGTGAATGTAAGTTTTTACCTCCTTTGGGTAAATACCACGGAGCATGATTGCTGGATCATATGGTAAGAATATGTTTATTTTTGTAAGAAACAGCCAAATTGTCTTCCAGAGTACCTATGCCACCTTGCCTTCCCACCAGGAATGAGTGAGAGTTCCTGCTGCTCTTCATCCAGCATTTGGTGTTGCTAGTGTACCAGATTTTGGCCATTCTAATAGGTGTGTAGCAGTATCCCATTGCTGTTTCAATTTGCAATTCCCTCATGACATATAATGCTGAACATCTTTACACATGCTTACTTGCCATCTGTATTTCTTCTTTAGTGAGGTGCCCATTTTTAAACTGGGTTGTTTGTTTTCTTATTCGTGAGTTTTAAGAGTCCTTTTCTATGTTTGGGATACAAGTCCTTTATCAGATGTGTTTTTTGCAAATATTTTCTCCTAGTCTGTGGTTTGTCTCCTCATTCTCTTGACACTGTCTTTCATAGAGCAGATGTTTTTAATTTTAAGAGGTTCAGCTTATCAATTGGCTCTTTCATGGATCTTGCCTTTGGTGTTGTATTTCTAAACAGGTATGACCATACAAGGTCTTCCAGGTTTTCTCCTAGACATCTTTAAAAAAATTTTTTTAAATAAACGTTATTTTTTAGAACAGTTTGGAATTACAGAAAAATTGAAAAGATAGTGCAGAGTTCCCCTAACCGTCCTCATCCAGTTTCCCCAATTATTAACAATTTATATTAATATGGCATATTTGTCACAATTAAAAAAAACTACTATTGATATATTACTATTTACTAAAGTCCTTAATTTATTCAGATTTCCTTAGTTTTTCTAATGTCCTTTCTCTGTTCTGGTATCCTATCCAGGATCCCTATGCTAAATTTAATTGTAATGTCTCTTTAGGCTCTCTTCGCTATGACAGTTTCTCAGACTTCCCTTGCTTTTGGTGACTTTGAAGTTTTGAAGAGTACGGTCAACTATTTTATAGAACATCCCTCAATTGGGATTTTTATAATTTTTTGAGTGATTAGAATTGGGGTTGTTTGGGGGAAGAAGATCACAGAATTAAAGTGCTATTTTCATCACATCATATCAAGGGTATGTAGTAGTAATGTGAATTATCACTGCAGATGACCTTGATAACCTGGCTGAAGCAGTAAGAAGTAGTTACTGTTTCCTCTTTCATACTGTACTCGTCGGAAAGGGGTCACACTACGAGCAACCAACACTGAAGGAGTGGAGAATTATGCTCTATGCCGTTAAAGTGGGAATATTTACACAAATTATTTGGAATTCTGCACAAGAGATTTTCTCCCCTATAATTTATTTCTCAGATTCTTTATTTATATCTCCATGGACTCATGGATATTTAGTCTATGCTTTGGGTTATCATCCAATACTATTTTATTTTGTTGTTTAAATTGTCTCAGCTTTGCACATTAGAAGCTCTTTCTCTTGGGTCCTTTGGTCTTTGACATGCACCCAGCAATGTGTTTATTTATTTATTTATTTATTTATTTATTTATTTTGAGAGTGAGAGAGAGCGAGCAGGGGGAGAGGCAGAGGCAGAGGGAAAGGGAAAAGCAGACTCCCCGCTGAGCAGAGAGCCTGATGTGGGGATCGATTTCAAGACCCCAGGATCACGACCTGAGCCGAAGGCAGCTGCCTAACTGACTGAGCTGCCCAGGCGCCCCAGTTTTTTAATTCTTTACTTTCTGGCAAGACAAGACTCTTCAGGCTCATCTCGGGTATTTCTTTCCTTAGTCCTAGATTCAGTCATTTTGCAATCCCTGGTTCATTTTACTGGAGAATGTCATTAAAAACCAACATCTGGGTGTTAGGCATGCTTGTTGGTACCGGAACGTGGTTGCTGCTAGGTCACCTCAGCTGACGGAGGAAGGAAATATCATACTAACCCCTGTTTATACACACATCTCTAAACATGGCATTGCATTCAAAGCCCCTTCTCATGAGAGCTGCCTAGGGGCTGAGTTGCACTCACGTATCTGGTCCACTCTGAAGACATACAACTTCTGTGTCTGTCAGGGGCCTACCAGCCTTTACTTGAACCATGCCCTGCCACACTGCCACACACGACTCTTCCCTGCTTCAAACATCCATGGGGACTTTTAGTCTGAAGAAGAAAATACTTAGAAAGGATATAATAGCTGCATTCAAATATAGAAAAGGGGGAGTTTGGGGTTGCTCCATAGGGCAGAACCAGAGCCAATCACATAAGTTATATGGAAGGCAATTTGACGTTCACATGAAGAAAAACATGTAAAAACCAGAACTTATTTTTAAAAAGGAATGGGCTGGTCTTGAAAAGTCAAAAACTCTGTATAAACAGACAAGCTCAGAGACTGGGTCACCATTAGCTTGTCCTGGACCTGATGATGGAGATTCTCCTCCTGGGTGACTGGACTCACTGAGAGCCATGCCTCCTAAGGCAAAAAGTCTTAACCTATAATAAGGGCTGCTTTCACAAAAATGGCCTTGTAATATAAACCTGGGTGCTTAAAGCCCAAAAGATTAGGATTTTTTTAAATCAAGAAGTGAATAAATAAGACTCCTGATTATTATTATACAAAATGAACACATTTTTAGTAAGTTCCCCTTAGTCATTAAATACAGAAGGAAAATATACTAAAGAACAGAAGAGGCTTGTTTTTATTGAATAAATGTGACTGAAGTAGAGGTGGATAGTATACACTTTAATTGCAAAGATTACAGCAAATATTTGAACCATTGCAATAACCTCATGCAGAGAAAAGACTTTGAGCTCTATTTTACATCTGCTCTATGCTGTGTGCTAGTTCCTCTGATGAGAAGCTTCTGGGATACCGTCCAAGGAAATCAGGCAATTCTGAACACCTTTTTCAGAAATCCTGCCAGATTCTTTTGCTCTTTACCTCCCCTTTTCCTTAAAAATCATGCATATGGGAGCACACGTGTGTACACACACATTTGCACATGTGTGTGTGCACACTCAAACACTTTCACTCTCCTTAAATAAGTGGTAATGGTCTAATCATGTCACCAAGTTGTCATCAGCACCCAGATGTTCCTACTCAGAGAAAGAATAACACACACCCCACAACCATCAGAAGATGAAAGAACTTCCTAAGCTGAGCTTTCAATAAACACAGCCGTGGCCTCATGTGGTGGGTAACTGCATTGTACACATGCACCTAGGTTCTTATAAACTGTGCAGGATGAGATCAGCAGAATTTAAGTGAATAAAAATTTATTTCTACTGACTCAATGAGAATGGCTGGTTCATCTAATTTCCTTCCTTCCTTCCTTCCTTCCTTCCTTCCTTCCTTCCTTCCTTCCTATGGCAAGGCAAATTTTTACTGCCTTGTGTTCACTCCTTCCCAATATATTTTTTGGTGACAATAATCACAGCTCAGTTCCACTCTCCCTCCCTCCAATTTCTGAGGTCTGTGGTTCACAATGGAGTTTGTGACTGAGAATGACCAAGGAGTACCACCAGTATGTTGTGAAGAAAGAAGAAAAAAACTTATAAAGGAATTCATTTCTTTTATAAAATTATTTTCTATAAAATCTTAATTACAATAAACTTTTTATCTAAAAATGCCCACTCTGATGGGGGTAGAACACAGTTTCTCTGCCATATTGAAGCCATAATGGTTCAGCAGGTTCCTATTTTTCCCATATTAGCAGGATTTCAAGTATATTTGCAAATTTCAAAATCAAAACACCAGGCAGCATGAATTTATGACACATTTTATTTTTATTAATAAAATTCCACGCATGACCATAATCAGCATTTTATACAAACGCAGTGACATGATTTTTAAAAAGTGTTGGAACAATTAAAATAGTTGAATACTTCTATGAAGATTTAAAAAAAAAAGGAAAACCAATAGAGTAAAACTTTGCTCAGTTGAACCCAACTCATTTATAATTTATAAAAATCTCACAAATGCTGGTCTTGAGTTAGTAACTCTTCTTGTCTTTTAAGACCATTGAAGTCATAACTTTTAACTCAAATGATGAAAAAGAATGAAAATAATCATTGAAATAGAATGGCAGATACTACCACTGCCAATTCTATAACCAGTTTCCCCTTCTTTCTTACTATCAGAATGTTTGGCATAGTTGGGACAGCAATGCTCCCAGCTCAGAAAGCACACTTCTCAGGCTGCAGGAGCAGCTGAGTGACAACTCCATCCAATGAAATGTAATAGGAAGGCACAAGGTGGCCTTCAGGGAAGGGAAATTCCAGGAAACCTCTTTAAAAAAGCAAACTCAACTCTTCCCCTTGGGCTCTGCCTTTCCTCTAGTCTCTGGCTGGAAGCAAGCGCAATGTCAGAAACTACAGAAAGAATGGTAGGTCTAGGACGACAGCCACCTAAGGAGGAAAGTGGAGGGTGAAGTCACAAGGAGCACGGGCCTATTATGACATCCTGAGTTACTCTATGAGCTATGAAGTGGTTTAAGACTTCTTGTTACACAAAGGGGGGAAAATGAATTTGTTTAAGCCACTCTTACTGAGGTTTCTACTACATGTTGCCAAATCGATTTTAACTGATAAAAATAATGTTGAGCACCGTTAACTAATTTAAAGATACCCACTTAAAAACAACTAATACACTCACCACGGCCCATTTTTGTTCTTGAAACAGATCTCCTAAGGACCTCTACTCTGAAACACTGCTGGCTGAGTTTGAATAAATATGGGCTTCTGAAAGTAAGTTTTCATTAAGGAGAGTTTAAAATGAAAACTGTCACTGTTTGCGGAATGATGTACATCAAAGCACTACAAAGTGTTAAAGTGAGACGGTGTTCTGCGTCCCACTGGCTTCCGTTATTGAGTGTTCCCACATAACGACCCAAGGCTAAATCCAAGGGACACTGGCAAGCAAACGTACTCCAAAAACACTCAGTAGGAAAAAAGCAGAATGATTCTGTCAAAGAGAAAAACAGCCTTTTGATGATAATTTTAAAGTGAAGAGATGATCAAAAACTGGCCTAATACGAGGAGCTACATAGCACGGATACCAGCAGGTCCTTCTGAGAGGGTCTCAGCATTACCGTGTCAGGCCGTGCTGACAGAGGAACTGGCTCTTCGTTATCATGTCTCATTTAGCTACCATATTTAGGTAGGTAGATTATATTGTAAATTTAGACAAAGTATTGTAACTGGCTAAATTAAATTGGGGTTTTTTTAAAAAAGATTTTATTTATTCATTTGAGAGAGAGACACAGAGAGTACAAGCAGGAGGAGAGGCAGAGGGAGAGGGAGAAGCATCCTCCCCACTGAGTAAGGAGCCTGACACGGGGCTCGATCCCAGGACCTGGAGATCATGACCTAAGCATGATAATTAACCAACTGAGCCACCTAGGTGTCCCTAAATTAAATTGGTTGTTAAAGGTGGTAAACACCAAAAACACTACAAAGATCAGAAATAATAACCTCTCCCCCCCACCAAAAGCCATGTGGCTCAGCTCAACAGTTAAACACCGGGTGAATATAATGAAGTAAGTGTCTCCAAAGCTTCTGCCATTATCCCAAAGTTGTGCTTCTGTCTCTGATGGGGATAAAGATTACTAGACTCAACAAAGGCTGTGAAGAGGAAACAGACGAAGGATAAATCTTTATGAGTGTGTTATTTGTATGTTAAAATCAAGTGACTTGTCAGTCAAAAGATACTCACTGATGAGCACAGCACACACTTCAGCCTCTGGTTGGAGAAGAAAAGGAAACGAGGTGGGAAACAGGGTGGAACTGTATGGGGCTGGTTCTGAAAGCCGCGGGGTTGCCCATGTGTTATATTAGCTAGAAGCTGCTGTTCTCACTGGTTAGTGTGCATTAGTAACAAATGCGGGGAATTCCGAAAAAAGAAAGCTTCCTGAGTCTCACCCAAGAGTTCAGGTCTCAATTGTTCCAGGATTGGGCCCGGGTAAAATATTATTTGAGAAATACTGCAAGTGTCTCTATTGTGTAGTTAGGGTGGAGGTACCCTGGGCTGGAGTGAGAACAGATGGGCCTTGAGCTGGACCTTGGGGATGGGAAAGACATTAGATCAGTGGTGAGAAGGAAGATATGAAAGGGATGGGGAAGGAATAACCAAGGGCAAAAGACAGTGATGAACAGTGAAGACAGCGTCAGAAAGTTACAGGAAATAAAAATTACATACATACATGAGATGAGGGCCATATACAGACTTAAAAAAAACAATGGTAGGAAATGGGAAACTATGGGTGAGGAATTGACCAGGTGACAATGACCGGAGAGAAAGACTGGTATGGCGGAAGCCTACAGATGAATACCAGCACAGAGAGAGAAGCAGGAAGAGCAGCTCGAGGCAGGTGCTGAAGTCCCAGGGGAAAGGATGGGGCGCAGGCTTGAGTGGGAGCACACTGGGCACAGTGGCGATCTCTGAAGGCGTGGAACGAGGATGACTGGAGGATGGTGCGGGGTACCAAAGGGAAAGCGGAAGGACTAGGGTAAGAGGAAACACAGAAGTTGCTGCAGACTACTAAGGAAGAATGAACCGAAAATCCAGGTTGAGAGACCCCTGTGAAGAAGGAAAAAGAAACTGCACATCACAAGGCCCACGTCTCAGGGTGGAGGGGAGTGAATGAAGAAACGAGCTCATGCAGTATTTTACGATGCAGCATGAGGCTGGGGGTGGGGCGGGGAAAGTGGGCACTGGAGCCGAGCATTACAAGTTGAAGTGGCGCTGGTTTAGTACGCGCACGAAGTCTTTCAGCTCATTGAGAGGAAAAAAAGGATTGCTCTGCTCAAAGTATTCAGGTGAAATAGAATTAAAATGAGAGTGAGGAATATAAAAGAATATTTTCCATGTGCAAACCTCCTTGCACTTTTGGGTAAAAGAAGATAGGGAAGAAGGACCCTCAGCTCACACTCCACTCTTGTGACAGAGGAGTAGGTGTGGAGGTGATGTGGAATCATAGTGTATTTGTAGCTAAAGCAGTCCCTGTCCCTGGAGATTCTCGAGCAGAAATAAACAGCAAAATCTTCCCAAGAAGGGGAAAGAGATTTCCACCACCAATCAGAGCAGGTGATAATGCAGGGCCCTGAGTTATACATTATCAGAGGAGCAGGCTATCCCAGGTGCAGGAAATGACTAGAACCTTGGTCCCTTATTCTTAGTAGAGAGGTAACTACTGAATCTTGGTCATGGGAACCAGAGGCTTATTAGCAGCCTGATTCATTGGAGAACACGGCTCACTGAGCTCCCCTACTCCAAAATGACTCCAAACCTCTTCCTTACTCTGTGCTGGGAGAATCCACCTAAGGCTCCCATGGATGAGTTTTCTGTGTATATTCATCTGGGCTAAAAGAATGGTGGCAGTACTGTCAGGAAGGAAGCAAGCAACGCCGGGGAAGGGAAGCACATGTTGTGGAGAGTAAAGGGCCAAGGAAGAGATGTGGTCAGGTGAACAGGTTAAGTTTGAGGTATGTCTGGGCCATGGAGATACATCTGCAGTTGGCTGGAATTACGGGAATGAAATCCAGGAGAAGGGTCAGGTCGGACTTTTGCTTGGGAATCAGCCCATAGTGGGGGTGCCTGACCTTGGAGTAGGTGACCTCACTGAAGGTATGGGACATGGTCAGCCCTCAAACATTTGCTGAATGACTGGAAAGAGAAAAACAAGGCTGAAGAGCAGAGCGCTGTGGCACCATCTTATATGGGGTTAGGAAGAAGAGTAAAGAAAAGAGACAGAAAGGAAAAGGTCAGTGGGCAGGAATGCTGGAAAGTTCAACACCATGAAAGTCAAAGGAAAGAGATTCAAGGTGGTACCATTTTCACCTATTAGACTGTTAAAGATTTTAAACAGAACTGCTCAGATTTTTTGGAGTACAGCTGCTGGTGGGAGTGCAAGCTTGAACAACTTCTGCAAAGCAATTTTGCAACAGACATCAAAACCCCCTGCATATCAGGAATATTTTTTCTCAGGTTTATCAGTTAGAACTATGTAAGAATGTGCACAAGGCTTAGCTACAAGATAGTTAACATTGGTGGCATACTCTAACGTTACTCCCAATCATCCCTACCTCCCGGTATTTACATCCCTGGAGTTTGGGCTCGCCTAGTGATTTGCTTCTAAGAAACAGAATGCAGCAAAGGTGATGGTATATCACTTCTTTGATTAGGCTACATAAGGTTGTGACTTCTGTTTTGCTGGCAGGCTCTCTCCCTGGCAAAGTGAATGCATGACATCCTTTTAACACATCAGGAGTAAAGAAGGATTCCCCTTCCTGGCTTTGCTGAAGCAAGTTGGCACGCTGGGGAGGCCCACACGGTAAGGAACTGAGAGTCACTTCCAGCTAACAATCAGCTAGAAGCTGAGGCCCTCAGTCCAACAGCCTTTGAGAAAGTGAATTCCGCAACAATCACATGAGCTTCGAAGTGCAACTATCCCTGGTCAAGCATTTAGATGAGACCCAACCCTGGCCAACACCTTAATTGCAGATTTATGAGAGATTCTGAAGCAGAGAACTCAGCCAAGCCATGCCTAGATTCCTGACCTACGGAAACTGATTTGTGCTGTTCTAAGGCAGTAGGGATTTGGGGTAGCTTGTTATACTGCAATGGATAACCAGTTCAGTGATAACCATTCTACTTGTGATAATAAATAAATGAAAACAACCAAAATGGCCACTAGGGTAATGGTTAAATAAAAATTGCATCAACATATGATGTAATTAAATTTAAATTTATGTTCTAGATGGAGATAAATATTCATTAAATTTGTCTGCTATGTATTAATTATAACATCTATTTTAAAGGTTCAAAAAGTTACATGTCATATAAAACTATTATTTGAAATAAGTATGCTTTGCATATGTAAATCTAAAGGAATGAACAGAAAAATACACATCAAGGTGTTAATAGTAGTTATCATGCAATGACTGGTTTATGGGTGCTTTTTGTGTTGTTTCTTCTGCTTATCTATACTTACAAATTGTTTAAAATGACTGTGTATTGCAGTATAATAAAAAGCACAATTAAATGCATAAGAGGAAAAGAACAATAAGCAAAAAGGGGTCATCAACAACAGAGACCACCGTAATAAATGAAGGAGGTCTCATTCATTCTTTTTATTGATTGCTTTCTATGTGCCAGGATGAAAACTGAAAAGAGCTACTTGTTTTGATTTGGCAGGGAAAAAGCAACTGGTTATCTGAGACAATGCAGTATCGCCTCTTCATCTGTGGAAGAAGAGTGATTTGTTCCTACTTGCTAAAGTGCATTGGATAATATCCAATATAAACAAGAAAGTGGAAGAATTTCAAAGAATGTGACAAAGACATCGTAGTAAGTGTTGCAATTGGGTAGGAATCATTACATGGACAACATCTGAAATCTATAAAATAGTAAGAAAACTGACATCACCTGGACAAAACTGAGCAGTTACAAACTGAGGGGGACTAGGCAGTGCAAATACAAAGAGACAAGATGTATGCACACCACAGAGGAAGAGAAATGGATTATTACTAAGGAATTCTTAATATCGCTTTGGTGTGTTTGGGCTCTTGTGCTTGGATGACCTGTTTCTTTCAAATACAAGTAATTTTAGGGCAGAGGCTTGAGTTTCTTCAATTCTATTAGCCTTATGAAGAAATACACCCATGCAGTAACAACTCAGAGTTTGATTCTAATGGTAATTAAGTAAGAAAACTATCATAATAAGTTGACTATCCAAGAACACTACTCTTGATCTTATAGCTCAACATTTCAAAAATCTTTCATGGAAACAGCCCATAAAAAGCCAACCACCCAATATAAATATACCCCTCAGAAGAAAAAAAAAAACTTTGGGGCAGAAAGATATCACACCGAACGAAACAAAAAAGTTATTTTAATTTCCTAACATGCCTCACCTCCTCTAGCTATATACCATGCAACCAAAGTGCCTAGATAAAGGCGATCAAACCGTAAAACTGCCAAGGTCTTTGCAAACAAGTGCACAGTTAATTACAGATTCTGCTTCTGTTTGGACACACAGAAAGCGGCGCCTGGGTGCAAACCGACAAGTGGATGTGTAATTACCATTCTCAATACGTGAACCAGTGATGGTAGATATGTAAAGTGATGAAAGTGCAGTGTAACTTGAAGCTTGGGGTTGGAGGAAAAACTCTAGCATTATCTTCCCTGTCTGGTCTCAGTGGTCCAGTGAGTAGAATTCCAAGGAACTTTTTCATGTAAGTTTATGAAAACAAAAGCGAAGAGCCACAGGGTACATGGATGGAGCGTGAAGTGTTGCGTGCGGCTGGAAATACACAGGGTGAATATGGAACTGAGCACATCTGCATTAAAAACCAGGAGATGAGGGGACATATCTTATTTCCAGGTTGCAGAGAGAATCCAGACGTGTGGGAATCTCTCCCCTTCCCCGGCCCATCCCCCAGCCCGACACACAGAACTTCTATGAATAGAGGGAGAGATACTCAACAGGGACAGACGGGAAGCACCAGCACCTAAAAATGTGGAGACAATGCAAATGAATAACCCTTGGGTTTCTGAATGGAACTTGCCTTTTCCTTTTTTAAAAAATGCTGTTCGCTCTGTTTAAATGGCACAGTATAAAAATGGGCCTGTAACTTGTAATTTTGAGATATAAAATGTGAAACATAAAACAAGGGGTTATAAATCAGCTAGAGACCAATTAAAATACTTAGACTGTCATTCAAAACCATTCCACCGAATGTAATAAAATGAGTGGGTGGTTGGTTCTATTTTAATAACTGAAGGCTGCAGGAAGATTTTATTTCTTCAAACTATCAGCCAAATATACCCAGGACTGACTGGAACATGGAAAATGACACTTTCACATTATGTTAAGCTATAAAATGAAATTAAATCCCTCAAAAGACTGCATCGGAACAGTGTTCTGATTCACTGGAAGGCTCATCTGAGGTTAAACGATACTTTATCTTCAGTATTTTATAATGATATTGGTACACAGTATTTGTGTAGTTAATGTAATAATCATATTATGTCCAACATTATTCCACCATTTTATCATAAATACGCAATCAGCCAATGTTTCTCAATGAGGGTGTACTGGCATTTGGGGCAGGAGAATTATTCACTGTGCAGAACTATTTTGCACAACCAAAACTGCCCCCAGACATTTCCAAATGCCTCTTGTGGGTAGAATGGGGCTCGGGTTCTGGTGATGACACTAACCATCCATTGAAAGAAATTGATTTTGACTGCTGTAGAACCTGTGTTCTTTACATGGCAGAACCATTTGCTTCTTACAAAAATTTGTTCTTATTTAAAAAACAAATAAGGGGCGCCTGGGTGGCACAGCGGTTAAGCGTCTGCCTTTGGCTCAGGGCGTGATCCCGGAGTTATGGGATCGAGCCCCACATCGGGCTCTTCCGCTAGGAGCCTGCTTCTTCCTCTCCCACTCCCCCTGCTTGTGTTCCCTCTCTCGCTGGCTGTCTCTATCTCTCTGTCAAATAAATAAATAAAATCTTTAAAAAACAAAAAAACAAAACAAAAAAAACCCAAATAAAACCTGGAAATTATTAATGTTCCAAGTTGTAGGAGGTTATCCAATAACACATATTAAAAGTTGCAAGAAAATAATTATAATAATGTGCTATGCTTGAGCATTAAATTGTCATAAATTATTTTAGGGTTGACTGGATTTATCTTATCATTGCAGACGTGAACTCTAAGGTAAATGCTGAGTTCTCCAGAGCCAAGGCAATATTCAATGATGAATCCTAATGTTTCCTGACCGTCCATTCTGGAAGAGAGTTTAAGAGCTCAAACGGTCCAAGTGCCTAAAGCATCTATAAAAACAGATGTCAAAATGGAGATTTTTGTTTACCAAGAGTATGCAGTCAATAGAGTAGAAGAATCCACTGATTTTTAGGGGACAGTTCTTTCCTGTGGTTTCCAGACTTCAGAATTTCAAGATATCAAAATATTAAAAAAATTGGGACCTAACATGAATTTGCTAATGTTTTCAGTTGCCCACAATTTAAATATTAAGAACAACCTTTCATCTATCACCATGAGTCCATAAAAGACAAACCATTTTAACACTGAAGATATAGGAACTACACAAAACAAAAGGCTGTCCATTAGGCTGAAAACTTCATAATGGACCAATGCATATACGCTGCACTACATACCACTTGATTCTTTTGTGTTTTTGTAATTTTTATTTTGTTTTGTTTTTTGCTACTTCCTCTTATTTCTGATCATCATTGCAGGCATCTGGCTAGTGACTACTAAGGCTTATGATTTTACCTGTTGAAATGCTATTGGGATGTAACTATAAATAACATGATCAAACAGTAAAAATCCAGTATCTTACCACTGAAGCAGGCAAAGACTAGGTATATAAAACCTCACCCTTCATCACTAGACTAGTTGCGGGCTGTGGAAGTTTCAAGCTCAGGGATAAACCTTGTCACCTGCAGAATTATCAGTGCCTTTAAAGCTGCCATCCACGCTTTCCCCCCAAACTTCTGGCTTGTGATGCTGCAGCTCTGGGGGGCGTGGAGAACAGATGGGAGCAAGGAACTCCCTGTTCACTGATAAGACACAGCACTGCATTCCTCAGCCCACAATCTGGAACCAACACCAACTCAACTGCAGAGCCTTTAGTGGAATCCTGGGGGACCAGCCTTGATTTAACATGTCCTCTTAGATAACACAGAAAATTGCCTGGGAGTAATTTCAGTCAACTAAGAGAAATAAAGCCCCTGAGGGTCAAGGAAAGAACATTAACATTAGATACCATCTTTCTCATTGTAGGATTATTAATATTTTTCTTTCTCACTAAATTTGCTTAAAACTTGTTCATTTGTTTTTCGTGTCCAAAGGTACAGGAATAAAACAGAGATGAGTTGTTCTATCCATCAAATTAAATATCCCTGATCTTAAATCTGACGATCGTAACCATGGCCTCTCCTCCCCCACCTAGAATGGCCTGCTTTACATGAAACTACGCCTGTCTTTGATTTTTAATTTTTCTCCTTAACTCTAGGATTCTCACTGGATTCCCGGGCTTCTGCACCACACCGGTTGCCCTGATCATTCCCGAAGCTGCCAGCTGCTATCACCTCCCACCTTTGATCTTTCGCCATCATCAGTGTAGACTACAAACAGCATTGCCTCATTCTAACTGCAAAAACAAGTGCACTCCTTAGTGGAAAAATACCATTCCGGCTTGGTGAAGCAGGTGGTGTGTTTCATAGGATGGAGCAGAAAGTAGCATCTCTTCCTCTCAAACAAGAAGGAAGACTATTAGCACATCAGCAAATAAGTCGGGCTCGATGAATTTTAAGTGCTGCCTTACAAATGAAAATGTGGCAAAATTTGAAAAATCAGCTTTTAGACAGTGGTTAAGTCCATTTTTCAAACTCATACTCTTAGCCTTAGAGAAAACCTGATTTTCCCAACATTCAAATAATGTAGATGGACCAGACGATTTTTAAGATGCTCATAATTCTTTCTGCTCTGTGAGATATAAATCCTGGCTCTGGCACAAAACAATGACCATCACACTCAGCACCACCACAGCACATACAGTGTAGACACCCGATATGTTTTGCAGGTATCATTGGGACAAAACAGTCTATTTTACTTCTAGCCCAGGTAGGCCAAAGACAAGGCTTGTGTTTTTCCTTTATGTGGATAAATAGAATCAATATAATTAAATTACTCAGAGTCTGGGAAATAAAGAATCAACAAACATATTTGGACTTGAAGTTTCAGTCATAGGCTCAGAAAAACCCAGTGTTTTAAAATTTCTAGCCTGGGAAGATTTTTTTTTTTTCCCCTCACTAAGACTGGTTCTTCTGAAACCAAATAGGACATCTGGAGATTTGATAACATGGAGACAAGGCACCCTAACCAAGAGCGAAAGCCATTCCCAAGCCACCAACTGATCTTTGCAAATGGAGGGACTTCCGCCTGATTTTGACCAGGGTTAATAAAGAATAAGACTGACACCAAACAGAGCAGCATCCTTTATGCCAACTATCTGCCACTGGGTCACTTCTAGATGTGACAGCTGGTACTCAGGGCTGTGTTGTCCTCAGGTCGATACCACGTATACGCAAGGAAATCGTTTCTCATTTTGTACAGTTTCACCACACATTGGAGGAATGACTGAAGCAAAAGCTCTGCGTCCTTGGTATGGATGCTGGGACACACTTGAAACTGGTGTGGTTTCACTTGTGAGATCAAAGGAAGCCAACAGCAGACTCGGTGAGCTCAGCTGGGCATGATTCCAAAGGAAATGCAAGCAGCATAATTCCAACATAATAACGTCTCCCTGTATTTACGAGGGTGGCAACAGAAGGAGTGACTCAATATAGAAAATTCTGAGCCCAGAAACATCACACATATCAGTGAAAAGCTGTGAAAACGTGTTCCTTAGATAAGCTGACCTGGCCACTTGCTTGTCCAGAGGATAGGGGGTAACCTTGTCTCTGGGTACCACATTCAGGTGGGTCCAGGGACTGCTGCTCTCCATCGTTGCTAAGTGGAGTTTGCTATGATCTGATGAATGAGGCAGGAAGGCCCCACAGTCACTAGTAATAGCTAAGAACTCATTTCATCAGATTCCTACAGAACACCTATCCGGGGAAGAAAAGTGTGGTTTTTAAATAATGAAAAAGATGGGGCGCCTGGGTGGCACAGCGGTTAAGCGTCTGCCTTCGGCTCAGGGCGTGATCCCGGCGTTATGGGATCAAGCCCCACATCAGGCTCCTCTGCTATGAGCATGCTTCTTCCTCTCCCACTCCCCCTGCTTGTGTTCCCTCTCTCGCTGGCTGTCTCTATCTCTGTCAAATAAATAAATAAAATCTTTTAAAAAAAAATAAATAATGAAAAAGAAAGCTTACTGCATGCTATACAGGGTAGGCCTTGGGACAGCATACCGCAACTGTTACTTCCAAGTGGACATCCAATAAACTTCTAAGTGGTTATCCAATAACTGACCCTCTCCCCCAAAAAGTTAGTCAATAGACAATGAACCAACATTCTTAGAGTAGCAAATGTGGGCAATACATATGCCAGCTTAGCTTCTTTATGACTATACCAGCTCTGCTTTGTGTATTTTTCATGTTTGCATAGAAAATAGTCAAAATATAAAAACATATATGTAAATATATAGTACACCATCATCATTCCTTGATGAGAGGAATGACCTATGTTTTCACATCCATTACTGTGTTTACAAAAATACTGAAATTTGATATAGTAATATAATAAGCAAACTAGCATTGCATAAACACAAGTTGAATATTTCCAAAGCACAAAATGGGCTTTTACCTCCTTTTAATCTCAGCAGATTGTTGAGTCTTCCTAGTCCTGAAGAAGGCAATACAGTTCTAAATCTTCTTGGTTTTCTCCATCTGGCCTGATTGTATCTAAGGGAAGTACAGGTTCCTCCACTGGCTTTGGACAGTGTTGCAAGGAGGGAACCTCTCCAGCCAGGTGGAGAGAAACGGGATATGGCCAGAAAGCCAGGCTCCCATGGGGAAGAGGCAAGTGCCACGCCTGGTCCCGGACACACGGGAGAAGGTCAAGGGACCTCCTGTGATCAGCGAGCAGCAGAACACCCAGGTTCCTCCCTCCTAACTACCAGTTCTGTTTTCTAAGCTATTTTATCTCCAATATAGGAACACACGCTTCAAGAACTCCTAATGTTTGAAATAACATTCTTCCCAAAGTAATCTGCAAGTGACAGCAGAAAGACTTTTTCTTGTTTTAAGTTGAGAATTTTACTTTATTTTGGTTAAATTGCCTACAGAGAAAGGGTCAGTTGTTAACTGAATGAGAACACGGACTGCAGGCTTAACCTACTGGTGGTGAATCACAAAATGTGTTTCTTTTCAGGTGCGTAGCCATGTTTCGCTGCCACTGCAAATGTTAATTTTCAAGCTGTATCATTATCTGTGGATAGGAGGGACCTATGACTGCACTGTTTATGTGTTAGGAACGACTCAAAGGGGACACTTGTTAGCCTTGAAAGATAAACACTTGGGGGAACCCAATTCTTAAAAAATATATAGCTTTCAATGGGGGTAATGCTTTCCGGTAAATACGAGGGACTCAATCCGAGCTGCATGCCGAGTTCCTCATGCCTCCGCCCCTCCTTGTAAATGTGCAGCCGTCTGGCACTTTGAGCGGTGATAGTTCTTATGATCCTTAACACTACCTGCTTAGTATTTGTGGAATTACATTGCATGTGCAAAGAACTGAGGTGATGTTTTGAAAACCACATGGTTAATGTATTGGCCAACTGTGGTTAGAGAGCACAGTTCCTCCGAAAGCAGTTCACGGCTTCCAGGATTTAACATTCAGTGCTGTGTTTTATTTAGTGGCCTTTAAAGAACTTGATAAATTCTGGTCACATCCAAGTAACATGAAAGATTACAGCGATCCTGGTGTAATCAATCCCAAGGGATAAAAATGTATGTTTCGACCGCGATTTGATGAAATTTCACACTCTGTAGATGAAAGCCCCACTTTGTGCACTTTTTAGTACATGGTGGCAAATGGGTGGTAGAAAATAGCAGGTGACCTTCTGAAATGTTATTCTTAGAAAGGGGCAGCAAAATTAGGCAAATCTATTACATGGCTGCATACTATCTTTGGGGTTGATTGAGGAAAGCTGAGTTTTTGCAGTCCATTGAAGAAGTGAATGTTTGCCAAATCCAGTCAAAACAAATCCTGAGTGAGGAAGAGCAATCAGAATCTTTTCATCATTTAGGGATTAAGCCGTGCAAGTAAAGACTGCCTTAAGAAAAGCCAATATGAAAAGAAAATCAAGATGTAGAGAAGTGGTATTTACTTTAAAACAAAATATCTTAAAATAGCAAGCACTTGCAGTACATTTATTTACATTATGATTATGATTTGACTATTTAAGTTGGTCTATATACCATTCTTCATGAATACATGTATTGTGCTTGGGACTTGTTCTAAGTCTGCAGACCTTTGTTACAGTTTCATTGTAAAGGCAACTCAGAGTCAACATGTCTACAACCACGCCCCTTATTTCCCTCCCCCCACAACTATTTTCTTTTGCCTGACTTCTGAATGTTTCTTTTTTCTTTTTTTTTTTTTGAATAGCATCACCAACCACTTTCTCCCTGAAGATGCCCAAGCCAGAATTTCCGAGTATCCTTTCATCTTTATGAAGCTCCCCATCTGCTTTACTCCCCCCCCCCAAATTCTGTAGTCTACACCTCACACTCTCTTGAAAATAGTGGTCTTCTTACCCGATGCTTCTGTCCTGTTTCGAGGTTTCATGATAATCTCTCCTAATTATCTCCTAATAATCTCTCCCACCTGCCTCCTAATTATTCTTTCTGCCTTCAGAGTCAAAACACGTATGTCCTTCATCCCTGCCTCAACCCCAGAGCATAGCAGATGACTGCTCTGAAATGCCAGTCTAAGGTGTCACTGGAATAGCTCTCCATCACCTAACAGATAAAAATCAAATTCCAAAAGTATTTCAAGTTAAGCCTAACTCTCGAGCCTTATCCCTTACACTTCTCCACCCAGAACTTAATTTTTAGAAGAAAAAAAACACATAAGCTAATATTTAAAAAGGGAATCAGTAACAGTTTAAGTCAGTAACAAAGTAAACCGCTTGTACTTAGGAGTCTTGAAAAGGTTTTGATATATTTTTTTGCATTTCCTAGTTTACAAGTTGTACGTATTAACTATTTTGTTACTATATCAAAAAGCACAAGCAAAAGCATTGAGGGTGGTAGCCCAGGTCCAAGCCTCTAGTACCTTGACTTGGCCTGCCAGTACTGCTCTCATGGTTGCTGCTGCGGGACCGGCAGGGTACATCTGCTAACTGAAGAGGCCCTCTCTTCAAATGCAGCCGCCTTTGTGTTTTTAAAGAACCAGGTCTGTGATGATACCAATTTAACCTTTCTTTGACTTAGATGGAATTTAAACATCATAATAATAATTGTAAACAACTGGGAATCCTTCTCCCTTTAGAAGACATTCTGGAATCGTGCTGCAGATTTTTCACAACTAAATGTTCCCTGACTCACAGATGCTGAACTGTCCTTTCCTTACGGGGATGCTCCTTCCTCCTCCAGGACCCTTAAGAAATACTGCCGTAGGAAGCCACTATTCCACTTTTATCGGTATGGGTGAGAAATTCTCTTCATGTGTGTTTGGGCAGAAAAAGAGAAAAAGCACTGTCTTGGGGATAAATGATAAGCTGGGCTGAAATGTATAACAGATGCTTTATTCTGAAGCTGCACTGTCCGAGGCGGGTGCCACCAGCTACATGAGACTGTCAATCACTCAAAGTGCTCCCAGTCCAAGTTGAGATGTGCTGTAAGAGTAAAATATACACTGGACTTGGAAGACTTAGTATGTGAAAAAGAATGTAAAATAGCTCACTAATAACTTTTTATATTGATTACATGTAATAATGATATTTGGGATATGCTGAGTTAAATGCTACAGTATTAAAATTATTTTCTTTTTCCTGTTTTTAATGTAGCTATTAGATATTTTTAAATTATAAATTTAGCGCACATGAAGTTTCTATTAGACAGTGCTGTTCAAACATGATTCTTTTTATTTTATTTTTATTATTAAGTTTTAATTTTAATTCCAGTGTAGTTAACATACAGTGTTATATTGGTTTCGGGTATACAATATAGTGATTCAACAATTCATACATCACCCAGTGTTCATCATGACGACTGAACTCCTTAATCCCCATCGCCTATTTCACCCATCCCCCCACCCGCCTCCCCTCTAGTAACCATCAGTTTGTTCTCTATAGTTAAGAGTCTGTTTCTTGATTTATCCCTCTCAAGTTTTCCCTTTTTTTTTTTTAAGATTTTATTTATTTATTTGACAGAGATAGAGGCAGCCAGCGAGAGATGTAACACAAGCAGGGGGAGTGGGAGAGGAAGAAGCAGGCTCCCAGTGGAGTAGCCTGATGTGGGGCTCGATCCCAGAACGCCGGGATCACGCCCTGAGCCGAAGGCAGACGCTTAACGACTAAGCCACCCAGGCGCCCCTCGTTTTCCCTTTGATCCTTTGTTTTATTTCTTAAATTCCACATATGAATGAAATCATATGGTATTTGTCTTTCTTTGCCTGACTTATTTCACTTAGCATAATACTCTCTTGCTCCATCCATGTCATTGCAAACGGCAAGATTTCATTCTTTTTTATGGCCAAATAATATTCCATTAAGTATACATACCACATCTTATCCATTCATCTATTGATGGACACTTGGGCTGTTTCCATAATTTGGCTATTGTAAATAATTCTGCAATAAACATAGGGGTGCATGTATCCCTTTGTTTTTGTATTTTTTTTTTTTTTTTGTAAATGCCCAGTAGTGCAATTACTGGATTGTAGGGTGGTTCTAATATAGCTTTTTAAGGAAGGTCCATATTGTTTTCCAGGGTGGCTGCACCAATTTGCATTCCCACCAACAGTGCAAGAGGGTTCCCTTTTCTCTACATCCTTGCCAACACTTGTTGTTTCTTGTGTTTTTTATTTTAGCCATTCTGACAGGTGTGAGGTTATATCTCATTATAGTTTTGTTTTTTTCCTAATGACGAGTGACGTTGAGCATCTTTTCATGTGTCTGTTGGCCATCTGTATGTCTTCTTTGGAGAAATGTCTCTTCAGGGGCACCTGGGTGGCTCAGTGGGGTGCCTGGGTGGCTCAGTCGTTAAGCATCTGCCTTCGGCTCAGGTCATGATCCTGGGTCCTGGGATCAAGTTCTGCATCGGGCTCCCTGCACAGCGGGAAGCCTGCTTCTCCCTCTCCCACTCCCCCTGCTTGTGTTCCTTCCTTCTCTCACCTTGTCTCTCTCTGTCAAATAAATAAAAATCTTAAAAAAAAAGGTCTCTTCATGTCTTCTGCCCAATTTTTAATTGGATTATTTGTTTTTTGGGTTTTTTTAAAAGATTTTATTTATTTATTTGTCAGGAGAGAGAGAGAGAAAGCACAAAGGGAGTGGCAGGCAGAGGGAGAAGCAGGGTCCCTGCTGAGCAAGGAGCCCCATGCGGGACTCGATCCCAGGACCTGGGATCATGACCTGAGCTGGAGGCAGATGCTTAACTGACTGAGCCACCCCAGGCATCCCTTTGATTGAGTTATATCAGTTGTTTATGTATTTTGGATACTAACTGGATAAGTCATTTGCAAATATCTTCCCCAATTCTGTGGGTTGCCCTTGAGTTTTGTGGATTGTTTCCTTCATTGGGCAAAGTTTTTATTTTGATGTAGTCCCAATAGTTTATTTTTGCCTTCACTTCCTCTGCCTCAGGAGACCTATCTAGAAAAATGTTGCTATGGCCGATGTCACAGACATTTCTGCTTGTGCTCTCTTCCAGGATTTGTATGGTTTCAGGTCTCACATTCAGGTCTTTAATCCATTTTGAGTTTATTTTTGTGTATGGTGTAAAAAAAGTGGTCCAGTTTCACTCTTTTGCATGTGGCTGCCCAGTTTTCCCAACACCATTTGTTGAAAAGACAGTCTTTTTCCCAGTGGATCTTTTCTTTCCTGCTTTGTCAAAGATTAATTGACTGTATTATTGTGGGTTCATTTGGGTTTTCTATTCTGTTCCACTGATCTGTGTCTATTTGTGTGCCAGTACCATACTGTTTTTTAAAAATATATTTTTAAAAGTTTTAATTTAAATTCCAGATAATGTACAATATAGTGATATAGAATACAGTAACTGTTTTGATCGCTACAGCTTTGTAACATAACTTGAAGTCCAGAATTGTGATGCCTCCAGCTTTGCTTTGCTTTTTCAAAATTGCTTTGGCTATTTGGGGTCTTTTGTGGTTCCATATAAATTTTAGGATTCTAGTTCTGTGAAAAATGCTATTGGTATTTGGGTAGGGATTACATTAAATCTGTACATTGCTTTGGGTAGCATAGACATTTTAACTATTGTTCTTCCAATCCATGGGCATGGAATGTCTTTCCATTTCTGTGTGTCATCTTCAGTTTCTTTCATCAGAGTTTTATAGTTTTCAGAGTATAGATCTTTCACCTCTTAGGTTTATTCCTAGGTATTTTCTTATTTTTGGTGTAATTGTAAATGGGATTGTGTTCTTAATTTCTCTTTCTGTTGCTTCATTATTAGTGTATAGAAATGCAACAGATTTCTGCACATTAATTTTGTATCCTGAGACTTTACTGAACTCATTGATCAGTTTTAGTAGTTTTTTAGTGGTGGTGTGGGTTTTCTATATATATTGTATTATGTCATCTGCAAATAGTGAAAGTTTTACTTCTTCCTTACCCATTTGGATGCCTTTTATTTTTTGTTGTCTGATAGTTGTGGCTAGGACTTCCAGAACTATGTTGAGTAAAAGAGGTGAGAGTGGACATCCTTATCTTGTTCCTGACCTTAAGGAGAAAGCCTTCAGTTTTTTCCCCCTGGAGTATGATGTTTGCTATAGGTTTTTCATATATGGCCTTTATTATGTTGAGGTATGTTCCCTCTAAGCCTACTTTGTTGAGGGCTTTCATCATGGGCAGATGTTATACTTTGTCAAATGTTTTTTCTGCATCTAGTGAAGTGATCATATGGTTTTTACGTGATGTATCACGTTGATTGATTTAAGTATACCGAACCACCCTTGCCTCCAGGGAATAAGTCCTACTTGATCGTGGTAAATGACTTTTTAATGTATTGTTGGATTCAGTTTGCTGGTATTTTCAAATGTGATTCTTTTAAAATAACAATGACCAATATCTGTTTCATTATTGTTTGCCTTTCTGTGATAAAAGCAGAATACAGAATCCATGTTGGCAGAAGGATGTGGAGAGTGAGAGGCAATAGGAATCCAATGATTTCTACTACAAGTGTAAATTTTAAACAGGTGTAGGGAGGAAAAAAGATGTTACATAAAATCTAAACATAAACCAATTCCTCAGAGACAAACTATGGCACTGGTAGTATGAAAGCAGAATAACGGCTCACCTAAGCATTTTAGAACATTCCATATGCCCAGCCTGTGCAACAAAGCCACCTAGCACAACAGGTGCTCCTGGTCCCCTGAAATCTCAGCTGTCAAATCTTCTTCGTTTTGTTGCCAGGAGTAGTATACATTTATTCATGACCCAAGGACTCTTTGGAAGTGATGTCTATAATGCCTAAATATCATACATTTAGTATTTTACAACATAACTACCTAATGGATCCAGAGAATATATCCTTCATTAATAGCAAAGTGACATAAATTATTAATTATTTAAAAAATTCGTATTAATGGCCAAAATCCAAAATTCACAATGCAATTCTAAATAGGTGGCATATTCTAATTTGGCACTAATGTTTGCTTATAATAAAGGGCTATAACCCACAATAATTGGAAATCGATTAATTTTAAATGTCATATTGAAGGTCAATACAAATATGCATATAAAGTTTTCTTTCAAACACACACACACAACCTGAGCCAAATGTATAGCACAAAACACAAGCTCTTCTAAGTTATAACTAAGAAAATAAAGATAACATTAATCAATGTTATCAGTGCTAGTATGGGAGAGAGGACTGCTGGTTTAGAAAGGTTTTCGGTCTTAACTAATTTTCTTCAGATTTTAGTAGGATATTTGGAGAGTGGAGTTGCAGCATGTGTGCATTTAAGTTACAGAAATTCAACTTCAACTTTAGGCACTTGGCAGGAAGAGAGAGCTACTTTAAGAAAACAACAAATCTGTTCTACTGTAACTCAACACTCAAAAAACAAATAATCAAGTCAAAAAATGAGCGGAAGACAAGAACAGACACTTCTCCAAAGAAGCCATACGAATGGCTGACACATGAAAAAATGTTCAACATCATTAGCCATCAGGGAAATTCAAATCAAAACCACATTACCACCTTACACCAATTAGAATGGCAAAAATTAACAAGGCAGGAAACAACAAATATTGGAGAGGATGTGGAGAAAGGGGAACCCTCTTACACTGTTGGTGGGTATGCAAGCTGGTACAGCCACTTTGGAAAACAGTATGGAGGTTCCTCAAAAAGTTAAAACTAGAGCTACCCTATAACCCAGCAATTGTACTCCTGGGTATTTACCCCGAAGATATGGACATAGTGAAGAGAAAGGCCATATGCACCCCAATGTTCATAGCAGCATTGTCCACAATAGCTAAATCGTGGAAGGAGCCGAGATGCCCTTCAACAGACGAATGGATAAAGATGTGGTCCATATATATAATGGAATATTACTCAGCCATCAGAAAGGATGATTACCCAACATTTGTACTGAAATGGATGGAACTGGAGGGGATTATACCAAGTGAAATAAGTCAAGCAGAGAAAGACAATTATCATATGGTTTCACTTATATATGGAACATAAGGAATAGCATGGAGGACATTAGAAGGAAGGGAAAAATGAAGGGGGGGAAAATCAGAGGGGGAGACAAACCATGAAAAACTATGGACTCTGGGAAACAAACTGAGGGTTTCAGAGGGGAGGGGAGTGGGGGGATGGGGTAGCACGATGATGGGTATTAAGGAGGGCACGTATTACAAAGAGCACTGGGTGTTACATACAAACAATGAATCATGGAACACTACATCAAAAACTAATGAAGTAGGGGCGCCTGGGTGGCTCAGTCGTTAAGCGTCTGCCTCCAGCTCAGGGCATGATCCCAGAGTCCTGGGATTGAGCCCTGCATCATGCTCCCTGCTCCACTGGGAGGCCTGCTTCTTTCTCTCCCCCTCCCCCTGCTTGTGTTCCCTCTCTCACTGGCTGTCTCTCTCTCTGTCAAATAAATAAAAATCTCTAAAAAAACAAAACAAAACAAAACACCAAAAAACTAATGAAGTAATGTATGGGGACTAACATAACATAATATAAAAAGTAAAGCCACTGAAATTAAAATAATAATAAAACAACTACAGAAATTCCTCCCATTCCATTCAATGAAATTTTGTCCCAGAGAAAGAAGAGTGAGAAGAATTGTCTCTTTTTCAATTTGTTTTAGATCCTGAGTCTTTCATGGTGGGTTTTTGTCTCATAGGTGTTTGAAGACACTATAAAGAATAATTTTGTCTCTACTTAATCTTGACTTGTTTGTTGACTTTAGAATCTAAATCCCTGGCAAGATTGTGTACTGATGGCATAATGTGTTTCACTAAATCATAATATCAATTATATTTGTTCCTAGCATTTTCCTGTCTCCATCCCTCTACTTGCATGATTATACTCAAGTTCTAGAAACATCATTTTGGCTGCTGCATAACACATAGACTGGAGCAAGAAAACGGGAACAACTGTTACTTGCTGACCGGAATTACTAAAATGATGGGAAGGGACAGAAATGGATCAAAGTTTCCTGGAAAAGATGGTCTTTATAGTTACGGAGATTGCTTCAGTTCTTAACAAGAGTTTACAAGTTATATAGTATTAGTGTTTCTCCATCACAGGTAGGTACGTTTATAGTCCCCTGCCAATATATTTTTTAAGTTTTTACTTAAATTCCAGTTGGTTAATATACAGTGTAATATTAGTTTCAGATGTACAATATAGTGATTCAGCACTTCTATATATCACTCTGTGCTCATCATAAGTGCCCTCCTTAATGCGCACCACCTATTTAACCCATCTTCCCACCCACCTCCCCTACCAATATACTTTTTTTATATGTTCAAGAATATAACATAAGATAATTAAAAAAAAAAGAAAAGAAAATACCCCTTATCCATTTGCTGCCATTGTGCCCTCATCTGCGGCTCAGCTCTTCCTCCCTTTCCCAATCTTATTCTTTCATTAAAAAAAAAAAAATTCAAGAAGATAAGCTTAAACTGAACTTTTAACCTTTTCTCTTTTTTTCAGTAGTTTCATATTGGCTACAGAGTTTGTGACCTAAAAAGTTTTTAATGCATTTCATTAAACATTTGCTCCAGGAACGGCTATACTTCTAGAGATTCAGAAGTAATGTCTGCAATCTTGCCTTATGTCTCACTTAATTCCAAATTTGACACAGGAGATTTTTCTATAAATGGTAGATAGTACGTAAAACACAAAGCAGAAAACTGTAGACACCACCACTGAAAACACTAGTCAAGTTCGTTCACAATTTCCCATTGTACAAGTAGGCTATTTCTTTTAGCTTGGGTCATTTCCCAACTGTGAACTCAAAGGTTAATGCATTTCTGAAGTTCCTTCTAGACCAGACAATTCCCAGAGTGGTGTCTTACAAGGAGAAGATGATTTTATCTTATCCAGCATCTGACAAATATGACATCATTGTATTTTAAAACCCCCACAAAACAAACAGTACCTTATGGTTCTTCTTTTTTTCCAACAGCAAACTAACAATCTGGAGTATTCTAATAAGCTGCTGTTAGGTCTAGGAATATTTTTGGCCAACTTTCTCTTTTTTCTTTGTTACAACTGGTTTGCTAATAGATTTCTTTAGCTTTAGAGTTATAATTAGAAGACAGTTACTACTTTGCATAATCAAATTGTAATTGCTGTTTGGGTGAAATCCAACCAATTTAAGCATCAGCACTTCTAAAAAAAAAAACACAATGTCTGGCAAAAAGAGAATAACAAATGCCATGCTCTAACGATCTAGGTTATCTAATAGTGTTTGCCTAACTGTTGAGTTTTTTGTTTTTTGTTTTTTTTAGAGGCTAGATAACAAGTGATATTAGAATTATCGATGTATTTTAAGGCATCGCATTTGTGACAACAAATAAATGTTTGCTGATAAACACTAATGGTGGTAATAAGGAACAAAAATTCACTTGGGGTCAGAAACCAAGCCTAGTCTTAGGTCTGTCATTTGTTACAAGTGTGCTCCTTGGTAATCACTTAACACTTCTGAGTCTATCTACTCATTTGTAAAATGGGATTTATGATACCTTACTATGATGACATCTGCCAATTTTTTGATGCCCAGTGCCTTCCTGTGTCTGAGGAATTTCCAAGCACACACAGCTCTCACTTTAGAAGTCAAAAAGCCCAGTTGCAAGCTCTGGTTCTGTAGAATGAATGAACATAACCATGCTTCTGGCTGTCCACTCTCCTGTCCACTTTGTTACCTGGTTCTCCAGCCTTTCCAGAAACGGTTAGTCTTTAAAAAAAAATTCCATCCTTTGTTAAATCAGCCATTCATTTTCCGTTGCTTACAACCAAGAAGCCCTCACTCCTACTTCAAAAATATATCTCAAATATGTCCACTTCTCTTCATCTGAACTGTCACCCCACTAGTCCAAATTTCCATGATATCTTTTCTGCACTGATGCTGTAGCTTCCTGACTGGCTTCCCTGCGTGCCTTCTTGCTCTCTTCTAACCTGATCTATGTGTAACAGGTAGAGTGATCATTCCTAAATACGAAAGGGATTCTATCATTCTTCTCCGTAAACTCCTTCTCACTGACCTAGATATACAATTGAAAGATCTTTAACATAATCCACTAGAGCTCCACATGATTCAGCTTCTTCAGCTTCTGTCCACCTCTCCAACCTCATCTCTTACCATGCTCCCCCAGGCTCTGTGCTTCAGCCACACCAGCCTTCTTTCTCATCATGGGGCTTTCCTGCATGCTCTCCTCTACCTGGAATACTTTCTTCCCAACTCAGTCTGGCTCTTTCTCAGCCTTCAAGCGTCAGCTAAAGTGTACTTTCCTTAAAGAGACCTTTCTTTATGCCTCAGCCTACAATAAATGTTTCTGTTTATGGTCCTCATAATATCCTGTACATTCCATTTATTAAAATTATTAGAATTTATAATTATGTATTTATTTGTGTATTTTTTGTTTAGATTCTCTACTCAATTCTATGAGGGTGGGAAATATGTCTAACTTATTTTACCCTATATTCCAGTATCTGGTACATAAAATCCACTTAGGTAATAAATATGTTGAATAAATTAAAGAATGAAATGGTCTTCTGGTGACTTAGCACTGATAAACATTTTGCTAGGTCACTCTTATTCATATCATCTTCTTGGGCTTACTGGAACTGAACAACATGGCACTACTGATTCTCACCAGAAGTGTATGTGTGTATATATATTTAAACATTCTTGTTAATAGATGTCATCCACAAACTAATAGCAAGGTATACAACTAGCTTGTTGTCGGTTATAAGCCAATTAATAGAGATAGAGTCAGAAAAACATGGTTAAACTTTTAGTGAGTCTATAATGAGAATGCTATATCTGTGAGTGTTCTAACAATGGTAAGCAAGAAACTGTTTTTTCTAAATATTCACAGTGAGACCCTTAGAAACAGGAAGGAGGAAAAGAAAACAGGTTACCTTTCATCCTATTTTTCTTGATCCTATCCTAAATGGATCCACAATTGCTTATGGTGGACCAATAACCTTGGAAACCTACAAGCAACTAGTAAAATTTCTTTTTAAAGCTATGGGGTGGCAGCTATTGTTTTTGACTGTTCCAAAGATTTCCTTCTGTTCTTCCTTTCTTCATGAGGCTCATGATGCAAGCTGGTCACAGACTCTATCCCCTGGCTATAGTGATGGGTTCAGGAATGGCACTGACAAAAGCTGTGATAATCAGAGTCCTTACTAAAAAGTTAAATTTTTTTTGGTGAACATAAAGGGGAAAATAATCTCTTGCATCTGGGCTCACTATGAACCTCTTGCCTCTAGGCAAGTGATAGAAGGAAAAAAAAACAAACAAACTGGTACTTCTTCTATTCATCTTCTCTACCAGGGGGGAGAAAGCCATTGGTAATGCAGAGAAAATAGGGGGCAGACAAAGAGAGATATCAATATGTAGATAAACATAACTTTTGTTTAAAATTTTTATTTTATTTATTTAAAGGTATTTTTAAAGATAAAGATATTTATTTATTTTATTTTTAAAAAGATTTTAAAGAGAGAGAGCACAAGCTGGTGGAGCTGCAAGCAGAGAGAGAGGAAGAAGCAGCTCCCCGCTGAGGAAGGAGCCTGACGTTGGGGCTCAATCCCAGGACCCTGGGATCATGACCTGAGCTGAAGGCAGCCGCTTAACCAACTGAGCCACCCAGGCGCCCCTGTTTAAAAATTTTAAAGGATAATTGATTATACTACCAAACTTTAAGGAAGAATTAATACCAATTATTTATAAATTCTTAAAATAATATTAAAGAACACTTCACCACTCATTCTCCAAGGCCAATATTTTCTGATAATAAAACTAGATAATGACATCACAGGAAGGAAAACTACAGATCAGTATTGCCTATGAATATAGATGCAAAATCCTCAACAAAATACTAGCATACCAAATCAAGCAATACACAGGAAGGATTACACCCCATAATGACACTTACTCTAAGAATGCAAGATTGGTTTAATGTCTGAAAACTGATTACTATAAAATGTAGAATATTAATAAAGGACAAAAATTATGATCATTTCAAAAGATACAGAACAAGCATTTGACAAAATGCAATACTCTTTCATTAGAAAACACTCAACACATTAACTGGGAATGGAAGGGAACTTTCTCAACCTGATGAAAGGCATCTACCAAAATTTCACAGCTAAAATCATTCTTTTTTTTTTTTTTTTTAAAGATTTTATTTATTTATTCGACAGAGATAGAGACAGCCAGTGAGAGAGGGAACACAAGCAGGGGCTATGGGAAAGGAAGAAGCAGGCTCATAGTGGAAGAGCCTGATGTGGGGCTCGATCCCATAACACCGGGATCACGCCCTGAGCCGAAGGCAGATGCTTAACCACTGTGCCACCCAGGCGCCCCCACAGCTAAAATCATTCTTAATGCAAAAGACTGAATGCTTCTCTCTAAGGTCAAGAACAAGACAAGATATCCACTTATAGTCAACATTGCTGAATGAAGGTTCTACTGAGGGCAATTAGGCAAGAAAAAGAAATGAAAGGCATCAAGATTGAAAAGGAAGAGGTAAAACTATCTATATTTACAGATGACATGATCTTCTATATATAAAATCCTAAGGAATCCACAAAAACTGCTCAAATTAATAAAAGAATTCAGTGAGGTTGCAGGATTCAAGATTAATATGCAAAAATCAGTTTTATTCTTATTCACTAACAATGAACAATCTCAAAATAAAATTAAGAATATGATTTCATTTATAATAGCAACAAAAAAATAAAATACTTAACAATAACTTTCTAGAAAAAGTGAAGACAGTCCCAAGATGGCAGAGGAGTAGGAGACGTCAGTTTTGTGTGGTCCCAGGAATTCAGCTAGTTATCCAATCATTCTGAACACCTGCAAACTCAACCAGAGATCAAAGAAAATAGCTGCAACTCTACAAACAGAAATGCGACCACTTTCTGAGAGGTGAGAGGTGCAGAGAAGTGAATCCAAGGCGATATATGGGAAGATAGACCCCGGGGGTAGGGAGCCTCCCTAAGCCGGTTAGCGGAAACTGATAACGCAGAGCACAAAATCAGAACTTTTAGAAGTCTGCTCCACTGAGGATACCCCTGCCTGAAAGGCGCTTAGACAGCAAAGCAGGGGTGGAATCCTAGGTGGGACACTGTGATCTCAGGATCTCCAGGGTCACAGGAAGACCGCGGGTGTCTGAGTGCGGCAGAGCTCCCAGGCATTGGAGCGGGGAAGCCGGCTGCAATCCATGAGCCCAGGAATGAGCTGTCAGCTTGGGGTTAGCATCAACCTCAAACTGCAGCACTGTCAGGCAACTGCTCTCTGGACACGGGCCCAACAAACAGCAGAACTAGTGAGACTTCCTTCCTTCCCCCGGGAGCGCATCACAGGAGTCTGCAGGGTTTGGAGACTCGAAAGGGGGTCTTGTGCCTGAGATAGAAATGCTCGGTCACAGGCTGGGTGAACATGGAGTGTGGACAGAGACCCGGGAGACAGGAGTGGTTGACTGCTTTTCCCTGAGGGCGCTTTGAGGAGTGGGGCCCAGCTCCGCGGGGCCGGAGCTTCAGAGGCCGCCATTTTCATTCTCATCCTTGGTGGAAAGCCTTCGGGGAACAAAAGCCACATGGAGCAATCTGGAGCCACTTACTTAGCCTGGCCCCCTGGGAAGGGTGGTGCAGTTCCGGAGGGGGGGTGGCAAAGACACTTGAGAATCAAAGAACGGGCCCCTCCCCCAGAAGATCAGCAAGAACATCCGGCCAAGACCAAGTTTACCAATCAATCAATGAGAACTGCAAAACTCCAGCACTAGGGGAATACAGCACATAGAATTCGTGGCTTTCCCCCCATGATTCTTTAGCCTTTTGACTTAAATATTTAAAAAAAAAATTTTTTTTCTCTTTCCTTTTTCAACCAATTTCTTATTTTATCAACTCCTTTTTTAAATCTTTTTTAAGTTCCATTTTTTTCAGTTACAGTCTATCCCTTCATTGTATTTAATTTTATTTTTGTATATATATAAATTTTTCTTTCCTTACAATTTTGGGGTGCAGTTTCTTCTAATAGATCAAAATATACCCAAAATCTAGTGTATGGCTCTGTTCTATTCACCTATCTGATCATATTCTCTTTTTTGTTTTTGTTTTTCTTCTTCCTTTTTCTTTGTTTTATTTTTGGTTTTTTGTTTTATTAAAATCTTTTTTAATTTTCATCTTTACAGTTACATTCTGTCCTTTCAATGTGTTTTATTTTTGGATATATAAGTTTTTCTTTCTTTATAATTTTGAGATGTAGTTTCCTCTAACAAATTGACCAAAATACACTCAGGAGATAGTGTATTTTTCTGTTCTGTTCACCTGTTTATATCCCTTCCTTTTGTTGTTGTTGTTGTTATTGTTCTCTCCTTTGTTTTTTCTTGTCTTTTAATTTTCATTTTTACAGTTACATTCTACCCTTTCATTGTATTTAATTTTATTTTTGTACATATATGGGTTTTTCTTTTCTTTACAATTTTGGGATCTAGTTTTCTAAAAAACAGACCAAAATATACACAGAATCCAGCGTATTGCTCTATTCTGTTCACCTGTCTGATTATGTTCTATTTTTTTTATAAAAAAAAAAATTTTTTTTTTTTTTTTTGGTTTTGGGTCCCTTCTGATTTGCTTAGTATAATATTACTCTGAGGTCATTGTTGCCATATTAGTATTTTGTTCTCTTGTCCATCTATTCTTCTCTGGACAGAATGATAGGACAGAAAAACTCACCTCAAAAAGAGAACAAGAAGCAGTATTGACTGCCAGGGACCTAATCAGTATGGACATAAGTATGATGTCAGACCTAGAGTTCAGAATAATGATTACAAAGATGCTAGCTGGGCTTGAAAAAAGCATAGAAGACACTAGAGAATCCTTTCTGGAGAAATAAAAGAACTAAAATCTAACCAGTCGAAATAAAAAAGACTATTAGTGAGATGCGATAAGAAATGGAGGCTCTAAGTGATAGGATAAATGAAGCAGAAGAATTAGTGATATGGAAAACTGGAGGACGGAGAATAAAGGATGGAGAATAAAGAAGCTGAGAAAGAGAGAGATAAACAACTGCTGGAACATAAGGGGAGAATTTGAGAGATAAGTGATACCATAAAGTGAAACAATATTAAAATAATGGGATCCCAGAAGAAGAGGAAAGAGAGAGAGGGGCAGAAGATAATATTGGAGCATATCATAGCGAGAACTTCCCTAATCTGGGGAAGGAAACAGGCATCAAAATCTAGGAGGCACAGAGAACCCCCCTCAAAGCCACTAAATTGAGGTCAACATCCCAACATACAATAGTGAAACTTGCAAATGTCAAGAGACAAAGAGAAAATCCTGAAAGCAGCTCAGGACAAGAGGTGTGTAACCTATGAGGGTAGAAACATTAGATTGGCAGTAGACCTATCCACAGAGACCTGGCAGGCCAGAAAGACTAGCATGGTATATTCAGGGTGCTAAATGAGAAAAATATGCAGCCAAGAATACTTTATCCAGCTAGGACATCATTCAAAATAGAAGGAGTAATAAAAAGCTTCCAGGACAAACAAATTAAAAGATTTGTGATCACCAAACAAGCCCTACAATATTAAAAGAGATCCTCTAAGCAAAGAGAGAGCCCCAAGATAACACAGACCAGAAAGGAACAGAGACAACAGAGACAGAAACAGTCACTTTACAGATTAATACAATGGCACTAAATTCATATCCTTCAATAATTACTCTGAATGTAAATGAGCCAATTCCCCCAAACAAAAGACACAGGGTATCAGATTGGATAAAAAAAGTAAGACCTATTGATACACTGTCTGCAAGAGATTGATTTTAGATGTAGTCATCTCCAGATTGAAAATGAGGGGGTGGAAAATCATTTATCATGCTAATGGACATCAAAAGAAAGCTGGGGTGGTGATCCTTATATCAGACAAATAAGATTTTATTTTTTTTTAAAGATTTTATTTATTTATTTGACAGAGCGAGAGAGGGAACACAAGCAGGGGGAGTGGAAGAGAAAGAAGCAGGCTCCCAGAGGAGCAGGGAGTCCAATGTGGGACTCGACCCCAGGACTCCGAGATCATGCCCTGAGCCAAAGGCAGATGCTTAACGACTGAGTCACCCAGGCACCCCAAGACAAATAAGATTTTAAACCAAAAACTGTAATAAGAAATGAGGAAGGACACTATATCATAATTAAAGGGTCTATCCAACAAAAAGATGTAACAATTGTAAATATTTATGCCCCTAACATGGGAGCAGCCAATTATATAAGCTTATTCATAACAAAATTAAAGAAACACATTGATAATAATACAATAATAGTAGGGGACTTTAACATCCCCCTCACTGCAATGGACAGATCATCTAAGCAGAAGATCAACAGGGAAATAAGGGCTGTGAATGACACACTGGACGAGATGGACTTCACAGATATATTCAGAACATTCCATCCTAAAGCAGCAGAACACACATTCTTCTCCAGTGCACATGGAACATTCTCCAGAATAGATCACATCCTGGGTCATAAATCAGGTCTCAACAAGTATCAAAAGATTGGGATCATTCCCTGCATATTACAGACCACAGTGCTTTGAAACTGGAACTCAATCACAAGACGAAATTTGGAAAGAACTCAAATACATGGAGGCTAAAGAGCATTCTACTAAAGAATGAATGGGTCAACTAGGAAATTAAAGAAGAATTCTAAAAATTCATAGAAACAAATGAAAATGAAAACACAACTGTTCAAAACCTTTGGGATGCAGCAAAGGCGATCCTAAGAGGGAAATATATAGCACTACAAGCCTTTCTTAAGAAACAAGAAAGGTCTCAAATGAATAACCCAAACTTACACCTAAAGGAGCTGGGGAAAGAACAGCAAATAAAGCCTAAATCCAGCAGGAGAAGGGAAATAATCAAGATTAGAACAGAAATCAATGAACTAGAAACCAAACGAACAGTAGAACAGATCAACAAAACTAGTAGCTGGTCCTTTGAAAGAATGAATAAGATTGATAAACCCCTGGCCAGACTTATCAAAAAGAAAAGAGAAATGACCCAAATAAATAAAATCATGAATGAAAGAGGAGAGATAGCAACCAACACCAAAGAAATACAAATAAGTATAAGAACATACTATGAGCAACTATATGCCAACAAATTAGGCAATCTGGAAGAAATGGATGCATTTCTAGAAACTGAACCAGGAAGAAATAGAAAACCTGAACAGACCCACAACCAGCAAGGAAATTGAAGCAGTAATCAAAAATCTCCCAACAAACAAGGGCTCAGTACCGGATGGCTTCCCAAGGGACTTCTACCAAGCATTTTAAAGAACAAATAATACCTATTCTTCTGAAGCTGTTTCAAAAAAAAGAAACAGAAGGACAATTTTCAAACTCTTTTATGAGGCCAGCATTACCTTGATCCCAAAACCAGACAAAGACCCCACCAAAAAGGAGAATTATAGGCCAATGTCCCTGATGAACATGGATACAAAAATTCTTACCAAAATACTAGTCAATAGGATCCAACACTACATTAAATGGATTATTCACCATGACCAAGTGGGATTTATTCCTGGGCTGCAAGCGTGGTTCAATATCTGCAAATTGATCAGTGTGATACACTACATAAATAAAAGGACAAGAATATATGATCTTCTCAATAGATGCAGAAAAAGCATTTGACAAAGTACGGCATCCTTTCTTGATTAAAACTCTTCACAGTGTAGGTATGGAGGGAACATACCTCAATATTATAAAAAGCCATATATGAAAAGCTCACAGCAAATATCATTCTCAATGGGGAAAAACAGAGCTTTTCCCCTAAGGTCAGGAACATAGCAGCGATGTCCACTATCACCATTGCTGTTCAACACAGTACTAGAAGTCCTAGCCTCAGCAATCTGACAACAAAAAGAAATAAAAGGCATCTGAATTGGCTCACTCTTTCCAGATGACATGATACTCTATGTGGAAAACCCAAAAGACTGCACCTCATAATCGCTAGAACTCATACAGGAATTCAGCAATGTGGCAGGATATAAAATCAATGCACAGAAATCAGTTGTATTCCTAAACATTAACAATGAGACAGAAGAAAGAGAAATAAGGAGTCGATCCCATTTACAATTACACCCAAAACCATAAGATACCTAGGAATAAACCTAACCAAAGAGGCAAAGGATCTATACTCAGAAAACTAGAGAACGCTCATGAAAGAAATTGAGGAAGACACAAAGAATTGAAAAAACCTTCCATGCTCATGGATTGGAAGAACAAATACTGTTAAAATGTCTATGCTACTTAGAGCAAATTACACATTCAGTGCAATCCCTATCAAAATACCATCAACTTTTTTCACAGAGCTGGAACAAATAATTCTAAAATTTGTATGAAACAAGAAAAGACCCCAAATAGCCAAAGTAATGTTGAAAAAGAAAACCAAAGCTAGAGGCATCACAATTCCAGCCTTCAAGCTCTATTACAAAGCTGTAATCATTAAGACAGTATGGTACTGGCACAAAAATAGACACATAGGTCAGTAGAACAGAATAGAAAACCCAGAAATGGACCCTCAACTGTATGGTCAACTAATCTTCGACAGAGCAGGAAAGAATATCCAATGGAAAAAAGACAGTCTCTTCAACAAATGGTGTTAGGAAAATTGGACAGCCACATGCAGAAGAATGAAACTATACCATTTCCTTACATTATATCCAAAAATAGACTCAAAATGGATGAAAGACCTAAATGTGAGACAGGAATCCATCAAAATCCTTGAGGAGAACATAGGCAGCAACATCTGTGACCTTGGTCGCAGCAACTTCTTGCTATACACGTCTCCAAAGACAAGGGAAACAAAAGCAAAAATGAACTAGTGGGACTTCATCAAGATAAAAAGCTTTTGCACAACAAAGGAAACAGTTGACAAAACCAAAAGACAACTGACAGAATGGGAGAAGATATTTGCAAATGACATATTAGATAAAGGGCTAGTATCCAAATCTATAAAGAACTTATCAAACTCAACACCCAAAGAACAAATAATCCAATCAAAAAATGGACAGAAGACATGAACAAACATTTCTCCAAAGAAGACATACAAATGGCCAACGGACACATGAAAAAATGCTCAACATCACTCAGCATCAGGGAAATACAAATCAAAACCACAATGCAATACTACCTCATACCAGTCAGAATGGTTAAAATTAACAAGTCAGGAAACAACAGTTGTTGGCGAGGATTCAGAGAAAGGGGAACCCTTCTACACTGCTGGTGGGAATGCAGGCTGGTGCAGTCACTCTGGAAAACAGTATGGAGGTTCCTCAAAAAGTTGAAAATAGAGCTACCCTATGACCCAGCAATTGCACTACTGGGTATTTGCCCCAAAGATATAAATGTAGTGATCCGAAGGGGCACCTGCACCCCAATATTTATAGCAGCAATGTCCACAATAGCCAAACTAGGAAAAGAGCTGAGATGTCCATCGACAGATGAATGGATAAAGAAGATGCAGTATATATATACGATGGAATATCACACAGCCATCAGAAAAACAAAATCTTGCCATTTGCAATGACATGGTTGGAACTAGTGGGTATTATGCTAAGTGAAATAAGTCAATCAGAGAAAGATAATTATCATATGATCTCACTGATATGTAGAATTTAATAAACAAAACAGAGGATCATAGGGGAAGAGAGGAAAAAATAAAACAAGATGAAACCAGAGACAGAGACAAACCATAAGAGACTTTTAATCATAGGAAACAAACTGAGGGTTGCTGGAGGTGAGGGGGGTGTAGGGATGGGGTAACTGAGTGATGGAGGGCATGTGATGTAATGAGCACTGGGTATTATATTAGACTGATGAATCACAGGCCTGTATTTCTGAAACCAATAATACATTATATGTTAATTAATTGAATTTAAATTTAAAATGGTTAAACAAAGAAACATTTCATAATAATAAAGAGGTCAATTCATAAAGAATACATACCAATTCTAAAATTCATAAAACAAATTCTGATAAACTGAAAAGGTAAAGAAGTTTACAAAATCAGTAAAGAGGTAGACAAAAAAATAACATACAGAACTAGTAGTCACAAGTAGAAAAAAAAAATCAAGAACTATTTAGAATTTTTGACTAACATTATGAAAGAGGAAAAGCAGTAAAGCGTGGTTTAAAAAAGAAAAAATTAAGAAATTCTAAACATGTCAGTTTAATTATATGAATGCAATGAGTTGAATACCTTATTTCAAGAAATGCTATATATTTCTGTTTTCTGGATTGTTTTCTCAATTATTAACAATAAGAAGAAAATGTATTATGCTTCTTACTTTTTACAATAAAATCAAATTCTATTCATCTAATTTTAAGAAGGAAGAATCAAACACAATTGGGAGGTACACATAAAGAAGTGCTTAGAAGGAGTTATTGGCTGGGTGGCTCAGTTGGTTAAGTGTCTGCCTTCGGCTCAGGTCATGATCCCAGGGTCCTGGGATTAAGTCCTGCAGCTCTGGGGATCGAGTCCTGCATTGGGCTCCTTGCTCAGAAGGGAGCCTACTTCGCCCTCTGCATGCCATTACCCCTGCTTGTGCTTTCCCTCTCTCTCTCTCTCTCCCTCTGACAAATAAATAAATAAAAATCTTTAAAATAAGAAAGGAGTTATTACTAAAAATAGAAAAGTATTAAATGCTAATAATAGAAAAGAAGAAAGATCTGTAATTAATGACGAAAATTCTACTTAAGAAGCTAACGAAACAGGTGATTTAAAAGTCAGAATAAGCAGAAAGAAGAAAATAACAAAGATGAAAAAAGAAATCGATGAAATAGAAAATGGGCAAACAATAGAGATAATCGATATATACAAAGGTTGCTCTTTGAGAAGAGCCATAAAATTGATAAACTGCTAGTAAGATTGCTTAAATAAAGGAAGACAATACACTGACCAACGTCAGAAATGAGAGAGGGAACATTACTACAGAATCTAGATATTAGAAAAAATAAGGCAATATTATGAACAACTATATGTTAATAAATTTGACATCTAAATTAACATCACGGATAATTTATTGAAGATACAGATTACAAAACTGACGCAAAAAGAAACATAAAATCTAAACAGCATTATATCAATTTTAAAAATTGAATCTGTAATTAAAAACACTTCCATAAAGAAAACTCCAGGTCAAGACGGCTTCACTGGTGGACCTATCCTTTAAGGCAAAGTAATACCAGACCCAAAACAAACCTAGAAAAAAGAGAGGAGGAGGGAACACTGCCTAATACATTTTATGAGGTTCTCATTAAACTTACATTAAAATCAGACAAAGAGATCCAAATAAATAAAGTGACAGGTCAATGGATGGAAATGAATGAATCTTAACAGAATTCTACCAAAAATGGATCCTTCAGAATGTAAGGGGGTGGTACAAAGTTCACTCAACGGTCAAAGACCAATCAATGTAATTCAATATATTAAGGAGGGCACGTGTTGTGATGAGCACTGGGTGTTATACGCAACTAATGAATCGTTGAACACTACATCAAAAACCAATGATGTACTATATGCCCGCTAACCGAACATGAATAAAAATAAACAAGTATGTAAATAAATAAATACATTTGACATAAATTAATTTTTAAAAGTATGCTCATGTAAATAGATGCAAAAATTTTTGTTACTATATTCAACCTCTATCGAAGAGGAAAATTCAGCAAATTAAGAAGAGTACTTTCTTACTTTCATAAAAAATGTAAGCATACTGACAATACTACGTGTCGGTGAATGCATAAAGCCACTGCAGCTCTCATACATTACTGGTGGGACTGTAAAATGGTACAACTGCTTTGAAAAAGTTTGGCAGTTTCTTAAAAAGTTTAATATACAATGGCCATATGACCCATTAATTCAATGCTTGGGTATTTAAAAATGAAAACATATCCCACACAAAAGTAGACCCGGCTATTCATAGCAGCTTTATTCCTAATAACCCTAAATGGGACACAACCCAAATGTCCATCAGAGGTGAATGGATAATCAGATTATCATATATTCACACAATGGAATACTCTTTGGCAATAAAAAGTAACACACTACTGACAAATGCAAAAGAAAAATAGAGTAAATCTTTAAAAAAATCAGTGAATGAAGATTCCTGAAAATACATCATGTATAATTCCATTTAAATGAATTCCAGAAAAGAAAAAACTAATCCACAGAATATTGGCTACCTAGCGCTAAAGGTCAGAGGACAGGTTGACTGGGAAGGGGCACAATGAAACTTTTTGGTAGGGGGATGAACATTTTCTGTATCTTGATTATGGCATTAATTACATGCGTACATGAATTTGTCACAACTCATTAAAGTGTATATTTAAAGTGGTTGCATTTTCCTACATGAACTATACCTCAATAAAACTGATTTAGAGACAAACTGAACAAATATCCACAAATTGAATAGTTATAGGAAAAGCAAAATTCTACCTAACAGTTTATTAGATGAGGTAAGTTACTGTAAGTTACTGTTCTAATGAAAATGCTATTATGAAAAGATTAAGGGTTTCCTTTATAATAAGAAATAATAGAAAATGCAATGATCGTGTCTCTGTCTGAGGGGCATAGATAACTAAAAATGTTATTAAGTATAAGTCTTAATTAATGAACATGAATGATTATTCTATTCAAAGTAAATTTATAAGGCAAGACATAGACGTATTCATCAGCACAAGCAGCCTATGTTAATTTTCCTAGAGCAGACCACAAACTGGGTGGCTTAAAACAACAGACTTTTATTGTCTCACAATTTTGGAGGCTAGAAGATGAAATCAAGATGTCAGGGAGTCATATTTTCTTAGTCCTTTTGTGCTGCTATAACAAATACCATAGCCCAGGTAGCTTACAAACAACAGAAATTTATTTCTCACTGTTCTGGGGCCTGGGAGTCTGAGATCAGGGGGCCACATGATTGGCTGAGGGCTGTCTTCCGGGCTGCATACTTCTTGTATGCTCACTGGGTCGAAGAGGCAAGAGAGCTCTCTGAGCCTCCTTTACCAGGGCACTGATCCCATCCATGATGGCCCCACCCTCATGACCTAATCAGCAGGCAAAGTCCTTACCTCCTAATACCATCACTTTGGGGATTAGGTTTCAACAAACGAACTTGGGAGGGGACACATTCAGACCACAGCACTTTCTCTAAGGTTCCAGGCGGGAGAATCTATCCATGCCTTTTTCTTATCTTTTGGTATTTCTGCCAATCCCTGGTGTCCTCTGGTCTGTAGACAAATCATTCCAATCTCTGCTTCCACTGGCATTCTCCCTGTGTGTCTTTTGTCTCCTCTCCTTTTTTCTTCTATGGATACCAGTCATACTGGTTTACAGCCCACTCTAAAGACCTCATCTTAATTTGATTATATCTGCAAAGACCTTTTATCCAAATAAGGCCTCATTCACAGGTACTGGAGGATTAGGACTTTGTCATAACTTTTGGGGGACATGATTCAATCCATGCGTGCTCCAGATATCTGGCACACACAGACCAAAAATCTTTATTTCTATTACCATCGGTTATACTCTCTCACAATTTACAGCTCTTACAATTTCTCAGTTCTGACATGAATGTCCAGTACTTGTTTCTCCTTGTTTCTCTTTTGGTAAATATCTACATAGTTTACTATAAAATCAGCATATTTTATAAAACTGTTAACCTTATTTTATTTTTTTAAAGATTTTATTTATTTATGTGTCAGAGACAGAGGGAGAGCACACAAGCAGGGGGAGCTGCAGGCAGAGGGAGAAGGAGACTCCCTGCTAGTACGGAGCCCGATGCGGGACTCAATCCCAGGACTCTGAGATCATGACCTGAGCCAAAGGCGGACGCTTAACTGACTGAGCCACGAAATAGTTTACTTCGAAAGCAGCAGGTTTCAATTAATATATGCCAGAAAGTACTACACACAATCTTTAAAATATACAGGAATGTAAGAGCAGACTTCATGAACCGTATAAGGGAGTTAGCCCAGTGGTAACCCCAGCAACTCTCCACAACAGGCAGAACTAATGTTGGTGGAAGTTTCTCCTCCAATATGGGCTCTCCTGAGTCCTTCATGTTCTCTTTTCTGAGACTCCCAGATTTTACTACCATGCCTAGTTACCCTCTGGGTCAGTTCAAACACTCACATAAACTCTTTTTGGACTGTGAAAGAATTTGGTGTTAGCAACTACATTCAAGCAAGCCGATTCACCAGAAGTCTCATGTTAGTCCAACAGTTTGGCAAACATTCCAAGAACAGAAAAATTCCTTTCAACTTCATTTATGCCTCACATCCCTGGCTAATTTGTAAATTCCCTATTCTGGATTTCAACTCTTTCTTTCTTTCTCCCCAGATTTCCACCACTAATCTGGGCATGATTCATTTATTATCTGGGGCCTAGGTTCATCATATTTTTCGAATCAGGCTAAAATCACTGTCTTGGCTAATGAGTCACTGAGCTCTGCCCACAAAAAAACCTTTGACTGGCATTTGTCTTACTTACTGACCTTTGGCCTCTTACTCATTTCTTGAGCCAAACTACAGCGTTGGAATTTCTTTCTGGATGGACTCTTCAAGAGCTCACACTCCTGTCTCTTTATACTCTTAAAGTTCATTTTTCTCAACTCTCCATAAAGATCAAGGCTGCTAGTATTTTTCCCTAGAGATTAAAAAATACTTAAGATGACATATCTACAATTAGTAACTCCTCATTCTCCATTCACAATCTCTTTTGGAGGGGGTGTTGTCTTTTATAACCAGGCATTACTAAGTGAATAAGTGATGAAAACTTCAGAGAGAGAGGCATCGTCTAGAGAGTGTTGCCCCCACCGTTCGCACTGACACTCCTGGTAACCCCCAACCCCAAACTATTGCTCCCCAATAATCCTTCAGGTTGCAAAGAAGTTTTTTTCTGTTAATGAGAGATCTTTAGTTCCAAAGAAACACTGTTCATTCATGTGCTCTCTCACACACTCTTGCTCTTTCTGCTTAGTTTTCTCTACTGAAGAACTTGGAACACTCTTAGTACCCCAACTCTATAATGCACTCACCTCCATCCCTAGGAGTCCCCCAAAAGAAAAGACTGTTCCTTCCTAAAATTGGTCAAGCAATATCCCACAGGTAAGTGGACTCCATTGCATTTATATAATGCGGGACTGCTGATGGCCTTGCAAGTCAGTCTGGGACACTTCCACCCAACCTTCCCTGGCTCTCTCCCTCACTGGGCTCACACCTGCACCACAGGCTCCCTGGCATCTCCCTCCTTCCCTGCCCCTTGCCCCACCCCTTTTCTCCCACAGGTAACTGTTCCAATAAAACACGTGCATTTAATCCTGCCTTGGCATTTACCCAGACTAACACATCAGGATTAATAACTTATTTCAATTTATATTTCCCTGAAACTAGCAACTTTTAAATGGGTCCTCAGAAAATGGGTAAACAAACAGGGATTTTGTAAAGTAGACCTCAGATACAGAGTTCCTTTTTCTCCATTCATCCCCGCCTTGAAAAAGAGACTAACAAAAAAATTAGGCTTTTGAATAGTTGTATCAAATTAACACCTTTCCTAATATTGAGAGATTCTTCTTTATGTACAAATTCATCCAGTTTTAATAAGAAGGGAGCAAGTTAGGAACTGTTACTTGAAATTAGCTACTTAGGTGTCTGTTTCTATGATTCAACTGTAAGCTCCTAGAGGGTTGGCATCCCATTTCATTCCTTTTTTTACTGAGTACTGGGTTCGTAGCAGGTACTCAATAAATAATCTATTGAATGGAAGCAGGAAATGCTCAATCACGGTGAAGAATGAAGATGGGGAGGGTAGTTCCTAGACCCTTTGAGGGATATGAAAAAACGTAAAGTATATCTATTATCTTCATTATATAAACCATAGAAAATAAATTTCAAGTTCCACTTTACAAAATATAGAAAGCAAACATCAACAAAAATATTAGCTATACTTGGAATAAGCAAAAGATAAAGTGAGAAAGATTATAAAGAATTTATTTTAAACTGTTGAGAAACTTTGTAACAATGATACTCTATTGGTCAAAAACAGTTATCCTGCCCTTCTAAGAACTGTCCAATACATAACATCTGGATTTAGGAGAATAAGTTGCAATAATCATGTGGTTAGAGCCATAGACTATATATATATATATATATATATATATATATATATATATATATATATGCATATGCATATGCATATGTTTACTATATATTATATAAGATCTAGATTTCCTCCTACCAATAAACTTCACCATACTGTAGATGTACTCAAACTTCATTATTTATACACTGCCGCCAGACAGAATTCTATTTCTCCTTTATAAACAAAAAGAAAAGTCCTGTATCATCTTACCACTTCAGGTAAAGGAGTTTCTTTAAAATAAAATATTGATCCATCTAGATGATAGTGGAAAGTTAACATTTACAAAATAATTCCATGACAGTAAATGGAAATAGAACCAAAAGAATTCAGAGTTAGATAATTAGACCCCACAATTTTTGATTCTTTCATTGTCATTAAGAGGAAGAGCAATTTATTTCACCAACTGTTGGCATTTTTGTGATGATTAAATTCTTACTACAGCAATGAAAACAAGTGCATCAGTGGAAATCTCAAACAATGAAGCTTTAACTAGTATTTCCCATAACAGATGAATATGTCTAAATTATACCTTGTCACTGGGGAATTTTTGCTGTACATTAATGGATTTAAAATCTAATTAACTTCCCTATACTGTTTAAGAACACTACAATAATACTGGCTTGACTCATAACTGTTAAGTACACTTAGTGAACTGGAGAAAGTGGAAAAACATATTCCACATACCAGAGGCAGAAGAGGCAGAAAACATTTTTCTTCCTTTCCTTTTTATTATTTTCCCCAGAACCTTTTGCAAGTGGGATGAAATTAAAGAAGAAAGATATATCTAAAACAATCTATGGTAATTTAAAATGATTAATTCCAGGTCTTTTAACATATAAAACGCTCTAGTGGAAATTTTAGGTAGAGTAAATCCTGTCGCACTGCAAGTTGTCATGAAAGTATCTGACATCAGGAAGTCTAATTTTTGCACTACAAGCTTAGGAAGAAAATAAAACCATAGCTCTTCACATTTCAAATTAACATGTCACTTTTCCTATGAGTCAACCAAATAACAGATACGAATTGAAGTACCTACCAGTTTTAGGGCGTGATAAAACATTTCATGATGAGCCCCCAGTTAAAGGAACTAATCCTAAAGAATTTAACATGTGCTTTATAGGAAAAAATTAGAAAAGCAAATAATTCTAAGTAGTTAAACGGAAGTAATGAAAAATGAAAATTTTCAACTGAAGGTTAAGGAAAACAAAGAGACCTGTAATTTTAGAAAGTATGACAAATTTGGTAGCAGAATAGAAAAATATGTAATTTTCTAGAAGAGATATTTTTGATTTAATATAGAAAGCAATGAAATTCTGATTATAAAAAGTGAATAGGTAGAAAAGAAACATTTATCCCTTTTCCAAAGATACTATTTTCCTAGTTAAGCTGTCTGAAACCATTCAAACGAATAGAGGACACCTCAAAAAATTGCTCACGAAATTTCATTATAAATGGCTTTTGGTAACAAAATATGGCATACATATTAAAAATAAGCAAGCTTTCATGCTATGGCATTTTCTTTCTTTTCTTCATCCAACAAATATTTATGGAGCCCCTAGCACATAATTAAGCATTATTCTAGTGCTACAGATACAGCATGAACAAAATGGACTAAAATCCTAGCCAACATGGAATTTATTTTCTAAGTGAAATAAATGACAAGCAAGAAAATAAGTAAAAGATCTAGTATGTTCCATTCTACTCCTATTCCGTTGTCATTCTGCCCTAATATTGTGCTTTGATTTAATGCTACTGGATGTAGTTTAAGTAAAATTATAATGTGATAAAAGCCTTTTGATATTTCCATAAACCCTCTTGGCCCAGTTCTAAGGTAGATCTGTCTTTAAAGGATTACCATGATATAAACCAGGGATCACCAAACTTTTTCTGTAATGAGTCACATATAAATATTTTAGGCTTTGCAGGCCACCTAGGATGTATGTCACATGTTCTCCATTTTTTTTTTAACCCTTTAAGAATGTAAAACCACTCTTATCTCACAGGCTATACAAAAACGTGCCAGGGGCTGAATCTGGCCTCCAACCTCTGCCCAAAATCTGAGTATCTGAGTATCCCCACTTTTAAGTGGCTAGCCTCAGTACTACATTTCCTGGTTTCTTTTACGTTTATTCTTCTGCTCTTTATTATTCATTTTCCAAAATTTAATAAAACATTCTTTTCTAGAGCTACAACACTTCCAACCAGAGCAGCCTCAAAGTCAGTTCCAAAGAGCCAGGCTACCTGCTCTATTTCACACAAGCAACAGAAAAATGTTCTTGGCAGAAAACCCTTCCTAAGTCTCTATGCTTTAGAGAGATATGGTGGTGGAGATTGTAGACGCTCTCCCATGACTTCCTACGGCAGTCACAGAGAAAGTCTAACGTCCCCTTACCTTGCTGGAGGAACATCGATATTGGAAGAAACAACTTTTCGTTTTTGCTCAAGGAGACAGATGGAGCGAGTGTTTTCTTTTTCATGGTCGAGGGCTCGGTTGGCTTTTTTGGTGTCTGCTGTTTTCACATCTTCTTCCATGGCCAAGGGAAACAAGTGTTGATGAGACATTTTTTTACTAGAGTCACGTTTTAAGTCCTCTGGTTGAAATGTGAAGGTCATTTCCCGCTTAACGCTCCCCACCTGTGAAACGAAACACAACAATTCTTACTTGCCAGAACCTCAGCTTTGCATGACTATATGCAGATGACCCTAGAAACGACCACAGATCGGAGACCTCCTTGTTCATGTTGAAGATTTTACAGCTTAAATGAGAAAAATATAACATAAAAATAAAATAGCTGACGTTACGAAGTAACAGACATTTGATGCATCGCCTGTCGTCACGCAAACAAAGCAGCGTCACAAACATAAAAGGAAAGTTCCAGGCGTACGAACTGTGAAGACTGGACAGCATAATGCTCCTAAAACAAATCTGAATATGTAATGCATCGCTGGTTTCTCTTCCACAACTGAGATACTTAAGTAAATAAATTCTCAAATATTTCACACTAATTATGTTGAATAGAAGAGTGCTATAAACATAAAATGAGCCTTATCTTTGACTATGAATAATGATCTTAACCATACTCTCTCGTTCATGAAGAACTGTCTTTTATCTTTTATCTACAGCAGTTAAGATCTTAATGAAAACCCTTATTAGTAGGATGATAGAAAAGTCATTAATTTTTCTTACCATTTTTGACTAAATGCAACAATGCTTCAGTTTAAGACAAGTATAAAAGTAAGCCTCAGGACATGGACTCTGGTTATTTCAGAATTTGTGATGACTAAAAACAAAGACTGAAGTTAGAGATTTTTGTAAAGGTGGTTGGTATTGTGAGGTTTGGAGTGAACTTGTTAAAGTCATGAATGTACAAAGAAGAGCCAGAGGGGACGCCTGGGGGGCTCAGTCGGTTAAGTGTCTGCCTTCAGCTCAGGTCATGATCTCAGGGTCCTGGGACAGAGCCCAGGTTTGGGCTCCCTGCTTAGCAGGGATCTTGCTCCCCCCTCACCCTCTCCCTCTGCCCCTACCATGCTCGTGCTCTCTCCTATCTCACACTCTCCCTCTAAAATAAACAAACAAAATCTTTGAAAAAAGGAGAGTGAAAAAGAAAAGTGATCAGTACCCCACTGCTAAGTGGCCTGTGTTTCAAAATATGCACATCTGTTAAGGCATGTCATAGGTCCATTCAACAGTTCATCCTTTTTGTGGACTTAGTCTATAAAATCCATACATTCTCACTTACCCACTTAAATAGAGGATATGCTTGTTTCTTTCTTAATTTTAGGGAGGAGGAGAAGCTCAAAAAACCTGATCAAATAGATTTAGAATTATAGACGCTAAAGCCACAAACATAAGGCATTTTCAGAATAAAATGAGCATATGTATGTTCAATAATGGCAGACTGAAAACGTATGATATTAAAGACCAGTAATTTTCAGACTAAAGGGAAACTCTGAGGTATGCATGTTAGAGTCACAAGACCCACACACATATGAGAATTTCCAGAACCCAGGGATGAACTTGTGCCTTGGAATCCAGTTGGCTGGCATGTATCTTTCATATGAACACTGAGCTCTCTTCTCTCCCTGGCCTATACTTGTCAGGGCAAAATGATCTTCTTCTCATGGGGTTCCTGTCAGACCTAGCCCCAGGAAAATGGTTAGCCACTTTCGGTCTTCTTGCAACTCATTAAAAAGTTACCATTATTTCTTAAAATGAGTGCTTTTTGACATCAGTACACAATAGAAAAATAATAAAAAATATTTCAAACTTTAAAAAATTCAATGAATGTTCAATAAAAATGTAGCTTAGAAAATCAACAAATATAATTACTAATATTTCAAATATCCAGCACAAGTCACTTTCTTGTAACTTTTTCTGCCTGGAGGTAGGAGAGGGAGGTACTTTTTCACTTCATAGCACATCATTCCAAGCCTATGTTACAACAGGGATACACTAAACACCAGGCATAGAAGATGAAAACAAAACCCTGGTTTTGACTATTATAAATAGTTTCCCCCCAAGTGTCAAGTATTACATTAATTAAATATTTAAGTAGTCATTAGTATTAAGTTGTAGCAATAATTGACATCTATACCTCCCTTGGGGCTGACTGTACTGGGTAAATGAATTTAATCCAAAGACAGGGTTAGTGGAGAACGTTACAGGGAAGCTCAGCTTTTAGTTTCAAAATTTTAGGGGAAAAAATCCAGCATTCTAAAGCAAATTAATGCAAATAGAATAAATTTCCTATGGAAATTATGTTATAATTATATGTCACGCTGTTAGCCAAGACTTCATAAAAATATAGTAATATTCAATGTAAGCTATGTCTTCCATAATACATCCTAAACAAAAAATTAATCTCTCAACAGTAATCAGGGAAGTTTAGCAATGTAATGGATTTCAAAGACTATTTAGCCCAAACTCCTTATATTAAAAGTGGAACAAAGAGGAGTTAGAAATGGACCAAAGAGGACAAAAAAATATAGCGATGAGTAAGAGATTTTAGATACTTTGAGTCATGGATTCCACTGTTGTAAAACTGCTGGAAGGAGTGGGTGACAGGTGTAGATCTTCATTATATTACTAAGCTTCAAAGTTCACATATAAAGATTACATGTTCTTTCTAATACTCTTTTATCCGTATCAGATATTTACATTTAAAAGTTTTTTTTTAAAAGAAGAGTTCACAGGAAAGTAGAGAGTGGGGAGAGTGCATGAAGTCAAATCTTGAGAAGCTGGGCTCTGAAATGGCTCAGAGGGATAGGATGGTGGCTGGAGAGGATGCTGGACAAGGGAAAATGTTCTAAGATGAAAGGTAATAGAGCATGTTTGAATGCTGAGTCAGAATGGAAAGAAAGGGATGAATCCGGTTAGTAGTAGCAGAAGGGACAGGACCAGTGTCTAGTTGTCGCACCTCTAGCAGATTACCAGAAGCACACAACAAAAGGAACATATGAACACCGATTAAATTTGAACCCCTATTAGATTAGCAGAACAAAGCAGCTAAAGGAAGATATGGTTCCATTTATATGAGATTTCCAGAAAAGGCAAATCTATAAAGACAAAAAAACAGATCAATGATTGCCTGGGGCTGGGGTTGGGAGTAAGAAACAGACAGTAAATGCATGCCAGAGAACTTTCCATGGTGGGGGAAATGTTCTAGAACTAGACTGTAATGATATTTGTATAATGCTATAATTTTATTAAAAACCCTTGAACTGTATTCTTAAAATGAGATGCATATTATGGTATGTAGATTATACCTCAACAGTACAGCTAATTAAAAAAAAAAAAAAGAAGAAGAAGAAGAACTAAGCCGGGAGTAACTGGTGTGGAAAGAATAGTCACAAGAAACTTGAGACCAGAAATTGGGAAACTGTGCTTATAAAGAGGTTCCATAAAGTCTGAGTCTTTTCTTTTTTTTTTTGAAACACAAGTGACATGGCAAGCCAGGCCACTGCAAGCAATTGTATGGTTATATCCTGCATACTGGTAAGATGGGGCTCGATCCTGTTCCCACTCAAGCCACATCCTTTGGCTTCATCACCCAATGAAAAGGGACACTTTTCTCATTCTTCCACCTGGAGAGGAATTTTTGTACATCTGTCCAAAGAGGGCACTCTTGTTTATTTTTTCCCCAATTTGCACAATGCCCTGGTGACAAAAGGAAAAGTCTTCTGATGATCTACATGGCCTGGGCCAAGTTAGCTTCCTTCCTGGAAGCGGATATCAATTAATTATGTGACTCCTATGAGCCAGATAGTTTTGACGATAGAAATGTTGAGGGTATCAGAAGAAGCACTCCATGCTACAGCTCATAAAGAGGCAAAGGTTTCAACACAGAAGACAGCCAGAAACGAAACAAACAAACAAACAAACACAATCTAGAAGGCCCAAGTGACGAATAATAAAGAAAAACAGCAAGACCACTGACTAGGAATTTCTAGGAGGACAAACAAGGCTAAGGTTTAGGAATAATCTTAGTCTAGATTAAGAAAAAATAAAGTGTCTCCTGCCCAGGAAAGGATTCATCTGACTACCCCACACTAAGACTGGATGTCAGAAGGTAGTAGTATTTGACTTTGGCTGTCACATTTCATGATGGACGCTGACAAATTGGAACAAACACAACAGAATGATCAGCATGGCAAAGCATCTTAGTAGGAGGAATTGGGAATATTTTGTCTAGAAAATAGAAAGGTTATGCCCCACACATCTGCTCTTAGATGAATGGAGAGCTCTCTTGAAGAAAAGGAATTTGAGTTCTTCTGTATTTCTCTAGAAACGGAGTCAATGGCATCCACTTCTGCTTCTAGCTAACTCCCTTCTGACCTTACAGTTTACTTGCTCTTCGTCTTTTCTTCTTTTTACTCTTGTGCCACATTGTAAATGAAATATTGTGTATCTATAAGAAATATTACTTTCTACTTAACTGTGTTTTCATGGAGTCATAAACTGTGAACTAGGTAGATTCTCAGAAGCTACCTCATCTCACTTAAACATTTTCTTTTTCACTGTTTCTGTAGAGTTTAAATGTACTTTTCATTTTTAAAAGTATTACAAAATATATGCTTGTTATTAAATTTTCAATAAAAATGTGTATAAAATAAAATGGGGAAAGCTTTCTATTCCTCCCCATCCCTTTCCCAGCCCTGCCCAGTCATGTCCAATCTTGAGAGAGAACAGCTTTTAACAATTTACTGCAACACTTCAAATTACTTGAAATGCATTAAATACCTATCAATGTATACATACTGTTTGGAGCATCTATACATGAATGTGATTATACTACATGTATTACTCTGCAACTTATTTTCTCATTTCACAATAAATCATGGGCAACATTTTCATGTTAGTAATAGATCTACTAATTTTTTAAAACACTGAAAACTGTAACCGTTCATGAGATTAGATTTCTTTTCCTGACTGACACTAGGTTCTTTTCAATTTTTCATTATTAAAAATAATTCTACAATGACCATCCTTGTGTATGTATGCATAGAGCTTTATGCATTTGTGCAAGCTTTTTTCTGCAGGAAAAATTCCTGGAGGTTGGAATTTTTGAATCAAACAACCAAAATGTTCTTCACTGGGGAACAAAGTCTGGAACACCCACACGATGGACATACCATTAAGTCACCAAAGGAAGGTCATGAGAATATATCCATGATTTATTAAGAGGAAAACATTTATCCATGATCTATTAAGAGAAACAGGCAAGTTGCAGACTAATACGTTAGGCATGATTGCACTGCATTTAAAAAACAGAGTAGTTTGTTAAAAAGCTATACACCTTAAGGAATAGAAGACTGAATGGGCCAAGAGGGCACTTTGACTTCTTTTCTTATATAATTAGAAATACCTATGGATGGGCACACACACACACACGCACGCACACAATTTTTAGGTGGTGAGATTATGGAAGACTTTTATGTATTTAAGGTTTTCAAATTTAAAAAAATTAACATAAAGACAATTTAAAAAAAAAGATTCACAAAAATTATGAGGAGTAATGCTCTGTGCTAAACGACATATAAGGAAACTGGGACTCTCAACTACTGTTGGAGGGAGCATACATGTTATAGGAGGCCCACCTGGTGAAAGGTAGCAAATTTAAGTGAGCACCCCTTTGTTTTAGCAATTCTACATCTAAGGAAAGAAAAGAGAAAAGCACACAAAGATATTTATCTCAGAACTTTTTTTTTTTTACAGAACTACTTATAACATTAAACAAATGCAAATTCCTTAAACACATCAATAAATTTGGGGTTAAGTATGCATAAACAAAAGGTATGGTTAAAAACTGAGACGTATCTCTATATTTATTAAAATGGAAAGACATTTAATGTATTAACTGAAAACAAAAGAAATCCAAATAAGTATATGTAATATGATCTCAGGGAAAAGGGATGTGTGCATATAAAGAGGAAGAAAATTCTAAAACGACATTCCAAAATGTTAGGAATGGTTTTCCTTGGGAGCAGATTTATATGCCAATTTTGCTTTCTGTTTTGTTTGCATATAATTTGGTATTTTAAAACCTATGAAGTTATTCCATGATGAAAAAATACACACCATTTTTATATAATTGTTTCTCAAGAATCTGGCACTTATGTAGGTAATACTCTTTCTTCCACTAGCTTTCAATTATTAGTATATATGCATATATTAAAAGAGAAAATGAATTACTTAAAATAATATTCACTTGCACTATTATTTTCACTGATTATCAGCACCTCTCAATCATATTGTATTACAATAACTACCATTGAATTCCTTCTTTCTACCCAACACAGAAGCCCTTCATGCAGCACATCACAGATACATGCATTATCCAGTGTAATTTTTTGCATAGGAACAAAGCTTCAGTGTTCAATTATATGAGAACACTACCAATTACTGAGTTAATGAGCAAATAAAACTCGAATTTTTTATTCCAATGAACAGCTTTTGTTTTCCTAAAAGAAGATAAACAGCATAACTATAAATATGATATACTAGGGAAAATTGCAATATTTTAAACAAGACGTTAACGGTATCTATTTAAATCTTGAATTTCTCTAAATGGTGTCCTTTGTAAATTGGATGCCACTTTCTAAGACAGGGACTGAAGCTCATCAGCTTTTCTCAATACAAAAACATCTGGTTTTCACAGCTCATCAGAAAAGAGGATGGCTTCTAACATCAGCCCACTTACTTGATCAATCCCTTCTTCTGTCTACACTCAAGTGCATTCCAGGCCACCTTAATCCTAACACCCTCCCTATGGATTTGCAGAAGTAAGATGCCAAAAAGCATGTGTCAACACTCACTCTTGGAAACTGTCCTTGCTTACTCATCTCAACCCAATAAAATTTGAGGAGTTGGCTCTGGAGATTAACTGGATTTCCAGGAATAATCTGCAGAAAGCCAACCCTTTTGCCTTTTGGGGCTTTCTGCATTTAAGAAAGTAAAATTGAAATTCTGGAAAAGAGAATGAAATTCATGCCATAGCAAAACCACGCTTGGAGTGCAAGCCTTAGGAAGCAAGTGAATAGTCTACTTGGCCAAGCAACTCTTTAAGACTTTTTCATTCACCAGGAAACTAGATAGTCATACCTGAAAAACTTTGTAAGAGAATTTTTCCTATTTCAGATTGTGTTTCCCCACATTAGGATTTATTTTTTAAACTTGCTTTCAAAACACATAAATATACATTACATATTTAGCGACTGATGACCACGGCTATATCAACCACAGTGTGAAATATGTAGTCAGACCCAAAGATTTTCGAACATGTCACACAGAAAGCAAGGGTTATATTAATAATAGGAACAACTGATTGTAAATTAATTTAAAATATTACCACTCAGGGTCATGCTCAAAGAAAGATGGGACTCTTGAGTCAATTGTCAAAAAGTATGTCCAGAAATAGTCAACAGAACTCTACTCATCACTTTAGATTAAATTCTTCAAATTTCATGCTAGGTACACAGAAAAATAAGTTGCATGGCAAATCTATCCAGTCCTAATGAATAGGTGTAATAGAAACACTTTAAAAACAATTGCTTCCAATTGCTAGGCCCTTGATTATACTATTCCCTTAGCCCTCTGAAACCAATGAAGTGTTTGACTGCTTTATCCTCAAGTATATTATTTCTCTGTACCAAGACAGTAAATGGCAGATGAAAGTCAGACTGGTTTTGTGGTGGGAAGATGGGGCAAGAAGTAAAACTCATCACAACAGAGTTGAAACGCCGTGTTAGGTTCTGGCATCATGCATTCTAACCATACAAGTACACCACCTCAGCAATCAGAGCTGTTAATGCTGGGTTTACTACAGCAAGTTTTAACTTTAATATCCTCACAACTTAATAGTCAACAAAGCATGACTTGGCTTGCCTAATGGCAGATTAGTCAGCTGCACATTTAGCAAAGTTATTGCAAAAATCTTTGGTGGAAGACTTCTTGGCTGAAGTTTCAAACCTTCTATTAAAATTATGCAAGTGAGAACACAAAACTTAAGTTTTTTTTTTTTAAATCCTTTCTGAAAAGCCCTGAATGGAAACCCCTACTTCTGTAAAGTACAGTATAGACCTCAGTCTCAGTTAAAGTCACCTGCATATCTTTTCCAACCAAATGTAAGGAGAGAGGGGAAATCAATATCAATGTGGCTCAACCTTATTGGATTTAACTTCAGTATATAGAATTTTTAATTTATCACATCAATTAGGTATTCCATTTGTTTTATATAAATCAATGTTTAACTCAACCAATCATATCCAATCCATGGGAAAATGCTGTGGCCTTTACCTTCCAAATATATCCAAAATCCAGTCACTTCCCACCACCTTCCACAGCCAAACCACCATCACCTCTTGCCAGGATTTGTACGATAGTTTCCTCCCTGGATCCCTGTTTGCATTCTTTCCCCTCCTCCTACATGCCCCAGTTCCTTCTCAGTAGCAGTAGCCAGTCTTATCTCTCAAAAACAAGAGTCAGATCATGCCCTTCCTTATTGCAGAACCCTCCAATGGCTCCCCATTTTGCACAGAATAAAAGCCAAAGTCCTTGCAGTGGCCTCCAGGGCCTCATCTGAGCTGGCTTCTTTCTATTCTTCCTTCTCCCTCTCCTGCTTCTTCCCCAACCTGTGCTGGCCTTGAACGTGCCAGACACACCCCTGCCTTGGGGCCTTTCCACTGGCCACCCGATCTTCCAGAATGTTCTTCCTTCATATACCTACACTGCTTGCTTCCTCACCCTTTCATTCTTTGTGCAAATGTCTCCACCCTCTCTAAAGCTGATGCACTTTTCTCCCACTCCACATCTGCCATATTCTATTTTATATTGTTCTTTAGCGCTTACCATTTCACAACGAACCGTATAATTTACTGTTTATTATGTTTATAGTCCTGGCTGCTCCACCAGCCCAGGATGCTCTTAAGGATAGACATTTTTTGTTTTATGTACTGATGTTTCCCAGCACCTAAAAGAGTGTCTGAAACACAGTGGACCCTCACTAAGTATTTGGGGAATAAATAAATGAATGAATTTTCAGATGATTTTATGTGCTATATGGTAGCACCTACCAATAGAATCTAAGGAGGATGGATGCCAAGTTCCTGAGGCTGCAAAGCATGGGGTTCCTCGGTCTAAAAGAAATCTCCTAAGCTACCAGAAATAGTGAATTGTGCTATATTTAGGGAAGAAATAAGTGAAGCACAGAGTGGTCACATCTTAATCCCTTCCTTATCAAAATATTCAACTTTATTTCATGAAGGACTTTATCTCTAGGAATGTAATCTTTATTTTATAATAAAATCTATAGAGAAAATAGGATTTATTTTACTTTTTAAATTTAGGGACTCTGGACCTTCCTTCTACAAATATCACCAGGTTAATCCAGGACAAACCTACAGAGAGAAAATAAGGCATAATTTCAGAAGCAAGGCACGGTTAAAGTTGTATGATTTTCAAAACTCCTGGGGAGTGAAGATTCCTGGACAGTAAAGTGTTAGGAGCAGGTCATCAAGCAGCCTGGTCCCCAGGGATGCCAAGGGACACTTCCCCACACCTGCCTGTGGCTCCCAGCAGAGCCAGCCACTTGCTCTCCAGGGAATCCTAACATTTGCAGTCGAGAATAACAATGATAATCCATGCCGTCTTCAGTTTCTTCCACATTGGGTTTACAGTGACTGAGCCCCACCTGACGTGTTTTTCTTAGAAGCTTTTTTCTGAAGGCATAGAGGCAGCTGTTTTACTGAGAGACAGTTGACCTATAGAAGACTGTCCATACCAATTGCTGTGACTGCCACACAGAGCCTCAGTGATTGCCACTGCCACTGCCAGTGGCCCTTGGGCACAGAACAGACCTCCGTTGTCTCTAACCTTTCCTTCTCGGAGGCTCTTCCCCAGGGACCCCTCTCATCACCTTACCCCCGACCCATCACACTGAATAGAAGGGCTACTCCAGAGGCGGCAAACTTCACAGGGCCTTTCCCACACCCCTATGGAAGCCCATCCCCTGTCTCCCTGAGGGCCCCTCTGCCCTTCTTCTCAGCATCTCTGAGTTCCCTTGACCCACCTGGCCTGAATCCTAGGCACAAACACACAGCAAGAAAAAGGAGATTCATGGGAACTCAAGCAGTATGTTAAAGCTCATTTTAAACATGGGTTAAATAGTTATTTGCCTCTGACCTGGGAACCAAATCAGGCTTTAAAACATGGTTTCTCTGACCAAACCGCACATTTCCCAAAGTGGTTGGAATAGAACTTTATGGACAGTTGTCGAATGTATTTCTGATACGTATCAATAAAAAGGCAAATCAGTTCTTGAAGAGAATATTGCACAATTTGTCTGGGCACAAACAGGGCCAAGAGAGTCTTTTCTTTCAGGAATCTGATAGGAGAGAGCTAGAAACTGGTGTCGATTAGTGGCGGTGGCTGGAAACGACAGTGCAGGTGACGTGGCCAGGCCGTGTGCACATGAGAAACTAGAGGAAACCAGGGAAGAGTGAAGAGGAGGGATGAGCAGACTCTGGAGAGAAACAGGAGCAGAGGGCAGAAGGATCCTCAGACAGACGGGGTCTGGAGGCTGCCTCATGTCCCCACACTCCAGTCCTATGCCTGTCCACACCTGAGCGCCGGCTGCAGGCTGTCTCCTGCTACAGGCCTCGATCTTCCCCTCATAAACATAATCGCCACCCACCCACCTCATCCCACTTTTCTTTTCTCTCAAACCAGCGCTGATTTCCACTTCTTGCAACAAAAAGCAAAAGTGTGAGACTATCTAACCCAATACCTTGACTTCCTTTGGCCATAGGGCTGTAAAGATAGCTCTCAAACTCAACAGTGGTTGCCACAGTCTGATAAAGCTTGTTTAACTTTCAGAGAGATTAAGAGGCACATTTTCAGAAGAAAAAAGAATAATGGTTGCTCAAGTTTCTTCCTTCAATATACATTTCACTTAAAATACAATTCATTATTCCTTGGATCGGTAACCAGCAGGTGAAATTAAAAACTAAAGTTGAAAACGAATGAATTCACACTTTAGCTTGGGTTGTGCTCTTAATTCACAGACAGCCAATCACTTTAACTAGCTGCACAGATGACTAAATAAAATCTGTTAATAAATGCAGCTAGAGTGTATTCAAAAAATTAAGCAGCACATATTAGAATAAATTTGTATATCTGCTGATCATAAATTTAATTCTTTAAAATAAAGGTCCAACTGGTATATAAGGGAGTAGATAGTAATAAGAGGGAGAAATCTCTCCCACTTCAGCACAGGCTATCATAAGAAGGCAGATGGGTCAACAGAAGAACTGGGCTAACCCACGATAGATGATTGCAGGCAAACCTTAAGAGAAAAAGGCGTGCTTATGGCATTTCAGCCTGTTCATGATCCTTTCTTCCTGCCTGGATGTTTGTGGACCTCATGTTTGCTTGGCCAGCTATAATAAATGTGCAAATGTGTGTGTGTGTGTGTGTGTGTGTGTGTGTGTGTGAGAGCGAGAGAGAGAGAGAGAGAGCATGTATGTATAAATGAATAAATAAATATAACACACATATACATATGTCTTAGCAATTCTGTTCCTGCTAGAACCAGACTGATACAATATAAAATGTGGCATAAAGTATTTATGTTTTACCCATCTCTCTCCTCCCGTGGTCCAGAAGCTACTTGGAGGAGGAGAAAAGTTTTGCTTAGCTTTGTATCTGATATATACATCAGATTTATTTGATACCTGTTATAAGCATTCTTGGCACACACTGGGTGCTTGATAAATGTTTGCTTAGTTAATGTAAGTAAGTGATGATAATATGGCAGTGGGGCCAGTCTGCAAGAGCTGAAAGGAAGATCTGTAAAGTCAAGGGACAGAGTGATTACTATTCCATATTCACAATATTCTAAAGTATACAGAAGACAATAACAAGAGTTAGTAGTACTAATAATAATGATGACTACATTTATGAAGGCTTTACTACATATAAGACATTGCCTTAAAATTTCTTCATACACATTATTTCACTCCAATCTCCCCCAAAATCCTAAGAGAACGATCCTGTTGTCTAAACTTTACAGGTAAAGAAACAAAAGCACCCAGAAATTACATAACTGACGCAAGGTCTCACAGATCTTTCCCCTCACCTGCTCTCTCCTTTACCTACCTCTCTATTGGTTACTTCCCATCAATAATCAAATATGCTCCAATATCTCTTATCTTGACCACTAACCCTGCTCAACGACTGCACCTCCGCTGTATTCCCTCTCACAGTCAAGTCACCAAGAAGATGTCCACATGAGCGCTCTTCCCTCCCCTACCTCCTCTTCCCTACCTCTTTGACTTATTGTAATCGATTTCTACTTCCAACAAAAGAAAAGATGCTTTTGCTGGAGTCACAGCGAACTATATATCACTAGATTTAATAAATGCACACCTTCCAATTTCCATTCTACAGTACTAAACACAATTAGACTCCTTGAAGCATCCTCTTTTCTTGGCTTCATTATAGCAGGATGAGTTCCAATTCGTATTTGCAGAAGGAAACAACAGAACCCTCTAGTTAGCTTACACAGGAAGAGGGTTTTTGGTAGTTCAGAAATCTCCAAGAAGCCTGGTGAGTCCGACTGGGATGTTCAAGAGGACAATGACACAAAGAAACCATGCTGAAAGATGAGCAGGAAGCAAGAGCCAGGAGAAGAGTCCAACCACATCGCAAGTCTGAACTAGAAAAACCACCGCAGCACTGCCTCCCACCACTCAGATCCCATGACAACAGGTACTGAAAACCAGAACTTCCATGACAGATGCCCCGGCAGCACCAGGAAACTTGGACACTGCATCTGTCAGAAGATGTCTTCCGCACGTGGCCACCCCTCACTGTCTTCTTGTGCCTCTTGTCACGTGCCTCATGTGTTGGTGGAACCGAAGGCACACACGGTTCTGGCTACAAGGTATTCATTCTGGGAAATTCTGGCCACAGCAGCACAGGAGAGTAACACAGGAGGGGAAGGCAGAAGTGCTGAATGAACCAATCTACAGTCTCTGTCACACCACATCCATTTCTAGATTTCCCTACTTTTGGTCTTTGCCGCCTCTTCTGTCTGCTACCGCCAACACACATTCTTAGTCTGTGCACTTCTCTCTTCTTCCATGGCTAACATCAGTTTTCACTTGGACTACTACAATTCCTTCCAGTCTAAATTACTTCCACTCTTAATCCCCAAGAATCCACACATTATGAGAGAATTGAATAAGAAAGAAGATTTTATAACTGTAACATACCCTACAAAATGATTTTTAATAAACTATTATTCTTAGTTTTAACTTTTAAACTTTTAAAGACATCATTTAAGTAGGAAGCTCACAACTTGAAGGTGCTGGAAAGATCCCCAGTCCAGATCTGTATCCCGATGGCTAAGAATAATGCCAGAAATTCTAACAATAGGGTTAAATCATACTTATATCATGAATCCAGCACCTCTGGCTAAACCATATAAAACTGGGATCAAATCCTAGCTCTTTCTGCACTTCAAGGTCCAGTCCTCTTCTTTAAAGAAGGGATTACAGGTGGGTAGAAAGGATTAAATGGAAATATCTCATAAAGTGACTGATCCATGGTAAATAGGCAATGAACTCTAGCCCTTTCTCTCTGTCAATACCTTATGGAGAATTAGTTTGTGAGAGCAATATATATCCATTGTGATGGCTAATGAAAGACAAAGGGCTGCAGCAATCTGATACAGGCTGAGTGTGGAAAAGGGACTACAAAAACACAGAAAAGGAGGCCCCGATGGAGGATGATGGGGCTCTGCTCAGAACAGTATGGGCCACTGGGGCAGCCAGAGGTAGGGAAGGCTTCTGGGAGCCTAGAGTGGGAAGTGGGTCATAAGAAAAATAGAGACAGCAATAGAACCAGGAAGAGATCTTGAAATCCATCTCACCTGCTTCAAAGCTGGTGCCTGGAGTGAGCCCAGTGGGGGGCCATCAGTGTCTCTGATCACTGTCCACATCACCCCACTTGCGGAGCTCTACCCTGCCTCAAAAAAGCCTAGGAAATAGGAACCACAGGAAGAGTAAGTGCTCAGCAATGACACATCATTCCTGGCTCTACTTTTTGTCCCAGGGCTTGTTTAACAACAGCAGCAATCTTCCCCAAATCAGTGCAATCCTACGTGAGTCTCCTTAACACAGACCCAGGGCAGGCCTGCAAGCGAGGCAGCAGGCCAAATGGAGGCTCACCTTCTCACCTGCTGATGGGCGCTTTCATCTTCAACTCAGGGAATGAGCCAAAAGACGACCCCACTTGGGCTGCTGCTAAAATGTACCCCGTGGCTATGAATCACTGCAAGTCAGGTAGAATAAACTATTTTCCACCAATATATCTGATATGTTTTGCCTATGAACTAACTCAATTTATAGGGGTTTTTTTTAGCTTTTTTTTTTAAATCAGGAACCTTATATTAGTATAAACTTCACTAATTTAGTAAAGTAGGAACTTTGTACTCATTTGCATATTCTAGAATAGTGATATTTAATATAGTACTTTCGGAGATGGACTTTGTAGGAGAAGGGATTTTGTCAGTAGTTTACAGACTCCGTATACTAACATTCTCCTTCCAAACACACCATGTGGCCCTGACACCCCTGGTATAAGAAATGAAACTTGGCTGGCAGCCAAGCAGTGCTCTCACAGGACCTTACACAGTGCAAAGACTTGTGCTCCTGAATGTCAAAGGTCACATATTCTGGGTTGTCTTTTTTTCAAGTTGAAACTTTTTGCTCATGTGCTAGCTATTTGAAGGATATTCTATAAAAAGAAGGTAAAATATGAATAAGCCACAATTTATTCTCTAGCTTCGAAAGGCAAATAAGTTGTTTACAGCCAAAAACATGTACATTCTTCCAGGAAAACAGCAGACAAGTGATAGACACTATATAAACACCTTCTGTATCCCTGTGTAACACACAGTTTTTAAGTATATGTTAATACATTAATTCCCAACTAAAATACCTCTTAGTTTTCTTATTTAAAGATTATTCTCATGGAACTCTTTATAAAAGAAGTTGTATAAAAGCTTTAAAGAAGATAAAAATTCTAAAGCTTGAATATTTATTCCAACCCACACATATACCAGTCTCCTTTCCCCCAGTGATAATGAGATATAAAGATATTTTAGTAGACCTTTGAAAAGAGTGTTTGCTTGAAAAGTAGTCATTCATTCAATAAATATTTTTACGAGGTGTTGTATGTAGGCAAAGGGGATAATAATGTGTGTGTGTGTGTGTGTGTGTGTGTGTGTGTGTATACTAAAAAGGTAAAAAGGTGCCTACACTCATGGAGCTTGCAGATTAGTGGGAGTGAGGGGCATAAATAAATGAATTGCACAAGCATAAATAATACTACAATTGTAGCACATGCTCTCGTAGGGAGGTATGTGGAAAAGCTATGAACACATACGAGGGGAAAAATTAGAATCTGGAAAGGCAACTGAGAAAGTGTCTTTGTTGGTTTGGGCCGCTATAACAAAAATACATAGGCTAGGTGGCTTAAACAAATATTTGCTCCTCACAATTTTGGAGGCCAAGAAGTCCAAGATCAAGGCACGGCAGATTTGGTGTCTGGTGAGGACCAGTTTCCTGGTTTACAAGGCAGAGAGGGAGAGCTCTGGACTCTTCATCTCTTTATAAGGACGTCAATTCCATCATGGGTATCCACCTCCATGACCTTACCTTAATCTAATTATCTCTGAAAGGCCCCATCTCCAAATACCATCAGTCCATATCAGGAAGCATGGCTGGATTGAGGTCTGACGAGAGGTAGAGCTATCTAAGTGAAGGGCAGTTGGGACAGGAAGGCATGGCAAGTTTAAGCACTAGGGGAAAAAATCACCAAAGCTGGAGACCAGAATAAGGGATGGTACAGGGCATGAGATGAAGTCAAGGAGATAGAGGAGCCCGGACCACATATTATGAATTGAATTGTGTCCTCCCAAAATTCACATATTGAGATCCTAACCTCCAATACCTCGGAATATGACTATATTTGAACATAGGGTCTTTAAAGAGGTACTTCAGGTACAGTAAGGTCATATGGGTGGGCCCTAATCCAATATGACTGATATCCTCATAAGGAGATCGGGACACAGATAACACACAGATCAAGGGATGACCATGTACAGACACACCAAAAAGGTGGCCATCTGCAAGCCAAGAAGAGAGACCTCAGAAGAAACTAAGGCTGTCAGCATCTTAATTGTGGACTTGAGTCTCCAGAACTGAGAGGCTATAAATTTTTGTTGCTTAAGCAACAGAGTCTATGTTATTTTGTCATGACAGCCTTAGGAAACTAAGGCCAGACAGGGAATAATAAAAAACGTGGTCTTGATCCTAAGACTATGGAATACACGGACGGGGTTTAAACTGGGGGTAGAAGGGATGATAGACCAGATATGCTATTTGTCCTGGCTGTGGTGTCAAGGGGAACTGCAGAGAGACTGAGTGTGGCTGGGTGTAGTAAGCTGAATAATGGCTCCCAAAGGCATCCACATCCTAATCCCTAGAACCTGTGAATGTTACCTTATATGACCAAAGTAACTCTGCAGATGTGATTAAGTTAAAAATCTTGCAATAGGGAGATTATCCTGAACTATCCAGTTGGGCTCTAAATAAAATCACAAGGGAGATTTCACAGTGGAGGAGAAAGGCATGTAATGATGGAGGCAGAGAGTGGAGCAATGTGCTTTGAAGATGGAGGAAGGACCTACAAAACAAGGACTATAGGTGGCCCCTGGAAGCTGGAAAAGGTGGGAGAATGGATTGACCCCTAGAGCCTCCTGAAGGAAGGAACCAACACTTCCCACACCTTGACTTGAGCCCAGTGAGAACCATTTGGACCTCTGGCCTCCAAAACAGTAAAAGAATACATTTGTGTTAAGCCACTAAATTCGTGGTAATTTGCTACACTAGCAATAGGAACCTAATATATGGGGAGGTCAACTATGAGGCAGTAAGCATTAGCCTAGTGGAGAGATGCTCGCATGGTGGTGGCTGCAATGGTGAGGATACTTCCTTGAGAAACACTTAGCAAGTAAAATCATTAGGAATGCGTGCTGCGTTTGATCTGGAGGGGAAGTGAAGGAGAGGGAGCCAGTGAGATTTCTGTGTTCTTCATTCCCTACCACAATGACAACCAGATACTGGCAGAGCAGTCAACTTATCAGCCCACTTTGGGAGGCAGGGATCTGATGAGCCATTTAAAGACTTGAAGACAGGAAAACAAAAGCTGTTTTTCTCATTTTATAAAACTTCATCTTGCGAATTTTTAAATTTTAAAAATCTACCTCCGAACTAAATATACTATTACAGTTTTATGTGGAGACAATCAAAACTCTTTAGTTTTGGGGCGCCTGAGTGCCTCAGTTGTTAAGCTTCTGCCTTCGGCTCAGGGTGTGATCCCGGCGTTCCGGATTGAGTCCCACATCAGGCTCCTCCACTATGAGCCTGCTCCCTCCTCTTCCACTCCCCCTATTTGTGTTCCCTCTCTCTCTGGCTGTCTCTCTCTCTGTTAAATAAACAAATAAAATCTTAAAAAAAAAAAAAAACTCTTTAGTTTTAAAAAATGTTTCTGAATGTGGAATATTTCTTGACTTTGATTTCAAAAAAACCTGGAGCCCTTGAGGTACTTAACCACAAAGATAAATGAATGGAAGTTACAGAGGACCTATTCTATTCAATTTTGTTATTGTATATTTATGCTCCCCTCCATAAAGATTTAGCCTCTCAAGACCACCAAAAGCTAATATACATAGAATGTTACAGTTTTTAGTACTACATAGCCCCACAGCACCTACGCCACACCCTTCCTCACTTCTACAGTGATTCTGACCCCACAGAGCTCCATGGAGGCACAGTCATCAGTCGGACTCTGTGCGATGCCAGATCTAAGGCAGAACGTTTCCTGCACTTGCACTTTAATTTCCTCACGCCGGAGGCTGACCCTGCTGATAAGGAGAGTCTTGGCTACATTTAGGAAGTTCAAGCATTTGATTAAAAGTGGTGCTGTGTGACTTGTGCTGTTTACCTTTCTCACACTAATCGCCTGGCTTACATCAGAACAAAAAAGAGCTAGTATGCTCCAATACTCTGCATTCATTCCTTTTAGGGACGAGATACTCCACAAATCTAAACTTCTGCAAACATGGGTGAGAATTTAGAAGGTCTTTAGCACTGATGAAGAAACTGTCTTAAAGATTTGTAATTTACTACTAGTAGAATGGTAAGGCACTATCCGCAGAACCATGAATTCAGACTTGCTTAGAGAGTAAGATTTCGAAGCAGAAGAGGCACATCCGAATACCCTAAAACAGAGGGAAAACACAAAAAAAATCTGAAAAATTGTAGCAACTCGGGGCCATTTCACTCAGTTGTTAATGCTCTAAATGACATAAGAATCTCCATATTAAAACCCCAGCATCTGACGCTCCTAAATTACCATGTTCAACCTTGACTGGGGGAGGGAAGTGGGTGCTTTAATTTTAGAAGATTTTAATAAAAATTGCTAAAGAAGAGTGGTTAAGCTCCTGACCTCTGCTGTACTAAAAACTATGTGGCATTATTCATGTCTAGCAATTCTAAATAAATAAAATAAAGCATGTCTTTTTGCTTTCCATACTGCTGGATGTTGTGTTGTATGTTCAAGATTTTGAAGGCTGGACGACGAAGCTACCTTATTCCTTTGGTCTTATCAAGAAATGCTGCTCATGAATCATGCATGATTAAATCAGCCTTTTGGTTTTGCAGTGATTTGCATCCCTACCCAGGTAATCCAGGGCCATACTGGTATCACTGATATGTTCAACTCATGGACTAATGACTTGCATGCTCTTCACTGGTTTTGGCAGTTGCTCTTGAGTGAAACTCACACGTAGTTCCTAGCAGCAACTATTCATTTCCTAAATAGACACTTTAAAATAAATTGATATTTTATCTTGGAGGATATGTACTAAAAGATATGTACTCAATTTACTGAGTAACACAGCTTTTAAAATACAGAGACTTAATACATACACACTTCTTAAATCCTCTACTTTGAGAATACTGTTACTGGTACATTTTTAAATGAATCAAGAGATATTTGGGGCTTAATGGAGGACTAAATAGATTATCTAAAGTCAAGCAGTGTGTCTTCCATGAAAAGCTAATTATAGCATTGTCAGAGCTCCCAAAGAAGGAGGTATTTTCTAGATAGTCTTTTGACATAGTCATGTTTTTGGATAATAAGTTCTTTTGGTTGGACTTAACCTGGTTTCCACTCCTGAAAAATTTAACCTGGCTTCCGCTCATTCAATCTTCATTGGAGATAAGGAATAACTGGTCAATGTTCTTTTAGAATTTCAGAGCTAAAAGGACTTCTAAAGATATCTAGCTCTGTAAGATCACAGGATAGAAGATGAATAAAACAAAAAACTAATTCACTTCTGTACACTTATAACAAACACATGGACACTGAAATTTAAAACACAATTACAAAAAATACACTAAAACACAATTACAATCATTCCAAATAAAATACTTAGGTATAAGTCTAGCAGAAGCATGTACGGGATCTGTTTCCCGAAAATATTAAAGGGCTGCTGAAGAAATGAAGGAAGACCTAAATAAATGGAGAGACATATCATGGCAGTGGGTTGGAAGATTGAATATAGTCTAAGTGTCAATTTGCCCCAAACTGATCTACAGGTGTCTCAATCCTAGTGAGGCTCTTACACATATAGACATGCTCATTCTAAAATGTGTATGGAAAGGGGCAGTCATCTGAAACAACTACAACTTTTTTTTAGAAGGTTTATTTATTTATTTATTTGAGAGAGAGAGAGAGAGAGAGAACACGCTCGCGTGTGCTCATGTGTGAAGGAGGGGCAGAGGGAGAGGGACTCCCTGCTGAGCTTGGAGCTGCCTCTGGACTTGATCCCATGACCCTGAGATCCTGACCTGAGCTAAAATCAGGGTGCTTAACTGACTGAGCCACCCAGGTGCCCCAAAATCATTTTTGAGAAAAAAAAAAGAAAGAAAGTGAGAGGACTCACTCTACCCTATATAAAGGCTTGTTAGGTAGCTACCATATTCAAGACAGTGGGGTATTGGCAGAGAGAGAGAGACACACAGACAAATGGAGCAAAGCAGAGAGCCCAAACATGGACCCACATAAATATGTCCAGCTGATTTCTGTCAAAGGTGGAAAAGCAATGCAATGGAGGAAAGATAATTTTTTAACAAATGGTGCTAAAGCATTGGTCATCCATAGGCAAACACATGAACATCAAATCCACACCTCACATGTTCTATAAAAAGCAACTCAAAATACATTGCTGGTGTGAATATAAAATGACACAGTTACTATGAAAAAACTCTGGCAGTTTCTTATAAAACTAAACATGCACTTAACCATAATTGATCCAGCAATTGTACCCAAGGGGGTTTATCCAAGAGAAATAAGTATTTACACGGATGTCCACAGTTTTTTTCATACTAGCCCAAACCAGAAACAGCCCAAATGTCTTTCACTTATATCCATACCATGGAATACTGCTCAGTAATAAAAAGGAATATATTGATATATGCAACAACTCGGTCTTGGTTCAAAACCTCAAGAGCTTCCCAGGGGAAATTTGAAACTGAACTCCCTATATGAGGGCAAGTAAAGACTGAAGAAAGAGGCAGATGGTTCCAGATAGGTAGAGGGCAGGTTTAATAAGCAAGGGAACTTATATTCCAGGCTTGTCTTGGGCAGCCACAAGACAAGCAGACCTCCACACCTGCCCACCAGAATCCTAAAAGTTTATTTAGAGGCCTTAACTGGGCTCAGTCACAGACACCATTCAGATGGTCTCAATAACACCTTCCTTTCTCAAGCCCACATCCTTAAAACAGTTCCTAGTGTGGGAATGGTGAGCAGAATGTACATTTACATTCCAGGAACAAGGGAGGGTGAGGAGCCTCTGATTGCCTAGGTCCTGTTCTCAAGTAGCTGGCAGTCATGTCCTCTCAATTACCTTCTCCAACACTTGGATGGAAGTCAAGGGAACTATGTTGTAGTGAAAAGATCCGATCTCAAAAGGTTACACACTGTATGATTCCATTTATATAACATTCTTAAGGGACAAAATTATAGACATGGAAAACAGATTGGTGGTTGGTAGGGATTGGAGATGGAGGGTGAGAAAGAGGTAGCTATGGCCATAAAAAGGCAACAGGAGGGATCCTTATGATGGGACTGTTCCCTATCTGCACTGTGGTCTTGGCCACATAAATCTATCACATATGTGGTAATATTGCATACACACACACAGGTGCATTATAATTGATGAAATCTGAATAAGGTCAGCAGATTGTATCAATATCAGCTTCCTGGGTGTGATACTGTCTTGCAGTTAAGCAAGATGTTACCATTGGAGGAAACTGGATGAAGGTTATAGAGGATCTCTCCATGTTATTTCTTACAACTGTGGGTGAACTGATAATTATCTTTTGAAGTTTTTTTAACCTAAAAAAAAGATAAAAAAGAAAAAGATACATAGTCTACCTCTGTTTTACTGATGAATAAAGGAACGAGCACTAAAGGAATTTACTCGAGATTGCACTGTTAGCTAAGAGCTAGATAAAAAATAAGACTCGGGACTCTGAATCTTCCACTGTGCCATAATCCTCAACACAAATAATAAAACAGGCAATCATTACTGTTCCATCCCATCCTGGGGGATTAAAATAATAAAGACAGGGGCACCTGGCTGGCTCAGTCAGTAGAGCACGCTATTTGTGATTTAATGGCCATGAGTTCAAGCCCCACATTGGGTGTAGAGCTTACTTAAAAAAAAAAAAAAAAAAAAAAAAAAGATATTCAGCAACTAGAAAAATAATCCAATGTTTTTAAAAAAGAGAAAAAATAATAAAGATAACATCAAGCAGCCAAAAATCTAGTTAAGGATACATGGAATAATGTTAAGGGAATAAGTGAGAACTAAATTTAAGTTTTACATAATTCTAACTTAAATATATACAACTCAGAGAAAAAAGGCACAAACAATTCTACTACAAATCTGAACAAATCTAAGGCAAATAACCTCATTTATACAGAAAAACCCATAAGAAAAGGACTTCTTATCCAGATGCACAGACTTACCCTTAAATATATCTTAAGCTTAGGATACCACATTCTGGGCAGAAGGAGGACCACCACAGGGGACATGCAGCTAATGGCTACCAGCCTGGGGTCTGCTCCCCTGCCCCCACCCTCCTCAGTGGCAAACCCAGCGACACAAAACATCCTAGGAAAGATACAAGTACTCTTCTTCACAGAAGTAAGCCACGCACAACAAATAAATCTAGCCTGAGGTGGGATTTGTTATTTACCTCAGAGTCTAGTTTTAAATTTATTATGATTGCAATCTGTGGATCAAAAGGGACGAATGTATTACTTAATACTCGGTTCCATCTTGTTCTCAACTTTGTGACAGAACGCTGCAAGAGGACTGGAAAGCAGTGTTCTGCACACAGGGCCAACTCCGTCTACACTGCAGTGAGTTCCAGCAATGAAGCATTGCGATTCTGGTAATGATCATGGGTTTTCAGGTTCTGTTTACCTGGCCTAGAAGATGATGGATTTCTAAGGTCTGAGGATGAAGATTAAAACTCTTATGATAGTTTTGCACATTTGGGGGCTTGTTCTATAGCTTTAATGTTCACGGAGATATGTTTCTTTTTATTTATTTTTTATTTATTTATTTATGGATTTTATTTGAGAGAGAAGGAGAGAGAGAAAGAGAGAGCAATGAGCTGGGAGTGGGGAGGGGCAGAGGGAAAGGGAGAAGCAGACTCCCTGATGAACAGAGAGTCTGACAGAGGGCTTGATCCCAGGACCCTGGAATAATGACCTAAGCAAAAGTCAGATGCTCAACCAAGGTGCCCCAAAATATGTTTCTTTTTAGAATTCAATTTTTGTTGCTCCCAACAAAATATTTGCTTTTTTTTTTTTTTACATTATCAGCATAACACTGGGATTTTAGTTAAGTTTGTTATGTTTTGTATCAGTTTTTCTTGAAATATTATTTTGCATTAATAAGCAATGGTCACTTTCTGGGATTTTGCTCAAATTTACTGTGATTTTGTTGATTTTGTACCTTTATTCATACTTGCTTTTTAATCATGTACTAGATGGAACTTCATTCTTAATTGTGGTTCGTATTGTGGCCTTGCTTTTAAATTACAGCCCCATAATTTGCTTTATATCACATAATGGTATGAGATTAAATTCACCAGAAACGTCTTTTTTTTTTTTTTTGCTATTAGTATTCCTTAACATAAACTTAGCTGTTGGCACATTTTTCAGAACGGGTGGGCTATCACGATTTTTCCCCAGGTTGTTATTCCTGTATTTATAAGAACGCAACTTAAAAATCATGCATAATACATGCATGGGATAAAAAGTACTTAATCGCCCCCCCCCAAAAAAAAAACCCTCCCTATGAAACTGAAATGCTTCTTATATGATGGCATGACACTGGCATGGTGTGTCCCCAGCAAAGTCAGCCAAAATGATATCATGCTAGCACTAATGCCTGCTTCTACCACCTCACCTCCCTGTCCTTCACCAGGGCCGCTTCCTGTCCCCTGCTTTCCTCACTCACTATGTGCTTTCCCTTGTTGTTTTGCTTTGCCTTCTTCCTAGAGTACCATTCACCTCATTCTCCACTTTACAATCTCCTTTCCAGCTTTTAGAATTCGTTCTAACATCATTTACTCCAAAGCCTTCATGGACTCCTGTAAGTAGCTAACTCTCCCTTTTCTGTGGTCCCAGAACACTTTTGAGTTCATTGCCATAGAACTCAGAAGGCTGTACTATAAATGTCTGCAAATATGTTTGTTTCCTCGATTTGACAGGAGTCCCTCAGGTGGGGACTATGGGAAAGTGCCTGACCTAAAGCAGGTGGCCAGTAAAGCAGGCTTGCTTCCTGATTGTCCCCAGCCATCAGCCGGCTAGGTTGGGCTATTGTTTTGTTTTTGGAAAACAGCAGCAAGTTTATTCTCATGATCTAAGGAAAATGCATGAGCCAACGCAAGGCAGGGACATAATTATTTTTTCCAGCTGACTTTGGCAGGCATCTCTCAGGATTCCCATTTAGAGAGCAAAGGCTGAGAGAGAAAACATATGCTTGTTCAGGATCCTTTTCGTTAGAAGGCACATGAGGGGTGGGTCTGATTTTCTATAGGGCGATCTGACTTTGAGAGCAATAGATAAGAAAGGAATCCAGTGCCTTCAGTCAGTAGGGACCCCCTGAAAAACGCACTACATGTCAAACATCCAACCTATTTTGGACAGTGAGTTAGAATATCATCTCTTGGACCTTTAAGATGTGCACCTGGAAAGGAAAGGCAGGAAAGCAATATGTAGCTTTGCTGACACGAACCCTTAGACAACTATGGGGAATGAATGAAATCATTTGGGAACATGCTTCCATATTGCTGTACTCATGGTGAAGATAATAATCCCATCAATGTTAGTGGACCTATGCCACATAAATCAGTTTTTAATAAAACAAGTTTCTACCTCTTCGACTGATAAACTTTAGTAGTTTTTGTTGCAAATTTCTCTAAAATGTATTAGTTGCCTTCTTGTCTCTCTATTGAACAAAACAAAATTTTCTTGATGGTATAAGTTCATGGAAATATTAAACAGTAATACAGAGTGATATGGCCTCAGGAACTCCTTGCCACCACATTAAACGGATCCAGAGTGTTAAAATTTCTTATTTCATATGCTCACTTGCACAGTATTTTAAATATAGGTTCCATATCTTCCATCAACATCAGTTCATGCTTGCTGCTCTTCGGACAGTGACTCTTAGTAGGGAGAAGAACTTTCTTCCTGCTCATTTCCAACTTTTAATTTGCTGCAGTCCAAGAAACCACATACCACATTTGTAGGAACTATACTAAGTAAGAATGAATACGTTCATGGGTGTGTTTCTCACTGGACTTAAAACTCCTAGAAAGAAATAACTATTGCTATTTTTAAGCCCCCGAAGTGCCTAGCACGGTGCTTTGCATACCATAGCACAAAGTAAATGTTCTCTGATTTGACTTAAGCAGTATGAACTGTATTTTTATGCCTACTCCAGCTACTCAAGCATTGTTAGCTTACTTTCTGTTGTTTTAAGGTAGGTCACCAAGAATAGTTTGCCAGATAAGTGACCTCCCTAAGTGATACATATCACTCTTATGGTTTGGAAGGATATACACAGCAAGGTGAATGAATGGTGGTTACCTGTGAAAGATAATAATTTTAGATGATTATTAGTTCCTTCTTTCTTCTTTTTTTTTAAGATTTTATTTATTTGAGAGAGAGAGAGAGAGAGAGCACATACAGGTGGGGGGAGGGGCAGAGGGAGAAGCAGACTCCCCTCTGTGCAGGGAGCCCAATGCCCAGGACCCTGAGATCATGGTCTGAGCGGAAGGCAGATACTTAACTGAGCCACGCAGGTGCCCTAGTTCCTTCTTTCTTCTTATCAGCACTTAAAAAACAAATATTGCTTCTATAATGTAAAAAAGTCATGTCAAACCTAGGATAATTTTAGATGGAAATACCAATTTTCCAATTTCTAATTTCCAAATACCAAATTCCAATTCTGTGAAAAAACGGACTTAAATGAGGAGGAAATGCAAGCACAAAGTAAGCAGAGAGGCTACCACAGGAATGAAGAGAATAATTACTAGGGAAGAAAACATGGTGGAAAAAACAAACAGGACATGGTAATAGATGAGATACGGAATGAAAGGTGATAAAGGAAATTAGAGAGTATTTGCACAACGACTTGCTTATTCTTTCATTTTCTATTGATTTGAGTGTTTACTGAGCATCCATTCCTACGCAAATATTCTCAATGGGTACTGGGCAAAAATGGAGAAAATGGAAATCAATAGGGGGGAAGGGGAGGCAATGATGATGGCTGGAAGTCATTGAGAAACAAGATGAGTATCACTACTTGACATGAGTAAATAGGAGACTAGTGCACGAATGAGTCTGAATGGAAGATACCAACATGAAAATCTACAAACACATGGCAGATGAGACAAAAGCAAGGAGGAAGATTAGAAAGAAAGGATTCAAAGTCATTTATTACATCATCTGGAAAGAACCATTTAACCTTCTGCCATGGTTGCCTCATGATTAAACTGAAATAATAATGACTGTCAAGGATATTATAAGAGGTACTATATATGAAATGACTTTAAAGAGTTTAAAGCACTGTAAGAACATAAGACATAATCAATGTTTTGCTGTCACAAATCAAAGGGTGGGAAGAAGGACAAAAGCATTCATTTCCCATGACATATTTAAAGAGTAAAGACTTCTTTCTCAAGTGATAAGCTCCAAGTCCTATATTTTTCTCTATTTCTACTCCCCAGCGCTTTCCTGTCAACTTTGCCAACTTTTTAAAAAGGATACACCAAAAATACTTAGCAAAGATTAGAGGGGCTGCCTGAGCAGAGTTCTCCTTTCCAACTCACTGGGCATTACGTTACAAGAGAATATAATTAGAGAAACTTGCCTAACTTTGGTGTTGGTATTAGAGTTTGAAAAACTAATTTTAAAACAAGGCTGTTAACACAGCAACATTAAAATGGAATTTCTTTAAAAAGCTACAATTCTATTTCTTTTTGTAGTAAACTAAAAACATGAATACCATTTACTACTTGATCCTAGTCACTTAGCTTAAGTTTTAAATTCCACTCTTTTTTTGCTTAAAACAACAGGAAAAAAAGGGGGTGACTGGAGAATAGGAGTCAGCACATATGAGCTTAGACTGGCTTTGCAACTTAGCAAATTATTAACCACTGCCAGGTTTCTACATTTGTAAAATGAAAACTGTAATATGAGTCCTATGTTGTCACTATCCTTGTAGTTGTCATTTCATATTATTTCTTAGTTTATTTTCTCACCGAATTAAATATTCTGTAAGGACCACGTCCTTCTTGTTCAGTAGTATATTCTCTGCGTCCAGTAAAGTGGCTGATACAAAGTGGCACTAAATTAATCTAATGTTTAGATATCCCAAGATGAAAGTGATAGAAGAGGAAATTTACTTAATTATTCATCTATTTTCTTGTATCTTTTGACGAGTAAAAGTCTTCAATTTTGATTAAGTCTACTTTATCAATTTGTTTTTCTTTTATATCAGTGCTTTCTGGTTCTTATCTGAAAAATCTTTGTTTACCCTAAGGTAACAAAGATATTCTCTTCTGTTTTCTTCAAGAAGCTTCATAAGTTTTAGCTATTACATTTGTATTTGATTCGTTTTGAATTAATTTTTGTGTTTGGTACAAGGTAAGGGTATAGGTTTTTGTTGTTGTTCTTTCCATTTGGGTAGTCTTTCTAGGATTATTAGTTGAAAAGACTTCATTGAATTTCCTTGGTGCCTTAGTTGAACCATTTTTTTGTGTGGGTCAATTTGGGCTCTTTATTCTGTTGCATAAACCTGTCTGTCTATCCTGTAGTATCAAGAGCACATTGTTCAGATTACTTTCACTTTATAGCAAGTTCCAAAATCAAGTACAATAAGTCCTCCAATTTTGTTCTTATTTTTCAAAATTGTTTTGCTATTATAGCTATTTTGCATTTCCACACATTTTATATTAGCTTGTTGATTTCTGCAAAAATTCCTGCTGAGATTTTTTTTTTTAATTTATTTATTTGACAGAGACAGACAGCCAGAGAGGGAACACAAGCAAGGGGCATGTGAGAGGGAGAAGCAGGCTTTCCGCCGAGCAGGGAGCCCGATGCGGGGCTCAATCCCAGGACCCGGATTATGACCTGAGCCGAAGGCAGACGCTTAACGGCTGAGCCACCCAGGTGTCCCTCCTGCTGAGATTTTGTTTGGAACTATGTTGAATCTATAAATCAATTTGCGGAGAACTGACATCTTAACTATATTAAGTCTTCTCACTGAACATGGCATATTGATTCATTTATTTAGGTCTTTTTAAATTACTCTCATCAATATTTTATAGATCTCACACATCTTTTTTTACATTTTTATTTAATTTTATCCCCAAATGTTTAGTCTTTGATGTCCCTGTAATTTTTTAAAATTTTATTTTCCAAATGCGGTACATGCAATTGATTTTTTAAAGATTTGTTCATTTGAGAGACTGAGAGAAAGCGTGTGGTGGGGAGAGGCAGAGGGAGAGAGAGAGAGAATGCCAAGCAGACTTGGCATTGAGTATGGAGCCCAATGTGGGGCATGATCTCACCACCCTGAGATTATGACCCTAGCCAAAACCAAGAGTTGGGTGCTCAACCTACTGTAGCACACAGGTACCCCTATGCAATTGATTTTTATAAAATGGCCTTGTATACTGTATAAGTTCACTGATTAGTTCTAGTAGTTTTGTCAATTCCTTAGGATTTTCTCTGTATACGATCATATCATCTGCAAAGAAAAAGTTTTACTTTTTTTTCTTTTTTAAATTTATTTTTTGTTTTTTAAAGATTTTATTTATTTGAAAGACAGAGAGTGAGTGACAGAGTATGAGCAGGGGGAGGGGGAGAAGCAGACTCCCCTGCTGAGCAGGGAGCCTGATGTGGGGCTCAACCCCAGGATGCTGGGATCATGACCTGAACTGGGAAGTTGCTTAAATGACTGAGACACCCAGGCATCCCTATTTTCTTTTTTTCTAATCTTTATATTGTTCATGAATTTTTCTTGCCTTATCACACTGGCTAGACCTCCAACACAATGTTGACTAAAGGGGTTAGAGCACACATCCTTGCCTTGTTCCTGATATTGGTGGACTGATATTGCTATTAAGTGTGATAGTAGTTATAGGCTTCTTACATGTGATCTTAATCAGTTTGAGGAATTTCCCTCCTATTTCTAATGTGTTGAGAATTTTTTTAATCACGAATGGGTGTTGAACTTTGTTTTCTCTGAATCTATTGAGATGATCATGTGGTTTTTCCCTTTCGGTCTACTAATAAAGTTAATTATACCAGTTGATTGTCAAGTACTTCACCAAAAGTACGTTTTTGGGGAGGGAAAACTTTGATCATAATGTATTCTCCACTTTTACATGGCTAGATTTGATTTGCTAATATTTTGTTTAGCATTTTGTGTCTATGTACATAAAAGTTTATAATGTTCTTTATTTGTAATGTCATCGTATATTTTTAGTATCAGGGTTATGTTGGCCTCATAAAATGTATTTGGAAGATTCCATTTTCTTTTTCAGTAAAAGTTTTTGTGAGATTGGTATTATTTCTTCCTTAAGTATTTGATAGATTTCACTTGTGAAACCATGCAGGCCTAGAGTTTTCCATATGCACAGGTCCTTAATTATAAATTCCATTTATTTAACAATGGTGGGTTATTGAAATATCCTATTACTTCTTGTGGTCAGTTTTGTTAATTTGTTTTTCTTTTTTTTTTTTAATCATATTTTTTAATTATATTATGTTAGTCACCATACAGTACATCCCTAGTTTTTGATGTAAAGTTCCATGATTCATTACTTGTGTATAACACCCAGTGCACCATGCAATACGTGCCCTCCTTAATACCCATCGTTAATTTGTTTTTCAAGGAAACTTCCCATTTCATCCAACTCATCTGAGACACTGGCATAAACTCTTCTACTAACATACAGTAATATGTCCTAATTATCCTTTTAAAGTCTTTAGGATCTGTAGTGACTTTCATTCTTAATATTGGTAATCTGTGTTCTCTCTCTCTTTTTAAAATCAGTATAGCTAGGGGTTTATTAATTATATAATATATATAACATATATATTTCTTCCTCCATACATTCCTATCTCAGTAACATACCCACTGTACACAAAGTTTACTGTCTCCCCAAGTAGAGTGTGAACAGGAAATCTTTCCCAGTCTTATTCTTGCCTATGCCCTTGCAGCTGGCAAAGAGTAGGAGCTCAGTGAATATTTGTTGAGTGAAATAACCATGAGATTGAATGAAATAGCCCTAAAATTTTTTAACGATAAAACTATCAACTTATCACTGAATTTAAACAAGATCTTTAAGATATCTCAATTTTAACATAAAAATACAGGCATAGTTTACAAACAATGAAAACTACACCATATCTATTAAAAGTTTTAAAGTAAAAATAGTTCTTCCTAATAACCTCTATGCTAGATTGCAAGAAAAACTCAAGCGACCAAAATCAATACAGGGAGTTGAGAGAATAACCTATTTGAACTCAGACATCTCTTTTAGAATAAGAATAAAGTGCTAAAAAAATTGCTGCCACCCAACAGATGACTTAAAGCACATTTTCAGGACCTCTTAACCACCCATCAAGCACTAATGTAACAAGAAATGCAAATAGCAGTCCCTTCCTCTTTCTGTAAACCCTACATTGGGTCATTTCAAACCATCAAGCGGCTCCTCTCTCACTGCCAACCACCACTTTCCCACTTTAAGATGCCACTAGGTCAGTGCTTACATGGAGACAGGTGCCCATTTTCCTCCCTTTCTGAGATACTGCAACTAATACTTGATGAAACAAGATTATTTTTCTTTCAGATGCTCTTCACATACTCAGTTTTATAAGTTCTAAGATCTTTATTGTAATATTTACACTATTTCTCTAATATTTTGTTAAACTGGTTTTGAGTTGTAAGTATGTGAACCTGCTAATTGAAAACATTTTCAGGGGCGCCTGGGAGGCACAGCGGTTAAGAGTCTGCCTTCGGCTCAGGGCGTGATCCCGGCGTTCTGGGATCGAGCCCCACATCAGGCTCCTCTGCTAGGAGCCTGCTTCTTCCTCTCCCACTCCCCCTGCTTGTGTTCCCTCTCTTGCTGGCTGTCTCTCTCTGTCAAATAAATAAATAAAATCTTTAAAAAAAAAAAAAAAAGAAAAAGAAAACATTTTCAAAATTTTACCTTTTTTTTCATTTGAAATATAATTAACATACATTATATTAGTTTCAGATGTACATATAGAATGATTTGACATTTGTATACATTGATAAATGATCACCACAATACAAAATACAACACAATACATCTGTCACCGTACAAAATTATAAAATTTCTTTTTTTTCTTGTGAGGAGAACTTTTAAGATTTGCTTTCTGAGTAAACTTCAACTACAATAGTATTGACTACAGTGTAAATTACATCCCCGTGACTTTTTTATTTCATAACTGGAAGTCTGTATCTCTTGATCCCCTTTACCCATTTCACCTACCCCGTAAACCTGTCTCCTCTGGCAACCACCAATCTGTTCTCTGTATCCATGAGTTTTGCTTTGTTTATAGATTCCACATATAAGTGCAATCATAAGGTTTTTGTCTTTCTCTAACTTATTTCACTTAGCATAATAGGTTCATCCATGTTGTCACAAATGGCAAGATTTCCTTCTTTTTTATGGCTTAGTAGTATTCCATTGTGTATAGGTGTGTGTGTGTGTGTGTGGGTATGGGTATTTCACATCTTTTTCTATTCATCCATCTATGGGCTCTTAGGTTTTTTCCATATCTTGGCCATTGTAAATGATGCTGCAATAAACATGAAAGTGCATATTATCTTTTTGAATTAGTGTTTTCATTTTCTTTGAATACATATCCAGAAGTGGAATTGCTGGATCATATGGTTGTTCTATCTTTAATTTTTTGAGGAACTTCCATACTATTTTCCATAGTGCCTATACCAAATTTACATTCCCCCCAATAGCACACAGGGGTTCCCTTTTCTCTACATTCTTCCCAACACTTGTTATTTTTTCTCTTTTTGATAATAGCCATTCTGACAAGTGTAAGGTGATATTTCTTTGTGGTTTTTATTTGCATTCCCCTGATGATGAGTGATGTTGGGCATCTTTTCCTGTGCCTATTGGTTAACATCTTCTTTGGAAAAATATCTATTCAGATCCTTTGCCCATTTTTTAGTTGTATTGTTGTTATTGAGTTGTAGGAGTTTTATACATATTTTAGATATTAATCTCTTATTAGATAGATGATTTGCAGTATCTTTTCCCATTCAGTACACTGCCTTTTCATTTTGTTAATGGTTTCCTTCACCATGGAGAAGCTTTTTAATTTGATGTAGTTTATTTATTTTTGTTTTTGCTGTTCTTACTTTGCGGATAGATCCAAAGAAACATCACCAGGACCAATGTCAAGGAGCTGACCTCTTATGTTTTCTTTGGGAGTATTATGGTTTCAGGTCTTACATGCAAGTATTTAATTCATTTTGAATTAATTTTTGTGTATGGTGTAAGATAGTGGTCCAGTTTCATTCTTTTACATGTAGCTGTCCAGTCTTCCCAGCACCATCTACGGAAGAGACTTCCCTTTCCTCCTTGTATATTATTGCCTCCTTTGTCATAAATTAATTGATCATATAAGCAGGGGTTTACTTCTGGGCTCTCTATGCTGTTCCATTGATCTGTGTGTCTGTTTTAATGGTAATACTACACTGTTTTGATTACTACAGTTTTGTAATATAGCTTGAAATCAGGATGCCTCCAGCTTGTTCTTTCCCAAGATTGCTTTGGCTATTCGTGATCTATTGTGGTTTCATACAAATTTTAGAAAGTTTGTTGTATTTCTGGGAAAAATGCCATTGGAATTTTAACAGGAGTTACACTGAATCTATAGACTGCTCTGGGAATGTGGACATCTTAGCAATATTAATTCTTCTGGTCCGTGAGTATGTAATCTTTCCATTTATTTGTGTCCTCTTCAGTGTCTTATAGTTTCCTTGGCTAAATTTATTCCTAGGTATTTTATTATTTTAATGCAATTGCAAATGGGTTTGTTTTTCTTAATTTCTCTTTTTGATAGTTCATTGTTAGTATATAAAAATGCAACAAATTTTTGCATATTGATTTTGTACCCTGAAACTTCACTGAATTCATATACTAATTCTTTTTTTTTTTTTTTTTTTTTTTTATTTGACAGACATAGAGACAGCCAGTGAGAAAGGGAACACAAGCAGGGGGAGTAGGAGAGGAAGAAGCAGGCTCATAGCGGAGGAGCCTGATGTGGGGCTCGATCCCATAACACCGGGATCACGCCCTGAGCTGAAGGCAGACGCTTAACCGCTGTGCCACCCAGGTGCCCCTCATATACTAATTCTAACAGGTTTTTGGTGGAGTCTTTAGGGTTTTCTATATATAAAATCATGACAGTTTTACTTCTTCTTTTCAGATTTGGATGCCTTTATTTCTTCTTATTGCTTAAAAGCTATGGCTAAGATTTCTAATACTATGCTGAATAAAAGTGGTGAGAGTGGGCATCTTTGTCTTCTTTCTGATCTTAAAGGAAAAGCTTTCAGATTTTTGCCATTGAGTGTAATGTTAGCTGTGAGCTTGTCCTATATGGCCTTTATCATGCTGAGCTATGTTCCAACTATACCCACTTCGTTGAGGTTTTTTTTTTTTAAATAATAGATGTATGTTAAATTTTGTCAAATATTTTGTGCATCTATTCAGATGATTACGTGATTTTTACCCTTCATTTTAAAAAGTGGTGTGTCACATTAATTGATTTATGGATCTTGAAACATCCTTGCATCTCTGTAATAAATTCTACTTGCTCATGGTTTATGATTCTTTTAATAAGTGTTGTTGAATTCAGTTTGCTAATATTTTGTTGAAGCTTTTGCATCTATGTTCAACAGTGATATTGGCCTGTAATTTTCTTTTTTTGTGGTGTCCTTGTCTGATTTTGGTATTATAGTAATACTGGCCTCTAAACATGAATTTAGAAGCATTCTCTCCTCTTTAATTTTTTAAAAAAGTTTGAAAAAGATATTAAATCTTTGAGCATTTGGTAGAAATCACCAGTGAAGCTGCTTGGTCTTGAACTTTCGTTTGTTGGGAGTTTTTTGATTACTGATTCAATCTCTTTACTAGTAATCAGTTTATTCAGGTTTCCTATTTTTTCATGACTTGGTCTTAGAAGGTTGTATGTTTCTAGAAATTTATCCATTTCTTCTAGAACGTCCAATTTTTTGGCATATAATCATTCCTAGTAGTCCCTAATGGTCCTTTGTATTTCCTTGGTATCAAACATAACTTCTCTTTCATTTCTGATTTTATTTATTTGAGACCTCTCTCATTTTCCCTTAGTGAGTCTAGTTAAAGGTTTGCCAATTTTGTTTATCTTTTCAAAGAACCAGGTTTTAATTTCATTGATCTTTTTCACTGAATTTTTAGTCTTAATATCATTTATTTCTGTTCTATTATTTCCTTCTTTCTACCCATACAGGGCTTCGTTTGCTCTTTTTCTAGTTCCGTTAGGCATAAAGTTAGATAGTTTATTTGAGATTCTTTTGTTTCTTGAGGTAGGCCTGTATTGCTATAAACTTCCCTCTTAGATTTTTTGCTGCATCTCATAGATTTTGGTATATTAAATGTCCATTTTCATTTGTCTCAAGGTATTTTTTTATTTCTTTTTTTTTTCTTAAGATTTTATTTATTTATTTGACAGAGAGAGACAGCCAGCGAGAGAGGGGGAACACAAGCAGGGGGAGTGGGAGAGGAAGAAGCAGACTCCTAGCAGAGGAGCCCGATGCGGTGCTCGATCCCAGAGCACAGGGATCACGCCCTGAGCCGAAGGCAGACGCTTAACGACTGTGCCACCCAGGCGCCCCGGTATTTTTTTATTTCTTCTTTGATTTCTTCATTGACCCATTGGTTGTTCAGTAGCATGACTTTTAATCTCCACATATTTGTGATTTTTCCAGTTTTCTACTTGTAATTGATTTCTAGTGCTATGGTTGGAAAAGATGCTTGACATGATTTCAACCTTGCTGAATTTACTGAGTCTTGTTTTGTGGCCTACCACGTGGTCTGCCCTGGACAATATGTACACTTAGATTCCATGCATAGTCAAAAAGAATGTGTATACTGCAGCTATTGGATGTATATATCTATTAAGTCCATCTAATCAAATGTGTCATTTAATGCTGATGTTTCCTTATTGATTTTCTGCCTGGGTGATCTATCCATTGACATAGCAGGATATTAAAGTCCCCTAACATTATTGTATTGCTGTCAATTTCTCATTTAAATCTGTATTTGTTTTATATATTTAAGTTATATATTTAGGTGCTCCTAATGGATGCATAAATATTTACAAATGTTATATCTTCTTGCTGGAGTGACCCCTTTCTCAATATGTAATGCTCATCTTTGTCTTTTATTACAATTTTTGTTTTAAAGTCTTTTTTGTTTGATATAAGTATAGCTACCCCAGATTTCTTTTGGTTTCCATTTGCATGAAACATCTTTTTCCATCCCTTCATTTTCAGCATGTGTGTGTCCTTGCATCTGAAGTGAGTCTCTTGTAGGCAGCATATAGATGGGTCTTGTTTTTTAATCTATTTAGCTACTCTGTGTCTTCTGATTGGAGAATTTGGTCCATTTACATTTAAAGTAATTATTGATAGGTATGTAATTATTGCCATTTTGTTAATTGTTTTCCTGCTGTTTCTGTGCTGCTGTTCTCTTGCTTTCTTCCCTTGTGGTTTAGTGATTTTCTGTAGTGTTATACTTAGGTTCCTTTCTCATTTTATTTTCTGTGTATCTACTATAGGTTTTTGCTCCGTGGTTATACCATGAGGCTCACATATAACAGTCTATAAAACAAGCTAAGAGCAAGTTAAGTTTGGACACATTCTAAAACTCTACCATTTTACTCCTCTTCCCCAAGTTTTATGTTTTTGATGTCACATTTTACACCTTTTTATTTTGCGTGTCCCTTAGTTATCATAGGTAGAGTTATTTTTACTACTTTCGACTTTTAACTTTCACATTAGCTTTATAAGTGACTAATTAACTACATTTACCTTTACCGGTGAGAGTTTTACTTTCACATGTTTTATTGTTACTAATTAGTGCCCTTTCTTTTCAGCTTAAAGAAGCCCTTTTAACATTTCTTGTAAGGCTGGTTTAGGGTGATGGATTCCTTTGGCTTTTGTTTGTCTAGACAGCTCTTTCTTTATCTCTTCTTCAATTCTGAATGACAACCTTTCTTGGTAGAGTATTCTTGGTTGGAATTTTTTCCCTTTTAGCATTTTGAATATATCATGCTACTCCTATCTGGCTTGTAATGTTTTTGCTGAGAAATCTGATAGTCTTATGGGGGTTCCCTTGTATGGAACAACTTGTTTTTCTCTTAATGCTTCAACAATTTACTTTTTTTAAAAAAATTGTTATTTAAATAAACTTTGAGTCCCTAGCCCAAATTAATAGAAATTAGTGAGTTTTGGTCTTTACTAAGCACTTGTAGTTGACTTGTGAAGCATGAACAAGCTATATGAAAGTGTTTATGAAAATTGTATTTCATATTGTTTTTATAATTTACTCCAAAATAAAGTCTTCTCTCTCTTTAAATTACCACTGTTGCTTAAGTACCAATTCCAGTTATTTTTAAAGTCTGGTGATCCCAACTGTTTTCTGCAGTGTTTGACAAATATCTATGTCACTTGATACAAAATTATGATAGATAGATAGATAGATAGATAGATAGATAGAAAAGAAAGAAAGAAAGAAAGAAAGAAAGAAAGAAAGAAAGAAAGAAAGAAAGAAAGAAAGGCGTTGCTCCATCTTCTCTGGGGCTTATTTTCCATATCTATAAATGGGGATAATAATATCCACCTTCCAGATTACAAAGAGGGTCAAATGAAGTTAGCTATGAGGGCCCCCTATAAATTATGATGTATTAAATGTTGGGTGATACTGATATAAATATTGAACAGTATCCAATAAAGAGTCCTTATACAATGTATTCAGTGTTCACAAATGCTTAACCCCCTTTTTGCAATAGTCATACTGTTGTTGACAGAAAATGTGTCAACTGCAATGTCCTAGTGATTTTATACATTCTTTTCATTTAGACTATTCTAATATTTTATTTTATTATTTTATTTTTTTAAAGATTTTATTTATTTATTTAACAGAGACAGAGACAGCCAGCGAGAGAGGGAACACAGCAGGGGGAGTGGGAGAGGAAGAAGCAGGCTCATAGTGGAGGAGCCTGGTGTGGGGCTCGATCCCGTAACGCCGGGATCACGCCCTAAGCCGAAGGCAGACGCTTAACCGCTGTGCCACCCAGGCGCCCCTATTCTAATATTTTAAATCGTTTTTCCTTTAGAATGTGGAAAACATATCATTGAATACATTTTCCTGAGTATAAACACCTTGTGATTTTCTGTTCCCTAGGCACTTTGTAATTCTGTTATGATAGCACCTCTCACACCTCCCATCTCCTCCACTAGACCCATAATGGAGCCTGCTTTACCAAGAAAGTGAGTGTTCTCTACCAGTTCTTAAATTTCACACACAAAAACAGTATTCACAGATATACAAGTGAAAATTTACCACATGAAATACTCTCTCTCTTTTTTTTTTAAAAAACTTGATACTGAAAAAATTATCAGCTTTATGAGGGGAAATATTTTGAAGATTGCATGACACACAAACAACTTAAAAAGACATTTTTTAATAGAGAGAGAGTGTGAATGGCGGGGGAGGGGCAGAGGGAGAGAAAGAATCTTAAGCAGGCTCCATGCTCAGCAGGGAGCCTGATGCTGGGCTGTATCTCACAACCCTGAGATCACAACCTGAGCCTAAATCAAGAGTTGGACCCTTAACCCACTGAACCACCCAGGCGTCCCCCCGCACCCCAAACAACATTTTAATCTTTCTCTGCACATGTGACAATTTATTTCTTTAATAATGCAGTTTTAGTTATTTATCTCAAGTATAAGACCCTTATCCATGGATTTCTCATTTATAAAAATAATTATAAAACAGTATTTCCTAAAATGTACCCCAAGGAAAAGATGCTCTAGAACAAAAGGCTCCGTAATCTAATAAATATATAAATACCACAACCTATATTCACCATCTTAGAAATTCAAAATGGCCCTTGGTATCTATGACCAGTAGCTTCTTTACAGGTATATGAGTGTTGTACTACTTTCCCAATTTCCTCTATGTTTAAAATATTTTGTAACTTAAAAAAAACTGTGCCTTTGTTTTTAACTGGAATTTCCCCAAGTTGTTTAGCCAGAGTGTCCTTTTTACTCCTTCTGGATATCTCCCCAATAGTAGAAGCAAGTAGGTACAAGAGTTTAAGGGTACACTTTAGGCTGCACATCCCCATCTCCTGAAAAAACAATGACTTCTTCACCAAACAAAAGTACAACAGGTCCTAGACACAAATCCAGAGGAGGATGGGAAGGGCAAACCCACACCTCAGAGATTCTTAGCCATATGCAAGTTAGAGGTGGTGGAAGGTGACATCACGGTATTTCTACCACAGCTTTGAACAACACACATTGAATGTATGTGGTAAGGCTCTTCTCGCCCCTTTGGATAGTAGCCAGATTTACTTCAATATAAGAACTATAGATCTGAACAGACTGATGAACCTAAGAGATAGAACTCCTCTGCCCTCTTTGCACAAGTTGATACATGACTCACAGCTTCCTGAGATGAAAAGGAAGATTCAAGCTCACCACATATATGACAGAACACCAGAAAGTTCAGATGAACGAAGCCACTTCAGGAAGTAGCTTTCTTAAATACCTCGGTAGCATGGAATAAGGAGAAGGTTGTAATAGTTAAAATAACTATGGGATTTGGGATCCTTGAGCAAAATTTTACAAAAGATTCCTTTCTGAGAGCATAAAGGAAATAAACTGCCATCCATATCAAATTTCAGGAGGTCTTTGGGTCATATTCAATAATAATAGGCAATGACAAGACAATATTATCCCAATTTTATAGATGCTAACACTGAAGCCCAGAGACATTAAACAACCTGATAAGGCCACGCAACTAGTAAGAGGAGACGGCAGAATTTGAACCCACAGCCTGTTACATCCTTCTTGATCTACAGAGAGGTAACAGTGGAGTGAGGGGTAGCCAGCAGGATCACCCGCTTTGACACAAGCCTGTTCTCTCCCACCTCACTCATGAGCCCACAATGAAGGTCACACTAATGGACTAAAATTATTCTGTCTACAGGTTTTATCAAATAGTGTTTCAAGCACACAGCCTCTTTAAAAATTGGATTTAATTTAAAATGTTGGAGCACTTTTGACATTCACTTACTTTGACGAGAAATCCCCAATTAGTCTAAATCAGGGATATTTTACTTTCATTTAACCTTCCATTATGACAAGAACATACGGAAAGCAAGTGTGTCACTGGTAACTGCTGACATAGCATCAACGTAACACACGCTAAGTCAGTCCTCAGGGAGCAATACACAGGCAGGATCCTTCTATTTCTTTGCACCTCAAGGCCCCATGGTATTCCATAGGATGAACCTACCCCTCTTATATGTTACTGCAAACTTCTTACCCCAAAATTACAGACCTGCCTTCAAAAATCTAAGAGTTGAGCCTATTTCCCCTACATACAAATTGTAACACTGGGTTTTCCAAAACGGTATCTTCAACGAAGTGTAAAAATTTAATCACTCTAATTCTACTACGCATACCTCAGAGTTATATCCTGTTCCATTTCATCCAGTGAGAGCAACCAAGGTTATCTGCCGAATTCAGTGATTTAAACACATGCTTAGACTAGGTACTCAGAAATCACCTCCTGGCCAAACCATAACATCTTTCTCATATAGATTGTTTGGCTACAATTGTTTTGGGGTATATATCCAAATTACATCCCAAATTGTGGTAGGCAAATAAGGTCCCTCAGTAAATCTAATCTTGGTCTTAGGAATAAGGAGGGAAAAGGGCTTAGAACTTCTTTATAGACAATTTGGCAGGAATTTGTTAGACTGCGGGCTCTCTGAAGGCAGGTCTTAGTCACTGTTATTTCCCACATGTGTATTAGGAACATGATAAACAATAGCCCACAATAAATGTCTACTGGGGGAATGGACAGGAACATGAATAAGCAAACCCAAAGAAAATCACCCTTACTTCAATGATACAGATTTGGCTGGGCCAGAAGGCTGGGTATGAGGGCCCTGGAATATTCTCAAATACTTCAGGAAGTCTAATGGAAACTATGCATTTACCTTAAGAGGAGATTGCACAGGGCAACTAAAAAGTCACATTTCTTCTACTTTAGCACGCTTGATATCAAGTCACTGTGACAAGACCAGTTGTTCTGTGTAGGTTGGAATTTGGAGAGGGAAATGCTCCCATACTTCTCCTCCCTGAGCCCTTCTTGAGGTGGAAGATACAGTAATCTGACTGGGACAGATTTACAAATGAATAGAGTCTCTGTTTTATGAAGTCAAGCACACACAGGGCTGTAGCTCTCTCTGACTCCTTGTGAAGAGGCAGGGGTAAGAAGATTCAGGGTAGGGCGTGACTTCCCACTTTTCCTCCTCTTTTTTCTAATGCTTCCACAATCAACTAGTAGTAAAGTTTTGGTGGAGGAGGAGAGGTCCTAGTTGAGGGCTGAGTACACATGTCCCTTGGAAACCGCACAGGGATGGAGGACTGGCCCAGGCAGGATTCCCAGGGGGTCCTGCCCATCCTATCACATGCTACCACAGCCACAGTGAGGCCACTTCTAGCTGAGGCCCTTTATCTACGATGAACATTCCAAAAAATAGAAGTTGATAAGCAGTGACAGATCACTTCAGAAGGTTGTGATTTCTCTAGCCACAATTCTAAGGGAGTGAACTATAGAACATTCCCAGGCACAAGAAACTAACCCAGAAAGGAGGGCCATAACTTGGGGTTGGCAGACCAGGGTGTTAATCCTGGCCCCTCCAAACTTGCTAAGCAGCCCTCTCTGGACAAGGCATTCCACCTTTCATGGTCTCGGTGTCCTTAGTGGTCGAATGAGGGTATTGGATTACTAGATAATCTCTGTTTCCCTTCCAACTCCAGCAGTCTACGATTCAGTGAATGACAACTTTGTCTGGTATCTTAAGCACATGCCTTTCACTCGAGCCAACACAGACCATTTGCAAGACACATGCTTGTTAGCAAATTGGAATTCAGTGTTTGCTGCACAGACCCTGCCAAAGGATTCTTAAAGTCATCTGATATTCAAGATACAGTCTAATAGATGTGTTAACCATCCATGAAGAGCTGGCTCATAGGAAGCAGATTCCATTCAATTTAATATTTATTGAGCACCAAAAGTGGGAACTTTGGCATATATTATCTCATTTAAAAGCCTGTCTTCACAGTTTTTCCATAGATGAAATGTTGATAGAAGCACGAGCAGTCTTTCATGTCCATTGTTTTCTTAAACTTATTATGCCAATACATTACTGCTCCTTTCAGATGCTTCTGTTCTTATCCTCACACTAGTATATGGCATCACAGAGCACAATCCCAGGCCTCCTCATCTCTACCCTACTGTTCTGCTTCATCGAATGACAACTTCCTAGGGAATCCTTCCTCTGTTTGACAGTGTCCTTGTATTTTTTAAAATTAAACTCTGGATAAAGATATTGTTTACTGCAGTACTTAGCATTTCCTCTATAGGAGCCCAGGAGGTTCATGTTTTTGGGGGAGTGGAAGGGGGAATCTTGTCACTGCAGATAAATATATAAGCTTCCTTTGATCAGAAACTGAAAACTGTAACACAAGGTTTCTCTTGTTATCTCATTTAAAGCCTAAATTAGTGTCCATTATAATAATCGAGCAATACATCTCAGATACTTCATAGCATCTACTCCTCAACCTCCTTAGCCATCCCAAGTCCTTCTGGAAGTAAATGGGCAAATAAATTATGGGAGATTCCAGGCCGGTGACTAAAAGCACAGGCCGTGTGTGTGAACCAAGCTCCCACTTATGACTATACTACGTCAGCTGCAGTATTTCATTTCTGAGTCAATGTCCTCAATTGTGGAGAATGGGGCCATATTGATTCCCAAATCATCATTTCTAATGAGATCCTCCTTCCTATAAAACATTTAGTATAGTTCTTGGCTCATAAATATTTGGCAAATATGCATTCATACTAATGACATTTTGGAATCCAAACTGCGCTGCCTTTCATTCCCATTCTTTTACTGGTTTTATTGGTTAACTCGTTGTTTTCTCTAATCCACTGACCTACGGCCTTTTCACCATTCCTCACTCCCCTCCTGTCCTTACTTTTCTTAAATCCCATAGCCCATCATTGTAGTCACAGCCATGCCAACTTCCTCAACAATATGTTCCTCTCTTTCTTTCCATTGCTCACCCACCTGGCAAAACCCTATCCCTGCTGAATCCTGCTCTCTGCTTTGTCTCCAAAGAGACAGTACACTATAAGGCATAAGGGTGGTAGCTCTGGAGTTCAGCTTCTCAGGGCTCACACACCTGCTCTGCCAACTAATACCTGTGTATCTTTAAGTTGCTTATCACTCTGTAAAACGAGGATGATAATAATAATGCCTGATTCCTGGATATGTAATGAAGTTGAAATGACACTATACACTTAGACCGTAGTAGGCACTCAATAAACATTTTTTATTATTATTACTCCACACATGAGTCAGTGGAATGAATTTGGGAAAATCACATACCTAGACAGACTGCTTGCACCATAAATAGGAAACCATAGACATCAAATGGGCTCTTGATACTATCCGGAAACTCTATTTGCTTTCTCAGTATGTTTGCTCTCCTACTCCCCCACAGCACTGAGCCATGCCTTCAACTCTTACTTCAACTCTCCTCCACTCTCAGTTGATGACCTCCCCTCCTGCTGCACGGGGAAAACAGAAGCCATAAGACAAATACTACTTCATCTGACCATCATCCAATATACAACTACCCACATCTGGACCCATTTTCTCCACCTTCTCTTTAGTTCAACGGAAGAAAGTTCCCTTGCTTCTGTCAAAGGCCAACCCCTGTACTTGGGTTACAGGTCTCCCCTACTGTGACTTTCCCAAGAATGTTCCTCACCTTCCTCCAAGGTGATATATCCTTGTATATCTCCTTCCATTAAGTGTGGGTGGAACTCATGACCCACCCTTAACCAATAGAATATTGCAAAAGTGATGGAGAATTGTTCTTGTGATAACAGGGAATTATATGAGACTTTACCTTGCTAAGACAGACAGGTGCTAAGATTCCCCTTGCTTGATTGATGAAGTAAGAGGCCATGTTGAGGAAGCTCAAGTAACAAAGCACTGTGGGGAGTAGAGGGAAAGGGTATCTAGGAGCTGAGGACAGCCTCCAGGCAAGAGCCAGCAGGAAGCTGGGACCCTCAGACCTAGATGCAAGGGAATGAATTCTACTCACAACCTCAATAGACTTGTAAGTGCGTTCTTCCCCAGTTAGGCCTTCTGCTGAAAATACAGCCCACTTAACACCTCGATTGCAGCCATGTGAGACTCAGCAGCAGACCCAATTAAGTGGAACCTCAACTCCTAATCCATAGATACTGTGAGAACTATTGTAAGCCAAAAAGTCTGTGGTAATCTGTTACACAGCAATAGAAAATGAAGGCATCCCCTGTATGCACCAGAAATTTCCCATAATGCTTTAGTACCTACTCTAGATAGTCTACTGTATCCTATTTTTTAAAAAAATTTAGTCTATATGCCTTCTAGGTATTCCCCCTTCTCTATGCTCTCTTTTCCAACAAAACTTGTTAGAAGAGTTTTTCAGATGTCTCACTATGTCCTCACCTCCCATTCACTGCTCTGCCTGCTGTATTCACATCACTGCCTTCACATTCTTTTTGTCAAGAACACCAATAAGTTCTAAATTATTTCATCTAGACGGATATGTCTCTATGTTTATCTTACTCAATATCCCAGTAGTATTTAACACAGTTCGCCACTCTCCATCTTTAGAATGATTTCTTCTCTTGGCTCACAGGACTTCACATTCTCTAGTTTCCTTCAACTTGTCTGGCTGCTGCTTCTCGTCCATCTTTGCTGGCTTTTCCTCCTACACCAAACTTGAGCAGTGCTGTGCCCAAGTCTGACATCAACATGCTCTTGGCTCCCAAATTTTTCTCTCTAGCCCTGACCTCTCCCCTCAGCTCCACAACCTACAGCCAGCTGCCTAATTACATTTCCATTTACGTGTCTAATTGTCATCTCAGACTTAAAATGTCCGAAAAGAACATTTGATTTTTCTTTCACAAAAATCTGTTGTTCCCCCAGTTTTCCCAATCTCAGCGAATGGCACATTTAATAAACCTTTACACTGGGGATTCTCATTCCTTCACCTTCCTCCCCTCCTTGATCAGCAAATCCTTGCAGGTCAATCTTCACAATAGATCCTAAATTTGTCTACTCCTCTCTAACTTCACTCCTCTCAACCTAGTGCAAACTGCCCTCACCTCTGACCTGGATGGCACCAACAGCCACCTAACTGGTCTCCCTGCCTCTCCCTGCTGTCCTCTATAATCCATACAGCAGGAAATTTAAAAAAACAAAAACCAAAACCAAAAACCAAAACCACCTTGTATGCTTTACTGCTAAGATTTTCCAAAGACTTCATACTCTACTTGAAAAAGTCCACCAAGCCCTAGGTTGCTGGCTGCCACCTGCCTCCCTGACATATCTCGTATGTCGTACCTACCAAGTTCTAGCCATACTCAACTTTTTCTCCTTCCCACCTCAGGACTTTTACAATTCTTATTCCCTCGGCTGGACAGATCTTCCCAAGCTACATGTCTTAGGCCTTAGATCAAATGTCCCCTCCTCAGGGAGGTCTACCCCCTAGTCACTTTCTCTTCTTCTCTGACATCATGATTTCCCTCATAGCATGAATCACAATCTCAAGTGCCACACTTGTTTGTTTATTTGATTGTTGCTATGACTCCTCTTACTAGATTTGAGCATCAGGAAGTGCTCACTGCTATATTCTAGAATAGCACCTGGCACCTAGCAGATGCTCAATAAATATTTGAATAAATGAATGCAGAAGTATATATATATATATATATATATATATATATATATATATATGTTGTTGACATTTTATATGCATTAGAATAAAACGATCCATTATAGTCCATTAGAAAATCTCTCCAGATACTATCAAGATGTCATTAAAACAGTAAAAAAATGAAAAGAATTATACTCAAACTATTCAATATATACATTACTGAAAAGCTGTTATAAAATGAAGCCCACAAAAAGTTATAAAATGAAGCCCATTTTTAAAAAAATTTAACAGAAATCTGTTTCGAGACATGAACAATCTTTTTTGATAATGTGAATTACCACACCCTAGTTATTCTGTTTCTATAGGTTTGATTTTTTCCTACATTGGGTTTACTTTGATTACCGAGCGTAAATTATAATTAATTCTTCTGTCACAAACTACAAGCCACAAGACATATTTTCAGTATTGCTGGACAAAAACACTAAGGAATCACTACTCTCCTTACTCAATGTCACTGATGCCATGTGACTTAATTCCAAACCCAGTTATATCCTGTAGCCATACAATGCAGGCTTTTTAGCAGACCATGGTAATGAGCGTGCTCATGGTCTGGAGTCCAACAAGCAACTGTCAAAAACTATCATCCCGAATGACTACTTGCTGAAAATTTCTCACTCCTAGAGCTGGTACTTCCAGGGTGGTCTAGAAAAGAAATTTGTGCCTATGTCTATTCTGGGGATATTCTAAATGCTGATGTTTAGCATTTCTTTGGAAGTGCAATTTCATGCTTTGAGGAGCTTTTTTTTCCCCCCAAGCTCCAGAAGATAAATAGTCTCTATTAAGCTCGCTTGTTTATGTATTTTTTTTTCTTCCTGACATACCACTATCCTCTGAAAACTCCAGTAAATAGTTACTCAGTTGATTTTAAGAACCACTCTCGAGAAAAAGCACTAACTTCATCGCCTACCACTTGCTGCCCTCAAAACTTCTTAGCAACATACACTGTGCATGAACCTCAACGTGGTTTGCTTTGTCCAATCGCATGCCTGAAAGCCCAGCCAGTCAGTTGTGTAATAATAAACCCCTTATCTCCTGAAGATACACAAACGGAAAGATCTCTCAGTGCTTCAGTGCACAAGAGACTTCACTAGAATTCTCAGCAGAAACTCACATCCATTTTTAATGCCAAATTACCCCCACTTTTCCCGATTTCCTCTCCCCCCATCTGCAATTCTGAGGATGGCAAAAAACCCAAAATGCTAAACAATGTCGAGTTGGGGGGGGGGGGGGCACTGCCAAAAGCTGCCAGCAAAATGCATTTAGAAACCAAGGGCTTGATTTTCGCTTTGGGCTTACTGATTCCCTTACAAACATCTGTGATGGAAACTCATCAATTGTTCTTGGATGAAGAAGGGATTGAAAGCTTGACAAGAGAAGCTGCTTGCTAGTTTCAGTAAGCTTGACGAGCCCTCAAAATAGGGAGGACACTCCTGCTTCCTCTGCGAAGAATAAAATCTCACCCCCTCCTACCTCGAGCGTCCCCACCCGGCGCAAACCCGCGCCTCCCTCGTCCCATATCCAAGTTCCCTACCTCGCCAGGGAGAAGTGTCCTTTCCCTGCACCCACACGAGACAACAAACCCGACCCGGCCTTTGAGGAACGGGGGAGCGACCGCCTCGGAAAGGTGCTGGGGGCCCGAGGTGTAAGCTAATCAGTTCCCTCGCTCTGCCGCCGGCGCCGCCTGACACACCCCTCCCGGCCCGGCCTTCACCGGTCGCCAGTCCCCGGCCTCAGCCCGCGCGCCTCGCCCCGGGGCCCGGGCCCGTCTCTCTCCCGGGGCTGGCGGGTCCCGCGCGCGCCGCCGTGCCCAGCACGCACCTTCAACGCGCCCCGGGCCGGGCCCTTGGGGACTGCACGGCCGGGGCCGAGGGGCAGGAAGCGCTCCTCGCTCTCCTCGTCGTCGTCGTCGCCGTCCACCACCTCGACGACCACCTCCTCGTCCTCGTCTTCCTCGTCGTCATCCTCCTCCTCCGCGCCCCCTCGGGGCTTCTCCTCCACGCGCCCGAGCCCCCTCCGCCGCCTGCTCCCGCCTTCCTCGTCCTCGTCTTCCTCCCCCAGAAGCAGCAGCACGGGCGACGAGGCGGCGGCGGCCCCGGCGGCCCGAGGGGGGCCGGTCCCGGCGCTGCGCGGCGGCGGCAGCGGCGGCCTCCAGCTCTCCGGGGCCGGGGCCGGGCCCGGGCCGAGGGGTGGGAGGCCGGGCAAGGTGCCTTCCCTGACAGGCGCGGGTCCGGGCGCCTGCAACGCGGCGCCCCCCCGGCGGCTGCCCAGGCTGGAGCGCTTGGCTAGACGCCGCGCCTGCATGCCTGACCGCGGGCTGCCAGCCGCGGCGCGGAGCCGGAGAGTTTGTCACCTCCTCCTCCTCCTCCTTCTCCTCCTCTTCCTCCCCCGGGCGGCCGCTGTGGTCGCAGGCGCCCCCGGCGCGGGGCTGCGGGGGGCTGCGGGAGCCGCCTCCCCGGGCTTGCAGCTGCCACTGGCTGCAGAGGCGCGGGCGCCGCCTTCGCTGGACCGGCCCGCGGGGACGCCGGCGGCCGGCGGCTACGGCGGGGCGGCGCGGCGGCCGCGGGCGGGGGTGGGTGTGAGCGAGCGGCGCGCTGCCGCCTCCGCCGCCGCCGCCGCCGCCGCCGCTGCCGCTGCCGCCCGGGAGCCGCGGGCCGCGCTGCGCTCCATGCGGCCGGTGGCCGGGCCCGCGCGCGCCTCTCCCGGCCCGCTGCGCCCGCGCGGTCCTGGCCTACAGCTGCCGTCCCTCCGCGCGAGCTGTTTGTGTTGTGTGTTTTCCACCACCGCCCCCCTCTTCGCGAGCCATTCCTCACAGCTCTCCGGTCCCCCCGTTCAGACAAAACCCGGACTGGATTTATTTCCCCTACCCTCAGCCTCCGCAAATCTGGTGCTTCTCAGCATTCGGCCCAGACGCTGGGGCAAACGCTACCCCGCCGCAGATGATTCCTTGTGCAGGGTGCACGGAAGACTTTGGGGCAAGTAGGGTTGTTGGTCAAACTCAGACTTCGAAGGAAGAGATTTGCCGCAAGTTATTTTCATGGTTTCTGCAGTGCGTGGGACTACTCTTGACCTTACGTGAAACCCGAGAAGGTATATCAATCTGAGATTTGGGGCCACTTGCTAATATGAATTATCAGACTCATTTGCGTTTTCGAGATACTGGTTCATGACATTGCCTGCCACTCTCTCAGTCTCATTGACCTCGCACAGTTCTAGGCCCTGCCCATTGAGCTCCCTGCGGGATGTGCTAACTCCGTAAGTCTTTCAGCTTTCCTGTCTGCATGTTTACCTTAAGTGCCTGATTATAAGGGCTACATTCCTAGAAGCTTTCAGCTCTCACCATCCAGCCCGTAGACCCCTGGCACTATCGAGGCCTTTGGAGAAACACACTGGGGCAAGAGTTCAAGATTGCCTGAGTTTGTTATTTTTAAAAGCTAATATGAAATAAGAGTCTGGAAATCAAGCACATAGCCATATAACTAATGACACTGTCACTTTCTGAGGATTTCTAGGTGTGATAAAGAAAAGTCATGTGGTACCATTTGGGATTAGGATCTATAGTAAGCCATATTCTTTACATACAAATCATATGCCACATTCCGTCTTTGTAGGGGAGGTCTGATGAAGAGCTAACTCACCAAATGCTCTGGCAAGTGCTTCCATGAGGCCGGTGTAGAAGATGTCCTCACCCTCAGCTTCCTTTCACGGTAATTACTGTAGGAGATTTAACATCCTGTGCCCTGTTAGACACTTGAAGGGAGCTCATTAAATGTTCACTTATGGTGTCTTCCAACTGTTGAACATTTCCACTGGGATGATGACAAAGATTCTAAAATGAACTTTTTGTTCTCCCTGAATCAGATTAGCTTCCTGATATACCTATTTCAGGTAATGACACTCTCGAATAATTAGTCAGGCCCAAAATAGCGGTATCATTTTAACTCCCTTCTCTACTTTATCCCTAGAGGCAGTTGCCCACAAGTCCAATCCATTGTTCTTTCTGAAATGCCTCTTGCATCCACCCCTTCCTTTCCATTTCCAAAGTTCCTATGGTATTTCATGACTTCAAAAGTGAAAGTTTCTCTACACCCAGTTTCTCAGCGACACACCCCCTCCTAAACCCCCTCCAGACACGACCACCAGACTCCTCTTCCCCAAACTCCATTTAGATTATAGCATTTCCTGGTTGAACTTTTCATTTGTAATTATTCCATTCAAGAATTCAGAAAGAAAAAATAGTTTGAGCATTTTTAACAGATGGGTGGATTTGATCAAAGCATGGAACAGCAGGGGCCAGCCAAGAAGTGAACTAATCAGTATTAGTGAGGGTTTCCAACGAGTAAAGAAGGGTCACTGAAGTGATTTCATCCCAAATGCAAGAAATTTACCTTGGTAGATTTGGGAGATGATTTTAGAGAGAGGCAGCAGGGTCTTTCTCTGACCAGGAAGAATAAAGATCAGGGGCAAGGAGTTGGCTGGCAGGTATGGGCAGGGTGACAGAAGGGAACAAAGCTGTGAGACAAGTGGGCTAGTGGTTACATATGTGGTCTCAAGAACCAAAGTGTTTGGGTTTGAATCCTGGCTCTAGAACTTACCAGCTATATGCCTTTACTCACCATCCCTCTATGCCTCAGCTTCCTCATCTGTAAAATGGGGATAATAGGAGCACCTACCTAATAAAAATTTCTTTTGTAGGATAATGAGTTAATGTGTGCATTCATCTTAGAAGAGTGGCTAGCACAAGGAAGATCTATATAAACCTCATTATATTAAATATACTGATAGCAGTATATAAACACAATGGCTTGGGTTACTCTCAAAGAACAACAGTGTAGCTCTCTTTTTAGTAAACTCAGAACTGTCAGTAACTAGCACGAACATGCTTTTAAAGCCTGACTACAGCTTACCAAGGGGCGATGGTCAGGCCACGGATAAAGCTTTTTATGTCTGAAATTGCCATAGATGAGAGAAAGTAAATGTTTTCCTGAGAACTGAGCAGAAAAACAAAGTTAAGTGAGTCAGTGATTGTATTTGTGGATTAATAGAAGAGATACTAATTTACACCATTGTACTTTCTTTCAAAATTGCTATATGTGCTTTGAAATCAGCTTGTTTTCTCTCTCAGGGCACCTCTGCAGAGCTCATACACACCCATTCCCTGGCCCCATTTGGCCCAAGAGACTGCCCTCTGAATGGGAGGAAAAAATTGGCCTTAATATTCGGACCATGAAGTGCAGGCTAATGTCACAAAAGCAATTTGGCTCAATCTAGGCTTTGAGAGATGAGAAGGAGCTAGATGGGCAGGGAAAGCAGCATTGTGCAGGCCACCAAAGACCAACCTTATGAAATAAGAGGACATTTAGTGGGGAAGTAAAATCAAATTACCTAATTCATCAGGAATCAAGAAATATCTCATGATATGGGCTCATGACACTGTGCTCATGGACTCAGAAGTCAAAAAATATCTCACGGTGCCAAGCAAATGGGTCATTGCTGCTTTTCCCCCATGTTCCCTAAACATAACACATTTTTACTTCCCAAAACTAGGAACGCTTCCCACTGAGGATGAGGCGTGCCTCTCAGTCATAGGATAAGGAAGACACATCTTCCAGTCTGATTTAACACGTCATCAGATGAAACATTCCATCATTCATTCCGTATGTATTTATTGAGCCCTGCTGAGTGCCAGGCTCTGTTCTGGGCACTGGTATGCAACAGTGAACAAAATAACCCTCTGTGGGGAGGAAAGTAGACAATAACCAAAGAAAACAAATGAATTATAGGGTTTAACAGATCCAATAAGTGCTATAGAGAAAAATAAAGCAGAGGAGAGGGTGAAGAGTGCTAGAAGTTTAACATAAAGAAATAAATAATAATATTTAATATGTTTAATTTCTTATTTGTTATTAAATGATAATTATACTTATAATTATCTAGAATTATATTTATTACGATTTCTTATTATATGTATTTAATATATATATAATATTTCATATATATTGAACATAAATACGTGTATTAAACATAAGAATACTATGGAGCATAATGTAAAATCTGAATGAGAACTTGCAGCAGCGGCCTTGTCAAGCATTAACTTGAACTCCCTCTTCTTAACCTTGGATAGGATCCATTCTCCTCTGTATCCGGGGTGCTTCGGCCAAACAGTGTGAGAAGCATTGATGAGGAAGACTGAGAATGGGCTTTGCAGTAAAGACCACTCCATAACCACCACACAACAGTTTGCCTCATGCCTGATTTCTTATAATTCTTAAACCTTCGAGTTCTGAGCTCCAAAGTTACTCTGAACATTTTTTTAAAAAACATGGATCTGAGAAACTAGAGCATAAAAATGAAAAATAAAAAAATCAGGCTCAATTTGACATTCTGTTCAATTTTTAAAAATTCAGTCTTCAGAAAAACAATAATCATGCCCCCCAAATCAAATGAGGTTATCCAGTGAGGCATAGGCATAACCAGGGCAGAAATACAACGGGCTTTGACTCATCAGTAGTAGCTCTTTCATGGCCTCGTCAACCTTCAATCACTGGATTCCCTGAGAATGGTACCTCCTTCTAAAAGTTATTTTAAAACTAAAAGTAAAATTTTGCCCTTTAAACAGTTTATAAAAGTAAGATTAGGTTGGTTTTTCCACACTTCTGGGAATCTTAAAAATGATTTCAGATGATGACTGTCATCTCAACATATGAAAAATAGATTAAGGCTAAGAGAATCACTCATTTATTACAACCTTCAGGCTGAAAGCCTGTGTAAATCAAGCATAAACCTCCACCCAGATAAATGTTTCTTCCATGAGCAATTAAGTTAAGCCCTCTTTAACAACACAATGTACTTTTAACATGATTCTTTAAAATACCCCCCAGTCTTGAATTTTTTTAAGCTAGTATCAAAATGATACCAATAACTGTCCTTTTAAAATGTAACACATATTTGTTATTTTGGGGAGTATGTGGTGTGTGTGTGTGTGTGTGTGTGTGTGTGTGTGTGATCTCATATTGGCACGTTAAAGCAATGGAAAGAACACCGGACTGGTGTCCCAGAGGCTTGAGTCCAAATCCTGTTCTGGGTATTCTTAGCCATGGGACACTAGTTAAGTCCCCTAATCTCTGCAGGGTTCACAACTCTAAGATGAATGAATTGTACTCTTTCAGGTCTTCTGACTCTTGAGTTCCATGATGTGATATTGACCGGAAGTCTGTTTTATGATTAAGCCAAGTGCCCATTACTAAAGTCCACAAATGGAGTCTATTATACATGCCTACAAAGGTATGTACATATGTTTATTTTTACATGTATGCACGTATGTATTTATATTTATTTATAGACATCTCTTCAAAGCTAATTTGAGGTGCTGTATCTTAAGACCACAATCTCTGTTTCTACCAACGTCACCCTTAATTTCAGGGGGCATCCCTGCTTTTCTGGGAATGCAAAAATTATGAAATTATGCATACACTTGCTACCATCTTATTTTACTAGCTCTCTCTTTGGTAATAAGATGCCCTAATGGCTATAAACCAAGTAGTTGTTATTTTATATTATTCGTATTAGTGTCCCTTTCTACAAAGTGAGGATTGCTTTAGTCTAAATGCATATTTACTTCCTACTAATGATATTTTCATATCTCTGAAGCTTTCATCTCATCTTCTTTCCTCCTATAGTTTTTTTTTTTTTTTTTTATCCAGTCCCGTTCTGTACAAGTAACTGAAATCCTAGTCACCCTAAAGAAAAAAAAGGGGGAAAGGGATTTATCAGCCCAGGTAACTCAACCGCAGATGAGCCTGAGCTTGAGGAAAATTAGATTGCAGGCTTACATGATGTGTGGTCCTGTCTTTCTGCCTCTATCTTTCTCTGAATGTGTGTCATTTGTTTCATTATCTGGTCAACTAGAACCGGGTCTCGGCAGCTCTGGCCACATACCTGTCGGCCTTGTGACCGTGGGCAGGGAAGCTCTTTGCTGTCTGCAGCAGTTAGGGAAATCCCAGTGAAGGACTCTTCATGAGCCCGCATCTGTGGCCAAGGGTGGAGTGCTGTGATTGGAGGCCTTCACCAAACCACCAGGAGAAAGAGGAAAAGGATGGTTACTGTACTAGGCAGGAAAAAAAAAAGCCATCATGTGTTGATAAATATAACCAATACTATCTAACATCTGAAACAGAAACAATTAGAAGGAAAAAAATTCACATCTAATCTCCCTACCTAAAAATAACTCTGTTATTGCTTTGATACATTTAATTTCTTTTCTATGTATCATTGGTTTTTTTTGTTTCATACTGTTTTTCCACCTGGTTTTATAATGTGAGCTTTTCTCTCACACATTGCAGTATAACTTCATGGATTATGAGCTAGTAGGAAAAAAATAAATCATGAAGATATTAAAATAAAATATGCATAAATATTTTTATGATCTCTGGGGAATGACAGGCATTTTAAAAAAAAGATATCAAGTCAGAGCTATAGCAAAAAGCTGATAAATTTGACCACCAAAAAAACATTTTACTTTATGACAAAGGCACTATTACAAAGTTTTAAAATAAGTGAAAGATGATTAGAAAACATTTTTAATATAAAATCAGGAATTAATATATACCAAAATACAACTAATTCCACATTATTGAAACAACTAGATATACTATTCACCTATCAGAGAGGTAGAAATGTTAATGCTTTGATAATGTGCAATATTACTGAGAATATGGAGAAATAGGTACTTGTGTATACTGTTGCAATATTGATCAGAGTTCTAAAATGCGGGGCGCCTGGGTGGCTTAGTCGTTAAGCGTCTGCCTTCGGCTCAGGGCGTGATCCTGGCGTTCTGGGATCAAGCCCCACATCGGGCTCTTCTGCTGGGAGCCTGCTTCTTCCTCTCCCACTCCCCCTGCCTATGTTCCCTCTCTCGCTGGCTGTCTCTCTCTCTGTCAAGTGAATGGATGGGATCTTAAAAAAAAAAAAAAAAAAAAAGAATTCTAAAATGCACTTGTCATTTGAAGCCAGCAATCCACTTCTCACTATGTATCCTGAAGAAACAGTGTACATGAGCACAAAGGAGCACAGAGAGACTTGTTGCAGCACTGGTTTTAATAGCAAAATATGGAAAACAACATAAATATTCATCCATAGGAGAATTGTTTAAAATGAAGCCTTTGGCAATGTGTGAACCACTATGCAGCAGCTAAAAAGAGTGAGGGAAGTCAATGTGTCCTACAAGGGCAGGGGCTCAAATTTCGAAGTGGAAAGGGCAAGTTATAAAATAATATTTAAACATGATCTCATTTGTGTGTAAAGCAAAACCACATGAAGTATGCTATCCACTCCTACACAGTATGATTTCAGATGGAAAAATGGATAGATGGATATGAAAGTGTCCGAAGGATACCTTCCAAGCTCTAGGAGGTGAACTGGATGGAGAGAAGAGGCAAAGGGGGTCTCCCACTTTTTGTATTTTTGACTTATGTGTATTCGAATGACTTAAAAATGTATTCGAATATCACATAGTTCACTTTCAAATAAAGAGTAATAGCATAATTTTTACCACAGAATTTTCTGTCAAGCCACTGTGCCATCATGATTTCTTGATGTCTCGGTATTTGAGATAGGGTGCCATCAACATTTGTACAGAAAATATTATACATCTTTTGGGTTCTTTCTTTAGAATCAGAGCCAGAAGTGGAATTAGTGGTCAAAGAGAGTGAGCATTTTCTTGCTACATTTTACTAGGTGGCTTTCTGAAGGAGTTGCCATGAGTTTCATTCTGACAACCAGCTGGTTTCCGCTCTGGCCCTTGCTTTGATCATATCACACTCTTTCCATCTTTCCCTCTCTTTGCTACTTTGATAAATGTTCCATCAAACCTCATTTTGTTTTAATTTATTTCTTTCATCATTAATGAAGAAAAGTATTTCCCCATGTGTTCAAGTTTTATTTCCCTTCTGCGAATTCTTTTCTTATCCTTTGCCCATATGCCTGCAAGAGTCTGGATATTCCTTCCCACTTGTATGAACTCTCCATATTAAACATCCTATTGTCATATTTTTTGCAAATACTTCTCTAGTATTTTGCAAATATTTGTCATATTTTTTGCAAGTGTTTCTCTAAATTTCTTCACGTTATCTTCCCCAAAGCTTTAGATTTATTCATGGGCCTTTCTTTCCCTTTCTTTGCTGATTTTATTTACAAATTCTTATCCCTGTTTTCCCCCCAAATTTTGTACTAATAGCCTCTGCTAGACTTCAGCCCTTATCATTTTCCTTCAAGTTGTGTTTTCTTTTTAAAATTTTTTTCAGCAAAGCTTCATTTTAATTTTGTTTATATGCTTCTCCAACATAATGATTTCCTTATACTAGAGAATGTGCTATTGCTGGGATGAATTCTTAAAATTAAATTTTCAGATTTGATTATCATTTACTTAGTTATTGATTACATGCCTTCCTGACTGTAGTTTAATTAATTAAAATGAATTAAAAACTTTTGCTTAGTATTTCCTCTTAATAGAAATATTCCTAAGTTTAAATCGGCATCATCACCACCATAATATCTCTAATAAAAAATGCTTTTCAAAATATTAAATCCTACCCCTTTAATGTTTTTAACATTAACATGAGTGTAAGCACACAAATGTTTCATCTGCTAGCCCGTTCTGCAATAACGGAAGTGGTCTCTACCTGCCCTGTCCAATATGGCGTCCACTAGCCACAGGTAGCAGTGGAGCACTTGAAATGTGGCTAGTACGAATGAGGAACTAGTTTTTAAATTGTGTTTAATTTTAATTAAGTTTAATAACTACATGTAGCTAGTGGCTATGTTATTGGACAGTGCAGGCTCAGGCCTTTTTTTTGAGAGAGAGAGAAAGGGAGAGAACAAGTAGGGGTGGGGCAGAGGGAGATGGAGAAGCAGACTCCCCGCTGAGCAAAGAGCCTGATGGGGGGCTGCATCCCAGGACCCCGGGATGACCTGAGTCCAAGGCGAACACTTAACCGCCTGCAGGCTCAGACCCTTGAAGTGTTGTTTTCTACTTTTCACATTCATTTTTAGGTGAACCTGCCTGAGCTAATTAAGGACACGGAAATCACGCTCATGGTACTTTGCTGCAAATCCGAAATCAATACTACCACATTTTCTCATCTACCTACCTAATTTCAAAAACCTAATATTTTGAAATCATTAGCTTTTATTTAACAACCCTCATTTATTACCTTCATTGGGCTTCCAATTAGGCTATTTTCAGGTTTGAGGGTGGTGAGATGTCAAAAGCTCCTAATCCATCCCCTCTGCCTCCAGCACTATTTTTATCTACACCATTTTAGTTCCAATGTTTGTTATTTTATTCTCAAATTATTCCAGGGGAAGAAGGACCTGAATTAACCCCAGCAACCTATAGTAAGAGTCTTGAAACCTGTAAAATATGAGACATCAGCTCATGCTGATATAAATGCCCCTGGGATTTCTTAAATGCTAATTATAAATTTCTTTTCGTTGTTGTTATTGTTATGTCTGTTAATGTGGGGGGGGAAATGAGAGACAGAATTTTGTAAAGCGTCTAAACATTCCTCAGTGCTCACCACTTCATAAGAGGGCATAGAATTTTCCCTAGACCGTGGTAGGTGTGAGGACTGTCCATCTGGCCCACACGCACGGATGGTGGAGGGAGGGCAGGGGGTGCGGCAGAGCAGCCTTGGTCGTCTTCCGTGCCTTTCACTATGGATACAGAGGTTACTTGCAATTTTTTTCTTATGTCTGTAAGAAGCAATAGTGGAGCTGCCTGTCCCACCATCTCCTATTTATAAAGCCCACTATCCCCACGCCCCTGGTAGCTCCATCTGTTTACCTAGTCACAGCCACTACTGATGCTTGGTGTCTTGCTTCCTCTTGCCATGTGACAGGCAAAGCTGACTTCTAAGACCGTTGGCCTAAACTTAAATTTCAAGCAAAACCTGGTGCTGCAAATACTGTTGTTTCTTGCTCCTTTCCTGAGGTTGAGAGGAGGGAAGAGAAAAAAACTGAAGAGGAACAGAAAAGGAAGGAGAAGACAGAGGAGGATACAAGAAAGGTGAGCCACAAGAAAATAGAATAATAGTCTTGGCTCTTTGGTGATTTACTATTTATATATAAGAATGCACACATACAAGATTTTTTGCTTTTTAGCCAAAGCATGTCCTTTAGAAATTTAGGGGATCCCTCCCTTCCCCTTATTCAATATTCAGCGAAGAGAAAAAACTGGCTAGTTGTGATCTTGGATATATAATGATCTTTACTATTTTTTTCTAAATCGTCCCCAATAGGTTTTCAATACAGTTTCAGCCACCAGGCCATAGTCATTTCATCCATGTTGTTTTATGAAGGCTTTGGGTTTTGTTTTGTTTTGTTTTTGTACTATTTCCACATGATTGTACTGTTAGTGATATTTTCCTATCAGCTTTAAATATCTTTCTCCCATTCTCACTCCATGTGCAGCGTGTTGTCCTCAGTGACCTGTCTACCCTTTTTATATACCTTGCAGCTCAACAGGCAGTCCCTACTTGGAATATTTGTATTATCTAGACTCTGAAATCTGATGTCGCTCTAAGGAGATGAGCTGCCATCTTTCAGAACTACCGCCTTTCGGTTCCTGTTATTTAGGCTCATCGATACTCCTGGCCAAGATTTGCTACATAATTTGTGGGGGGCCCAATGTAATACGAATATGTGGGTCTCCTTGCTCAAAATTAACACAAATTTCAAGACAGAGACAGCAGAGCATTAAAGCAAAGTGGGCTCTTGCAAGCCTGGGGCCCTGAGTGACAGCTTGCCTGCCATGAAGTGAGCCCTGTTTCCAGCTTTGTCCTATGACACTGGGAAGGGTGTGTACAATCACTAGCGGCAAAACTCCACGTCTTAGGGTCTCTTCCACTTCCTTTTATCTAGATTCTTCTCTTTCTTTGGAGAAGGAGAGTCCAATGTTCAGATTTGAGTGTTATTCTGTGCTTGGACCTGCAGGGATTCAGAACTTACCTGTTCTGTGAGGACTTGGGATCCTGTTGGGGAAACTAAAGAATTTTGAGCAGTGGAGGGATGTGGTTCAATGTGCATGTTAGGAAGTTTATTTTGGCAGCAGTATGGAAGATAGACTTCTAGTTCTGGTCTATCTAGAAGATAAGAGAATGGTCATACAGTCAGGGAGCTCTGCCTTTGTCCAGGAGTGAAATGAAGAGAGTCTGAACAAAGCTGCTAGAGAGAAGAAAGTGAGGAGAGAGTAGTTATAAGAAATACATAAAAAGCAGAAATACAACAAAAGTGGAAATCAACAAAACCTGGTGACCAGTAGGATTGGGCAGCACGAGAGAAGGAGCCAAGGACAATTGCCTGGTTTAGACTCATGGAATTCGGTTGATCTTAGTGATCGTCACAGAGGAAGGAGAAGCAGGAGGGAAGCGGGCTGGGTGGGGAAGACAGCACTATTTGGGGAAATGTTGAGGTTGAGGTGTTCTTGGGCACCCAGATCAAGTTGTACAATGGTTTTTGACATTTAAGAGATAGATCTAGAAAGGGTATATTGATTTAGAAGCTGTGCTGGTCCTTGGCCAATTGCCATCAGATGCTTTCCCCGCTCTGCCCTTTGTATCAGGTTGCTGACCTCTGTAGGCTTTGTCTCAGGCCCCCTTCTCAGGGACTGCTGGCTGGGTTTGGCCAAAGAGAGGCACTGGGAGAGAATGAGGCAAAAGCCAGGAAATTCCCCACCTTGTCTGCTCTAGAGTGTCTCTCCACTGGGCTCATCTCCTCTATGGCTCCAGTTTCCCCACAAAAACCAGTGGCTCCAGTTTCCACCAGGGCACCAGAGCCATGATATAGCCCCACCTTTTCCTTTCATCCCTCCAGCCAGGAAGTAGCAGCTTCCTGTCACTGATTTCTAGGTTGTCTCAATACCCCTTGTTTGTTTTCTCAGCTCTTCAGCACCTGTGGGGATGAAATTCCTTGTATGTTTAAATTTAGAATGTTTTCTCTTTTTCTGACTGATACAGGACTCATTAACATACATAGATGTTTGCTAAAGTAATTGAATGTGTTTTGAGACTGTAGAGGAGGATGGAAAATTGAGTGAATTTGGTAACAAGTTGGTGATATTAACAAGAGCATTTCCAGGGGACCAATGAGGATGGGAAGCCAGGTCAAAGTGGATTTTTAAAATCAGAATTTAAGAAAGTATTGAATACACATTTCAGGTTTTAATGTTTTCTAGAAATTTAACTACTAAAGGGAGGACTAGAGGAAACTGTATAAAGAGAGTTTTTGGAGATGAGAAAGATCTGGGTAAGATTAATAGAAAAGAAAGAAGAAACGGGAATTAAGAGAGGTAAATGAAGAAGAAAGATCCTAACGGTAGTAGTCATAAGATCCAGAGCCCAGTAGATGGACTGACTCTATATTGGCACAGGGTCATTTACTTGTCTCTTATAAGAGAAAGGGCCTCAAGAATGTTGTAGATACAGACATTTTTGTAGGTAGGGGACCAGATAAGCGATTGATTTAGTTCAAACCCAAAGGCTTCTGTTTTCTCTGTGAAATAGCAGAGGTTATGCTGGTGGGTTTACAGAGAGCAGTGGGAACTGGTGCTGGCCTCTAAGGGGAATGGGAGAAATAGCAAATACAGGTCAAGGCCAACTCACTGCAGGACTGTGTGATGTTCTCCAGCTTCTCTCAGAGCCGTTGCAGGAGCGAAGAAGGCAAACACATTTGATGTGTAGCTGTGATTCTCCATGGACCAGCAGAATCACCTGGAAACCTGCTAGATGTGCAAAATTTTAAGGCCTAGACCTACTGAAACAGAAAATAGGGGGGTGAGGTCCAGGGATCTGTGTTTTAGCGAGCTCTCCAGGGAATTCTGATAATCACTATAGTTTGAGAACCACTGCATAGTCTGTGGCAACCCAAGGTGTGTTCTGCAGACTAATTTGAAATGCATAATCTCAGCCCCGACTCCCCCCCAAATCAGAATCTGGATTTTAACAAGATCCCCAAGTGGTTTGCATGTGCATTTAGTTACGAAGCGCTGAACTTGGTAGTTTATTCTTACCAAGGGTATTTGGATAGTTATAGATAAGCCAGTGGATTTGTGAAGGCCTAAACTGGATGGTAACTTTTAGTGGAGTAATTTCAGGCTCAATATAGATGGCAGGGGATATATCATATTTGGAAGCTAAGAACTCCTTCTTAGGGGTTCTTATCATAGGATGAGATATATCCTATGGGATATAGGATATTTCATGTAGCTGCACATCTCAGAAGACACCATATAGCTACGTATTCTCTCTCCTTCTATGGATTACACAGGAAACCAAATTAAAAAATATAAAACCAAACCAAACCAAATATAGCCCTGAAGGCTAGTCCTTCAGTAAAGGTTGTTGAATGTCTATGGTGAGGTCTTTGCTGGACTCTGAGATGCCCAGATCATTACCCAGTCCCTTCAGTCGAGAGCTCCCACCTCCCAGAGGACACAGACACAGGGCGACATCATTACCATGCCTCTGGGGAGCACATGATCCTGTCTACAAGTAGATCATGGAGGAGCAAGCCAGATGTCCAGGGTGGGTCGGGGAAGGCTCATGGGACGAGGGGATCAGTGGCACAGAGAAATGTGAATACTCATGTTGGAAGCATTTGACAATCTCATTTCTCCACTCAAATCAACATGCCTTAGGGCACCCGAAAGTGGACCCAAGCCAGCAGCACCAGCCTTCTCTCCACATCCCCGGGGTTATATGGTCACCGCTGCACTCAGGCTCAAATACACCAAACTGAACACCTGAGAATTATTCCCCAAGTACCTCAGCTCTTCTCCCGTTGCAGAGGATGACTATGAGGCCAAGGCCCAGATGTATTCTGCCTACTGTTCTTTAGCCTTGACATATTTCCGCTGAAATCCATGATTCTTTATCTCCTAAATCATCCCTCAAGAAAGAGGCAGAGCTTATATTTGGACTTTACGACATCTCTCATTTTACAAGGGTGCTCGCTCAAACACTTAATTTTGAACAATGGAGGCAAAGAAATGTACCGTAGATTAGGCAGTTTTTCCTGGGATCACCATTGCTGTATGTTCCTGAAAAAAAGAATTCTAGACCTCACCTTACAAAGCAAGGTCATGTGTGATTCTGGTGTTAGCTCACAAGCAGCAGATGGATTGGCGTGGTTGGGGCAAAGTGTCCAGAGGCCACATCATATGCAGATCTACACAGCTCAGCTATCAGTGAACATCACGTGTTCTGGAAAGCTGTTAGAAGATGGGAAACATGGGGCGCCTGGGTGGCACAGCGGATAAGCGTCTGCCTTCCGCTCAGGGCATGATCCCGGCGATCTGGGATCGAGCCCCACATCAGGCTCTTCTGCTATGAACCTGCTTCTTCCTCTCCCACTCCCCCTGCTTGTGTTCCCTCTCTTGCTGGCTGTCTCTATCTCTGTCGAATAAATAAATAAAATCTTAAAAAAAAAAAAAGAAGATGGGAAACGTGGTTCTAGTGGTAGAAAAGACACTGCTGTAGACGAGCCACGTGGAAAGTTTGGATAAAGTAGATTCAAGGAGTGTGAGAATGGAGGAAGCAATTTTTTAAACATAAATTATTATTTTGTCCAATGCTTACTTTAAAATATTTGCCTACTATTTAGTTCATGAATACTGTTTTTACTTAGTTACACATACTATAAAGTCCAATTCCATCTATCCATTGAGTAAATGGCTCATATATTTGATGCCCTGCTCTACTTGGATGTTATAATAGGCATCTCAAACATAACATGACCGAAACTGAATCCTTGGTTTTCTCCACACATTCGTTCTTTCTGTAGTTTTGCTCCTTGCAGCAAATGGCACTGCAATTTACTCAGTGCCTTAAGACAAAAATCTAGACATTATTTTGACTCCTTTTTCTCCCACATCCCAGCTTTATCTTCAAAATACATCCTGCATTCAACCAAACCCACCACCTCCACCACTACCGTATTTATCATTGCCTAGTTGGACTACCATGCTCGTCTCCTAACTAATACCATGACTTTCACTTTTGTCTTCCTATAAGCAAACCTTCACACAGCAGCCAAATTGTCTTAAATACATAAGACAAAGTATGCCTCTCTCCAACCATCACACACTTCTTTTTTTTTTTTTAAGATTTTATTTATTTATTTGACAGAGAGAGAGACAGCCAGCGAGAGAGGGAACACAAGCAGGGGGAGTGGGAGAGGAAGAAGCAGGCTCCCAGCGGAGGAGCCTGATGTGGGGCTCGATCCCAGAACGCTGGGATCACGCCCTGAGCCAAAGGCAGACGCTTAACGACTGCACCACCCAGGCACCCCTCCATCACACACTTCTGAGTGTGATGATTTCCCATCACATTCAGAAGAAATCTAAATTTCCTTGCGAGTTCTAGAAGACCCCAAATAATCTTGCGCCATCCCACCTCTCACTAACCTGCTCTCCTCTTTCCTTTCTACCTATACCACCTGTCAGTCTTCCTTGGTCACGACAAACTCTTGCTCATGTCAGGCTGTCACGCTTTCAGTCCCCTCTGCCAGAATGTTCTTCCGCAGACCTTAGCATGGCCTCTGGCTCACGCGCTTCATTCAGGTTCCACTCAAATATCACCACTTGCTCACCACTCTGCTAAAACTGCACTCCACGTCTGATGCATTTTTTTTTTCTTTAGAGCACTTATTACCAAGCAGGTAGAATGAAAGCTCCAGGAAGCTGAGAGATGAACTGTCTTGCTCATCCCTCTGTCCCTAGAATGGTACCTAGGTTTAGAGATGCTCAAGCATTTCTTTCTACCTGACTGTCCCATCAATACCTCTATAAGAATGATTCTCCATTCTAGCGGGCCAACACATTTATTTTTGCATCTTTTTGTTGGAAGCGCTAGTGCTTTTCAAACTAGACCATGCCTCAGAATCACCTGGGGCGGGGAGGGGCGGTTATTAAAACACAGATCGATGGCACACAATCTCAGTTTCTGTTTCAGAAGACATGGGGGGGGGGGCTGGAAATGTTGCGCCCGAACAAGGTGCAGGGTGCTGCTGGTGCTGTGATCCAGGTACCGCACTTTTGGAACATGAGAAAGATCCGTGTCAGTTGTCCCCTCCAGCCATGTCGCTCCTTCACACCCTCTCTTCCCGACCCCATTGCCCTTTTTGCAGTTGCCTGCAGCATCACAGAAAGCCAGCAGGACTGGCTTTGCGCCCTTTTAGAAGGGCCATCCTGTGAGATGCAGCACCTGAGGCTGAAGGCTTCCACCTCCCTTCTCCTAGGATTCTGTGCTGTAGTTGACAGGCTCTCTTAACAGTGGCAGGGGTGGGGGGATGTTTGTGGAATATTATGCATTCTAATTATGTCAAAAGTTGTGAAGGAATGCTTTTCATCTTTGGGCCCTGCCAGGCGTTAAGCCAGTGCTTTCTACGCCGGATAGAACACGTCGGGGTCATCAGCACTGAGGGTTGCGGTTGGCCACAGATAGTGAAATGGGGCTCTGTGGTGGCGGATGCAAGTGTGGGGCATTGATTGATTGTTTAACTTCTGCCCTGTGCTATTCAAAGGGAACAGAAATGAGATCCAGTTTTTCAGCTGCAGCAGAAAGTTCTTATTTATTTCAGTGGGTCATGGGAGTGGGGTGGGGGGGTGGAGGAAGTGGAGAAGTTTTTGAAAGGTTTCCCGTTTTAAAGGTGTGTGTGCTATGGTCTGAACATTTGGGTCCCCCAAAGATCATATGTTGAAATCCTAGCCCCTGATGTGATGGCATTAGAAAATAAGGCCTCTGGAAGGTCATGAGGCAGAGTCCTCATGGGGGCAGAGGTCTCATAACCTTTTTCATATGCATTCAAATTTAAGTGATAATTCTTTTTTTCTTCTGCTTGCTTTCTGATAGTCTGCTGCTCATTCTCTAGGGTAAAATCATTAAAGCTGTCCCTGAGAATACAATGATCTTGGTAGTATGACCCATTCAGCAGCTATCGTCCACCAATCCCCTAGCCAGAATTTATTTGTGTTGAGCTAAGCATTTAGCAGGTCTCTGAACTCAAGAGACAAAAATTTTGTGGGAAAATGGTGGGGAGGTAGGATCAGGGAAGGTTGGGGTAAAAAGAGGGATAGACAAGGGACCCTTGTGATAGTTAGTGTTCTTTATCTTGCCTGTGGTGGTGATCCCACAAATCTACACGTGTAATAGAACTGCACAGAACTAAATACACACACAGAAATGAGTGTATGTAAAACTAGTGAAATCTGAATAAAGTGGATGTATTGATGTCACTGTCCTGCCTGTGATATTACTATTGTTATTCAGGATGTTACCATTATGGGAGACTGGGTGAAGGGTATACAGGATCTCTCTGTGTTCTTTCTTACGGCTGCGTGTGAATATACAGTGATCTCAAAATAAAAATTTTAAAAAGAAGCTATAGAGAAGACAGGTCTGGTTAATTCAGAATGCAGGATCCTAGGCAGCTAGGGCATCGAAAGGATGTTTGGAGCCCAGACAAAGGAGAAGACCCCAGATCTAAAGGGAAGAGAGACACAGAAGGTAAAACGGAGCATGTTCCTAATGAAAACCTCCCATCCTCCCATCCTTAAATGGCACTGTAAGGAGGATGCAGTCTATCTCCAAGCCATGATTTCTAAAATGATCATCCTTCAGTTGCTGAAAGCAATAGTAACAATAGCTGACACTTACCGAGTGTGGCCAGGTGTCAGTTTCTTTACACGGGTTATCTCGTTTGATTCTTTCAATAGTCCTATGAGGTAGGTACTGTTCTATATGCACCGTGGAGACAAGGACACAGAGGCACAGAGAGATGGAGAGACATATCTGGTAATTGGCAGTGGTCAGGATTTGTCTGGTTTCAGCAGGAGCATCACCAACACTAATTGGGTGCTCACTAGGTCCCAGGTATATTGTCCTAAATGCCTTCTTTTCACAAGGAACCATGCGCCTATCATCATACCATTTTTTTTTCTGGAACATTCTCCATCATGTGGTGGCATCAAATAACCAAATGTGTTTATTGTCTGCTTACTAAGTGCCAGCCACTTTACATAAATTCTCCCCTTAAGTCTTCACAGCAAGTTTGGATGTATTATCTTTATTGGTGAGAAAATGGAGGCCCAGAGACTCCTTCTCCAAAAACACACAACCAACATCAGCAGAACCAGGTGGGCAGATCCCAGAGCTACCATTCAACCTCTGAACTCTGCCTCCAACCCAGAAACCGCAAAATAAAAATCATTCTGTTGTCCCTTAAGGCTAGATGCTTTTCCATCTCCTGGTGGCCTGTCGCTGACCAGGCATCAACCTGTCTTATTTTGCCTGGTAAGTAACAGATATAGATCTTGCACATTGACTTTGCAAAACACCCAGGGAACTTTCCTTGTCATGTTAATCCATTCACAACTCGGAGGCAGAGGCCTGATCAAGCGCTTTCTCCTTCCATGGTTCAGTACACAACAGTGGCAGGCACAAGGCAGGCTCAGTTCAGTGTTTAACAAGCCCTCTTTAATGATGGTGGCAATGGCGTTGTGCTTTGAAGGTTTGCAGGAAGCAATCAACATTTCTAACATATAATCCATCGACTCCTTCAGTTTCTCTCACATGTCACTTCAGAGCAGCTGGTAGGGGGATCGAGGACTGAAATGGTTCTCTCTCAGTCCCCCTGAGTGAAGGGGTGACGTTCTCTGTTACTTCATCGCCTTATAATCACAAAGACTGTGTACATGAAGTCAGAAGGAACTTGGCATGGAAATTTCTTGCAGCGGTGAACCAAAGAAATGCCCAGCATCTAGCCACAGGCTCGGGGCTCCAGGTGGCTCCCTGGCAGGCTGCCGGGCGGCAGCGGCGGCGGCCGCGGATGCTTTCACTTTTCTCTCGGGGCGCACGCACGCCCACTCCGAGCGGACTCCACGTCCTGGTTTTCCCCGTCGCTCCCCTCCCCGCCGGCTGCAGGCTGCCTGTAAACATGCGGGGCTCCCAGAAAGGGGCGACCGCTATTGGAGGAGCCGAGCCTGGCCTCCCCTCCGCCAAGCTTTGGAGCTGTCAGTTACTTGTACAGTGTGAGCTAGATTTTGGCGCCACAGCTGGGAGTGAGGCTTTTGTTCCATAACAAAAACAAGCGCCTGCATGGCAGGGCTGCCAGCGCCCAGCCCGGCAAGGCAGGCATAAAGGAGCCTGCCTGGTGAATGTGTGCGACCTGTCATTAGAGACAGCTCCCTCTGCTTCCAAATGATCACATGGAGACAATGTGGCAAATTATGTGTGTACAGCCACGACCCTGCTCAGGCAGCGGAGGTGAATACTAGACACCGGGCTCTAATAATGGGCCTGTTCGCTCAGGTGGAAATGCACATTGTTGGTAACCGAGCGAGTCATTTCCAGCGCTTTTTGCCTCCTCTGTCAAAGAACTTCTGTTTTCCCTCTGCGGCTGAAAGGCTGTCCTTCTGCTTGAAACAAGTTAAATGATGGATCCATTGATTCCTGGAAGAAAAGTAATGCATTAAATGTCATAATGCAATCCACCCGATTTGCGGTGCCTCGTTATAAATAAGTAGAGACAGCTTCTACTACCTGATCTGTTTGATTTTTACTAAGTTAGAACACATCCAGGTCCAGGTTGTTACCGACTTTGAGAAAACACGTATGTGAAAACCTGAATCATAAGCCAGATAGACTATGGGTGAGAATTCTCATTTCATAAAGGATTCTTCAAATTTCAGAAGTATTTGGGAAGACGTGAACACCACCCCTCTTCCAGAAAAACAGAACAAAACATACCCCCCCACCCCAGTCAGTGGTATTGATGTCTGAAGTGCCGCAGATAAAAACGTATTCCTTGGGTTTTAGACCCAGTCTTGTTAGAATGAAAATTCGACTGAGGAAATTATAAGGTTAAAAGATAGTCATTTACATCTCAGTATGAATGAGCTTAATCACTTCTTGAGAGCTGGTTTTCAAGAAGGGAAGAGACTAGTTAGTTGTAACTGAGTTCTTGAAAAGAGACAGGAACAACATGAATGGCAATGAGGTCAGAAAAAGAGAGTTTGGGTACCTTAGAAAACAGATGTTGCTTCACAATTCTGGAAACAATCAACTTTTTAAAGAGAGGGGCTTTTGTTTGTTTTGTTTTTACAGCAGTAAGAGAACTTTCTATGACATGCAATTGTCATGTATCTGCACTGACCAATAGAGTCGCCACTAGCCACATGTGGTTATGGAGCACTTGGCGTGTAGTTAGAATGGCTGAGGAGTTGAGTTTTACATTTTATTTCATTTTAGTAGCTATGTATGGCCAATGGTCCCTATACTGAGCAGTATACCTTTAGAGCACCTCAAAAATGGAAACGTTGAGTGAAGTTAGTGTGTGGGCAGCCTCTAAGACAATAATCCCAATAATCCCCAATAATCCCACCTCTGGGTATTCATGCCCCTGAGTGAGATCCCCTCCTTTGAGCAGGAGCTAGACCTACCCACTTGTTCTAACAATAGAATATGGCAAAAGCGATGGGATATCACTTCCAAGATGAGGTTGCAAAGAGTCTGTGACTCTGTCTTGAGCGCCTTCTTTGTTCTGAGGGAAGCCAGCCGCCGTGTCATCAACTATGCTATAGACAGACAGCCTCTGCAAGAAATGGACATCTCTAGGGGCGCCTGGGTGGCACAGCGGTTAAGCGTCTGCCTTCGGCACAGGGTGTGATCCCGGGGTCCTGGGATCGAGCCCCACATCAGGCTCCTCTGCTATGAGCCTGCTTCTTCCTCTCACACTCCCCCTGCTTGTGTTCCCTCTCTCGCTGGCTGTCTCTCTCTCTGTCAAATAAATAAATAAAATCTTTAAAAAAAAAAAAAAGAAAGAAAGAAATGGACATCTCCAGCCAGCAGCCCCAAGGATCTGAGGCCCTAAGTCTGACAACCCTCCGAGAACTAACTGCTGCCAACGGCCACAAAAGCGAGCTTGGAAGTGGATTCTATACCAGGAGAGCCTCTCTGTGACTACAGTCTGGCCTTGCTGGCAGCCTTGTGAGTCCCAGAACTAGAGACACCCAACTAAGCCACGCTTGAATTCCTGACTCACAAAACCCGTGAGCTGATAATTGTGTGTTGTTTTGTCACTACATTTTTGGGCAATTTGTTATATAGCAATAGATTTTAACACAGTTAGGCTCATTTAAAATACATTTTTACTAGTTAGGACATCAAGGGATGTGAGAGAAACCTCCAAATATCAATGGCTAATGCGATTAAATGTCCATTCTTTTAACAGTCCAATGAAGGCATTCTTTTGATGGTGATTCACCCGGAACGGGGAGTCCGCCTCTTTTTCTTTTCAACTTTGCCATCTTTAACTTATGGCTGTTCAGTTTGCCCTGGAAGCCATTTCCATTCCAGCCAGTTGGAAGGTGAAAATTGCGGAGTGGATCCTGGGGATGAGGTGTTTTGGTGGGTGAACAGACATAGAGATGGTACATATCACTTCTGCCCATGTTCCGCTGACCAGACCTCAGTCAAACGATCCCACCTAGCTATAAGTCAGACTGGGAGACATGGTCCGTATGTCCAGGATTAAGGAGAAGCAGATTCAGGGATCAGCTGGCAAGTTTTGCCATTACACAGTATCCTTTTGGGAGGTAAGCTCTTTTACAAAAACCGGCCTTTTCATGCCTTGCCAAACCCCAGGATCACGCAGACAAGGATCTTTTCACAGATAACTGTGGGTGATGACAGAATGGGAGACTGACTATACTCCCCAGCTGAAGATAAGAATTCAGCAAAGTTTTCAGAATGTTCTAGTCCTATAATCTAGTCTATAATTCACCCACATTTAACCAAATCAAAATTGTTTAAAGAAAAGCAGGGGCACATTCTGGAAATGACTATGGAAGAATTGGGAAAAGATGTCTGAGCGTGTTCCAAGGGGACTTCTGAACTACCAAGGTGGGATCCAAGGTGGAATTCTATGAGCTGGGGAACCCCTCAGATAGGATTCCAAAAGCGTGTCAAATCTATTATTGCTTCTGAGGCCAACTCTGATTTTGCGGGTGCTGCCCTCCATGTCGCCATCAGCCTTGGCGTCTATGGATAAAGGAAAGGAAAAGAAGATTAGTTTGCTTGATTCTGTTGTTTTAAATTGAGGAGCTATTGCTCATATGTACATTTTTTAAATGCCACTCCTCCTTTCATCTCTTTGGGCCCTTCCACCCACATCTCTTCACCTTAAACTGTGTTATTGCCAACAAATGAGTCAGTGAAAATGGAAAGCTTAATTTCACTTAGTATGTATTTTTTAAAAAAAATCTTTGGCACCCTGAACTAGTCACACAACCTAGGGAGGAAGGAAGGGTGGGGGGCGATGAAGGAGAAAGGGAGTGAGGGAGAAAAAAAAGAAAAGAATGAATGAAAGAAAGAAAAGGAAAAAGAAAAGAGAAAACTGTATGATGCGTATCCAAAGGTTGCCGGTGGAGCTCAAGCTTCAGGGCTCCTCACCGGCAGGTGTCCCTTCCTAGGCTGAGTGTTGTCCTCCAAAGAGAAGGAAAAGAAGCAGTCCACTTTTCGTCTCTATACATTTGCCCATTCTGGACATTTCATATAAATGGGATCACAGAATATGTGCTTCTTATGACTGGCTTCCTTCATTTAGCATAAGGTTTACAAGGTTCCCCCACACTGTAGCATGTACCAGCACTTTACTTCTTTGTACTGTTGAATAATAGTCCACGGCATGAACAAACCACATTCTATATGCTTCTCAGCCATTGATGGGCACATTTGGGTGAGTTGTTTGTATATTCACTTTTGTACCTATTTTGTATATACCCTGCTGGTAGTCTCAGAGTTGTGGGCAGGGTGCACAGACTGCCAGCACTACCCTTATATCCATTGGGTCTTCTGGGCCATTGTCTTTGACAGTTATCAGGGAGCATTGGGACCCTCTCTTGGATCCCTGGAGAAGGGTTTGAAGCTGAAGCTGCCCTGGGCCCCACTTCCGGGCTTGCTTCCAGGCATCCTGACTGAGGCTTCTAGGCATCTTCTCTCAACCCAGGACTAGCCCAATGTAAGTAGGAGTATGGGGGAGAGGAAGAGGTGCAAGGACCTGACCAAGCCTAACCAGATACTAGGGTACTGTTTGCAGGAGCCACGCCAACTCTGATCAAAGAGCTAGAGTTCTCTGCAGGCTTGCTCTATCTAGCAGGAGGCCCTGCCTGAGCACGAAATTAAAGGAAGTTATAAATGTGGTATTGCTCATAAGCTGTATGAAATTTCTCTAAACTATGCTTTTTTTTTTAAGTTTAGTCAATTATGCTAAAGGAAAGACTGGATCATCCTTCTACTTTTTCAATGGAAAGTTATATTACAGAATTGTTGTATGAAGAGATGATAAAAGAGTGTACAGAGTGATGTCAGTGAAAGTGGTATAGTAAGGATCTCCAACGGTCTGTTCTTCCATGAAAGCAAAGAAACAGCTGGCAAAACTGTCCCAGTCAAATTTTTCAGAAACCTGGAAATTAACCAAAGGCTTGCAACATCCAGGGAGTACTTATTTAAGGCAAATGCTGAATCCCAGTAAGAACAGTGAGGTTTGTGGCATTTTAACTTAGCCCAGGCCCATGCCCACACCTAGCTTTGAGGTAGCTTTGAAAAAGAACGGCCTACATTCCCAGTTCTGAAGGGACAGGATGGACCTCATTTGCAAAGAAAATTATTATTATTTTTTTAATCTGGTGGCTTCACAGAAGACCAGTTAAAAAAGCTTGCCTTTATTTGCCTTGATTTAAAACTGGCCCAGTTCAAAAGCTACTGGGAAGGGGGGGTTATTTGTCCAAAACATTTGCAGACAAATATTTTAGTTGCTGCTGCCTGAGGCTATAGATAACTGTTGGCATAAATCAAAAAGCTTAGGAGGAAAGGCTGGGAAATGAGATGTCTATAAAGACTGAAAAGTTCACACATATTCCTGATAATCTAGCATGCCATGCATGCTCAGGAATGACATGAGATGGCTGTAGGATCTGACCTCTGGCTGACCTTGAGGTTCTGCACAAAGAGAAAGTGAACACTTAGGTAGAGTTGTAAACTGCTGGGCTGAGTGCACCAACACATACACACAGAACCCCTTTGGCAAAAAACTATTTTTGGTAAGTTTTGGAAATTTTTTGGTAAGTTTGGAAAGGAAATAATATGTCCAATCATTAGTTAACCACTAATCTAACAGAACAGTGACTTAAAAGGCCCCAAAGAATGAGACTTTATAGAATAGTTCATAAAAGTCAGTAAACAAATAAACAACAATAAATAAAATAAGCAACAAACAATAAGCCCTGGAAAGAGGAGAGAATCTGATTTCCAGACTTGCCACATTATAATATTCAAAATATCCAATTTTCAACCAAAAGTTATAAAGCATGCAAAGAAAAAAGAATACATGGCCCAAGTACAGGAAAAAAATTGAATTTATTAAAAGTTGTTCCTGAGGAGGTCCAGACATTGGACTTACTAGAAAAAGACTTTAAATGAAATAGGTTCAAAAAGCTAAAGAAAACCATACCTAAAAAAAGGTAAGAATGGGAAGGATGTCTTATCAAATAGAAAATAGCAAAAAAAAAAAAAGATAAAAATTATATATTTAAAAGAACCAAATAGAAACTCTAGAGCTGAAAAGTAGAATTGAATTAAAAATTCATGGAGTGCCTAGGTGGCTCGGTCAGTTAAGCACCTGCCTTCAGCTCAGGTTGTGATCCTGGGGTCCTGGGATCAAGTCTCGTGTTGGACTCCCTGATCAGCAGGGGAGTCTGCTTCTCCCTCCCCCAGTTTGTGCTCTCTCTCTCTCTCTTTCACTCACTCTTTCTCTCAAAGAAATAAGTAAAATCTTCTTTAAAAAATGAATATTCGCTAGAGGCGTTCAATAGTAGATTTGACCAAGTAGAAGAATTAGCAACGTGAAGACAGGTCAATTGAAATTATCCAATCTGAGGAACAAAAGAGATAAAAAAATGAAGCAAAAAATTAATAGAGTCTTAAAAGCCTATGGGACACCATCATATGTATCAAGCAGGTCCTAGAAGGAGAGGGAAAAAAAGAAAGGAACAGAAATAATATTTCAGAAAATAATGTCAGAAAACTAAAATTTGATGAAAAACATTATCTATACATCTAAGAAATCTTCATAAACTCCAAGTAGTAAACTCAAAGAGATCCACACTGAGACCTATCATAATCAAATTATCAAAAGACAAAGACTTATTGGTGTAGCCAGAGGAAAATGACTCATCACCTATAAGAGAGCCCCAATAAGATTTATAGCTGATTTCTTATCAGAAACCATAGAGGCCACAAAGCAGTAGGATGATGTAGTCAAAGAGCTCAAAGAGGGGCACCTGGGTGGCTCAGATGGGTAAGCATCTGCTTTCAGCTCAGGTCATGATTCCAGGGTCCTAGGATTGAGGTCTGCATCGGGTTCCCTGCTCAGCGGGGAGCCTGCTTCTCCCTCTCCCTCTACTGCTTGTGCTCTCTTGCTCTCGCTGTCAAATAAATAAATAAAATCTTAAAAAAAAAAAAAAGGTGCTTAAAGAGGAAAAAAAAAGCCAACCAAGAATTCTGTATCTGGCAAAATGTTTCCTTCACAAATGAAGAAAAATTAAGATATTACTTGATCAACAGAATGTAAGTTTGTTGCTAGCAAATGTATCCTACAAGAAATGCTAAAGACAGTCTTCAGGCTGAAAGAAAAGGACACTAGATGGTTACTGGAAGCCATATAAAGAAACAAAGATCTCTGAAAAAGGAAACTACGTGAGTAAATATGAAAGACAGAATGAATGTATTCTTTGAAACTATTTTTTTTTCTATCTGATTTAAAGACAACTGCATAAAGCAATATTTGTCAACCTATGTTGGGTGCACAATGTACAAAGATGTAATTTATGACAATAACAGCACAGAGCAGGTGAGGTGGAAGAATTGAACTACGGAGGAGCAAAGATTTAGAACACTAAAATTAAATTGATATTAATCTGAACTAAATTGTTATAAATTAAGAGGTTAATTATAATCCCCAGGGCAACCACTAGGAAAAGAATTCAGAAATATATGGTAAAAGAAATTATAAGGGAATGGCACAGTAGAAAATAACTAACATAAAAGAAGGCAGTAATGGAGGGACAACAAAGATATAAGACATACAGAAATCAAACAGCAAAGTGGCAGAGGTTCTCCTTCCTTAACAGTAGTTACAGTAAATGTAAACGAATCAAGTTCTTCTATGAAAAGGCAGAAATTGGCAAAATGGATCAAAAATTGCTCCAACTACATGTTGTCTACAAGAGACTCATGTTCGATTCAAAAATTACAAATAGGTTGAAAGTAAAAAGACGAAAAAATACATTCTGTGCAAATGGTAATTAAAAGAGAGCTGAAGTGGCTGTACTAATAACAGACAAAACAGACTTTACTTGTTACTAGAGGCAAAGGATTATCAAAATAATGAAAGGGTCAGTCCATCAAGAAGATATAACAATTATAAACATGCATACACCTAAGGGAGGCCTGGGTGGCGCAGTCTGTTAAACATGCATACACCTAACAACAGAGCTCCAAAATACTGAAACGAAAACTAACAGAACTGAAGGAAGGAATAGACAATTGAACAGTAATTGTGGGACATTTCAATGTTCCACTTTCAGTTACTGCTAGAACTAGACAGAAGACATAGCATAATCAAATCATCTAAATTCTTTCAGCAAGGAAATAGAAGAATTGATAGTGTCAAAGGACATCATCAAGAAATTGAAAAGACAACCTACAGAATGGAGAAAATATCTGCAAATCTTATATCTGAGAAGTGTCTAGTATCCAGAATATTAAATATAAAGAAGTTTTACAATTCAACAACAAAAAGACAAACACCCCAATTAAAAAATGGGCAAAGGATTTGAATAGATATTTCTCCAGAGAAGATACAGAAACTACTGAGAAGCATATATAAGGTTGCCTAATAGTATTAGTTATCAGGAAAATCAAAGCCAAAACAATAATGAGGTAACACTTCACACCCACTAGGACTTTCACTATAGAAAAAAAACCGTAAGTGTTGGTGAGGATGTGAAAAATTAGAACTCTCGTACATTCTGGTAGGAACATAAAATAATGCAACTGCTTTGGAAAACAGTTTGGCAGTTTTTCGAAAAGTTAAACATAGCATTGCCATATGACCCAGCAGTTCTACTTCTAGGTACATGCCCCAAATAATTGAAAATGGGTACTCAAACAAATCCATATACACACATACATAGGAGTACTATTTACAATAGTCAAAAGGCAGGAAAAAACCATGGGCCTATCAACATATAAATGGATAAACAAATTGTGGAACATCCAGACAATGGAATATTTTTTTAAAAGATTTTATTTATTAGAGAGAGAGAGAGCACAAGTGAGGGAGCACAAGCAGGAAGAGCAGCAGAGGGAGAGGGAGAAGCAGACTCCCTCCTGAGCAGGGAGCCTGATGTGGGGCTTGATCCCAGGACCCTGAGATCATGACCTGAGCCAAAGGCAGGTGCTTAACTGACTGAGCCACCGAGGTGCCCCAGACAATTGAGTATTATTCAGCCATAAAAAGCAGTGGAGTGCCAATACACGCCACAATGTGGCAGAACTTCATAAACATTATGCAAAGTGACAGAAGCCAAATGCAGGTCACATTCTACATGATTCCTTTTATGGGAAATATCCAGAGTAGGTAAACTCAGAGAGAGAGTAGGTTGGAGGTTACCAGGGGCTGGAGAAGAGGAAATGGGGAATAACTGCTTAATGGGTATGGGGTTTCTTTTTGGGGTGGTAAAAGTGTTCTGGAACTAGATAGAGGTGGTGGTTACATAACACTGAGAATGTACTAAATCCCACTGAATCATTTTAAAATGATTAATTTTATCATGTGAATTTCACTTCAATAAAAATTTTTTAAAGGAATAAAATAGTGTTACAAGCTTCAATATGGTTGAAGCTTCAAGATTTTATGCTAAGCAGAAGAACCCAGACCCCAAAAGCCCTGTATTGTATGGTATCGTTTATAAGAAATGACCAGGATAGGCAGATCTACAGAGACAGAAAATAGATTAGGGTTAGAAGGGATAGAGGAGGTGGGGGCACTTGGGACTGACTCTCATCCCAAATATGAGCTGATAGAAATATTTTGCAATTAGATAGTGATGATTGTTGCATGACCTAGGGAATATATTAAAAACCACTGAATTGTATGTTTTGAAATAGTGAACTTTTTGTTGTAAGAATTTTATCTTAAAAAAGAAAAAACCATTCAGAGGAAAGATATAGGAAAAGTGTTGTAGGGGTGTGTCTGCAGTTAATTATGGTTAGGATAAAATTATTATGTCACTTTTTCTGAATTTTGTGGTGCTTTCCCGCTTTTTATTACTTGTAATTTGTTGTAATTTCTTCTCTTACTCTAAATGAGTAATCACTTTTGTACCTATTTTGTATTTTTTTCCGGGGAGAGTTCTTGCACACTCACTCTTCTCTGAGATGGCCTTCTAGTCCCACTTCTTACAGGGCCACTGCCTTCATGTGGGCTACTATCCACCACGCAGGGTCGGGGAATTGCCTAACTGTTCCACAGTTTCACAAGCCACTACCTCCCACCAGTCTCCAAACTGCTGCCCGGGAAAACCTCGGAAAATCTCGTGGAAACGCAACTAGTGGTCCTTCCACAGCTACGGAGCGCTCTGGCTTTCCGTAGTTTCCGGTCCCTGGGGCCAGCCGGATGGGTCTCCTTCTGACCTGTGGTCAGAAGGCCGGCAGTAGTCTGGCCCTGCCCTGCAACGGCTCCCTCGTTCCCCTCATATACCCTCAGCATAGGCATTTTATCGCCCCACAGCAAGACAAGAAGGAGGGTGAGTACGGTATAAGATACTTTGAGAGCGAGGCGAGACTGCATCACATAACTTTGTTACAGTATATTGTTATAATTGTGCTATTTTATTGTTGCTAATCTCTTATTGTGCTTAATTTATATATTAAACTTTATGATAGATAGGTATGCATAGGAAAAAACATAGTATATATAAGGTTTGGTACTCCGAAATTTCAATTGCTTGGGGTAGGGGGGTCATGGGTCACGTCCCCTCCGCAGGGGGGGACTTGTGTATTTTCTCCCATCTCATTTCTGCTGAGAAACCTTCCAAGGGTCTCTGTAGGATAAGGAGCAAATTTCCTAACAGAGCCCAACCTGTCTTTCCAGATCCATCTTAGTCTTTACCTCACAAAACTGTATCTCTGCATCATAAATTAATCCAACTGTCCCCTGTTCTCCAGAAGCTCGGGTTTTTTATAACTCCTGTTATCCTCCTTCCCTTACCTATGATGAACTTCCTCCACCTGCTTCTCTTGGGGAGTTTGTCATCTCTCTATGCTCAGCTCAAGTGTTGCCTCTGCAAGGTGTCCCAGCTCCCACTGCAGCCCTTACAATCCCGTATTGTTGTTATTGGTTCAAATACGTGTGCATTCTATACGTTTACATATGTTTACAAATTGACTAAAGTAATTTGAAATATTTTCTTGTGCAAATGAATATATATAAAACCTATATATGTGTGTTTTCTCATATACGTATGTTTTAACACATACATATATATTTTTAAAATTTGTTTCCTAAAGAACTAGGTGTCTGCAAACATATCCAAGGTAGGGACAGTGCCACATCTATCTAAAAGATGTTTTTCTCTGTAGTGACTATATTTTCTGTACATACTATGCATTTACTCACGTGCCAGGCATTGATGCAATGGAGTAAATGCTTTCTGAATTTAATCGAATTGGAAGTATATATAGTGTGTGCATAAACATTCTTTGCCTTAAGGACTTTAGGCACTGAATAAAGAAATAAGCACATGAGAACAATTCAGAATATTAATATTATAAGTAAATGTCAAGTGGTGTACTGCAAAACAATTAAATGAGCACTGATGGCCCACGGAGCGCAGTGGATTGTATCATCATCGTCAAAATGAGTTAAAGCTGATCAAAGGAAAGCTTATTGGAGTAGAGAGGTCGTAAGTGGACACAGGTGAAGGGTGTTGGCTCAGAGTAAGGCAAAGTGGTTCTCTTTGAGAAGAAAAGAACTTGAAGGCTCTTAGGATGTGGGGAGAAAATTTTAAAATTTTCATGTGGAGACAGGGGAATTCTTTGATCCCAGTGGGAGGCCCTCAAGTAATTTAGTGTTTTCTTTGGATGTACTATCTCCTTGTACTGCGATTAAAATACGATAATCTAAGAATTTTTACCACTCCAGTGAAAGCTTCCCCTGAAACCCCAACTTCCATTTTGTGAGGAAGAGGGGAATGAGGACCCAGTTAGGTTCACTGAGTCAATTCATGGAACCCAAATAAAAGCAGACTTTGCTTTCCTCTGTTCCTTGTTCTTTCTCACTCACTCAGCTCTATGAAGGCTTCCCAGGAGAGGTGGCCGGCTGACCATGCTCCGCCAGGGACTCATTGGTGGGTTAGTAGAAAGGCGAAGACACTTCTCTCACTTTATTTTACTAGACTAGAATTCCCAGAAGACTATGAGGAACAAAACAAAACCACAAGTCACACTGTATTTTGTGTGTGAGAGGAAGAGGGGGAAATCACCTCTTTTGGTATGCTGTTGGAAAAGAGATTTATAAGCTCTTTGGGGTTTATTTATTATGTAAATTTTTAATCTACTGTTTTATGGTTTTCTTTCTCTCTTTTTCTCTCTCTCATACACGCAGTTTGGGAAGGTTTGGTTTGATGTCTTTTCCCTTCCTTTCTTGCTCCTCACGTCCCAAAACATGCTGGTGCCTAATGTCCTAAGAACCACAGAGACCCTTTGGGAGCATTTGACTCTGCCTCAAAGTGTGAACACTGACATGCCCAGGGGACTAAATGCTCATTAACCTGGAAGAAGGAATCTCTAACGGGAGAACCGAAATCATGATAGAGCCATGGGAGGTATTTGGGGGATTTAATAGAAAATCTCAAACCTCAGCAAAACCAGTGACTTTGATATTTTGTTTCTCCCTTCAACAAACCACTGAATGTATACTACGCGTTCGGCACTGGGCTATTTGAATGACATCGATGGGTAACTACAAAAAGAATCTTTTTGAGGAGAGAGACCATCAGTGTAAATGTAAAGTTGCCACGGTGTGTTAGAAAAGAGAATTTAGGGCTGGGGTGGTGGTGAGTGGGGGCACTTCTGGGGAAAGAGGGCATCAGACTCAAGGCCCTGTAGCCTGAGAGAACCTAGCCAGTTGGAGGGATTAAAAGAAGGTCAGTGTGGCCATTACAGATTTGAGTTAAAGAAAAATCACTCTGGCTGCTCTGTAGATAAGAGCCAAAGTGGATGAGGAGAATTCTTTAGGAGGCCACGTGGTACCTTACAGAACCTGAAGTCTGGTAAACACAGTGGGCCTCAGGAGAGCCTGGAACCTAGCCCTGAAAGCTTCTGTCTCTCTGCTTCTCTCTCTTTGTTTATCTGTCTCCCCCCATGTCTCTCCCTCTCTCCCTTTCTTTCCTCTCTCTGTCTCCCCCTCCCTCTCTCCCTATCCCCCTGTCTGTTTTTCTTCTCTCCCTCTGTTTTCTCATGTTCTTTCCCTGCTTTCTTCACATACCTGCACTATCCTTTGTTCTCTCTGCGCCCAGATAGACTTCACCTAATCTTCTACTTCAAAGACCCAGAGGAAAGGGGATTGCCTAGAACTCTCCATATCGCCCACTCCACCCCTGTTAATTCCTTACTGAGTTAGAGGAGACTCAGCACTTGGGGGGAAGAGCATGTGGGGGCATCATGCATGATTTTAGTGACTCATCACCAGAGTTCTCAGGGAAGGGGTTGACTGGCCAGACAACCCCCATGTATTTTTCACTAATACAAATTGTCCATCTCCATGTTTTTATTTATTTTTATTTTTTAAGGATTTTATTTATTTATTTTTTGTCACAGAGAGAGAGAGCATGTGCACAAGTAGGGGGAGCAGCAGGCAGAGGGAGAAGCAGGCTCCCCACTGAGCAGGGAGCACGATGCAGAACTCGATCCCAGGACCCTGGGATCACGACCTGATCTGAAGGCAGACGCTTAACCAGCTGAGCCACCCAGGTGTCCCCAAACACAAGGATTTTTAAAACAGCCACATTGCGGGGGGGCGGTCTATCACCCTAAGGCAGAACGGCCACCATTCATTGGCAAACATATTACTTGTGTGCTGGGCACTGTGATAGGTGCTGGAGAAATAAAGCAGCCCCAGACCTCAAACTGCTCATATCTTATGCAGTAGGCAGGCACCTTCACTGAAACCCTTCACATTCCTGAGTACTTTGCAGAATATTTCTTGTCTTCAGTTAAATTTAACTCAATTCAGTTACCATATTATGGGCACTATGAGAGGGAACACAAAGATAAATACCTGAACTCTACCCCCAAGGAGTTCAGAGTCCAGGAAGGGAGACAGACATATCAACAAATATTAACAATGCAGAACAGCAAGTCAGCCCTGCATGTGAAGAGTCACAGGCAGAAAAGCCCCAACAACACACACACACACACACACACACACACACACACACACAGAGAGAATAATCATTGACGTCTTCTTGGAAGAGATGGCACCTACTCTGGGCTTTCATGGCATTCCAGGCAATGGGGCACAAAGAACATAGAATGATACTGCTGGAAGGTGAAGTGATGGTGGTGGTGGGAAGGTGGGGAAGACAGCAATGGTGAGGCTGTGAAGGGCTTTGTGTACTCTCTGGCCAGGAGTTATGCAGGGGTGACTGGGTGGCTCAGTCGGTTAAGCATCTGCCTTCGGCTCAGGTCAGGATCCCACGGTCCGTCCTGGGATCGAGCTCCGTGTCGGGCTCTGTGATCAGCAGGGAACCTACTTCTCCCTCTCCCTCTGCGTCTCCCCCCACTGGTGCTCACTTTCCTTCTCTTTCTCAAATAAATAAAATCTTAATGATGATGATGTGTGGCTACAAAAGACCGTAGGGAGTAAAGAAATGTGAATGGTGTGTGCGCTATGGCGGGAGCATAGAGGACTGATGAAGTGGAGGCCATGCTACAGGTGGAGGGACCATTTGGAAGATGGTGACAAAAACCCAGGCACCTAAATTGATAATGAGGACCTAAGGCAAGTCCACAGGGATGCAGTGGAGAGGCTTGACACGAGAAAGGTTTAGGAAAGAATTTGAAGGTTTGGTGACTAGTTAAATATGTGTGTATGTTGGGGGGGGGAATGTCACAGAAAAAAGTCCAGAATTAATCCCGGGTTCTGCCTCAGGCCAAGAGAGAATATAGAAGGAATTTGGACAGTGGGAAGAACAGCAGAGAGAAGAGAATCACTGAAGTTGGAGGAGGTTAGGAAGCATTTGCATGGAGGTTTTCGAGAGAAAATTGAGTATACATGTCTGGAGCAGGAGGAGAAAGCAGAACTGAAATGAAATATGAACTCTTCTGGAATTTAGGTGTCAGAACCAAGGGAGAGGTTGCAATCTCCTCAACAAACCAGATAGGAGAACCCAAAACAGGACTGTTAGTCCCTCACAGGATTAGTGGAGTAAAATGATTAAGGAACAACATAAAGTAGGAGAAAGTAGGGTTCTCAAAATCAAAAGGAAGAGAAAGTGGGTAAAAGTATCAGTTGCTGCAGAGTGACCAAGAAAGGCTTGATAAGGATTTGGCAGTTAAGAAATTGTCGGAAACCTTGGCTTGGGTATCTTTCCCTGCGTTGTTGGGAATGGGAGACCAATTACGGGGTTGGTGAAGAGGTGGCGTTATGAGTAGAGATTATTCCATCAATAACCTTGACTTTGAAGGCATGGAGAGAGAAAAGTCAGTAGCTAGAAGGGGGCACTGGGTTTGGGGAAGGGTTTTGTGTGTTAGAGTCGCCAACATGTTTATCGATTGAGGGGACGGTGCCTGTTGAAAGGGAAGCTGAAGAGTGAGACATCCCCAGAGAGACAGAAGGCGATGGATTCTAATGCACAGTTGGAGATACTCATCTTCCATGAAAGGAAGATCACATCTTCCCCTAAAATTGTAAGAATGGCTATGGATATGAAAAGGTTTTTTTGTTTGTCATTTTGTTGCTGTAAGGAAAACTTGTGAATTTTAAGCCTGATGGCCACCATTACTCAAGTATAAAGAAGGCCATTTTCAAGACGCAAGAGTCCAGAAAAGAGATAGGCACAAGAGGGCAGATAATGCTTTTTAATGTCTGCTGTGGACATCAGAAGAATGAAACTTACAAAGTGGAACTCGACATTGAAACCACTGGAGAGATCATAAATTAGTGGAGGTGCCCATCAGCCATCCAGATTCAAGTGTCTTGCCCATGTCATACTACTAAACCCAAGTCTGACACAACTTGAACCAGTTGCTCTAATTCCTAGAAGCTCTGGGCTCTTTCCTTATGAGCTAAGTATGCAAGTTAGATGAATGAATATATAACCAATGTAACAAGAGTCTACCAAAATTACTGAATTTGTGGATTCTGCCAGTGGTTACTGAAGGCAGGTTTTCTGGCATTAGGAGACCACTTTAAGCTATTAGGTCTTCACTGAAGACAAGACAATAGGAAATGCACTTAAATTGCAGCAAAAATGTCAAAAAAGAAGGGTGTTCTAAGAAGGGTGGGCTCTGAGAGGACAGAGAATAACCTGCCAAGGTGATCCTTAGGAACAAATATACCGCAGGTGGTTTAACTGCAGTCCTAGGAGGACGATTTATTTAGATTTCTTACCTTCTCCCTTAGGTCTACGCCACAGTTTGATATTAAGCAAAAAGAATATATAGTAGCACACAGCATAGAATGGGAACAGCACGAAATACTTTGTTTTTCTTTGCTTTACATTTTATTTTATTCTCTTTTATAATGGACACATTAGAAGTAGCTGCTATGTAAAAATAATCTGGACATTAAAGTAGAATAAGTCATATGTAATTAGTAATTGTGTCATAGCCCCATCAGAGAGAGAGAGAGAGGAGAGAGAGCAGAGAGAGAGAGATTCATAAACCCCCAATTCTCTATCCAGCCTTGTTGGTTATCTCTAGCTTGATTAAAGGGAATGATACTCATTTGTAAATGCATTTGGCAAACTTACCCTGCTATTGTTTCCATTATTTTGCAAATTACAGACATTGAGATGAAGGCTCTGTAATTTCCTAGCGTTCCCTTTATTCCTGCTTGGAAAACTGGTGTTGCCCTGGCATACTTCCACTTTGCTGTTATTTCATTTGAATACAGCAAATTCTTTATTATGATTAACAAAGACTTCTGCTCCATTCCTCTTTGAATATCAGTCTGCTCATGGAGATGAGTTGATTTTGAGCCCTGCTGTCTACTTGAATCTCTCTGCTTCGCTGATCTCAAAGATGTGCAAGACAACAGACACCCAAGTATTCCTAAATGACATGTTTTTTGTGTGTTCTCCCTTTTGAATTGGTTATATGTTTAGTAATTTTACCATCGTCTGGAACTTTTTTCTCTTCTTTCAATTGTCTGATTCTAAATGTCTCCTTCATGCATTACTTAAAAGCTTGAAAATATACATGCAGTTGGGTTTGGTAATCTTGCTATTTTTAAGCTTCTTTCTCTTTTAATATTTCGGTTTTCCTTTTTCCTCATACATCCATCTTTCAGGGTTTTACAATACTTTGTAAACAGTCTTGATACCAGGAACTTTGGGGCATCTGGAATATACAGACGGCCTTCCTTGAGCACTATACATTTCTAATTCGTTCATTAGTCATTGCACTGGAATCACTTTTCCCCCAAATCAGGCTCCCCTTCTTTCAATACTGCCTGTATGTCCACCCCATACAATACTAATGTAGCAGTCCTTATGCTTAGAGAGTACTAATTAAATATTTGCTTCCAAAATGACATTAAGAGAACTCTTTCAGGGCTTGGTGGAAAATGCTCGTGTGTGACTGTGACTTGTGAGCCCATGCGCCATGATCAGATATAACAGTCTTCTCTCATTCCTCTTTTCCCTCATTTCCTCTTGTCTTTTTTTCTCTATCTCCTCTGCCAAGTCAGCATCTCTGGTCACCCCTTGTTGCTTTAACTCGGTGGGGCCAAATATTGGAAGGAGCATGTGGAGGTGAGGGGAGTGCAGTCCTTTTTTCCATGTCGGGCAGCTAGCGTTGTGGAAAATGAGGGTACTAACAGCAACAGTAATGCCTCCTACTTACTGAGAGTTTACCAGGCATTGTTGCATTGCCTTTATGTGTTTTATCTCAGCTAATCTTCTTAAGAATCTTATGAGGTAGCTAAGACCATTGGGTCTGGATTCTGAGAGCTCAGAGAGGTTGGGGAACATGCCTAAGGCCCCACAGCTAGCTCCTCAGCAGAAGGTGTAGGATTTGAACTCAGGATGTCTGACTGCCAAGCTAGAAGTAGACTCTGCCTGCACAGAGGAAGTGCTCAATGAATTGTTAGTATTTTATGTCGATTATTACTCAGATATTTATCTTCCATGTAGAGAGCGCTACTGTATGGCCCATTTGTCTGATTTAATTTAATCACAGTAACCCACAGAGTTATGGTTTCCATCTTACAATCAAGGAAACCAAATCTCAAAGACTTTTTTGTAACTTGCCCGAGATGGTAAAAGGGAGGCCCTGAACACTCCAGCTAGTTCCCGTTTTTCATTCCTCTTCGGGGTTTGCTTTGGAGGACATGTTGGATTTTTCCTCATCAGGGTGCAGGCTCTAATGAGGAATCTAATTGATGATAATAACTCACACATCAATGGCTGATGCTCTTACGTGCATAAGCAGGGTTCACCCATGAGCTGGGAGCTTCTCCTGCTTTGTGGGGCACTGCTGTCTCCACGAGGCCCCCTTCCCCCAGGGCGCGTATCAGATGGTGGTGTGGGGCAAATGAGGAAGAAGGTCACGTCAGCCTTAACTGCCCCGGTGCCCTGATGTCTAGAGCTTTTGTTTTAGTGCTTTCCTACAAATGTGGAAAAAGCTCTTTCACTTTTCATTTCCAGCCCCTCTGCTGTCCAAAAGACTCCATTTTAAATGTAGGGGGACCAGGCTCAGAATCAGAATCACAGGACAGAAGCCATTCTGGGTTCAGAATCCTCCTGTCCATTGACAAAAGATGGAGGCCTGCTCCTGGTGGAGGTCACTGAGCTTGGATCTTTCTCTCTTTCATCGACTCCTGCCACAAGTGTCCTCTGTCAGGGTCCACATCATCAATTTTCGAAACATGTTCTATACGTGAACTCTCTCACTCAGTTTCAAGTGCAGAGAATCTGGAATGTCTGTTCTTTGTCCAGCGTCCAATCTTTCTACCCTAGAGCCCCCATTTCCTTTTGGGAAAATGCCTTTTCCCTAAATTGTGTGGCCTGGTGGGAGGGTAATGCCTGCCTCCTCCTAGGAAAGTGTAGGGGCCAGAGGCTCCTCTCAGGCAGCCAGGGAGTGAGCACATGTCCTCATCTGACCAATCAGTGCTCTCCTCTGTGTCTTTGAGGCATGAGTGACACAGAAGAGGGGTGGGTCGCAGTTGGTGTCCCTGTAGAAATGCTGCTGGGAGTCTGGAGGCCTGGCGCTCACTCTGCCCTTCACATTTCCAGTTTCCAAGCCTCCAGTTGATTCTCTGAGCTCCTCGGTCCTTACAATAAACAAGCCAGTGGCTTCTCTAGTTACACTGAGAGTCTCACCACCACCCCGGCGCGGTAGGAAGGGGCTCACTGGTGTGCTTCCATATTTGGCCCAAACACAAGACAGATGCTTTCCTGGTGCGTGTGTACATTACCCATGCTTGCTCAAATTCAGCAACATTAACTCCTCTCTGAGTTCTTTTGTTCAAAACGCAGGAAGTGGATCCACATTTTCTCCTTGCATGAACAAAAGCCCCTGCTTGCCACCTTGCTCAGAGCAGGGTGGCTTTTCTCTATATGGGTACACGTCTTTGTATTTCTGTCCCTTGCCCTGACGGGGATATTTTGTATTGTTCTCTCAGTTACAACTCATACTAATGAGTGTTAGCTGACGATGCCTGAAGTATAGTTACCATCTCTTCAGTATCTACCCAGTAGATACAATGTTTGCAAATAATTTTCAAATATTACCATTTGTTTTAACAATTGTACTGGAGAAGTAGATTTTTATTTGCGTTTTAGATGAAGCAGCTGGGCAACGAGAGTGTCAGTAACTTTCCCAAAGTGACACAGATAGTAAGAGGCCGACCTGGGATACAAACCTGTGCCCATCTCTCTCGAAGTTCTTATCGCTTGCTGAAAGGAGTCTGGGAGGCAAAGGACATTTTCCAGTGCGTGGGCAGGTCACCTCAGGAATTGGAGGCAGACCAGGGCCTGTTTATCTCTATTCATTTAGACTCAGGCCTGCCTAAAAGCAGGAAGTAGAAGGCATGAGTGTTGGCCACAATATTTGCAGTTCGTAAGTTAGAAATTAGCAATCAGCCCCCTTTCACGTAGGACACTATAATAAACACTGGCACGGGCCTGCAATTTGGTTATGCAAAGCAAACAGGAAACAAGCGCATTTCCACTGCGCCTTCAGTCTGAGGAGGGCTGGCAGCTGCCCACGTGAGGGCTAGATTTTCTTGTCAATATTGTATTTACTATCCTGGTCACATGAGCGGAGAGAGGAGGATGAGTCACAGTTAACTGACTGCTAAATTAGGCAAATGTAATCCATTTGTTTGTTTCAAATTAGATCCCCCCCCAAAGCATTGTAAAGCTTTTTTCCTCGACAATCATACTCCAACCTGAACCGCTAATGCAGTCCCGGTTTGTGCTAATCTCGCTGTCTCTTATAAGCAAATAAATGATCATTTTGCAGCATTCTCTTCCAATGCGAGGGCAGGATTCTGAGTATATTCATCTTCACCCACAAATGCCAGACCTCTGTAGACCTCCTCCTGCCTTCGCTTTACTCACGTCCACCCCTCGCTACTTACTTTACAAAGCCATCAAAATACAGTGCCTCACATTGGATGATTTATATTATTAGCAAACGGCAGTGTAGACCTTAAGCCACAGGAATCACAGATTAGCAGCGTCGTGAGAAATCGAGTGGGTCACTCAACACAGTTTACTGATTTTACAGATAAAACTGAGACGCTGCAAGGCCAAAGCAGTTGGACGAACTCAGATCTTTGCATGCCCAGTTCCTCATTTCAAGCTCTCTCTCTCTGTTGCATGACAGCACACCTGGAAATCCATGCCACTCAGGAAACCCTGGCTTGGAAGTGTAAAATGTCATGGTCAGATCAAACCGCTGGTCCCCATGCCGCGCCGTGCTGCCCCCCCTCGGGAGAGCTCCCTGGGGTAAAGTCACTGGCTGCGATCTCTTCCTCGTTCAGCTTAATCTCTGGACCTGCACCCATTTGTTTAATTTCCCTATGAAATTTGCTGCTTTGAGTCAGAGTCTCATTTCTTATTTTATCCAAATTTAGCAACGAGGTCAGAGAGACCTGGATTTATTCAAGAATAGATACAAAGTTGCTGTTTTGATCTTTATTTTCAAGGTGCTCTGTGACTCTTTGGAAACCTCTGATGGTCTTTCTCCAGATGAACAGAGCTGTATTTCCTCTTGCTCTGCACAGAGAATGCACACGTCAGCCCATGGCAGGAAGAGCCTCTGCAGGAATGTGGGGCAGGAGAAGGGACCTCTGGAAGCCATCAGTCCCCCTGGGTCATCATTATCCTCTGCATCTCTTGCGTTTATGCGGGGCAGTCTGTTAGGGTATTTACATGGATGCCTCACTAAAGCTCACATGGAGTGTTTTGTAAATGAGAACACTGTTTTGGAGAGGTTAAGAAACTTGTCCCGGGCCACACAGCTAAACAGAAATTCAAGCCTAAAAACAGAAATTTGACTCTGGAGCAAATGGCAGAAACACTGTACCATGTGGCCTTGGCCGATTCACTGAGAAGTTCAATAGCCCAGCATTTTCAGCAGCATTTACATATTGAAAGAGAGCATCTACACATCATATACCAGGTTCTGGTTCAGCTGCACCTACTTTCTAGCTTGGGCGTGGAAGTTGACTTTTCCGTTTTAATTTCACCTCCGGTCTAACAGTAATAAAAACAGGAGTTGCTGTAAGACTGAAATGAAAAATTGCATCATCAGTGAAGATGCCTCGAGTGGTAATGAAAACTTGGCAAATTTCAATTGCCTCCCTTCCTTCAGGGAGATGCCTGGCCTAACCAAGGAATCGCTTTTAATCTTTAATAGTGATTTTTAAAACATTGGGGACCAGTCCTCCTGGGCAGGCATTTTGGGGCAAAAGAGCACAGTGGAGATGCTCTCTGAGCGAGGAAGAAGGGGTTTGCATACTGTGGCACTCTAGTGCGGGAGCAAAGAGCTCAAGAGCCAGATTACCTGGCTTTAGATCTCAGCTGGCTGTTCGCTCCCTGTGTAACCTGAACTCTCTGTGCCTCAGTTTCCTTGCTTGTAAAATTAGATTATGATAGCAAAATCCCAAACAGTCCAAAGAAAATGTGGGCAAAGGATATGTATAGATATTTCTTCAAAGAATATTTACACATGGCCAAAAAGCACATGAAATCTGTTCAAACATCAGCCATCAGGGAAAATGGTTAGTGCTGGCAAGGCTGTGGAGAAATTGGAATGCCTGTACATTTTTGGTGGTAATGTAGGACGGTGTGGCCTCTGGAAAAGTTTGATGGTTTCTTGAAAAGTTAGACATAGAATTACCATATAATCCAGCAATTCCACTCCAAGGTATATATCCCAAAGAATTAAAAACTGATATCTAAACAAAAACACGTACACAAATTTAGAGCAGCATGATTTATAAAAGACAAAAGATGGAAACAATCCAAATGTCTAGCAACTAGGGAATGGGTAACAAAATGTGGTATATCCATACGATGGGATATTGTTCAGCCATAAAAGAGAACGGAGGCCCGATAAGTGCCACAACATGGGTGAATCTTGAAAACATTTTGCTAAGTGGAAGAAGCCAAACCCAAAAAGCCACACATTGTATGATTCAGTTTATAGGAGAAATTCAGGATAGGCAAATCCCTAGAGACAGAAAGCTGAGTAGTGGTTGCCAAGGGCTAGTTGGGGGGGTGTCAGGGGAAGGGGGAGTGCCTGCTTACTCAGTATAGGGTCTCTTTTGGGGGGTGATGAAAATGTTCTGAAATTAGATAGCAGTGACAGCGGCACAACATGAGAATGTACTGAAACGTGATTACTTCACAAGTCAGGGCTTACAAAGCTATGCATGCGGCATTAAATTCACTGGCTTTCTTCTCATCACAAAATATTAACCATACCATTGATTGTGGGATTTGTGTGAACTAGTCCATTGCTTCGATTTTTATGAAAAGGCTGCAATGCCTTGCTCTCATTTACTATATACATGTATACACTTTCCCATCTGCATTACCTCTTCATGTCCTCTGCACAAGTCCTGTTCATCTCTTATGCCCTCCCCACCAGGCCTCAACTTATTTCTTCCCCACTCCACCGTTTCAACTCTGGCTTCTATACCCTTCCTGTCTTCTCCCATCCTCCACCCCGTCAGTATCGTCATTGACAATGATTATCTTGTGCTTGCTATGGCATTTAAGACTTAAAACAATTCTGAGGTCTGTGTTACCATGATCTTTTTAATTATGGTAAAATACACATAACATTTGCCATTTTAAATTATATAATCCAGTGGCACTTTGTTTGCAAGCTGTGCTTTTGTCTTGCAAGTACAGTGGACCCTGTTGTTTATGGGTGAATGTATCCAGTTTCCTTCCTTCCAGGCCCTCATCTCATCCACACATTTCTGTTCCTCCCTTTCCACTTACTAACTGGGAATCCAGATGGGGTCCTGGATGGTTTATGAGCAAAATTAAGAGAACGGAAGAGGGTAGCCTAAATGGAAAAGAGGCCAGAAAAGTCAAGATTGAAATGGAAAATTTGGAAGAAAGGGAGTGGGGTGGGGCAGATTGCTTAGAATGGCAATGGCACCCTATGGAATGGGTAAAAGGGGAGAGAAGGTGGAGTGGGGGAGAGAAAAACCTAATGAGCTGTGCTGAAGAGGGAATTGTGGATTTTGCATGGGAGAGGTTGTGCAGGAGTGTAGGAGACCTGTGGGTGGGAAAGAAGGGGCTTTGGGGCCTTAATTAGAACCCCTGAGGGAGATGAAAATAGGTTCAAATCCTCTCAAATTGCTTTTTGGCAGCTGGACTGGTGTTGTTTGACTACAGAGATGAGACCACAGGAGATGGGCTTATATTTGGGTTACATACTTAAGGTAGAGACCTGAATATCCTTTGGTATATAAATTGTCCCTTTGATCTAAGAAAGAAACCCAGATGATGCAAAGACTATTGACTAGAAGATTGATGAGAAGCCAATTGCTCTGAGAAGCTAAACTGTCCTGTGAGACACCGGAAGCTCATTGTATATGATCTAGACCCAGACGCTGCAAGGTTTGGGTCTCTGCGGCAGTGCCATTTCTCTGTGCTTTTATCAGATGGATCTATATCCCTGAAAATCCTGGGATTCTTTCAGAGAAATCTCTCCTCCCCTACAGAGAGTATGAGTTAAAATGGATCCGTAGCTATTGAAGCCGTGAAATCCTGAGAAGCTCAAAAGCTAAGAGAACTCTTAAAAGATCTTGAGACCAAATGATTTAGGAAAATTACATTCCAGTGGCATTCATTCAACCAGTTACTTCTTCCTCGCCTGCACCATGAAATGTCAGGGACATTTAAGTTCTTATTATAAACTAGGTAAGAGTTTCATTTAATCCTTTCACCATGACCAAAGTTACAAAGGTTCCTGGTCATTTTGAAGTATCCAATTTTTTCCCCCTTGTTTTCAAAAATGGATGTTTTTCTAATCTAAGAAAATAAAGCCCCTTAGAAAATAACCCTGTAATTACCGCTTTCAGTCTTTCAAAATGTTACAATGAGGTCATCTGAGCCCCTGTTCCAGTGAAATCATCACTTCTTCAAAGATTATTTCTAGCTTTTGTCTCATCTATTGTGTGATAAGAGGGATTGCTTATGAAGTACCCGTTTAAAACTGAGGTGGGGTGAGGGAACCACAAACAGCCCCCTCCCATGGACTATTATGAGGCCCCGGTATAACAGACTTGCTGGAGTGTAACTGAAAATTCCTTATACGTGTGAGGTAACATATCTTACACCTTGGTTTTAAAATCAACCTGGGACATTAAATCTCTCAGCGTCCCACTGCCGCCTCCTTCCACGAACTCTGAGGAGCAGTAACCAAACCAAACCAAGTCGAGCCAAACTGAGCAGGACTAAACCAACCCAACCCAACCCAAAACTGTGCTTTGAATTCCAATATCTTTCAAAACTTTCAAGTCGGAGGAAATTGTTTACAATGATTTACCACAACACAAATAAATGTTAAGGGAGAGGGAAGGAAGAAAAACTTGCCAGCTCATGAGATCACTTTTCTCTACTAACTGCCTGCTTTTGCTGATCTGACAAAAATACGTTATTTCCTCCCAGCGTTTCTGACATAGTTGTGGCAATATTTTGAAACAGGAAAAAGTCCTGTTTGCTTCTACACACAGGCCTCTTGGACTTTGGTTCCTTGGGTATGATCCTGAGTTTGGAAGTGCTCCAAGTGACAGAAAATTGGCAGGTCCTCCTCATTGATTCCTCACCGGCTCTTTGGGGTTTGGTGGGTGGCGGGGGGGGGGCGGAATTCTGCCCGGGACTTGGCTGAGCTCTTTGCTTGGCACCCCAGCCAGTTACTGCAAGTTCAAGGAACTTGACAGACAGAGGCTGTTTGGTGAAAAATGTGAATGGGCCAGGTTGAGCCTGCCGTCTCATGGCGGCACATTCTGTTTTCTTCTGGGGAAGCCTAGTTTCTGACCAGGCTCACAGTGGCTCTGTGGGAAGACTGCCCACCGGGGGTGGCATTGGTCTTGCGATTGGGATGAACCCTGGATCCCTCTGGTATCCCAATCCATACCGCCTCACAGTGACCTACAGTAATAGTGGCAGTGTATGAGCGTGTGTATGTTTGACAGTTGAACAGTAAACAGTTAAAAAAAAAAAAAAAAAAGACAGAAGGCTTAGGTAGTGTTCCAGGAAACAGGCTGTGTTAGTCTAGACTAGTAAAACCCAGCCAACTTAATTTCTGAATTTGTGGTTATTATTTTTGCATTTATTTTGTATTTAACCCATATGCAAAGAGTTAAAAAGTGAGAAAAACTATGTATATGCACTAAGCTTTCAAATGACCAGCCAGTTTTCAACCACTTTGAGGGTAGAGTTAATATTCCAAGGACTAGAAATTATGTATTGTTGTTATAAAAAAGAACCTTTGTGTGACTCTTTAACAAATCCTACTAGTTTTTAATAGGAAAGCAACATGAGTCATTGTTGAAATTTTAGAAAAAATATAAGCAAAAAGAAGAAAATTAAAGTCATGTATAATCTCACCATCTAGATACAAGATTACACTGTTTTGTTAGGCAAGAATTGGCTTTGAGTTAGGTAGACCCCACTTTAAATTATGGGCCTAACAGTACGACTCAGAGCAAGTTCACCTTGCTAACCACTGATTTTCTCAGCAAGACACCTATCCTATAGGGGCGTTGGAGGATTGTGGTAAAGTTTTGGGCACAAAAATAATTGCTGATTGATAATATCAGTATTTTATTTCTTAATAGTACTGATCATAGCTCATTATTAATTTTGTACCACCTATAGTTTCAGAAAATGAGCTCATTTAATTAGTTGCAGACTCCTTTCTTTCCTAGAGTGCTGTGACGTGAATTTATGGCTTCAGTGTTCTCATTATCATTTCTGATGCTTATACTTGTTTGGGAGAAGATGTGTATAGAGCCATATTTTATGGTGAGCAAGCCTGATTTCATAGCTCCATTATTTTTGGCAGTGAATGATGTTGAGGCAAGTCTGAGACCAACTTGATTTTCCTCCCTCTGTGTGGTATATTTTGCCTAGTAGATGCCTGTAGATTTCTTTAAAATTCGCATACTTAGAATAAACTTTGGTATTGGTATCCTAATGTAAATTTTCTTGGAACATAGTAGTAGCTTTCATCTACAGTTACTATAATATCTTAGATAATTCTCTTTTATTATATCTTGGAATATATCTTCTGTTTTGAGGTTTTTCAACTCAGATGTACCAATTGTTCTTATATTGGATTATGTTTATCTACCATATATTGTCCTGTATATAATTGCTTTGCTTCTTTCATTTGCATTCACTGGGTCAGTAATTTAATTTTCAGCAGTATTTATTTTGTTTTGATTTTATTAGCTCTAAAATGTTGCTGCTTTGTCTTTCAATTTGTTTTCATCTAGAAATTGTTTTTTTTTTTATTTCATTGCCTTGCTATCTTCTTGACTCAGTGTTTTTTATTCAATTGTATGTACTGTAGTAGAAGGGAGTGCTTCTATTGTGAGTCAAAGTTTTACCGAAGTTTTTGATCTAAGTTTTTTTGGCCTTTTGTCTTTTGTGTGCTATGATCTCTTTTTTCCCTTTATTTGCTTCTGCTCAATTTTTTAAGTCAAAAATTTTTATTTTTTTGTATTCTATTATATATTTTTAATTAAAATTTTTATTTTGAGATAATTGTAGATGCCCATGCAGTTGTAAGAAATAATACGGAGGGATTTGATATAGCCTTTGTCAGTTTCCCTCAGTGATAACAGCTTGTAAAAACCTGTTTTGGATATTTCATATAGATGGAATCATACAATATGTGATTCTTTGTGGCTGAATTTTTCATTAATGTTTCAAAGTTTATATTGTAGCATTTATCATTACTTTATTCTTTTTTATTGCTGAGTAACATTCTATTTTATTAACATACCACATTTTATGAATCCATTTCATTTATCAGTTGATGGGACATTTGGGTTGTTTCTACTTTTTGACTATTATAAATAATACTGCTCTGTACATTTATGTACAGGTTTTTGTGTGGACCCATGTTTTCATTTGTCTTCGGTATATTCCTAAAAGTAGAATTGTTGGGTCATATGGTAGCTCTATGTTTAACCATTTGAAGAATGGCCAGACTGTGTTCCAAAGTGGCTGCACCAATTTACATCCTCACCAGCAATGTATGAGGCTTCTAATATCTCCACATTTTCGCCAGAACTCATTGTTATCTATTTTTTTTACCTTTTGAAAAAAATTAATTCTAGTATAATTAACATACAGTGTTATATTAGTTTCAGGTGTATAATATAGTGATTCAGAAATTCTATACATTACTCAGTGCTCATCATGATAAATATACTCTTGATTCCCTTCAAGTATTTATTCCATCCCCCACCTACCTCCCCTCTAGTGTCAGTTTGTTCTTTACAGCTGAGAATCTGTTTTTCATTAGTCTCTTTTTTCCCTAAATTCCACATGAATGAAATCATATGGTATTTGTCTTTCTCTGACTGACTTATTTCACTTAGTATTATGCCTTGCAGGTCTATTCATGTTGTTGCAAATGGCAAGATTTCATTCTTTTTTATGGCTGAGTAATATTCATGTGTGTGTGTATACCACATCTTCCTCATCATTTTATCTATTGATGGACACTTGAGCTGCTTCCATAATTTGTCTACTATAAATAATGCTGCAATAAACATAGTGGTGAATTAGTGTTTTTGTATTTTTTGGGCAAATACCCAGTAGTGGAATTACTGGGGCATATGGTAATTCTATTTTTAATTTTTTGAGGAATCTCCATACTGATTTCCACAGTGGCTGCAATAGGTTTCATTTCCACCAAAAGTGCAAGAGGGTTCCTTTTTCTCCACATTCTCACCAACACTATTGTTTCTTTTGTTTTGATTTTAGCCATTCTGACATGTATGACACAGTATCTCATTGTGGTTTGGACTTGCATTTCTCTGATGGTGAGTGATGTTGAGCGTCTTTTCATGTGTCTGTTGGCATCTGTATGTCTTCTTTGGAGAAGTGTCTTTTCATGTCTTCTGCCCATTTTTAAATTGGATTATTCGTTTTTCTGATACTGAGTTCTATCAGTTCTTTATATATTTTTGGATACTAACCCTTTATCAGATATGTCATTTGCAAATATCTTCTCCCATTCAGGAAGTTTTCTTTTAGGTTTCATGATTGTTTCCTTTGCTGTGGAGAAGCTTTTTATTTTGATGTAGCCCCAATAGTATATTTTTACTTTTGTTTCCCTTGTCTCAGGTGACATATCTAGAAAAATGGTGCTAAGGCCAATGCCAGAGATATTATTGCCTGTGCTCTCTTCTAGGATTTTTATGATTTCAGGTCTCATATTTAGGTTTCTAGTTCATTTTGAGTTTGTTTTTGTGTATGATGTAATAATATTTTCTTTTTTTTTTTTTAAGATTTATTTATTTATTTATTTATTCGACAGAGATAGAGACAGCCAGCGAGAGAGGGAACACAAGCAGGGGGAGTCGGAGAGGAAGAAGCAGGCTCATAGCGGAGGAGCCTGATGTGGGGCTCGATCCCACAACGCCGGGATCATGCCCTGAGCCGAAGGCAGACGCTTAACCGCTGTGCCACCCAAGCGCCCCATGATGTAATAATATTTTCATCCTTTCTACATGTAGCTGACCAGTTTTCTGAACACCATTTGTTGAAGAGACTGTCTTTTTTTTCCATTGCAGATTCTTGGGTCTTTTGTTGAAGATTAATTGACCATATAACTGTAGGCTTACTTCTGTGGTCTCTGTTCTGTTCCATTGATCTATGTGTCTGTTTTTTGTGCCAGTGCCATATTGTTTTGATTACTACAGCTTTGTAGTGTATCTAGAAATCTGGACTGTGATACCACCAGTTTTGTTTTTCTTCTTCAAGATTGTAGTGGCTATGTGGGGTCTTTTGTGGTTCTATACAAATTTTAGGATTATTCTAGTTCTGTCAAAATGCTGTTGTTATTTTGATAAAGATTGCATTAAATCTGTAGATTGAGTTGGGTAGTATGGACAATTTAACAATACTTGTTCTCTCAATCCATGAGCGTGTAAGTCTTTCCATTTGTTTGTGTCGTCTTCAATTTCTTTCATCAAAGTTTTATAGTTTTAGAGTACAGGTCTTTCACCCCTTTGCGTAAGTTTATTCCCAGGTATTTTATTAATTTTGGTATAATTATAAATGGAATTGTTTTCTTAATTTCCTGTTATTTCATTATTAATGTATAATAATGCAATGGATTTCTGTATATTGATTTTGTATTCTGCAATCTTACTGAAATTACATATCAGTTGTAGTCGTTTTTTGGTGGAGTCCTTAGGGTTTTCTATATATTGTATGTCATCTGCAAATAGTAAGTTTTACCTCTTCCTTACCAATTTGGATGCATTTTATTTCCTTTTGTTGTCTGGTTGCTATGGCTAGGACTTCCACTACCAAGTTAATAAAAGTGGTGAGAGTGGACATCCTTGTCTTGTTCCTGATCTTATGTGAAAAGCTTTGTTTTTCACTATGGAGTATGTTAGCTGTGGATTTTTCATGTGTGGCCTTTATTATGTTGAGGTACATTCCCTCTCAACCTACTTTGTTGAGAGTTTGTATCATGAATGGGTGTTACACTTTGTCAAATGCTTTTTCTGTGTTTATTGAAATGATCATATGGTTTTCATCCTTTCTGTTGTTGATGCAGCATATCACACTGATTGATTTATGAATATGGAATCACCCTTGCAATCCAGGAGTAAATCCCACCTGATTGTGGTGCGTCTATTTTTTAAATATATTGTTGGATTTGGTTTGCACATATTCTGCTGAGGATTTTTGCATCCATGTTCATTAGAGATACTGGCCTGTAGTTCTCTTTTTTTGTAGTATCTTTATCTGGTTTGGAATCAGGGTAATGCTGACCTCATAGAATGAATTTGGAAGCTTTCCTTCCTCTTCCATTTTTTTAGAATAGTTTGAGAAGAATAGGTATTAACTTTTTAAATGTTAGGTAGAATTCACCCACGGAGCCGTCTGGTCCTGGACTTTTGTGTGTTGGGAGTTTTTGATTACTGATTCAATTTCATTGCTAGTAATCAGTCCGTTCAAATTTTCTATTTCTTCCTGATTTAATTTTGGGAGGTTACATGTTTCTAGGTATTTATCCATTTCTTCTAGGTTGTCCAATTTGTTGGTATATAATTTTTTATAATGTTCTCTTATAACCCTTTGTATTTCTGTGGTATTAGTTATAGTTTCTCCTCTGTCATTTCTGATTTTGAGTTCCCTCTCTCTCTCTCTCTCTCTCTCTCTCTCTCTCTGTGATGAATCTGGCCAAAGGATTATCAATTTTGTTGACCTGAAGAACCAGCTCCTGGTTTCACTGATCTGTTCTATTCTTTTTTTAGTTTCTATTTTATTTATTTTTTGTATGATCTTTATTATTTCCTTCCTTCTACCAGTTTGAGGTTTTGTTTGCTTTTTCTTTTTCTAGCTCCTGTAGGTGTGAGGTTAGGTTGTTTATTTGAGATTTTTCTTGCTGCTTGAGGTAGGCCATACTGCTATAAACTTCCCTCTTAGAACAGCTTTTGCTTCATCCCAAAGATTTTGGACCACTGTGTTTTCATTTTGTTTGTCTCCTTGTATCTTGGATTTCCTCTTTGATTTCTTGGTAGCATGTTATTTAGCTTCCATCGATTTGTGATTTTTCCAGATTTTTTTCTTGTGGTAGATTTCTAGTTTTATAGCATTGTGGTCAGAGAAGATGCATGGTATTACTTCCATCTTTTTAATTTCGTTGAGACTTGTTTTGTGGCCTAATTTGTGATCTATTCTGAAGAATGTTCCATGTGCACTTGAATGTGTTTTCTGTTTTAGGATGTAATGTCCTGAATATATTTGTTAAATCCATCTGGTTCAATGTGTTATTCATAGCTACCGTTTCCTTGTTCATTTTCTGTTTGAATGATCTCTCCATTGATGTAAGTGGGGTGTTAAAGACCCCCACTATTATTGTATTACCACTGATTAGTTCCATTATGTTTGTTATTAACTGTTTAATGTATTTGGCTTCTTCCATGTCGGGTGCATAAAACTTACAATTGTATGTCTTCTTGTTGGATTTTCCCCTATATTGTTATTCTGTTGTGTCCTTTTTTGTCTCTTATTATGGTCTTTGTTTTGAAATCTTTTGTCCCATATATGTATTGCTACCATGGCTTTCTTTTTACACCATTTGCATGATAAATGCTTTTCCATCCCTTCACTTTCAATCTGCATATGTCTTTAGGTCTGAAATGAATCTCTTGTAGGCAGCATACAGATGGATATTGTTATTAATGCATTCTGTCACCTTATGTCTTTTGATTGGAATGTTTAGCCCATTTACATTCAAAGTAATTATTGATAGGTATATACTTATTGCCATTTTGTTACTTGTTTTATGGTTATTGTTTTTATAGCTCTTTTCTATTCCTTTCTTCTCTTGCTCTCTTCTCATGGTTTGCTAGCTTTGTTTAGTGATATATTTGGATTCCTTTCTCTTTATTTTTTGCATACCTATTACTGGTTTTTTATTTGAGGTTACCATTAGATTTATATGTAACATCTTAAGTATATAGCAATCTATATAAATTGGTTGCTTAAATTTGAATTCATTCTAAAAGCACTAAATTTTTACTCCTCTTCCCCCAGCATTTTTAGGTATATGTTGTCATAGTTTTATCCTTTTAGTTTATGAGTTCTTTGACTAATTTTTCTAAATATACTTAATTTTCTTAATTTTACTGTTTTTTTGCTTCCTAGTTTTCTTAATCCTGCTTGTGGTCTTTCCTTTTCACTCAGAGAGTCCCCTTTAACATTTCCTGCAGGGCTGGGTTAGTGGTCATGAATTCCTTTCACTTTTGTTTGTCTGGCAAACTATTTCTCCTTCTCTTCTGAATGATAGCCTTGCTGGTAGCGTGTTCGTGGCTGCAGGTTTTTTCCTATCCCAGCACTCAGAATGTATCATGCCACTCTCTTCTGGTCCTCAAAATTTCTGCTGAAAAATCCACTGATAGCCTTATGGGGTTTCCATTGTATGTAACTTTTTTTTTTTTCTTTTTCCTTCTTTTTGCTGTTCTCTCTTTATCACTACTTTTTGTCATTTTAATTACTATGTGTCTTGGTGTGGACCTCCTTGGATTGATTTTGTTGGGGGCTCTCTGTACCTCTGGATCTGGATTTCTGTTTCCTTCCCCAGGTTTGGGAAATTTTCAACTATTATTTCTTCAAATAAATTTCTACTTTCATTTCTTTCTCTTCTCCTTCTGGGATCCCTATAATGCAAATATTATTACACTTGATGGGGTCACTGAGTTCCCTTAATTTCTTTTCTTTTCTTTTCTTTTTTTCCTGCTCTCTTGTTCAGCTTATTGCTTTCCATTACTCTGTCCTCCAGTTTGCTGATCCAGTCTTCTGCTTCCTCTGGTGTATATATTGATTCCCTCTAGTGTATTTTTTAAAATGTATTTATTTATTTATTAGAGAGAGGGAGAAAGTTGGAGGGGCAGAGAGAGGGACAGAAAATCTGAAGCAGACTCTGCACTCAGTGCGGAGCCTGACTCGGGGCTGGATCCTGCAACTGTGAGATCATGACCTGACCTGAAACCAAGAGCTGGTTGCTTAACCAACTGAGCCACTCAGATGCCCCTCCCTCTAGTGTATTTTTAGTTTTAGTCATTGAGTTTGTCATCTCTCACTGGTTCTTTTTTATGTTTTCTATCTCTTTCTTGAGCGTCTCACTGAGGTCTTCACTCTCTTCTCAAGTCCATTGAATATCTTTATGACCATTACTTTAAATTCTCTATCCGGCATATTACTTATCTCTGTTTCATTTAGCTCTCTTGCTATGATTTTATCCTATTCTATCATTTGGGACATATTCTTCTGTCCTCTCATTTTGTCTAACTTTCTGTGTCTGTTTCTGAGTGTTAGGAAAGTCTGTATGTCTCCTGATCTTGAAAGTAGTGGCCTTTTGAAGAAGAGGTCCTGTTAGTGCCCCACAGTGCCATGGCCCCTGTTCATCAGAACCTGGCATTTCAGGGGTGTCTCCTATGTGTGTTGCATACATCCTACTGTTTTGGCTGAGCTGCTTTCTCCTTTACTCCAGTAGTCTGCAATGGTTCTCTTTGCCTGTTGTAGGCAGAGTTTGGTTCCTGTGTTGCTGGTAGGCCAGTCTGGGGCCAGCCTTGGGCTTGAGTTCAGTCAGGCCAGTGTTTGCTAGAGCCATGGTAGCACCAAACTGCATCTCACATATTGCCTATTCGAGATACCCCATATAATTAGAATCAAAATATTTGTCCATTTGTGGCTGCCTTGTTTCATCAAATATAATATCTTTAAGTTTCATCTATGTTGTAACGTATCAGTATTTCCTTCCTTTTTAAGGATGAACAATATTCCATTGTATGTATACACCATATTTTGTTTGTTCATCTGTTGATGGACACTTGGGTTATTTTTGCCTTTTGGCTATTGTGAATATGCTGCCACATACATTAGTGTACAAATATTTGTTTGAGTCCCTGCTTTAGATTTTTTTGTGTATATACCCAGAAATGTAATTGGTGGATTATGTGGTAATTCTATGTTTAATTTCTTGAGCACCTGCCTCAGTATGTTTTAATATTCACCAGGTGACTCCAGTGTGCAGCCAAGTTGACTCCCATTGACAGAGCCTTGCCTGATTCCTTCAGCTAAATGTAACCTCTTCCTCTTCTTCTTTTTTTTTTTAATTTAAATTTTTATTTATTTTAGAGAGAGAGAGCACAAGCAGAAGGGGCAGGGGGAGGGAGAGAGAAACTCAGACTCCACGCTGAGCACAGAGCCCATTGCGGGGCTCGATGTCATGATCTGAGTCAGACGCCTAACCAACTGCACCACCCAGGTGACCCACCTCTTCTTCTTTTGATCTCAGTTAGCATTTTACTGAACTTTTCTTATAGTGCCCATTTATTTATTTTTATTTTTTATTTTTTTTAAAGAGAGAGAGAGAACGCACAAGCAGGGGGAGTGGAAGAGAGAAAAGCAGGCTCCCTTCTAAGGAGGGAGCATGATGTGGGGCTCAATCCCAGGACCCTGAGATCATGACCTGAGCCAAAGGCAGACTATTAACTGACTGAGCCACCCAGGTGCCCCAGTGTCCATTTATTTTTATGTTATATTGTTTATATCATTGTCATACTACTTGTAGATGCTGAGTATATAAGGACACCTCCCCCAAAAAAACTTTCATGAAGCTTGCAATTAAGTGGAACAGATATTAACTATACAATCATATAAATATGTAAGTACAAACTGAATTATCTGCTGTGAAAGAAAGAAACGTGGTTCTATTGAGGGCAAATTAACAAAGAAACTGATCAAGACTGGAGGTGGGGGTTGGGATCCTCCCTAAAGAAGAAATGCTGGGGTTTAATTCTAAAAGATAAGGAGTTATGTAAGCATATAGTGAGAAGGAAGGTCATTCCAGCTAGAATAAACACAGGTTGATGGATATAAAGAAAGTCAGTTTGGCTAAGATATGGGTATCAAGGGGCCAATGCTACAAGATGAAAGTGGCCCTCTACAGGGGGCAGACCATTCAAGACCTTGCAGGTAGTTGACTGATTTTGGTCTTTATGCTAAGAAAAATGGGGAGCCATTGAAAGGTTTTGAGCAGTGGGGTGACAAACGCAGACTGGCATTGTGGAAAGATCTTTCTCCTCCTGTGTGGGAAGGGGTTAGAGTGGTCATGGGGAAACCAGGTGATTACAGTGGTCCAGGTGAGAGGGGCTGGGTCCTTCGACAGTAGCGGTAACAGTGGTGATGGGGAAATGTCAGTGTCAAGAAATACTTAAGAGGGATGATCCCTGACGATGGTTTGGATATAAGCAACCAAGTGTTAAGGATGATATCTACTTTTTTGACTTGTTCAGAGCTTTGAGATTGTAATTATGCTTGATTACAAGCGTGCCTCCAGAGCACCCTGCACAAAACATAGGTTCACTGAATAATAATCTTCAAATGAATTGATGAGTCAATAAACCAACCATTATATTGAATACACCCATATCAAGCATACTTAATAGTATTATCCTCTAGATTTATTTTTTTTCTGCAGATGCATATTTGCATGATTGTCTCAAATGAATTAAATTCAGAATGTTTTCTTCTCCTAAGGTCAGCACTGTGCTAGGCACTGGGAATACATATATAAGTATTATATTATCTGCCGATGGGTAGTTTTGAATACAGTGGAGAAAAAAAACATACAAATAAATAATTAAAACAAAATATAATTATAGTAATAAATGTACACCGTAATGGCAGAAGGAGTACAGAGGAGGCAGTGATTAATTTTTCCCCCTAGGAGAGCTAGTAAGTTTCCCAAGGCAGAGACATAAGTAAAGCATATTCCAAGAGGAGGCTTTTTTTTTTTTTTTTCAAATGTACATAGATGTTTTAGGGAATGGCAAGCTTATTGTGGTTGGCGTATGGGAGACCAGGCAGGCAATATCACCAAGGTAGGGAAGGAGGTAGGAAAGAGGATGGAAGAGAGAGATGTGGCCAGAGACCTGAGCATCATGGCAGCATAGGGACTGGGAAGAGTGAGAAGGCCAAAGTATATTCCATGTTATACTGACTCTAAGATATTTTTCTAAGTCAAAGGATTTCATGGCCAAATAACTTTGGTAAACACTGATAATTACATCTTGGAGATTGGCATATCAAATCTCTGCAGAATAGAAATTAGTTTAATTTTTTTCAATATGGTATTTCTTAAATATATTTGACCAATAAAACTCCTTTTCCCCCCATATAACATATCACATGTATTGACATCCTGAAGTAGGTAAGAGTTTGGCAAAAGCTATATTGGGCTATAGATTAGAGATAGTTTACATGGTTTTGCTGTCATTAGGGTCAAGGTGTAGAGTATAATCGTATTACTAATGAGTATATTTGGTATTAAATAAGTCTTTCAGATGGAACGGTGAGCTGAGCAGTGCACGATATAGAGTAGGGTTCAGCTCTGCCAGCAGGAGGCAAAAGAGGAGAGCCACAGATTGAATGTTTACTGGAAGACATAAAATGCTACTTTGAGTAGAAAGGATGGTGTAGTTAGACTCCTAATTACTAGGGATCCTGTTGGTAGAGGGTTGTTTTATGGACCCTGTGAGACATTGTTAAACTGGAATAGTGACTGTGTTGTCATTACTGCTAACTTGTTTCGTGGGTTTTTTTCTTTTTAACTTTAATCCCTTTACTGTCGAAAATTCTAATTTTGAAAGGATTCCAGGAATAGAAAAAGCTGAGATCCATTGTTACTTCCCTGACACAATGTTTGATGGACACCAGAGTATCAATCCCAATTCTCAGCGACCAGATCCAATCAGATGAGCAGAGCTCAGGGGCTAGGGGTCTAGGCATGGGGCTGTCGTTTTTGCATGTCCAGCATCCATTTCCCCTTCTGGTGAAATATCCTGATTTTCCTCTTAGGAATAATCTGAAATTTGTTGTGGGGACTTAAGTATGCAAGAGCCATCTTATCCCTATATGGGAGAATAGCACATCTCTCTGTTCCTCAAGTTTCTGTGTTGCTCTTCTGTTTATAAATTCTTTTGCTATCCAGTGACTCAAGTATTTCTCTTGTGAAGATTTTGTCCTAGGGAGCAAAGCCTTTTTACTTTTTATAAGATCCTTCCTATAGGCCCTAGAAAGTACATGTCAGATTACTGGGACTAAAAATAAAGTGAATGAAATGACTAAATCTAGCATAAAATATCTCTTCCATCAGCCATAGAATTGTTAAGCTGCTTCGTTGCAATGTAAGCAGTTAAAGGGATGCACACCAGAGCCCACCTGACTCTTTTATTCCCTTCGAATATTAATCAGGTAGGTCTTTTCTTTCTGCCTTCTTTAGGAATTAACCATAAATTTGGATCAGACGGCACTCTGGCAGCCTCACTATTATTCTGAGAAAAATAATATTATCTTGGTGATCACTCACAGAAATTTGCCTTTGCTTTTTCTCAGGTTAAAGTCCTTGGTTTGCAAACCTTAGTGTGCTTTCAAATATTTATTTGATCTTTCTTTTGAAGCTCATGTAGCTCTTTCAGGTCTAGAATAAAATAAGTCTTCCCTCTTTCCCTGGATTAAAAAAAAGCAAAAAAATTCTTATATTCCTGTCATCTATGCCTGCAGTATGACTTGGAGCTCATCATGTAAGAAGATAAACTCTATCTGAAGAACTTTGGTTCCAAGATAGTCATCTTTCTTTTATAATTGCAGCACGATCCCAACTTCACTGTACATTTAAATTCTCTCACTTGGGTGAGAAAAGTTTATTCAAAATCCTATGTACTTTTAGATGAGTATTATATTTTTTCTTTAATTGAGATGCTACTGCATTAATAGTGTATCAGGAATTGAACTCTACTAATCCATTAGGAAGGGTCTTTTTTCCCCAAAGTAAAATGCAAAGGAAATGTAAATGAGGTCCTTGATCCAGTAGAATAGTTCTGATTTTCATGTTGGGAGTGGTAGAAGTTGGAATAGGAAGGACATTAGAAAAGCACAACTTGTTTCATTGAAACTCTCAGGGCTTTAGGAAGAGATGACCATGGCTTTATAGATGTCTAATAATCTTGGAAGGGTTTAGTGCCAGGATGAACAGAAAAGAGACACAGTTGCCATCTTGGATTTTTTTAAAGGTCTCAGAGAAGCTTACCCTTCATGCATTTGTATTAGGGCACAAGGAAAGACTTGATTCTGACTTGCATGTAGACAGGGAAACAGAGAAGACAAATCGCCAACACAGAAGCTTTCCAGACCAGGATTGGATTAAGTAGGATATTAACATGATGTACTTTATATGAGAAAGCAGGTCATTGGTGGGATCCAAAGGGAATCTATAGCATAGCAGGTAGAATAACACCCCCACTGATCTGAAGTCAATCAGATTTTCCTGAGGAAAAAGAGAAATTTCACCCTGGTAAAATGCCTAGCTAACATCCATTTATTCAATCATTTAAAAAAAAGATTGTGAAATTCCTACCAGGCCCTGTCGTAGGTGTTAGAGTGGTGAAGAGACAGTCCCTGCCCTTGTGCGGTTCACATTCCAGTGGTAGGCGGTTCATATAAACTAAATAAACCATTTTTTTTTCTTATTGGCAGCAGTTCTTATTTTAGTAAGAAAATAAACAGAAACAGGATAGAACATGACTAATAATGACAGGAGTGAGGTATAGACAGGGTAAAGACTGCCTAGGATAGCTAGGGAAAATCTCTCTGGAGATCACACCTGAACTGAAGCTGAATGATGAGAAATGGCCTGTCCTGCCCAGGGTTGCAGCAGAACATTCCAGAACAAGAGCAAACACTCTGAGGTCAAGACTAAAATGAAAGTGAGACTATAGCGGAAGGAAAGAAGGAAACAGAAGACAGAATGTTATGCATTTAAGTACCAAATTTGGATGCATTTTTTGGCCAAATTTGTTGAAGTATAATTTACATAAAATCAAATGCATGTAGTTAAAGAATGACGTTCATGAATTCTGATGTAAGTATTCACTTTTGCTTACTCCAAGATCTCAGAGATTTTCTGTGGTTTTCTTTTAAGAGTTTTACAGTTTTAGCTTTTACCCTTGTGTCTATGATCTCCTTTGAGTTAATTCTTGTATTTAGTTTAAGGTAAAGGTAAAAGTTCATTTTTTCCCATAAGGTTGCCTAGCTGTCCTAGCATTGGTTGTTGAGAGGACTATCATTTCTCCATTAAATTATCTTGGTATCTTTGGTAAAAATCAGTTGACCCTGTGCATGTGTCTCTGTTTCTATTTTGAACCATCGATCTTTAGATTTATCCTTGCACTAGTGCCACAGTCTTGACTACTGTAGTTTTATAATAATTCTTGGAATCAGGGACTATAAATCCTTTAATTTTATTCTTTTTTTAATAAAATTGGCTGTTTGAGGTTCTTTAATTTTGGGTCTGAATTTAAGAATCAGTTTATCAATTTCTCCAAAAAATCCTGTTGGGTTTCTTTTGGGGGTTGGATTAAATCTATAAATCAGTTTGTGGAGAGCTTACATCTTAGCGATATTGAGTCTTCTGATCCAGGAACACTGTATATTTGTCCATTTATTTGGGTCTTCTTTAATTGTGCTGATCAGCGTTTTGAAGTTTTTGGCTTATATGTCTCCCATATATTTTGTTAAATTTATTCCTAAATATTTCAAGCTATTTATGCTACTGTAAATAACATTTCCTTAAAGTTTATTTTCCTACTTCTCATTGGTTGTATATAACAATACTGTTGATTTTGAGTATCGACCTAGTATCCTACAACCTATTTTTGTCGTGTGGAGCCCAACATGGGGCTTGAACTCACAACCTTGAGATAAAGACCTGAGCTGAGCTAAGAGTCAGACATTTAACCAACTGAGCCACCCAGGCTCTCCTATCCTACAGCCTTTCTAAATTTACTTATTTGTTGGGGTAGGTCTTATTTGTTTGAAATGGATTAGAAAATGTGTTAGTTGAACGTTCAGCCTTACATGTTTGTAATTGAGGTTATAGGCAAGAGGCAGGCTGTGACGTTCAAGGTTCAGCACATCTGGAGGCCTGTAGAGGTCCCGGCGCGGGGCTGGGTGCATAGCAACCCATGAAGCCTCTTGGAAAAGGCCTCAACCTAAAGAGCCAACTGATGGGTCACATTTGGTTCAAGGATTATGAGTTTTGGGGATGGAGACACTGATAAGAGGCAAGATTCTTATCTTCTGTAAAGGCTGGAAGAGCTGTTCCACTAAAACCTTTTGAGACAGATAATCCTTGTTAAACCATTTGGAATAAAAAGTAACACAACTAAAAAGACAAAGATGGGGATTTCATTTTGTTTCTGCGGTAATGTGTGTGTGTGTGTGTGTGTGTGTGTGTGTGTGAGAGAGAGAGAGAGAGAGAGAGGAAATTGAATTTAATAAGACTTTAATGAGATAGAAAGACTAAAAACAAATTGAGGTTAAGTAGCTGGCAGAAATTCCACACGTTTCTTCTCCCTTTCCTACCCCACTCTGCAAGGATCTACCCGCCACACACACATCCGCCACAAATGCTTAGCAGTCTGTTATATTAAAAAATACAGGGGTGCCTGGCTGGCTCAGTCAGAACGTGCAACTCTCGATCTCAAGGTTGTGAGTTTGAGCCGCATGTTGGGTGTAGGGATTACTTAAAAAAAAATACAGACTTTTGTTCTTGTTTGGATAGTTAAATGTCATAGTTGCTTGCAGACGCATGAGTCAGAGCCAGCAGTGGTCATGGAAATAAAAGAAGAAATTTGGCAGATTTTAGACTTCTTCAGCGCATGGAAAAAGTGTCATGCTGACCTCGCCTCTAGGTCCTGGCCAGGCAACTCCAGCTAATATTTGGAATTCACTGGTAGCAACACAGGCTGCCCCTTGCTATCTTACCTTTTATCTTCATAGCCGTGTGGGAAAATGTCCACATTTGCAATTTTGGAGATTGTTAGTGTCAGAGGTAAGGCAATTCTGCAGTTATGGAGTCTTAGATGACTGGTCCATTTTCCACCTGCTGGGGAAGAGCTGCTCTCAGTGTTGTGTAGGGAAACTCCCTGTTCCCTCCGGTCGTTTAAAAACATTTTTTTTTTAAAGATTATTTGGGGGGGGGAGGGAGAGTGAGCAGCAGGGAGGGGCAGAGGGAGAGAGAGAATCCCAAGCAGACTCCGCACTGAGCACAGAGCCCATTGTGGGCCTGGATCCCACCACCCTGCAATCACCACCTGAGCAGAAGCTAAGAGTCAGCCGCTCAACAGCTTAACCAACTGGGCCCCCCAGGGGACCCACCCTCTGGTTATTTTAATGTTAATGTAATGTTAATGTAATCTGAGACTCTGCCCAGATGTTCTGTTCATTCAGTCATTTATTAACTTATTAATTTAAAAAAACATTGAAAGCCTACTACATTGCAGCCGTTGTTTTAGGGAGCATTTGTGCTGGGGGTTCAGGAGCAAATAAAACAGACAAACTTACCTGTCTCCATGGGGTTTATATATATTAAGTATATTATAATACATTAAACTGTTACTTCAACACCCATTTGTTGTTCTAGGACTTGGGTCTGATTTCAGTTTCACTAGGGGGAGGAGAAAATAACTACATATCACACAGGGTGATAATGCCGAAACTGAGATGAGCACAGGGTTCTGTGGAATTAGCGAACCTGTCCTGGGGAATCAGGGAGGGCTTCCCACAGGCAGTGTCGGACTTGGGTCTGATGAGTATGGATGGTAGGCAGAATTTTCCTCCACCCTCCTAGGGGCTCCACTTGGGACTGACTTAAGACAGGTTAACAGGAGTAAAGGATATGAATTTTATTTACATGTTCATGGGAGCCTCACAAGAGAAATGAAGACTCAAGTAGTGGCCAGGCCCAAGTGCTTCTGTACTAGGTTGAACAAAGCTTAGCAATTGTGGAAAAGTCACTTAAAATACACGAAAGGAGGGGGACCACTAACGGGAGAGAAGAGTTATTTTAATCAGGTCGGTATGTACAGATTTCTCTTCTCCTGGACTCCCTGTCTCTGGTGATAAGAATGTTTCTTTCTCCTGATACAGGAGGGCACCGTCCACATGAGAATTTCATCTCCTTTTAAGAAGAAAAAGGAAGGTCAGAGTGCCTTTCTTGCACCTGCTGTTTTTTAGGGACTTCTCACTCAAAAATAATATACCTAAGTGGCATGTTGTGGGGTGGCATGTCTCGAACTCCTCCCAATAGGAACTGGCTGGGTGAGGAAACGGGGGCGGGCATTCGGGCAGAGGGACAGGGGTGTGTGCTGAGGCCGGGGACGCAGCCCAGGGTGGCTCTGGGGCAGAGTGGGGCAGCAGTGGGGGCACTTGCGGCGGAAGGGGAAGCAGCGATTCATCACGGAAGGCCTTGCAGGTGGTGGTGTGCGTCCTAGTCTCTTCTTGCTGCTGCAACGTACCACCTACAACCGAGTTTAGCGGCTTATCGCTCTGGCGGCCGGAAGTCTGAGTGTGAGTCCCTGGGCAGAAGTCAGGGTGTCTACAGGGCTGCCCGCGTATCTTTCTGGAGGCTCTAGAGGAGAACCCCTTTCTCTTTTTTTCCTTTCCTTTGTCCTTTTCCTTTCCTGTTCTTTCTGCCTTTTCCGGCGTCCAGAGGCCACGTGCATTCTCTCGTTCGCGGCTCCTTCATCTTCAGAGCGGGCGGCGCGGCATTTCCCCGTCTCTCTCTGCTTTCTGCTTTCTTCCTCCGCGTTGAGGACTCCCCTGTCTGGACTGGCCCCGTGTGAGTAATCCGGGGTGACCTCCTCATGTCGGCGTCAGCCGGCGAGCGGCTTGCGTGTCATCTGCAGTGTTAACTCCCCCTCGGTGTCCGAAGTTCCACAGATTAACAGGTTTGGGGGATTAGGGTGTGGACATTTGGGGGGGCGCCTACCACAAAGGGGAGCTCCTGAAGGACAGCAGCAGAGGAGCACTGTGGCCAGGGGTAGAGGAAATGCGTTTGGAGGAGGTGCCGTGTGGAGACTGAGCCGGCGCGGGCTGGGGGTGCGGGGGGCACAGGGCAGCTGTGGGGACCGGGGCAGTGAACAGAAAGTCCAGGCGAGTGACGAGGTGCTGTCGGTATGCACATACTTTAGGTAATTTGTCCCTAGAATTCTTAGAAAAAAAATTAATTAAGCTTGAGCCACGCCCCGCAGTGTGGAGAAAAGGAAATTGATTTTTAATCCTGGTTTAAGGCATGAATAACTTTGGAACAAAGGCTGTGTCTTCATGCAGAATTTCCTTACCTTCCCCCAAAAAGGCATGTTTTCCGAGTTCGTAAAATGGGGCTATTGGACTGGGTCACTGTGAAGTTCTCTGTACAACTGCTCTTTTTGAAAAGGAGATGGGGGCTGTTACCCCTTTTTAAAATTGTTTCAGGTATATTAACCACACGACTGAAAAGGCCTTGCGAGCGTAACAGAGCTAATGCTAAGTGCCATCATTTTAGCAAACCACAGAGCACTAGAGCAAACGCTTCAGTGAACAGCTCCGGGAATCCCAAGAACCGGGAGACTTGGAAATTCCTGGGGTGTGTTTTCAAAAGAAACAGCAGGTTTTAGTTTCAGTTCTTTTTAACCCTGCTGGCGGGGAGATGGACTGAGGAGTGGATTCGCACTGTGTCCACCAGGACTCTTGGTGGCCATCAAGAAGAGCCGACTCGGCCCTGGGATGCAGATTGGCTGGGGGCTACGATCTGGGCTGGGAGGACCATCAGGAAGCAAGGAAACACTGGGGCCTCAGAGCGAGGAGCGCTCTATAGAGCGCCTGACCTCAGTCTTTGTGTTACTAGCTGGAGAGCCAGAGCCCTGGGGGAAAAACATCTGCTTGCCCAGGCACGCGTTCCCTTAGCTGGAGAGGAAGACTCCCACTGATCACACTGAGAAATATCCTATGAGGAGGACCACACTCCAGTAAGCGTGTGGCGGTGGCGGGGGTGTTGTGTGTGTGTATGTTGTGGGCGGGGGGAGATGGCTGGCTGCTAGATAGCAAAAAACAAACAAACAAACAAACAAACAAAAAACCCAAAAAAACCCAGATGTCTTGTAATCCAACTATCTTGGCTTTTCTCTCTGGCCCCTTTGCCTCCTCTGGGCTACGTTTTAATTTGTTAACTTACTCTAGGAGAAGTATGCCACCTCAGTTTAGATTGGTGACCAAAGTAGGATCCTGATTTACAGAGTGTGTTAGAAAATGAGATTTCAAGAGTCACTTTGATTTTTTGCGAGTGCCGTCCTGCGCTAACATCCTCAATGCTGCAAATCCAAACCCCAACCAAGGTGGAATTTTTTAGCCAATATCTAGTTTGTCTTTGTAGTGCAGACAGCTTCTGACTGCTTCCCAGCAAAGGCAAGGCCATGTGGAAAGACAGAACAGGCGTGGAGAGCAGCGTGGAGGGACCGTCGCTTGGGGTGGAGGGTGCATTTGCAGGAGTGATGTTAGACTGCAGACCCGTGATGCCCCTTTGGTTCAGTACGATTCTTGTGTGTATGTAGGAAGCCTTCTAGTCGGTGCTCAGTGGCAGAGATTAGCTAAGCAGACTGCTTTGTTTTCTGGACGTGTGTGTTTACTGTTAATAGGACTGGAAAGGGATAGCTTCGGTACTAAATTTCACCATCAGATGGGTCCAGAGTGAGAAAATAAGATGAAATCCAGCCACTTGGGAAGAAAAGGTCTGGCTTTTTCGGGGCCACTCTGTGTGTGTGGCTGGTCGGTGGCTGGAGCATGCATGGGCTTGCTGGGAGGAGGGGAGCCCGAGGGCCGCGCTGCGTGGCCCCAGTGTGGTTGTCCCCATGTGGGGTGCGGAGAAGCAGACAGAATAACCACTTTCTCCTCTTCCTCGACTCCTTTGTCTGTTGGTTTCTAGCTGGGTTCAACCAGTGGGACACACTGGTAGGAGATTGGAGGAGAGGAGGAAGGAAGGAGCTAGAATGTTGTCTCCCTACTCTGGATGTCATATTAGGCATCCTGTTGTGGTGGCTCAGTAAAGCACCTGCACCCCCAGCTCTGCCCAGCCTCTGGGTTCTAATCACTCTGCCTTTCCCCTTCCCCCTGCCCCCCCAACCTCAGGGGTGGTGGTGCCTTTCCTGCCATTGATAGTCTCCCACCAGCCCCTCTTGGGCTTCTTAGCAACTCCATTAACATAATCAAGTCCCTTAAATTCCACCTTATAAAAATACTTAGATGGTTTCTGTTTTCCAGATTTGACCCTAATACAGCCAAGGTGAGGCTGCGGGGTAGTTCCCAGGGTCAGCGACGGAGGCCAGGACAAGAGCTGGCCATTGGTGCGGTGCTATTTGTGGAGGTCTCACTGAGTCTCTCCTTCGGAGAGCTACCATCCGGATGCCTGCCGTGACAGAGCGATGGGACGGCTGGGTTAAAAGTGTTTTCCTTCTTTCCTTTTTGCCCCCCTTTGCCATGCTTTCCCTCTCCCCAAACCCTGGAGGGGCCTGAAGTAGCAAGCTGAGGTGAGAGCAAGAGAAGCAGGTGAGGGTAAGAAGAGGGAACAAGCAGACTCCCCCCTTCTACGGCTGCTGAGCCCCGCAGAGAGCTACCATCAGGAGACGGGGCTGCCAGGGAGTTTGGGAGGGAATTAGGTACTAGTTGACCCACAGGTTTGGAAATAGTGGTCGAAGTTATAGTGACTAGGAGTTTAACTCAGGTTTTTAAATTATCTTTATAAGGTGGGATCACAGATGACCATGGCTAAACGTGATAGGGCCATTTCCATTCATTCATTTATTCATCTAACCAGTATTGATTGAATACTTACAGGTGGTGGCCCTGTCTCCAGAGTGGTCTTTCTGTCCCTCGCATTGAGAAGGTGGCAGGCGCCTTCGGGCTTTCTGTAGCTATTTACAAGCTTCCCCTAGGGGCTCTCAGAAAGAGCCGTCTTACTGAAACACTACCGTGTTTTCTCTCATCATCGCTGGGGTTATTTAATCAGAAGTGCACACACTGCAGATCGTCTGATTCTGTACTGAGGAGGGAGGATCTTATCACTGTACTCTGCCAGTTTATTTTCTAAATATTTCTAAACACATCAGCTACCCAGAAGTCGTGAAACCGTAAGCCCTCTAAATCTCGCCTGAGGGTTCGGAAGTCAGAACAGGGCTCACCACTCTGCTGCCGCCCTGGAGCCCTGGAGAAGGGGGCTGGCTGCGCACCTCTCCATTGCTGGACGAGAAGTCAGCCGCTCTCTACAGCTGAATCAGAGCCTTGTACTGCAGCCAAAACACAGTGCGGATTAGACAACTAAAGATGTCTTTTCAAGTGAAACAAAGAAATTAATTCAAGCCAGACAGGAAGTGTCGTCGTGCGGCGTCTGGCGCTGTACCCTCTCTCGGGCCTGCAGGCTCTAACAGGGAGGGGGCAGTGTGGCAGGTGGTTAGTGGGAACGGAGGCCAGACCTTGTCGCTAGTGGAGGACCCCTCCTGGGATCCGTGGCTGGCACCACTGCCAGCACTGGTGAGCAGGCTGGGTGGCCCGTGCCACAGGGAGGGAGTCGGGGTGTGTGTGTGTGTGTATGTATGTGTGTACTTATGTAGGACTGGCGCAGGGGACAGAAGAGGACATTAAAAGAGTCATGACAAGGATAAATGGGCACCTTTTCTTTTCCCCAGTGTAAAGGGACGGGGTGTCCAAAGGAAGAACAAAGAAAACTCAACGTGTCAGGGAGGATATTAAGTCAGGCACTTTCATCCGTGTTCTTTCTCGTACTGCTTTGCAGGGAGCACTGTCCCATTTTTCCAGGTGAGCAGATGAGGCAGACAGATGAGGTTAAATGGTGAGGAAGTGGCGTTACTGGGATGTAAGACACCAGGCAAGCCTGTGGCCATCCCGCCCCCACACTGCCTCTCCAGCGGCCTCTTCCCGCACGCCCTTCCAAGCGGCGCGCATCCTGGGGACTTACTGACTAGCACTCCGAAGGGAGATCCCTTTGCCTCATGTCTTCATCTGTCAGTGCAGGCAGGTGAGCTAGGTGAGCTCAGATTCCTTCTGACTCTGTTTGTGAAGTCTGCAGGATTTCAGAGGAGGCGGAAGGGTAACTAGACTCTAGACTAGGCTGGTCATGGTGGAAATCTTACCTCATCAGCAGTTCCAGACACACATCATGGCATTTAGTTTCTCAAAACTGACTTGGAATCAGACACTAATCCCCACTCTCTTCACCTGCAGGCCTGCTGTTTTTAGAGGGAAATATAGTGCCTGCCCCATTAAAAGATGAGTTACTATCTGTTGGGTGAGTGGAACCCAGGGCTCATGTGGCCAAGTGTTGTAGGTATGGGAGAAAGGGAAGGAACTGTGTGCAGAGGAACATAGAGACACATCTGTATGTAACAGAATCTTAAATATTTACTACCAGGATCCTGTGGTGAAGTCTGGATTCTTTTTTTTTTAAGCAAAGAAAGATCTGGTTTCAGTGGGTTAGTTAAATGACTCTCTTTGATGTGGCTACTTTGTAGACCCAGATACGCAGCTCAACAGAGGCTGTTTCGTGGAAGAGAAGTGAAACTTGAAAGCTGCTGCCTATTCTAAAGCTACCGAGTAGATGATCTTGTGTGTCTCGGAGGCTGTTAATTAGTATTAGAACATGTCACGGAAGGTCTGGGGCTCAGCCGGCAGTGGAGAACGGAATTGTACAGCTTGTTCGAATGAGGAGATTGGGAAACGGGTGTGTTCGGAGGAAGGACATAGGGAGTGGGGGCCTGCAGTTCAACCGAGATGCTAATATTCAGTTTTAACTTTTACCCGCGGCAACATCTGTTACCTTCGTAAATTCTTTTTGTGAGCCATTTCGAGGGACACTCTAAAGGTGGGGTCTGGGTCACCTTAGAATAGGAAAGGGAACAGTTGTAAGAGCTAAGAAGACGGCCAGATGGGTGGTTCAACAAGGACCAAGAGCTGTGCGTGCCGAAGGCTCCCAGCACCCCACAGATATCTTGGGGCGACCTTGGACTTTCCATTATATATGAGTGCCATTTTGTTTAAAGTTAAGAGAGCATGACCTTAACTGAAGTCTCCGCAGCGTGGTTATGAGGTCTTGAGTGTGTGGGGCATCGCAAAGGCAAAAAGAGAGGGGCATTTGGTTGAGAAAGCAGAGTGAAAGCAGGGCCCACAATACACATGGCTGCTTTATTCCAGGACTCAGTGGGAAACCACTGGTGCCAAGGGATATGAATATTTACCATTTTCTCAAGGAAACAGTCAATCTGTTAGTTTTATCCTTCCCCATTTAACAAGATGTAGATGATAAGCAAGTGAAAGACACTGGGGACAATTGAAGGTCACTGGATCCAACTAGTTATGAAAAGGAATGAAGTGAGAAGCACCAGGGGATTGAATGCCATGGAGGAAAAAAATGCTAATAATAATTGTAATTGACAACAAGAATCTCAGAACCAAAAACGTGTCATTTTCAAAAGCTTCCCAGTAATTAATGAGTAATGAATAAAAGGAGAGAGTAGGGAATATGATTTTTTGTGGGAAAATTATTTTTTACCTCAATTTAAGAATTTTTCATTGTGTGTTGCTGGACTGATCAGTAGAGATAATTTAATCCCCTATGCGTTCTTTCTTCCCTCTAACTGCCGGCCGGCTCTACTTCATTGAGACTCTGTTCAGTTACTATGCTAGTCTTCATTCAAGTGTTTGTAGAGTTTTTCATCCGGCATTGGCTTTGATCATAATATAACATTTATTGGGACTGGGGTTAATGTAAACTAAGTTAATGAAGATAACTATGAATTTTCAGCAAACTGTGGAAGGACCCACTGATTTGTCTCAGGTCTGGTTAATCATGGTTCAGTGGAAACGCCATAGTTTTCCAATTTAGTATAATTGGAGAGTTTACAACTCCTTCCTCCCTTACCTACCTCCTCCCCCCCAGCCTGGTACATGATATTACATAATATCTTTCACCAAGAAGCTCGGAGCAATTTATTGAACAATTAGGAAACCAATAGGGAATAGGGGAATATTATATTACCAGTTGTGGAAATGGAGATGTGGATATTCTAAGCTCAAACCCAAATCCTTATTTACCCTGCTTTACTCCTTCTTCCGTATCTGTAGTTCATCAATATTACCATCTATCCAGAAACCTGAGTTACCTTTTCGTCTCTGCGCCTCTAATCCCCTACATCCTATCAGTTGCCAGATCTCTTCTGTTCTATCTACTCGTGTAGAATTAGCATCTGTTTTTCCTGTTCCCTCAGTCCTGGTCAAGTCCTCATCACCTCCGGACTGGTCTCTGGCCTCTTGTCTTAACAGCCTCACGTACAAACTACCAAGTGCCTCCAACTGAAGCCTCTCAGTGACTTGCCATTGGATCTGCACGTGTCACCCGCATCCCCCAGAAGGTTGGGCACTCAATGGGACAGAGGGAAGTCTGTGTGACTCATATTTGTGTTGCCAGCATATAGCATCGAGCCTGGAACATGGGCTCCACAGAAACCAATCCCATCCATCCTCCATCTTTTCCACATCTGTATACTGAGCTCCTGCTGTGTGCAGGTAACTCGTAGGCGAATGAGACCATGGCAGGGAGCAAAAGAGATACTGTTGTCCTTACGGATGTTGCTTCTTACCCTGATGCATATATTGAAGCTTTTATAAAGAAGTTTTGTAAATGTATGGAGTCAAACATATCCCTATTTTTTTATGATTTGTGCTTTTTTTGCATTGCTCAAGACCTCCTTTGGTTCTAAAGCATAATAAAAATCTCTCATGGCACAATGATGATTAAGAACTCAGGCCCAGAGTGCAGCGGCCTGAATTCTAGTTCTGTCTTGCCCACTAAAAGCTGGGTAACTTAGTTTACTCTCCTGAGCTTTAGCTTGATCATTTGAACAAATAAGAGTGTTTAAGGGTATTTGACTCATGGGGTTGTTCGGGAGATTAAATAAACTAATACAATGAAATGCAATAGAATTGTATCTGATAAGTTGCAAGTTTGTACTATTATTCTCTTCTTTCTCTAAGCAATCTGAAATTTATTTTCACTTATGGTGTAGGTTGGGAATCCAATGTTCTGTTATTTTTCATATGGAAAACTAATTGTCACCGAGTCCTTGTTTATACTTTTTCAACGGTTTCTCTTTGCTCCTAGAATCACAGTACAATTCCTTATCTTAATCTCCTTTGCTGCAGAGGATCTGGCTCCCATCTACTTTCCAGACATTCCTTTTCACTACTCTCCATTGCTGTGCTATTGCCACCCTTGCCTTTTTTGTGGTCCTGGAATATACCAGCCTCTTTTCTTCCCCAGGGCCTTTGCGCTTGCTCTTTTCTCTTCTTGGAATGTTTTCCTCCCCCAAGTTTTATATGGCTGCTTCTGGTTATTCAGGTCTTCCCTGCCCGTCCAATCCCACTCCCACCCTCCCACCCAAACCGAGGCACAATTTCATCACCATCTTACGTACTTTATTCCATCTTATTTGTTTCATCACATTTGTGATCTGAAATTTGTTTGGATAAATCATTTCTTCCCCCACTGAAATGTAAGCTTCATTGGAACAGAAGGCCTTGCCTGTTTTATGTACTACTGTATCAGACTCTAGAATAGCGCCTAGGGAATAGTAAGCGCTTAGTAATTACTTTATGGGGCAGTCTGTCCTTTTCTTCTGACCAAAACAGGCTTGCTTTTGAGAAGAATTATTCTGCTGAGTGTATAGAAGTTTAATTCGAGGTATCACAGAGATACTTAGGGTGGGAACTGGCTGGACAAGGGCAAGAACGATGGAGAAAGAGAGATCCAGGAGGCCTGGCAGGCTTTGTTGACTTATGTCTACTTGTGGGAGAAGGGCTTAGTTTGTTTGGCTTGGAATCTTGGTCTTGGCTGTGTTCAGTGCCTGGAATGCTTTTTTTCTGGCTTATCGTTTTGATCTCATCTGAACTATAGTCCTTTCTAGACTCCTGCATCCGGAGTGGATCTCCAGAGACTTGGGTACCACCGGCTGAGGTACTGAGTTATGAGCACCCTGCGAACTGAACCGTGTATGTCAAGCATTTCAGGGTAAGCACTGAGGCCGCTCAGCGGAGCTCCAGCGAAGCAGGAGTTTTTCTTCAGTCATCACTGTGTTTCAGCAGCTGGCACACAGTAAGTGCTCAGTAAATATTTTCTGAACGAATCATAGAAAGTGGTTTTTCTATGGTTTCTTTTGTTTTCCTGTTAACTTGTTTTCTACTTTGAGGTTGCACATTTATTTTTATCTTGGACCTGAGCATTTAAAGCTGTTTGCTTTGAATGACTTGTCTGCTTTAGAAGACAGTTCTGCCAGGTTGTAATGCTGCTTATCTACGTGTCAGATGTTTCCCTTCCTCTCCTGGCCGCCCCTTTTTGGGCTGGTCTCACTTGGAGGCCACCGCTACTCTGTTACTCTGCCATCTCTTCAGGAGTTCACAGTCACAGGGAAGGGTGGGGAAGAGCTCAAGGGTAAAATCCTAAGGGCTTATACATGCTAATCCAAGACAGGCTCATTGGACTATGGTTGATAGAGAAGTGTGAGAACTCAAGTCAGATCAAACATTTATTTAGTGCTTGCTGTGTGCGGGAAACTATGGTGTATGCCATGGGGGACACTTCAAAGCTAAAATATGTCCCTAAGGGCGAATGAGGCAGCTGGGAAAGATGCACTCCGCTCCAGGATGCTCACACTCTGAGATGGCGTCAGGACATGCAGATGGAGAAATCTTGGAAACAGATGTGATGTCTGGTAAACAGTTGGCTTTGGAGCACCCAAAGGCCAGCCTTGAGATTTTAAGAATCATCTAGGATAAGAGCAAATATTCATAATGGTGACCTTAAAGGTACAGTAGGGCCCTGAATCATTAACAACAACAAAAATTAAAAAAAAAGAATCATAGTGCAGATTGTATTTATAGAAGTAGAAAGATGGACCAATGAGCAATTTTTTTTTAAACAGTGACAAGGAAGGGTAGAGTATGTCATGCTCACCTGAACTAGGGTCTCAGAATTTTCCACTTCCTGTAATGAATACTTGTTAGATATGTCCTATGAATACGGCCTAGAATTGGCAGTGTGCCTCTGACAGAATTGCAAAGACCACTCTATTGCATAGGTGACAGAAAATCTACCAAATTGCTGAGCTCTAGACCTTCCATTTCCTCAGGTAGCCCTGGTGGGAAATCTGGTTCTGTGATCCAAAGACTCAGAACAACCATTTTTAAGAGAGAGAAAGTGAGAGAGCGCGCATTAGTTAGTGCACGTGTGGGTGGGGGGAGAGACAGAATCTCCAGCAGACTCCCTGCCCAGAGCATAAACCCGATGTAGGGCTTGATCTCACAACCGTGAGATCAGGACCTGAGGTGAAATCGAGAGTCAGACCCTTAACCAACTGAGCCACCCAGGCGCCCCTTTTAGCTGCAACCCTTTGCACACAGAATGGAGTGGGACTAATATCTCTGGGAAAGGAAATTCTCCCCACATGGAGAGAAATGAAGCAGGGGTTTGAAACCAGGAGGGCCAGGCCCTTCCTGCATTTGCCTCAAGGCTGTCATCACTGCCCTGCATCCTGCACAAGGAGGCAAAGGTGGAGAGGGAGCCCAGATCCTTTGCCACGGGGCAGGCTGGGGGAGGGGGGAAGCAGGCGGGGCCTGTGTGAAGGCACAGCAAGCTTTTGCTGGTGAGGTCTAGTCTGCAGGATGCCTTTGTGCCCGCCTTGCCCCCCCCCCCCCCCCCCCCCGCCTCCGGGGCTCCCAGCAGCCTCTCCCTGGTTTTCAGTGCGCACAGTGACAGTTGAGAGTGGCCCTGGCTCCAGACTGTGATAGGCAGCGAGCTCCTTAAACCATAAACAATCCTAGGAGTAGTGGGCACAGTCCCCTAGTACAGGGAGGAGTTAGTTCCTTAGAAAGGAACAGATCAGCCCTTTGGGAACAGGGTCTGTAGCATCCTGCAGATGGGGTAGAGCAGGAGGAGGGAGCAGGGAAAAGGTCCAGAGAGGAGGGCCCGGTTGTGTGTGTGGCCGGGGAGGTCGAATAACAGGCAGGGTGTGGGTTTGGGGGAGTCAGAAGCTCGCCAAAGAAAACCCTCGCTTCACCTTTTGGCCCCAAGGCCAGTCTCCAGTCATCAGGAAAGGGGACAGCCAAGGTCACTGATGTAAAGTTCTCTGCTCAGAGATTCCTGTGTGGGGGGGTTACACCTCCCTCAGCCATGAGGCCAGCGGGCTCGCCTCCCCAGCTGGGGCATTATCTGCACTCAGGCTGCATTTCTTCACAAGAGCACCTGGCGTGTGGGTAGCTGCCATCACAGATTTCCCAGGGCGGTCCGCTTGCATCTACGGCGCACTTAGCATTTATTTGCTGGGTACCGTGCTCAATACCTCATTTAATCCCCCAGACAACCCTGTTAGTAGGTTCCATACTATTATCCCTCACTTTATATGTGGGAATGGGTATGGAAAAGTCCACCAGCTTCCTCAGAGTCATCGTGAGCTGGGACTCAAACTTGGGTCCTTTTCTGCGGTTTGTGATTCTAACCACTACAGCCGGTCAGAGGCACGTCCTCCCGCCACTGTGGTGAGCTGATGGCTAAAATCCCACAACCTGGTGACGGGCTAAGGCGGATGCACTAGCGTTTTTGACATCCCCAAATACCAAATGAATTTTAACAAGCTTTTACATAAAACAGACTTTTATTGCAATTTAAAAAGAACAAAGACAATTTGATAAGTGCCTTTAATTACAATGTACCTGCTATTTACATGTAATTATACTTTTATACACAGCTTGAATAAGATTCATTACATGTAAACTATAAGATATTACAAGTTAAACTCCAGCCTTTTGGGAACATTCAGAATAGAAATACTATGGGCAGAAACACACAGAAAACAAATACCCATTTCAGTTCCTTACGTACCATTACTGGATGATCAAGATTTGGCCACAGAAGAGAATTGTAATTATGTGTTGAATTGAAACTTATTCTTAACATGACTAACAGTATTGCTATTATTTAAACCCTAAACATAATAACTGGATCATTAAAAACACCTTTAATTTATATAGCACCTTTCTTCCAGAGATCAAAGCATTTGTATTTATATTATCTTATTTGTCCCCATAACATCCATATGAGGTAGGCAATGGTTGGTATCATTATCCCCATTTTGTACATGGGGAAACTGAGGCACAGAGTAGTTAAATCGTTTGTTCAGGGTCACACAGTAAAGTCAGTGCTGGAACAGGGACCACAGAGCTATGAGCTCATCTCTAAATCCAATGCTTCTCTTTAAGTTGTCCTCTCTGAGAATTTAATTCGATACCTCAATTCACTTTTCCAAGAAAAAAAAATGTGCATTTTTTTCTCCCATAAAAATTGTTGAAAAACTATACTACAGGCAAGAAACAAGCACTCTGGGGCAGATGATAGACTGATGGCACATTCTTTTACTGAAGCCTTTTTTGTTGGCTTTTTTTTTTTTTTTTTTTTTTTAATGAGGAGTTTCTTTTCCCAGTTATAATAGTTAGGTCTTTAAATGAAACTTATTTGAAAGGATGTATCTAGTTACCTACACATTACAGCTGTAGTAACCATATTATGCTATTCATAAGCCAGGCTTATTCCTGAGTTTACAAAGCAGATATCTAAAAATAACAAGTCTTTAAGGTCATCTTTTTCATTTCTACGCAGTGTGCTCCTTAAGCAACTGTGTGGTAGACAGGGAGCTGGGATAATATGTTTCCCAGAGACACACACAAACTGAGACATAAGGGGTGGGAAGTCTTGCCCATGTCACTTAGTTCACGTTTTATGTCTAATACCTGTCCTGCTCACCAACCCTGCCCCTCCCCCCATATCAAATATGTAGTTGGGACTCAGAAAAGTTGTTTTAAATGTCAAAATCTGAGGCCTAAAGGACTTCTCCAATGCTTGTTGACTTGTACATAAAAGCTTGTCTGGCATTTGGCACACGCTTCTGAGCGGCAAGCCGGGCTAATGGTACTGCCAGGACGCCAGGACGCGGTCATGGCGTGGCCCCCTGCAGTTGTTTCTAGCAGGGCTCCAGGAAAAACAAGAAAAGCCTATATTTAAAAAAAGTGTGCAAAAAAAAAAAAAAAGGCAAGCAGGCCTACGGGATAGGTCATGAACATCATCTCAGATTCCATTATGGGCTTTACATGAAAAATACGTAAAAACGTGTCAAAGGAATATTTAGAGACAGACTTGGCTTTTGGTTTTAGCCTCTTCACCTAAAGAAGGACACGGCTGTCTTTCAGAGAAGCCTTTACTCCCTAAATGGGATCTAAAATTAAATTTTTTTTTCTCCTTCAGCTTAAGAAGGGGGAAAAAGTTTGTTTTAAACTCATAGTTTCCAACTTGTTGAGTTTACAAACAAAACCAAACCAGACATTACAGTGAGACCGTTCCTTACTGTTGCCTCCAGGGCCAAGACTGGTCTCTGCTTCAGCCTGAAGTGTCCTAGGACGGGTGCCCAGCTGGTACACCAGGTGAACGTTTAAAAATTAAATGTGTGAAGGGAATGAGCAAATATCAGTTCTGTTAACTTGGGGGGAAATGACACCCTGGAATACCCATCCAAGTCATGAACTGTGACTTAGAGTGAAGGTTAACTAAACACACCCTGGATCCTTAGCTGTATAAAAGTGAGACCCCGCAGCCCCTGTATCACCCGCCCACCTAGCTGAGTGCTGAAAAGGGATCTGGTTTCTCACTTCAAACATCGGACAGTTTGCCTACAAATGGCCAAATTATTCTCAGTATTTGGTAACTCCACAGCTAGATGCTTGAACATTCTTGTTTCCTTGACACCTGGGAAAGTAGATGAAACTAGTTATAACTAACGTAATTCAGAAGCACTATTTCCTGAGGGAAGGGGATACAGTGGCTACAAGGCTAAAAAAAAATGTTACACTCAGTTTACTTTATAAGTGGTTAATTTTTACAAGAAAGGGGTGTTTTTCCTCAAAAGAATGAGCATCCTCCTACTTTACAGTTAAGTATTAGTCTATTATTGCTGGGCTTTAACTTCCCTGGAGCTTAGGAGACACAGGGCGATCTCAATACATTGTGGGGGACAGTGAGCTTCCTCACTAGAGTGTGGTGCTGATTTTCCTGCAACTGTGAGTTTGAGTCCTCAACAGAACTTTTTAAAGTTCTCTTCCATGGCCGCTAGTGCCAACCATTCTCATGAAGGGGGTGGGTAAGAATGAACATGGTTTAGCAAAGCCCATGACAAGTAACACCCAGCATCTGCTTCCCTAGGTGGACCTGTGGCCTTATCTCAGCAGCTGGTGAGGAAAATGTGAGTTGGGCGGAGCTGTTTGCTCACTGGGTGGTGGCAGGGAAGGTTCTATGCTGGCAGGCAGGATCTGTGATCTGAGGAGTGTGTCCATATGGGAAAAGATGTGTTGGATGTCCTACGAATAGCAGAGAGCGGCTGGGGTGGGGAAGAGGAACAGGCGTGGTGCTGTGCGAAGTGGCAGGAGGTCATCTGTGCCAGAGGACCCAAAGTGAGATTGGAAGAAAAAGTGGCTGCATGTCCCCGTGCTGCAGACTTCCTCCTTAAAAGGACCAGAGTAAGGGAGGGGAAAATATTCCAAGATGTTGAAGCCAGTAAGAGAGATTTTCTGACTTAAAACGAAGGTTTAAAAATTCCCGGTATTGGGAACAATTTTCCCACTCTTTTGTGAACTGGACAGTTTGACCATGACAAAGACCTTTTGAGACAATGAGTCAAAATGCCACTGTCATGAATTATTTTTGAGCAAGAGGAGCACTTTGAAACTGATCAGGACCACCTAAGAGATAATAGGTCACTTTTTTGAGAAACTATTTTTATGAGGAAAAAATGCATGAACAATGAAATGCACATTCCTGTTTGTTTAGCTATATTTCAAACTTGCCCTGAAAACATGAGGTGCATTAATAATACATGATATTTAAAAGGTAACATTGAAATTGTTGCCAATCTAACACACAGAAGTCTGAGGAATGACCATTTACCAGCCTTTATAATCCATTACATAAGGAGACAACCCGAGTACATTTTAAAAAAATACCCATAGCATGTAAGTGGTGAGCAAAGAAAAATCTCATCTAAATGCATTAAGATAAATGATTATCACACCAAATGCTGAAAAAATCGCCTTCTTAATAAAAACTGTAACATTTCTCATTTCATCTGGCATTAAGAGAAATCTGAACTACTGTTTCTTAGTTCAGTAAAGAAAAACCTGGGAAAACAATGAATACTTTGTAAAGATCAGAGACTAGATGTCAACAGACTTAAAAATGAGCAGGAGGGGAAAAAGACACTTAAGGATATTTGTTCTCTTCTGGACCATTGTTTTTTAAATTTACTTTCATAATTTCAGATGAAGACTAATTTAGCATTGTTTCTGGACTGATCTTTTTAAGTCAAACACTTTCTGTGTGTGTTCGACTTGCCCAACGCCACTGTCAAGAATAATGTACTTAAGAAAAGGTACAACACAGAGCAAGAAAATACTACCACAGGACAAGGGATATAGATCTCACTGCAAAAAAAAAAAAAAAAGCCATATTTGATATTATAGACACATGTTCCTATTTTTCACATAAGTCACTTATTAACACCAAACATGACACTTGAACTTTCCCCAATTACACAGCACAATAAGCCTGTCAAGATTTCCAGGAAAGAACTATCAGTGCCTACTGTGTCTCCAGCAGCCCAGACGAAGCTGGCCGGGTACCAGAAGCCAACGCTTTCAGAAGAATGGCATCACTAGATCACACGGACTCAGAGTAACCGGTACAAGGAGCACGGAAAAAAATGTCACTTACTCATTTACAAAATCCTCCTTGAGTCTTGAGCTGCAGCTCTGCGATGATCCACGTCCCCACCTCCGAGCCGTGTTCCATACTCACACTACCTCACCGCTTGCTGGCTCTGCGCTAAACTCTCGTGGCTTCCAAAGACAACGAAAGAAGATGCAACAGTGTGATAACAGGCCTCTGCCTCTGTCCCCCCCGTGGGGGGTCACCTTGCTGGGGCTCCATCCCGGCTCAGGTGGCTCTTGCTTTCTGCCAGATCTCTTCTTGACATGATCTCTGAAGGACGTCTATTTACATTTCCTCCTGTCATGCTGAATACGTAATGAGCCACATACATAAGAAAACTATTTTCAAATACCACTGTTTTTCAGCTAAGAGGATGATGGACACATTTAGAATCTGAATTTATTAATTAGAAAAATGATATGAGGGTAACATAGGAAGGTTGTCTTGTAATTACTAAATGAAAACTATTGGATAACTTTTTTCTGCTCTGCTTTGATGACAACAGTCATCACACCAGTAGGGTAGACATTCCAAATAATAGGACGTATCCTCGCTCATCAGGCACCAGAACAACTTTATATCTGTGTGTATATGTAAATATACATGTACCGTGTACATAAACACACATGTACAGAGTTTATTTCTGGTTAAAGTAAATAAATGCTCTAATTAGAAAAATGAAAATCTAATACAAGAAATCTAGTGACATCCTGAGGTTAAATTTTAGTTCTTTGTGTTGACTGCCTATTGTTAGCACTCAATTAAAATTAACTCTTGGATTTTGAGGGCAGATAAATCAGTAATTAGTCTTTTCCCCACAAAGGACAGCAGAACTTTCAAAAGCTTTAATAGACCTAATGATGCAATTTAGTGAAGGACAGGAAAAAAAAATGTATGTGGCCCACATATTAGCAAAAATGCTTTCTTCTAGAATTTAAAATTTCCTCAAACATTTCACATAAAACAGGTCATACTTTCCTGCTGACTGCATTTGAGAAACAGTAAAAGCAGCTTTAATAAAATTTTCTTCTAAACTTTCAAAATATCTGACTAAAAGCAAAGATTCTACTTTTAGGCAAGATGAGTTTCTAATTCTGACTTATAAAACAAAAAAAATTTCCTGAAGCTTATTTGTGAGATTTCACATAACCCGAATAACAATGCATAATATGGATGTCAAAGTTGAATAGTAAAAATTTTTTAATAATTACCTTTCATACATTTAAACTCTGTAACATTTAGCTGAACATGAAACTTATTTCAAGAAGCCATAGGCTTTTCTCCAACTCAAAGACTAGCACAGATTTTCAATGAATAAAGTAAAATGATGAAATTTATGAAATACTATACTATGAGGTCAAAACCATGATGATGATACATCAATAAATATACTTCAGTAAGGTACCCACTGGTCTCAAGAGCAGAGCCAGTTCCTAAAGTTTACTCTGCTTCTGCCTCCCCCAGCCCTCATGGATTGTGCTATTACTTTTTCTTTTAGGTTTGTACTGGAGGGCCTTCTAGTTTCTTTTAAAATATAATACTTTAAATCGCAACTTATTCTTAGCACAGATTCTCAAATCAAGAGAGAGATTTCAGTGCCTATTTTATGGCTATATTGCATAGCCTTTGTTTCAGAACTTCTGGGGGGAAATTCTAATAATGAAATTTCAAGATGATATGACTATTTATAGAGAACTTTTCTCTCTAGAAATGATTTTACACTTTAGAGATCATACCCACTTCCCTGGCAATAAAGACATTAGGAAATACAATAAAACTTTTGAGTGGTCAGGCGCTCGTAAAGGACATTATTGCCGCAAATGCAATACCAGGTACATGAGATGTGACACGGCCATCACCAGGTGCTAAAGGAACCCCATGCTGTAGAGATTGTTGGGTCAAACTCCTTCATACTATGTAAGCAAAGAAAACCACCAGGCAAAAACAGTGCTTATGAAAGATAAAAATTCAGAGAGCAAGGACCTCGGCACCTTCCTGATAACCTTTCCCCCAGTCCCAGGTTATTCTGCCATTTCCTTCTACTCAGTGATGATTGTGCTTAGGCTCACGAGGTCTTCGTGGGAGAGACCAGGCTGACTGCAAAATAATGACAACCAAGCAGTGTACCCCGACAAAGCTCATCTCACAATTTCAGAAATGTGTTACAGAGCAGTCACAAAACCAAGCCGTGAATGCAAGGGATGGGAAAGACATGCCAGCGAGCTGGTCCCTACCGTTTGCAAGGTGCTCCATCCTCCCAATTGCATCCTTTGTCATAAGGAGTGAGAACAGTGAGGTTATTGAGTCTGAAAAGCCAGAGATGTCACAGCAGTATAGAATAATTGCCTTTTTTTTTTCTTTACCAGTGTAGGCAAGGGTCCCTTGCTATAGCCACACCGCATATGGCAGGGTCCTTTTCAAATGGAAAGCGAACAAGTTTCCCAATGTTAGCCTCATAAAATCTGAAGAGATGATTAAATTCAAACCAGGCTGAGCTCTTAATTGGAGTTATTTCAGCCACTGATTTTTGTAAAATGAAGGGGGAAAAAAAAAATCCCAGTTGGCAATTTGCATTTGCAAGCACTGGATTGCAGAATCCATCACTGTAAATTTTCTTAAAAATGTAACTAAATCTCAATGGAATTATAATACCTTCATGAGGTTAATAATGCAGTCATCCCTAGTCACATTTCATTCTTCCATTTTTTTTTTTTACCATTTCAAATATTTCAGTATTGCCCACCACAAATCACTGAAGATGATTGTTTATGTTCATTCCACTTATTTCTCTAGTGAGCCAGATGACTTTGACCAGGGCTCCAAGTACCATTTGAAAAGTTAAGTCTTTAAAAACCTTCAGTATTTTAAACACTTGATTAGAAAACAGATAACAACTACGTGTAATTATCTAGTTTATGTGCTTTATGGTGTTTTTTTCAAAATGAGTATAAATCATTGTACATAAAATCAAAATAGTTAATATACATTTTTTTCTGGCACTTTCTAGAAATTAGGCGTTAAACATAAAACATCTTATAAATTTATATAACAAAAATAAATGTTTACATTTTAATTTCAGATAGATTACCTTAGGGTACGAGTTAACTTATGAAATCTCACACTGTTGGTGTGGCAGCAGGGGTCATCAGAAATACACATTCAAGTCCACAGCCCTTCAGAGACGGACGCCATGGCCGCTGTCCAAGTATGTGGTCTGTGTTCCAACATAGAGATTAAGGCTCTCTGTTTCAGAGGAATGGGCTCTGGGCTAAAACAAGTATAGAAGTACCACAGTATTCACTGAAAATACTGAAAAAGCTCTGAAGAGTTTCAAATACTGGGGGGAGGGGTGTGGGGTCAGGGGGAATCGCTTTGACTAGAAAAATAAAATAAAGCATCTAAAAATGACTTCAAGTACTTTGGGAGAGGCTGCTGATGTAGGAAGGTCTAAGAAGCTCGGGGGCAGCCCCAGTCCTGCCCACCTGCGGGGTTCTTCCCCCCGCCCCCCCCAGGTGCGGCTCTCAGAGAGGACTGGGAGCTGACAGTAACCAGCAACCACAGTTTCTTAGCATCTTAAAACACCGAAGTTGAAGGCAAAGGCCAAGGCTTGTGGGAGAATTTTCTTGGAATGAACCATTAGAAGTCGGAAGATTTCAAGGGGGAAGAAAGCCATACATTTAAATGTGAGGAGCAGACAGCAGAAAAGGGAAGAAAGGAGGAAAAGACCTGGCTCTTGGGAATGGCGGTGTCTTAGGCAGGTGGAGTCGCGGGTCCTGATGAACGCAGGTCTCCTTGCAGCTCCGCCTTCCTCACTCCCAGGGTGAAATCATGCACAGCTGGGGTCTTTCCGGAGGGTGAGGGTGCACGAGGGAGGTGTGCTTGGGTGTGCCAGTGCCCCGGCAAGCAGGGGCACACTCGGCGGCAATCAGGTACGTACCTCACTGTTTCCAACCCCAGGAAACAGTCTCCACATCTTCCACTGTCGTCGGATTACTAGAGCAGCACATAAGTGGGGGTTGATACCGCTTCTTGTCTTCCACCGAAGAAATGCCCCCAGCCGGCCAGTCGTATGTTGTGTGGGCTTGTCTTCTGGGTTGCTAGAGCCTGGTGATATCTCTGCATTGCTGCAAGTCCCCAATGCTCTCATAGTCATTCTCTTTTGGGAAAAGGCCACGTTGGCCGTTGGTCTCTGCGGTGGCCTTTTCTTCCTCTCTGTTTAGAGTTTGTATTGCTTCATAATCAGGCTCAGGCTCTTCACTGGGTCTCACTGCTGGTGGAAGCGTGCTCACGCTGTTTGGAGTTTTCTCAAAGTCTTTAACAGTAGCATAGAGATCATTACAGGAAGAGGGGGATCTCTGAGTGGCTCTTTGGATGGAGGTGTAGCTGGACTCTGGTGCTTTAAGAGTCTGTCCTGATTTATTCCCTGACTGTCCAGGTTTATTTACTGATGAATACATGGCTGAGATCTAGAAAATAAAGGGTGAATTAAATAAGCTTCAAGTTTGACTTCTCCTCCCCCCTTTATAGTGACAAGCTAGGTATTTAGCACTATAGGCATGTGTGTGTCCCTTTAAGGTTGTTTTGTTTTATTTTTGTCAATTCCCCCACCCCCAGCTTTAGTGAGATATTATTGCATATAACTTATGTAAGTATAAGGTGTGCAACATGGTAATTTGATACATATATATACTCTGAAATGATTACCACAAAGGTTAGTTAACTCCTTCATTGCCATAATTACCATTTTTTTGGTGTGTGTGGTGATAACATTTAAGATCTACCCTTTCAACTTTCAAGTATGATAGTATACCACTTTTAATTATAGTCACCATGCTCTATATTAGGGCCCCAGAGCTGATTCAGCTTATAGCCGGAAGTTTGTATCCTTTGACTAACGTCCCCATTTCTCCTACTCCCCAACCCCTGGCAACCACCATTCTATTTGCTATTTCTGAGTTTGGGTTTTTTAGGTTCCACACGTATATGAGACAATATAGTATTTGTGTTTCTCTGTCTTATTTCACTTAACATAATGCTCTCAAGGTCTATCCAAGTTGTCACAAAAGGCAAAAGTTCATTCTTTTTCATGATTGAGTAATATTCCTGTGTGTGTGTGTGTGTGTGTGTGTACACACGTATTTATATATACAAATGTGTATTTATAATGTGTGTCTGTCTATCTATCTATCTATCTATCTATCTATCTATCTATCTATCTATCACATTTTCTTTCTTTTCCATTCATCGGCTGATGAACACTTAGGTTGTTTCCATGTCTTGGCTATTGTGAATAATGCTGCAAAGAATATGAGGGTGAAGATATGTCTTCAAGACAGTGATTTCATTTCATTCAGATATAAACCCAGAAATGGATTCTTTAGTACCTATACTAATCCTGGAGTACACTTCTAGAGAACAATTATATATGGTATCTTTAACTTTGTAAGTAGACCAGCCATACTGGCATAACTCCATGAAAACCAGGTTCTCTCTAGGTCTTCTGAGGGGCATGAGGAGAGCAGGTGGAATGGGAAGTTCAGGAGGCCTCCAGAACCTGACTATAGTATATCATGTTTTATTTGATTTCTATTATGAGAATGCTATTTCCTCTGAAAAAAAAAAAAAGGCTCTACTGCTTTAAGAAAAAAGTCAGAAAACATGTTAGATGAATGGTTTTCAAAATGTGGGCTTCAAACTGGCAGCAGCAGCAGGATCTGGGAATTTATTAGAAAGGTAAGTCCTCGGGCTCCATCTCAGGAGCACTGAATCAGAAGTTCTGGGGCACGGGGCCCAGCACACCCACTAAAGTGTGAGAACCACTGAATTAGACTTAATTGACCTGATCAAAGTGGTCTGAAAAGTAGGTCCTGGATTCTGGTTGGCAGTCCACATGTATCTGTAAAAGCCTCATTTTCCATTAATTTTCAACTTCATTGCATATTACTGGTTAAATAGACATTTACAGGTGGGGCTAAGTTTTCTTTAGTGGGAAAAATTCATTCTTATTTGCAACCAGCCAGCTCAGAAATGGAATTTGGAGACAACATACAAGGCACTCTGTCCTATGGGAAGAGCGGGCTGCTTTCCAGGCACACCTACTCAGTCTTGCTATATTACCCCATATAACTTCTACTATCAAGAGGGATTTAATTTTCTTTGGTAATGGTAGATTAAACATATTAAGAGATTTTTTTTGGGGGGGGTTATTATTTTATTGTTAGAAATCATGGTTGGAAATAAGTAGAACTATCCTTCATTACCTATATTTATCTTGGCCACAATGATTGATTTATTCAAATACCCAGGAAATAAATGAACATGCCTCCTGACAGATGCTTGGCTTCCCAAGTGCGGAGAGAGATTTTCTTGCTTTCACATATCTCCCATACTGTGGATGAAGTTTCCAGCTGGCCTCGAAAGCTTCTTAAGACAGGCCTGCTGCATGTCAACTGGTCATTTGCATGAGAACTTCTCCCTGCGGCCTGGTGGCTCTGTTTTGCCAGGCCTTGACAATCCACACATTCGGAGCCAGAGGAATAATCTTTGGGAAACACTTGCCATGTTGCTCTGACCCTTCTAATGAATATTAGATTGACATTCTCACCTTAGAGATTTTAGTGGAAAAATTACTCTTGAAATGAAGATTTATAATTTCTTTGAAATTAGTAAGAATTAGAGTAAATCATCTGCTTTTCCTAGTAAGGTGCAGACATATGGAACTTATTATCTAAAAGGTGGTCCAAGACAAAAACATGGACAAATTATAAAGGGTAGATCATAGATGACCGTGAAGAGGGGAGTCAGCATACTTGGCTACACACTTCACCTTCAGGGGGGAGCATCAAGGACAAACATCACCTTGACCTCCATTGTAACAATGGGGGGTGGCCTGTTTCAGCTTCTCTCCTCAACTCTCTTCCCCATGATGCCTGCCACGAATGGCCCCACTCTTTGTAATTACTTGGGTTTTCTGGCCTTTACACTCTTTTTAGAAAGTTACACGCTCTTTCATTAACTTGCAACTTAATATTCTCTCTGGGCAGAAAGCTGCTGTGCAGAGGGTGTCGTAAATTTTAACGCTTATAAAAGAGTCTCAAGTCTTCTGATGTTCTGTTTGAGTATTTGCCTTCTAGGACTATTACTTCTATTTTGTAGATAGGTTCCTTTCAAGCCCCCTTGCTATTTAGCTTCATAATTTTTTTCTCTTCAGTCTTTCATCTTTATTATTCAGGCTGTAAATTGTTATTATGTTCTGATAAATTACTCTCTACCCTTTCCCCATTTCTCTTTCTATAAGCAACCCTTTCCCCATCATTCTGCTAAATTGGGATAATAGTACTGAAAACTCAGATCTCAGTTTCAGTCTGGATTGTCTAACATCCTGTTACATAAATACAGAAGTAAGTAACTTCCATAATTATTTTTTTCTAAAACATCTTCCTAGAATGACTGCATGTGAATCATAGTTCTTTAATCTACGTTAAAAATTCATCAGTATACTGAGGTCCTATTTCTGAAACCACAATGTAAGATTAGAAGAAAAGTAATTTAAAATTTTACTTAATCTCAATGTATTTTAAAGGATTGGTATTCAGATCGCTCATATATTCTACTTTCTTGTCCCAGGTGGGAGGGCTCTGGTGCAGTGTGGACAACAGACGGCTGGAAGAAGCCAAAGGAGCCGCGCCAGGCCTGGCAGGAGGGCACTGCCTCAGTCTGGGGAGGGGCGGGCACCGTGCACACGGAGAGACCAGTGTGCGAAAGAAACCGGGGGAGCTGGCTACTGAGGACAGTGAGGAAATGGGGTGTCTAGAGTGACGTCCAGGGTTCTGGCTTGTGCGACCAGGTGGCTAGATGGCAGGTCCATTCCCTGCATCAGGAAACACAGAAGCAAGTGGGCAACAATTACCTACAGAAAGCTCTTCTGCTCTTTGAACTTCCAATGTGGGCTTGTCGTCTAGTTCCTATTTTAAGACTCCGTGCGAAGTGTGATAGTAGGAGGGGAGGTACCTGCATGTGTATGTCACTTTCCTACCATGCCAGGAATTCCAGACAGAAGCTGTATGCAGCAGGACGAATTAAGGTGTTCAGCTCTCTGAGCCTGGCTTGATATTAGGTGTGTGCGCGTGCGTGTGTGCGCTCGTATGTGCGTGTGTGCGCTCGTGTGTGTGTGTGTAATATATGTATATACTGGACTGTAAAAGTTTAATGCTTCACTGAAAAGTTTAACTGGTGAATATTTAGCCCTGGTACTTGGGAGAATAGACAGTCCTCTCCTGTTGGCTGCTATGTCTGACGGTTGTGCCAGCCTGGAATTGTGCTTCCTGGCTGTACCTGCTCTCTGCCTCCAAAATTCCTCATCAAAACCTTCCTCCTCCATCTCTCAGCCTGGACCGAATTCCCTATACTCACCTGTTCCAATTGCCTATATTTTCCAACCCATGATTAATTTCCTTCAAAGGTGGCCTTCCTGACTGCTCACTAAAGCTCTCATACTTAAATTTCTTTCTTCTCATTCTATTTTCTCCCCTCCTCTATTTTTTTCTGATGTTTCTTTCCTACTCAGTTTCTTAGGTGACCTGTTCGTCCTGTCTGCCTTCTTGTCTTACCATCTGCCATTCACTCTCTCTGAACCATTATAAAGCCAACATTCCCAAACCCTACCCTCCAGACATGCCGAAGAGAGTATTGTAGCTTGTTCTGAGAAGGGTAAGATGACATTTATGCAAGGAAAGAAACTCTAGTCTTTAGAACAATAAAACTCACCTCTTCTTCTGTGAGAGTTGGGTCCTCTTCCCGGGACTTGTACGACAATGAACTAAATCTCTGTTAAAATAAACACAAACCAAGGGAAGGTATAGTTTGAAGTCAATAATCCAGCCTTTCTTTTGCATATGTTTTGACACATCTATCTATAAAAACATTTTCAAATCATTTTTAGGGAAGAAACTTTTCTACAAAGAAATTATGTCAAGCAACTGAGGATAAATACTTATAAAAAAAATCTGTGTGATGTTTTTCAATACCCAGTAGTATTAAATACCCAGTGCTCTTCCTGGTCACCGGTGAGTTCAGCCCTCCAGTGAGTCCTTAATGCTGCTGCCTGTCGTACCACACTTGCTAGTGCACCTGGTCCCTGCTCTCCTAGCTGCCCAGTTCCCGCTTTCTCCTCTCTCCCCAAACTCCAACACCTTCTCACCCATCCTTAGTGGTGACCTTGAGAAAACTGAAGAAATCAGAAGACATGTCCATGAACTTGTACCCCACCCCGCCCCCATCTCTGCATTCACAAATTTCTTTCCTCCCTGTCACCAGAGAACTCTCCAGGCCCCTCTTTAAGGTGATTCCCTCCTCTTAGGCATGAGACCCTGCCCCTGCTCATCTACTCACGAATATGTGCGCCAGCAAGTCTCCCATTTTGTTTATATCATCAGCTTTTCCCTTGCTCTGAAATCATTCCCACCCACATGAAACCATGCTGTTATTTATCTGATTCTAAAAACAAAACAAAACAACCCTTCTTCCAGTTCCATCTATTGCCTTGTCCCTTTATAGCAAAACCTCCTAGAAGAGTTGTCTAAAAAAGTTGCTCAAACAATTTTTTCTTCCTATTTTCTCTCTCAACGCATTTCAGTCAAGTTTCTGCCTCTGACACTCCAAGGACACCGACATCCAGCGTGTAACCAATGGGACGGTCAATCCTCAGCCCTCACTTTCTGCTCCATCTCTGAATTTGCCACAGTGGCCACTCCGCTGTCCCCGAGCCTCCTTCACTTGGTTTCCAGGACACTGTACTTTCCTGTTTTTCTGTCCTGTTTTGCTGTCCTCTGCTGGCTCCTTTTCTTTCCCAGACCTGTGCTCTGGGGACTCGTCTAGATGCCATTTACACTCACTCGATGACCTCATCCAATGTCCTAGCTTTAAGAAAACCTTTCTGCTGAGGACTTCCAAGTGTACAAATGCAGCCCAAGCCTTTTCTTGTAAGGCTGCTCATTCATCCAGCTGCTCTCTGCTGCTTCTACTCAGACATCCAGCATGTGTCTCAAACAAAGCATGTCTAGCACTGAATACCCAATCTTCTCCAAAAACATGCCTGCTGTTCTAGTCCTCTCCATTTCAGTTAAGGGTGAGTCCATCTTTCCGGTGGCTCAGGCCAAACCTGGGACTCATCATTATTTTTTCTCTCCCTTCATTACACATCTGTTCCACCAGCAGAACTCCTGGCTCCAGTTTAGCTCCTATGACTTTCGTCCTGTTCCAAGCCACCATCCTCTCTTGTCTGGTTTGTGACAATGGCCACCCGATTGGTCTCCTTGTTCCTACCTTTGACACTTGAATTTAACACTAGTCAGAGAGATCTTTTCCAAACCTAGAGTAATCCATTCTTCTGCTCAAGATTTTCTAATGGCCCCTTTTTTATTCAGATTAAGAGTATAGGCCACAGCATGGGCCCCTGGTTGCATTTCTCTCTACTGCTCTCATCCTGCTCTTCCCTCTGCAGCTACACCTGTCCCCTCCTCATCCCTGGATAGGCCAGGCGAGCTCCAGGAAGGCTCCAGCCTCAGCGCCTTCACCCTGCCCCTCCCCCTGCTGCATCTGCTCCTCCCCGACTTAGTCTCTCGCCTCCTTGAATATTTCATTCAGATGCCACCTTCACAGTAGGCAGACCCTGACCGCTTGAGTCACAGTTGTACTCCCACTCTGCTTTCCTGATCCTTATTCTGTTCTCATTTTTCCCTACAAATCTTAAAACCTTCTAAATACCATATACTTTACTTATGTGCATATTTATGTCTCTCTCTTCCCCCTAAAATGTAAGCTCCATGGGGGCGGGAATTTTGTTCATTTATATGTTTTGGTCACCAGTGTATTCTCAGCACCTAGAAGGTTGTGTGACATATAGTTGGTGCTCACTAAAAATCTTGTGAATGAAAAAATCAATGAATATTAAATATTTCAAGTTCTCTCAATTGCTTAAAATTAGAATTGTTTATAGTGGAGATGATGGGTTACTCATTCTTATATTACTATATGATTCCCAGATGGATATTTCCAGATTCTAATGTGATATCTGGAGAATTACTTATTAGTAGTGGCTAGACAATTGACCTTCTTATCTTTCAAGTACTTGTAAGTAAAAAAGCCTTAATGGCACAATAAACTTTACATTAGTTTTATTATCTTTGGTTATATGAAGGCAGAACGTTAGAGTGCATTTTTGCATCTTATGACTAGGTTCATAAACACCTGTATTGAGGCTCTCAACAGCTGCTTTCATGGGTAATATGAAAAGTCAAAATGCATTCAGAGAATACCACAATGACTTACTTGCTGTAACCTACATAACCATAGCTAGGATTCACATTTTGATCATGAAATCCAGATCCCTTTTAAGGCTACTATTGACTGACCTGCTTGTCCTTCCTACCAAAACCTGAGATGAGAACCTTGCTTTTTCCCGTGTAGAAAACAAATCGGAGAGTAGTTGCGTAAGAAGACTGGGCCTAGTTAAATCCCAAGGAGAAACTGACAACAGGAGATGTGAATTTCAGGCTGTTGTGGTTCCTAGGTCAGGTTATCAGAAACAAACAGAGAAGCCTTGGGCATTGTTAATACATTTTAGAGCTTTGTTGAATATCTAAACTTAAGAGCTATAGGTATTGTTTTGAAATTGTCACATAATAAAATCTCTTACTGGATTTACATAAAAGTCTGCCTAGAATCAGTTACCACCAGTGGCACCCGTGAGTCTGTCCTCTCCGTGTATCTTCCTGGGCTCTGATTTCTGGGATCCCAGAAGGGTAAAGATCCCCTGCTGCTTGAGGCAACAAGAGCAGAAGAGACTAAATGTGTGGCAAAGAGTCTAGTCTCCATTTAATTCCTGATCTTCAAAATGAAGAAAATAATACTTGGCCCCAATTAGACATGATGTAAAAACTGGAAAATATCCAAGTTAGGTGCCAACAGAGAAATATTTTACAAGCATGAGTTTTCAGTATTTTATTATTTGGAGGGGGGAAAAAGTCAAACACAGCTTACGTTAAAACAGCTTTCATCATTCAGCGAACCTGAAAGTGTTTGTATATACTTCCCAGAACAATGTGCCAGTAAAAGCCCCGGATTAGCTAGATTCCCAATCATGACAAAAGCACATGAAACAAAACTACGGGAGCCCACCTTGTTGGTTTCGCTGGTCCCCTCTGCGGCTCCTTCCTCGGCGCTCTCGCTCTCTTCCTTCTCCTGAAGGTTTTCATTCTCATCCAGAAGTTTAACGGGGACAGGTGGTGGGGCTTCCTCTTCCAGATCGCAAGAATTTCCAAGGACAGTCTCTGTGTTAGCGCTCTGTCGACACTTTTTGTTTCTGTCCACTGAGGCATATTCAGCAAAGTCCGCTTGGGCGGCTTGGGGCCCCGGAAGCTCTTTCAAAGCGGAAGTCGACTTTGACCTGCTGCTGTGGCCTTTCCCTGGGTTCACGGCTGCTGCCACCTCCTTAATTTCTTTCACAGTTTCATACAAGCAGTCCTCCACCATGTTTTCTTGGGAGGAACTATCCTTGAGCACTTCGTACGGCCCTTCCGTCCCAAGGCCCTGGTCCCCGTCCATACTCCTTGTGTTGAGCGTCGTGTCCACTGCGCTGTCGGGAGGAATTCTGGGCAGTTCCCGGCTCTGATGACATTTTGGCTTCCCCGTGCTGTCCTGGGAGTCCAACAGATCCGAAGCTGAGGTCTGGACCTCCTCATAATGTTGCATGCAGGTCAGAGTACTGTCTTCTGAAAGAACTAAAGCGGCAGAAGTAATACAAATGAAGACAGACAGTACCTTAAAGAATTACTACAGTGACCTGGCTAATGCAAAGTTAAGTTAAATCAAGGTGCTTGCTTTTTAGTCGACTCTAAACTTGCAAATTACACATGGCATGACTGTTGAGATTTCAACCGCAGTTGAAACTAAAGCCAGCTATTACATCTTTCCAATACAATGTTTAATAAACTATCTTGGCTATAAATTTGGTTCACGGTTACTTTCCTTGCTTAGTGATGGGATTCTTGTAGGCAGTGTGTCTAATGTGACCAGGGGGTCTGACTCCATGAGAGGCAGAGCACTGAATCGGGGGGGGGGGGCACATATGGTGGCCACCCTCCCTGGCCTTATTGGCCGCCTCCTTTTTGGAGGGAATAACTGGTAGCCATCCCCCCTTCCAGTGGTCACTTTTGTTTGGCAGACATGATGGAAACAGTGGGGCAAAAATGTACCCTCAACCACAAGGGACAGTATGCCTGTGCCTCTTTAAAGGTCTTCCATCTCGCTGCCCCTTCTGCCTACCGTTTCTACCTCAAATTAGAAAATCAAATGTGAAATTCTTAGATTTCCACAGAAATGCACTGCGTGGAAACCATTCAGTCATCCCTTTATCAAATATTTTTTGAGTGCCTACTATGTCCCAGTGACTGTTAAAGTGCTGGAGATACATCAAAAAAGCCAAGCCCCACCTTTCTGATACTTAACATTGTGGCGAACAAGTTATTAAATGACTGTCATTCCATTTTGTATTCCTTATATATAAGTATAAAAAGTATAAGTACATATGTATAAATGTGTACTTAAATATATATTTATATTCATGCATATATTTACCTTATATTCTTTTTATATAATATATAGTCCTTATATATTATATGTAGTCCTTATATGTGTATGTATCCGTGTGTTTATAACTTACAATTTTTAATCATTTTTACTGACTAGACTGGGATTCTCGAAGACCCCTGGAGCCCAGGACCATGTCTAACACAGTGGCAGGCGCCACTCTGTGTGTACTTAATCATCACAGAGGTGCAGATGAACGATCGGCTGACCCTGAGATGGGCGAGCAGCCTGAGTTACCCAGCAGGGCCAGTGTAATCACTGTGACAGAGTTGGCGGGAGAGCTGGAGAGAGAGGTGGAGAGGGAGGGAAGGGCTAGGGGTCAAGAAAGGCAGGCAGCCTTGGGGAGCTGCAACAGGTGCGGAAACAGATTCACCCTAGAGCCTCTAGGACGAAGTGCAGCTCTGCGGGTACTCTGACTCTAGGGCTACGAGTTAACACACTTCTGTTGTTCGAAGGGACCGAGTCTGTGGTCATGGGATGAAGCAGTGATGTGCCACTGTTTGTTTCTTCACCTGTAAGTTGTAACAAGAGCTCTTACAGGGAGTAATAATATTACTCTTGATAATAGTAATCTTACTGGGTAGCTGTTAGGATGAGTTAGTATACAAGTCTTAGAGCACCGGCACAGAGAAACCAACTAATAAACACTAACTTTTCATGCACATGAGCTTATCTGTGCTAAAACCGTAGGCATACTGAGAGTGAGCGAGAACACACTGCCTAGTTGCTGGGCTATGTGTACTGAAGCCAACTTTCTCAGGTGATGAGGCCTGCGGGAAAGCTGGTATCTCTGCGGAACTTACTGTCGCCATTGGTGAGTATCCCGTTCTGCTCGCTGCTGGCAGGCGCGTCTGTGGCCAGGCTAGTGACCGAACGGCTGAACATCTCCTTGTCGGAAGGCTGCAAAGCAAACACCACATGAAGAATCAGACTGTAGGCAAAGGACAGTAGCCATGGCTTTTTCTAAAAATTAAAACAGCAACAACAGACCCCAAATCCGTGTAAACCAAGTGAAATTAAGCGAGCTGGAGTTGCTCTGCTGTACCGGTGACATTCGGAATGCTCAGAGGCCGTCGGTGGCTAGTGGTTATTGTGTCAGACCAGGTACGCAATATCTCCGTCACGGGGCAGAGCTCTACCGGACACAGTTGTCCTAGACTCTCCAAGACCCTGCAGATCTTCCAAGACCGTCTGCAGAGCTATCTACCTGGTGCTCTATGAGTGGCCTACAGGTAGGGCATGAGGGCCCAGTCCCTTTAGGTCCAGGTGGAAAGGGGACCAAGAGCCCTAGTGCAGGACAGAATTGACTCCTGCAGACAGCAGGCCAATCCACGTGCCACAGGTGCTGTAAAATGCTGCTCTTAAAGGTGTGCCACGTCTAGAAAGACATGCCGTCTAAGGGAAGAGACTGCAGTCTCGCCGAAGGAGAGAAGGTCCCTGAATCCTGAGACCATTTCATAACCAGCCAGGTCTCTACTTCAAGGTTCACAAGAACAGCCATGTGTTAAATAGCAGGTCTGCAAACCTTTCTTATCGTCACAAATTCAGGATACCTGGGGGGAAGAACGGCATGGAAGGTTTTTCTGCTGGGCTCGGATGTGGAGATACTACGTGGAGGAAGACGCCAGGCCGAGCTAGAGCTACACGCAGTCACAAAGTGTGCTGGTAGTTCACGTGTTTCTTTAAATGCCCAGCTGGTTCCGTGTGGCAGCCTGAATCACTGCTGATGGGACCTGTTCCCACACCCTTCTCACAGAAGACCGGGGCGTCACAGCAGGTGACCCAGCTCGCCACACCTGGACCATATTCCAGGAATCCACGTGGGAAGTTCTGATACAAACAGCTCCAGAAGCTTGTCCAGTTGGCTTCATAAATTCTCTGACTTCTCACTGGGAACCAAATACTACTACTAATAGCCAGTAGCTCCCACTGTGTCATGAACCCTTCCTGCGAGCCCACTCTTGCAGGGTGACGTGGCTCCTGACGGCAGGGCGCCAGGAGCTGGGTCACTGCGTTAGGCTGCCAGGACCTTAGGGTGCAGACGCTCAGAGCACAGAAGCGTCCCACCTGGACAGGGGTCAGGGGTGAAGGGGGGAGGCCCACCAGGCAGGCTCCTCACAGCATCACGACCCATCCCTGCTGCAGTAGCATCATCGGGTCAGCTGCTCTCAGACAGGGGGCCCGCCGGGGAGCCCCAGGTCAGACTGCGGGACACCCCGTGCCTCGGGACTGTTTTAGGCTAGGATTTAGTGGTGCTTCCTCTGGGGCTTAGGAGGGAGCCGGGATGTGTAAGAGCTGGGATCAAGGGCAGGGAGGCGAGGCTGACCACAGGGGCTTCTTTGGCCTAAATGGCGAACCTGCAAGTTGAGCAAGATCTAGAAGCGGAGAGAGAAGCTCTTAAAGAGAGCTGGGTGGACAGGCTGTGTGGGTGAACTCGCACACCAGTGCCCACGGGACCACGCACTAGCTCGCGCTCTCTCGCTCGCTGTCACGCACAGCTGTGTAAGAGAGGCCGTGGGGTTATGAGGGATAAGGTACACGAGTCTCCGTCTTCCTCTCACCCGCCTGCCGCTATCTCCTCTCTCCCGGGGCTGCTGCTGACCCCGGGCAGACAAGCAGGTGCTGGAGGTCTACCGCGGGGCTCTCAAGCATGAGCAGCCAGCAGAATCACACGGTGCGGGGCTTGCTAACAGTTCCTTGGGCCCCAAGAGCTTCAGGTGGTGCTGCTGCCAGCAGCGCAGGCCACCCTTAAGAACCGCTGCTTGGGAAGGACCAGGGATGGAGGACAGAGATGGAAGGTCTGCCTTCTGCCCTAACCTACCTACCACCTGGCACCAAGGAGCACAGGGGGTGGTGAACAAAGTTGGCGTCTGGGGCCTACATGTGGGAGGAGCAACAGTGGAGTGATCCCCCCGCCCCCCACCAGCACAGCAGCAACCTGTGCGAACTGTGGTGCGGGGCGCGGCGGCGAAGTGGGGTTGACCGGAGATGGGAGAAGGATAAAGGGAGAGGTGGTGCTGAGAACCCAGGACAGCAGTGGGTGGGGTGTGTGTGCTTGCAGAGAAGGAGGCCAGGAAACCGCAAGGGCTCCCAGCTGCTGGGGATACACGAGTCCCGCCCATGCCCATGGAATCCGTAGGGCCCGGAGACTGGGCGTGGAGACCCCTGCTGGGGAAGCTCTGGCCTGTCTGCTGGCTACATGTTTCACACCTTCTCCCACAAAGACGTTTTTCCTTGATCTTGAGAAATTCCGTCAGAGACTGGAAACACCTTCTCTGTTTTCGCACTGCCACGGGGCTCAAGCAAGATGGATGCAGTCAGCCCTGCCAATATGGGGGTGGCCCCTTCCCCAGCTGCTGGAATTGCTCAGCCAGGCGAGGGCATGACCCTGAGTGGAGAGAACCAGGCAGGACCAGGACACTCAGGCTGCTCCTCACCAGGGGGCAGCGGAGGGGCTTGACCAGGCCCCATAAGAAAGGAGGGCCTCGGAAACCCAGCTGGGCCATATCTTCATAAGATGAGGTCACACTGGAGTCCTTCTAAAATGGGGAAGCTTGCACAGAAACACGTGGAGAGGAGAGATCATATGGAGAGACATAGGGAGAACGGCACATGACAGTGACGGCACTAAGGAGAGGCAAAGATGGCCAGCAAACCACCAGAAGCTACAAGAACCGCCTGGAACAGATTTGCCCTCCAAGCTCTCAGAAGACCCAGACCCAGAGACACCTCTGTCTCCATTTCTATCCTCCAGAATTCCAAGACAATACAGGTGTTACTTAAGCCCCACAGTTTGTGGTCCTTGGTTATGCAGCCCCAGCAAAGGGATACAGGCTGGAGCTGGGCACAAGTGTCCCTGCGGTAGTAGGTAGGCTGGAGCTCTCGAAGGATCTCTCTGGCAGCAACATGACTGCATCCATTTCAGAAACTCTCCCAACCAACCCAGCTAATTGCACAGGCCTCTAGCCACACTGAATAAGAATCCTACAGAGAGGGCACAGCCCAGGCAGCCAGCTAACCCTGGCTGAGCTCTTTCCCTCAGTTTCCTTCAGCCTGGCAGCTGTAGGCACACACTTAGATAAGCGGCTGACGTTTTAAAGCACACACAGACATGTGCACATGGGCTCACCACGTTCATCAGGTTCTCATGGTCCCCGCTGTGCTGCCTCGGCTTCTTCTCTCTGAAATGGAAAAACATTGCTGTAATATCAAACATGCCATCTAAAATCAAACATACACTCCCCTTTCTGTCCTAATATTTATCAACATTTAAATCTCTCATTTAAGATCCTGGTTTATTTTGCCAAGGAAGCAAAAGCTGGACAGTGACTCCATCACTCCTTTGCAGCTGTTAGGGTTTGAGGGGGTCAAGTCACAGGATGAGACTGGTCACTTCTCTGGCTCTCCCCTTTCTCTTGGAGTAGAAAATATAAGTTTACAATAAGAGGACTGAGACACATTCCTGGGTAGAAACTGTTCATATCTAGAATACTAGAAAGGATACTGCTTTTTTTTTTTTTTTTTTTTTTTTTTTTTTAAAGAAAATCCAGACAATTTTCTACTTTTCATTTGTCTTAACTCAGAATCTGCTAAGTAGACTGCACACTACCACGGGACTGGGAAAATAATGAAAGAAAATACAAATTTTGGCACGTTGGGAAGGATACATGCTCTCAGGATGAGTCATATGTACTTCCAGTCTATGGAAAAGTCCATCGAATAAAAATAGAATTTATTTTTACTCAGGACAGTCTAAAGAAAGCCATCAGTACTAGAGACGGCATTTCCCATATATGTACAAGGCAACAGTGACACCTAGTGGGAGTGTAAATAATTACAGGCAGGCCCTCCCAAGTCCAGGGGAGCAAACTCTTCTGAGGGCCATCTTCCCGCTCAGACTCAGACCCAGCTGTAGAGCCCCTGGTCCAAACTAGGCAGGGATTTGAAGGCTACTTGGTTCAGAGAATCTGACTTCCCCCCTCTTGATAGAGACCTCAGGGTCTCTCCGGAAGTCACCGAGAGGAGGGTTTGGAAGACGGCTGGCTGGTCTGCACCATTCCATCCAGAAGCTGCCCGTATCCTAACAGTGTCTGAGCATCTGGGGAATTACTCCCTGTTAGAAAGAGCTTTGCTCCTGAGCAAAGATCTCTTTTTGGGGAGTAGAGACATTTTATATGAGGGAGACATGAAGGGGTGGGGGAGGAGAAGCATAACTAAAAAAAAAGACAAGATAGTTATTTTTTATACAGCTTATCTCTCTCATAGGAAAATTAACCTATTTCTTAAGAAACTGCAGTTGTAGATTACCAATCTTTAATAAAAGGATCCTTTCAAACCACATAACAGCAGTACTTCTCAGTAACTCCCAAGGGGCAACAAAAAGAGTACCTTTAACACATCAGACTTAGATTTCGAAATGTCCATAGATGGGAAAAGACAACATACATTTTAACAAGGATGTGCTCAAATGAATGGCAAGAATTTCATTCTGGGAAGTTTTGTACACGAGGCCTCTTCCAGTTGCTCCTCAGCAAAATGAGATACGGATTTTCACTCAACCTCAAAAAAAGTCCTGCAATGCTTTGCAGCAGAGAAGTTAATTTTAACACAGGGATGTCTGTGAATGTCTATGTAGTGGGATTCCTATATGCTTTTCATTTGAAGAATCTTCTGGGTACAGGGAATGGCTCTCACCTGTCACAACTGGAGCACAGAAAAATGAGGAAGCTGATGAGGAAGAAAGTGGCGACGGTGGCCAAACTGCCCCATAGGATGACCTGCACTTGCCCGCTGCTCAGCATGCTCCCCGGGGGTCCCATGGTGGGAGCAGGAAGTGGCACGAGCTGATGGAGTCCGTCAGTCCTTCAAAGGTGGGAACATGGGCGCGGAGTGCTTCGTCCTCCTGCAGAGAGACCAGTGTGTTTTGAAACAACTTCTCACGTGAAGTGAGAGAGTCTTGTAATGAGTGTGTGTCGGGAGGAAGGCTTTGAGCAGAGTCAGGGAGGTGTGTGGGGACGCACTGGCCTCACCTGGACACCTGTCTCTGGGCAAGTCCCCTCTGTTGTCCAGGCCTTTGTTTTCCTCACCTGAAGACCTCCAGTGGGAATGTACAAGCGCCCAGCACAGTGTTTGAGGTGAGGGATAGCTTATTATTTTGATATGTTTGGGGACAGATTCTTAAGATCTTCAAATAAAATAAGATCCCTTGTATTCCACAGCAAATAAATGCTTGTTTGGATTTTTTTTTTTTTTCCGCAGAGCAGGGTAAAGCATTTATTATAGCTTTCAAAAAATGCAGTTCACCTCTTCCCCACCTATCTCCCTAGCTCCCAAACCTACCTCTCTTTGAGAAGGTTGAAGGCCGGTACAATTAATGAAAGAGAATGTCTTTATATTCACCTTCAGAACTGTTATCTATTGTGAGTATGTGACTATTTTCAGGGCCAGCTTTCACTGAGTTTCTGTGAGTGCTCCGTAAGTACATTTTCAAATGAACAGATGAAAATACATGCTAAGAATACATCACCAGAAGTAAACAAGACCTATTTGTAAAAAAGTATAAATTAAGCAGAAGAGCTATACCTAGCACATTTTAGTACCTGGCATGTCCTGGGACCCTTGCTAAATGCCTTCCTCACTTAATTACTGCTACCAGCCTGTGAAGAAGGCCCTGCTCGTCCCCATTTTTCAGACAAGAAGGCTGAATGGCAGAGACATTGAGTAAATTCTCCCAAGATGTCACAGATGTTAAGTGGCAGGGTAAGGATGTGAATCCAGCCATTTCTGACTCTAAAACTGTCATCTTAGCCCCCTAGTGGGGGCTACTGCGTGCTCCCCGTTCCACCTACAAATCTTCTAAATGAAAATGGTCACATGAGTATTGTGAAATATTTTAAGAGTTATAGATTTTGAAAAATAGAGCCGTATATTAAAAATTGATGAGTATCCTGGGAGATACAGGCCTCCAGTTATGGAATGAATGAGTCACAGGAATAAAAGGCCCCGCATAGGGAATACAGTCAGTGGTATTGTAATAGTGTGGTCTGGTGACAGACGGCAGCCACATTTGTGTGAGCAGAGCAGAACCTATAGAGAAACTGAGTCACTACGCTGTACACCTGAAACTAATGTAATACTGTGTGTCAACTAGACTCAAAAATTTTTTTAAAAAATGATTATCTCTTGTCAGAGAGGCCTTGTTTAAAGAACATTTGCTTTGCTCGATTCTAGAATATTCTAACTTAAAACGAAGAGCTTTTAACTTAATCTCTAGTTTCATGAATAAAATAAACAAATTATAATCTTAATCAGAACTCAAAAAATTTTTTCCCTTGCAAAAGTCTGTCCATATTTACACTGTCGTTTGCTTCAGTGAAAGAGCTGTGAGTACATTTCGGGAGCACTGCAGTGTGTGCACCAAGCCAGCACCTGGATGGCTTCGTGCCAAAGAGGAGCGCCCCTTGAAAGAGTTGGAGAATAAAAGCCATTTTGGCAAAGGCAGTTCAACTGGACCAAATTTTCTCCAAGTGAAACACATTTATTTGAATATTTAAGATCGAAGAATAATAAAAAAGCTGGAGAAAAAGAAACTTTTATCTACAATGTATACAGAGAGCATTCTAGATGAAGTCCACGTTGTCCTTAGGTCCCTGAGTCAACATGAACACTTCCTAATGCTCTGTAAATATGTAAATGCGCAACTTCCTGCGTAATATAGAACGTCTTTCTTCCCGTGCTGGTTCTATATTCTGCCTGCAAACAATCCACGCAGACAGTAATGGCTGGTCAGATTGCTTCTGTATGTTTGCCCCTGGACAGCTATAACTGAATGAAAATAACCACTGCTTCTCTTCTGGTTTGTTGGAGCAATGAATAATTCACTTTAAATTTAGACTACAAATTGGCACCACAGTTCCTAAAATATATTCAAGCAAGCACATAAATCGTGGTGACCTACGAATATATATGAAATAAATTTTTATATACAGGCCCGAAGCATAACACATTTTAGGAACCACAAACAAAAGAGATCTGTTGTGCAGGCATTTGCGTGTTTCCTCCTTCGTTCACTCATTCGCTCATACAACAGATTTAATCAATGTCTATTTATAAAGTGCCAGATTCCTAGAAAATAGTTTGCTGTGTGAATCATTCAAAAGCCAGATATCCATCCAGCAAGCTGGTTGTGGAATCTGTAGGACCTTTCTCCATTTCTGTACACGTTTCTCATCTCTTCTCTCTCTCTCAGTGGGAAAGGCAGGTAGAATACAATGGAAGGACGCGGGGCGCCCAGCCTATCAGAGCAGGTAGGGAGAGGGACGATGAAAGCGGATTATTATGAGCCACTGAATAAAAGATGTAACTCAGAGAAAATGTGTCAAAGCTCCTGGCTCACCCCCCTTCAACTAAAATTTGTTGAAAAGCTACCGAGAGAACGACACTTCTCCCGGACAAGAATCTCACAAGGAAAAGCATGACCATCATCGAGTTTCTGAGTCAGCGCCGTTCCTCCTGAAAGACAAGGCTCCGGGGCTTGGGCAGCTTCTGCCTGTCAGAAGCCGCAGAGCGAAACTGCAGGAGGACGGGTCACCACAGTGGTGGCAGCGCAGCAAGAGCAGCCGCCCTTTTAGGGGCCTGGCCAAGAGCAGGGGTCTGCACACACGTGACCTTTGGACCCTCACAGCCCACCGGTGGGGGTGGGGGTGGGGTTATTTCTATTGTAGAGAAAGTCTGCGCCAGTTCTTGGTCTCTTCCTGTGTCTGGACTTCTGTTTCCAAATTCTCTCACCCATCCCTTCTCCGGTCATCTGCTTCCATTTTGGGGTCTTAGCTACAAATAAGGTAGGACCGTGTGTCCAGATGGACCACCCCTCCATTTACGTGTGCAGACGCACCTATGACTTCCATACTCTTTTCCTGCTGGGGAGGAGAGCGCAGGCCTTGTGTGGATGGTCCGGGGTTGTCCAAGCAGTGCGATGGCCTTTCCCCCCAAGACTAGACTTCATGCGCTCGTTTCACTGAGGTTAAACGCAGTGCTCAGGGGTCAGTTTAGTGTGTTCTGAGCAGTGGGGGGATTGGTGTCTTTGCCTGTGCCCGGAAGGCCTCTCTCAGGATTAGCAAGAGCAGGGTAGAATAAGAGGACAAGAGGCACAGTGTTTGGGGAGGAAAGTCACCCTGAAAAGGAAGGGCTCCTGCCACAATGATGACGTTTGCCAGACCATACACGGTGCCCCTTTGCCAACCACATTTCACGTGGAAAAGATAATCGAAGGCTTCGAAGTCTCTGAAACTGTTACTATGATACTGTTCGTGAAGACCATCTTATTTTCTGCTAATGCGTACATCAAGTGTGGTATTTTCTCAGTATCCAGAACTAACCCAGAGCAGCAGGACAACTTGGACACCAGGAACAATTTGGAGTGATCTCTCATTTTTTCATGGAGACATTTAAGCCTCTTTCTTTCAATCCTGTTCTTACCTGACTCGATAAAATTGTGTTCAACTGTGGAATATTGGTTCTTCGAAGTTTGAAAAATATTTCATTGTCAGACCACATGTGTAAATATTCTACGAGTTACTCAACATAGGGAAAAGGAACACCATTCACTGTACCTCAACTAACACTGACTATGGCACCCAGATGCCATGCGGAGAGGAGTTGAAGATGATTATCGTATTCACGAAAGATTAATACTTGCATATCTTTTTGTTTTAGATCATTATTGGCTGCACTGATGTACATTCACAGCTGAGACTGTCAATACAAATGTGTGACACTGTAAAATAGGCAATGGTACCATCCCTCCACCCCAATTTTATATACATTCCGACTACTGTGGGGACTTTGTCATTTGGCCCTGAGAAAGGTCAGTACTTGAGGTTATAGAACTTCTGTTGGGGATTCTCTGAAAGGATCTGAAAAGCTGGTATGAATAATTATTTTGGGCAAAATTATTTTGCTCCATAATCTCTTATGCTCTTACATCCATTCATGTTCTTAAAATGTGATTCAATCAGTTAGAAAAAACGATGGCCTTTCACTTTAAAAGCAGGTGCCATTACTGACCACAAGGTGGCGGTATAATCCTATGCTCAGTCTCAATCATCAGCCTCTTAAGGAGAGGCAGTTATTCCTGCTGTTTGTGCCTTGTGCTAGGTATTTTGTCTCCATTAGCCTAGCGGATCAGCCACCTAAATCAATTCCAACGGGAAAGAAAAAAAGGAAAAACCAGATGAAATTAATAAAAGGTGATGACCAAATGACAACTATTTGGTTTTTTAACACTCCTAACAGGTAGGTGCTCTGATCACAGCAAATTGTGTAACAATTTGGCAGAGTTGGGATGGCCAGTGAGATTAGTGACAGAAGAAGACACTTTAATTCCTCTGAAGCAGGCTTTGGTTGGTAATGACAGTCATTACCATTTTATAGCTCTCCTGGTCAACTCATAATTAAGCATGATAGAAACCACATCCACTCATGACCCCTCACTGATAGCCAAAATGAGGAGGTCAGGACACAACGCCATGGGAATTCCTCCTTCCTGGTCATTACCCGGTGTGGGAACCACGAGGTAGAATGACACTTTATGAGCTACAGATTAGCCAAACGAATTTAACAATGGCCGAGGAGCCAAATTCTCTGCTGGGCTCCTGTCCTGTGAGGTGCATGGGCAGATGCGCCAGCTAAGGCTAAACCAAGCTCTCAATAGAATTCTCGAGTCCCTGCGAGAGTTTTAAGCTCAAGCATTTAGATTCCGGTAGGTTTCTCTTCAGATTAAAGAGACTCCGACACAGGCAAGCGGCTACGCTGCGCTCTGGATGAGCGCTCACCGGGTCTGCCGCCTACACCAGTGCTGGTCGTCCACCTCGCTAAGGCACAAAGGTTCTCTGCCACATAAGGGCGTCACAAAGATGTCCCCGTTTCTCTTTTTTCCCTGAATTGGGAAAATACACCCAAAGAGCAGAAAGTGGTGAAGGACTCCAAGGTTAAGATTTTCTTGGTAGTTCTTAAACTATAAATTTTAAAGCATCACTATGGAGCAATGACCTGACATTTCTTCCTCTGCAGCTTATGAGAAGCACAGCACCTTGAGCACAAGAGAAGGGGACCTGGAAATCTTGAACGTCACTAACTGACCCTGTTATCAAGGGTTGCTTCTGTAGGCAGAATGAGCCAGGCGTCATTCTAAGAGCAAGTTATAAATCCTGAAGGCCATCTGTCAGTGTAACCTGATTACTGTTCGTACTACCAAATGTATTGATCCACACAGGAAACGGGAGAGCTGACCCTTTCAGGGGGAGGGGTCTGTGTGGCTCTCGCTTGTCTTCAAAAATATGGTAAATTTACGTTACAGAAATAATACAGTTTATTGCTTATAAAAGCCCCATCACCATTTTGGTTTTTTGTCTTTAGAAGAGCCAAGAAGTAAGAGACTCTGATGGGTAAGGAATAACTTCTAAGGTTGCTTTGCTCATATCCTGACCTGAAGACCAATTTGTAAGGTTCATTTTTTAAAGATTTTATTTATTTTTTAGAGCAGGTGAGGGGGGAGGGGCAGAGGGAGAGAGAATCTCAGGCAGACTCCACACTGAGTGCAAAACCTAATAAGGGGCTCGATCCAACAACCCAAGATCATGACCTGAGCCGAAATCAAGAGTCAGGTGCTCAACAGACTGAGCCACCCAGGTGCCCCTCATTTTTTATTTTTAATGGTAAATCTCAAGAGAGAGGGAGGGAGAGGGAAGAGGGAGCTACTGATTGATTCTTAGAGACCAGGTGAGGTACACAGGTAAAAGGGCTTCATTTTGCATAAGTCTTTTTTTTTTTTTAAGATTTTATTTATTTATTTGACAGAGATAGAGACAGCCAGCGAGAGAGGGAACACAAGCGGGGCAGTGGGAGAGGAAGAAGCAGGCTCATAGCAGAGGAGCCTGATGTGGGGCTCGATCCCATAATGCTGGGATCACGCCCTGAGCCGAAGGCAGACGCTTAACCGCTGTGCCACCCAGGCGCCCCTTGCATAAGCAAGTCTTAATGGAAAGTGTGCCATTTGGGCTTTGTGGTCGATCTCTTGTGCCCTGCATGTTGCTCATCTGATCTAAATTCAAGGTTCCTGGGGCTGGGGGGATATGTCCACATCATTTCCCACCGTCTTCTCAGCATCTACATAAACTGGAAAATAGAAGCCAATCAAGAAATTTTTTTACTGAATACTTATTTCTATAGGAAAGGCGAGGAATAAACTCCCAAGCGGACTCTCAAAATGCAAGTTTAATAATGTATAAGGTAAGGGAGAGAAGGAGAATACAAGAGATGAGCACATCAGGCAAATAATTAAAAAATAAGCCAAATATGTCTTAAGGCAAAACCTTAACTCCGGAATAAACACAGCCACCTGGCTTCTTTGTACTGTCACCAAAGCAGCTGAACGTCTCTTGAGAAAAGGCACAGCCGTGGAAATGGTGGTGTGTATGTACACGGATTCTCTCAACTGCAGCCAGCCTCTCAGCACTGGTGGCCCCACTGTGTCCCCGAGCTTGGCGTTCCTCTGACCCCTTCTCAGCAAGGGCCTTTCATGCCTTCCTGTCTCTTCCCTCCCTCAAAAGGCTCTGGGGCTTCCATGTCTCAAGGGAGAGAGGAGCCTTAACTATTCTTGGCTCTCCTTCTCATGTTTTTCATCTGATGAAAGCCTAACACGCTTTAGATCTCAGTTTAAGTGTCACTTCCTTGGAGCAACTTTCCGGATGCTGCACTCCAATCCCCCTCCCCCCCCTACACACACACACACACACACACACACACACACACACACACAGGCACACACAAGTTTTGTTTAGGCCCGTTTTGTAAAAGCTTGTAAAGCTTTTTCCTTCATGGCATTATTCAAAATTGAAGTGATGAAGCTCTTCGCCGTCTCCTCCGCTGGTCAAAGTTCAAAAGGGGGCGCTGTGAACAGACCTGTCTGGTTCACAGCTGTAGCCTTCGTAAGCAGCACACAGTAGGCACTTAATAATCTGAATGAATTAACTGTCTAATGAACTAATAGAGCAGAGGAGAAAAAGCTTCCACAAGGAGGTGAATACTGACCAGGCCTTCAGAGATGGTAAGGATGGGAAGAAACTGCTCTTTCTCAGTCTTTTCAAATGGTGTTGAAATTCCACGGGGACATGAGGAATTCCAAAAGTCTGCCTGTCAGACTCCCTATAGATTCCCATGGTACTGCCTCCCTCCCACCTGTGATCGATCATCTTGACTGCCCAGGTCCGGAAGGGACCTACCACGTACCAGTTTTGACTCAAAGGCTTGAAATCAAAACCACTGAAAAAGCCCAAGTGAGTACACGCTCCGTGCCAGCGTCTCTTCTGCACATTACGTTATTTCATCCTTCCCGCGCTCTGGTGGAGGTGGGGAAACTGAAGCTCAAAGGTCAAGTACCATGTCTGGGGTCACACAGCCCTAGGTTTCCTGACTCAGTGTCCCCGGCACTTTCCACTCCAGCGTGGCGCCCAGCAGTGCGTTCTCGGGGAGCGGGTGGAGGTCAGCCCCACGCCGTTCACCATCCGCAGGTATCTGCCCGTTTGGGGCATAGGAGCCTCACCCTTCTTCTGGCCATTTTAACCTCCCCTATCATGACTTGTTCTTAGCGCCACAGGGGAGAACGTTCCCTCTCTTCTGGTTTGCTCAGTGTTCATCCCCAGCGGCGCATCACCACGTGCCCTCCTTCCAAGGGATCTAGAGCACTTTCTGGCCCCTGCCAACAGCTTTGCTGGAGCCCCATGAGGATTTGGTGTTTGCTCGAAGGTCAGCTTCCAAGACCAGGACTTCACAGTCCGGCTCTGTTAAGCATTGTTTGCACTGCGTTTATCTGGCTTCTTAGGTACAGTGATTCAGCCAGTTTCTTTTTCATAATAGAGATGTAACCAATAACAACTGAAGTTTCTTTGCTGACAGGTTCAGAAACTTACTGCTTGACCTAAATGCCTCTCAAATCCTCCATTCACGGCTGATGATATTTAAATGATCAGATGTATTTTAACAGCTGGTCGGACTGGGGGTGGACAGTTAATTACAAATGCTCCAGCATCCGTCACATAGCAATTAGCTTCTACCAAGCCCTCACCCTAAACGTGCTATCTCGTTGAGACTGCACATCAAAGGGTGCTTCTTCTGGGAAAGGGAAGCTCTCAGGAGGGAAGAGGCGGAATTGAACAGTAGACGGCAACTTAAGACATGCGCGGGAGGAGTCCCACTCTAGCACTGGTTTCATCGCGAGCTAGAGCAGCATTAGATAAAGCCGTCTGCTGTCTCGGCCACACCTTCTGGTGTATTTCTACATCCTCACTAGGGGCGGCTAACTTCAGAGTTCAGGTTTTCCCTGGGTGCCGGCAAGAACGTGGCTCAACTTGCCGCCTGGTGTGTCATGGCCATCTTCGTTCTCATCTTGACTCTATTTTTAAAACACTACGGATTCTTTCTATTATAGAATCAGCAGACAAAATGCTTTTTATTGACTCCTAAAAAACACAATCAAAATCTTAAAAAAACATCCCAGCAAGTTACTTGTTGCTGCTACTGGGAACTCCTCAGGGCTGGGACTGGTTACAGTAGAATAAGTCAGAACTTGTATTTGAAAGCACAGGTTCTCAGGGCTCATCCTCAAGGCATTCTGCCAGCAACGGGGTACTCAAGGGCTCTAGAAGATTCCCAAGCCCCTTGTAGAAAAGTGGCAGGGCAATGGTTCCAGTAGTGTAGAGCTGCCCAAAGGGTGGGCCTGGACCAGAAGCCTCAGTGTCTTCTGGGAACTTGGTAAAAATGTAGAATTCTGGGCTTGCCTGAGGCTTATGAATCAGAAAGTCAGGGTGGGGCTCTTAATCTCTTTTTTAAGATTTTATTTATTTTAGAGACAGAGAACTCAAGTGGGGGAGGGAAAGGGATAAGCTGCCTCTGCACTGAGCTGGGAGCCCGATGTGGGGCTGGATCTCACGACCCTGAGATCATGATCGGAGCCAAAATCAAGAGTCGGACACTCAACTGACTGAGCCACCCAGGTGCCCCCCATAATCTGTTTTAACAAGCCCTCCAGGTGATTGTGATGCAGGCTGAAATTTGAGAAGACTGTTCTAGAACAGACTTCAATATATCTACAGATCCCCTGGGTATCTTGTTAAGGAGCAGATTCTGAATTCTGTGTTTCTAACTGGTTCCCAGGTGAGGTCTAGCCTGCTGACCTGAGGACTCCATTTGGAGTAGTACTAGGACACATGACCATCTTCCTTCCAACTAGGGCTGAAGGGCCATCCCGCCAGATCCCTGGTGAAGCTTGGTCTTCATCTCATTCAAAGTTACGTGAAGATGAGGCCAGAGGCCCTGGATCACAGGACTTTCTCGATTCCCATATAAGTACCCCAGTGAAAGGCAGCTCTTTACCAGCCCAGAGTCCCATGAAATGCCAGGGAGGGGACATGTCCCTGTGTGTTCCTTTCCACGTGTTCACCCGAGCCCAAACCTCCCATGCCTCAGTTCCTCCTGAAAAATGAGGTCATTTATTAAGTTTCTTTCCAGCTCTTGGACTCTATCATTTTATGAAAGTAGCCAGAAATTCCTCAGGTTTAAAATAAAAATTCATGACTTTCCACCCAAAGGGAAATGTCGACCCATCAAGAACATGAAATTCTAAGTGTGATCAATAGTTTCAACTCCCCAGAAAGCATAGTCTTAGTAATTCCCAGGAAAACCTGACCAGGCCGCAGCAATTACAGGAGCGTCAGGAGGAAAAATCACAGGCAGCCTTTCTAGTCTGTGGCCAGCGGTGGGAATCAATCCCGACGGCCCCTGCAAAACATCAGCTCCACTTCTGGCAAGCCCACCGCCAAACACTGGCGGCGCGGCTGACTTACCAGTCTGTTTTCTTCATCAACAGCTAGCTGGCATATTTACCCATTTATAATTCATATTTATAACAGCCTTTAAATAAAAGGCAAAGACAAAACCAAAAATATGCAGATGGGCATACACCTGTCATGGAGAGAGAAAATGCTGCTGCTGGAAGCTCTGAGGCTTTTTAAAGGCATATGCCCAAATTTAGGAAGATCTTCCAGAGAAAGCAAATCTGTAAGGGATCTAATCTCATTTCCAACCTCAGTATTTGATAAGCCTGAAGAGGTTCCAAATGTAATAAAACATTCTGGAGAAGTTCTCTGTCTCTATTATTAAAGACGTCAGCTCTTTGGGTTGGTTTCATTAGTTTCTTGACTAATATCTGATATTTCTTACTCTTTAACACTAAGGCACAAAGTGTATTTTGCTCTTTGACACTCTGTAATTCATTAAAAAAATAATTGTTAAATACCTACTATGTCCCAAGCACTGTTTCATCTTCTTGAATATGAGATCACATGGGTCTGAGGCAATTTAATTGCAAAAATTCAATATGCAAGAGGAGAAAAATGTTTCGAGTCAAGTTCCTAATACAGAGCTATATTTTGATCAAAGATTTTAAAAAGCTCACTGTTGAATTCCAAGCACGTGAAATCAGAAAGAAACAAAAAGCCACAAGCCCTTTCGCTTCGACCATATTGCATTAGTCACAATACTTGTCGCCTGATTCTGTTCAGCTTGATGGCAGAGGCGCTGTGGCGCTGACCCAGCTGCAGTGCCCTTGGACTGATGTAGTTTCAAGCTGAGAACTGTCCTCAATGTGTCTGGTGATTCCAAAGACAGCCTGTGCATGGTCACGGGGTGGGAAGGACCACTTCCCTGAACGCACTCCATCACAGTCAGGGTCGGCCAGCCTCCAGGGACAGGTGAGAGTTCAAGGACCAGGGAAGGTACCCATAGAGCTCTACCACCTCCTTACTAAGTGGGAGAAAACTGCTTTCACTTTATGGTTAAAGGACGCTTAGAAAACCAAATATGCGTGCAAACATTGGTATGTGTATTTCAAATCTTACAAAGGCGTAAATGGAAGAGACCAAGTCACCTGGTAAGGAATAGGGAGGCAAAGGCGAAGGATGAGAGGGCTGAGGCTGGAATGCAGGCACCAAGTGTGTGAGGACGGCAAAGGGAAGATTTTTGGGGCCTTTTCTGTCATTTTTCCCCTGCTTTACCACTTCACTGATAGCTGGCCTTAATCCAGGTTTACTCTGTGAATTTAAGAATGACATGGATATGTACCTGTCTACATACTTCAATAAATTTATTTTCCTCTCTCCCTTTGCACAATTTAGGGAAGATAAAACCACACTGACAGGGGTAGAGGAGTAGGTGTAACGGAGTGGCGCCAACTTGGAGACACGACATGGTCCGACACGACCAGACAGGGAGCTCAACGACCAGAACCAGTCACCGCCTTGGGGAGAGGTCCATGTGGACTACAGAGCCACTGGTATGCCAGGGAGCCAGAAGACTCTGGACTAGATAGAAAAAGGCAAATGGAGTGAACTATAGGGTTCTGAGGAGAGACGTGGCAGGACAGAACAGTAGCATACTTCCGAGCAAGAGAATGTTTTCTCAGCTTAAAGGACGAGTATTTTGTGGCCCTGCCGCATACCTAGTCCTCTTGTATTCAAGTGCCTCAGTTCAGTGGCCTCCGGCCCCCTCCATCCGTCGCCTCATCAGCTGCCCTTGCCTTCCTTCCCGGGCCACGGGAGAGCGCCAGCCATTGCACACGTGTCCTCGAGAACCCCCCACGTCCTGCTTCACAATGCCCGAGGCGCGTGGTAGGTAGGCTGCTGAGGCCCAGGCCCGATACTCTGATATAATAAAGTTGGAGTGGGGCATAAGAATCTGTATCTTTAACATGTCCTAAGTGACTCTGAAGTGAGTAGTTCACTGAAAACCACTGACTCCAAATTTGTTAGGACCCCAGTGGGAATCCCAGTGACATGGGAGTTACTCAGCAAACTTTCAAGAGTTCCCAAGTCCTCAAAACGGACACAGCACAACTGTGGGAAGAATTAGGGAAGGACGAGGAAACGTTTTTGTAAACACAGTTTCTACATGCTGTATTGTTTTTATTGGTTCACCCCGTGAAAGGAAAAAGTCTAATTCCATATTGAGTCCCCATGGGCAAGAGGTAGTAAGACTCCGGGGGAACCCATGGGGGGGGGTCTCCGCAGGGCATCTCTCCTCCTTACAATGTCACATAGCTAATGTGATTATGAGACCTAATGAACTGAAACTAATGCAATTCTGAAAATCTTCATAGCTAGTGAAAATCACATCTTCTCCCTCCAGATTTCCCATTTTCTCTGTTTGTAAGCCATGAATAAAATGGAAGTCGTGGGTTGAGGCTGTGTTTATGGACAGACAGTCTTAGTATAATCTGGGGAGCTTTATATTTTGAGTGTCAGTGGCTCCGAGCTGAAGGATCTCATTTGGAACTCATACTCAATGCGACAGAACTAAGAAATGTGTGGGAGAGACCTAGAATATGGGTTCAGACACTGACATTTTAGAGACAGGCTTTTCCCCTGCTGACTTCAAAGTGCTCCGTATGTCAAGTAGTCAGTGTTGTCACTCTGCCCCAATTTCCATTTTTCCTGGAAAGCGGAAAACAAGAAGAGTCTTCCAATTGCACAGTAAGAGGTATTATTGGGGTATGACTTTGACATTCCCTCCCCTTCACTTCTCTGTGCTATGTTTTCACCCATTTTGTGGGGGAAGGAACATTCCAAAGGCATTAAATTGAGAGGTAGGAGAGTGGCCTATGGTGGCAAGCGTCACAGCCTGGGACAGACACATCTTAGAGATGTGCTGTGGTAAGTTCAGGAAAAAAGGGCCTGCCACACCTTCTGAGTGTCCAAGGGACTCAGTTGGGTTTTTTGTTTTTTTGTTTGCTTGCTTGTTTTTAAGATTTTATCTATTTATTTGACAGGGAGAGACACAGCCAGAGAGGGAACACCAGCAGGGGGAGTGGGAGAGGGAGAAGCAGGCTTCCCGTTGAGCAGGGAGCCAGACGCAGGGCTCAATCCCAGGACCCTGGGATCATGACTTGGGCCAAAGGCAGACGCTTAACGACTGAGCCACCCAGGCACCCCTAAGGGACTCAGTTTTAACTGTATTAAGAAAAGACACTTTTCCAATGAAGACATACGAATGGCTAACTGACACGTGAAAAAAATGTTCAACATCATTAGCCATCAGGGAAATTCAAATCAAAACCACATTCAGATACCACCTTACACCAATTAGAATGGCAAAAATTGACAAGGAAAGAAACAACAAATGTTGGAGAGAATGTGGAGAAAGGGGAACCCTCTTACACTGTTGGTGGGAATGCAAGCTGGTACAGCCACTTTGGAAAACGGTACGGAGGTTCCTCAAAAAGTTAAAAATAGAGCTACCCTATGACCCAGCAATTGCACTACTGGGTATTTACCCCAAAGATACACATGTAGTGAAAAGAAGGGCCATATGTACCCCAATGTTCATGGCACCAATGTCCACAATAGCCAAACTGTGGAAGGAGCCGAGATGCCCTTCAACAGACGAATGGATAAAGAAGATGTGGTCCATATATACAATGGAATATTACTCAGCCATCGGAAAGGATGATTACACAACATCTGCATCAACATGGATGGAACTGGAAGAGATTATGCTAAATGAAATAAGTCAAGCAGAGAAAGCCAATCATCATATGGTTTCACTTATTTGTGGAACATAAGGAATAGCAGGGAGATCAGTAGGAGAAGGAAGGGAAAAATGAAGGGGGAGGATAACAGAAGGGGAGACGAACCATGAGAGACTATGGACTCCAAGAAACACGCTGAAGGTTTTAGAGGGGAGGGGGGTGGGAGATTGGGATAGGCCGGTGATGGGTGTTAAGGAGGGCACGTATTGCATGGAGCACTGGCTGTTATACTCAGACAATGAAACATGGAACACTACATTAAAAGCTAATGAAGTACTGTATGGTGACTACCGTATCATAATAATACATAAAAAGGAAAAGAAACACATATTTATGGTGTTTAAGGTAAAACTATTTACAACTTAAAAAATGGAACATGGGAACTCAAATTTTGAACACAGAGTCAAGAATGTGAGTTCACTCTTCTCTGCCATTGACACTTCAAGTGGCTCTGCTTGTGCTAACAGCACGCACAGTAACGCATGCGTGCTGCCCCCTAGAGGTGTGGGGTACGCACCACGGTCATATTGGCAGCCCCGTAAATGTATGCTCTGGGGAAATGCAACAGTGGGATTTGATCTCGACAGGGGCACTGCTTAATTATTTTTCATGCCTCTATTACAGGAAGACTTCAAGAAAAATATACTTACATAAGCAACAAGAAGGTATGTTTTCAGACAGAAAAGAAAAATAAAAAAATCAAAATAGTGACTGGCATCTAGTTATTGGGAAAAGAAATTAGTATTTATCATTTCAACCCACTGGACTAAATGATCTAAGCCAAGTGGCTTCATTCCAGTTCTTTTTGTAAGCAATTATTTATAACGGTTATGAGATTTCTCAGTACTAATTGTAAAACAATACGTTGCTAATCCTGAAATTAAGAGAAGGATTCAATCTTTTTTACATTACTTTCCTTAGACCTTTCTTCAAAGTCTTTGAAATTTTACTTCATTTTATTTCATTGGTGTATTATTATCAGGAACAAGCAAATTTTAGGGACAACTGGTCCGCTAGCAGTCACCTGTGTACTCTGTTTCACCTTCCTGAGAACATGATTAAGAGCAATCTGAGACATTCTGCAACATTCACTTATCTATCATAAGTCTTTGATTCTGGAATCAAAGGATCCAGGATCCATCTAAGACACCAATGTGTATGATTTCAATATAGTCTCCACACTATTAATACTCTCCCCAAGACTGTGTCGTAATACTCAAATTCCAACCTTTCGTAGTTCCTAACAGAGTTGTGACCTGATGCCCTTTCCCTGCCTATTACTGGATATGGCTTTCAGACAGACTGAAGACAGACTCCTACCCCGGCTGCCTAGAATATTAATATCCTCCATATCGTAGCCAACGTGGTTCTAGTGTCATGAGTTAGGGCTACACGAGGGAGCTGCTAACCCTATGGACTAACGTCTTAATGAGGTGGCTATTATAAAATAAGAGTGTAAGAAACTGTCATGATTTGTTTATCTGCATTTTTTGGTAAAACTATTAATGACATTGTTCTGGTGTGTGTCTGTGTGATAAACTCGGGAGATTTTAGTGCCTGGAAAAAGGTTTTTTTTATCTGCTAGTTTGTCTTTTTTTTTTAAATAACAACTCAACTATACGTACAAAAATCATATTTCCTTTTCTCTTCCCTTCTCATATAGCTGGCTGGAGACTCAAAGATGTAATTATCCTCAATTATGGCAATTACCTCAGTCTAGCTCTTTCTTTCCTCTCTCTACACCAACCCCAACTGCAAGTTTTTTATTTCATACATTTTGAAGAGCCTTATATGAATGTCTTTACTATAACAACCTCAATATTTCTTAGAAGCAAATCTTAATTTCTAAAGATTGGATACATGAAGCTTTAAATTTAATTATCACTAACTGTTTATACATTTTAAGAGTTTTCAATGTCCAGAATAGGTTTTAGGGGGAAAGGACATTTTTTAAAAAGTAAAAAATAAAAGAAGAAGGAAGAAAGGAAGGGAGGAAGGAAGGGGGATTTTCCCACTAAGTTAATCTTTTGGATCGTAAGTTCTGATCTTTAAAGAAATAATGAAAGAAGTACCCTGATGATATATGAGATACAAAGATTAAGATAATTAGAATCAAACCAACTTTATCCTAAATACTATATAGAATTATTAGATTTCTCTGAATTAGACTAGGATTTTCAACCCTGGCTATACATTAGAATCACTTGGGAAATTTTTACAGTATATGAAATGTCCAAGCCTAACCCTAGAAATTGGCTTGAGTAGGGATTGGGTCTGGGCATTGACATTTGTAAATGTGTCCCCAGAGCATCTGAATACATAGTTAGGGCTGAGAATCACTTAGCTAGACTTTTCATTCATGCTTCTAAACTTTTAACTGCTAAATACTAATTCATCTTATTTCTTACGGTATTGAAACCTGGCATAATCAGGATGTGACCACGTAAAACAGATACAGCTCATCGTTCCTCTTCCCACACAAGTCTGCACTGGTAACCACATCAACCACGTTTTGTGTGCACGTATATCCTCAGAGCTTGAGCCAAAAGAGAGCATGTATAGAGTCTATTCCAGAAGGTGGTATCTGAGCTTGCAACATAAAGACTCAGACACAGAAGATATGGGCACTGAGCCACATTCTCTGCTGTATTGTCTACATATGTTCCTCTGCATCCCTCAAAACACTAATCTAAAAGTTGTATGGTTAAACATAGTTGACTGGATAAATTAAAGTAGAATTAAAGTATATTCAAATATAAAAATTTCAACAAGAAATACAAAAAAAAATCTTCTGGTCTGTTACTGGTTCTCACGTAGCCCTGGTCTTCGTTTGCATGTCAAAACTGAGCTAAATTACGTTATCTTCCACTTGCAACATGATGTATAATTCTTACAGGTAGACAGTGTACTGGAAATGAACACAATATTACGACAATCCTTTGCATTATGCTTTAGGCTACTTTCGCTTTTCTCTTGATCTTCTTTGCTTAAATGGACACAGTGCACTTTGTTCACCTCAGACTGACAGTTATTGCAAGACTACCATGGCTCTTTCTTTCTAGCTCTTGAATGTCACCCTGGACCTTTTACCCCAGGTGTTTACCTACTGGAATGATCGTCCTTCAAGTCATAACAGAGCTGCTTCCTCTTCCTTTTTTTTATCCTGTTGAAGTATCCTGTTCTCAGAGAAGACTTCTAAAGGCCTTCTTGCCTATCCCCACCTCAGCCTTTATCCCATTATCCTCTCTTCCTTTCCCCTTATCCCAGCTGAAAGCATCTTATACATGTGTCTTTGTGTTTAGGGTTGCAGGATCCCCTTTAGAATATAAGCCCCCTGAGCACAGGCACTGTCTGTCCTCGCAGCTCTAACGCCAGCCCCCGCGAGAGCAGCAGGCGCTCAGTAAATGCTGACAGAGGGCGCGACTGCAGACGTGTGCAGTCCGAACAAGAATGCGCTCAGTGCAGACTTGTAGCCTTCAAGGGTGAAACTACTGACATTAATAGATAATAAACGAGTGTGTACAGTGGCAATTTCACCAATAGTTCCCCAGGCAATATGCACGTGCTGGGATTTTAATGAGACCCACGGAGCCAGTCCCTTTTGCAGGGAAGGCAACTTGCACCCTGTGCCTTGCTGGCTCTGAGCTTCTGCCAGAGAGCTTCTCTGTTTGCACATCTTGCAATCTTGGCTGTCTCTTTCAATTCCCCGCAGAAAGCAGCTAGACATTCATGTTTGAAACTGCACTTCCAATCTTCTGTTGAGGTTTCTTTAGACCACTTTATTGGGGGTAACACCGTGCTTATTTGGCATTGGATCCTCAGTGTACCAAGGGAAAGTTTTTGCGTCTTGTTATTGGTCATCCCCATACAAGTCTGGCGTGGGACAGGAGCTACCCTGCAGAAAGCATCCGCTTCATGCTGGTGGATTTATTACAGTCCGGGATCTTTCGTCAGTAAGCTTACCCTTGCATTATTCCCACATGATACTAATAGATCTGGCCAGGAAGTCAGCTGTAATATCTTCAGGACAAATCCTACTGACATATGGAATCGACAGTTGGACACTACCTCTATTCTGAGGCGCTTCTGTTGGGTCTAGATTAGCACTTTACGCCATATTGATAACACACTCTGCCAGCCTTCCAAATATGTGCTATGTTTGCATGTCAGCTTCATTCAGAATCTTCAGTGTTTCAGTTTTCCATTCAGTACAGAACAGTATATTTGATAATCACTAGCAAAATCAGCTATGTTTGTATCTTGTGAAACATGCAATTTAGTGCCCTTGCCCAGAAAAGGCACCTCATAAATATTAGTTCCTCCTTCTGCTTTCCTTGCTGTTTTAACAAAAATGTATTTTATTCAAAAAATATTTAAAGAATCCGCATCTTTTAAAACTCAAAGTATATAAAGTATTTAAATGTACAGTTGGTATCTGATTCTCTTTTTAGTTAAATAGAGCTACATTAAATTCAAATGGTAAACTAGAATCATTATCAACATCAGAATCAGCGGCTTCAAATGCAGGATGTTCAATCACACTATAAAGTTCTAAGAGATGGTGGATCCTGCCTTAACCAAATCATATATATATATATATATATATATATATATATATATATATATATATGTAAATTTGTATTTGTAAAAGAGTGGTATTATGAAATGATATGAATGTTTTACAAAAAATACTATTTTAAATGATGACCAACTCAAATTTGTTTAAAATATAATGCAATTTCAAATAGACTTTTATAGAAACTTACAGGAACCTAGGTAAAGCAGACAGTAGCCATAAACAGTCACAAAGCCAACTCAGAACTAACCATTATTTCTCAGCAATGACCATCCAGAGCCTCTTCAAACTATAGGGTTGGGGCTGATGGGAAACTCTGTAGTAAGTGAGTCAGGATGATTACACCTGAACCCAGTGATTAATCTTCATGTCATGAAAAGAAGCACCATCAGACACTGGGTTCTGTGGTGCAAGACAAGGCACTAACTATGAAGTCTTCTTGCCAAAAATATGAATCTGAACGGATTAAGCCTCTAGATGTAACTGCCAGGCTTTTACTCTTTTTTTTTTTTTTTTTTACTTCTATCACTGAAACGATCAAGTAACAATCAAGGATTTTGTCTATCCAGGTCAGTTAACTCACACTCACGAGACTGTGAGGTTTGTGATTAAGTTGATATATGTGTCTGTCTGTGTAAAAAAGGAAGAACACATTTGATGTGTGCACCTGGCATAACTATCCATAATGATGGTCATCAGTGTGTCAACTGAAATGCCACGGTCCCATGTGAATGGAAATGAAAATGACAAGCCGTGGTGCCAGCCACACACTGAGAAGACACTCCCAGAGCCTCGCTCCTCTCCCTGGTTGTTTGATACTGTGATTCTTCTTCTCTGAGGTTCAGTCTTAGGCCCTTTTCCTTCCTGTCATCATATTTTCTTCCCGGCATCGTACGCACCCAAAGGCCTATGACATCAGCCTGACTGAGCACTTGTCATGGCAGACGGCAGGAACGAGGCACAGGGAATGGACGTGGGTTCAGGTGTCTGACAGACACAGGCTAAATCCTGCTCCACTGGTAAATCGCCCCACGCTCCAGGTGGAGTTTCTCAGCCTGAGTCCTTTACTCGTCTACAGAGACCCAAGAGCCTTCATCTTCCCTCACCCCTCAGGTTCAGAGTAGCTATCATGATCACATTATCTTTGGGTAATACTTCAGAGTTTAGCGAACATTTTCACAGTTTTTACTTTTTGAGTAGCTCAACAATCTTGTGAGGAATTTAAGGCAGGGTTCTTTTTTCTTTCTTTTCTTTTTTTTTCTCTCTCTCTCTCCCTTTCCTTCCTTCCTTCCTCTCTCTCTCTCTTTCTAACAACGTTATTGTTGTTTGAAGATGAGGAAACAACAGACCAGAGAGATTAAGAGGCTAGCCGAGACCTAACCTAACCAGGAAATCCCCGCCTTCCACTCTAGATCCTGTATTCTTTCCTCACTGTACGCAGTCTTAAGAGATTGTGGTCTCATATGAAGTGAAGTTCTCATCAACGAGCAGGAAAGCAAAGAGCACACAGCTGCCACCAGCCACCAACTCCAATGCCACAGGGGCCTGGTATGTACCACAAACACGGAGGCAGGCCAGGTGGGTATTAACCACAAGGAAATAGTTTCTTTTTCTCAAAGAAACAGGTTTCTCATTTTTCTTTAAAGACACAACCTGTTCATTCTATCGTTTGCTTTCTTTTAAACTCTACCTTAAGAAAACCACAGCACAAAAATATTAAGAAGTGGTGATTAACATTCAACTTGATGGCTGGGGAATAACAGAGTAGCGTGGGGACTGCAGCAAGCCATGACTCCACACCCTCCATGCTGGGCGTTGGTTACCATTCTTCTAAAAGGCATGGCATCCTCTAAACGGGATAAAGTTCTATGGTCTTAAAAGGCAGAAGAAGGGTGGTCCATTACTGTGTCAGCCTGTGAGAACTTGCATGACTACTGTAGAGGTATGAGGTCCAACTAGTATTTATGTTTTACTAATCATCTAAAATCTGAATAAAATCAATTATGCTTACTAAATCTGTCAATGGCTTCATGTGACTAGGGTTTCCAATCGTGTTCAAGGCATGTGCTTGATGTAAAATGTTTACTATACAGTACATTCTTTATAGTAACAATACCAAAAACCTTATGATGTCCAGGAATCTTTGAGATTGAGCGCAGCACATGTGCACTTAATTTTTATTTAAAAAATCACTGCAGTCATTTAAGAGATTTGCTGGGTTTGCAAGGGTAAAATTCTCTTATCTGGGTTCAGAAATCCGTACACAACTTCTAGTTTGGCAAGCAAATGTCAAAAAATATGGAATTCCCCTTAAAGACATTATGTATAAACAGAGCCATCACATTTAGAATAGCAAGTCCCAGATGGTCTATTAGTATCAACAAAAACCACTGTCCTTGCCAACATGAATTTCATAAAGCAGAAATCATTCTTAGGCATGCACAGACAGACACATCACATCCATGAATACTTACTACCATATGCTCGGTACCAGGTAAGGTAACTTTATTACATGGCCCATAAAACATTACTTGAAAAACAAACACCTGGTGTTCAAATGAACTGTTTACTCTTATGGCAAGGGCACTGAAGCCTTTATGGAAAGCATGGCCTATACTCCCATGTTTCAGAGTGAGACGGGGTGGTGATTACGGCTGTGACCAGCAGGCTTTCAAAAGCAGAAGCAAGGCCATCAGCAAACCTGGTTGTGTTGGGCTGTCTTGAACATTTTAACTTATATTCTCTTTTTCTTTCTGCTGACCTAAATTTCTGTGATTCAACATTTGTGTTAATAACCTGATGACTATACATATGATGGAACTACATGTAAACACAAGTGTACATTCATTATTGTCAAAATAAGGAACTAAGGCTTAAGGAGTTTCAGTAGCTGTCCCCCACCCCCATCACTCAGAGAGGAAGAAAGTGAGAGAAAGGAGGAGGAGAGCCACAGGTCTTAATCACTTCACCTCAAGGACTTTCTAAAATCATAAAAGGAACTGCAGTATGTTGGAAGGTGAGCCCCACCGGTGTCAGCAGGTGGACACAGCCCTTTGAGGGCCGTGGGGCTTCTGGAGGTGGAGGGCTGGGAACACAGGCTGGATTTGAGAGCCCAACGATCATCTGAGATCCCTTCAAGGAGCTTTAACGTACCGCAGTTGTAAAAAAGCAGACACGGTCCTCAGTGAACACGTGCCATTTTTCTATCTACACATTCTTGAATAACCTTTGATGTTCTATTTCTTTTAAAGAAGGTAGCTTTTTTTTTTGGCCCAGTTCACATCACTGATTAGAGATATTCTAGCTGTCAGATAAATAAATCTCCATTGAATCCAATTTATAGGATCCAAGAGCAGTTTATGGATCAATCTGGAACTATATAGGGCTTAGCTGGTTTTGTGAAAATACTTATAACACAACAGTGAAAAAAATCAATAAAGATTTATTAAGGTTTTCATTCTTTGCATAGGTTTAAAAATGAGTTCTAACCCATTAAAAGAGTCTTTCATATTTTTAGAGTTGAAATATTACTACTATCTCTAATGTTTTTTCTCGGGTTGACCCTTCGCATTAAGTATGTCTTTCTCCTGGGCAGCTGTGAAGATGCCGGGCTCCACTGCAACTTCATCAGGTGACGACACCTGAATTCTATGCCAAGACACACACGCACTCCCAGGCAATGAGCTCTTCCCTACTTGTATTATCTTTGTGCAACAGAGAAAGAAAGCATATAACATTTATTTAACCTTTGCGAATACCGTTTGGAGGCTCATCTGATACTCTTTAATAAAATAGGCAATTAAGAGAATCTGGCTGAAAATCTGATTTCTAATATATGTAAGAAAAAGTTAATAGCTTCTTTTTACTGGACATCTACCATTTGCCAGATGCTTTTTTAACTTGGAGCCTCACCTAGAAAAATCAAGTTACATTTAACTTATTCTTCATTAGATTGCTGTGAACCGTAGGTAGGTGTAGAAGATTGTACAAACGATTACAATTCTTCTCTTCCCTATGTCCTCAGTGCTTGCAATATGAATTTACAGGTCCCTCCAGTAAAAAATGTTGCTTTTGTCTCTACTCTTAATTCTCACCTCCCCTTGTGACTCGCCTCGTCTAATGAAATGCAGCGGAAACAACAGTGTGTCAATTGTGAACCTAGACCATAAGGTTTGCATGCTTCTGCTCTCACTCTTGGAACCCTGGGGATCCTCTGTGGGATCCCCTGTGTGAATAAGCCCAGACTTGCCTGCTGGATGAGCGGCGTGTGGACCAGACATCCTCACCCCAGCTAGGTGCAGACACCTAGCTGACTGTGGACACATATATGAGCCCAGGAGGAACCAGAGGAACTGCCATACTGGGCCGGCCCAAACTATAAACCCACAGAACCAGGAGCCCAAGTAAATGGCTGTTGTTTTAAGCTGGTAAACTGTGGGGGTGGTTTGTTATACAGCAAAAACTAACTGATACAAAAAGCATTACTCTCTTCACTGTACTAAAGAGAGCGACGGAAGTTAGTAACTTGTCTAAGGTCACTCAAATGGTATGTTGTAAAGCCCTCAGGTTATTACATCTGTCTTATGGGCCCAACCACTACTGTAGCTTTTTTGATATAAATAATGTAAATATAAATGAAAAAGTACATGTTGAGTGCCTCTCCATGATCTGTGTTGGGCTGGACATATTTCTTACATTCAGGAAATTTTACAATCTCTATTTTGTTTTTCACTATAGAAACTGCAGTTTGACAGCTTTGCTCGTGCTATTGCTTTCACCTTGAATGCACTGTTTGTTTTCCAGGTGTGAACCTGCTCAAACCATCTCCCAGAAACCTCCCTTAACGTCCCAAGACAGGATTAGAGTCTCCACCTGTGGCTGACTGCACAATAAGCACAATTACTCTCCCTCTTTCTTTTATCCTCACCCTTTGTAATAGGACTTTTTGGTATCATCCATCAAGAGATAAAGTCTATTTCCCTAGCTCCTGGATCTAGACTGGACTTGACTTGTTTTGGCCAAGAAGTGTGGCAGACACAACAGTGTGACAATTCTGAGATCAGGCCTAAGGTATCCTACATACCTGCACTCATTTTCTAGGTAGCCCTAACTCCCTCATGTGAAGAAGGATGAAAGATCACAGGGACCAGAGTTTGACCAGCCGGGTTGTCCCAGCCCACACCCCAGACAGGTGAGAGCCCAGCTGAGATGAGCAAAGCCAAACCACAGCCGAGCACTGTTATGTGCAGGAGACTGGTTGAGACCGGAGGAACTGCCCAACTAAGTCCAGCCTAACCTGCCAGTTGCAGAACTCATAAATGGTCATATTTAAGCCACTAAGCTTGTTATGAAGCAAAAGATAACACACACAGATCCTTTGTGCTTTAAAACTTTTAAAGTACTTTAAAAACTTATTTTTGGGACAGCCCATATATTCCATAAATGTTCTTTGAACAGATGAATAAATGATCAAATATCCAATTACACTGAGATAAGATTTCTCTGACAAAACAAAACTCTGACTTTTTATTTTTATTTCGAAGTGAATAACTTCTTTATCTCCTGGCTGTGAGAAAGAATGATGTTTAGCACGGGGCCTGAAACTCACCGGAGGTACTCACTAAACGCTAGCTCCCACTGATCTTGCATGTGAACTAAAATGCCACACAAAACAAAAGCCAAAGCAAACACTGTAGCATGGAGGCATGCAATTTCAAAATCAGGGCGGGCTCTCCTGGTACCTGTGAGGTGGAGATTTAGGGCAAGGGACATGCTTTTGTTCTTTAATACTGGCAAGCTTCTCTCTCTTTGAGAGTATACAGTAGTCCCCCTTTATCCACAGTATGGCTTTTATGGTTTCAGTTATCCGCAGCCATCTGTGGGCCAGAAGCAGATGAACCCCCTGCTGTGCTGTCACAAAGTCAGTAGTAGCCTAATGCTGTATCAGGATGCTTCTGTCCTTCTCCGCCCTTATCTCATCACAGGCGCGTTCTATCCTCTCACATCACCACCGAAGGGCAAGTACTGTCCAATAAGGTATTCTGAGAGAGACCACATTCAGATAATTTTTATTATAATATGCTGTTTCAATCATTCTATTTATTATTAGTTACCATTATTAATCTCTTACTGTGCCTAACTGATAAATTAAGCTTTATCATAGGGATGTATGTATAGGAAAAACATGGTACAGATAGGGCTTGGTACTATCTGTGGATTCAGACATCCATGGGGGGCTTGGAATGCGTCCCCTGTGGATAAGGGAGGACTACTATTCACTCTTTAAATGACCCATAGCTACTCAAGTCACCCAATTTCCAAGGACAGGAGAGTTCTGCTACAAAGCTCATCTCAAGAGGTGTCCCCCACTCCTCCTTGAGGCTAGGAGTTCTCAACTTGTGCTGCATATTGGAGGCACTTGGGATATTTTAAAATAATGCCCCCAGAGATGGTTTGATTAGTTTGAGGTACAAGCTGCACATGGGGACTTTTAAAAGCCCCTTGAGGGATTTTATTGAACAAAGTTGAGAATCACTATTCAACCGTTCCCGAGAGTGCTTCCCCCAGTCAAGTGGGCACTATTCGATCTAACTTTCAAGGCAGACCTAAGTAAACTTTCTTTTTTATATGCCTCTAATCAAAACACAGCACTGAAATACTATAGCTAGAAACTGATTTCTTATTATGGACAATGACTGGCTCAAAAGGAATTAAGAAATAATTGTCAGATGAGTAACTTCTTAATGATTAACTCAACAAGCATAACATGGACACTTGGCAGGATCATAAACGTCTGTAAAGGCCTTGAGAATAATCAGGTACTCAAAATTTTACTATCATAAACTAGAATACGACACAACACTATAAATTACATTAAATAATAAGTTCAAACTAAATTTCATTTGAGTGTATGATCCCAAAGCATATTAACCTAAAATTTTTGTTTGAAAATGTACCTTATATGTACTTTTGTGTACTCCATCACAAATTATGGTATAATTTAATATTTTAATATGGTTTTTAGTTCAGATTTAATGTGGATATTTTAAGAAACTGTGGTCTTGTCTTCTTAATGGATAAGTGACCCTCACGTGTCAACAATATTATTTTCAGGGACTATTTCTTTTTTGGCAGAGCTCAAAAGTGCTGAAAAGTGATGAGTATTAATCTTATGCTATAAACTATAATAACACATGCAAATTGGCTTAGTGCCAAAATTTCATTCTCAATGATTTCCAAAGCTACGATCACAAACAGACCTCCAGCACACATTTAGAGTTGGAATTTTCTAAGCCACAGATTCCCCAACAGAAAAATCTGATTTGACCCTCTGATTTCCTAGAAATGGAAAATGAGGTCCAGAGAGGTTAAACGAGTCAAGCAAAACCCCTAACCGAATGGCTGGGAACCGAGCCCAGGAAGCCTGAGCCTATATCCTCCCAGCTTTCTGGAAATGGGCACAAGCAAGATCACAGCAGAGCGTGGTCAAGCCCCACACAAATGGTGGCTGGCTGGATCTGGCCCCAGACTTCGCCAACCCCTGCTACAGACAGTTATGTTCAAAGAGGACCCTGGCAAAAAGAGAACTAGTTATCACTTTGTACCCAAATTATTCTTATCACAGAACAGACTGCGGTCAACTCTACCATTTACTACATTAGCTATAAATATAGTTACTGTAATTTTTCTAGTCTACTATTAACTGTGTACAGCAACATGGTACATTTGTACAGGTAATGAACCAGTAACTGGTATGTTATTAAGTAATGTCCATACATCATTCAGATTTCCTTAGTTTTCATTAATATCCCTTTTTTGTTATCACATCCAGGATAGCACATTACATTTAGTTTGCACTATTTTTTATTAGTTCAACACTGTGTGTGTGTGTGTGTGTGTGTGTGGTGTGAAAGAGAAAATGAGAAAGAGAATATGAATGTCTCTATTCAGCCACTTAAAGTGCAAAACCCGACAAGTCACTGTTCTCATATTGTCTAATGTAAAAGAAAAGGCCATATGTTAATAAAGTAACCTAGAGTTTTAATTATGTGGAAAACACTGAAGTGGAAGGTTAGATTAAAAAGAACTTGACATTTGGAGGGACCTAGAAACGTGGTCTCTGATTTCAACACGGGTTAGCAAAATCTAAAAAGCAAGGAATGGGGCAGAGTAGTGTGAGAATTTAAATAAAAGGCACTTCACATAGAACTATAGTAATGCAGAAGAAAGAAGTAATATTGTGAAATTTGTCATCATTTACTTTAGGGGAGTTTGCATTTTTAAAATCCACAGAAATGCAGTTACAGTTTCCTTGCCAATATTTGTATAAAACATTTTCCAAACAAGACTGATTCATCTTACTCTGAAATGAATTGTTAGATCACAACAGAGAATGTTAAAGAGTTTGCATCCCTTATAGAAATGCCAAACATTTTACTCTGCCTGATGCTGTACTATAAATAGAGAAATTCAAATGCTAAAAATGTTTTCCAAGTTGCCAAACATAGTTCTTGAGCGTCTACTTCCTAGTACAAATGACTCATTCTTCCAAAGTTTGAAAATGAAAGCTAGTTACAACTCAGAGAAATATTGTAGCTTACACCAATTAATTAAATGCAATAGATATTTCACCTATGTATATTTTTTTTCCTTAGGTCAAATCCACTGAAATGCTTCTTTACATTTTTATCGAAGTTTTATTAAAGAGTAGTTACTATGATGACGGTTTGGATTTTTAAATTAACCATTAGAAGAATCAAGCAACATTAAGATTGTTGGAAAATAATGATGCTGATTGGAATCACTTTGAAATTCATTAGCTGCATTTGAATGTAATAGATGTAAAATTTATTTACTGTAATAAAAATAAATTAATAGTGAAGTCAGAACATGAAAAACTAAGCAGCTCACCTAACAAGACAGTACAAATAATGCTCCGATGTCCAAGAACACAAGGAAATGAAACTCTAAGAAATGTAACCCGATTAAGAAAAATAGGACTTCTTAGGAAGAAGTCAACTTTTGTAGTGAAAAGCACAATAAATAGGGGACATGCCATTCATTTATGGCTGGTATCTCCAAAAAGTATATGTATTAATGTATATCTTACGATAAGTAAAGAGAGCATCAGCAGTCCAGGGGCTTGTGTAACACATCGGAGGTCAGCGCCCGCACGAGAGGCAATCATTGACTTTCCCAGAGAGCTGGAAAAGGAAACTGCAGCAGATGCTCCTGGGACGTAGTGGGGGGCCGGGGGGAGGGCAGGGCAACGATGGTTTCATAATATTGTCTTCTCATCAACTGACTCTGCTGTGGGCCTTTAATCTTCTTTCTGCAACTCACCATACCTCATATTATCTCATTACCAACCACTTACCCCAGAATAGCGACATTCTCTTTAAACTGAATACAAATAACATCTTGTCCAGGCTTCACTAAAGTTTTTACCTGTTTTGACTCGCATAGGTATGTTTTTGCAAGCCTCCGTTGAAAGTGTTTTGATTAAAAATTTTATGGTATATAAGAAAGAGGTGACTTAAGTACAATTATTTGATTTTAGATGAGATATTATTATTAAAGTTTGTATTATCATGCTCACTTACATACAAACTTTAATGATTCTCTTTTGAGTGTTTCCCTTTTTTTAAGGGGACGAGGGGCAGAGGGAGAGGGAGAGAGAGAATCTTAAGCAGGCTCCACGCCCAGCACGGAGCCCGACGTGGGGCTCCATCTGATGACCCTGAGATCATGACCTGAGCCAAAACCAAGAGTGGGATGCTTAACCGACTGAGCCACCTGGGCGCCCCTTGGGTGTTTCCTATTTAACAAGTGATGTGCTGTTCAATTAACTCTAAATTCATTATAGAATAAAACGCATGACTTGCAGACAAGTTTTTGAAAAGACACACTGGTATATGAGATATATATCAAATATATAAATATTTTCATTTATTAGTTTCAAATATCTAAGTTCCAAATTATATTTAATATGTTATGATATCAAAATGGACAATAATTGCTTTCATTAGCTAATGTTCGGCTAGCTAACATTTTGGACAAACATACTCGACCTACGATAATTTGTGTGTTTACTTACAAAACAATGAGACCAGATAAAAAAGGTTTAGGCTGCTGTTTGCAAGCATTTCTTTGCAATAAATATGTATTTTGTCTGATATGTGTTGTCAGCTTGCCAACAGGAGTGTGAGGACATATACATTAAGGGTACAGATGATACTTATATCTAAAAAGCCGAATTGTAGGATTGTCACTACTTTTTCTTTTTTTAACATTGGATTTTATACCACAAATATTCCAAAAAGTGGATATGAAAACTTACCAAACATATTAATGTATTTAAGACGTACAGAAAGTATCACATAACAAACACCCATGTAACTACTACACAGATGAGGAAATAAAATCTCACCAACGCTACGGTAAGTGTATAAGAATTTTGGCCAGTTCTATCTGCAGCTTAGAACAACACTGATACTCCTTATGCGTCTCGTCTGCCAGGTCAGCTATCCATTATATGGATAAAGTAACAATACGTGACTAAATGCAAAAACTAATGCTAGCTGCCCTGGGCACTTACAGCATTTGAGTGACATGCTTGTTCATCTGACTGTCACTAACGGCTCTCTATACTCTAAGAAGTCCTCCAATTGTAACGTTTTCTTTAAAAATATTTCAGTAATCATTCTATTTACCAAGGCTTTGAAAAGAGGACTTGGATTTGAACCTCTACCACCCTGACAATGAGACCCCGAGGACACCTCTGATCTTGTGAAGAGACAGGCAGCCCCTGATCCAGGCGAGGATGAAGGGCGGGAAGTCAGACGTGGTGAGGGACAAGGGGATCGGCATCCTGAAAACAGAACGGATGTAATGACGCCGTACAAAGGAGGCCACGCAACTGGGCTCTGCTCTAGACACCGTCCACCTCAGCATAGCAACCCAGCCGTTGGCCTCCCATCACACAGCCCTCCAGGTTCTGGGGAATACTCCAGAGTCCGGAGAATTGGGACTCAGATACCTGCACACGCACCAAGGCAGAGCGGGTCTGCAGCACGTACTGGTTTAACGAATGAGGACGATGTAGCCGCAGCTACCTGTGAAGCGCAGTTAGGGACGGTCCAATCTCTTTGGGACCAGCCTGTCACACAGCCAACATTTCTACCTGAAAGACCAAAAGGCCACAGAATTTAAAAACTGTGGGAAAAATTTGGTCTCCAAACCGGGAACAGTTTTCTGTGCAGGAAGCATTTGTTTAGCTCAGGACCCGTTAATCACGAAGCTATGATTCTAGTTCTGTCTTCAAACTGTTTATCAAAAAGCACTGAGCAAAACTTGGTTCTTTCCTATCCACCATGAAGGCTTTCACAGAATTCGTTCTGCATACTAACCTCCCTCCTTCCTCTGTCTCTCCTACTGTGTATTCCCTATGCCTCATTTCACCCCGGCCTGTTTTTAATTTACTCTGGTCTTAATGTGCTACGTATTGTGCCTTATTCCTAAAAGCCCTTCTGGAGCCAGCTTTTCACAAAGAAGAAAACAGCTTAGAGACAATCCAGTCCTATCCTCCATATTTTACAGATGAGAAATCTGACGCGCTGAGGTCCCAACGACTACTGGCTTAAAGATGGGGTGGAATTTCGGGATCCCAAATGTAGCTAACTGATCTTTCCTCAATACCTGATTGCATTCTATGACATGTTCTGTGGTCTCTCCTTTTCTTAAGGCAGCACTGCTCAAGGGGGTGTTGCTAGACATTTCTCCCCCTCTGAGAGAATAAAACATTTAGGAAACCCTGCACTCTACATCTTGCTGTGGTGAGTCACAAGACAATTCTGAGAAACCTGCAACACATACATCAATGTAACTTCATTTAATCAATATCTGATCATAAATGAAAGATTTTTCTTTTCTCTTTCAGGAGAGCGGTAGGGAGCTGCACCCATTAACACCTCTCTCTGGGAGGTATGGGGTAAGGCAAGACCGCCCAAAGGCAGCTGTCTAAATCCTCACAGCAGGTCAGAGAGAAGGGCCAAACATCCATCTTACTGACACGATCGGCTTGAATAGTGGCTTCTCTCAGTATTGGCAAGTCCAACACCGCTGGCCTAAGGGCTGGAGCACATCGAAAGGTCCAGGACCCACCCGGTGAAAGAGGTGTTGAGGAAGAGGGAGAGCAGTGGCCCGTGGCCTTTCTCCCAGCGAGGCCAGGGTGGCCGTCCGCAGGCAGGCTGTGGGGCACGGCTCACCCTGACAGGAGGGGAGGCAGTGCCTGGAATCCTGGCTTGACCACACAGCATTAACCTGCACCCACTTTGAATCCAGAAGGACAGAAATTAAAATTCTTCTTCCCCTGATATAAACGCCAAAAGGCAAGGGGTGTATGGTTCAAAACCAGCAATGTAACACATTGTGTGTGCTTCTGGGGGAATGGCAGACCCCCAAAGGGACAGGACCATTAAGCAAGCTCTGTTTTGGGAACAGAGGTACCTGTGGTTGGGTGCACCGAGCCCTAACGCCTAGATTCCAGCGCAGACAGCCCCCGGGCACAGGCCATCCACCCTCATCATCCGTGGATCCCTGGACAAGTTACCCTCTCTGAGCTTCAGTTTCCTCTTCAGTAAAAAGGGAATCATAATAACGGTAGCAGTGGATTAAATGAGTTAATACTTAGAAAGTGCTTAGACTCCTGCTTGCCCCACAGTAAGTGCAGTTTAAGTGTCTGCTAAATAAAAGTGTTGTTAAGCGTTTACTCCAATTTCCCTCTACTGGTGTATGCTTCCTTTCCCAATAGACAAAGATGAGCTGTAACTGGTGAAATGAGCCCTTTGCAACTCCTCATTTTAAGACAAGGATAGTCCTTGTGTCCTAGTGACAAGGATGTGAATGAAGCCAGCCGAGGCGATGATTCTGCCTCTAGAGGTGCACCCATGGACTTTGCAGTGAGCTGCCACTGCGTTCTGGCAGGCGGAGGTCCAGGCTCTGCAGAGTGGGTGTCACCGGCGCATGCTAATGCTCAGGCCTGCAGTACGCTGGTTACCGGGGTCCCAGCAGCACAGGGACAAGAAGGCAGGACGGGAGACGGGGCTGCCAAGTCACAGACGGGCCAGCAGTTACCCCGCCAACTGTCTCCTGAGGCTCCTTGATCATTCCCCCCCCCCGCCCCCCGGCCGCGCCTCCAAGGGGCCCCTGCAGCAGCAGTTGGGACTGGCCCCACCTCTGCCTTACCTCCCTTAGTAGCCCCTAACGTGGCTGTTAAAAATGATAAAACAAAAACTACTTTTAAAACAGACAAAATAAATGTACCAATATATTGAAGCAATGAAGGGAAACAGTTTTGTATCATCTTGGTTAGTTTTACTTGGTTCCTTTGGTATTTACTTGAAAATACCATCATCTATATTTTACCTATTTTTAAGAGATTATACAAACACATCTTCAAAAACACATTTTAAAAGACTGAGAAATTTAAAAACTAAGCAGATAATGTACCTGAACGATGTCATAAGTAGCAGAGTAAAAGATCTGCTTGAGGTGCCTGAGGCCGATCCTTATATAGGTTACATAAAAAGCCGAGAAGGGTTTGCAATAATCTAACGAGCGACTGTATATCGACAGCATCACAGGTGTGATTTTAGAAATCTTGTAATTTACATGATATAGTTCTTACAAAAATATACAGGGAGTTCTTCTTATAATACCAGCCAAGACTGGGGAATATGAGAAATCTCTCTCGGAGCACAAGGACGAGGGGCCCTTGAACTTGGCTGGGAACGGCCCCAGCACACCTGCTCTTGGAGCTCCCCAGCCTAGCTCATGTGCTCTGTGCACACAGCAGCCCGAAGCCTGACAACATCTCTTTCTGCTCTAGTGAGAAATGCACGTGCGCACACGTGAAGTCCCCAGACACCTGGGGCTACTGGCGACCATCACACCATGCAGTTCCTCTGAGGGGGGTGGGGTGCGGGAGTAGCGGGGAGGCGGGGTGAATGGGGATAGGAAGCAGAAACACCGGGCCTCAGTCTCGCTTTACACTTCTGCCAGTTCAGTTTCCAAGGCAGGGTCTGCACACTGCTTTGAACCTTCCCTTTGACAGTTGTGACTTTAAAGCTCTGGACATTTGAGGCATGGCGCCCTCTTGCACCGTCCCTAGCAGTGGACTTCTTACCTCCAAGCACATCGTTTAACGTGTCTTTTCTCTCTTGCCTAATTAGGCAGCTCACATTTGCGTCTGTGAATCGCCAGAGGAGAGGAGGTGCGTCGGCTGCTTTTCATTTATACTGCCGCGAATACTAATGCACAGGGAGCGATCTCCAAGCAGGTCTGCTGGGTTTATAAACTTCATGATTGTAATTCTTGTTTCTACAGTGTTGAGATAGGCACACTGCTGTCTTAAAGCCTTTTTCATGTAACACATGCATAATGCAAGGTCAAGAAAACTATCCCTTAAAGGAAAACTATTTCCCTAAATTATGACTTGCATCTACAGTAATGAGAAGCTACTAAGATATATTTTTAAAAAAATCTCTAAGCTGATCTATTGCTTCGGATTTTGAGATTCTCCACCGCTGCTTTCTCATTCTGTATGCACGGCACAGATTCCTGCCAAGCCTATTACAGTGAACAAACAATGTCTTCTCTGTCAGAACAGACAATGAATAGTATCACCAAATTCTCCTCTAATGTACAGCCTCCATTTCCCCCACCCAGCCCCTTCAGAAAAGAACAACCAGGATGAGGACAGATGAGGAAAACATCACTCGCCCCTTGCCAATCTGAAAGTGCATTCTAGTGAGCTAAGGACTAAGTCATGTCAGCCATATATTAACTGCTAAACAGAGCAAGCTGACACGTTTATTTTCTTTTAAATTGGATCGTATATTTTTGCATTTCTGTGGGTTGTGAACATGGGTATCTTTATCAGGAAGGAAGGAGGCGTTTTATCAGATATCATTTCAGGGCTTTGCAAAAACGGCTTTTGGCTACAGACTAAGCAGCAACAGGGGAACTTTATAGAAATGACACAGCAATTTGTGTTAAAATATCGGCAGCCCATTCATGAACGCTAAAGCGGACTCTGAATTCAGCTGCTTCTGTTAAGTCTTTATTCCTGCTAAGCTCATGATCCAAAGAAAGCACCCAGAGTTACTCCTCTGAAACATACAGTATGACGCTTGACAGACTCCTCTTTGAGGGGTCTCTCTCCTTTTCTCTCTCTCTCTCTCATATTCATGTTCTCTCTCTCACACGGACGCCCTCTCTTCCCCCCAGAAGAGGCATTAAGGATATGATTTTCCAAAACAAGAACTTCATGAAGTATTGGTCACCAACCAACCACAGCCTTACTTAGTAGGTATTTTCATGAGAGGAGAACATGGATTTCTTTAAAATCTCCCACATCTGTAAGTCTTAGTTGGTGTACAATACTATGATTCTGTTTTCTTTCCCTTTGTGACATGAATATAGCCTATATTTTATTGTAACTTCTAAGAAGAACTGCACCACGCTTTCCCCATAGAAGACAAAAATGCTATTTTTATAATCAAACCACACTGGCTATTGTTTTCATGAATGCCGGAGAGAGATTAACACGAAGAAAAAAGTACCGCCTCCCCTTTCCTCCTTTGCTCCCACACATTTGTAGTAGGATTCCGCGAGCTCCCGGATCCTGACGGCATTCTCTGGGGAACACACCGAGGAGAGACTGCAGGAGAGCCCCGCTGTTCTGCTCTCTTCTCTCCCTCCCTCCCTGGCAGGACTCTAGCCTTGTGTTAGACTGAACGATCAAGCCCGTGGGCAGCACCACTGCAGTCTGCAAATTCTCATGAGGGGCCCCCTTATTGTACAACGGTAATATTTACCTTGGAGAAATGTTTGTCCAAATAAGTAATCAGGGTTCTGGCAGTGGACTCCCTTTGAAATGTGGTGGTGAGAGTCCTCTCTTCCTTCTTGGCCTGTAACCAAAGAGAAAGAAAATTAGGGGAGAAAAAGGCAGATGGATACAGACTGTGAAAGATACTTGACCAGTTCATTGTGAAAACATGAGCAAATTCAGGCCAAACACTGAGCTTTTTATTCCTTCCTGAGCAAAGCAAGCTGCAAAGTCGAGGAAAAACGACAAATCGTAGTAAATAAAGGAAAAACGATCTCCCACGTAACAGTCAAGGTCTGATCAAACACCCATCGATTTACTTGCTCTTTCCACATTTTTCCTAATATGAAAAATAAACCTATGTGTTATTGCAGTTAATATTAAAATTCAAGTATCTGTTACCTGAATTTGGGATAAAACGAGTGCTGTATTTGAAGAGTATTTATGCTTTTAAATAAAGTAAGCTGTGATTTAATTATGAGACTGTCTTAGTAAAAGGAGCATCTTCAGGGCGCCTGGGTGGCTCAGTTGGTTCAATGTCTGACTCTTGATCTTGGCTCGGGTCATGATCTCAGGACGGTGAGATCTGAGATCAAGCCCTGCGTCAGGCTCCGCACTGGGTGTAGAGACTCCTCGAGATTCTCTCTCTCCCTCTCCCTCTGCAATCTGACCCCCCCCACCCCCACCCTGTGTGTGCTCTCTCTCAAATAAATCTTAAAAAAAAAAAAAAAAAGAGCATCTTCAGTACAGCATGAACTGCGTGACCTAAATGACATGCAGATCTCCTGGTCCCACGTTGTTCCTTCACCCGCCCACTGTGTGAATGAGGAAGATGTGCAGGAACGGAAGGGATGATGGGGATGCCTTCCCTTCATTTCCCTCCTGATCCATCAGCACCCCTCCCTCCCATCCCATCCATGGTTTTGCTCTAGTTTTGGTGCCCAGGCTTTCCTCCATCCCCCTTTCCTCTCCACGTCTCTTCCCATCTCCTAACAAATATCTCCTGTACTGAACCTCTGTTTGACATAAGGCACCATAATAAGTGCAGTGTGGGAGGGAGTAGGGGAGAGGGATGGAATGAATGAATGAAGGCGCTTACACCCCAAGGGGAATATCCTAGCTGTTAACTAAGATTCAGAATTTCTCAATTACTTTAACAGACTGAGATACAATTCCTGATTTGAATATAAAAAACTGAGTACAACACGAGCCTTCTAGATTTGCATCTAGTGATGTTCTATTATTAGGACCACATATGATCACCTTAGACTGTATGTTGCCTTCTTCCACAGCAGAGCCAGCAGATTATTTATGCTGCCTCGAGGCGCATCTACTGTCTCCCTGACAGTCACCAAGGGGGACATGGCCGCCTTTTGTTCGCCACCGCATTCAGCTATTATTATTTTCTTTTCTTTAATAAGTCTAAAAAGACCAGAATAAGACACACAATCGTGGGCTGTCTTCTTCTGACCCGACTCCAGGTCTTTCCACTGTCAATCACGCAAACTAAAAGGGCAGGGCGGCTTCCACTGGGTGAGGGCTTGAGAGACAAGAGCCTTTCCCAAACCACCTTTCGCTCTTTCATCAGATTTTAAAACAAACCTCCTCCTGAAACCCTGCCATGCAGACATATTTAGATGTGGATTCCAACTGTAAACATCTCCACTTCCCCATGTCATCATGCTCGGTCCCAGAGAACTTTCCTGAATTTGTTAGAAATAGAAGATTGGATTATCTAAATCAAACTGCTGCCGTCAAAAAAAAAAAAAAAAAGATATTTTTCTTAAAATACCAAATCTTATTAATATGTATTAGAAATAATATGTTTGCATATGCTTTCCCTATTACTAGATGGGAGTAAAGAGTCTAATTTGAAAATTGAGCACATAACTTGACTGTTATTCTAATAACATAAAAGTTGTACATAATTTTGCATTTTTGGAATATGCATTTCATGCCAAAAATATTTCAAAGAAACAAGGTAATCAGGACAGTGTGGTACTGGAATAGGATAGACATATAGATCAATGCACTAGAATGCACCATCCAAAAGTAAACCTGTATATCTATGGCCAATTAATTTTTGACAAGGGTGTCAAAGCTGTTCAATGGGGAAAAACAGTCTTTCAACAGAAAAAATCTAGGACAACTGGATAGCCACATGCCAAAGAATGAAGTTGCATCCTCAACTCAGACCATACAAAAACTGACTCAGAATGAATCAAACCCTCCATTTTAAAGCTAAAACAACAAAACCCTTAGAAGAAAGCATAGGAATAAATAAATCTTCATGAGCTCAGATTTGGCAGTGGAGTTTTATATATGACACCAAAGGCACAAGCAACAAAAGAAAAAAATAGATACACTGGACTTGATCAAAATTAAAGACATTCGTGCTTTAAAGGACACTATTAAGAAAGTGAAGACAACCCAAAGAATGGGAAAAATATGAGTAAAGCATATCTGATAGAGGCCTTTTATCTAGAATATATACAGAACTTCTATAACTCAATAATGAAAAGACAACCCAATCAAAACTAGGCAAAAGATCTAAATAGACATTTCTCAAAATAAATACACAATGGCCAATGAGCACATGAAAAGATGCTCAGCATTATTAGTTATCAAGGAAATGCAAACCAAAACCACAATGAAATGAGATGCCACTTCATCCCCCATAGAATGGCCATAATCAAAAAGTCTACATGGTAACAAGTGTTGGTAAGGATATGGAGAAATTAGAACCCTCCATATCCTGCCAAGGGAAATGTAAAATGGTACAGTCACTTTGAAAACAGCCTCGTTCTTCTTCCAAAAGTTAAACAGACGAGTTACCACTGGACCAAGTAATTCCACTCCTAGGTATGTACCAAGGGAAATGAAAACATACGTTCACACAAAAACTTGTGCATGGGTGTTCATAGTGGCATTATTTTAATAGTCCCAAAGTGGAATGGGACAAATATCCACCAACTGGGGAATAAACAAACAAAATGGGGTATATCCATATATATCCACATATGGATATATATATATCTATATACCCCATAAAAATATTATGTAGCCAATAAAATGGAATGAAGCACTGAGTCATGTTACAATATGGATGAACCTTGGAAATATGCTAGCCTTGTGAAAATATGAACCTTGAAAAAAGCTAGTCACACAAAAAGCCAAATACTCTATAATTCCATTTATGTGAAATGCCCAAAAAGGGCAATTAGATAGAAACAGAAAGTAGATTAGTGGTTGCGTAGGGCTGCAGGAGACGGGGATGATAGCTAAGGGGGGCAGAGCTAAGGGGACCGTGGGATGGTTGGACAACTCTGTGAATACACTAAACACCATTAAATTGTCCACTTTAAATGGGTGAATTGTATGGCATGTGAATTCTATCTCAATAAAGCTGCTACCAAAACTAAACTCCAAGAAATGTGAACATTATAATGTCTGCCATTTTCCAGATCAGTTTGAAAGAAATATGGCAAACCCAGCTGTGAGTCTGGCTGGAATCACTGGGGTCATCAGCATGAAGCAGGATCACCAGGTTCCATGGCCAGCTATCAGGTTCGGAGTGAGACAACCAGGCCATCATTCTGCATGGACCAAGTGCCTGTTTCAGATCCCCTTTCACGCTTGTGACCATCTCTAAGAGTAGACAGCAGTTAGTCACTGCAAACGATGACTGACCCAATCAAATAGAAATCCTATGCTTTCTATATTGCTTTCCTTTTCCACTAAATGGAATTGTAGGACTTGTGAAGCGAGGTGTCTACTCCAATATGGCCACCCCTCACTGCATATACTATGTCAGTGGAATGCCAAATTCACGGTGTGTCTTCCATACCTAGTTCACTGACAGAGTTTTCATTAGGACTGTTAGCACGTCCTTAACACAGATGATGACATTCGTAAGAAGGCTCAAACAAGTGAACTCTGATAATTCATGATACATTTTGCCTGCTAACCTGAAGGCTTATTCTAGCTAAAGCCACTCAGAAAAACTGACATAGAGTTCAATTTCTGGGCCACTGGGACCCTGAGGGCTGGGTTATGCACCTGACAGATGGCCTGACCCAACCCCCAGCTGGCATTGCTGAGAAGAGGTGTAGGAAGAGGAGTGGTTTTTTCCTGTTTTTCTCTTTTGTTTTGTTTTTTAAGTTATGCCCTTAGAGTCCCTTCTAGGGAAATAGTGATGATAGTGACAGCATATCCTCCTGCTATCTGGGTAGATAAATACAGGGACTCGGTAGCACAGACTTGAGCAATCCAACTCCAAATTCACGTTTGACTTTGAAAAACTATACTTGGAGTCAGGTTATCCGCTCACTGTGAGACCAGAATCAATGCTCACTTAAGGATTTTCAAATTTAAAAGAAACTTAAAGGTGATCTACACATCAACCCCACTTGATACTTGAACCCTCTCTACAGTGTCTGTGACCTCCAGGTTGTAAGTACAATAATGAAAGGACTTGGTTAAACATAACAGTTAAAAGTACTGAGCACAGAATGAATCACAGTGCCTAATATATAATAATCATTGAATATTTATTCACTGATTGAGTGAATTAATTTAAAAAAAATCAGAGTAGATTTGAGGATATTGCTATAATTAAGCTGCTCTCCCTGGCAGTCCCTGAAGACAAGGAAAGGAGCAGGATCGCAGGTCACTCATGATCGGCGTGGGACCACAGCAACATATCACACATACAAACACCACCCAACCAAATACTATCTTTTATCCACGTTGCAATGGAAACAAACCAATAAACAAAACTTAGATCTGCTAATCAAGCCTATGCCAGAATCCCTTCCATAATGAAGGGCTCCCAGAAAGAATTTGTTTCTGTCTTTGGCAAATGCTGTTAGATTTGAGCTGGGGTAAGGAAGGTTCTTTTTCACCCAGTGACTTAGTGGCCTCAACCTCGTTGGAGTCTTGGTTCTAACTTCTAGGGCCATACAGAACAAGTCCAGTAATTTCCCTACATGGCAACCTTTCAAATACTCAATGACACCTATTTAAAGAAGTTCCTCTTCTCCTGCCCTTGAGGTTCCCCTTCTTCATTCCAAAGAAAATAGTTCTGGGTACCAGCTACCCTAACTCAAAAAAGCACATAGGCTGGAAGAAGAAGAGAGCTAGAACTCTCAAGAGCAGAGCAGGCTGAGAGCCCATTCCAGCTGCAAAGCCCAACTTAGGGGAGTGGCTCAGTCACCAAGCACAACGTCCAGTGGACAAAGGTAACCTTGATCTGATTTAGGAAACAGTACTTATGAGGGTTTTGATGATGGTGCTAGGAGAATTCTTGTGGACCAGGTATCACAGGGAGGCCAAGCTATCAACAGGGAGCAAGAACAGGCTGGTGAACTCGGGACAGTGGTCCCTTATTGTCCTGGGGTCTAATCACAGCTGCATAATTTGGCCACTGGGCAGTCATTCAGGGTAAGAGCCACAATTTCTTGAGAAAATCTCCTGGCAGGATCAAGACAGACCACGGTACCCAAAATAGATACTCAGTCCCAGACTAGAAGTAAGAGAAAGAGCTGAAACTTAGAAGGTCAATGAGTGAGTACCATGGGAATCTGGATGTCATTCCTGGGATAGGAGATCCTACACCTGGGTGGCAAGAAAGGCCACTTGGGATGCAGCATTGGTCATCCCAGTGGTCAGCACTGGGGCAATACCATTCTCAGCTTGGGAGATTACAACTCAACCAACAATTCAGCCAGTGCTGAGCAAGACCGTACTGTGGGCGAGGCATGGAAAGATCACAATTAGTGATGTGTTCCACTGCCTTGCGGACTAGGTTTAAACATCCTCAGTGATGTTTCCTGCTTCAGTGAGAGCAAGCTCAGCCTTGTGGGGGGGGGGGGGCAAGATGATGCATGCGAGAGGAACAAGTGGGGAAGAAGTGGGGGAGGAGGCATGCTGGGGGCCAATGCTTTTGTTTTTCGTTGTTTTCTTCCAAATGACGAAGCTCAAAGGCACTTCTCCGGAGGAAGTTGCACTTGGTCAGTGAGGAAGAGAACAGGACACTTACTTGTGTCCGTGCATATTCTACAGTCTTATTTAGAAAACCTGTCATCACAGAAGCTTTTTTCACCAGCTACATTAGACTGTCGTGATATATGAATCTTAGACGACTAAAACAAAATCTAACTTTCTTTCAGATATGATGTTACTAAGCCAAATCTCTCCTACTGTCGTTTTGCAATTTAATTGGTGGTGGTGATGGTGAAGTGCTTACGCCATCCCCGTGCCATTTCTGCCTCTTAGATCTGGGTCATTGCATTAAATGTCAAGATGTTCTTGAATTCTCTCTCTCTCCTTTGTTATTACATTAGCCATCTCTCCCAGCTTTGGGCCATGCATTTGTACAGCTGTACCCAAGTGAAGCCTACTGTCGACTAGGACAGGATTGGGTTCAAATACCAGAAACTTTCTCTAGGAAAAGAGCAATTTATACATCAGTTCCCTCTGGATATACACACCAAACCAGTTATTAATCTAGCTAATTACACATACCTCCTATTTGTCCAAATGATAAATGTTAGCAATTTGATATACTTTGGGTATTAAAACCCACAAATATATGTATAAACTAATGCATGCTATTTCTTATTAATCCAACTGAATTCTATGATGGGTTTAGTAAATTGTAAATATAACGGAGATCAATCTCAAAGCACAGACATTGCCTTCCATTAAGAGTTTAAATTCAGTCCTTCACTACAATCATGCAAGAAAATATTACTGAATATGCTCAATGGTATAGAATTAAAAGGGTGGCTAAAGCCAACGCATCTGAGTTATGATGTCCTGAACAATACTGGAACACCGTAATTTACAACGGATGCGTCTTCCTCCCTCATCCCAGGATTCTCGACTTTCTGGGCTGCACCTCTCCCCTAGCTAAGCTCCCTTGTGTTTTCTGGCCATTTTTTCTTGCCAGCTTTCCCAGCTGTGCCTCCTGTCTCTTCCACCCCTCAGCTGTTTTAGCTCACACTTCTAGCCTTCCCGGGATTCTCGGTGTGAACGGTTCTAGTTTTCATGCCATCTGATGTCTCCTGCCCCATTTCTCACACGCTCTAACAGCTGAAATCCTTGATGTAGGCGAAGCAACAGTCCATTAAGAAAAGAGTATTTTCAGGGAGTTAATTTTCTTGGCTGAGAACAGAAAAATGGAAGAGGCAGGGAAAAGAAAGTTCAGAGGTGACAAAGAGAGGCCACTATGAAGATAAGATGAAAGCCAAAAAAAAAAAGGAAATCAAAAATTTTTAGGCATCAAAAAGATGTAAGTATGACACTGGGAAAATAATTCTTTCTGAAAATCCTCTTAAATGGTGTGGTTTAATAAAAATAATCCCCTTTCCAAGGAGAACATATTTTTCTTGAATTCTGGGGAGCTGATGATAAAAATCCTTTAGGCATGTATCCTCATACTATCTACAATATACAGGACCCAGATAAGCATAGATACAGTTATAATACACACACCGAGTTATTAACAAATCACATTTCATTAGCCAAAACCTTCTTTTTGTAAGAATGTTACCTGGAAAGAGGCCTAAAATGACAGTATTTCCTAAGCCTTATCTGTAAGCATGCACTTAGACTTGAATTCCTTGCAGTTTCAATATTAACAGAGAAAAAAATCAAAATGACTAAAGTGCTCAACAGGAAAGAGAATCCTTTCTTCCTGGCAAAAGACAGAATAGTTTACAATATGCAAATTCAAGGTACTTAAGTAAAGTTGCATGCTTCTCAGACACCAAAACATAAAGCAAGGCAGCACAAACACAAACAATAAAAAGATGAACTTTGGGACTTAAATGTTACTTTAGTGAACAGAAAATACATAAATTGACTCCTCTACTTACGTGTTAATGAATTGGTAGTAAAATAAATATTTAAAAACATCCTCCTTTAGGCAATATAAATAGACAAGATAATAAACAGGGCAATTGGGGCACCTGGGTGGCTCAGTCCATTAAGTGTCCGATTCTGATTCTTTTTTTCGGCTCAGGTCATGATCTCAGGCTCATGATCTTATGGTTGTGAGATGGAGCCCCATTTCAGGAGCAGGGACTCCCTGCTCAGTGGGGAGTCTGCTTGAGAGTCTCTCTCTCCCTCTCCCTCTTTCTCTTCCCCTCCTACCCCATGCTTGTGCGTGCGCTCTCTCTCTCTCAAAATAAAGAAATAAATCTTTAAATAAACAAACAGGGCAATTAAAGAGATATTCATTCCCTTACTCACCATTCAGTGTTATTTCCTTGTTAAAAACAGAAAATAAACACTACTTCAGTCCCTTCCACTCTATTTTATCTGGGAAGCTGTCTTTGGAATAGAATTTAAGCTGCCATTCAATCAAGCCTATAGCTTTGGCTTGTCTTCGTCTCTTGGTGGGTACCTAACTGGGCAGCCACTTGGCACACCTCCCTGTCTATCACAGAGCCTCAGATGAGCCTTTAGATATTTCCCAGTGAGGGGTAATTTCTGTTTTCTCTGGTCCTGGGATCACCAAGGGATAGTGGGGCTGGAGTGTCCCTGATCACGGAGCTTTCCTGGAAGTTGTCTGCATGGGTGTGTATGTATGGGGTGGGGGTACAGGTACCTTCCCCAGGAAGCTGAGGAAGGTGTGGGGACAAATGCTAACTTGAAGTTTGCCCAAGTACGCTTTTGAGAAACCCCCAAATTCACAGACATCTAGTCACTGTTAGAAGTCCCAGCTGCAGACTGTGGAGGAAGCTCAGGATAGAAAGAGAACCCCTCTCCCCACCTTAACCCCTCCCACTTTAGGTTCCTCAGAAGTGGCTGCTTTTGTTTGTGCTACGAGGCAATGGCTCTGCTGGTGGGGTCAAAAAGGGGGATGCATTTAAACTCTGGTTGTTTTCCTGGCAGCTTTCCACATTATTAGAGATTGTTGTCTATAAGGTGTCTGAGTTTTGGAGGAATGTGTAGGGGTGTGTGTGTGTGTGTGTGTGTGTGCACGCAGGCACCCTGGAGGTGGGCAGGCTGGCATTTTGTATATGGATCTTATGTCCCAAGTAATTTCATAGTGCCCCCTTCTTTCTATATACGTATATACATGCATGTGTATTACAAACTATATATCCATCTCTATATATGTATATAAATGGAACATATATTTTATATATGTAGTTAGAATATACACACTCATACACATTTAACCTCTTCAACATGAGACTTTCAACACTGCCTGTGGATATCACATCCGTAACTGTGCCACGATATCACACTCTTGCAGCCATTCTCTTATGAATTAAGGCTAGTTTTATGAAATGCTATCGTACGTATGACATTTCAATCATTTCTCTGATGGAAAACAACTGCTAAATGACCAAAGTTGAACTTTAGAGAAATTCTGAGACACTCAGTGAAATGTAATGCTCAGTATCCCAAAGAAAGTAAAGGAGATTCATTTGAATGAAAATAACGCATGACCTGATAATGTGTTGTCAATGCTCGGTACATATTCACTCTATTATCATTTGTAAGACACGGTGTGTTCAGCAGAACTGAAGGTATCATCATGGACTCCCGCCTACTGAGCTGCATCTTCTCGGCAGGGTGGCTACATTTGGAATCCTGCACCTTGCATGTGTGAGGACATGGCTGTGTGCTACCTTTTTGAGCCTATTATGGGTTGAATTGTGTCTTCCCCAAAGTTCCTATGTCAAAATCCTGATGAATGTAACCTTACCTGGAAATGGGATGATCACAGAATTAGTTGCAATGAAGTCAGAATGGAGAAGAGTGGGCTCCTGATTCTAATATGATTGGTGTCCTTATAAAAGGGAGGAAATTTGAAAACAGAGAAACACGTAGGGAAAATGCCCTGTGAAGACAGAATTTACGCAGCCACGGTCCAAGGACATATCAGCAGCCAAAGAGAGGTCTGGAATAGACCTTTTCTTGCACCTTCAGAAGGACACCACCTTGCCAACACCTCAATCTTATGCTTCTAGCCTCCAGAACTGTGAGATGATAAATTTCTGACATTTAATCCACCCTACAGAAAGCACCTTTATATATGGTGGTACTTTATTATGGCAACCCTAGGATACCAGTACAGAGCCAGTGGATGGAAAAAACGGTCAAGTTCTCTAACATTGGAGTCCTGACTTAAAGGCACAGAGATGAGGATAAACAAAGCAAGGGTTATTACTCTGCATTTCTCCTATTAAGAAAGAAGGTTTACACATCAATCAGCTGCTATCTTGGAGTTGTTTCTTAATTATATAAATTTAAGTGAACACTGAAATAGCAGGGAGGTTAACATAATTCATGATACAATCTCAAAGAGGGAATCTGTATTTTTAAACACTGTTTTCAGTAATCGATTAAGGGTAAAACTACCAAAACAACATGAAGTAGAATTAAAGAAAAAACTTTCAATAATCCTTTTTTTTGTTTGTTTGTTTTTTAACTGTGAGGGAAGTTTTGAAAGGACTCCTTAAGAATTTGGACTGATCAAAACTCCTAAGGAATTTTTCACTTTATTGGGACATATTATATTTAGATTGACATAACATATCATTTCATTTTTTTCCAACTCCTCTTGCTTAATTTATTCTCTTCTTGGTCACTGAAAAGTCACTCAAAATTCAGGCTTAAAAGTCTGCCCTGGTTCCCCTTCCAGCGTTCTGTTCGGCACTTGTGCCTATTTCAGAGCTGAACTAATACAATTTTATTTTATTTTATTTTATTTTATTTTATTTTTTTTTAAGATTTTATTTATTTATGTGACAGAGAGACAGCCAGCGAGAGAGGGAACACAGCAGGGGAGAGGGAGAGGAAGAAGCAGGCTCCCAGCGGAGGAACCCGATGTGGGACTCGATCCCGCAACGCCAGGATCACGCCCTGAGCCGAAGGCAGACGCTTAACGACTGCGCTACCCAGGCGCCCCATGAACTAATACAATTTTAGAGCTAAAACCAAACCCACAATATGTCAGCTCAACTCATTTTAGCCATAAGGAAAGCAATGCCCAGCTGTGATCACACAGCTCCTTAGGGGCTGAGCCACGAACAGAACACAGGCCACTTTTCATTCTATACCTTTTGCTCTATGGCGGTGGCTTCATGTATGTGACCTGTGTATGTTTTCCCTGATCCGCTGATTTGGCTTCAGGGTTGGTGCCTTTTTTCTTTTTTTTTTTTTTAATCTCATCCAAAGATTCTGCTACACTGCCCTATCCAGAACAGGCATACCAAAATGCCTGTTTAAATAGGTACTATTTATGATATAGCCAAGTTTCTGCAATAAGACACTAGAGGTCATAGTACTGACTGTCCTTGAGCATACTGTTAGGTTTTAAAGTCTCTTCACTTAATATCTAGGACTTATTTCCACAGGCCTGCTCATATAACTAATGGGCATTTATTTTCTTCATTGTTTTGATTTCCAGACTAATGGCATTTTATGTGGGCCACAGGATCTGGGCTCTGGTACTGCGGCCCTTTGTCTGTCAGGTCGAAGAAGGAACACAAGCCCATCTAACTGACCAAGTGAAAAGCGGAAAGGGAAGAAAAAAAATGAGAGAAAAAGAGAAAAAAACCCGGGCTTTAAAGATGTGAACTCCCTTGCACAAAGACACAATTTCTATTATAGTTTGTAAAAATCACCAGAAAACAAATGCTCCCAGAGGTTGTATCTTAGCATGTAACACAGAAAGAGCTAAGAGCAATTTCCATATCAATCTGCCCAAATGGAGGAACTGGTGTCATCTAAGCAGCCTAGAAAGAAACAAAACATCCTCTAAATCTAACTGTAAGAGCCAGAAGCAAGAAATACAGAAGCAGCTTCCCCACTGCAGAATTACTTTTTTTTTTTTTTTTTGGTCTCCATCAACAGGTGTTGCCATGGTAACTATCCTGTAGTTAAGAAACAGTAGAGGTAAGGAAATCTATACAAAACCACTATAGAGGAAAGAATAAGAAAGGTGTGCTGTAGCTAAACCTCAGACCTAATAGAACGAGCAACCAGAGACTTGCTCTGCCATTATCGGATCTTTATGTTTTGAAAGGGATGCTGTAGGGGAGACAGGGTCTCAGCCCAGGAGCGTGGTCCTTGGAGGAGCCAGGCAACTCTCAGTGGGGGGCTGTTGTGGACCTCAATTTACTGCAGGTGCCAATTTCCATTTTCACTCCCGTGTACATTGTAGCTTTCTAAAGACTTTGAGGGGAAGATTGCAGCTGAGTAGTGTCATGTCTGGAGATTCTAAAAAGTGAACATCTATTAGTGAATGATTTCCTTACTATACTTCTCCCTCTTGCAGGTAATCTGTATGGTGATAATTTCTTTGCTTTCTCCTCTCAGATGGAGAAGCTGGGTTTGCATGCTATAAATCAGTGAAACAGTTAACAGCTATTTCTTCATCTGGACAAATATCACCAAAATCTGTAGCCCTAGTACCGGGAATATCTCAGAGCCTGGCTAAAACAGAACCCATTTCTACGGTCCTTCTTTCACTGCTCACAGCTTATGATTGCAACCCATGTGTTTAGCATCATGAATGATGAAACAATTGTTTCTGGAATTAAATTCTACATTCTTATTTTGTAAGCTATTGTTGGTTAGCCCCTGCAAAAGGGCACAATCTATCCCCTTTTCCTTACCAAGCACTTTGTTGTTGCCCAAAGGACTATTCCACTCAATAAGTGACATGAATTAATATACTTTGCTAACTTCTGTGATTCTTCAAAGTTAGGACAGCTGACAACACAAGTTTTTGAAGGATAATGTCTGGAAGGTTTAGCCTGAGAGACAAATCAGTATAGTATCTGGAATGTCAGACACAAGAGTGTTGTACAGAAAAGATAGCTGAGATGTTAGTGGATATGCTCTGAGACCTAACTACTTCTCTTGCCCATTTCTGAGACTCAGTGCTCCTTTATTTGTGATTTTATTTGTTTGTGAGAGACAGAAAGAACACAAGCAGGGGGAGTGGCAGGCAGAGAGAGAAGCAGGCTCCCCGCTGAGCAGGGAGCCTGCTGCGGAACTCGATCCCAGGACCCTGGGATCACGACCTGAGTCATAGGCAGACACTTATCCAACTGAGCCACCCAGGCGTCCCTCAGTGTTCCTTTCCGCAAAGAGATGGAAGCATTTCCTCTTTCAAAGGGCTGTTATGAGGCTTCCATGAAATAATGCAGATGAAAGTGTTTTATTCATAAACAGTGAATAACAGATGTTGGAAATTCTATTGTCACTTGTTTTTCAAGATTTCTGCTGTGTTAATATTCCCTAATCACATTTTTGATGCTAAGTAGGCCACAAAATTTCCACATCATGTTTTTGGCAGAAGATTTCTTTCCTTATCATCATCTGGAGGTGCTTATCTGACTTGGATGTCACTGTCTTCTGTTAGTTCCTTTTCTTTTCACTTTGTTTTCAGCCTGACAGATTTGTATCACGGATGTGGGTGGGTGTGTGGGGCGCGTGTGCATGCAAGAGAGGAAGGGGTAAAGGAAGGAAGAGAGAAAGTAAGGAAAAGTGAGGGGAACGAATGAGTTAAAGGGGAAAGTTTCCATCCCATTCCGCAGATATGCACCCATCCCTGACAGTGTTTGTTATTTATCTGCAATCTGTAGACGGCTAGCACCAAGTTACTGATGGCTTTTTTTTTTTTTTAAAGATTTTATTTATTTATTTGACAGAGATAGACAGCCAGCGAGAGAGGGAACACAAGCAGGGGGAGTGGGAGAGGAAGAAGCAGACTCCCAGCGGAGGAGCCTGATGTGGGACTCGATCCCATAACCCCGGGATCACGCCCTGAGCCGAAGGCAGACACTTAACCGCTGTGCCACCCAGGCGCCCCTACTGGTGGCTTTATACTCCTCTTTTCAGGAGAAGTGACTCTGGGGATGACACTAATTTCTGTAACCAACTCTCAGTTCCTGGTGCTCTGCTTTCCACACTCATGGTGAAGAGCTTTGCCAACTGTCGTTGAAAACGCAGAAATCCTACTTCTCAAACTGTAACCCCCATATCTGTTTTACAGTAAGATACATGCCTTCATTTATCTTTTCTTTCTTTTCTCTTTCTCTCTCTCTGTCTGTGCTGCAATCTTCCCCTCAAAGTCTTCAGAAAGCTACAATGTACACAGGAGTAGAAATGTAAATTGGCACCTGCAGAGGTGGGGGGGAAGGCAGAGGGAGAGAGAGAATCTTAAGCCGGTTCCATGTCCAGTGCAGAGCCTGATGCGGGGCTTGATGTCATGACCCTGAGATCATGACCTGAGCCAAAATCAAGAGTCCGATGCTTACTGACTGAGCCACACAGGGGCCCCTACATAATTTTTTTGTTTGTTCGTTTTATTTATTTTTTTAAAGAGCTCTCTCTTCAAAATGTTGCCCTTTTGTTTCTGAGGGGTTTTGAATTTATCCTTCCCATTTCATCCCTGCCATTCTATTCCTCACTTTCCCCTTTCCCTTCCATCCTGCTGTTCAGAACATCACCTACTGGCCAGATCTCATAGGTTCTACACCCCTGAATGTTTGTTACAGTAAATTTTCAGTTTTGTTATAATACATGCTTACTGAAAATGTTCGCAGAATACACAAAGACCTATTATGCAACATGAAAGTTCCTTTTCACCTCATTGCCCCAATCCCATTTCCTTCCCTAAAGGTAAGCACACTTAGAGTTGAGTAAAACACTTAAAAAGATGTGGGAAGATATAAAGATCTGAAGGGTTTTTCCTTCTTTGTTACATATTTGGTATTAGTAAGCATCCCTACACCAGGAATTGTTTATTCTACTCATTTGCTGGATGCTAGAGTACGTTCCATGTTAGCCATACAGAGTTATCTGATTCCTTTTAATAACTACAGAGCATTCAAAGGTATGGAGATAGTATATTTGGGCCAATGGATATTTATATGTTTTTGGTATTCCTCCATTAGGAACAATGTTATATGATTGCTCTTGCATAAATACCTCTGGTTGTGAATGAGGATATTGATAGCAGATTCCCAGACACAGAACTGATGGGTGAAAGGGCATATGCACTGGGCGCCTGGGTAGCACAGTCGTTAAGCGTCTGCCTTCGGCTCAGGGCGTGATCCCAGCATTCCGGGATCAAGTCCCGATCGGGCTCCTCCACTGGGAGCCTGCTTCTTCCCCTCCCACTCCCCTGCTGTGTTCTCTCTCTCGCTGGCTGTCTGTCACATAAATAAAATCTTAAAAAAAAAAAAAAAAAAAAGGAAGGGCATATGCACTTTTCATTTCATTCTCCCTCTCCTCACTGACCTAAAGCCAACGTCATATTAACATATTGTCTACGAGGCTATCAAAGAGAATGCACTTCTCTGTTCTGTTGGGTTTCACCACCAATCAGATTAATTTCTCTTAATACCTTCTGGGATTCTTGAGTATTTTTGCCTGCTGATGGTATGTCTGGCCTGGCTTTCCAGTGCTGCTGGGGATTTGTGGTTCTCTCTCTCTCTTTTTTTTATTTGATGAGTGAAGAATAAAGTAACACCTTATTTACTTGGTCAGGCATACAAGATCCATAAGACTTCTTGCCTGGACCAGGCCAACAGGTTTCTAGCTTTTCTTGACTCCTCTGTATTCACCCTCCACAGCTGACCAAGTGACTTACTAAAATGCAAATATAATCACTCAACTCCTTTGCTTAAATTCCTTCAGTCACATCCTAATGCTTGGTGGGTGTTACAGGCTGCATTTTCTCTCCTAAAAATATATATGTTGATGTCCTAACCTCCAATACCTCAGAACGTGACCTCATTTGGAAATAGGGCCTTTATAGAGGTAATCAAGTTAAAAGGAGGTCATGAAGATGGGCCCTATTCCAATATGACCAGTGTCCTTATAAAAAGAGGAAATTTGGACACAGACACAGACATGCACGGGGGCGGGGGTGGGGAACACGTCATGAAGCAGCACAGGAAACACACCCTGTGAAGACAGAGGCAGAGAGTGGAGTCATGCTGACCCAAGCCAAAGAATGTCTGGGGTGGCCAGAACAAGAACAGGCAAGGAAAGAGCTTTCCCCTCCAGGTTTCAGAGGCAGTGTGAACCTGCCAACACCCTGATTTGGAATTCCAGCCTCCAGAAATGTGAGATAATAAATTTGTGTGGTTCTAAGCCCCCAAATTGTAGCGTTTTGTTACAGCAGCTCCAGGAAACTAATACTGCAGGTCAAGTCCGACCTCTTTGGCTCACACCCAGCATCTCTCACGCAGTGGCCACTGCCCTCAGGATCTTCCTCCCCAGCTTTCCTGGGAACAACACCCTACTGCCCTATGTGCTCACGTCCCAAGGCTCTAGGATGTTTCCTAGCTCCTTGCTTCTGAACACGCTGGTCCCTCCACCCACACACCCTTCCCCATGCTCGCACGCATTGCAAACGTGCTTTCGCTGACCTCCCAGAGCCACCTCCTTCAGGAGCCGCTTCAGACAACCCGTTTTCCCACCAGGCTCTCTAGGCATAAATGACTGTCCCCCGAGTACCCTCTATGCTGTATTTGGAGGATTTTGATGTTATTTTGTACCTACTTATTTATATCCCTCCATCCCTCTCTTCTATGCTGTTCTATGCTGTGAGCTCTTTGAGGGTAGACTGATTACCTTCGCAAAGTCCCTACATAGAGAATGTCCAAAATGGGATTTTCCTGGGTAAACAGTGCACATTGACATGAACTCTAAGCAATGTGTCCTAGACTTTATCCTATCAAACATGTCTTGTGTAAAGAAGTGGAGTAGAGTAGGTCAGGGCTGACTGCAAATGGTTGATGCCCGCAACTGATAATGGCTGAGGAGTCCTTTTCCACACAATGAATATGAAACTGCTTTCTGGCTTGTTATTATTTTTGATGAGATTCATTCTTCTAATCAGTCACACTTAGAAACTTTAGCTGACTGCTTCCTTCATTAGAGCGTTCATTAGACACAGAAAGATCAATGGTTGCCTAGGGCTGGGGGGAGGGTGGAAGATGGGGAAACTGTATGCCAGCTAAGGAATGAGGGGTTTCCTTTCAGAGTTATAAGAGTGCTCTAAAGTTGATTACGATGATGGTTGCAAAACTCTGAATATACTGAAAGCCACTGAACCGTATAGTTTAGATGAGTGAATTGTAGGACACGTGAATTTTTACTCAATAAAGCTGTTTAAAAAAAACAAAAAAGCATGATACACTTAATTCAATCCAGTTCACAAGAATCGCCATTAAAACAAGACAACTCGATAGTTATCAAACATCCGCTTAGATAAAATAAAATAAATCCTTTGCACTAATGAAAAAGAAAACAAACAAAAACCACATCCTGTAATGTCTGCAGCATCCTAAAGAAAACATGAGAGCTACCGGGACATTCGCATCAGGCCCATGTACTCTGTACTCGGACCATCCTATGGCCGAGATGTAGCAACTTAATTAGGCCTCAGAGCTTTTCCTTTGCCTTAAAGCATCCAATTCTCTCTTCTTTCTCTCTGTGCCGTATTAGAGATATATTTAGTTCAATAAATACAAGAGCAAGGAGGGAACTAAGATAAAATGATAAACAATAGCCAAGAAGGGAATTACTAAAATCTACCAAGTTTTAGAGAGTGGAAGGAAAATCAGTTATATGGTGAATCCAATTACCTCCGGGCTAAGTCAAGACAGTAGTATTTGTCACGGTGTCAGGCAAAAGACACAGCGTCTTCACCACTTGCCAAGCCGTTCAATAAGTTTTCTGAATAAACAAGGCAAAGAAGGACAAAAAGCAGACATCCTGGGGCTTATTGATACTGTTTGTATTTACCACCTATAATGTAAATGCCTGTCACATTTCCCCAGGGAAATTTCAAACCCCTTGAAGACAAAGAAGGTAGTTAATGGGTGCTCTCTGCTCCCACCATTCCACACCCAGAGCATTCAGCAAAGAATTGGCAATTGCTTACAGGGTACAGGATACAGTCATCTCAGAATCTCATTGTAGTGAAGAGATCTTTTTTTTTTTCCTTTTTAAAAATAACACTGTTTTGGAGCAAACATGATTTACCACATGGAACAGCAAATTCTATGTAATACATGATTCCATAATTGATTGTTACCATTCTTTGAAGCCCCATGTCTAAGGACTTTATTTTGGAGAAATGTACACTATAAAAAAGCCTTCGAAATCAATAGGCTGTTGGCTCACGAACGTATGTGAACATGACTCAATGAGCGGGACTCCACTGGGTCCACCCAGGTGGACACTTACCAAGTTCAGCTTTGAAAACTTACTCAGAACTCTATCTCTTTTAGAGGTAGCTTCTCATGTAACCACAAAGATCTTAATCATGGAAAGAGAGGGAATAATTTCGCCCTGCAACATGTTGTTATACAGGTCATACAATTCAAAAATGAGACTCTTAGCGACTGAAATCTGATCATTAGTCACCAAGTTCAATACGTATTTGGAAAGCATATAGTTACATGTAATTAGCTAAGATAAGTTATGGAGAGAACCAGGCAAATATATGAAAGAACATTCTCAGAGTTCAATGTGCTAGGATACAATCAAGAAAAAAAATCTCTCACACACATTCACAGAGAAATACTCAAGTGCGCCACTTCTGAAGGCTCCTTAGGTAAGGAGGGAGCTCCTCCGCTCCTAGGTAGGGACTTCCCAGCCCTCTGTCACCGCCTTTCCAAACAAACTCACCTTCCCCTGCCTGTGCCATGTCAGAGTGTTCCACCCCCTGCCTCCTGACCGCTGAGCTCCAAGTCCTGAAGGTCCTTCCATGTTAGGCGTATGTACACTTTTCCTTCTGTCCTTTGATTCTGCTCGGTTCCTTTGGCATCAAGTATTACCTGTCCTCTGTTGGGAGTGAATCCTTTCTCTACACAGTTCAAGCAGATAACACTGCTGGGTCTTTCCCGGAGCTTTCTACCTCTCCGTTTACTCCATGAGGGGGATGGGGAGTGACTTCTCTGATGGGTGATTGGACGAAGCACGAAGGAAGTACCCCAGGCTCAGCAACTCCCTTCTTCCTCTAGGGAGTGGGGCTGCCCTCTGGGTAGATGTGTTTTCTTCTGATCTCCATGCCATAGTGTGAGCAGCTCCTCTGGGCCCACAGAGAGGCCTGTCCCGCCAGTGTGGCCTCTACTTACTTCTGGCGTTCGGGATCAACAAATAAACCCTGCACTCCAACCTGACCTTTACTAGTAATAAAGGTGATATGTCAATCTTACCTGCCAATTATCTTATCCTTTCTCTTAATTTTTTTTTTCAGGACTTGGGAGGGTCTGAGAGGTGTCACTGTTGTGGTTTTTATCAAAGGCTCCGGCATCATTCATATATGTAAGTATACATTCATGTATCTAAGTATACATACTGATTAGATAGCTTAAAAAATTGATGTGAGATTGTGCCCCATATCCCTGCCTGGACAAAATTTTGGGCCGTGTCTCATAAGTCTTTGCTATCCAGGTCTTCATCACAATGCCCAATGGACAGTAAAAATATGCTCAGATGGGCTCAATCATGAATATATCATGCAATTAACGATACAGAGAAGATTAAAAACAAAACTTAGGACTACAATACGTGTGAGTCCAGCTAATGCTTACGACTTTATTAATGCATTTTTGATATCACTTAGCAGTGTTAAGCATAAAGTTAATATAGGCAGGGTGAGTATAAAATTAATATATGCTAAACACTGTGATCCTGCAGAGTAAATTTAACTGCACACTGAGCAAGAAGAGAGAATAACAGATAAGGCGTATACTGATTTTCTTCATCAAAACCCGTAAGATCTCATTTCAACAAAACCCTGTCATTGAATTTACAGCACATCTAAGAGTGAATTTTATATTATATACAAATGTAATTTCCAAAGCAGTAATGGCAATCCATCATAAGCCAAATTCTCATTTACCTACACCTTACATCTTCATGTGATACATTACATTATCCCACTCTTACATAAAAAGCCTCACATTTACACAAAAAGCTACTCATGTGCCATATTTTTTGGGAAATAATGATTTGGTTGTCTAAGTGTATGTTTTTGAGTATCCCTCCATGAAAAAACAAAAGTAAATTAAATACATAAGTGATTACAATTATGTCAAAATAAACACAGTATTGCAATAAAACTTTAGAGGTCAATTAATGTGATAAATTACTAATTTCTCTTCAATTTTATTTTTGGCACCCAATCTGTTTTTTAACTGAAATATGCCTTTATGGAATGCTAATTGGATGCTAGAACTAACAAACATATGGTACTAATAAGCAGTCTTGAAACACAGTAATAATGCTGGTAATGACTACTTATAGAAAACCCTCTCCAGTTTTCAAAGACATGTCACACATTTTTCCTTTGACTCTCACAGTATCTCCTTAAAACAACAGAGTAAATACCATCATACCCGCTTTACAAATGGGGAAACTGAGACTCAGAGAGGTTCAGTGATATTCCTAAGGACTGGCAGGGCTGGTACTCCATTTCAGATTGCTGACTCCCATTTGGAGATTCAAAAGTTATTAAGCACCTACTGTGTAATAAACCCCACATTGATGCTGGGGTAGAGATGGTCCCTGATCTCTCTCCCAGTCATCCTAATTGACATAGGACTAGTCATCAACATGCATGTGGCAAGTTCAATGTACTATTTTAATTTTATATACGGATAAAAACAAAAATAAGTTGGTAAATATTTTTCCTATAAGAGCAAAGCTAGGGAAGAATGCTTTAAAATTAATACAGCTTAATCATTTACTTTTGAAATTAAAAACACGTTTCATTGTTACTCCTCAATGCTCAAATTCAAATGATAGTGTTTCGATTAAAATTGAGACTCCAAATTAAAAATATCCTTCGGCATTTTTAAATGAAGCATTTAATTTTCTTTCAAGTGAATGAGAATTTAATCACATAAATAGTCTACCGCATTCATGTACCAAAACGTCAAAATGTATCTAATGACACAAACTTAGATTTACACAGTCACGGGCACAGTGATGAGAATGTTGCTGGAGAAGACCCTTTCTGAAGCCCAGGTCTGGGGTTTTACACATCTAAAATCACAGACAGGCACCAGCATCACTCTGTAGCTCTCCAGCCACGATTTTAATGGGAGGTTGCCTCTTCATAAGTGCAGCTGTCATAAAATGTCACAATATGAGACAGAAGACCCATGGTTCGTCCTGAAAGGAAAAGGAATAGCACCTCTGTTGCTTTTTATCTATCTCTGCCCATAAATTAATCAATGAGTCGTAAACACATTAGGATTTCAGGCACGTTTCCTTCCAGGTAGCAATAAAGACAAGCAATCATGATGTGGAGACACCCAATGAAACAATGAAAGAAGAAAAGTAGGTGGACTGAGTCAATCAGTCAGGGAGGTGACCCCACAATCATAGCCTCACTCTTGCTGATAAGCTGGCAGAACACAGCAGAGCATGTGCTCGTTACAAATGAAACACACCCCCCGCCCCCCGCACCTCCAGGGGTTATCAATCTTCTGGAACTGAACAAGTAGAGAGGTACGCCAAAGTGTGTTTTATTGGTCCCTCCCTTTCCATCATCTTCTTCCTCTAGAGGATTGTAACTCTATATTTGCCTTATACCTTTCTTGTCTTGAAACAAAGTCCATCTATGTTTTTTTAAAAAAAAAGTCTTAATAAATGCAGCAGTATATCTTAGGTAGTGTATATTTCCCTGTCCATCTGTAAGTTGTCTCTGATATAGTCTAAATGCCGGGGTAGATCACTGTGATGGCAATGTTATCACAAGCCCAAGTTAAATATCCTGCATGGCGCCCGAGGGCATGGCTCTCTTCTGTAAAATGAACACTGCCGCACGAGAGTCCCTGTTAGATGTGATAAGAGGAAAGGAAAAATGAGAACACACAGAAGTCCTAATTTATATACATCACTCACTTGTCAGCTGCCCTTTAAAGACTTATGTAAGATTTTTAAACCACGAGGTCCCAAATTGTCACATAAATTACTACAGAACAACATCTATTTATGTATTTCTCCCTTTGTGTTGGATTAATTAAAAATCTAAACCTTCTGTTCAACCTTCCCACGTTCTTTGGCTTATTGTACCTATACCAGATTTGGGCAACCTGGAAAAAGAGGACTAATTCACAAAATAATTTCATTCCAAGAGTTTCTCTTCAAACCTCTCATTAGGAACACGGAATGCACATTCTCATTAGAATGAGTAAATGAAGGCTATTACACGCTTAAGACAGCTCATAATTTTTATAAAGTTAAGCAACTTTGTGGAAAATAAAGAAACCAGTGAACATTAAAACCCTACTTATTGTATTCTGAAGTTTCCTTTGGTCTCTAATGTTACAGAAATATTTACAAAGTTGCCATCAGTGAAGAAATACCAAAATGACCATTTTCAGTTATTATATCAGGTATGCATTTCCATGTTTCAAAACAGCCTGCATATGCCATTTTATTTATTTTATTTTATTTTTTAAAAGATTTTATTTGTTCATTTAATGGAGGGGGGGAGGACAAGCAGGGGGAGTGGCAGGCAGAGGGAGCAGGGAGCCTGATGTGGGGCTCAATCCCAGGACCTTTAGATCATGACCTGAGCTGAAGGCAGACGCATAACCGACTGAGCCACCCAGGTGCCCCAGCATATGCCATTTAAAAAAAACTATAAAATATTATCTATTTTTATATCCTTAGTCATGTCCTCATTGTTGAGGCAAGTAGTTCCCATGTCTTCATTTAAAAAAAAAAAGTGCTGTTACGAATATCTGCATGGCTTTTGCACATTTTTCTCAATGACATGAAGTCATGATCTCATATGATAAAAAATACAGCACGGGAGAAGACCCATTTCTTTATAAGACTGAGATTACTCGTCCTTCCCTCAGCTAACTAGAGCACCTGTGAGTGACAAGGCCAAGAGCAGAAAACCGAACAGAGATGTTATATAATTAACAAGTATAATGCCTCAAATATGGTTGTGCTTGTTCTTACCGTTCTTGTCATTATAACATCGACAACTACAATTTCCTGAGCTTCTAACGCCTGCCAGGGGCTCTGCAAAAATCATTCTTATCCTTTGCAACTTTCATGAAGTAGGGATTCATATTCCCGTTTTAAGTATTTAGAAGAGTTAAGGGGCTCATCTGAGGTAACACGATCTCCATCAACGCCACACTTGTAGCAGAAGCCTCTTATCTCTTCGTTCTGCCCCAAACTGCCTAGTTCTCAGAAAAAGATCACTGGAAGGGACTACTGACCTGCTCAAACCTACTCGCTAAAGACTGGAAGTGATTTTTATGTGAGACCATGAAGGGAGACTCTGTGAGCCGCCCTGCAGCTTCGGGGGGAGGTCCCGGGCACCGCCGTCACCACTGCCGTCACCACCACCACCGCCACCGGCAGAAGGAAGAGGGAAAGTCTCAGAGCCAGCAGCCACCTCGCTGCGCCAGACCGCCTGACCCACGGGGCACGGAGACAATATTGCAGCTTAATGTCCTCAGCCACGTACTTTGTTTCTCTAAGCATTTCGGCTATTTTGAAGTCTGCTGGTGGGTGGTATTTTTCTCTAAATCAGAATGTAAAATCATCCTTAATTTGACAGTAATTGAGCTCCATCACTTCTTTTCACATCTGATCAAAATATAGCTTTGAGAGTCTATAGATAATTAAAATTTCAGGAAGTGTTTGGAGAAGCCTATTAATGTATTACATAATCATTAACCAGAGAAAAATATTAATCTTTAAGATCACCGTTGAGCATGGGGAACTATTATTCTTGGGATTATTTTGTGTGAACAAGCCCAAATCTTAATGTTACACAAAGGCTAATGTCTTTGCTCAGAGGATTAGAATTAATTTATGACCTCTGCTTTGGACTTAAATGTTGTAAACATCGCTGTTGTTCTTGAAAATGAAGACTGCTCCTGCATAATTTTTCAGATAGAGGAACTGAAATTAAAGTACTATAATATTTGCTGGATAAAACAAATGCCAAAATCAAAACTGCTAAAACCCTAAGTGGCTATTTATCATCCCCACTAATCCTTTGGCACTTCAAAGTTTATTTAGTTTTATTATGCTCTTCATCAGTTATTATGGCATAATTTTAAATTCATAAAAGAGAATGCAGAGTTAATATCACAACCTTTAAAATAATATTCAGGTAATACTGATGAGGATAGAAATGCATTTGTTATCTGAATGTGTTCTTCGGATGAACTGAAAAAAAAAATGGTAATCTAATGTTAGAGTTTTAACTCCCCATGCCCGAGCTAATGAGGCCCTGAACAAAGAACAAAGATTTAATTTTAAAACATCGATGAATACTTCTAAAGTGACATCTCAGTAAATCAGATGGTCATGTTCTCTTCAGTGTATTCAAATAATAAAAGTACAAATTTTATAATATTCTGACTTTCTAGCACTCCTAAATTCTTACTTGTGAAGCAGTATCTTAAGTTGAGAAATGGACCCATCTCTCTATGGCTCATTTGATGGAAATATGCTAATAATTATTTCTCACTGAATATGTTTTATGGCAACTTCTTTTTTTTTATTATTTTATTTATTTATTTGACAGAGAGAGACAGTGAGAGAGGGAACACAAGCAAGGGGAGTGTGAGAGGGAGAAGCAGGCTTCCCACTGAGCAGGCAGCCTGATACGGGGCTCGATCGCAGGACCCCGGGATCATGACCTGAGCCGAAGGCAGATGCCTAACAGCTGAGCCACCCAGGCGCCCCTGTTTTATGGCAACTTCTAAAAGGCCAAAAAAGGAATTTCTGGTCTAACTGCAGGTGGGGCCTGAGAATATAAGAACGATAAGCACTGGTTACTTAAAAGCCTAGATTACCATCGATAAGGTGTAAGGAGAGAACCACCTTGGGCATATGGTAGTGCCCTTAACTGAGATAGGAAACTCAGACGGAGGACTGATTAGAGTGGGAAATAAACATAGGAAGAACTCAGTTTGGGAAATGTTGATTTTACAGTGGATATGGGGCATGGAGGTAAAGAAATCTTGTGGGCAGCTAAATTTAGGAATTAAAATCTCAGGAAGAAGGTTGAAAGTAGTGAGCAAGATCAGGGTATGCAATCATTTTCTGTAAGGGGCGAGACAGTAAATACCTTAGGCTTTGCAGGCCATACGATCTATTACAACTACTCAATACTGCCTTTACAGCATGAATGCAGCCATAAACAACAGCTAACAAATGAGTGTGTCTGTTCTAATAAAACTTTATTTACAAAAACAGAGGTCAGATTGTATTTATTTAGTCACAGTTTGCCAACCTGAATTAGATGACAGTGAAGCCCTGGGATTGGATAAGATCACCCAGGAAGAACATATAAATGTAAGGCAAGTTAGTATGAAATGAATTTGAAAACACGTAGTTCTCAATTTCTATTCAGTTCAGTAAGGATATATTTTTACTTTTTTTCCTTGTTATGTGAAACAATAGCTAGCATAGGGATGTACATATATGGTTGTAAGAAGTCCAAGAAAAGTTACTAACCTAAAAGGAAAAGGAAATTTAAGTTATAAGTAAAAATAATGAACTTATATTTTATTTTACCAGTGATACTGTTTTTCCAAACATTTTTTAAAAGTCCAATAATCACATGAAATATACTGAATTATTAAATACATTTTATTATCAATTGTTGCTAAAGTGAAGTTAGTTTTAATTTTTCCAAAAGAATATGAACCCTGGGATGAATTATTTCTACCCATGAAATGGATGAACTATTTCAATATTAAAGAGAAGGCAGAGAAGGCAGAGCAAGAGAAAATAAAATGATTAGACTATATAAGGGCAAACAGCATTCATAACACTTAAAGTGTGTCTGCTTATTTCTATAGTTAATCCATATAACTATAAATAGCTTTATAACTATCTTAAACACATACTCCATTGCGGAAGGACTAAATAAATGTTGTTTCTGTTTAAATAAAACTCATCAAAACATTCAAATATGCCTTGGGTGCTATGTTTATGCCAGGGATTAAATGACCAGTATTTACAGCGCAAAAATTAAGCACAGCTCCTACTTAGAGGTGTAAGTCAGGATTTGTTTACTTGGGGCCCTATAGATAGATATCGAAGGGTCCTTGGCCAACTTTGGGAGGGTCTATAGAAAGCCTGCAATTATATGCAAAGCTTTCTGTGCATGTGTCCTTCAGAGACAGTCCAGAATGGCCATTAAATTCCTGAAGGAGTCTATTACTTCTCCAAAGCTAAACCAGGATCTGTAAACAGGTCTCTTTAAAGCACATTTATCTTACTTTAAAAGCCTAATTTTTTTTTAACTTCCTATTTTTGAAAAGAATAAAAGACCTGATTATTAGTCCAAATTAGGCAAGTGAGTTTTTGTGTCTCTGCCTCAGACCACTGGCATTAGACCCAAACTCAAAATTGTGTCCATTAGTGAGAAGCCAAGTTTCTTTCCCACTATTCACCCAGAGAAACTCACCCTTAACTTAGAATTTTTAAACAGCTCATTGTTTCCAGGGATCTGAAGCACCTTTTTATAAAGCTCAAAGACAGAAATCAATAAATATCCCAAGAGCTGAGTACTTCTGTGATGCTGGGCTATTAATTAGTATAGTTTATCTTTAAATTAATCTGTAGAGTTAATTCTATGTAATAGGTGAAAGAACATAGCAGTACCAGAATCTTTTTGTTACAGGTTGATTTTTTTTTAAGGTAAATTACAGCAAGTTGATGGCAAAATTAAAGTAAGAATTGAAAATCCTGCTATTCCATTCATAGGCTATAATCCATCTCTTACAAATGAAAAACATTTTAGTGTGTCTTGGGAAAGTAACCTATTCTTTCCAGAACAAATAAATTTCTCTCAAGGATTAGATTTTTCAGAGACTCTATAGCATTTACAAAAGGCTTTTGATACACCTCCTTGCTAATTTAATTTTCTGCCTTTTCTCTGTTAATAGCTAAGATCAATTTGGAATAACTCTTCCCTATTATTGAAAATCAGTAAGCAGGAGTGCCGTTAATGCTTTCAGGCCACTATTGTACAAACGGTTACTCCTTCAAAGTGTAAAAGATGGTCCAAATCAAGTTGACCTTTCTAAGACAGGAAGTAGCAAAGGCCCTGAATTTCAAAAGTGGTCTTCTGTCCACCTAAAACTGTCCAACAAACATTATCTTTGATGACCACAGAACCAACATTTCCTCGGCTCACCTGACATGAGGGCCCATAAAATTACATGCAGGCTCCACAGTAGCTTCCTTGCTGCCTAAAAGAATACTTTGATTCACACATGTTCCAATTTTTATCTATTTTGCATAAATGAAGCAGACTTGTAGGAAAGACAGGATTCATTATCATGTAAAATACAGCCATTAGTGGAAAATCGATATCCCCAGACATAACAAGATCAGACTCTGGCTTTTGGGCTGAAGCTCGGAGTTAAGAGGTAAGACGCATCCAAAAAAGCAAGCCTTCCTTCGGAAAGAGTTATTCACAGGGGTAAATTAAATAACATTACCAAAAAAGGATGCCACAACAAGCCACTGCTTGAGTCTACCATCAAAGCAGAACCATCTACCCAACTGACCCTTAGTATTAATGTCAGTGTGCAGGTAACTCTTCAATGTGTATGTGCTTCTCTCTCCAAATCTTTTGTAAGCTCTATCTTATGGGTGGAAAACTTGACAGGACTCACTTGCCTCAAATGCCCATCATATTAACACACAGGAGATGTGTTAGCGTGTTCCCAATCAGGTGCTACAACCAGGAAGCAAACACTGGCTAATGACAGAAATACAGAGTTTAAAATACGATGGATTCTACAGCAAGGCGAGGTGACAGTCAGGCCCGCTTCCAGGCAGTGATGATGAAATGGTCTCAAAGACGAGCAAGAGGGGAAGATCTGGAGAAGGAAACAGATCCAGAACATTTGGGTGCTCTCTGAAGGCCAGGCACTGCTCTGGGCACTGAGCATACAAGGTGAACAAAACAGATGTAGTCTCAGCTTACTTCCCTGGACGTGAAGACTGACCAAAGACTAACACGAAAGCATCAGACGGGGGAAGTAAATTAAAAAGGTCAAGGATAAAGAAGTGAGAGTGTCTTGAGGGCTTCCTGAGCCATGGCTGCTTGAGGAAGTCCTTTTTCAGGAGGTAACATTTAAGTTGAGATCTGCAGACAAGAAGGAACCACCCTCTATCCTTTCAACCTGTAAGAACTATCTTTGATGGGAAAATTGGAGAGATGTGATTTAGTTTCACAATCCTGCAGTTTTCACCATTTTTTGTGTGTTTGAGGCATACATAATTTTTAAATATTAGAATATTCATTGGGTTATATAAAAAGATTATAAGACAAAGCAATTTGAAATCAGTAAAAAACAAATTGATCCTATCACTCCTGACAACTCAACTCACAACGCCTCAGTTATCCGTAATAGCACCCACACCCATCCCCAGTGCCACTGCTTGGCATCGGTTCTGAGTAGCTATTTGCAACCTATATACCTATATACCACACTCACACATTCAAGAGGCAAATGTCTCCAGTTAAAGGAAACACGAGATCTTTTTCAGCAGAGGCTCAAGAACACACTCAACTAAAAATTAAACTTCCCTTGTCATCAGCAAACATAACCTGTTTGGCTTAATAATTGCCTAACAATACCTGAAATTATAAGTACACATTTGATAGACTATATAGATTCAAATATGGGAAAACGAATTTCAAACATCAATGTTTGGCCACGTGCCTTCATGCTATGGGGCATTTACGGGACAATGGCAAAACACTGTGTAAATGAAATGGCAAACCCTGGTTTACCACGCTAGAGTTTCTTTATTTTCTGGCTGTCCCACCAGGAAATAATCACTTTCACAAAATTCTCAACCTTGTGGCCATTTCCCTACATTATAGGAAAGAGTTTTAATTTCTTGTCTTTCCCCCCGTTTTCTGATTCTTCATGGTTAAAACCCCCAGAGATAGGCTATCAGCATAACTTGCCTGGCGTCTGTGGACATGCGTGAGGCACACAAAGAAGGAAGGGCCCTGGCACGACCGAGCAACGTGTCAACATCACTAGAAACTCTGGTTGTTCCCAGAAGTCCACCACGTGTTAAAAATTTGGATGTAGTGCCAGCTGGCTGTGACACCTGTCACTCCACTGATGACCAGCATTGATTTGCTGAACCCAGACGGCCTCTGAAACACAGGCTACAGAAGAATGACCTTCCTAATCAGCTTCCTAGAGGAGTGTACAATTAGTTTTCAAAGACAGGGAAGAAGGGTGGGATTAAAGAATGTGAAGCTGATTATATTGAAGGAATGTCAAGAAGACTTTGGAGGACTTCATGAAAGCTGTTTAGAAAATATAACAAATAATCTTAACATAATGGTTAGAATCCAAACAACCAACTCCCTCTTCTTCAAACAGGCCCGGTAGTGTGCCTTCCATGCCAGGCAGTTTGAGTTTCTGCTGAAGACAAGATCTCAACCTCATAGCAGCAATGTCCACAATAGTCAAACTTATATAAAGCAGCTGAGATGTCCTTCAACAGACAAATGGATAAAGAAGATGTGGTTCATATATACAATGGAATATTAGCCATCAGAAAGGATGAATACCCACCATTTGCATCGACATGGATGGAACAGGAGGGGATTACGCTAAGTGAAATAAGTCAAGCAGAGAAAGACAATTATCATATGGTTTCACTCATATGTGGAACATAAGGAAGAGCACGGAGGACCACAGAGGAAGGGAGGGAAAACTGAATGGGAAGAAATCAGAGAGGGAGACAAACAATGAGAGACTCTGGACTCTGGAAAACAAACTGAGGGTTACAGAGGGAGGGGCGGTGGGGAGGTGGGTTAACCGAGTGATGGGTATTAAGGAGGACACGTGCTGCGATGAGCACTCGGTGTTATACACAACTAATGAACCGTTGAACACTACATCAAAAACTAGTGATGTACTATATGTTGGCTAACTGAACATAAAAAAAAAAAAAAAAAAAAAGATCTCAACCTCTCAACCTTAGTGCTCCAAAATTTAGCTCTTAGAATCTCCTCACTTTTGCCAAGTGAGCCATGCACTCATGAAATGAACAGCAACTCTCTTGAAGCGTAAGGGGAGAAACCCTAGAACATGGACATGCCACCAGGAAAACAAATGTGACCAGCAGTGAACAGTAACCACAGTGAACAGCTTTACATGCTTTCCTTTCTAGTTCCAAGAACCCTCCTCCGAAGAGGCTCTCACCGCTGCTGCCAGGAGAGAGGAAACAGGGGAGATTGAAAGGAATAGTATTTTAGAGACTTCTCCCAAAGCTCCGGAGGGAGACTGGGGCCCCCTGGGAGCTACAGACCCAGCAGGAGCACCCAGCTGCTCTCCGGAGCAGGTGGCAAAGGTCCCAGTTCCTAAACTCAAGGTGTGTCCTCAATGGTTCTGAATTTTCTAAGGAAACTCTGGCAACTGGTAGCTGAGCTAATCATCTGAAATCTTTTCACAGAAAACTGTAGACCACTGAAACTGGAAAAAACTTTATTTTTCATGAAAAAATAGTCCTCATTTCAACTATTCATTCTTTTGTTTCCTCTTTCCTTCCTTTTTAAATATCAACTAGTTACTTTCAAAAGAAAAAAAAGTCTTGATATACAGAAGATGATGGAAGTCAAGTGAATGTCTGCCAATTTCAAAACCCTCACTTACCTCTATTTAAATGAACAAACACAACGATACTATAAACAAAAACTTTAGTCCTTAAGAAGTTCAAGAACTCACCTTGGGTTACCCAGCTGCTAGGAGTAAATAATGAAACTAGCATCTAGGTCATCTGACTCCCCAGCCAGTTCTACCATGCTAAGATCAGATAGCGAATAGGAAACTGATATTTAAAATTCCAGGGGCACCTAGGTGGCTCAGTCGGTTAAGCATCTTAGTTTTGGCTCAGGTCATGATCTCATGGGTCACGAGATCGAGCCCTATGGCAGGTTTGGCACTCAGTGGGGAGTCTGCTTGAGATTCTCTCTGTCCCTCTCCCTCTGCCCCTCTCCCTACTCACATGGGCATGCGCGCTCTCTCTCTCAAATAAATAAATAAATAAGATAAAATAAAATTCCAGATGGTGACATTCTAACCATTAGATACATTTTAAATCACTTAAAAATCAGCTAACCTTAAAAAAATTTGGAAGAAAATAAGAATACCCACACCCATGTATCAACAAAAAGCAAAATTTAGAATTATGCATGACTTATATAGCCTAGCTATGCAAAGAGCTGTCATATATTCTTTTTCTTTTTAAGATTTATTTATTTGAGAGAGAGAAAGTGAGAGAAAGAGGATAAGCACAGGGGGAGAGTCAGAGGGAGATGGAGAAACAGGCTCCCCACTGAGCAGGGAGCCCCATGCAGGACTGGATCCCAGGACCCTGAGATCATGACCTGAGCCGAAGGCAGCTGCTTAACCAACTGAGCCATCCAGGTGCCCCAGAGAGGTTTCATATCTTCTTAAAATACCACCAACTAGACAAAATTATTCCAAAGTGAAGGAAGTATCCCCAAAAGGGAACACACTTGTGTTACCTGCCCCTTGGGTAGAAAAACCCATGCTCTGGGATCCCTGCACTATGAGGCAACATTACAGGGTTGAGATCAACAGGGCCAGCACATCTTTCAAGAGTGAGCTGACAGATTTGGTGTCAACAAGGGGTTATCACTGAAGCTTTGATTCCATCCAGCCTGATGTTCTAATTTTAGTTACACTTCATTTAGGTTCATCTGAAAAGTGGCACAAAAAAACCCCGAAAGGAATGGAAGTTAACCATATGCTGAAATTTTCCTTTCACACTTGGAAGCACAGCAAATGCACTTCTTCAGGCTTCTGAAGTAACCCTGTAGCATCATTGATTTTTGAGTCTTACAAAAGCTCTCCGTATTGTGCCTGCACCACAGACTTACGCTGCTATAACTCCTGTCAGACATCATCTCAGCTTTATGAATAAATAAAACTATGCGCTAGGGAAACATTGATTTAAAAGGAAAAATCAATACCCATCTAGCATGTGATAGACTTGAGCTTTAAGGCTACTTATGCCCAAAGTACAATGCAATACTGAGTGTGAAACCATACTTTCTGCACCATAACAAAAGGTAAGCGAGGGTATGGGAAATTGGCAGGCAAATGGTTGCCTGCCATGGTTCTTACGATATCACGATTCCCCTTTTCCTTTACAAAGTAGCTAGCAGATACTTCCAAAAGGAAAGAGGAAGGAGAAGAGAATAAAAGAGGTGGATGACCCAATGGTACCAAGATCTTGATAATTTGTGGATATGGATTGTGAATATATGAGAACTCACTATATAATTAATTCTCCTATGTATGCAAAATTTTGCATAAGAATTTGAAAAGTATGTATGTGTGCTTGGAGAAAACTCTATAAAGCTCATATCAGCCAAGATGCTGACAATGGTTCTCTTTGGGTAAGAGCCTCTTGCAGAAGTCTTTTCCTTCCTGGGGGGTTTTGCATTTTCCAATTTTCTGTAGTGAATATGTATATTGCTTGTAGAACTCAGGAGACACACACACAATAAATGTAGCTAAGGACAGCAAAAAAAGAAAAAGATCAGCGTGACTGCCAAGTATTTTGTTGACTACTGGCCCAGAGAAAGCCAAGATCCGCAACGTAACACATACTTATATTCAGCTCTTTCCTACTGCTCTTGGACATTTTTCAGGGCAGAAGCAGGCTGCTATTAAAACTGACTGATTTAAAAAATAAAGCTAATAGCTTATGCTGCAATTAACCTCATCTTTGTGAGCCAAAGATCAAACAAGAGATAAAAGCTGGCTAAAGTCACTATTTCCTCAGCCCTGCACTCACCCGACAAGCTAAATCTATTTTCACAGTGGAGGCAGTTGTTCAAAGTCCTGACAGGCCTGTGGTAACCCCTGATTACAAAGCCACTCCAGAAAGCCAAGGCTTTTGCTTTCCTGCTCACGATTGGTTGGAATTAATAATGAATCCCATTCTTTTTCTCTAGCTCCTCAGAGATGCAGTCTTTCGCTAACTGTGTTAACTGTGGTCTCTCAAGAATACACTCAATGTGTTGATTTGGATTAGGGGCTCATGTCTCACCAGATAGTTACTGATGCCGTTCCTTCTCATTGCTTGTCTTTCTGATAAGTGGAAAGAACAACTCTGGAAATTTAAAACACACTTCCAAGTCAAAGGCACATTAGAAGCCTGAAAATGGGTTAGGGTAATTTAAATTTTGAACCTCAAATTTAAGCACAGTGAAAAGTAACCACCACCATCATCAATGTTGGTGAGAATATTGGCTGAATCTACTTTCAAGGTGGAAATGACACATAATTAAAAGTTCCAAAAGTATCTATAGGAGGGTCAGACATATAAGTGGATAATTAAATACAGCATGATGAGGACACAACTTAAGAACTGTGGAAGCCCAGTCATATTGGGGGATCAGGAGGGCTTCTCGGAGGACACAGAAATCGAGGTGGATCTGGAAAGAGACACTGGAATTTATCAAAAGAAAAGGGGCAAGGGCATTCTCAGAAGGGAGAACAGCATGCACAAAGGCATGTGTGCCCGAAAGCACACTGTGTGTTGGGATATCCTGAGAAACTCAGTGTAAATGAAGCAGAGGTGCCAATGTGGGGAAAGGTAGGCAGTGCACAGGAAGGGTGCACCGGGCCAATCGTGGAGGTCCACGCCGAAGTGTTTGCATCTGTTCTCAAGGTTGAAGGGCCCACAGAAGTCACTGAGCAGGAAACCACGTTATAAACCTGGGAGCAAGGAATCTAGAATGCGTAGAGTCTGTTGGAAGAGAGCTATATTAGCTCTGGCGACAGACTGATGCCGAGTCATGAGGGCCAGAGCTAATGTAGTGACAGTAGGAGGCAGAGGAGAGACTGGAAAGATGTTTACAATGAACATTTATAGCAGCTGGCAGTTCATTTTTGGCCTCATCAAGCCCCAGGCACTGTTCTTGGAATTTTCATATATGATCTTAAATCCGGAATCTGGTGTGGACTGTATGCAGAGAGAGAAGCAACGTCAGGTCAGAGATTTCTAGCTTGAGTCATGGGGTTGACAGTGATGCCTTTAATTGAAATATTGATTCCAGGAGAAGGAATCCATTGTAAGTAGAAGGCAAGGTGGCAGGAGGAAAATGTTTCATTGAAACCATATTAATTTTGAGAGCTGCTTGGGATAGACAAGTAAAGAGAACCAAAACATTGGGGTCAGGAATTTGGCAGAGAGCACACTGGAAATTTGGCAGAAAAAAAAATTCCTCAGTTAAATTTAAGCAATCAGCCACGTACAAAAAAGAGTAGTACACAATACAGTGCTTTCCAAAAACTCAAGACTGTGATTCCACTACCGAAACATCCGAGGCCTATTCTAGAATATAGAGATTCTTGAGTTAAATCTTAATTTCCCCTAACTAGAAAATGCTCTACATTGCAGGCCCACAAATAAAATGGGTAAGGCAAGCAGCTATTGGAAATGGAAGTACATTAGAGAAAATATTTAATCCCCAAATCGAGATTCTTGTCAAATGTTGGGAGATCAGAGGAAGGCATTTTTGGTGTGCGGATAATCAAAGCTCTTAATGCGCTGATTCTTTAGACGAAGTTAACTAACAAAAGGCAGGCTGTTTTCCAGGATCTGTAGTTATATTTAGAAAGACCTCAGAGGGTAACCAAAGTGACCCTGAAATCGCTCCCTGTTCTCATAAGAGGAAGGGGTTACTCTGAAAGAGAAAGAGATTCTCAGCAACTTAAAAGAAAGATTTAATTAAAAGACAGTGGCCTATTTTACAAGATTCGTTCTGTAAAGAGATTGGGAACATTCAAGCCAGATGTATGCCTTTCTTTCTAGTCCCGTAAAGGAACTGGATAATGATGTATAATGGATAGGGTCACAGTCAGGTCACAGTGTTCGAGGTTGGTAAATCTTTTAAATGGGTGAACATCGCACTTCCCAGTCCAGGATTCATTATAAAAATTGATAAGCTAACTGCTACAATTAAATATCAAATGTCTTTGTGTTAACTTGTCCTTCACTTAGGTTGGATGATTTTTTTCTGGATTCGGTTCTATTCGAAGATGACCCAAGATCATTAAGGAAATTTGATACAACTTTATCATTAGCATATATGAGATTCCTAACACCACTAATACCAGTAAACACAAGCCTACAATTTCATTTGTGGTGGTGGTGATAGTGGTAAACACTACAGTATCCTATTAATCTAACAAATCCGTTAATGATGATCCCTATCTCAAAGATGAGAAGAGGAAACTGAGAGGATGGGCATTTTGCCGAGTCTCTCTTTGGCACTAGAAGGCAGAGCCACGGTAGCGCTCATCACCGAAAGGAAAGGCCATACTATAGAAAGCATAACCATTGTGTCTCACGATCTCTATGGCAAAAACCCATGGTGCTAAATTTGAAACTGCACAAGTTAATACTCTTGAGATTTTTCAACTTCAAAGCTGTGTCTGCCGTCCTACAATGCAGAGTCCCCAAATAATCTCTCGATGCCTGTACAAAGTTAAGCTAAAAGCAAGCTTGAATAAGCGAGAACGTAGAATATATCAGATACATGAATACCTTGAAATCGCTCTTTCCCAGCTCTGAAGTTACACCCAACTGCTGAAATAAATGACCTGGTGTTTTCTGGAAAGGAAACAAAAGAAGAAATAATGTCAAAACTCTGAACTGAAGGAAAATTACAATAACTAAGGGTAAAATAATTACTTTTTCATTTACTTATTAAAGTTTTGAACAATAAGAAAAGCAATGGACGACGATTTAACCTTTAGTATTTTAATACTCTAAAAAATAATGTTGAAAACAAAGGTTAAAACATGCTCTTAAAGTATTCACAGACCTACATATTTATCCTAAATTTTATATACATAGAAAAGTGAAAAAGACATTAATCGCATGTGCTACCAATGATGAATAACTTGCCCCTGCTGTTTTAGACTCACTGCTTCATTCTACCACTCTCTCTCAGACACTGACAGCGACTGTGGGTTAGTACCGCACACCTCACACATAGACCTTTTGAATTCTGCAAGGTACCAAGGATTAAAACAAAAAGGGTTGATGTCCCAAGAAGATGACAGCCTTATCAGAACAAAGATGGCTCGAACAAAGTGGTAAGAACCGTGTGATAAGTATTATAATATATTTAGCCATATTATTTTGTTTTCATCTTGAAACATGTTATATTTTTGTTAGCATGGTTTCTTACCTTAAAATAAAAACTGTATTACTTATAAAGATCACTTCCTCTAAGAGGAAGCGTGATGCAAGTTTGAGGAATATAATCTCAAATCTGAAATTCTGTTTTTGTTGACTATGAATCTAGGAAGGCAACTTAAATTATGCTAAGTGGAAGTAAAAAGCAGGGGTCATGAAAGAATGGCCCAACAACTAGACTGAATATTCTCAGAAACAGTATCTACTGAGGTAAACCAATGTAAGTTTTTTTCTTTTTTGGTAAAGTTTAAAAGAGAAAAGAAAGCCATTCTTAGGGGGAAAAAAAAGAAAAGAAAAGCAATGCTAGAAAGACCAAAAAAAAAAAAAGTAAAATTGACAATAAGCAAAGTGGTAGTCCCTCCATGACCTGCCATGTCAGACTCCAGCGGCCAACAAGACAAGAGCTCCCCAACCCCTACTGCACCTCATGGGGCCTCCACCCAAATGGTCTAAGAGCCTGAATATAAGGTCCAAGAAAAAAGCGCAGCAAAAGGCAAGGAAGAGTTACGCACTGGGGAAGCAGGAAAAGGGTAATGATCACATTTACCAGCCTTCAACAAAGAAAAGCAATGGAAATTCTTTCCTCTTTGCCTTTTGCTGGGAAATTCCCCATTCTGAACCACTAAGCATTACAGTTCAGCAATATTATGGGTTTTGGTAGGTTTCCTGAAAACTTATCATTTATCAAACCAGGAAGGTGCGTTTCAAGCTCTAATCAACTGCCTCAGAAACAAGCGTTGGGAATAGCACCTGTTCAAAAATGGAGAACTGTTCTGAGCCACTGCTAAATCCGTCTAATAAGCCTTATTGATAAACATCTGTGTTATCTAAAAGCAAAGATCAGAAGGCCCAGTTCAAGAGACCAAGTTACCAATATATATGATAGAGACACAGGTAACAACAGACGGATGTACAGGTTATGAACAGAGTACAGAAAAGAGCATGAGGGCTCCATACGTAGGACTCTCCACAGCTCTTGGGATAAAACCCAAGCCACCTGGCGTGGTGTGACAAGCTCCGTCATGGCACCTGCTGCCATGCCCAGCGTCCTAGCTCAGCATCTGTCTCATCTTCCTTGGCTCCACCCGCAGTTCTCCATGCCTCTGCCACAGTTTGTTTATTGCTGTTTTTTAAAGAGGCTAAACAACTAATCTAGAAATGAATATCCATGAAAGCACTGGTTTTTAAACTGGAAACCATCTGTAATGTGCTTATTAAGAGTAAATGGATCCTGGTACCTGGCAGGTGGGTCCTCCAACCTAGACCCACAGCCTGTCACATCCTTCTCAATCTTGCTCTTCTTTTCTTTAGAGTCCAGTGGAGAAATAACCTATAAAAGGCAGTGCAAAGTATAGAGCACCAGAATTCGGGGCTGGATCATTCTTTGTTTTGAGGGGTTGGTGTTCCTCCACCCTTCAGCTGTGACAACCAAAAAGGTCTCTGGACTTTGGCAAATGTCCCCTGAATGACAAAATCACTTCCCAGTTGAGAATCATTGGTCTCAAATGAATGATGAAGCATAGTAATATTTATATCCTAACTTCCATACTATGCAGAAAGACAACAATTTGGATGGGGACCATCAGAAAGGACACAGGTGGGGGAGGAAAGCACATATATTGAGCACCCTCTGTATTCTCAGCCCTATTTGAGGTCAGTCATCTTATCGAATACTCACAAAACACACTCTGGTTTTGCTTCCTAAACCAGAGCTTGCTCAAAACCTTGGGGGGCAAGGATTTATGCTGGCAATGTTATTAAAAGCAAAACTTTTCAGAATGAAATTAAAATAAATATTTCTAGAACTTTGCACACTGATATGCTTTTCCTTCACTTGTAACAGACCAACTGCCTAACTTCTCATCCTTGAGAATGGGCAGCACTACACATTCCCACGGAGAGTGCCTCCATTTGTGGCTTCATAGGGTATCTCCTCTACCAACTTAAAGCCATGTGGTTGTTTTCGGAACTGTAGGCCCAAATGGCATCATATGCTTGGCCAAAAATATCCTCTTTCCTAAATGCATGACGAAGTAGGCATAGTTCGCCTGTGGAATTGTCAAATGCTACTTCATTACAGCTCTTTGTCAGTGTCCCAAGTGAGGACAGCACACTCTGTAGCCCAGAGCAGGTGGGTTGGTTAAAGGCTGACTTAACTACTGACCTCCCCAAGAGTGTTTAATGAGAGAGGACAGGAATTCTTGGACAGAACTGCATGTTGGTCATTTTCCCTCCTGATCCCACAAGGGCCTAGCAGGCTCAACAATCTCTATGACATTCAGCACAGTCAGGTCCAAAAGGGTCCCCAAACAGGGGTCTTCTATAGCCTTGTCTATTCAGAAAGGATGATACTGGCTTTTAAAATATATATATGTTGATATGTAGTTTTTGTTATAATTAGCTTTTTCGGATCCTGTTCGAATATAATCACATCTTCCACTCTAATACATCTAATATCTAATAGCTGTTCAAAGGCTTCATTTAAGGATCGTTTCCATGTGCTGGACACTAATACCTAGTGTTGTTTCCGTACTGACCAAGACAGACAAAATTCCCAGCCCTCACTGGAGCTTTCTGGTAGGGGTAGGAGACACACCAGCCATCTGGCAAAAACAGTTACGATAATTATTGAACAACTGAAGCTAGTTTGGGCCATGGGTACAGTCATGCTAGCCCCTCCAGGTGACCATCATGATGGCACCGTGGGTAGAATCAGAGAATGCCCAGTGCTCCCATAGCTTCTGCAGGGAGGACCCCAGACATGGGCCCACATGCAGACGTGTGGGTGAATCCAACAGAAGGAATGTCAGAAGCAAGGTTATCAGCTGCAAGTAAGGAGAGGGAAGAAAACGGTGAAGGTCTCATAGAAGAGCAGAAAGTAGGAAGAAGTCCTCTGGGAGAGGGAAACTGTGGATGGACAAGGAAACCAGCAGTCTTAGATTTAAAAAAAATGAGACCTATTAGCATAGGGTTGTGTGTTCCTCCAGGATCATCAGCAGCACAGGTGAAGATGTGGGACAGGTAGAACGATGAGGTATGCAGGTGAGGACAACGAGGAAAGAGAGAAAGAAGAAAAGAACTTGAGGGTGTAAGCAAAGCAGTGTTTGGAGAGAAAGGAGAGAGAGAATGGAATCTAAGCTGGGTAACTGGGAAAGGAGAACTGGCGGGAGTGACAGTGGAAATTAGTAAGATCAATGGATTGTACGTCCTGGCAGAGCCCAAAAATGATTGAAAGTAAGGTGTGGGGTGCAGGTGAACAGAAAGAGGCGGTGATTGGCAAACAGGATGCTCGGAGGGAGAGTGGGTTAAACCCTCACTATTCCAAGTGTGGTCCCTGGACCACTAGTAGCATCAACACCTGGGGACCTGTGTGAAATGCAGAATCTCAGATCTAAGGAATCAAAATCTACATTTTACCAGGTGACTCATGTGCACATGAAATTTGAGGGAGAACTGGCTTATGTCTGAGCCTGACCAGAAGCCACAGCACCAGATAAAAAGGTGCTACTGAATCAGTTTCTGAGGTTAGGGACTTCCCTGGGGCTCTGCTTCCTCTCCTCCACCTTAAACGGCTCATTTTGGCTTCCTGGGTGTCCATCCAGCTGCCTCATGCCCTTGCTCCGTCCTGCCCTGCAGCCTTAAAGTATTGCTGGCAGGCTTTAGGTTGCATTTACCAAAGAATGCTGCCCCTCCAAGTGCCTCATTCACATTCTCACCCTTTCTGTATCAGATGGAATCCTCTTGCTTCCTGAGACCAAGTTCCAGCTAGCGCCCTCTGCTCTCCCTGGCCTGCGAGGTGGCAAGCTGATACTTAGTGCCCTCCATCCAGCCTGAATAATTCCATGTGCCTACACAGATCGATTACTAGGCACTGATGCAAAAGATACGGTATTGAAAAAATGTATAATATGGCTTTTCAAAGGTTTAGCTTCCTGCTTTCATAATTACTCAGGATTTTGTATCTCCTTTAATATGAGCAGACTGCCTTCACTCTTTATAGTTAATTTCATAAAACAAAGAAAACAACAGCTGTACACGACATCACAGAATGAAAGATGAGGTTGAGCCTAATTAATGTAGGCTCTGCTTCAATAACGGCTTTATTCCTAATAAACAGTGTGACATTTTCATTAACCCAGATACAAACTCCCGTACAAATACGCACAGGTGAAATAATACAAAAATTCCAAATTTAGAATCTCTCACTCTTCTCTTTCAAGACCCAAATGATTCCAGATGCTGTCACTTCTAATAGTTTTATAATTACTAAAAATTACCGGTTATGAGTCCTACGATTTGCAGACGCTGTGCTACACATCCCACACATCCTCATCTCATGTAACCCTCACGAGAATTCCACGGGTCTGCACTATTGTTATGCTGGTTCTACAGATGGGAAAGCTGAGACTTGGAAAGGTTAAGTAACACAGTCAGTGAGTAGCTGAGCCAAGTTTCAAACCCAAGTTTGATCCAAAGCGGGGCCTCACTGACACATACCGTTTCCGATTGGATTAACGTACAGCTGTCACCTCAGAGTGTGGCCATACAGTTCTCTTTACATCTCCGCATCCCAAAACATATGCACAGTTACTACTAAATATTATACGTGCCTATATGAATCAAGAAGGTATGAACTGATGCTCTTTAATCTCATTATCAGTAAATACTTGATACACACACTCTTGGTTAGATGGGCCCCTTTTCTACATCTGTGATAATTCTTTTAGCTGTTTCCCAGCTAGAAAAAATGAACAAACTGAGCCAATCTAGCACCACTCTGATAAATTCCGACACGGTTATAACAAACCTAATCATCACTGTGGGTACCTGAATGCAGTCTCTGCTGGTGGGTAGCCTGGCCTTGAGGAACAGAATCTGTTCTGCTGTCAGGAGAAAGTGCTGGCAATGGCCACTCGTCTGACCCCTTCCTCCACTAAAGCAGCAGAGACCTCAGGTCTGTTTAGCAAGCACACAGAAAAAAAAAGAACCGATTCCAAACCTTCCTGTGTGAATTAATTACCATGAGACTTTGGACACACCAGCTTCCTTCTCTGAATCACTCAACCGCCTACAATTCAGAGGTACCAATGTCTGGCCCTGCCTGCCCTGCTTCCCGAGGACAGCATGAAGAAGACCTGACGGGCCTAAGGCCCTGGGATGGGAAGAGCTGAGGTTAATGAAACTGTGTCCACACACTCACACTGAGCAATACAAAATCAGGACAGGACACTTGCACATGGTAATCAGAGTTAGGCAAGTGAGGCCAATAAAATATATTTTTTAAAGATTTTATTTATTTATTTGACAGACAGCAGGAGAGAGAGAGAGAGAGAGAGAGAGAACGAGCACATGCAGGGGGAGCAGCAGAGGGAGAGGGAGAAGCAGGCTCCCCACTGAGCAGGGAGGCTGATGTGGGGCTCGATCCCAGGACCCCGGGGGGAGGATGACCTGAGCCGAAGGCAACCACTTAACCAACTGAGCCACCCAGGCGCCCCTAAATATTTCTTTTGAAGTTAGTAGAGCCAAAATAAACAACAATAACAACAAAGGAAGCCTCAGAAACTGATCTTCCCATTCCCAAATCCCCATCGGTAAAACAGAAACAGAAACATCTTTGAGTAAAAATTACAGAACCATCTTTCCAGATTACCAGATTTTAAAAGGAACAAAAGCTGGGGCGCCTGGGTGGCACAACGGTTAAGCGTCTGCCTTCGGCTCAGGGCGTGATCCCGGCGTTATGGGATCAAGCCCCACATCAGGCTCCTCTGCTATGAGCCTGCTTCTTCCTCTCCCACTCCCCCTGCTTCTGTTCCCTCTCTCGCTGGCTGTCTCTATCTCTGTCGAATAAATAAATAAATAATCTTAAAAAAAAAAAGGAACAAAAGCTGTACAGAAATAAATATCCTGAGGCCCATGCTAAATACATAACCTTTTTATTTTAATATGTCCTGTATCTGAATATTTATCACTCAATATTTATTACTGTCTCTAGGCATATTTCTCCATCTGTCTCAGGTTGTCAAGTCTGATAAGGCAAGGGCCAAACCTATTTAGTTCTTTTTGTAAAGCATGTGAAATTGTTATGCATAATTAGGCACTTAAAGGGTTTTTGATGAAGATGATTATGAAGACTGAGAACAGTTAATACCATAGCAGGCATGTTTCCTGAACCCTTCCTGTCTTTCTGAAATGTCAGATGATCACACCCATAGACTTGTAGAGCTAATGGGCTCGGGATGGTGCAGAGCTAGCGAAACAACATGCGGTCTGTGGCCCGGTAGCAGCCTCCCGCCGGAAGCTCGTTAGAAAGGCAAAGCTCGGGCCCCACCCCAGACCTACTAAAGGAGAACCTGCAGTTTCACAGGATGCTCGGGGAGTGTGCATGCACATTAAAGTCTGAGAAGCACAGCCCAAAGAACCACGTAGAGAGCTGAACGTCCTTCATGTCACAGATGGGGAAGTACGACATCCAGAAAGGCTGAGTGACAGACCCTGAACTGGGCCTGGTACCTCCCACCCCAACATTCTACCACCTCTTGCTCCTTCAGGCATATTCCTCCTAAAAGTACTGTTCTGTGTGTCTACGAATACGAACAGTCTACAGTTTCCTGAGAACACAGGTTGTCTTTGTTTGCCATGGGGGCCTTGATTCTTTCAACATTTTTTTCTGAGATTTTATTTATTTGAGAGAGAGTGAGAGAGAGCGTGAGCATGAGTGGGGGGAGGGGCAGAGGGAGAGGGAGCGGCAGGCTCCCCACTGAACAGGGAGCCTGACGAGGGACTCGATCCCAGGATGCTGGGATCATGACCTAAGCCGAACATAGACGCTTAATCCATGGAGCCACTCAGGTGCCCTCTTTCAACACCCTGACACTTACAAGATGCTGGAAACATCTCCTAGAAGCAGACTGGCTCACTGTGGGCTGCCGGACATGAGAGACTACACCATGGTGGTGTGTGAAACTGGACACCACGCTTCTTGGTAGAAATGCGGATCCTGCCCTTCTGCACATTTCAGGTCTAGGGATGCAGCCCAGGCTGCCCATCGTCTTCGCCCTCTATTCCCTACTTCACTAAGTGCTCCTAAGTCCTGGCTGATGGATGGATGGCTCTGCCTTGGAGTTCAGCTGAATGAATATAATTCAAACCCTCAAGGATATGTATCCCAAGGGGGAAAAAAAAACAGAAACATTTGAAAATTTGCAAAAATGTCTTTGAGCTGCCGAGGATCCACTGATTTGTCACTGCCTCTTTCAAGCTATTTCCCTCCACACTTTGCCGGTCCAGCCATATTACATGTTTCCTATATTGGATTAGGAACCTTTAATTTCTAATTATATTAGGGGAATTTTATTATGGGTTTCCCCTTGGACTTCAGCCACAAAAAGTAGTTAGTAAAGAGTGTTCAATATTCAAATTCCATCACTGTTGTGAAACTAATATTTTCCAAAAGGTTGAAAAGTACTGAGACACACTTTAATCAGATCTGTATATGGCAGACATCTGTCTTGACTCACATGAATACCAAATGGCACCCTCCAAAATAAGGTGAAAATATTAATTTCTTCAGGTATGAAAAGATCGGCTCTGTTTTCTCAACAACTCGGAGTTTTTTCCGCACACTTAGAAATCAGAAAAGAGTTTATTGAACACAAAAGAACAGCTGAAGAAGGCATGTTTTAAAAACACAAAAGATTAACTGAATCAATAATTTGAAGTTTAGATGAAAGGTTTGGAAAAGGATGGGAAGATTTTACTGAAAGCAAAACATTTCATTAGTTGGAGACAAGAACCGACTGACCTATGCTGTAGGTACCACTTCCTAAATAAACCTTGAGCGAGACCACCATGTGAAAAACAGTCAGGCTTACCTTAGAAGCATTCTCCTCTCTCTCAAGGCAAAGTCCTTCATAAAAGAATAACATTCCATCATTCGAGGGTACAAAGTACCCCCAGAAAAGACCAGAAAAGATGAAGAAAAAGTACCAAGAGAAGATACTGCTTGCTGAAATGCATATCCCAAGAAGCCTATCACAAACTAGTTGAAATACCGGGTTTTAAGAAACCTTCAGTGCATCTTTGAGGTTGTGTTAAGTCGGTATTTTAAGCACTAAGAACAGGGCCTAGCTTACAGTCAGAGGAATGTAAAATCTACCAACATTAGATGCACATTCCCAAATTCCTGAAAAGCAGCAACTGAATGAAACTATTTAACTGCTGCCTTTTAGATAAAGCATATGACTCCTGTTTGCCCCAGTCCTCACCACTCCCTAGCGTCTCCTAGACACTGCAGCCAGGTACGAGCTGCTCCTGATCACCACAGGGCGCTGCTGTTGTTCTTGGGGTTAGCACAAAGGGATGTGGTTTTACCCACCTCCCTACCAAATCACTGACCTCCTGGGAGGACTCTGAGATCCAGCCCACTTAACTCATTTATGGTACCCACCTGAGCTTGTGACTCTTGTCCTGGATAATGCTAACAAGCTGTTGCTTCTGCCAGGGCCATTCTCTTCTCCCCCTGCTCATCCCCAATTAGAATTCATTTCTTCAAGGCCTTTGCAGCCTTTCTGACCTTATCAGTTAGAATCTACTGCTTCATTATTATGTGTATTAAAATTTTAGAATGAGATCTCTGGACTATGAATCATTTTAGGCCAATGATTGAATCTTCTAATCTTCCTCAACTCAGAGTTTTCACTGCTCACAACAACCAGCTGCAGCTTCTCAACCTTTCTATTGGAGCCATAATCATCACCACCCTACACATACATACATGGGTGTGAAGTGTGAGTGTGTGTGTGTGGCGGGGCACTCTGCTGGGGGGAGGTAGGGAGGAAGGGAGGAGGTAAAAAGGACAAAGAAGGCATTTGGATCTCTTATCCCCACAGGACCTATAAAGAAACACGGTAAGTGATAACGGAGACTGGAAAAGATGAGGGAAAAAAGCCGCTTCATTTTCTTCCAATACTTCTGGAACTCCCCTCCCAGCTTCCACTCTGCAGGTCAGGTCTATGTGACAAGGTAGGATCAAGAGTGAGGAGGAGGAGAAGGAGGTGGAGGAGGCAAGAGACAAGAGAGAGAAACACCCCACTTCTGCTCCTCGTGAGGTCCTTACCCACTCTCCATAATGCCCCACCTCAGAGATAAAGTCTGCAGCTGCTGAAAGACTAGGAAAGAGAAAAGATATCAGAGAATAAGGGGCTGTCAAATCTCCTCACACCAACCTTGCCTGCCATCTCAAGAGCCTTTAAACCTCCTTCACTCCCACGTCTGCTACTCAGCCTCAGTCTTCTCCCTGGCAGCATGAATGCCCCTTCTCACGAGTCAGTCCACTCTTTCTCCATCCCTAAATCCACTCCAAGGAGCCACACCTGGGGCTGGAAGAGCAGCTCCTTGCACACGGGACTCTCACCTTGTTCACCTGGTGTATAACTGTGCCTACCACTGCCTGCCTGGCCCAGGAATCAAGGCCACGTGAATGGAACTGGACCAGTGAAAACTCCTGAACTCAAAAATACTTTTCCTTGTAGAATCATTGCGACAAATGTACTCAGGAAACCTTCTGACACATAGAAAGAAAAATATAGAAACCGTCTGCTAGGGATTTCTTTTTTTTTTTTTTTTCTTTTATATATAGAGAGAGTGTAAGCCCATGAGTGGGGAGAGGGGCAGAGAGAGGGGGAGAGAGAATCTGAGCAGGCTCCATGCCCAGTGCCAAGCCGACGTGAGGCTGGATCTTACGACCCTGAAATCATGACCTCAGCTGAAACCAAGAGTCAGACGCTTAACCGACTAAGCCATCCAGGCACAGGCACCCCTGCTAGGGTATTTAATACTAGAGTTTCTGGGTTCAAATTACTTGGTTGCATGTTATTTCTCATGTACTTGTTTCTTGAGATAAGGTGACAAGTTTTTCATCTGTATAATAAAATCACCTGCAAAAATATTTCAATCTATTACTAAACATACTTCAAAAACAAATATCTTGAAAAGAATTAAGGTCAATATCACAGTTAGGAAAATGGGGATAAGAACTAAGGCGTTTCCCAACAGGGGCAAAGATCTTCCTAACATTTTATAAGTCATGAATGGCTGTATTTTGTAAATGAGCAGATATTTGGGTCTAGTGCAAAGACTAAACCTGAAAAAACATCCATGGTTGGAAGCAAGCCTGCAAAGAGGTGTCTGGGGACACTCACACATTGATAAGCATTCCAAATCATGTGCAGCTTTGACTGCCATTCTTTATCCTTCCTTATTCATATCTAAGTTAGTTCCCAGGCTCCTGACTCATTACATTAAAAGACAAGCTGTTTCAGATGACCTTGTAGGTACAGAATAAAAAGAGCAATTGACAAAAAAAAAAAAAAAAGTACAGTGCAGAGATGTTGCTAGTTATGAAAGGAAACATTGACTGTTTGGTGCAGGAGAGAGCAGGCCTGTCTTCTGCCCTTGCCCTGTGAGCCTCCCGTCCTAGGAGAGTCAACACTGCCAGGGGGCTGACAACACAGAGCAGGCACTGTTCTACGCACTTTTCGTATGCCAACAATCCTATGAGGGAAATACGATTATTATCCCCTTTTACAGATGAGGAAACTGAAGTATTGAGAGCTTCGTTATTTGCTCAAGGTCACAGAGCAAGTACAGGAAGGGGATGGGAGGTAGACATACAGCAGAAGTCTGGCTCCAGATGACAAGCTCTTAACCTCTCAACCCTTACTCTATTTGACACTCTTCAGATCACTTCGCCATTATCTTCCTCCCTCCTGCAAATGCTCCAGTTTTGCCCACAGCAGCATTGTAAGCTAAGCAGTTGCCGATCCCCTGGTCTGGTGAAACCCTAGCCAGGTCTCAGCCTTCTCAGACCTTCCCTTTGAATAAAGATAACGCGGATTAGCAGCGAGCTGTGAAATGGGCAGGAGTGCACAGATGAGAGCCCAGCAGACTTTCCATTCTGAAGCCTCCACTCCTTTTCTATCAGCACCAGTCACATGCTCAGCCTGGCAGGCTGTCTTCTTCATGGTATCTTCAATCATCCCTCAATCCTAACACAATTTGTACAAACAAGGCCACCTCCTGTCACCTACTCTTTGATCAGGAAGCAAACAAAACAAACTTCTAATCGTAATATCATTTGCAATACCATTATCCTGAGACAATACCGAATTACTCAGGAGTTCAATATGGAACATAATCAGTTCACTTCTGTATGTCTGCTCTGTAACAAAAATGTGCCAAGTACTACAAAGTATACCAATATGAATAATTTATTAATCCTTCCCTCATGGTAAACTTCCTTTCTGTGAAATTCTTTACTCCTATTTCCTACTATTTCAGATTGAGTATCTGAGAATCAGGAGAGACACTCGGGCCTGGGCCAGTCAGGAAGCAGCTGGTGTCTCCGAGTTGTAGAACTGAAAACAGCTTGAATATTTTCTTAGAAAACTAGATGCAGAAGAAATATTAGCTCTTACTATGCCTATTATGTACCATGAAACCAAATTAATTTATAAGCACCTCATTGAAACTCCAGATAGAACTACCAGAAAGTCCTTAGTGAGGGCCATGACATAACTGTAACAATGAAGACAGTAACTACACAGCACACATTCTTACTTAAGAAATGCCAAAGAAGACATGTTCTCCGCCACATATACCAGTTTCATTTTAGTGAATAACTTTGATAGATAGTCAAATGATATCCATTCCTGCAACTATACTGAAGTCTTAGAACTGCAAATTCTCAAATAATGGAAGTTTTCAGAAATAGGACTTTATAATTAGGGAAGATACAACTATACAAATTGCTAGGATAAAAAGTAGAACATTAACGGCATGAGAAAGAAATGTGGCAAGGAAGGAAGGAAGGAAGGAAAGAGAGAGAGAGAGAGAGGAAGAAAGAAAGAAAGAAAGAAAGAAAGAAAGAAAGAAAGAAAGAAAGAAAGAAAGAAAGAAAGAAAAGGAAAGAAAGAAAAAGAGGGAGGGAGGCAGGAACGCAATAGATTTCTCACTGAAGAAATCAGAAAGGCTGCATAAACTTGGAAGAGTAAGTCCCATTTGGGCAGGTGAGGTGAGGGAGGGAGAACATGGTCCTAGCAGCGGTAACAGCATTGCAGTATCAGGAAGGACAAGAGTCATAAATCCAAGTGCTGACCCCTGTCAGTCAGATGCCATATATGAGTGAAATGCACCAGAGGAACTCAAAGCCTTCTCAGGTCTATGATTTGGTAGAGAGGTGGGTTAAAATGTTACTTTCTTCTACTCTGCTTTAAGAAAAATAACAGTGCTACACAATGATAAAAAGCTGCTGACTTGCTGTGTTATCTGGGAGCAATAAGGAGTGGTGAGGCCTGTGGCAAACATTCCTCTTCTAAAGAGCCAGTCACCAGGCATATGTACCCAACCTCTCTGGGAGAATTTGGGTATGTGAACCCAATGTGGGCAGATTTTCTGTGTTTTCCTAAGAGAAGCTAGAAATTTGGATTTTTACATACCTCACAATGTTTTAATGTATGCTAACATAAATTTTAAACTAACACATTGCCACCCAACACTAAGGTCAACCAAATAGGCTTGAGGATGAGGTCTGAGGGCCATGTGATATATGGCTTCTGAGGAGATGGGAGTAAGATGGGATCTGGATAGCAAAGTCCTGGACTTTCAATCCTAGATTGACTCTGCCATGGCCTGGGAAAAACGCTTAAACTTCCTGAAGTCAGCACCTGTTCCAGAGAGATATTTGGAGACTAAGTTAACAGCCTACACAGAGAGGCAGAAGAGTCACTCATTGAGAAAGAATGCTAATGATGTTGAACATCTTTTCATGTGTTTATTTGCCATCTGCATACCTTCTTCAGTGAAAGTTCTAGTTCTTTCATTTTCTTTGTATTGTTGAGTTTTATTAGTCCTTTACTAAACACATGGTTTGCAAATATTTTTCCTCACTCAGTAGCTTTTCATCCTTTAACAGGGTCCCCCGGAGAGCAAAAGTGTTTAATTTTGACTACATCCAATTTATCAAATCTTCCTTTTATAGATTGTACTTTTTGGTGTCAGGTCTAAGACCTTTATACCTTGCTCTAGATCTTAAAGACTTGTTTCTATATTTTCCCCAAGAGTTTTATACTTTTATTCTTTACATTTAAATCCACAATCCCTGTTTCTTCAGATTGGGTGACTTCTATTGTTCTCTCTTCTAAGGGCGTGATTCTTTCCTCTGTCCTCGCCATTGTGCTGTTCAATCCATCTACTGAGATTTTTACCTTGGTTGTTGTATTTTTCCAGTTTAAGATGCCCACTAGGTTCTTCATTAAATTTCTGATTTCTTTTTTTCCCCCAAGATTTGATTTAATTGATTGATTGATTTATCAATCAGAGAGAGGGAGAGAGAGCACAGACAAGGGAATGGCAGACAGAGGGAGAAGCAGGCTCCCCGCTGAGCAAGGAGGCTGATGTGGGACTTGATCCCAGGGTCTTGGGATCATGATTTGAGCTGAAGGCAGATGCTTAACCAACTGAGACACCCACGTGTCCCAAATTTCCTATTTCTTTGATGAGACTTTCAATTTTTCATGTGTATCCTGCATGTTCATAATTGCTCAACAACGCCTTGTTGTCTTTTTTGGTCTTTTTTTTTTTTTTTTTTTCATTCGGTTTGAGGTCTTCCCAGTTGTTGGCATGACAAGTGATTTTTATTAAAACCTGGACATTTGGGGTTGGGTGACACTCTGGATCTTATGTAAACCTTCTGTTTTAGCTGCCTTCCTCCAATACCACTCCGACAAAGGAGGAGGGAGACTGTGTCGGCATTGCCAGGTTGGGGTAGAATCAGGTGCCCCCTACACCTCCACTGACACCTAAGAGGGGTTTCTCCTTGCTGCTGGGCTCTCCACTGGGCCCCTGCTGACACCTTCCTGGCTGGGAGAAATAGTGTTTCCGCTTCCTACACAGTCTCTGCTGACACCACCCCAGTGGTGGGGAGGGGGGAAATCCAGAGTCCTTTTGTGGTTTCCACTTTTACATAGAGGTGGAGGTGGTAGGTTTTGTAACAACCCAGCAGAAATCAAAGTCTTGGCTTCCTACTACTCAGCCTCTGTAACACCACCCAGTGGAGGGGGCTCGGGTGCCTCCTGAGAACCTGGCAGGAGTGGAAATCTCAGCTTCCCAATCAGCCTTTGCAGGTAGGGTGGGGCCACAGTTTATTCTGTGTGTGTGTGTGTGTGTGTGTGTGTGTGTGTGAGAGAGAGAGAGAGAGAGAGAGAGATTGAGAGAGAGAATAAGGATGTTTGGCTAGAGTACAGCAGTTGTTGCCTACAAGTTTTCTGTCTTAGCGGGGTGTCCGTCTTTGGTCCCTGGGCTAGAGAGGACAGGCTTTTGTTGTTGTTTTGTCTGTTCCCATTGGTGTTTGAGTTCTGGTTTCTCTAGCTCCAATCTGGGATATATGAGGGAAAAAGAAAACCCATGTAACTAATCACTGTGTCATTCCTTGGGCCTTGAGGTCCACTGATGTTCTGCTTCTTCTACCTTTCACACCTTATGTTTGTTTTACAGAGAGTGTCCAGGGTTTTTCGGTGTATGTTGTGGGAATAACAGGTAAAAAAAAAAAAAAAAAAAAGTATGTTCACTCCATCTTTCCAGAAACAGAAATAGTCCTTCTTTTTATTTTGAGGTTAAAATGAGAAAACTTATCAAGTAAGGAAATTGCATTTACTAAGTTGAAAAAGCTACATCTAGCAGAAGTTTACATGAAATCAAGTTAGAATACTTACCAAAAAACCTTAAGAAAAATTTTAAAACTGTGCCATGGCATTTAACAAACAAGAAAACCAATTTACAAGGAGTATGTTTGAAATGCTCTCCAAAAATACCCGACTTCTAAGGTTAACTTTTAATTTCAAGAGATGTCAAGAAAAAGAAAGGGATTTTATCCCTGTGGCTGATGTTTGCAATTGATTATGTAGAAGACTAGGTCTTTAGCTTTTTTTCCCTACTTTGGTCATTATTTGAGGGTGTCTTTCTTTCCTAAGCTGTCTGTAGGAAGTAGCTGCACAGGTCTTATGTATGATTATATTTACATTATCTGAAAGTACTTCTTCCAAACAACCTCGTTAGAGAGTTTAAGAGAACCAGATGTATGCTAAAGGATGGCAGTCATCATGAGAGAGCAGACAGGGTCCTAACATTACATCTATTTTCCCTTAATCAACCCTTTATTTTAGATGAATTGGGCAGAGTGGCATAAACAGTGCTAAAAGTAAATAAAAGTCTGCCTAAAATACATTGAGATGAAGTCTGTTTTTGACAGAAATTCTTTTTTACAGTTCAATATAAAAGGTTACTCTTAAGAAATTTAATTAAGAAAGTGTCAAAATCAAATAAGATATAGAAAGTCCCAAGAAATGTGTAAATTAGAATAACCTTCAAATTGATAAAGCACTTCAAACAATCTAAGAGCAGCTCTAAGTTAAGACAGCTGGGCATTTACTTGGAATAGTTCTGGAAAAATCAGGGTTTGGATTTTGTGCTTCACTTGCCAATTAGAAGCAAATGGCGATTCCTTAGGGTAGTCTCCAAATTCATCACATTATTACTTCACATAGCTTTTCTCTTCCTTGGATGAACAGAAGGAAACTGCATGGTACAGCACTCAATGAAATGTAAAATAAGGATTAACAAGCCATTCTGGAGATTTAGCAAAATTAAGCTTCATCAACCAGCTTGACTCACAGCCAATCTGGCAAAAAGCATCCTAGAAAGAAAACTAACAGTGAAGTGACATGTAGCACAAAAAATTTAAATAACTCACAGAAGCATTAAAATCATGAAAAGGTGCATTGTGTTCTGTGATCAACCAAGTCCATTACTAGAATAACAAGAGTCCATTCTGTACTCAATATGCAAGTCCAAAACAGCCCACTGGCCCACTGTAAAATCTGCTTAGGAAACAAATAGTACACTCCCCTACCTATCTCCACAGAAGAGAGCTAGTCAGTGGAGAGGAACGCATAGGACGGTATAGAGACTTATTCTCCCTCTACGTGAAAAGGACACATGAGACACCCCTACAGAGTAAATTTGGGGTTTGTTTAGTCTGAATACGTCTTTCATATTCAAAACAGAACTGGTAATACAGTCAGGTAAACTTCCGTACACTGGCAATATTCAAAGCCTTTGAATGCTTGAAAACGAAAGGATGCATTTTGGTCAATTATGTTTTATGATTTTTTTTTCACATACAATTCTAATTCTTCTGGTAAGTAGTCATATTTTTTAGTCTGGGCAGGATATATGGGCTATTTAAAAAACAGGATTTTGTCCTATTTAATAGCTATTACAGACTATAAATCAGAATTTGCAGCTGGGAGCACTGTAAAAAGTCATATAGTTCATTTCCTATCTTCAGGCAAGACTACATTAAAGTAGTTCAGGCCCAACACCAGCAGTTCTTATTCTCACTGATAGGCAAGGAGAAAAAAAGTATATATATATATATATATATGAGTGTGTTTACTTTTCATGAGTTCATTTATTTAATATGTTTAACCTAGAATTCATATGCTCTAACTTAAACCTATTTCCAAGTGTCCATGTCTCCCAGTCTGAAAATAAATCACCAATGTCTTCCTTTAAAATGCTTGCATATTATTAAAAATCCTAAAGCAACTAGTTTAGTCATGTAATTATTAGATCCCACCACACAACCTGATTCAAACATCAACTTCGGATAAATTAAACGCAAAACCATTGAGAAGATGGTGGAAGTCTTCCTACAACCTCAGGATCAGACGGATTTTCTAAGGACATAAAAAAATATAAGCTATATTCTTTTACATATATACATAAAATTATATAAAATGAAATCATTATTAACTGGGGATTTTTTCACCTGTTTTTTTCCTCTAATGTGTATAATCCTAATGTGCTTCTCTTTGTTATGGGGAAACTGCAAAGGGACTACAATACCTTTGGTTGCAATCAGAGAAAAATGTTGGTAAGGAGACCTGGAAAAATAGCTGGAAAGTGCTAAGACTTAGAAAGAAATCTGCTAAATCTGCCTTGCCAAGCAAACATTTAAACTAAACAAAATAAAACCACCACACACACATTCAGAAAAAAGCTAGCTTAACATGCCATCGGAAAGAACCAGAGATGCCAAGTTCTAGGAAGGGCATGGAAAAGTTATTACCGAAAATACCCAAACGAAAGGCTTTGAACAAACTAAAGAAGTTCATCTGTCATCCTTGGAGGGGAGGAGGAGTTAAATCAGCAAAAAACTGGAGTCTCTTTCCAGGCAATAGCTAGTCTATTTGCTCTTAGCTTTTTAAGAAATCATTGTACCAAATTCTTAATGTTCCTCTTGAAATTCATTATGCTAAATTATGTTTACAAGTGAAGATTTATCACGACTCTGTCAAGAACTGTGAAGGCTCTGAGATCTTATCCAACTTGTAAGCTAAGGAGTTGGCCTGCCAATATTCACGGGTACTGTAAGACACAAAACTCCTGGGTCAGAGACAAAGGATTTTATTACTTGCAGCATAGCAAGCAACATGAGTTTCATAGTTAGTCACTCTGCTTGGTGTTCAAGTTCCATGGGGTGCTATGGAGGGACTCAGGCGGATGCCGTGTTTACAGTGGACTTGTATTACACCTAAAGAACCCTGCATTTGGAGAACAGGACTTGTTCGTAATGAAGCCTTGCCCTGAAGGAAAACATTATCTTTACTACAGTGAACAGTAAATAACCCTACCCTTTAATTTGAATGCAGACACTAACTTCTAAGGCTGTTCATATTACAAACATCCTTGAAAAAATAGTTCAGAACAAAAAGGCATTTAGTGCTTCCGCTTGCAAGACGTACAGAAATGTGAGAGATTCCCCCCTCAACACTCATGAAATAAAAAACAAACAACAAAACCTACAAAGACTTTGATGAAAATTGCATTTCAATTATAGATTAATTTGGAGAATGACTACATCTTTTCTATACTGAGTTTCTCAACCCATGAACACTGCATGTCTTTCCATTTCCTTGTCTTTTATCTGTTTCAATAAAGTTCCATACCTCTCTTCATAAAGGTAAGATTTTTCCATTCTTAGATCTTTTGTAGTTTCTGTTGCTAATGTAAATGGTATTTTTAAAATATTATGTAAAACAATCTAAAGCAATTGTCTAATTCCCTTGATGCAGAGGAACACAATGATGATCTATCCCACAATCTTTCTGAACTATTTCCCAGGGAACTTCTGGAATTCCCACTCTGCTTTATTAATCAATAGCATTCCACAAATATTCAGTACCTTTAGCATATGTCCTTGGAGTGACTATAAAAACAGGTAAGCATTATGTAGCTCTTACTATGTGCCAGGTACTATACTGATGCTTTCTATGTAGATCTTTTATTTCTCAAAAACACTCTATGAGATAAAGTCTGTTATTCATATGAGGACAATGAAACAGACAGGATATGTTACTTGCCCCATATAACACTTTGGCAAGCAGAAGAATATGCTAAATGCCCTCAAAGAATTTCCAAACTAGCCTTAATATTTATATATGTGTGAAAATATGTATATTATATATACACACACATACATATATACACACATACATATATACATACATACATATATACATACGTACATATATACACTGACTTTACTCTCCAGTAGGGAGTTTCTGGGATTGGTTGAAAGGTAACTATGGACCTCACAACAGGAGACTTAGGTTGGAGTCCTGCCCCACAAACTGCTACCTTTTTGATGTATACAGGCAAGTGATGTACTAGCTTTAAGTCTTCACTTTCAATGCCACAAAGAAAATGCTAATTGTTCTATGAATTTCATAGGCTTAGCAGGAAAAGCATGTGAGAAAATGATAACAAATTGTGTAAAATGTCACAAAATATAAGTAAAGTGTAAACTGTCATAAAATTGCAGGTATTGATCTTTCCTATTTAAGGAGTGTCTAAATAACATCTGAACATCCTACTTCTATCTTTAGTTCATTTCAGATCAATTCAGCAAATACTTGATTGGTTACTAGAGACTAGATTCAATGCTACACACTGGGGAAATAAACATTATTAAGGTGTGATGTCTGCCTTCAAGGAACTCATAGTCCAATGGGAGAAAGACCACTAACCCGGCAATTACAAGAATGTGAGTCACTCATTAAAAGGGATGTAATAGAGCATTATGGGACTGCAATAAGAGACATCTAAATCAGGTTAGGTTGGGGTGGTTGTACAATCAGGGTCAGCTGCTCAGAGAAAGGGACACCTGAGGATGAAGCAGGACTCTATTAAGGGATTTAGGGAGTAGTTTATGCAAAATCTCAGGCCACATTTGAGGGACTCTGACTTGATGTATAACTAGAACACACAGGAGAGTGTAAGAAATGAGGCTGGATTGCCCATCAGGCCCAGATCACTAAAGAATTTGTATACCATGCTTTCCAGGAGGCCACATTCAGAAAAATGGAGAATTTTAAAGGATGACATGAACAAATCTGCATATTAGGTCATTTTCCCTGGTACTAGGGTAGAACACAGTATAGTTCTGGATATGTCTGGCATAATGGAGACCAATTAGAAGACTTCAAAAATAATACTGGGGCATATGTTGCCCAGATGATAACATTCTAAACTAAGAGAATGGCATAAGGATTTGAAATTAAAAGACTGATTCAATATTTAATAGATATAGTGTACAAACCTTGTTGGCCAAGGGCTATGAAGATGAAGAAATGGAGGCATCACGATCTAAATGTGAGACCTGAAAGCATAAAAATCCTAGAAGACAGCAGAGGCAGTAATGTCTGACATCAGCCGTAGCAACATTTTTCTAGATATGTCTCTAAGGCAAGGGAAAAAAAAAAACAAAAACAAACACAAGAATAAACTATTGGGACTTCATCAAAATAAACAGCTTTTGCACAGCGATGGAAACAATCAGCAAAACTAAAAGAACCTACTGAATGGGAGAAGATATTTGCAAATGACATATCCAATAACAGGTTAATATCCAAAATATACAATGGACTGATACAACTCAACACTCAAAAAACAACCCAATTTAGAAATGGGCAGAAGACATGAGCAGACACTCCAAAGGAGACATACAGATGCCAACAGACACATGAAAAGATGCTCAACATCACTCATCAGGGAAATGCAAATCAAAACTATAATGAGATATCACCTCACACCTGTCAGAGTGACTAAAATCAAAAGCACAAGAAACAACAAGTATTGGTGAGGATGTGGAGAAAAAGGAACCCTCATGCACTGTTGGTGGGAATGCAAACTGGTACAGCCGCTGTGGAAAACAGTACAGTGGTGCCTCAAAAAGTCAAAACTAGAACTACCCTATGACCCAGTAATCACACTACTGGGTATTATCTCCAAAATACAAAAACACTAATTCAAAGAAATACATGAACTCCTATGTTTACTGCGGCATTATTTACAGTACAAATTTACACTACAAATTATGGAGGCAGCCCAAGTGCCATCGATAGTGAATGGGTAAAGAAGTGGTATACACACAGACACACGCGGGCGCGCACACACACACACACACACACACACACACAGGAATACTGTTCAGCCATTAAAAAGAATGAAATCTTGTCATTTGCAACAACATGGACCTAGAGAGTGTGATACTAAGTGAAACAAGTCACAGAAAGACAAATACCATATGATTTCACCCATGTGTGCAATTTAAGAAACAAAACAAATGAACAAAGGAGGGGGGAAAGATAGACAAACCAAGAAACAGACTCTTAACTATAGAGAACAAACGGATGGTTATCAGAGGGGAGGTGGGTAGGGGGATGGGTGAAATAGGTGATGGGGATTTAAGATTACACTTATCATCATGAGCACTGAGTAGTGTACCGAATTGTTGAATCACTATATTGTACACATGAAACTAATTTAACACTGTATATTAACTGGAATTAAAATTAAAAACTTAATTTAAAAAAAAAAGAGTGACTTCCTGTTGCCCAGTCTACTGAATGGGTGACAATAAGTAAGGCAAAGACTACGGGAAATGATAAGATGTGGCAGAAGGGGGGGTGCTCTGAAAAAAGGCACTAAACACAAATCTTCTCTTCCATGATCTGATCGAGAATATACATATATGGATACACTAGTCACAGCAGGACTTGATAAGTGCTAAGGTCAATGAAACCATCAACGGTGAATGGGAAATTGTATCAATAGGTTGTGCCATAACAGTTGTATCACAGAGTGAAGGAAAAAAAAAAACCTTATTAGTTTGGACATATGTTTGAAAAAAAATAAATCCACTTATGAATATTAAATGACATTGCTTTGTATAATGAGGCTTCAGAGAAAGACATTTATTCTTATGATTTCATCTTTGTCAAAAATGACAAACCCAAAGAATCTTTGCATCTCCGAGCAAAGAGGTTTCTAAATGTCAACCAACTAACCATCCAGTGTTGATGCCCGCTACAGACTCAGCAATCTTAGCTTAGTCCAAAATTTTACCCTGTCACAGAACTGATCAGACAACTGCAACAGAGTTACAACTTTATAAATTAAGCCCATCCTTTAGGATGCTTTTCCCAACCTCATACCAAAAAAAAAAAAAAAAAAAACCCAAAAAACTAAAAACAATGAAGAAAACTATTTCTCACGTCAAGTAAGTGGTGTATACAATTTTAACTAAGTCAGAAGGACATGTGATCTGATTTAATAATTCATTCTTTAACCCTTAACTGATTTCAAAACCAGTATCTATTTCTTGTGATGGTGAGCTTCAATAGGAAAATCACAGGAAAAGAGAGGGAGTGCACCCAGAGCATGACTCCTATCAGACCTCCCGTTAAATCCCAACTCAGAGACTTCCTAGCCTGCAGGCAAGTCAGGGCAGGGCTTCAAGGAGATTCCTTCCCTTTCAGAGCAGGAACTGTAGGGCCTTGATAATATACATTAATGTGTTCAAAAATGCTTGGTTTTCAAAAAATATTCGATGAATGAAGACTCCAAGGCACATATTGAACAAAACAAAATAGAAAACAAAGAAGATGCTATGCTAACAACACACAGCCTTTTGGCACCATCAAATGAGCTACACAGAAACTGAAGCGACTAGATCCCTGACCCAAGGCTGCCCCGGGTAACTCGTCCTCCCTTCAGCGAGTGAACCAGGAATCAAGGACGCAGCTGGGGCTTAGGGGACAAACTAGTACAATCCATTTTTAAAAAGCTTGAGGGGGGTCAAACGTCTAGAAATTGGTGAGTACACATAACAAATGGCATGTTATTACTTTACAAGCCACGGTATGTTCTAGGACATACATATCTGTTTCTGGACTTTACAATCTACATAATCAACACATGAACGCTTTAATGAAGATCATAAAGCCAAAGTCTCTCCCCTCTACAAATCCACCGTTCTTTACACTGCAGTTAAACCTTTCCTTTTCTTTCCCTTTTAAGATTGCCACGGAAGGGCCTCTTTCACTTACATACAAATGCAGGCACAGATGGGGGGACATTCTGTCTTCACGACAGGATGCCTTGTCTTGCACGCTATGTCCCCAGAGGTGGCTCTGAGCCCACCTGACATCATTAGTGACGGGAATGAGACTGACCACCAACACCAAGCAACAAAATGTGCCCCTGGGAAAATTGGGCCTCTCTGGACAGTGTGCCCCACACAGTAGCAAATGAAGCTGATGGCTGTGGATAAAAATGACCTCAGGAAGGAGTGTTCATCTAATGTTCACCATCAAAGCAGCGATCTGTGCTGCAACAACCATGGCCGGGTCCAGAAACCAAAAGCCCTGCTCTCCGCTGCCAATTCTACCCGACCTAGCAGTCAAGCTTCAGGGGAGAGAGCCCCCTTCCTCACTTCCAGAAATCTCATTCCAACTGGCTCAGCCCGGCCAGGCAGTTCACAACTGCAGTCTAGTGGAGAGAATGCTACCCTACGGCTTGCGGCTTGCAGAGGTCCTCTGCTCAGTCTGCTGCAGGGGGAACAGGGCAGGGTAGGACACGGTGCAGGTGGCGGGGCAGGGGGGGGGGGGGTGGTGGGGGGGGGGAACCTTGCTCTGGGAAAATTTTTTTTTGTCCTTTTGCCCACACTCTTCTTCTCTACCTGTTCCCCTGGGAGGGGGGCTTTTATGAGCTGTGTTTCCCCAAAATTCATACACCGAAGTTCTAACCCCCGGGACCTTAGAATGTGAGATAGGACCTTTAAGGAGGTAATTAAGTTAAAAATGAAGTCATTAGGGTGGGCCCTAATCCAATATGACATGTGTCCTTATATGAAGAGATTAGGACACAGCAGAGACACACCAGGGGCACCCACGCACAGAGGGATGATGATGTGAAGAGGCAGCAAAAGGGCGGCCATCTGCAGACCAAGGAGAGAGGGAGGACAGGGGCCTTGGGAGAAACAGAACCTGCCGACACACTGGTCTTGGACCCCCCATCTCCAGAACTGTGCAAAAATAAATTTCTGTGGTTAAGGCCACTGTGTCTGTGGTATTTGTTATGGGAGCCCTAGCAAACTAATACAGGATACTGCTTAAAAGTCAGGCCAACATACACTTTATTATGAAATTAAATCTTCCAGATAAATACATTCAATACCCTATTAACAGAAGAAAATAAAGCTGGAAACTTCCTCGCACTTTCATATGAGGGCAGGCAGGTAATTCATTTAAGTAAATGTGCTTTCAAGCTAGCTTTTAAACAAGAGTTCTAATCATCAGCGGACTTTTCACTCAGCAACCCTCCTCCACTTCTTCAACATCGTTTTTACAACTCTCAGTTCAAGAGCCACTTAAGAAATAAATGATTCATGACAACTGAAAGCATGATAATTTTCGGTGAGGCATAATGGTTGGGTTTCTAGGTCTATGGGTAATTAAAAAAAAAAAAAAAGCTACCCCTTAACCCTCTTAACTTCTTTTATAGAAAAAAGGCAAAAAGACCCCCAGATAGACCTATAAAGATCAAATCTCTCCTTTGCAATATATATTTCTTCCGAGGGCTTAAAATTCTATATTTAAGAAACAAAATTAAGGGGCACCTGGGTGGCTCAGTCAGTTGAGCATCTGATTCTTGATCTCAGCTCAGGTCTTGATCTCAGGATCGTGAGTTCAAAGCCTGTGTTGGGCTCCACACTGGCCATGGAGAAGAAAGAAAGGGAAGAAAGGGAAGGAAGGGAATGAAGGGAAGGAAGGGAAGAGAGGAAGAGAGGGAGGGAGGGAGGAAGGAAGGAAGGAAGGAAAGAAATTTTTCCTTTAGAAAAAAAAGCAAGTTAAAAAATGAACATTTCTGGTTCTATCCGAAGATGGGATGTATTGAGTCTTGGATTTGAGAGAAGGATCCTATTCATTCATAAGACACATTAACCTGCAAAGGTTTTCTGAATTTTGCAGGGCCAAAATTCCCATTTTCACACAGGCAGGGCTCTCTATAAAAAGGGGCAGATTGCTTTGCCAGTCATAACACGCACCAGTGGTGTCACCTTGGGCCTGATGCTTCATCACACTGACCGTTTCCTAATCTGTAATCTGCGGAAAACACACTTCTCTTACAGAGTTGTTGAGAGAATTAAATTGGATACTCAACAATAGCACAGTCTGTAAATACAATATTTCTCAAAAACTGGTCCACAGACTCCACACATCAGACACCTGGAAACTTAATGAAATCTTGGGTCTCACTCCATATCACTAGACCATGATGAGGTGTGGAAATAGGCGTTTTTTTAAAAAGATTTTATTGATTTATGTGAGAGAGAGAGAGAGAGAACACGCAGGAATGCACAAGAGGGGACAGGGGCAGAGGGAGACACAGACTCCCCGCTGAGCAGGGAGCCCAATGCAGGGCTTGCTCCCAGGACCCCAAGACCAAGTTCTGAGCCAAAGGCAGACGCTTAACCAACTGAGCCACCCAGGCACCTCTGCAACTCAGCATTTTTACAAGCATTTTAAAAGTGAATTAAGGCTCATGTTCTCAACAGGCTGAAAGACTCAGGCTGGGTCTGGACGGGGCGCAGAGGAGGAGCCCGAGATCAGCCTCTTGGCATCCAGCCGGCATGCTGCCTATTCTGTTCTCAAAAGGTACCCTTGGTTCCAGGATGTGGGCCCCAGGCTGGGGCCCCACCATCCCTGTCTCTGATTCCGGTTCCCCTTCTGTCCCACTCCAAAGTGATCTTCCTAAACTACAAACCTGGCCATGCTGTTCCCTGCTGCGGCGCACCCAGCCGCAACTCTGCCCTCCCCATCCCTTCGGACTGCCTGGGTCTGCTCTGCCCAAGCTGGTCTCTGAATTCCCACCAGCCCTGGTTGTTTCCTTCACAATGCAGCTTTCATTTCATCTTCTCAAGGGGGCTCTCCCCAGTTGCCCAGTCATTCCTAATAACATAAATACATTTTACTTCTCTGTCCAGAACAGAATACCTACTGATATTCAACATCAGAACAGGTAGCTTGTTGGCTGCTCTATCCACTATCATGGTGCCCAGCACACAGTAGGAACTCAATCAATGTATGCTGAATAGATGAACACATTAATGAATTACTGGCCTGCACTGACGCCAGTCTTGGCGAGGTTCTCACACTGGATGCATGAGGCTGACAGAAAAGTTCAATTTCTTACCACACAATAGGATGACCGTGGGGCAGAATTTTTTTTGTGCAGTATCTGTGGCTCAGGGGAAAGTATTAAATATAATTTCTGTAAACTGACCCCATTCTATTAAAGAAAGCTGGCATTTAAATCATTACCATATCTTCCTAGTTGTTTGTGAAGTGAGGCATTTCTTCTTCTTTTTTTCCCCCCACACAACTGGATTTTCTATAAATTTCACATGGGATGTCCTTAAAAGAGTTCGTTGTGTATACTTTTTATGAATACAAAAATCACCTCACTTAAATTTTCCTACTTACTGAAAAAAAATAAAAGTATTGTCTTTAGAACAAAATATCCCTTAACAACAAAACGGTCAGTTCAGACAGTATTATAAATCTATTCATGTTATAACCGTTCTCAGTCCCTTTAGAAACTGTGGAACAATGGAGCCCATCCACAGGCTCTTGTGTGCCACTCTCTGGAAAACGGACAGGCATTCTGACCACAGAAAGTCTAGAGAAGAGGCTTTATAAAGAAGGCTATCCAAATGCATTTCTGTCCAACTTCTGAATTCCTTATTGTGTAAGGAAGGATTTCAGAGAGCCACAGGTATATTAAGAATAAAAGACAACTATGAATAGATGGCAGTTCAATTTTAGTAGTGGCCTCCCCTCTCCCACTAATTCAGAAAAATTATATTCTCTACCGTCGTTTCCCAGCAAAGACCCTGCCGCCCATCTTTCTCACAAGGGAAAAACAAAGTGAAAATCTCTACCTCGGAACTTTAATTGGTTCTCCTGTGTGTGTCTTTATGGCAGTGAGTTTCAAACTAACAACAAACGAGGGACGAGGGCACATGGCTTTGGTTTAGAGAGAGTGACAGAAAGGAAAAATGGAAATAGTGGGCTGCAAGGCAGGAGGCCATAGTTATGAAAGGAAAATAAGGCCCCTTGTGGCCAGCCTCATGAGGAGATAAGTACACACTTCACCTCCAATGGTTTCTGGCCTGCTGGGGGTACATGGCCGCCAGGGATTACAGATGGGAATGCAGTCCAAGGGGGAGAAGCTGCCACACTGGGCCTGTGTAGGCGGCACTTAGGGAAACCCATTACCCCAGGCTGAAACTAAAAGTAAACAAAGGGACAAGGGAGTGTTGCCATTGTTTAATCTCTTCTCTTCTTTTTTCAACCTTCCCTCCCCTTCCTTCCACAGTGGTTTGCGACCTACAGCACCTGACAGGTATCCTGCCCTCTAAATGGGTGGTTCTAAGTGATGGCTGCATTACCTGGGGTGGGGCAGAAGGGAGGTGCCTTTCAAAAACCACCAAGGGCTGGGGCGCCTGGGTGGCTCAGTCGGTTGAGCAACCGACTTTTGATCTCAGCTCAGGTCCTGATCTCAGGGTCCCAAGTTCAAGCCTTGTGTTGGGCTCCACCCTGGGTGTGGACCACACTTAAAAAAATAAAAAACCTAAAAACACAAAGGTCGAGACCCCCTAGAGCATGTTAATCAGAATTACTGGGGGGAGGCCACGGACATCACAAGTATGACACCTCCCCAGGTAATGTTCTTACGCAGTCAGTATGGTGAACCACTGCTCTAAAGGCAGCTAGACTAAAAGAGGGAGAAGGAGAAAGGTGAGACAGATCAGATGATCTGCCCCCAAAGAGGGGGGGAAACATCACCAGAACACAAAGGAGGGTGGTATTTAATGAGGAAGGGAATGTAGCAGTGACAATGTGAGGCCCCTGTGGGCTGTCAGCTCTTTAACAACAGGAAATGTGGTAAGAAGAAGAAATGCTTGCAAACTCAGGAAGATGCTTGGCAAGAAAAGACAGGTGCAAAACCAAAGCAGGACTTTAGCTCTTTAAAGTTGGGAAACAGGAGAGAAAATGACACTTGCGAGGAGGCTGCTGCTGGAGTAGGAGGTAGGTGTAAACCAGGACACCCAAGAACGAAGTCTGCGGATGGGAAAGGCGAGGGACGTACTTCCACTACCAAGGGCAATGATTCAATGTCTTTTCATATTGATGGTTCACCCTCAGAGGAAATGTTGGTATTACACTGAAGCAATGAAGAACTTTAAAAAAGAGGTAACAGTAGCAAAGTAACCCCTACTACATGCTCCTGAATGCCTATAGAAACATTGGCAATTACCTTATTCACTCAGCTGTTAGCTCACATTCATCTTCAAGAACTTACTACTTGATGATGGTCTTGAGTTCTCAAAAGGCAAATTTCTTCCGTGTCCCTATACACATGCAGTTTTCCCCCAAGGCTAGTATAATACTACACTCTGTTCTTTCCTCAAATTTACAGAAATTGGGTCCCCCTTGCTGGTAAATGGGTCCCACAATCTGCGGTATGTTCTGCCTAAGTAACATTGCCATGGGAGCACGCATACTCACATGAAGCAAGAGCAAATTTTACACATGGATCGAAATATGCATTCACGTTCATAGCCACTTAGGAGTGCCATGGAAAATTAGTTAAACCCCAGTGCCATACAGTTGTAATTTCCTGAGTACCACCACTGGAATCTGGAAATGAATAAAGATGTGAAATAAACAGATATGAAAATAAATACACACAAAAAGAAACTAACAAGGCTCGCTAAGTACCGTTAGGCAAATCACATAAGATTATGCAGAATTCTTTAAAAATCCGAACAAGTCTGCAGTATCTCACTTTGTACTAGCATCTTACTCCCAAGCTGAGAACACTAGATACCGCACACTGTTTTACACTTCATGTCTTTATCTCTCATCTCACTGCCCAAAGATTTTGGGATGGGTATGAGGGTTACTTTGCATGAGTCTGGCACTACCTGCAGTGATAGCTTCTATTGTTCCCTTTGGATTTTTCTTGAAGGATATCTTTTTGACCTCACAAAACTATCTTCATCTTCTGGGACCCTGGGCCCCAGGGGTTCTGGAGTAAATGAACATGGCTACGATCCAGGCCTATAACGGGGAGGTGAAACCACAAACCACAAGAGAATGCAGATCTGGCAGCCATAACACATCCATACCTGGCGTTGTTCCACCAAAATTGAACAGCTAACTTGGCATTTTGTCAAGTCTGATGGGAAACTAATGATGTGAAAGCAAGATAAGTATACTCAGGGCCAAATGCTATGAAATGTGTGTGTGGCAGAGGGGATGGGAGGGTGGGAGTGGGAAAGAGGAAGGAACAATTATTTGAGATGTAATATCCTGGGATACACTGAACAAGTTCACAAAACTTTACCCACAATTTTGAAATGCAAAATTTTCTGAAAACAGGGTTTCTTTGTTACTTTGCTACCAAATGAATTTACTCCAAAACTGACCTGAACTGACATCAAATTATTTGGTCATCCTCTGTTCTCTTAAATGTGAATATTCATCCACTTTGCTACAGAAATTACGGTTTCCTGGGATCACAAGGAACTATTACATAACATACAGTACATAAACTATATTACCCTTCTAAATCTGAACTCTGAAAGACACATGGCCCCAAAGGGATTGCTGACCCCCTACACAACTCTCCAGATAGGTGAATTCTCTGGATTTAATCCTTTTGTAGTTTCCCCACATCATGCAGTATTCATCTGACCTCAGTCAGCTTATCAATGATTTCAATGACATTATTTTAGTAGACTGAATCACAGGGAACAAAACTGGGCAAAGCTGAAAAACAGGCATACCCCGGACTCTTTGATGTAGCACATACGCTGCATTTAACATACGTGCTTATCTTCTCCTTTGCCACGTTTCTCACCTGGTTAATCTGAGAATTCTGATAACAAAGTATACTCAAACCTGCACTGTAGCAGGGTGTGGCAACGGTAATAAGAAAAATATAAACATGATAACCTTCAAAAAGAAGTCAACAAACTACATTTTTCCTTGTAAAAATTAAGATCCCAAACGAAATGTCCAGAGATATCCTAAAAGGCAAATCTATAGAGACAGTGAGAAAAGAGAAAGAGACAGAAAGATCAGCACTGGTGGCCTGGGGTTGACCGTGGGAATACAGTGACCACAACAGGCACAAGGGATCTTTTTGGGGTGATGGAAAAGCCCTAAAATTGGAATGTGATGGTAGTTCCAACGTTCTGTACATTTACTAAAGCCCAGTGACTTGTACACTTAAAACAGGAGACTTTCATGGCATGCAAATTATAACTCAAAGAAGATGTTAAAAAAGTTAAAAAGTTAAAAAGATGTCAATACCACCTCTTCTTTCCTGATATTTCAAATTAATATCAGTTGAAATGAAGAGAAAGGCAAAAAAGGGGACCTATTCCTCACTATCAAGGGAAAATGAGAAATTTTACCCACAAGTGACTGATTTTACATCTAGCCAGAGAACATAAATTTCTTCTGGATAGTCCCTTATATTTAGCAACTAAAATCAAAATTATTTTTTAATGTATCATATATTCCTCTAAGTACAGCGTACATCACACTGAATAATAGTATTTTATTTGCCAGTCATATTCAAACAGAGTATAAATTCCTGAGGGCTGGGACAATGTCACGGTTTGCCCTGTATTTTCAGGACCTTTAATGCTCAATAAATGATTATATTGATTGCAACGATTTCTTTCCAAGTACCGTCTATCACATTTCCATTTGCTTGAACAATAGAAAAAAAAAGTAAACAGACATTCCCTACTTTCTAGTTCAAGGTTTCTCAACTTCAGCACTATTGACATTTTGGGTCAAAGACTTTTTCCCCGAAGCGGGCTGTTTTGTGCACTGCAGAATGTAGGATGGCGTCCCTGGTCTCTACCCGCTCATGCCAGTAGTGTCCCTCTCCCCAGTCATGACAACCAAAACTGTCTCCAGACATGGTCAAATGTCTCCTGCAGGACAAAGTCGCCCCCAGCTGAGAACCACAGCTCTCACTAGAAAGAGAGTAAGACAGATCAACCCAAACTAAACGCAGTCACATTTCAACAACACCTTTTGTGTTATCATTTTCTGCAGTTAGTGAGAACATCAAGAAAGAAAAAGCGTATGACTAGGAAATGATGATTTTCTGACCACAAGCCTTGGCATATTATAGGGAGAAGAAAAGGAGAACATTCTTTTTATTCTTCCTGTAACTGTGGAGATGAGAAAGGCTTATTCTAATCCAAGGCTGACAGTTTTCAGGATATGTGGAGCTGTGAAAATACATAAGAGAAGGGTCCAAATGCCAAATGGCCCGTGGCTATAAAACAGTATAAAAGAAGCATGTTCATTGCCAGCACTGGGCTGTTTATTATGAATTGTATCTAGGAGAACAATTTTGAGAATGCTATTGAATATTTATTAAAAGATCTATAATAATTCGGGTCCTGACATGCCACTATTAGCAAATCACTCAGCCAGTGGGAAAGGTTAAGAGCCTTGGTGGCAGAAGCCATTAAAGTAAGTGTAAGTTTAACACTTTGGTGTTTTATTTTATTTTTCTCAACAACCATAGTGTTTAGTAATCCTGTTCTAAATATCCCAGGACAAAACCTGAAAAGCTATTATCCATACTGTATGTTTTTTTTTTTTTTTTTTTTTTAAGATTTTATTTGAGAGAGGGAGAGAGGGCAACTGAAAGCGAGCAGGAGCACAGGGAGGGGCAGAAGAGAAAGCAGGCTCCCTGCTGAGCAGGGAGCCCCACATGGAGCTTGATCCTAGGACCCTGAGATCATGACCTGCGCCCAAGGCAGCCGCTTAACCGACTGAGCCACCCAGGTGCCCCCATACTGTATGCTTTTAATGAGACTCCAAAGTTTTGGGGGTCTTTTTGTTTTGTTTTTTAGTTTTAATCCTATTTTGGAGATACTGAGCATTTCACATTGATGTTAAAGTTTAAGACACACATTTTGGGCAAAGTGACTATTACATAATGAAGGAAAGGGAAAATATTCTTAACATCATCCGAATATGTTTAAACATTTATGAAGATTCTTAATACTTCACTTGAAAGCATCTTTATTTTTTACTGAGAAAAATAAAGGCATACGCTTCTGACATCAACACCAACAATCTGGGCACTACATACGACACTCTTCTAGTTTTCAACCACTCCTGCATTTATCAATCTCTTATATACAAGAAAAAGCTACAGTAGCCAGTTACCTGTCAATTCCTAACCTTTGAAAAGGAAGCATATCTTTTAAATTCTGTTTGTAATAATGTTTTTATTTTTCTCTGTGTGCCTATTGGTAAACATAAGCAGGTTTAGGACTTTGAATAGTAAACATATAATTCCTAAATCCATGAAGAGAAAGAATATACATGATATGCAAAAACACTCTATTCAATCAAGCCCTAACTATACACATAATTATGGTATTCAAATTAGATTACTAATTTAGACATGTTCTATCATGTCAAAGTGTACACTAGCATAAAAATGTCTGAACAAAATTCAGTAGGAAGTAAAAAGAGGTAAAGAAAATTCAATTATTCTTTTTAGCAAATGAAAACTCCTGGTACATAACATTAAAATATAGACTCATGGGAAGATTAGCAGGAAATGCAGCTTAATTATTTATCTTGGTAGTGGGTAATAAATACAGTAGTGTCAAATCACCTCAACAGAATACTAACATTGTGCCCTGGATTATCATATTTGCCTTTGGGTGAAATTGGGATACATGAGGCATGAAATGGCCAAATTAATTTTCATTTTCCTTCATCTGCATTTCCTCACATATTTTTATAAATATAAAATGCAATAAAATCTTATATAAAATACCATATCACTTTACATTATTATCTAAATTTTCATATGCCTCTTACATAGCTTCTCAACTACACTGCACTAAAGCCACGAGAATACACCAAGCGTAACGGTAATTACTAGAAATAAGAGGTGCCAAACATTTTCATAAAACTTTTTAAAATTTATAAATGTACGGTTATTTTTAAAAATCAGCACCATTAACAAAAGATTAACCCGCCAAATGTCACAAAAGCTTAAGCCCCCTTGGATTCTACTTTTCCTACTGAAGCTAAAACGTAAAATTGGCACCGTGAAGCTTGAAATTGAGATTTAAGGATAAGCACGGGTACCAGCATTTTGCTACTTGCTAGAAATTGCTTTCATCTGGAAACTGCCGGTTAGCAAGGTTCATAGATATTTTTTTGTGAAATAAAAAAAAATACAGCACCATAAACTTTTCAAACTGTCACAAAATTTCACGTTCTCATGATTCTACTGTTCCTGTATGTTAATTGCTACTATCCGATTTAAAGTAGCGAAATTAGGTAAATCATAATTTTAGAATATGAGGAGCCAAAACAGAAGTTGTAAAAGTAAAATAAACCCTTTAGATGTATCCTGCATCATTTTACACCGCTCAACTGTAAAATGCTCAAGACAAATGTTTTACTACTCTGGCATTAGACGGGTAACATCATAGCTGCTTTGGCAAGATTAAGCAAGCTACATCATTTAACGCATTTGGAATATACAAGAATAATATTATAAAAGGAAAACCAATAGCTTAAACTTAATTTGGGTTTTGTTTCACATGCACACACACGTACGCACAGAACACTTTCCACATACGACAACCATTGCGACAACTGAACTGAATTTGTTGCAACAACAAATTTGCATTGCATCACAAGTACCAGGTTTAACTATGATAATTTTGCAGTTTAAAATACTCAATCTTTTTATTTTATAACTTCTTTTATGCTTCTTTTTAAGCTTTTAAGATAATGAAAGAAAATGATGCTCATTTTGTGAAGAAAGATTTTCCCCCAGTCCACCTTAATTACATGCATTTGCATAAATAACCTCTGGCCCATCAAATACAGACCATAGCCAACGCAGTTTCTACTGTTGGTGCTTTGAGCAGATTAATAAAAACAATCTCTGAAATGTTCCACCCTCTAATTTTTCTTTAGTACCTATTCACGAAGACACAGGCAAGAACCTGGAATGTGAAGTCAGAACGCCTGGGTTTGGGTCCTAGGGGCTGTGCCATTTATTAGCTGTGTTACCGCCACCCATTATCTGAACCCTGCATCTCAGTTCTTTCATCTCTATAATTGGAGTAATTCTGCCTTTAGGTCAAAATTAAAGCCAAAACGGGTGAGGACTAACATGTATGATATAAACTAAAATACACGGTCATTGTTTCCATCATCCCCAAATACTCTAGTTTGTCTATAATATAACGAGGCCTGTTTTTATGACAAGTGAAAATTAGAGGAAACTATACTCAACATATCTCAAATACACCAATGAGCCAAAAGATTCATTTATAACTATAAAAGGATTGGTTCAAAGGTCCAAACCCTCTTAAGATGTTATGACCACAATAAAAGCTTAGTTCTGTAAACTGCCGAATAATATGCCATTTATCACTTTTCCTCCCAGCGTGTTCATAGATACAACGAGACATGTCTGTTAGAAGAACCAAGCACTTCAGCTACCGAGAGAGTGACTCTTTCTTCCTTCCCACTTTCCCAAGTGCCCATGACCTGCTGTCAATGAAGGAGATAAATGAATGGAAAAGAAACATAAGAAAGGCAATTCTATGCCCTATGCAGCTTCAGATCCAGGATCATGTTTTTTCATGATTTTAAGTCTTCACCCTTATCTGTTGCACCCACTTTCCAGATGGTAGGCCCTCACGTTTATCGACAAAAGAGAAAGCTGTATGAGAAACAGCCACCATCATCTGCATAGATACAAGCAAGTGAACAGGCAGACCATTCCCTCTGCTCGCTGCTTTCTTCTATTTCATTCCTTTTGTTACACAGCCCCCATTCCATCACGCACCTCATTTTGCTTTGCCTCGGGCTTCTGCCACTTTGTGTCCAAGCACTTGTCGAAAACTTCCCTCACTGAATCTCACTAGCCCATCTTTTCTTCCACCTGCCACTTAGGCCCTCATTTGTTTTTGTTTTTTTTCTCCCCACTCCACGCGTTCTCCCAGGCAGATCACCACCACCTCAACAACAATGTGAAACACACAGAAGATGTGCAAGCTTTTATTTTCAGCTCGGCCTCTGTCTTGAATTCCAGAACCACAGGCCGGTACAATGGTCAATTAAATCTCGAGCCCTGAATGAGCCTCTGGCACCTCACATGACATAAACTCACCAATCAGTTCGTCAGCTTCCCCTGCAGTCTGCACCATCCTCTGTATTCCCGATCATGACCAATGGCACCTCTTTCCATTCAGTCACCCAAGCCAGAGACCTGGGGAGTCATCCTCCAAGTCACCATCCCCTCCCTGCTTCTCATCCCTCCACCTTTCCCCACTCTTATCGGTATGAGTTCAGACCTTAAACCTGCACTAGGATTCATTCAACATTTTGTTTTTGTTTTTGTTTTTTATGGGGCTTCTGTGTCTGCCCCCCACCCTACACTCCCCATTCTTTACAAAACACCCAGAGTAATCATTCTAAAAGAACCACCTAGGGTGTCCAAATTCATCTGGACCAAGCATGGTCCCCATGACCCTTCCTTAACTGGCCCTGGTCTCCACTCCCCATCTCTGGCCTCATCCACAGCCCTCGATGTGCACCAGCCACATGGCACATAGAACCAGCTGTGCTATAGACATGCCACCTGCTCTCTTTGGTACTTGCACTGCACTGTTCTCTCTGGGCCCTCCGTTCAGAACAATTTCTGTCAGCCCACCCCCATCCTCAGCTGCCTGTCCCCCTCTGACTTGCCTGCCAGACTCAGATTCAGCCCCTTGGAGTCAGGTATGCCTGACAGAGCCCAGCATCTTTTATGCTTCATACAGCTGCATCTTTTTCCCATCATTCTGCTGAGATTCTGGAGGGCAGTGCAAGGATTCTTCTGTTTGAGATTTCAACATCCAACAACACGCCTGGTATCCTGTCAATATGTATCTGGTAAATGCATTAATGAGTAAATATCATTCCAACTCAGTCTGACTCAAACAAGGCCAAGCTGCTAGTGATTGATTATGTGTGAATTAGAGGTTCACAGCTCTCCTTAGAAGGTGTCAGGGAAAAAATAATAAGGCCACAGTGGTTGCAACTCCCCAGTGCTGAATGCAGAGGTTGCAGTATTCTTGTGTACAACTGTGTTACAGCTTGGCTTTTTTTAATTTAAAAAGAAATCATTGTGTTGTGTGGTTTTATTGCCTCTAACTTATAACATGAGTGGCCTCAACATTAAAGTTTCCCCATTGCTTCAGCATGTTCAACCCTAATGGGAATGACAAAGGAATGGGTACGGTCGGGGGTGAAGGGCCGGAGTGAGCAGAAGCAATATTAACAGCAATGATCGAGTCACAAATGCAGTGAGACTAGATGTCCAAAGACCTACCTGATTACCTTTCATTACTTAGAGAATAAATCCACAGAAAGACTTACATATGCAACACTGGGAGCCCTCTGAAGACTAGAATGACAGATGACAACAATGTTGACTTAGTCACACCTTCTGGGACTTTTACAAAATCAACTGAAGCTGATCACTTGCAAATGAATACGGGATAAGGTATGTAGATATTGGGTCCTATGAAATTGTAGAGAAAGGTATAAAGCTGCTGGTCAATTTCAATTTTTTTTTTTTTTTTTTTTACTTGCCTACTCCATAAGGTTCATAGGGCTTCCAGTGCTCTGTAATTTAAGTAAAGGTCCTCCAGTCAGGCCAAAATTCCCTATCCTTTGCAATAGTGTCTATATTTAGAAAACTGATTTTTCATAAGTTTTTAGTCACTCACAGGTTTAAAAATTGTACAATCCTATAAAATCAAGGAAGGGGGAGCAGATGAAACATCAACACAATATGCCAAAATGTTATAACAACAACAAAATAATAACTCAAAACCCAAGGAATATGAAGAACTTATTGAACAAATGCTGACTCCGATGTGAAATCAAGAAAAAATGGAGAAAGTAAGGTTCAGAGGAAGGGTTTTAAAAATACTACAAGTTGGTCATAAATTCTGTCTTTGTATTGTACATTTGGGCTGGAATTAGATTTTAATACAGGTATAGAAGATTTGATGCACTGTTCCTATTCTGAGACAACACACTTGATCCTTACTTGCTAGACACATGTATTCATTTAATTTACAAGCCATAGTCTCACTGTGAATAGCATATGACACTGTTGCAGTGATCGTCATTACTGATACTTTTTTATAAACTTTTTTTTTAATCACCAGAGAAAATCTCAGGTTTCTGTACTTCCCCTTTCTTTAATGAGAGTGACACAAGTATGTGACCCGAACACAAATAAAGTTAATGTGCCTCTCCACTGGGTCCCATCATCGGTGGAAGGCTTTACACTTCCTATTGCACAATGCTAACATGTGGTTTTCTTTTCTAAGCTTGTTGTATGAACTAAGCTTAAGTTCTTCCTCCACAAACACATGGAGAGGATACTACCTATGTAGTCAATGCCAGATGCTGGTTATGGGCAAGAAGGTGGGCAATGGGCCTTCCCACCATCTCTTTAGCTCTATCCCACGGTCATTGTGGGAACCAAGTGAGATAGTATGGGGTTATTTTGAGAAGCACAATATAGGACACCTATGCAGCACAGCTGAACGATCATGAAGGCTCCAAAATTAGATGCAGAATATACTGTATGGAACCCAGGCCTTGTCAGACAACCGTGGGTTCCATTCTTGGCTCCAAAACTCACTAATGCGACCCTGGGCAGATGCCCTGACCTTTCTACGCCTCAGTTTCCACTTCTGAAAAACAGTATAATAAAGTAACTACCATATAAGGTCACCATGAGGATTAAAGTAAATACTGCATGTAAACATCTTAGCATGGCAGCTGGCACATGGGAAGTGATGTGTGTTAACTATTCACTCCAATTCTTATCCAGAAGGCATGACTGATAAGGACTAGAAATGTGGCAGATAAATCATTCTGAGAGCTGTCCCCCCCCATCTCTGCCCCTAGTCCTCAAATTCAGTAATGCCCCAGCCTTGAGGGGCTGTCTCAGCCATGTTGAATATGAACTGCTTGCTTGTATAACCAGAAACTTGTATAATTCCCTGACACATCTCTCATGGCTGTATGAAGCAAGGGCTCTAGAAACAGAATCAGCTCCCAACTCCCCAAGCCAGAAGTGAAGATAAGTCAAAACAGTAGATATGACTAGGGAGAGGAAATGATCTTCATTCACTTTATCCATATTAAAATTACCTTGTGTTTCCTGTACATATATATTCTGACAGCGGGAGAAAGCTGATGTCAGAGAAGTTATTTGGAGATCTATAGGTGACTACAGATAAGCCAATAAATAGTTCACACAGATGAGAAATAAAACAGAGCTATATAAATTCTGAAGAATTAGTTAAAACTAAATTACGGACCCAGCTTAAGTCACGAAAGTGATCAAGGAAGACTTCAATTATAGAATAACCCAGAACAGAGGAGCATTTGAAATATAGATTCAGTAGAAGGGAATATCTGTACTCTGACAAGGAGGGTTAAAATTGAACGAGAAGGGGGCGCCTGGGTGGCTCAGTAAGTTGAGCATCTGCTTTCAGCTCAGGTCATGATCCCAGGGTCCTGGGATTGAGCCCCGCATCAGGCTCCTTACTCAGTAGGGAGCCTGTTTCTCCTTCTCCCTCTGCCTGCTGCTCCCCCTGCTTGTGCTCTCTGTCAAATAAGTAAATAAATATTTTAAAAAATGAAAAAAACTAAAGAAAAATAAAATTGAAGTAGAAGATATTTCAAAGATGTGAAGAGGCTGTTGATGGCAAGGGCTCTTTTTGGCACACTATATCTGTGGGATTGTGTCCCGAGGCATACTGAGGCACTCTCCTGAAAGCTCATTCTTAGAAAGTTTTGATTTTTTTTAAATTGACATATAACTGACATACATAATTACATTAGTTTCAGGTGTACAACTTAATGATTTGATATATGCATACTGCAAAATGATTTCAGTAAGTCTAGTTAGCATCTGTCACCACACAGTTATATCTTGTGATGAGAACTTTTGAGATCTACTCTCTTAGCAACTATCAAATATGCAATATGGTATTATTAACTATGGTCACCATGCTGTACAGAGTCTTGATTTTTAAAAAAAGAAAGCCAACTTAGAACATCTGTCCCAAAGTACTTTCAGCGGTAGAATACATTAGCTAAGAGGTTACATCGGTCTACAAGCAGTCTGTGCCTTATATAGCAATTAGGTCTTAACAACCAGAAAATAGAATAAATATTTACCAGAGCCAGAACACTATGTAGTATCTGGATGATAACCTAGGAAAGATACACACACACACACACACACACACACACACACACACGGCATCTCAATCATTCCCAACCTCTGAAGTCAAGTGAGAAGTTCAACAGGCTCTGGACCAGACTTTTAACAAAGTACTGCTCACAAAGCACCCTGGAAACCACTTCCCGTGACACTGGCATTAAGGCCTTAGAAGAAGCATGCTTATTTAATGTAAAATATAAATGATTTCCATTTCTGAATATACAGTAAAATGTGCGGGAAAGTACAAGGCCTTTCTCTTTCTCTCTCTGCCCCACGGTTATTCTCCATCTGGGACTGAATTCATGCTCACGTATGATGCTCTTTGTGGACAGATGACAGCTGCCCATGCTGGTTTTCTAGGGTGTGTGTATCACTGCAACCACATCTGCAGGCAGAAACAAACCAGAGAGCACCATCCTCCGGTGTGAACTGTCACATACCATTTTCCCCCCAATGATTCTCTGAATATATGCATGGGGAAGTAAAAAGCAATGGACTCCGCTTGAAAGTGAAGGAGAAAACATACTTTACCAGCTGGCGCACCTACCCTGTGCTAGGCTAAGCAAGTTATTTAATAATAATTATGGTAATAATAATAACTCCCAGTCTTGGAGAACTATGTTGTGAGTGCTGTTAAGCACTTTGTATACTTTAATGCTTAACTTGCATTTCCTCATCTGTAAACTGAAGATAATAATGCACCTATTTTATTTTATTATTATGAGGATTAAAGGAGAATAGACAGAAAAAGCACTTTGCAAGTTGAGGCAGCAAGGTCAAAGGGAACAGGATTTGAAAGAAACAGACATGGGTTAAAATCCCAACTCTGATTTGATCTCGCTGAGCTGCAGCTTCCTCATCTCCCAGGTGAAGAAGAAATGGCCCACCTCAGTGAGGAATTGAGGGAGACAGTAAATTAAACCCCAGCTGGTCTGCATCACTAGAAAGTGTTTAATAAATGTTTATATCCTCTCTCCTGTTACACATGTGAGCTGCTTCCATTAGCCTCCATCAGCAGCCATTCAATGTCCCTGGTATTCAAAGATGGGTTTCCTTTCATTGCAATAATAATTTTACCATTTTAATAGCTCAAAGGCTTTCATCTATGAACTCATTTAATTCTCATCATAACCCTGTGAAGTGGGTCCTACTCTCATCCCCAGTTTACAGATGAAGGCACTGAGGCACAGAGTTTAGGTAACTTGCCCAGATCCAAATAGATGGTACGAGAGCCAGGAGCTCAGCTGCCTAGTCTATCCTCCTAACCACAATGCAACAGTGCTGATGGGGGGGTGAGTCTGTTTGAGGGCCCATGCTTGTATGTATTCTCTTCTAGACATAAGCAATGGATGCTCTCACAAACAACAATGTGTTGCCTAACTTTTCAACTTCTGAAATAACATTTTTGTATTTTCCTAGGATTCTTTAAAAACCTATGATATGCTTTTAAATGTGGTGCCTATAACTAGCTCGTCTTGTTCTATGTGTTGGAATACCATAAATAAAATCACTTCTCTTTCTAAAGGTTGCCTAGATAAATCTTACATTGAAACATACCCATGACTTTTGGTTTAAATATTTATTACAAGTCCAAATTTAAATATATATATATATATGTGAATATGTGAGTGTATGTATGTGTGTGTATATATATATATATATATATACACATGAAGTCTTAATGCTGTTATGTTAAGCTAATGACTTTGATACCAAATAATCTGAAAATTCTCCTAGTTTCTTACACTCAGTCTTAACAGTCATAGCAGTACCATATGTATTTCAAAGTATTCCTTTTACAAATTTAATTGACTCAAATATTAAACATCAATGATGACAATCTATTGCTCTACTTAAAAGGAATCTCTAGGGGACAGATGAAAAAGAAAGGTTATAGAATCCTATCCTTCAAAGTAGGACAGGACAGCTACCTATATAAATCACGCTCTTTATTAAGATAATTAAGCCCATCAGTACACTTAACTTTCAGACTCAACAAATGTCTGGGATGAACAATTTCCACTTTTTCTAAAACAAAGGGGATGTGTTCAAAAAGGGTCCTCTGCAAGCTCTCTGCACAATGCATGCTATTTTAAAACATGATTTATGTGTCTAATTCCTGGAGCCGCCTTGAAAAATATACTGGGTTTTTCCTCACATGCTACCTATTAGGAGAAGACACTCCAATCTGAAGAGTGCACTCTGTTTCCAACTACAGGATGCTATATCATGTCAGCATTTTCATTAAATACTGTTCAAGCTGGACCTTAAACAAATGGAACGGAGAGCCACAGCTGCAGCCACTGCAGAGACTGTTATCCCGCCGGGAGGCTTATATAAGAGGCGCAGGACCGGCAGGGTGAAACCCAACTGTCATCATCTGAATCCTATTTCTTTGAGACTTGCCCACATTCTTGAAATGTATGAAATCACATACAATGAACGGATTTCTCATTTTATTTGCCTTATGGCACAAAACGCCGTATTGACTTCCAAGTTGTTTTCTCCCTAAAGGACTGGGCTCCAATTAGGGAAACGTTGGCAACTTCTGCCTAGGGGAAGAGTAGAGTGGGATGCGCGGGAAGCCGAAGGGCTGGGAAGGAATGACTTAGCTCCCATCCCCAAAGACCTGTCGCATCCAGGAATATGACAGGAGTCACTCGCCGGAGGACTTGGAATAGAGGTAACAAGACCCTGTATGCACCCTCCACTGTCAAACACACAGTCAAGGAGCTCCGAACGTGCAATCAGCAGCAGGCGAAATGCCCTCGGAGCACCTGTCCTCTCACAGCACATTTCCAACTGGCACGTTAGTCAGAGGCTGCTGCCAGCCCGCCCTGGAATGCCTCTCCCCGCGTGCCGTGTCCGCTTTTTCGCACCCTGAACTCGCCAAGACGGAGCCCGGTTCCCAACAAGAGGGGCCACCCCCAGCTTCCCACATGAAGATAATAAAAACGCACCTCCCCTCCCCATGGCTCCCTCCAACTTCAGAAACTACAGTCAACTTACCGGGACGCCGGAGACAGGGAGGCTTCCGAGGGGACCTCGCTCCGCGGCGCTCAACCCTGCCGGCCCCGCACTGCCCGGGCGGCGGCGGGGGCAAGGCTAGGCGCTGTCGCTCTGCACCAGCCGCCTTGCTCCGCCGTGCCGGGGGCCGGGCACTCGCCAGGGCGTACCGCCCGGCGGCGGCGGCTGCAGCGGCGACTGAGGCTGCACCCGGCCGCGCGGACCGAGAGCTGCAGATGCCACCGACCCCGGAGTGCGGCGCTCCTAACCCCTGGTGCGTGTCTCCGGCTCCAAGGGAATGGCGACTCAACGAGGACCGCGGCAAGGGAAAAACCGAGGCGCTGTTACCCGCAGAGCCTCCAGCCGGCTGCCGGGCGGTCGGTCACATCGCGGGCGCGCCGGCGGGGGAGCTAGCGGGCCGACACCGCAGTCCGCACTCGCCGCCGCGCCGCGGAGAATGACAAGCGCTGAGGCGGAGCAGCCGTGCGGGGCGCGGGGCGCGAGTGCGCATGATCCCGGCCCGCTGCGGCACGTCACGGGAGAGGGAGGGGCGGGGAGGGGGCGAGCTGGGCGGGGCCGGGGTGGGGGCCCCCGGGGCGGACTCGGGCGCTGCGCCCCGCTCCCTCGCGGGAAGGTACAGGAAGTCTCCCGCCTCTGGTTTTGTGAACCTAAAGCTGCGTGGTTGAATTTGTCTCCAGAGTCCATTGTCCCTTAAAAACGACTGTTTACTCTAAGCGGTCCTTAGGGTGCTGGGCAAGCCCAGAAAAGCCAGTTTAACTCAGGTTATAGCTTAATCGTAAAGGACTGCGATTTAGGGGACAATGGTCCTCTACCTGGCTGTACATTAAAATAACTTGGGAAGCTTGTAACAGTCCTTTGACCTGACCGCACCCCGGAATCCCGACTCAGTACACGAGAAACCCTGGGCGAGGCGCAGGTATCGGTAGGTTTGTAAAGCTTTCCGGATGATACCGACGCACAGCAGAGGTTTTCAAACCTTTAACGTGTGTCAGAATCTTCTGAGGATTGTGTTAAAATGCAGGTTTCTGATTCAGTAGGCCTAGGCGCTAAGGGAAGACTCATCGTTTCTAACAAGATCCCAGACGATGCCAGTGCTGTAAGGACCAGACCATCCTATCCTTACTACTCAAAGTGTAATGTAGAATCAGGACCAGCGCTTCTGAAACCTTGGGCTGTGTGAGAATCACCTGAGTAGTGTTTTTTTGTTTTTGTTTTAATTACAGAGCACTTTCCCAGGCCCTACCCATGTGGTTCAGCCTCTGAGGCTCTGCTAATTCCACTGGTAAGGAGCACTCCAGATAAGTCTGATTATGGGTGTTGTTTGAACCAAACTTCACTGTATTAGACCAGCAACCTGGAGTTGGGCATGCACTTTTGCAGTGAGAAGGGCCAAAATAGGTCTAGAACCCAGAACATCTGAGTCCAAGCCCAAATGGTACTTTATCTAACTAGTCCAAATTTTCTACAATTACTATACATTGCTGTACTTAGTAGGAAATATATATAAATCACATGAAACGCACATGCACACAACACATTCTGTATTCCTTACACATATTAAAGTGGCTTAAAGTTGGCTGAGGGTAAAGGCTCATTAGGAGGGGAGGGATAGAATAAGGGATGTTAGAATGGCTGTACCATAGTGCACTGCAGAGGAAAGGGTATGTAGGAAGAAACAAACCTTACCTTCACGCTAGAGCCTGGACTGGCATCTTGGAGAAGATCCAGGAATCAGGCTTGGCCTTTGGTCTCAGAGCACAGGTTGAAACTCAGGTGTTCAAGAGCTTATGAATATATGGCATGTCACATATATGACATCTCACAAAGTCTGGTAAGTTGGATAAAAAAGATAAAAGGCCCGTTTTATAGATAAAAAAGGATGCTCTGGACATTAGTTGACTTGCACAACCAGTGGAACTTGAACTAGAGTACATATCTATATAGGCATGGCTTCTATAATTCTAAGGAAAACAGTGATTCATATCTTACAAAGAACATGGTTCTATAATTCTAAGGAAAACAGTGATTCATATCTTACAAAGAAAATGGTCTCTATGTTAATATAATATATAATATTAATATATTATATATTAATATAATAATATATTATTATCCACATCCTTTAAAGGTGGTTCCTAAATTTTGAGTTAGAAAGCATTTCATTTTTACAGAGAGGAAATGCACTTTATATCTTCACTCCACTTTTGCAGCTCTACAAATTGGAATGCAAAATGTTCGGAGAGCATCCCAGTCCCCGGACATTGCAGTTACATAATGCAGGCTTCATCAGTTCAAAGAGCAACACTTATATTTTCTGGTGACAAGTGTAATTACCATCCTCATTTTATCCATGCCCAAAGAAGCCAAGTGATTTAGACAAAATCCAGGCAATCTAGTCTCTGTTTTATTCTGCTTTCCTTTTACCAAATGACATACTAAAGATTATTTATCATTTCCAAATTTTTCATACTAAGATTTACCATCATTAAATTAGAACCAAATGTATTTCAAAGCCACTCCTTGATACAGAACCAGAAGTATGAGGAACAATTCTTAAGCTTCTGGTAAATGCTATAGACCATATTCTCAGTCTATGTAAAGTTTTGGAGGGAAGTATGTGATACTTGCACACAATCTCGCAACTCACAGGTTTGCTTTGGAATCCTACCCACCTTTATCTTTGCTTCTTTTTTTTTTTTTAAATAAGATTTTATTTATTCACTTGAGAGAGAGACAGAGAGAGCACAAGCAGGGGGAGAGGCAGAAGCAGACTCCCTGCTGAGTTGGGAGCCCGACATGGGGCTCGATCCCAGGACCTGGAAATCATGACCTGAGCTGAAGGCAGACACTCAACCATCTGAGCCACCCAGGTGCCCCTATCTTTGCTTTCAATGTAAATTTTCCTTAGAGCTATTCTTCCGAGTGTTTACAAAAAAAAAAAAAAAAAAAAAAAAAAAGAAGGAATGGCTGATTAAAAGAGAATTCTCTGTAAATTAAGGAGCTGGTTGTAGAATTTTGTTAGTTCAGTTTTTAATAAGAAACTATTTTAAATGAATTTTTTAAAAAACCTAGAAGTGGTATACTAGTCTTATTGGGACCTTTAGAAGAACCCAGAGTTGTCATCCTGTTTTCTTAGGTGTTAGAAACTCCAATAAAAATATTTATCTGTATAGTATATGAATTCATTTGTATATTGACTTTAAGAAATCCAGAATTCAATTATATAAAAAGTTAATTAGTATGTCTCATTGCCATTGCATTTTGAGACACTATTATTGGCATTAAACACATGAAATGTGTGATATTGTCTTAATATTGACTGTCTTAGTACTGCCCATGTCTGATTTAGGATTTGCTTCTCATTAGCTGGTGTTGTCTGGCAGAAATAGCAGCTTCATTTTTTTTTTTTTTTTCCCTCTGAGGTCTACATTCCTTATGGGTCAGCAAAGCCTGCTCTTTGGGTGAGAATTTCTTCAATTAATGCCTCTAAAAGTCCCAACAACAGTCCCCAGACTACAGTTACAAAGATGCTAGCAACTCTATTGAACCTATTCTCTGCTCATTAGAGAAACTGAACCTAGAATAGATTTTTATTAAACTCTTTTGGCTAAGAATCACAAGCCAAGCTGATAAGTTTGGGCCCCCAAATTTGTTAATTACATTTCTTCGTTCATTTCACTCAAAGGGATTCTTTGACATGAAGATCTTCCAGCCTCTGCCCACTTCAAACTTGTAGTATAGATAAGAGAACTACGGGGAGTCCAAGGTGACTGGCAAAGCTGAGACAGAAGTGGGAACATAGAATTAGATTTCACTAGGCAAAAACTAAGGTTACCGTAAAAATTAATACAAGTTGTGCTTGATTTTTGGACATGGCTTATTATGGTTTGCTTTGTTTGAACACATGCAGCTGCTAGTAACTTCATTGGAAACCATAACTGAATCCCTGGTGGGGTGTTGGGGGGGAGGTAATGGGGATAGGGAGATTAGCATTCTGTCTTTTTCTCCTGGGAAACTTTGGAAAACTATTGGAAAGCCCAATTCCTCTTGCTCTAACCTAGGAAATTTACCAAGTGCCTGAATTTTTACTTCTAAATTGTTTGTTCTAAATAATTTGTTTAGAACTTAGAACAGTCAATGTAATAAAATGATCTAGATTTTCAGACTAGCTCCAAAATGTTCTCTAAACCCACAAGAAAGTATAGAGTTCATTGTAACCCCAACTCTGAAAGGAAATAAGCCCTGGGTGAGGATTCTGGCCTAACAGTAAGACTAGGGTTTGGGACTGGGGAAGATAGAATTTGGGGACTGAAGAGAAAGACTGCCTATGGCCTCTGGTGGCTGAAGAGCCGAGTCTGGGGAAGACTGGATATCTATCAGCAGTCTCTGAGACCAAGTTGGCAGAAGTATGGACTTGTGACCAAGAAGAGAAATAGTGTCGACACTGTACCTGGAACTCTGTGCTTTTGTCTCTACTTAAAGATCGTAGGGGTCTCATGTTTGACTTAATCTACAGGAAAGAATGATCAGAGATTAACAAATAGATTACAAACCCCTTATAAATAGATAAAAACAGGTAAATGCTTTAAAGAACTACTACATTCAATTTTAATCTCTAAGAATTATACCTACACCTCCCTCCCAACCAAGTTACCCACCGACAGAAGAAAGTGGCTGGTGGAGAAGCCACATGCATACTTGGAACCAACCACACAGATCGTCTGGCTCCAGCTCCGGTCATATCCTTCTGTCCGCTGAAATCACATGGCGCTGAAATCAAATTACCTAACATGGAGTGGTGATAGCTTCAAGCACATAGTAGGTTCTTAGTAAAAGCTATTTGTTTTCTCTCCTAGAGTTAAAATCTGCAGCTGGCTGTCTCCTAATGTCCATTTTATCATTTTAATGTAAGCAGTGATTAACTGTAGATTTTAATGGAGTGCTTTCCTTTTCTGACAGAAGACTTAAGACTGACTCCAGGGCTCTTCTGAGAACAGGGGAATCATGGAGAAAAGGCTTTCAGGAGAGATCAAGACAAAGCCTGCTAATGTTACTCTGCGGCCTTACGCTGTACTGAAGGGGAAAATGCAGGGCTTAGGACTTGACATGTGTAGATCTTTCTACTGGGAGAAAGAAATGATGGTGGGAAGAGAGAGAGTACTTAACAGAAGTGAAAACAGAGCGTGCCTTAAGGAAATGCCTTTACATTATAAATTAAAGAATGGATATTCCCATCATTTTCTGGCATCTTGACCTTACGCATTCCTTAGATTTCTATCCCAACATCTTCACTCAAGATTTACGGCTATAAAACTAATGTGGATACTCATAATGTTGGCAGAGATTTCTTAGGTTCACTTTTTAATTCTCCTGCCTTTACTATCTCCATAGAATGTAATTCTCACAAACTTATATTTTAACTAGGCATCAGAGGAAACTGTGTTTTGTTAGTGATAAATCGTTTGCCAGTCAACAAATAACAGTTCAAGATTGAGAAAGGAAGTTGTGTAAAATTAGCAAGAGTTTTAATTCTAAGAGAAGCTAGTTGCACAGTCTCCAAAGTCCGAAAGATGTAAAAGGCATTTAGTGGCGAAAGCATCTCTCTCATTTCTTGCCCTGTTGTACATTTTCTTCCTCCATTCCCACCCTCTCAACACTTTTTCAGCAAATAGATTTTTCTGCTCTCAGACCCTGGAGTAGAGGTCATCTCTTGTTACAGAGGATAAAAGATGACAGGGAGAGGAAATTCAGCATACTGTGGCTTTCTCCTTGAGCCAGAAGCCCATTTAGAAATGCAGGAATGTGCACTGTTTACATGGGTTTCTTCCTCAGTCTACATAAGGCTCCTTATCTTGAAAATGAGGATAATAGTAGTGGCTATTATTAATCTCTGAGTCAGCCATTTACCTATTCCTACTTCCCCATGTAAAATGGGCATCCAGTTTCTGCTAAACTCTCTTCCCTTCCCTACTCCCAAAGGGGGAAAAAAACCCTTCTAGAAGAAATGATGGTCAATACTAGTGAATGCTAGGGAAAGTGAGGGCTCCCCAAAGTTTCTACATGCTTGGCAGTGGTCAAACCTACTATTGTTCTGAACAGGCGACAAAAACTCCTGGAATTTGAGATGTTACTTGTGTGGTTGGTGGTCAAACCCTCCGTGAAGCCTCAAACATATTCTTTGGGGAAATGAATAAAAACACAATTGCGTAGCCTGATGGGAAAGCAAGGGACCTTGGAGATTTCACAGCAAGTCCTACAGAGAGAAGAATTGCAGAGGAAAAACTCATAAAGTAAGCCATCACTCCAAGATGTCTTGTAAAAACAGCAGTTGGTTTTAGAAATATTTAACCCCAGATTCCACTGACGTTCACATGGTATTTCCTGTTTCTGGAAACGTAGAAAAAAATTAAGCTCTGTGTGAAAGCAAGCGAGCAGAGCCAGATGTTGGTGTTGGTAATGATCCGCAGAGCTGAGCACTCGTGCGGCGGCAGTCAGGAAAATGCATGACAGCTGTCTGAAGCCATAGGAGCCTAATTTCTCTTGGCCAGAAAAGAAACAAAGTGCAGAGTCTCTTTTGTTTATATGTACAAGAGGACAGCTGAACCCAAGAGACATTATTTTGGTTTATAGAGCCAGTAACAGCAATTTAAAATATTATTTATATTCCTTTGACATACTTTGTCCAAATCACTTATTCAAGGAGTGTTCTGTATCAGCCAACTACAGTGCCATTCTAAAATTTGTTGCTGTCATTGTATTGGGTTGTTTTGTTTTGTTTTGTTTTCTAGAAAATACTAGACTATCAAATTTTAAAACGAAGTATAGGCAATCTGATAGTGGTTTGTTTTGTCCATATGAATAATTTGAGTTTTTTTCTGAAAATACATGACTGAACTTCTTGATTAAAAGATCCTTGAGTAGGGGCACCTGGGTGGTGCAGTCAGTTAAGCATCTGACTCTTGGTTTCAGTTCAGGTTATGATCTCAGGGTCATGAGATTGAGCCCCGAGTCAGGCTCCATGCTCAGCATGGAATCTGCTTGCGATTCTCTCTCCCTCTCCCTCTCCTCTTCCCGCTCCTGTCCTCTCTCTCTCTCTCTCAAATAAATAAATTAATTCAAAAAGAAAAAGAGCCTTGGGTATACAGAAGTGATTACAGCCTACTTTATCTTTCACTATACCCCACCCTAAATCTTCTATTTTGATCTAACTGGTTTGTTCTTCACTGTTTCACTATCCTGCGTACTTTCTTGCTTTTGTGTTTCACTGTTGTTTTTTCCTGAAGTTCTACAGCTGCATCTCTGTCCATCAAATCCTAGCCATGCTCTAATACCTAATTCATGTCTCCCCACATTCATGAAGTTGACCTTGATCGTTCTAGCTCCCCGGCTGGAGAGGTCTCTCCTCTTGGGAGCTTCTGGAAGGCAGCTATGCTTTCCACTATACCACCATTGCTCCTAGGAGCTTCTGAAACCCCTACTGTCTATATCATCCACATAGCACTCCTCTTAAACTGTCCTGGTTCCTGGCACAGACCTTCAAAAACCCTCGGAATTTCTTGAGTGAGAGGAGTGTGTTATGATATGCATAATGAACCCCCATGGACCGTACTTGAGTTTTTGCTAATGAAATGTGGAGGGACATCAACCAAGCGCTTAGAAGGTTGGAGCCTTTAGCCTCACCTCCTGACCTCTGGGGGTGGGGAGGGAAGTTGGAGATTGGATTTAATCACGTGGCCAATGACTTAATCCATCATGCCCATGTAATGAAATCCCAATAAGAAACTCAGTACACCAAGCCTTGGGGAGCTTCCAGGTTGGTGAACATGTTGACGCTCTGGGAGGATGATGCACCCCGACTCCACAGAGACAGAGGCTCCTACCCGCAGCACTCTTCCAGACCTTGTGCTATGTGTTCCCTCATCAGGCTGTTCATTTGTATCCCTTATTACAAAGCAGTAACCTTTAAGTATAGTGCTTTTCTGAGTTCTGGGAGTCATTCTATTGAATTATTAAATCTGAAGGAGGGTTGTGTGAAGCTCTGAATTTGTAGCTAAGTCCGACAGAAGTGCCGGAAGCCTGGGGACCCCACTTGAAGCTAGCATGTGATGTAAGGGCAATCTTACTGGGTACCCTGCCCTTTTACTTGTGGGATCTGATGCTAACTCCAGTTAGTTAGTTTCAGAATTTAATTGGGGGCGCCTGGGTGGCTCAGTCGTTAAGCATCTGCCTTTGCCTCAGGTCATGATCCCAGCATTCTGGGATCGAGCCCCGCATTGGGCTTCCTGCTCAGTGGGAAGCCTGCTTCTCCTTCTCCCACTCCCCCTGCTTGTGTTCCCTCTCTCGCTGCCTCTCTCTCTGTCAAATAAATAAATAAAATCTTAAAAAAAAAAGAATTTAATTGAATTGTGGGACACCATTTGGTGTCAGAACACAATATTACATAGCACATTTAAAAACACACCATGTTTTTACATGGCCTTATTTATAGTTTTGATTAGCATACAGCAGAAATGACATCACCACCTCAAGATGAAGAAGAGAACAATTATATCAAGTGCTTATGTCTGTATAAGTCAAACTGCAATGCTGATTTATAGTCAGGGAAGTAATCGACAAATTTTAGTAGGTGCATCCCGTTCCTTCAGCTGGACTGAGGGCTTCTGGGAATCAGGTCCACATTTTCAGCATCTATGTATTCAAACCATGCCTACTGCATTGTCTTTAAAGTCCTAAGTAATGACCTGCTTTATGGTTTATATGATGATGTATGAATAGGTATTTATTAATTATAATACCTTGCATTATATGACTATTTAACAGTCTTCTCTCTGTAGACATTGCTTTAATACTCTTTTTTCTCTCCTTATTTCATAAACAGGAAACGCTAAGCCATAGATAAGCATCTTTCCTAAGATCTCGGAGTAAGCCAGGACCAGAATTGAAATTAAAAGTCCATCTCCCCTAGATTTCCAAGCCTATTACTTAGTTTATCACACCCTCCTTAAGTAGTGAGAGCTACTGGTCATTTTCAGTTCCAACCACTATATGGATAACGATAGACAGTGACGGAGCCATTGAAATTCAGAATCAGGTTTATTATGCACGGTGTGTTGTCTTCATTTTAGAAGAGTTCGTTTACCCTTACGTTTATGCTAATAATTAAGTCCATTGTCTTCTTGCCAAATTAGGTCAACGAATCATTTATAATGATAGAAAAGTTTAGGAATCTAACTCAATTTAACATGTACACTCTTAAAAAGGATGAGAAATACACTTAAGTGTTAACAAAAACAGAAACAAACATTTAAAAAAGAAATCTCGAGGGTATAAAAATAATTGTATGGCTTATCTAGCAGGTTGAAGTTTAATTAGCCCTATCGAGTCATAGCCGGACTCACTCTTTTTGAGTCTTCTTCACGTTATAAACCATAATGGGAACAGTAACTGCAGCAGCCAGAGTTTTTAACGGCTATGGGGAATACCAGCCAACAATTTATTTCAGACTGGAGAACAGAGAGAAAAATCTCGTTGTATTTTATCTGATTTAATGTTACTCTTCAGAAGTAATTATTTGCTTTTCTAACACATCAAGCTTTTACTTTATTACTAACAGAATCTCTGAAAATGATGGCTACTGGAGTTAGGAACTGTCATTACTGTAACATTGGCTTTGACAACATGCAATCATGTCCATTAAGAGCTTGAAGTTCTCAAACGTGTGGTAGGAAACTTCAAAGTTTATTTAACCCAGTGCTGAGTACACAACAAGCTCAATAATAAACATGTGGTGATAGGCTGTATTTCAAACCACTTCCCTAGGAGCTTGATCTAAACGGCAAACTTTGACAGAAATAATTGTTTTCCACAGTCTTAAGTTTAGACACTCTTTGTGACACTTTCTCAGAGACAAAGCGGATCATTTCGGTGATCATTTTGTAGTTAAAGGAAAGGTTCATGGTCCTTCCCTTCTAGAATACTCCTGGATAAATAGCGATATGCTCCTGACCTTGGAGTCTGTTCCATGCAAGCTTTTGTATGCATCTGCTCTTGAATGGGAGACACCTGCATGCTGGGACTTTTCAAGAAAAGGCCTCAGAGTTGGCCTGATTTAATTATTTCAGCAGTATTTAATTCCAGGGGGGTCCAGATCAGTTTTCTTTTAAGATCCATCATTTAAGGTAATTTCAAACATTCTGAATTTCAGAGCAATGTCTCAACTAATCTAGACTCTTCTGAATTAGGGACGGTGAGGTCCACTACAGCCCCACCCTCCTGGGACCACAAGAGAATCAATGGGGGCTTGGTTAGGAAAAAGTGACTTTGGTTAGAGGTTTGTATCTGCTACAGTAGGGACCCCAGAACAGTTTTTCTTTTCTGTAGGAGAGAACTGATCATGAGATTTGGCCCCCAGCACAGTGGTTAGCAGCATGGGCTCTGCAGGAAGGTAACCCAGGTTTGCAGGCCGTCACTGACAGGTGCAGAGTCCCAGTCCAATTGCTTATTCTCTCCATGCCTCGAGAAGCCTCCTTTATAAAATGGAGCAACAGATTTTCTTATTTAATATTTAATAACAAGATACCAAACAAAACTAATGGTTTTTAAACATTTGGCACAGTCTCTGGAACCTACAAAGTATTCAAATAATAACCAATAGTGCTTACTCTGTGCCTGGGGAAGTCTGTGCATTACGTATATATAAGTCCTTTAAATTTCACAGTGTGAGATACCACATTCCCATTGGACAGATGAGGACACTGAGGCACAGGCAGGCTAAGGAGCTTGTCCAAGATTAGCTAAGTAGCAGATTGCCTCTGCACATTTTAACTCTGTCATGTGACTCCGAGTCCATGCCTTTAGCCACTATTTTCTGCCGCTTCTCTGATCAGTAAGTGTGATGTTTCATTATTGTTGTTTTCCTTTCTCTAAGTCTTTCCAACTTCACAGCACAGACATGACCTTTGTTCCCTCAGGTTTGTGTTCCAAGAGAAGCAACAGCTGCCTCCTTCTATTGCTAAGCCACCCATAATTCATGACAAGCCACTTATTACTTGCACGATTCCCATTGTGAAGGGGAAATGGTAGCAGGAAGAGCCAAAAGGCCATAGAAGGAGTTATATTCTTGTTTGGATTTTGACACTCTCCTAGCCATGTGAACTTAAAGATCTTCTCTGGGCCTTAATCTCCTAAATTATAAAAAGACAGATTCAAACTGGAATATTTTTACATATCTTCCATATCTAGGATTTCACAATAGTCTACTTACCTAAACTTAAATATTTACTAAATACCTACTAAATGAGAACATTGTGTTCTTTGCTAGGATGAAAAAAAAATAGTAGAAATAAAAATGATAGAAAACAAATGAATAAATTGAAGCCATGATCTCAACTACAAGTAATTTTTATCTAACAGGTTAGTCACCTGCATAAGTAAACAGGAAAGAGAGACTTTGTGAGTTGGGAAGACCTGGGCTCAAATACAATTTTTCTTTCCTTTTTTTTTTTTTTTTTTTTTAAAGATTTTATTTAGGGGAGACTGGGTGGTTCAGTCATTAAGCGTCTGCCTTCAGCTCAGGGCGTGATCCCAGAGTCCTGGGATCGAGCCCCACATCAGGCTCCTCCACTAGGAGCCTGCTTCTTCCTCTCCCACTTCCCCTGCTTGTGTTTCCTCTCTCGCTGCCTGTCTCTCTTTCTGTCAAATAAATAAAATCTTTTTTTAAAAGATTTTTTTAAATCTTTTTTTAAAAAAAGATTTTATTTATTTGTTTATTTATATATTTATTTGAGAGAGAGAGCACGAGCAGGGAGGCGGAGCATAGGGAGAAGCAGGCTCCCCGCTGAGCAAGGAGCCCAATGCCCATGAGGCCGGACTCCATTCCAGGACCCTGGGATCATGACCTGAGCCAAAGGCAGCCCCTTAACCAACTGAGCCACCCAGGTGCCCCACAATTTTTCTTTCCTCTCTGTGCTTAATTTTAACCAAGTTATCTATCTGGACCTTAATTTTCTCATTCACAAAATGGGCTTCAAAATACTTTCCTTGAAAGAGTTGGATCATTGTTGGTACTCGTAAGTGTAATTAAAAGCATTCAACAAATGCTTTGACTTAATATGTTATTAAAAAGAAAGAACATAGGGATGTCAGCAGGAAAAATATATGCTGTGGAAAAAAAATTTTTTTTTTAAATTTTATTTATTTGACAGACAGAGACACAGCAAGAGAGGGAACACAAGCAGGGGGAGTGGGAGAAGTAGAAGAGAAGCAGGCTTCCTGATGAGCAGGGAGCCCAAGGCAGGGCTCGATCCCAGAACCCTGGGATCATGACCTGAGCCGAAGGCAGACGCCTAATAACTGAGCCACCCAGGCACCCTATATGCTGTGGAAATTTTAGAAGTACGTATGGAATCATGGACTCACTTGATTTCCATCCTCTGTTTTCAAAATAGACTAAAAAAGGGGTTATATGCCCAAATTCATTATAAACTGGTTAAGAATTTAAGTCTAGATACCAGCACAATTTTACAACTAGAGTCTCTTCCAGCTCATGATCTCCAGAAACGCCCTCACTGTCCGCTTTGGTGCATGTGTTTGTGCTCACTTGTGGAGGGTGGGGTGCGGGTAGGGGGGTGGTGATGGAGAAGTGGGCATGGGTGTGGTATCTTCTCATGGAGGTAGCCTGAGTGAAAGGCAAATCCCTGTGAAAGGCAGCAACATGTGTACAATCAAAAAAATTAGGAGGGAAAACTGAATGAGAAGAAATCAGAGAGCGAGACAAACCATGAGAGACTCTGGACTCCAGGAAACAAACTGAGGGTTACAGAAGGGAGGGGGTGGGGGATGGGGCGACCAGGTGGTGGGTATTAAGGAGGGCACGTGTGGTGATGAGCACCGGGTGTTATATGCAACTGATGAATCGCTGAACACTACATCAAACACTAATGATGTACTATGTGCTGGCTAACTGAACATAGTCGTAAAAAAAATAAAGACATATTTTGTTAAAAAAAAATTGTCTTTCAATAGTGAACAGTGAGGGGGAAGCTGTTCCTTCCTATCCTGATATTTTCTTCCACGTAAAAGGGGTTCCATTAGCCTAAACTGTCTGGACTCCTTTCTCCCTGTTACTAGTTCCCCATCCAGGGAGGGAGGATGACTTATCTAACTGGTGAGGTTGAGAGAAGAAACAGGGTGTGCATAGCCCACTCCCTCCTCTTCTCTTTTAGATATGAGTTGCCAGGAGGAAGTGAGTGCTTTGCTCTGCTCTGCTCCTTCTCTTCTTTTTGTGTTACAGAGACTGATCTGTTCCCAAAGTCCAGCACCCACTGCAGCAGAATGGTTGGGTCTGCCGTGCTGAGATCCCTGCTTGCCCATGGATGTGTAAGTCACATCCTCCAATAACATCTTTATTGGTAATAAATGCTATATTGTGACCTCCATCTCCCTAACTCTCTATGTCTTAGTTTATTTGGAATTCAAGTGAGGAAAACAACAGCATGAATTATTGAGTACTCTTGATCTCTGGCATTCAAGAAGTCGTTGCCCCACCCCCGGGCACCTCTGGTTTTCCTGCTAAAATAGATGCTTACACTGAGTCCTTTGCATTGCCTTCCTCTGTCACCCCTTGATGGTGCCTTGTACTTTTCAGGGTGATTGTGGACTGATGGAATAATTTCTCACATAGATTTTGAACACTTGAAATCTGTGTCAATTAGTGGGATGAATTTAATTTAATAATCATTTCATCCTCTGCATGTGAAATGTGCTATAAAAAGATGTCAATGAATACTCTCATAATTACAAACATAATATTAATATATTATTTTAATGCTAAAGGAACATGTTATTGTCAGACACTTGATAAGAATAAAGTGCGTATCAAAATGGGATACATCTATGAAACATGAGAAGCATGTCATTTAACCAATTTTTAAATAAAACATGAAGTGGAAAGAAATGAGTTAAAGATATACTGCCCAATGGTGACCAAGCTGGGTGCCAATGATGGTTTTGTGAATGTCCTGATTAAGCCCTGACTCGGTGTCCTACCTAAACATCATAGTGCAGAACTTACATATTGACTTTTAAATTCAGGGCTCCCACAATATTGTTATCTGTTCAGTTCAATCCAGCAAATATTTTTTTGACTCAAATTTTCTATATGTGCAGTTTTATGTTCTATTTGGGCAAATGAACCCAACAAAATGTGGTCTATGCCCTAATGGAAAATAATGGAGAGAACCTAACTGTACTTGTTAATTAAATTTGTAATTATTAGCAAAGAAATACTTTTTTAAATAAAAATGCCATATTTTCAATATATGTACCATGATTTTTATTGCTTGGTTTCTTATAACAGGAAAAAATAAGGAAAAATATCCTGAGTGTCTATCAATAGAAGATGCCTTCATAAGTTATTATACTGCCATTTTATGGAATTTTATGTACTTGTTAGGTAGAATGAGGTAAATCTGTATGAAGGGATTTAGGACAGCATAATGATTCATTCTTAAGAAAAAAGTTGGTCATGTGCACGATTTCATTTTTTAAAACAACAATAGCAGCAATGATATTTATAAGTATATGTTAGTTTCACAAAGGAACAAGTAAGGAAGGTGCGTACCAAATTTTTCACAGTGATTTCATTAATTGGGAAAACTTTTGAACTGTAACAGAGGGAAGTAGTATCTTTAATTAAAGGATTGGAATAAATGCTTTACTGGTAAAAAATAATAATGTTAAGTAGAAAAAAATAGACTACATCTCAACTAAGAAAAACAAACAGGAGTATAGTGGAGATGAAAATGTCAAAATGTTGACAATATTTGCCTCAAGGTAGTATAATGATGATTATAAGTTAACTCTTTCTCTCCCTCTGGACACTTGCATGTACTTTCTGTATTTTCTACAGAAGCATGCATTAGTGTGACAATCAGAAAGAAAGAAAACTTACAACCAAGATGTTTGTGCCCTTTGACTTGTAATTCTACATTGAAGTTTCTTTCTGAAAATAGAACATACCAGAAGAATCCAAATGAGAATAATTTCTTTTAAAGTAATTATAAGGGAGCATATGTTGTTATTCCAGAAATAATTATTTAAAATCACTTTTGGATTTTCCAGCATATTCAGCAGAATCATTGGATGTTACACCCACTTCAGTTAAGCAGAAGTTTATCTTTGAGTTCATCTCTACGAGCTAATTGTGTTCCAGTCATTCTGGGTAAGATGCACTCCACTCTAATCTGAGGTATCATGATGTCCATTGATAGGAAAAAAAACACACTTCTCAGAAATTACACAAGACTTTCCCCTCTAGCTGTTAGCTATTTAAAAAGAGTCATCCTCTAACACCATCCAAAAAGAACAAATAGTAAATAGGATGCTTCTTTAAAAAAAAAAAAGGATTTATTTATTTATTTATTTTAGAGAGTGAGGGAATTTGCTTGCAAGTGAGTGGGGATAGGGGCAGAGGGAGAGAACCTTCAAGCAGACTCCTGCCTGAATGCGGAGTCCCACCCACGACCCATGAGATCATGACCTGAGCCAAAACCAAGAGTCAGGTGCTCAACCGACTGAGCCACCCAGGCACCCCAAGGATGCTTCCTATGTAGAAATTTATATTCTCAAACCCGAGGTTCTTAAAGCTTGAATAATTGCTTTTTTGTTTGAACATGTGAGGGTACAGCAGACAATCCATTTGACCAACACTATTGATTGCCCACCCTGGGTCATCTTGTCATCTTTGGGAAATGTAATGGCAGACATGAATAGAAATTACACCAGGTGTGGTTGAGGGCTACCCAGACCACTTTGGAGGCACTGGTGCTGGCACCAGGGAGTGAAATGGAGAGAGGGGAAATGCACAGGGAAGTGGAGGCTTCGTTTGTCCCTCGAAAATTGAGGTTGTTAAAACCTGCAGGAAGACCTGAGGTGGAGTTCTGTCACTGCCAAGTTTTTTGAACTTGAACATGTCAGCTAGTGCCTGAGCAATGAATCTCTGATTTGATCTGTGCTGAATTGAAAAAAAGCTGTAAAAAATATGCGAGTACTTTGCAAAGTTATTGTGAAGATTAAAGGAGATAATATATGCAAAAATGTATTTTAAAAGTGTGAAGTTCAATACATAAATTTGATACGTTAACAATCAAGGCCTTATTTATTTCATTGGGGACACAGAATACAGTGTCTTGTACTTGGTCAATGCCCATTAAATATTTATTAAATTTATTTGGGGAGACAGGACATATATTGGTGATAAAGTGAGCCAAGATTCCCTAGGTAAGGTAAAATTTAAAAGATAGTTATCACACTTTACATGGGCACAGAATACTTAACATCATGCAATTTTAGAACTGATAGGGGTACCATGTGGTTGCTTGACTCACTTTTCTATTGGTGGCTGGTGTTTTCTCACGTATTCTACCCTGGAGCACCAATTCACTGATTCAGTATGACTCATGAATTCAATTACTCAGCCAGGAAATACTACTTGAGAACTGACCATGTTTCAGACACGCTATTAAGAACTATTGATACAATAGCGAGGAAAGGTGTTCACATTCCCTATCCTTATGGAGGTGATAGCATCGTGTGTGAGGCAGATAATTATCAGACAATGACACAAGCCATTGTAACCATGACAATTGGTGGCAGGGAGAAATATGTAATTCCAGGTGCCTGGGTGTCTCAGTTGGTTAAGCGTCTGCCATCGGTTCAAGTCATGATTCCAGGGTCCTGGGATCCAGCCCCACATTGGGCTCCCTGCTCAGCAGAGTCTGCTTCTCCCTCTACCCCTTTCTCCTGCTCGTGATCTCTCTCTCTCAAATAAATAAATCAAATCTTGTTTTAAAAAGAGAGATATGTAATTCCACAGGAACCTATCATTTCTATGTTTGACTTAGTCGGAAAGGTCAAGAAAGATGTCTAGCCGTACTCAGAAGATGAAGATGGGAGAGAAGAACATTCCCGACAGAAGGAAAGGCTTGCACAAAAGTCCTGAGGCAACAGGGAGGCCAGCAGTATGAGCTAACAAAAGAAAGCCAGAGTTGCTGAATGCACAATTAGAGGCAAGTGGAGAACATGAGGTTGGAGAGGCTCAGGGAAGCTGAAAACCATGAAAGACTTGACTGCTATATTAAGGAGTTTTCCATGTTTCCAAAGAGTAATAGAAAACTAATTAAGGTGGTAAACAGGTGTATCTTGACCAGATCTGTGTTTGCGGGGAAAGAAATCACTCACATTGTCTTTGGAAGAATAGACCAGAGATGCGCCAGGATTAATGTATTAGTTTTCTATTGCTGACAAAATAAATTATCACAAATTAAGCAATTTAAAACAATATCACATTTTCCATGGGTCAGAGGTCTGGGCACAGCATGGCTTAGCTGCGTTCTCTGTCTACGATCTCAGGAGGTAGAAAACAACACGTTGGCTGGGGCTGAGGTTTGCATCTTAAGCTCCTCGGCTATTGGCAGAATTCATTTCCTTCTCTGGCTTTCCTTGTAGCCCCTCCCATCTTCAAGCCAGTACCGCTCTCATGTTTCTGGTCTCTCCAGCTTCTCCTTCTGCTGCCTCTGTCTTATTTCCTCTTCTACCTTCTGGCGGCAGACAGCTCTGCTTCTAAGGGTTCATGTGATGACATCGGGCTCACCTTGAGTATCCAGGACAATCTCTCTATTTTAAAGTCAAACTTACCAGTAATCTTTATTACATTTGCAAAGGCTCTTTTGTCATTAACATAAGTTATTCATAGGTGCGACATCAGAGGCAAAGGTCATGGAGCCAAACTTCGGCCTGTGCACTTGATATAGGGACACCAGTTAGAAAGTTATTCTAATAGTTCAAGCAGGAGAGGTTGGTTCCCTGGACAAGAGCTGTGTTAGTAGAGATGGGAAAAAAGTGGATGTATTAGAGGAATCTTGGGAAATGAGGGCCAGAAAGGTGTAAAGGCACACTCCCAGATTTCTAGCCTGCACAACTGGATGAATGGGAAGCTCACTACCTCACAACTCAACTTGTTCCATTTTGGGACTATTTCATTCATAATTCTTCTTTCCTGAACCTCTGTTTTCCTGCCTCATTTCCAGCCTCTCTCTATCCTGCATTTCAAACTGTTTCTGCATTTCTTCATCTTTGCCTAGAGACAGCACTCCTGCGGATACTCCTGGCCTCCTACCATTATTGAAAGCATATACCAGGGAAGATCTGCTTCTTCAGTGATTTGTTTCTGATTGTGAATACCATATATGTATGGCTTGTAGAAATCCATTAATACCAATATTCAAGTCCAAGAGAATAAAAGCCCCCAACCTTAGAACTAACCACTGTTAATAAGTTAGAATATCCATCTTGATTTTTTCCAATGAATATAAATATTTTTTATAGAAAAGGAATAAAGATATGTTCTTCTACAACTGGATTATTTTTCTTAGTGATGTATCTTGGCAATCCTTACATGTCACCATATGTGGATTTTTCTGGTTCTTTTTAAGAACGGCATAGTATCTTTTTAAATAGCTATGCCATAATTTATATAACCTATCTCCTATTAGTGGCCTGTTTTTAATTTTTGCTGCTATAAGCAATGTTTGCATCAATATCTAGGTGCAGATGTCTTTGGCCACTTGTATAATATATCTCTGGGATAACTTTCTAGAATTGGAATTGCTGAATCAAAAGTTATATATATTTAAAATTTTATTTTTTTTATAAGCGTCCTTCAAAAAAGCTGTTGCAGTATATGTCTTTCACCTAGCCTGGTGGAGGGAGAATATAAGTTCCTTTAAAACCAAAGGACACCCTCTCAAGGAAAATCTGGGCTAAGACTAAGCTTATCTCTTCAAGTAGTCTAGGAAATGCAGTTTTAGCGAAGATTAACACATCTCAGTGTTTCTGGTACTGTGTTAGGTTCTGGAAATAGTGTCATGGTACTGGGGTGATTCAAAGAACGGGAATTGAGTCTTTTCCTCAAGGGTCCCTTAGGCTAGGAGGTAAGCGTAAGACTGGTGAAAAGCATTAAAGAAGCATGAAGGGAACTTGGGAGGTGATGAGTTGGGGAGAGTTTGGGCTGAGTCGTTTTGGTGAGCAGAATTTTGGAGGGAAAGTATTTTTGTGCCCATTACGAAATAGCCCCGTGGGTGTGCAGAATAGAAGTGGATTTTGTAACTTGAGGAATAGTACACATAATGAGGCTGGAAAAGCAAGCGAACTCAGTCTGTTTCAATTAAGACTGCTTTTTATTGTAAGTGACAAGAAGGGAATAGCAATGGCTTAAACAAATACAGTTTTCGTTTTTGTTTTTTTCTCAAAGTCTAAATGCAGGAGGCTAAGGAATGGGTTTGGTGACTAAATGGTGTTGAGGCCAGTGACTCTGTAGTTCTCTTAGCCTTTGTCCCATGGTGCCAAAATGGCCGGCTCCGTTTCTGATCTTTCTGCGTTCAGGCCCCGAGGAGGAAGGAAAGGGTGGCACCAGCACAGCTGTCCCCCACCTCAGGAAAGCAAAAGCTTCTTCAGAAGCCCCCACAACAGATTTCTGTTGCTGTTTTACTGGCTTCCACTCACTGTGAGAGACGCTGACAGCGTGGAGAACAGACTGTCTGAATTTGCTTAGGCCACCTATGACCGCTGCTAGGAAATGGGCACACAGACTCCCAAGCCAAACTTCAGGCCCAGAAGAAGAGGGATATAGATGTCGGGAGATAATGAAAGCTATCCTTGTGGGTTAGATTTTGAAGGCCCTGTGCACTCTGCTGGAATGTGAACTTCATGGTATGCCAAAGGCAATCAACCATTCAATTTTCCATATGGATTGTAAAGGTTTCTCTACTGACTGTTCTTTCCCAAACAATTCAGAGATTCTGAACTTGGTGAAAATTGTTTCAGAGTGATAGCTACTGATCAAATGAATAACTCCCTTTATTTACTTTACAATATGAAAGGACAAGATTGTACTATCTCTTTCATCGGCAAAGCTTTCCTGACTTCAAACAGAATATTGTAAACAAAACACTTCACAGGATGTTGAGATGAAAACAAGTTATGAAACCAGTTTACATGGCACAGTTTAGGAAGAACCATAAGACATAAACAAACACCCCTTTTGGGTTAAAAAAAGTTCCATATGTACACACACACATACAGTTTTTATCAAGTTATTATGAATTTTGAAACATCTTTAATTAGGTGGTCAAACAGCTCAAATGTGCCATTGTTTTTATGGTTCCACATAGTTTTTTTAAATATAAAATAATTTTTCTTCTCATCAAACCAGAGTAGCTGAGAAGAGTTACTAAACAGGTTATCTATAAATTCATATTCTTTCACTATGATTGTTGATATGCTTATATTTAGTAGAGGAAAAAATGGGAACACAGAGAATGAGAATAGGAAATCTACTATGAATCCTACGTAAGTTAAATATTTAAAGTAATCTGTTAAAAACTTAAAGAGAATGTTTAGAAATTATCGAATTGGTCTATGTATTATAATTACTATTCTCTTGTTAAACACAAGAAGTATTTTGGGATAAGAGAGGAGAATAATTTTCTTAAATAAATTGTTGCCTTTTTAAACTAAACACTATTATAAAGCTATAATTTCTTATGTGAAAATATCAGTAGAAAGATTACATGTCTAACTGTATTCTCCATAGATACTCTTCACAGTTATGCCCACAGCATATGGATAAATGGTTGTAGTATTCTTTAATTAGAAAATTTTGATCATATGAATTATTTCATGTTATTGATATCCAATAAAAGACATAAATGTTTCAAACTTTCAACAACAAACACTTATTTGACCTGAGTTACTAGGTCAACTCCACACTAAGTTACTATAAACACAACTAAGGGATCCAAAAGGGAAAAAAACCCAAAAAACAAAAAACACAGGCAAAGACTCAGCAGTGACAAAAAGATCAATATTTATCCACCACCCCCCATAGGTGAAAAATACGTTGATAATTGAAAGATTTCAGAGTAGTAAGCATAATGCCCTCTCCCAGAAGGATGCTGGAGAGGATCGGGCAAAACCTGTTCTTTTTGTCATAGAAAGTGTTCCCTTCCCCTTCGCTTCCCATACACTTCGCCCTTTTGCCCTGCTGGTGCTGACCAGTCTGTGGGACTCTGGAGAACACCCCTAACATGGGTCAGGGCTGCTCATCCTTCTCTCTTTACTACCGTGTCAGTCCAAGTTCTCTGGGAGGCTGATGGCAAGTGTGCAAGAGGCTAGTTTGGGTCATTGTCTGTGGGGAGCACAGGGAGAGGGGGCACAAGGGGAGGCCTCAGACTGCCCTATGGAGCTGACACCTGTGAGAGGAGAGAGGAGGAAGGACTGAGCACACAGAACCCACCCAGGGTTGAGACAGTCTTAGCCAGGCTAATGGGAAATACTCAAGGCAACGTTTCCTGTTGAAGAGGTTGCCTGCTGGTCAGGAAGAGTGGTGTTGGGGTAGTCACCATTGGGGCGAACCGAAGGACTGAGTGCTGGAGACCGTCAATCATCTCTACTCCCCAGGAGATTGTCTTGAAAGGCAATCTGTGTAGGGCACTCCTACGGCCATCACGCCAGCATCATCTTTTTCATTCTGGATCAGCTCATGTGGCTGCCCTATCTGCAAGTCTGCACTAGCTCCCGGCTGCCTACCGAATAATGTCTAATATGCATGGGAGGTTTCTGCAACCTTGACATAGGATTCATTTACACCAACTATTTCACTTTAAGTGTATCTCCTCCCGATTCTTGTTCTGCAGCCAGCCAATTTAACACCATTCCCCAGAGCTCCAGCGCAGTGTGATGCCTCTGAGCTTTTGCTCCAGCTGGTCCTGCATCTCCACACTCCCCCTCTCAGCCTTTCAAAATACTACTCGCATTTCCATGTCCCTATAGGCTCCTTGTCCTCTGAGGCATCTTTCTGGAGCCATCTATTCAGGATGCAGCACCTTCTCTTTTGTGCTCAAACATTATATTGTGCAGATGTGTATTTGGCATGGATTTTATTTTACTTTGTCTTTTATCTTTTCTTCAAAGAGCTAGAGGCAGGGACTGTATCTCTAGGACTATTCCTGGGTCTTATGCATAGGAGGGGTAATTTGACAAGTGTTTATTGAAAAGAAATTAATCCAAATGCAGGAAAAGGCATTTGTTTGTGAGCAGAGAGGACGGGGGAAGAAAGGTGGTGTTATCTAAGCAATCCCAAATACATTTCTGCACACACGCTGGCTAAATACTCTTAGCTTCTCATGGAGAGATAAAAGATCCCCTTTCCAGGACCCTGAAGCACATAGTGTCTAGAAAAGTTGAGAAATAAAGGGCAAGGAAGCAGATGGAGCTCCCTTTTTATGCAGCCCTTAGAGGACTCAGCTCTAAAGAAGAGATGCAGATCTTGTTTTCCTGTAGAACTCTTCCTTTTCTTTCTTACGTGTATCCATGTGGTCTAAGATTCTCCCTCCTACTTCTTATGTGAAGACCAGACAGTGGGCTTCTCATGCCTTCTCATGTTTCTCTTTGGGACCCTATCACCCGGCAGAGGACCTGCCGAGATTTTGTGCAGAATAAGCGACCACGGTGAGCTGCGTAAGTGGGGTGTGCAGTAAGCAAGAAAGCAGGCTGTCTTACAGAAGCAGAGATCTAATGGGCGCAGGGTGGTTGCCAAGAAATCTCACAGAGAGAATTACAGAGACTACAACAGTAGCAGGAGGTGAAAGGACAGATGGCAGCATACAGAAAAGAAACAGAGGGGAGACACTTGGCTTTGCAACGGTCAGGTGGATTGAACTATTTCTGACCCCAATACAAATACAAATATTAATTGGATTCAAGTTAATAAGTCTTTGTTATGTGCTCATTTTTGCAAAAGGCCATCCTCATTTCTGTAGTTCAGACTAAAAAAAGTAGGATATAATTAATTTCTGGGTGCTAAGTAATTATCATCTTGTTGGGAACACATACACAAACATATTTAATAGCTTAATCATGACATGGTAGAATACACATTTGAGTCTCTTTACTTCTCTATTCAATTTACCCGGAAGTCCTGAGGGCTTAACGTGTAAAACAGATCCCAAGTCTGTCAGCCTTTCTCCACCTTCCCCAGACAACCGTGGTCGAAACCTCACTGTGCCCTCTGACCGGCAACAACCTCCTGTGCGGTCTCCCTTGCTCTGATTTGGGTTTCCCTCATGGTCCATTCTCTGCCCAGCAGACAAAGAGATCTTCCAAAAACTATAAACCATATCCTATCTTCTCCTGCCTAAAACCTTGCCATGGCTCCTGGATGTACTCGAAGTCAAAGCTGATCCTTACACGATCTAGCACTGGCTCTCAGATCCCCCTCAACCCAGCTTCCCCCTGCTCACTACCTTTCTTTCCACACCACCCTCCTCTCTGTTCCTGGAAACTGTCATGCTTGGTCCCTCCTTAAAACATTGGCAGGTGTGATTCATTCTGCCTGGGACACTTTGCACTCCTTCTTTGCAGGACTGGCTCCTTCTTTTCATCCAGATCTCATTTCAGATGTCATCTCAGGGAAGCGCTCCCTGACCCCCTGATCTAAGCTGTCCATCCCCCCTTCAGGCACTTTCCGATACCTCCCTGTTATAGATCTTCCTAACACTTAGCAGCATCCAAAGTGATCTATTTCGTTTGTGTTTATTGTCTGTCCTTCCCCCAGAGAACGTAAGCTTTCTGAGTGGAGCAATTTGGGTTTTTTTTTTTTTTCATTTCGTTATCTCCGTGCCCGGAGTCCCTCCTGCGTAGTCAATTCTCATTAAGTAGTTGTTTAATGAATGGATGAAAAGTGTGAACTATTGAAAGACAAGAAAGGAGATTGTAGCTCAGAGTAGTTCTTGGAGGAAGAAAGATTATTTTAGCTGTGAAGAATGGTGTGGGGAGCAAACACTTAGAGGACGTGCATATGTTTGTCGAAGGGAGGATTCTGGCGTGGCTGGAGCAGAAGGTACACAGCGGCAAAGATGGGGCAGATACCACGTCAGGCAGTGGGATTTGGAGGGAATCAGAAGGCAAAGGAAAGTCATCACACAGTCAAATAGTATCTATGCATTTTGCCTCAGGTGGCAAAGCATTGGAATTCCACAGGGTACACGAGAGCTAAGATGTCTATTTATCACCTTATTTCCAATTGCAACAAATATGGAACAAATTACCGTCCCTGAATCATGAACATAATGAAAAAGATTTAGTAAGCCCCGTATATTTCATATTTATACTCGCAATGGTGATTTTATTTTCTTTTTTGGCTCCTCTGTTTCTCATGAAGTGGTTCACTATTTTGATAGAGCTGCTCCCTGAATTATTCAATCTAGGAATAGTTTTCATTTACTTGACATTTTATTTTCTCTCAGGAATGGCCCTTATAGAATATGCATTTCTTTTCCTTGAATGAAATAATCTATGTGAAAGTACTTTGCAAGCCATCAGGCACCACCGAAATAGAAGGTGGAATGATTATTAGCGCAAAAGGTCTTAAGGGACATAAACTACTGAAAGCATCAAGTCTCACTGCCCTGGTTTCCTTGCTTTTTATTGCAGTAAGATGGACTATTTCATTAGACCTGGGGATTACTTTTTGTTACACTCAGAAGACAAACATGTTTGTCTGTATATATCCCAGTTATTAACTCAAAGAAAATTAACAAAACCATGTATTTTTGAGAGAAATCTTGGATGAACAATCATATAGTATACTGTTACTCAGAAGAAAAAAGAATTAAAATTCTGCTGATTTCAAAGAGCACTCATTCCTCACATTCCCACTTGACTCCTTCTCTCATTAGCACCAAAAGTCTACATGCAGAGTCAAGAAGAACGGCAATTTCTGTGAGCACCTAACGTGGCAAGGGCCGACTCCAGAGATTGGGAGACTTTAGTTTTGTGCTCTAATTAACAGTGAAACTGTTCCAAAAACAGAAAAAAAAAAAAAGAAAGAAAGAAAGGGTGAAACCGTTCCATTAAAGAATTTAAGGAACGTACTTGAAATATGAAAATGTTTTCCAAAAATAGAACCATCTTGTCTTTGTCCACCATGATTAGCTCAGTCATGGTTCCTGAGCGTAATATTTTTGTGGTCACATTGATGCTTTCTGTGCAATATTTTAGAAGGCGATCCTTTTCTCATTTTATAGATAGCATAGGGGAAACAAGTTCTCTGAGACCCTGAGGGCTCCTGGGTCTTTCTCCAATAAAAAGCAAAACTCAGCTCTCAGTTAGGAAGCAAAGGTCAGTCAGAGATAACAAGGAGCAGAGTGGTTTGCGTTCGGACTTGGACAGAATTCCAATGAAAGCAGCTGCAATAGATGAGCAGAGGGTCGTGGGGCAGCTCTATCTGAAACAAATTTGGAAAATAGGGACCCAGAAAAGAGTTTTTCAGTGAAGAGGCAAGGTCAAAGAAAAGCATAGTTTTTTGGGTGGAGAAGTAAATGGAATCGAAGAGCAAATGCAAACTTCTAAGAGAACAAGGGGGACAAGGATCCTACCGGGTGTAAGAACAGACTGGGATTAAAATTTGTCTGATAGGACAGATAAACCTGGACTTTGAATGCAAAATAATAATAATAATGTTAATAATAATAATAACTAATATCTACTGAGCTTTCTTTTTATTACAGTATGCATTTTCATGAATCATTCTACATTATCTTACTAATCTTTCCTATTTCATAACATAAGAACTAAGCTTATTCTTATGTTATAGCCGAGGAAATAAAGATTTAGGAAATCTAAGATGCTTGAGTGATGGAGCCAGGACCAAGGCTATGCCTGCCTGACTCCAACACTCATGATCTATGTAGTTCTCGAAGACATAATATGGTTTGGGATATATACTCAATTTGAAAAACAGAGAAGCACATACAAAGAAGTCAAAATTCATGGTAATTTTACCATGTAAAAAAAAGTAACATAATTCTTCAGATAACCACTATTCCCAAAAGTAAGTGTTGTTAACACTTTAGTTTATATGGTGCCCATATATATATGTGTGTACACTTGTTTATGTAGTTCCCACATATATAAATATATATATATATAAATATATATATACAGTTGTTTGTTTAGTGTATAGATTTCTTTTCTTAATGTAGATCAGCTTAGAAACCGTGTTCTGCAACTTTTTATATTAAAAATACATTAAAGCAGTCCTTTAAGAAAGTGATACCCTTCCCTATTTGTGCATCTTTTCCCCTGAGGAAAATAGTGTTACAAATATGTACATAACGTATGTGTACATATCTGTATATATGTATATAGATATGATATGTGTGTTAATGTGTACACATAGTACACAAATACTATTTTTTCATTGATACTGCCAATAGGGAGTGATACCAATTTATATTTTTACCATTATATGAAATAAGATCTCCTGTCTTCTTACATCTTTGTGAAAACTAGTTGTTACTAATTTTTTAAAATTTTGCGATTCTAATAGTGGAGAAATATCTCATGTCTTTGCTTTTTAAAAATTTTTATTGAAGATGAACATTTTTCACACATTTAAAGACCTTAACATAAATAGGTTTCTTTTAAATATATTAATATAGATATATTTTTTCTCTTAACTACTAAACTGCTTTCTGTGTATCTGTAGGGCATAACATGTAATCTGGGAAGTAGGGATGGGTAGATTCGGGAAGGAATGAATACTGGTGTTGGGACAGTGGTAAAGGGGTGTTGAGACAGTACTTGACTATTTTATATAGCTATCCCAGAAATATTTGATGGAAGATAATAAAAGAATGTTTCAATGCACTGTTTCTGATCTTTGAATATTTTACTCTCTTATTATGATGGCTTTTCCACACCGAGATCTAATTTCTAATTTGTAAAATGGGGATAAAATTTTCTTTCTTTTTAAAAGGATATTTTGAGCATTGGAAAAGAAGACATGAAAACACTTTGAAATTGGTATTTGATAGCATGATAACTATCTTTATTTTCTTTTGTTTTATCAATGACATCCTCTCAAGTCTGATCTAACCCATTTCAAATCCACCCACACACTGTTTTTTATCCCTCTTTTAAAAACACTTACTTTAAAAATAGTGAAAATAACACATCTTTGCCATTTCCTTGGATTTCCATTCAATTGTCTTTCAGGCTTAAAGAAGAATGTCTTATTCTAAAGTCAAGATTGAGATATCTGAGTTGTCCTTTAGTTAAAGATGAGAGTAAGGGAGCTTTAAAAGAAACGTAAGGCTCTGGAATTTTGCTTTCTTTTGATTCAGAAAAAAAATCTAAACCTGTTGTCCTTTGGGGCATTACACAAAGCACATCTGTTAAATCAGGGTTTTCCTGATAAAAATGGACATGGGCTCTCTTGACGATTTGACCTATTTGTATTCTGTGGGGCTGTTACACATATGCCTGGAGGGTCCACCAAAGAGTGGGCAATATAAATTGAAATAAAAAAAATCCACTCGGCTCTATTAGAACCATGATCCATTAGAAATGATCCACCAAATGTTCATCTAATCAAATGCAGTTTTATTAACAGCTATCCATTTTTAATAGCCAGCTCACTCTATTCATTATAATTCAAAGTTGTGCTTCTGCTGCCATCGTAAACCACTTGTTATGCTCTCCTGCTTTATAATACTAGTGTAACCTTTTGCTATATCTTGCTGTCAAAACATTCCAAACTGATTTGATGCAATTTTATTCCACATGCATCCTTCTCTAACCTACAGGACAGCAGAAATAATTGAGCACATCTGAGAATTTTTTTTTCTCCAAATACCTACAATAATTAAAATTTTAAATAAATGGAAAATTCTTGACAATAGTGTTTATCATTAAGAACTTCTTTTCATAGGCAGAGCAAACAAGATGTGGACTGTGTACAGTAGCTAGTCAAAGATGGATGAATAACAGGAGCCTTATTTGCTGAGCATTCCAAAGGATCCCATTTATGAGACAGCTAGGACATGAGTCATTGGACCCATGAGTGGTTCCCACACCAGTGGCAGACTGGCAAGAAAGACCCCCATTTCCAGGCCTTATAATACGGTAGTCTTTATATTGCCTAAAGCAAAAATGGTTTCATACTACTTTCCATATAGATTGCAGACTTGCATTGGATTTTTCCCTACTTGTTTTGCCAGACATAGATCTTCTCCAGCTGCTTGGATCACACTTGCCAAATAGATGCTCAGTCCAGCGGGTGTCTGGCATTCAGCACCAGAAGCTGTTAGGGAGATATTCTGAGGGGCATAAAAACGGAATGTCTAATAGAGATTTAACTAGTGGTGTAGTCTTTTTTTCTCTTACCTCACACTTGAAACACAATACGATATATTTTTCGGTGAGAAGTGTGTTCTTCTTGTTTTCTATTTTTATATACGTACTATCAGAGAGGGGCACAGGAAATCTACGACAGCCCAGCCCAAGCTGTTCTGAGATGAGAGTAGAAATTACGTTTCTAGCAGGAAACCACATGTAGTTTGAAATCCGGTATAATATGCAACAAAATCATCTCTTCCTCTCTCTATCCTATAACAATAGTCATTATATTCTTTTACCGGAGAAATCGGCCCTTTGTTTCTTCTCTTGTCCGTAGGGGTACCTGAGGTATCTTTTAAAATGGCATGAACTGCTTGGCTGGTCCTAAAGTATGTATTCTCTCAATGTACTTTCCCACCATTCAAATTCTTTGAGAAAAACTTAATTTTCTTTTTAATATCCCTTCTATTAATATAGAATCAGATTTCATTATTTTCCTTATCTATAGTTTCCTTAGCCAGATCAAAGGTACTACCCGGGAACCAATTCTTTAAAAATAAAGAAGGGCTTAAAGTCTTTTCTTGCTTCTCGTATTGAAAAAGACACTAGAAGCACCGAAAAAGAAAGATGTGTTGCTTTTGCTTATCTAGGAAAGCAGTGTAATGTCATTGAAGGAAAGGACCTCAAATGCATCACAGTGTTTCTGCAGGAAAATTGGACTTAGCCCTGATGTGCGGCTGGGTGCCAAGGACGCAGATTAGAAATACCAAGTACATGATTTCTGGATCCATCATACAGAGTGAAGAGGGATGTTGCTTACCAGGGAGGCCAGAGAAGGCCTCCTAGAGGTGACGTCTGAAGCGATTGAGATCCTGAGAAGCAGGAAGCCATGTGGAGAAGATGCAGGGAAAGAGGACTGCAAAGGCAGGGAAGAGCAAGTCCCAGGCCCTGAGAAGGGAAGGAGCTTGGCATTTCTCAGGAGCCAGACAGGCCTGTGTGCCCAGAATGAACTGACAGAGCAAGAGGTGAGGGGGTGGGAGATGTCAACTCACACAGGACCTTGCAGGCCAAGGTAGGAAGTTGAGATTTCGTCATGGTCTCAAATGGAAGGCACCTGAACATTTTAAGCAGGGCAGTGACATGATCTGACGTGGGTTTTAGAAAGTTCATCTGCAGAGTTGTCTGTAGTCACTGGCAGGAGGCTCAGGGAGGCCTGGTCCAGGAGTCTGGTACAAAACATCGGAAGGATGTGATGGCAGCTAGGGCCAAATGGTAGCAGTGATGTCGGCAAGAAGAGCTTGATGCTGGGGTATGTGATGGAGGTGGGATGGGTGGGACAGGTCGAAGGATTTAAGAAGGAGATTGAACAACTGAGTCTGTGAGTGGACAGCAGAGGGTGACAAATAGGTGGGTTTTAGTTAAGTGGAAAATATAACCAGAGCATTATAGGAGATGAGGCTGGTGAGCTTCCTGATGTCTGCTCGTTGGAAGGTTGAGTCGATGAGCTAGGGAAGAGGACTATTCTGGAGGTCACACACCTAAAGGAGACTGGGATTTGATCGTATGGCTGAGAAGGGCAGAGCAGGAAGGAGGAGGAGAAACTAGAACAAGAAGGTAGTAGCCTGCACCTGGGGTGCTAGAAAGTAGCAGTGGAGGACTAAAGGTGAGCAATGTTACAGGAAATCAGTGGCCCACCAGTGGTGCCAAACGCTTCCAAAACAGCTGCTCCATCTATCAGTGCAGAGAAAGATCATTTAACCTGGTGGGGCATCATACAGACAGCCAGCCAACAGATTGACTGCATTTCCCACACATTAGCTACTTGTTCTCGTACTACAGACACAAAACTTTTTAAAGGATTGCAAGGAATGGATGAAGCAGGGGGAAAAAATCTGAATTTGATTTCAAACTCTGAATTTGATTTCAAACTTGGTTTCGAGTTCGTGGGGACACAAATACAGCGCTGCCTTCTACGACCACGAAAAACTTGGGGGAGAAAAAGAAAAGTGGAAGGATGTCATTTCATCTAATAGTTGGTGAAAAAACTTTGCCTTTGGCTTAGAAAAGGTTTCTATGTTTGCATTTAAAGCCAAGAGGGTGTGCTTTTCTGGAAGTTCATTTAAATATAATAAATTAGTGGAAAGCAAACCAGACTCAGGGGATGCCGGGAAGCTACTTCATTTCTCAGCGTCAGTTCTGCAGTGAGAATAGATCGCCTCTCAGTTCTTCTGGAAAGGTGATCTTTCTTAAGCCTTCCCAGGAAGGTTATGGGAAGAAGTTATGTGTTGTGTGTGTTTTTTAAAGATTTTATTTATTTATTTGACACACAGAGAGAGAGATAGTGAGAGAGAGAGAGCACAAGCAGGGGTAGCTGCAGGCAGAGGGAGAGGGAGAAGCAGACTCCTTGCTGAGCAGAGAGCCCAACCCGTGACTCCATCCCAGGACCCTGGCATCATGACCTGAGCCGAAGGCAGACGCTTAACTGACTGAGCCACCCAGGTGCCCCATATGTGTTGTGTTTCATATGAAAAATGAGTTGAGAGGTCAACAAAGCTATAATGAAGCTCATTCATTCATTCATTTGACCCGTATGAATTACACTCAAATCCAAACGTATGTGATAATACTCAAACCTCTTTGAGGTCAGGAAGCATGCCTGGTGCATCTTCGTATCTCTCACAGCACTTGGCACCAGTTACTGAATTAAATGCATTGGCCTGGCAAAAGGAAAGGTGACTGTGGTTGACATGTTTAGAGGAGGCTCATGGACAAAGTAGAATTTTAACTTGTCCTTTAGCAGAGGGAGAGCCTACCTAGAAATTAAAAGAGGTAAGGAGTTACAGAAACTAATAAATCTGGACAGAAGATGTGTCTCCTAATACAAATGTGAGTGACTGACTTAAAATCATTCATTTATTCATTCATTCATTCATTCAGCAATTCATTTAGTACCCACTATGTTTTAGGCATTGTGCTACGTCCTTAGCATGCACTATAAAATAAAATATTCACAGTCTCTGCCCTAATGAAACTTTGAGTCTGGTGGGGGGAGATAGATAAGAAACAAATTAGTAACTGAACTGAAAAACAAAAACAAACAAACAAGCAAAAGAAATCTCATTTTTTCCTTGTGATGAAAACTTTTAAGATCTACTCTCTGCAACTTTCAAATATACAATACAGTGGTAATAACTATAGTCACCATGCTATACATTGCATCCCCAGGACTTCTTACTTTAATAACTGGAAGTTAGTACCTGTTGTTACAAAAATTTATAACTATATGGGATGATGAATGTTAACGAGACTTACTGTGGTTATCATTTCACAATATACAGAAATACTGAATCATTATGCTGTGCATCTGAAATTAATACATTATATGAAAAAAGAAAAGAAAATCTATATGGTTCTGGTAGAAAATAATGAGGGATTGGTTGATTGGGGTGATGAGGGCAGTACTTTCCGGGGAATGACACTGCATTTGGATGAGAAGCAGCCAGAAATCCTAATAGCCAAGAATGTGGTGGGAGAAGGAGGGAGTTGAGGTGGTTGGTGTTCCAGACAGGGATCACCATGCAAAAGCTGTGAGATAGGCTATATCTTGGCTCTTTTAGGAACTGACAGAAGGATTTGTAGCTCAATTTTTGAGGCTTGGTTTTGAATAAAAATGGGATATCAAAGTGGAGATCTCCTAGAATAAGGAGGAAATTAATGGCCTAAAAGGCGATGAAATGTCCCTGGTAATAGTCACTCATTTCATAAATACACTCTGAGTCAGTCTGGGCATTGGGGAGATAGCAGCAAGAAGCTTGCACTCTAGAAGGGGATGACAAATCAGAGAACAAGTAACTCAATAAACAATTTCATTTCAGATCATGATAAGGTGTCGTGAAGATGACAGCATGTCATGGGGGTGATAACAACTGCTTTAAGTAGAGAAGTTAGAGAGGCTTTGAAGGAGAAGGCACCGGCTGCCTAGACTGGAGTGAGAGCATTTCAACAGCACATGCGCAAAGGTCCTGAGATATGCAGTTCTGTGAAGCTTTCTCCAGCGTCACAAAGGCCAGGCATGGTCCCATAGCCTGTGGGTGTGTCCTCACTCCATTGTGTCCGGAGGCAGCCCAGCACCTCAGGGAGGCCAAGGTTGTCCCGGTGTGCTGCACCTCCTTTCTCTCCTTGACCTTTGTCTCTCTTTCTGTCACCCTTTGCAGCTACACTGCCAGCAACACCTTCTCCTTCTCGAAGTGGGCCAGTGAAGTGCCGTGGGCTCTAAGCTGGAAGGAGCCCCACACAGGCAAGAGCAAGAACCCCGTGTGACCAGGGAGGCTGGATCGGGAAATAAGCGGTATAAATGTAATCATGGGCAGAGCTCACTGACAAACCCGAGATTCACTTCAACAACATGTCACCGAGTTCCTGCCGTGGGGGCTTGTGCTTCGTCTTCCTAACATATGCGTGCACGTCTGGCTGAGAACGTGAGGTCTAAGTGTGGAAGCAGATGCTTTGGTATCTATGTATAAGATAAGAGTGAAGTAGGAAATTATGTTCTCAAAGACATACCGAGACTTCATTAAGCTGCAGTTAAAGATGAGCTGAGATGTTATCAAGAGGCTATTTAACAAGAAGCTATATGAAATAGACAAATATATTTTCTTGATAGAATTAAGTCACATGAGAGTCAGACTCAACAAATATTAATTGAGCACCTATTATATACCAAGTACTCTGCTTAGAAAACGGGCTTGATTCTGTCCTTTGCAGTAAATCTAATTCCCCCATTTTATCAACCAGCAGCGAGGGGACAGCCTGACACACTGGTCATGTACCAAAAAGAGGCCGAACATCCTGTGAGCATCTTTCGATGTCAGATCCTGGGGTCGTCTTATGAGGTATCAACTGCCTGGTCGGCATAATGACAGCAGGTTGGGAGGGAGCCTGGGGAGTAGTCGAGAGCAATGATGGGTATGCCTGAATTAGGACATGAGTTAGAGTCCGTGTTACTTCTTTCTAGTTATGTAAGACTGGGCCAGTGAGTTTGCCTTCCTAAGCCTCGGTCTCCTGAATGCTAACGTGGGAATAATGATAAAACCTATCTTGCAGGGTTGTTTAAGGATTAAATGAGCTTCTTATATCAAATATCCAGCATCATGCCTGGCGCATTTGGCACTCAATAAATGGCAGTTACCTATCATATCAGAGGAGAGAATTTAGCACTTAGGGTGCTCTTTTTAAGCTCAATGACATCCACTAGCTCATTGTGTCCTACCAGATTGGAGAGGGTGGCTCAAATGGAGCCAGCTGATGGAGGGAAGGGACTCTAACAAATACTGTCCCTAAGATAGGTGTTCCTTGCTCTCCAGCTGTCTTCATGGAGGGTGAGCAGCCCAGTTGCCCTCATGAAAGCACACACTTCCCACCACCCAGTCTCAGGGGGACAGAGATGTCAGGGGGCATGAATGGCAGGCAGCAGTGATACCCAGGATCTCAGGGCATATCTACAACCTGAAGTCTCTTGTCAAAGAACATTGAGGTTTCCAACAACTGAAAGGCCTCATGTTTGAATCCCAGTGCTGCTTTTCTAACATAATCATGGCTCCCCTGTACCTTCTAGATGTCTGAGAAGGATGATTTACATAAACATCCCATATACCGTGTCAGAACATTTGAATGTGTGTTTTGAATCAGGCTCTTATGAAGAAGAAATTCATTGCTAATTTAACTTAATTTTTTTTGCGTGTTAACCCCATCAAATTGTCTGCCTAATAAATTATGTAATAAAAAGTTAAAAATAAGCCAGTCACATGACATTTGCAGTTAGAAAATAAATCAGAGGAGGAAAAAAAGGGAAGTGAATTGTTCTAAGTATACCAGAAAGGCCTCATGTATTCAGAAACTCATTTACTTTTCTCCAAATCAATATGCAGTGCTCAGCACAGAGACTATCAGAGAACTACAGAATAGAAAGCACACAGATAACAGCAGTGATTACAACATGCAATTGTGCAGCTGTGATACTAGCCCCTCCCCCTCGGCACGGTCCGCTCCATCAGATTGGTTGCTATGTTAATATTTTAGGCTTAAAGGGCCAGAATTAATGCATTCAGTTTTATCTCTGATGTGTTGGTTTTCTGTCAAAAATTCCTGACCGAATTAACAGCTAATGAATCAGGATAATTAGATGGAGTGATGTCACCCATCATGAAGTCCCTGGAATCACTGGGCACGCCATCATCTCCTGCCTGGTCATGGAGCGTTGGCACAAGACGATAGCCCCTCCCCATTTCTCTACAGGGCAACAATTTTCGGCTATAAATAGGCTACCATTTTTTTTCTCCAAATAATGAACATGGAGGATGATCTTCCTCTGTTTTGATGAACGACAGCAACTACAAAATCAGATGAAATCTGGGGAGGAAAAGGGAAGAGGTGTTACAAAGTCCCTAACACTGACAAAGTTTAAATTAAGGAGAGTATACATAGTTTAAATTAAGGAGAGCATGTAAAAAGCCTGATGATTTTACCGCCATTTTTTAAAATGATGATGAAGTAGTTGTCTATTAAGAGAGAGCCTGTGAAATAGGCAAAGATCCTCCAGAGAATGCTACAGTTCATTCAGCCTGACATTTAAAAATAGGGAAGTTTCTAGGAGAAGACCACAGAAACACAGGAAGCTGACAGGGGCAGACAATGTGAAACTAGCATTTTCACCCAGAAGGCCGGCCTCCGCCCCTCCCCACCCTGTCTCCTCCTTTTCTCTGGCGCCTTCGCTCTTGAACAGGAGTGTGGAGGAAGAAAGAAGGAGAAAGAATTATATAAGTGTCTGGTGGCCAATAAAATGAACACCCATTTTATGGTCAGAAATGATTAATCTTTATGACCTTTCTTTTCTCCGTTTACTCAAGAACAATTGAGAATTTGGATTTCTGCTGTTGTCAGTGGCTAAAATCTTCCTAATCCAGACCTACTTTTGGTTTCTAATTTCCAGTTGGTTGCTCCAATCTAGATTTCTTTACTTGCCTCTGTGAAATTTTCTCAAATCCTGAAAAGACTTTCAGAGGGAGAAAAGGCTACCACAGATCATTGTGTGTCTGAGCTTGCGACCGCTGTGGAGAGGAAGGTGTTTCTGAAGCTGGGTAGGGGAAGGTCAAATCCCAGTGGCTCTGACCGGTACCTCCAAGCGCATTGGGCTTTGCCAGGGGCAGTCTGCTGAGGTCAGCTGCAGAAGTCAGCAGTGAGGTGCCAGCAGCAAGCTGTCTTCGAAAAGGAAGTGAGCTGGGGGAGCAGGAAGGTAAGGCGTAGGTGAAACTGAAGAACAGAGAGAGCTCTCTTGATTGTCTCTTCTTAAATCGGCAGAGATGGGTGAGCAACAAGGGAGGGAGATGCTTGGTGTGTTAGAAACGAAGTTGGTGTAATAAATTAGAAAAATAAGCTGTGGCAAAAGTCTGATGAAATATATCGTCCACCCTTAGAAAGATGGTTTCCCTTCCCCCTGGGATGTTGCTTACGATAAGAGGTTGGGTAATATCTATGCTTTAAAGTGACCCATTATAGATTTCCAAATGCCTGGTTGCTGTCCCAAAACACCAGGCCGTATCTACTCTGATTTACAGCCCTACGAGCAGCAACAGACCTCAATAATTAAATAATTAAATTAACCCACGTAAATCTTTTCTCCAATCCCTCATCTAAAATTTTCACTTTCCTAAAGAGTGGAGAAGATTAATTTTTAATGTTATTAAATTAGTTAGAATAAAACCTAAGAATAGGCACATTTGAACATTTGATATAATGTACTTTCTTCCTGTCATTATGAAAGTAGCATCTAAGGCCCCATCCTCCTTCAGCTGTGGCTAAAACCTGAAAGCGAAAAGAATCGATTCAATAGAAGGGGCTAAGCATTGGAAAGTATCAACTGAATTGTCCTTTAATATGACCAAATAAACTTAATCAGAAATATAGTCAAAAATAGAATACACCTCCAACTTGTGTAATCCACAGAAAGCAAAGCAAAGCTCATATGTGAATCACACTGTAATGACTGATTCTAAAAGCTTTCATTTGATTTTTAAATATATTTATATAAATTTTCATTGCAGGAGTAGAGAGTACATTGTTGGACCATGTTTGGGGTTGAGTCATATGTGACTGGAGGATCTCGTTTCAATCTTTTATACTTCCCAAGATTACTCTTAATTGTAGGACCAACAAACTACTACAGGCTCTTAGACTCTAGAAAAAAGTCATGGATGGGGTGTGTGTGTGTGTGTGTGTGTGTGTGTGTGTGTATGAGATCACTCAGAATCACTTTGAAATATAATTTTCCCCATACCATTTCCTATTGTGGTAGCAATATAACATCTATGTATTTAAACATTTTTGAATGAATTTATTTTATTAAGTATGATTCAAAGTATTTTAAATGACAACAACAACAACAGCAGAAAGGTAAGAGGTTTCCAATTCTGGTCATTCTTAATTCCCATCTTAAGGAGTATTTTGGGAACAGTAGCACCAGTATCAATACACTGGTGAGTCCTTTGATCTTTTTGTTTGTTTAAAAAATCTAAAAGAAAGTGAAACTGATAAGAATGAAAACAGATATTCCCAAGTATACCTTACTAAAGTAATATTGTGACCCAAATTTCTGAATAAAGAAATTTAACTGTATAAAAATAGACCTCTCATTTTATAAAATACTTAATTCTACAAAGTTTTTGTCAGGAGAATTTGATTAACCCACTAAATTTCATTCAAATTGAATTTGACTAGATACTAGGAGGAAAAACTGCTCTCTACTGAGACAAAATTGCTGCAAACTGCATCATAATGTGTTCAAAGTATAGAATCTCCCAGATGGGACTCAGGGTAGCAACATAGGCATCTAAAAGCAATTTACGAAGTGATGAAAGCCCAAGGACACAGTGAAAACAATAACAAATAATGAAGCAATGGCTGAATGGGATGTGTTATTCTTAAGTCCATCAAAGGTAATTATAAAAAATAGCCTAGATATGGAGTTAATTATCTCTCCTTAAGATCAAATCCTTTCATTAAAACGTCTTTAAATTACCTATTTTTAAATAAATGTTTTAATATGGATCAACTGGGGACATGCTCATTTTTTAAAAACTGATGGGAGACACAAAATATTTGGAGACAAATTTTCCAAAAGAATTTAATATTAAAATTATTTAATCCAAAAAGACATTTAAAAGCACACTTTTTCTTCTCAGAGCAGCAAACTCTGAAAGAAAAATAATCAATTCCTAAAGATCAAATAAGAACATTAAAGCAAAAAAATATCATTGACAATTTGGTTTAAAATGTCATTCGCTACAGTCTTATGACTCCTGGAGACTATTTTTAAAACGCATGAGCATTTTTGTACTTTATTTTTAAAATTTATATCAGCTTTACGTATCATTTTTAAACTATAAGGCCTGGAAGAAAAAGATTAAGTCTACGGGGAAAAAGTTATGTTGCAGGTCATTTTGCTGACTACAACACAATCATTTCATTTTATATCCCAAGTCTGACTCAAAGGAAGTCCTGTGCATTCTTTTCAAGGTCCCAGAATAGAATTCTGAATAAGCAAGGGGACCCACGCTACAGTTTTAACGACTGGTATTCAAAAGTTCACAGTGATCGTGATCTGCTTTCCTTTCACTATTATTTTTCCTGTTCTGTGTTTTCTATGGTAAACTGCTTTAACGCAGATAGACTAATCCCATCTTCCTTTGGCTCAAACAGTTCCAGAGGTGATACATCTCAGTAGTCTCTGTGAAATCCAATCCCAGCAGGGAGAGATCTAGTTTCAGGAAAGAAATCTAGTCGCAGAAAATGGATAAGCTTCCAATAATTAAAAAGGAAAATCAGGTTAAAAGATTTAATGAGGCTTTGTTCTCGACATTAGTCACATTGTTTTATTAAAAGAAAAAAAAAACCTCCGATGAGCCTTCTCTACCATAATAACTCAGATTTGCATGCTGTGTTGCAGTTTACAAAGCTTTTTCACAGATTATTTTATTTTCGTTTATATGGTGCCTGATTATTTTCCTATCAGATTTTAGATCTCTGCTGTGATCAGTCATAATCTGGAGTTCGTTAGCGGTTGAGCTGTCTTGGGTAAAATATAACACAGACAGATAATGGGAACCCCAGAAGGCACTCATTCATATACCATTCCATCTCGAACATGATCTCAGAGCCAGGACTTTAGAGATAACATCATCGTGAGACTCTACTGTACTTAATTTGATTTTTTATGATTCAGAATCATTTCCTGGGAGACCATATTCTTACTTACGTTAAGTTTTTACAAGCATTTCGTCTTCACCACTATCTCTTTTAAGCTTTCCGGATTGACTTCTTACAGGAAAGCCTCTTTGCAGTCAACATCGAGAGAGATGCTTTTGAAATATTAATACGTGCAGGTAAAGTCAAATGCTTCACGTTGTGAAAATAGCTACCATTCATATTTGTAAAATTCAAATGAGCATTTCCTAATCACTTGCGTAGATCCAGTTTCGAGTCATAATTTCCAGACTGCCACCTGGATGCATTCAAGCCATTCTGTGACACAGTTGCGCTAATTCTGAAGGTTCCTCCTTTGTCTCTGGGCTCCTTCTCTTTTATCCCCCTAGGACTCTCTGCCTCAAATTATTTTATCTGAAGCTATGTCTGAACATGAATAGACAAATGGAGAACCGAGGCAATTATACTATTAATTCAAGCAGAAAAAGGAACACACTTTGCCTGAGTTATCTGGAAATTCCTGGCAAATGTCTTTTTCTGTTTCATTGATCTGGAAGATTGCCTAACTTCTTTTTTTTTGGGGGGGGGGAGTGTTGATCTGGTCTATGTCACATGGCTCGAGCATTCAGTGTCTACACATGATTGCCTCATTTCCTGCTGCCTCAGACTATATCTATTCTAGGAAGGCTAAGCCATGATAGAAAGGTTCAGTGGTTCTGAGGTACAGTTCTCATGAAGATATCCCTGTGAACACTTAGACTGATAAGTTAAGTTCTTAACTGATCTTAGAGTCTGTTACACCAGTCATGGTGAACTGGACCAACTGACATTTTTATTCATTCATTCACTCCTTCATCATTTATGAGCACTCTGTGCCAGGTCCTGCGGATACAAAAATGATGATGTCTTGCCACAAGCACTTGAAATGGTTCAAAGACACATTAAAAAGGAGGTATGATACAATGTAATAAACTTGAACAATGAGTTTACTATGGGTGAAAGCACACACCCTTTGAAAGTTGCAAAGAGACAGAAGCAGAAGCCACAAAAGCAATTTCCCATGGGTATACTTTTCATGCTTATCTTGTTTTATTTTTCTCCTACATTCCCTTAAGAATGAGATAATTCGGTCTCACTGGAGAATCATTTGCTACTTCTCAATATTCAGTCTCCAAGAGTTCTGGGGTAGACATCTCAACACACGAAGGCTTGGCAGAGGTTTGCCAAGTATGTCTGCCAAGGGCTCTCCCTGGCAGATGGCAACAGCTGTTTGTGATCGAGTCGAAGAAAGTACAGGAGGAACCCCTGCAAAATGTCCTTTTTATTACATTAATGACTTTTTCCCTGAGAGTGGTTTTTCATTGTATCAGTGCATAATTGTTTTTGCTAATGCATTTGCTCCGATCACACAAAAATCTAATAACTCTGTGTAATGAATCATTAACAATTTCCTTAAATTCATTTCAGTGTTTGCATGCTGGTATTCAGTTTATGCTAATAAACCTAAAATATGCATGCCTTTAAGTCTGAGATTGCAGACTGTGTTAAAAAATTTGTTTTAGTAAATGTACATTTTAAATCTGCGTTTGGTAGAATAATGAAGTGTAAACTCTGCAGGATTATTCTTGAATACAATATTCTAATTTTCTATTCGCTTTTTAAGCTGAGTTCTTTTATTTCCTTCACACCCCGTGATCACTTAGCTACAACAAAATGACACATGGTCATGTTTAACTTAGGAGCATTAATTGGTGTTTGGTAATGGAAGAAGATCAAAAGTGATTGATGCTGACCTTTTTCACTTTGATTTATTCACATTGAGATGCAGCCTCTGACTCATTTTCTGAAACAGATATTAGAGATAAGTACCTTATTATTATTTTTAATCAAAGAAGGGGAAAATAAACTTTGAATTCTGGTCATAAAAAGACACCACTCTGAAGTACAGAGGTTTTCTACATTATTATTATTCCACATAAACTATGTGCCAGGTACTTTGCTCAGTGCTTAGGCTCCCCATCTCATTTCATCGTCCCCCAAAGCCCATGAGGCCGGTACCATATTAGCCTCACCGTACAGATAAGAGAACGAGATTTAGAGAAGTGAAGCAACTTGCCGGAGTTCGCAGTGTTGCATCGTGGTTCTCAACTGAAGACGATGTTGCCTTCCTGGGGACATTTGGCAATGTCCGTAGATGTTTGTTACTGTCCCAGCTGGGCAGGGGGGCCCTGGCACTTCATGAGAAGAAGCCAGGGATACCACACAGCATTCTACGGTGGGCACGGCAGCCGCCATAACGAACGAGTGTCTGGTCCGCAGTGTCAGCGGGGCTGTGGCTGGGAAAGCCCGGCTGGCAGCTGCGCGCGATGCCCACGTCACAGCTCCGTGAGCCGCTGACTTCAACAGCTGTGCCGGACAGCTGCGGTGGACGCTGGGCTCCAAGTCAGCGTCTCCGCACCCCGGGAAGCCGTGGCTCTTCGCTTTTCTGCCTCGGGGCTTTCTCGGAAACACCTGTGCAGGCGCTGCCGGCGATTGTTCAGGCATTAACACCTGGAGGCAGCTCTCCATCAGTGCGCAACGTCCCTGCTCAGCGGGACAGTTCTGGGGGCCTTCTGTACAGTTCCTCTGCATGTCCCCAGACGGACTCGGTCTTCGTTGCCTACACTGGTAACCCCCTGGTGCAGCAGGCACTTACTGACCTAGTGCCATCTCCCGCTGATTGCGGGTTGCCGGAGGGTTGTCAATTCCTCTGCCAATTCCGGGCTGTGTCTGTTGCTGGACTTCAGAGAAAGCAAAGACACTACCACCCGAGCTTGAGGTGGAATGCTGGTAAGTCTGCTAAACTGTTTGCTGTAGCCGGCTGAAATCAGGAACATACACATTGTGGGTTTTATCACTCACCTATCTCACTTCCCATACTCTTCTCCCTACACTTGCCCCCCAAATACACTACCTATACCCCAAGCCTTTATTTTAAGCTCTACTTTCAAGGGAACTCAAACTAAGACACAAAGCTAGCAGGTCTGCTATGTTATATTGCAGATGGAATTAAAACAGAACCAAAAGTTGGCTGTGTCCCCTGATAAGCAAGGGAATCAGTCCATTAGACCCCCTTGGCTTACAAGTCCCTCTCCACTTTAAATTTCTTAGTCAACTGCTTAATATTGCTTAACTAGGACTCTAAATTCTGTCCGTACTTTATCTTCTCCTAAACCCAATAACACATCCCCAATGATGGATCAGCCTTTTTGTTGTTGTTGTCTGTGCAGAAGTCATATTAGCTTGTGGGAGGAAAGCCAATTGACCTGATCTATTGAAGATTTGTGCTAAGAACTTGAAATGGGCCTTTGCTGCTCTTTGGAAATCTTTCATGAATCTTTTAATAACTCTGTTACAGACTTCTCATTCCTTTTTAGCCCCAACCTGACTTTGTTAGCTCTTTTCTCCATGATCTCCTTGTACCATTTGACACCTTCTTCATGACATTTTTTTCAACTGCCATTATTATACTATGTTTACTACTCCTTTGATCTCTCTGACAGCTCTTTTTTTTTTTTTTTTAATCCACTGGGTTGTCTTTTTACTCCTTCCTCCAACCTGGCATAAGATTTATTATCTGCCTTTTTCTACACTCATTCTCCAGAAGAGCTCATTCACTTCTATATGGGTGACATCTGAATATCTGTTTCCAGCTCTGATATTTCCCCTAGGTCCCAGGGTCATTTCTCACTGCCCATTCGATTAACCTGTCAGCTAATCTTCTCCTAGGTAGCCCATATGGCTCAGAAGAAGTTAATCCTCTCCCAAGTCCAGGAATATACCAGAATGTTCTAAGGAGAATCTCCTCCTCTTGCCCAATTTGTTCAGCAACTGTCATGCAAACCAGTTCAGTTCCCTGAGATTCAAGGAAAGACTTATTGGGGGTTCTGGGGGGAATTCTTCTTTTATCTTCTGAGAAAGCTTTTAGAAGCAATTCTTTTTCCCTTGCTTTTTCTCAGGATATATTCCTGTGTGGATGTGACATCTGGAAGGCAGGTCATTATATTAATACCACCTTGGGGATGAAGCCAAAAAATGGAGGAGTGCTGAGTCAAATAAATCTCAAGAAAATGGAGCTCGGAAAACCAGATGAAGTCTGTCCCAATGGGTGCACTACTTTTGGATATCCAGCAACAAGAGTCAATATTTTTCCTAGTTGTTTAAGTCAGTTTCTGTTACTTGAAGCCAGAGGCTCTTAGTGAGAAAATATTCTGCCATGTTCTCTTTAGAATTACCCTCAACTCTGTCCATTCTTCCCCATTGTAATTGTCATCTCTTCAATGTCCCAGTGAATCTACATGCTTTTTCATTCTCTCCTCTTTCTGATTCATCTTTCATACTGCTGCCAGGCCAGTTTTCCTAAAAACCAATTTTTACCATGTTACTTCATTCTGTAAATTCCTGTAATGGTTTCTTTTTGCTTTCAGCTTTTAGTCCAAACTCCCAAGATTTGTTTTTAAGACTTTCCATAATCAAATTTTTTTATATACTCAATATGGTTTCTCTGTGTTCCCCATTATTCAATGACAATCTTTTTTCCTAATATTCTCTCAAATGAGAAGTGTTTCCCCAGTGAAATTCAATGTGTACTTTCAGTCTCTATTCAAGTTTTAGATTCTTGATAAACTCCTCTTGAATAGAGACAGCCTCCATTTATTCGAACAGTCTTTATTAGGTACACACTCTATGTTCTAGGTACTCAACAAGGCAGTAGAGCCATAAAGTCAAATGTCTGAAAAATCTTTCTAGGGGAACAACAGTGAAAAAGAAAGTTGAGAAGCACTGTTCTGGATACTGGGTAAATAGCAGTGAACAAAAAGGAAAAGAAACCCCTGTTCTTATGAGGCTTATATACGGAAGGAGGACCCACAGGAAACAACATAAATAAGTAAAATGCATAATGTGGCACAAAAAAAAATCAATAAGTAACAAGGAAAAAAGTAAAGTAAGGAGATAGAAAATAGATGTATGGAAGGAAAAGACATTGACACATGAACTAAGGTGCCAAGAACATTTGAATCAAGGCCTTCTTGAGTGAGGGAGTTAGTGAGAATGTCCCTCCACACATGGAACAGATCGTGCAAAGGCCCCGAGGCATGAACAAACCTGGCATCTCGGAGGAGGGGCAAACCAGTGTCGTTGAAGAGAGGTTGGGAAAGGATATTAAAAAGCCATTTCAAAGTGTTCAAAGGGCCCATGTCATGAAGGGTCAAGTAAGGACCTTGTTTTTAACTCTAATGACAAAAGAAGTCATTAGAGTGCTCTAAGGAGGAAATGATATAACCGGTTGATTTACACTTTTACTGGGCTCACTGTCATTGCTTTGAACAAGGAAAACATGGCACCAGGGAGATTAGTTGGGAGGTCTATCAGCCTGCTAGGGCTGCCGAAACAAAATACCACACGCTGAGTGGCTTCAACAGCAGAAATTTATTCCTCACAGTTCTGGAGATTGGAAGTCCAAAATCAAAGTGCTGGCAAGGTTTTTATTCTGAGGCCACTTCTCATGGCATGTAGGCGGCCGCCATCTTGCTGTGTGCTCACATGGCCTTCCCTCAGTGTGTGCACACTGACAGAAAGAGAACAGGCTCTTCCTTGCATCTTCTTATAAGGGCACGGATCATCCCAGGGTTCCACCCTCATGACCTTATCTAATCCTATTCACTCCCCAAAGGCCCCATCACCAAATATCAACACAACGGGGTTAGGGATTCAAAATATGAATTTTGGGGGGACACTCAGTCCCTAACAGGAGATTACTATGGTAACTCAGGTGAGAGATGGTGGGGAGCTCGTATGACATAGTGTAGTAGTGAAGGATAGAAAGAATATAGTTTTAAAGGTAGAGCAGACACAATGTGTTGATTGATCTCATGTGGGAGGTGAGAGAAAGAGAGGAGTCAAAGATGCCTAAGGGTTTTGGAAATTCATGATACTATTTCGTACTGAAGTTTTCAATATTGATAAGTTGAGTGACACAAACCAAAGCAACTAAGATTCTTTGGAACACTGGAATTTGAAAATATTTGGTCTAATGAATCTCGATTTGTAAGTAAATGTGTGGGGACATTCTAAACGAAATTAACTCAAATTAAATTTTGTTTGACACAATAGTTGGGCAAAACCGTCATTTAGAAGACAGGGGCTGGGGATTTAAACCATTTTGCAATGCCTGAGGCAGTCCTGTACAGCTGAAGAAATATTCTGCCACGAATTCCAGCACTGCTGTTAAGAAACACTTGTGCAGTTTCTTTTCTGTGTTTGTTTATTAATTTTTAAAACCTCTCATCGCGCTTCAAGGCAACCGAAAATAGAGGATTTTACTGCCAGTTACTTAGGTCCGTTCCCTCCCCTCCCCCACTCAGCGAGGTTCTCAGTGCCTTGAGGGCAGAGGTGATCTCATGTTTTCCTGCCGCATCGTCCTAGAGAGAATGGCATAAAGTGCCTTTATTTTGGTGTCTCTCTGTCTCTTCCCTTCTTCCTCTGTCTCTCTGTCTCTGTCATTCTCTCTCTCTCCCCATATGCAGTATATACTCTCATTTTATCCATTTCTTACTGGAGTGCAAGGAATGATCTATGCCAAGCTGATCCTAACCATGGTTAAGGACTGACTTTCGCTTTAAGGACTTAGCATACAGGAGACGATAAATAAATATTAGCTGTTATGAATGATAATAACAGGAGGCATCTATGATGTCTTGACAGAAGCAACACATGCCTTAGTTAAAAGGTCTTCTAGCTGCCATCACCTCACCTATTCTCTCAAACTCATATCTTCACATTAGGATTTAACAATTACTATCAAATTAATGAAGCTTATTTTCTTGATCTCAACTCTTTAATATTTATTTCTTCATATTCTCTCACAAATTTTGTCCACGTGCTGATTTTTTATTAGAAATAATAGTATTGAACATGTATCATTCACTGAGAATCATTTTGTAAATGCACGTCAATGTTTCTCCCTGATTATCACAGTTACCGTATTAACAGCTGCCTTATAGCCCATCACATTCACTGATAGTTCCTCCCTTTTGTGTCGGATCATTTGTTTCTCATCTTTAATGAGTTTTAGCTGACGTTTCTGCCTAGTCATTCTGTCATCGATTTTTCTTATCCTCCGTTACATACAACCCCCCCTCCATGGATTATTGTCTATTGGCTTGGTTTCTGACTGTTGTGATTTATTCATGTGTGCAAGCATCAATTCACCTATGTGCTTTAGTTCTGATCAATGATAGTTGCTTGATCCTTCGAGCTTTTCTTCGATATTTATATCCCTGGCTCCCAAAAGCTGGTGCTTCAGATCTCTGGCTCAGGAAGGATTTGTCATAGCTTCAGGCATGTGTAGGAAATCAGTCGGATGTTTCATGGCAGAAGAGAACACATATCCCAGAATAATTGAAACTTTTTAAAGACAAAAGCCACACCTTTTTTCTTTCAATACTATAAAATATATCTTTACTAAACATTTACGTATTTATTAAATTATAGCAAATATGCTCTCAGGGTACCCGTGGATTACTTGATGATAATAAAAAAATAACAGCTAAATGTTGTTTTCAATATTGAAGAAAAGTAAACAAATCCATAGCTATCACAACATTGCATCATATGCCTAAATTAGGATGGAGTAATGCTTTCATAGAAGATGTGATCTGGGTTCAAATAACACTTATCAAATGCAAAGGATTTACTTTTGACTTCAAGGCACATTAAATCCATCAAAGTTAAGATTCAGTATAGACACAGGTCAGATTCCATGACAAAAACCCGAAGAAACCAATCAAAGTAAGGTAACTTAGTAAGGCTGTAAATAAGCGGTCTACAGAAGTCAATTTTATATTTATGATAAAAAGGAGGGAAAAAAACGATTCAACAAGCAAGATGAAATGTTTAGAAATAAGTGTGAGATCTATATAAGGGTCTGCATAAAGAATATTTTAAAATGCTACTGAAATACACAAAAGAAGATGAATATACAGAAAGGTATCACACCTCTTTAATAGAAAAAAATCCACATCATAAAGATGTGATTCAATAAAAACAGCAGCAGCATTTGAGAACTTTGGAATCAGACAAGCTGATGCTAAAGGTCAAATGGAAAAATGAAAAACAAGAACAGTCAGGAAAAATCTGGAGCAGTCGTGAGGAAGACTAGCTCTTCCTTATATTCAAACATATTTTAAATCTTCAATAATAAAAACAGTGCCGTACCTGAATAGAATGACAGATAATTGAATAGAAAAAAAAAAAGGAGAATTTAGCATATAAAAAAGGCGGCACCCCAGATCAGTAGGATGAAGGTAGATTTTTCAGTGAATAATGTTGGGTCAATTGGTGAGGTCTTCAGCAATGTATAACTTGATAGCACATCTTTATATGGCTCCTCCCTCCTGCTTGTCTTCTCCCACCCCTCACTCATCCTCTAGACACACTCTCCAATAACATCCTTGCGCGAAGGTCTTTGTTGCAAGTTCCGCTTTCCAGGGAACAGAGGCGAAGGCACTTATTTTGTCCACCTTCCTTCTGTCCAGCTTTACTCTTTTCTCATATCTTTGATAACTTCTCAGCGGTTATAATGTTTCCCACTCATCACTCTATTGTCCGTAACTATTTTAGTCTTGGTCTTACAGTTATTTAGATGCAATGCCCACTGTCGGTAGTTGGCCAAAGTTTTTCCTCAAGCTGATTCCTTAGGAAGTGTTTCTGGGAACAATATACCCTGAATTCTTGAATGTTCTAAAACAATTTGTCTATTGTCCTTACACCTGAAAAGCAGTTAGACTGGGCATAAAATGATTAAGTCACAATTTTTCTTTGAAGATTGTGTAGGTGTTTCTTTATTGTGTTTTGATGTTGGAAGGATTAGAAAAGTCTGAAAGCAATCTAAAATCTTTTTTCCTGAGCGCCTGAAGAGTTCTCTCTCTTTTAAAAGCCTACTAATTTTTTTAGTGTATTTCTCAGTAAAATACATTCTGGGTCATTCTGGGTCAATTTACTCTGGAAAATGGTACCTTCTCAGTATGTATAAAGTTATTTATTTCAGAAAAAAATTGTTTGAATTAGCATTTTATTTTCATTTTACTTATTTTTAAAATTTTTATCTCTGTGTCTACCACGGGACTTTCAGCCACGATTACTTCCCTCAACATCCCTCCAAATTTCACCTTTATTTCTGTTGTGAGATATTTTTCTATTTCATTCCTAAACTCCATTGGCTCGTATTTCACCCCTTTCTATTATCTTGCTATCTTTTTTTCTAAGTTATTGTATTTATTTTTTTTTAAAGATTTATTTATTCATTTGAGACAGAGAGAGAGAAGAGAGGCAGAAGGAAAGGGAGACACTAACTCAAGCAGACTCCCGGCTGAGAGCAGAGCCCCATGCTGGGCTCCACAGGACTTGATCCCACGACCCTGAGATCATGACCTGAGCCAAAACCAAGAGTCCAATGCTCAACCGACTGAGCCACCCAGGTGCCCCTAAGTTATTGCACTTCTGTCTTACGCCCTTGTTACTAGAGGTGATGGCTTCATTGGACTTCTCCCCTCCTCTTTAATTCATTGCAAAATATTTGGTCATATTTTTTTTTTCTGCTCTACGGCAACTACTTTCTGGTGAGATTTTCATCTTTCATCTGTTTTCCTGTTTCTCTTCTTATTTTTTTCTCCTCAGAAGACTTTTTGGTGGGTGCCTGGGTGGCTCAGTCAGTTAAGCGTCTGCCTTCAGCTCAGGTTATGATCCCAGGGTCCGAGGATTGAGCCAGGCATTGGGTTCCCTGCTTATCAGGGAGCCTGCTTCTCCCTCTGCCCCTTGCCCTGCTTGTGCTCTCTCTCTCTCAAAAACAAATAAATAAAATCTTAAAAAAAAACCAAACCCTCCTTAAAAAAAGACTTTTTGCTGTGGTTCCTGTTTTAGTGCCATTTTAATTCCTCATCAATAAAATATGCAAATTTTCCTCAGATAAGTTATTTGTAAGAGGCTCATGGTATGGTTGAGTAAAGTGTGTGTATCTGGCTAGCTTGAATTTTTCTTGTGATCTAATGCAATGAGGCCTTATTTCTCCCCAGCTTGTGGAGATAAGCAACAATGGCATTTTTTTCTTTCTTTCTTCTTTCTTTCTTTCTTTCTTTCTTTCTTTCTTTCTTTCTTTCTTTCTCTTTCTTTCTTTCTTTCTTTCTTTCTTTCTTTTTCTTTCTTTTTTTCCTTCTTTTTCTTTCTTTCATCATGAAAGATCTTTCTTTTCTTCCACTGCCAAAGAAACGGACTGCTTCCTGCAAATATGGCTAGTGTGTATGATTCCCCACTTAATCTCATGTTCTCTGCCTTTTGGATCCAAGATAGGTCCAGGAACCTCGTGCTGCCATTTGGTTGCCCCTATTCCCATTACACCAAAAGATTTACATTTAGTATCTCCTTCAGTACCTCCCCACCTTCAGGACATTTATTTTGCTGGCTCCCTGCGAGACCTGCTGCTACTGTGCTCCTTCTGCCTCGTATTCTAAATCTGCTGCTTCCTCCAGAGTCTACTGCTTTGGGCGATCTTCCCACTTTTATGGAGCCTGGAGTTTTAGCTTCTCTCCTAGTTTTACTAAAAATGGCACCAGAAATAGAATTTGAGGTGCTTTGCTTTCCTTCTTGTATTTCTTGTTGCTTTTTGGATAATTTTCAAAAAGAGAAGAGGTAAATGCTGACTTAATGTCACTACATTCAAACAGGACACCCTATGTTTCTCTAGAAGCAATGGTGAATTTCCTCATTAATGCCATCAACAAATGTTTGATTCTACCTAAACAAAAATAGGCTTTGTTCAAGTATGAAAGGAGTTTCCTGATCAAGACTCCATTATGACACTCTTTTATGTCCACGTGCTTGATACATGAGTACAATGTGCATAGACTATATGATCCACTCACGGCACATTAACTCAGGTGATCCACTCACGTACCGCAGCCTATGGTCTCTCCTGTTCTTTCACTTCCTATTCCAATTACAAGTATTCTGGCATCTACCTGATATTCTTTTCCCTTCAGACTTAATTTTCTTCCAATTTATCACCATGCTCTTGGCTCACTTTCCTTCTATATCCAACCTAGGCCCGCATATGATGTTCCTAACAATTTCTTGGTACTACATGATTTCCATAACCATCTACTATATCTGCCCAAGAAAAGCCCTATCCCGGATTGATCTAAATGTCTATCTTCTCTTCTCCAATACTGCTGATAGAAAACCAATATCACACAAGCAGTGGGATGTGTTACTAGCACAGATAAATGGTTCCTAATCTCAGCGAAGCAGTAGTTATGATGATAATGATAATCACTAACATTAATTCGTTAGTTTATTTAAAGCTTCCTTAAAGGAAGGAGAGACTTTGGTGTCATTTTGCTTGTACTTAATATCCGGCTCCCTTACTTACTAGCTATATGACTCAAGGTATTCAACCTCTTGATCTCGGTTTTCTGTTTTTCTAAGAGTACCTACCTGTTAGTGCCATTGGGAGGGTAGAGCGAGATAATATGATTGAGGAATAAGACTGGTGTCACACACATTGTTCGCGCCCACTAAGTGGTAGCCCGTGTCAGTATAAGTGCTGCATATTTTTAAGACAGACAGACAGCTAAGTCACAGAATATGTTCCAAGGACCATAAATTCTGTAAAGGCAGTGTCTTTGTCTTTTCGGGCTGCTACAACAAATACCACAGACCAGGTGGCTCAAAAACAATAGAAATATATTTCTCATAGTTCTGGAGGCTGGAAGTCCAAAAAATGGTGCCAGAGGGACAAAATTCTGATGAAGGACCTCTTCTGGGTGATAGACTGTTGACTTCTCATTGTGCCCTCACATGGCAGAAGGGCTTGGGGAGCTCTGTGGGGTTTCTTTCATAACGGCACTAATTCCACCCATGAGGGTTCCATCTTCATGACCTACGCATCCCCCCAAAGCCCTACCTCCTAATACTATCACACTGGGTGTTGGGATTTCAGCATATGAATTTGAGGCAGGGCGGGGGGGACACAAACATTCAAACCATAGCAGGCAGTGGCTATATTGCTACCTTTTGTCTTTCACGGCTGAATATGTCATATTTTGCATAAGACCTAGCACACGTGGAGTCTGTTATTCAACAGAGAGATGCTAAACGAAAGAAGGAATGAATGAGCAGATACACTCTCCATGGGTCACACAGCAAATAAGTGGCGGAGCCAGTATTTGAACTCAGATATCCTAGACTTGTCGGTCACATTCACTTCAGCCACAACCTGTTGCTCGAAGCAAGTAATAAGACCAACTGGATTTCAAGGGTTGGGGAAACAGACTCCAGTTCTTGCTAAGAAGAACTACAAAGATTGTGTGGCCATAAGTAAACAAGCACGGATTTCTCTCCCATTCCCTACTCAAATCTTTATCACTCTCCTTGAATCTCCTATCTCTTCATATATGTCCAATTTGGGAAGGTAAATGATCTCTAACTTTACAGAGAATGCGGAGAAGCTTAGGCAGAAATTGTTTCTGTTTCCTGCTTCTACCTGGCACTTCATTCATTGTAGATTGTGCCTCCCCTACTCCTTATCTCCCCTACCCCCCCATCTCCCTTATCTCCCCTATCCTTGGCCCTATTCCCAGGAATTAGTTGTTCTGATACTTATCTTTTTATTCTTAATTCCAGGGTCAGAGATATTCAGGTCTTCTTCCTGAAAAAGGCTGGTCTCTTTACCATTAGGCCTGTTCCCTCCTCTACTTTTTCCTCAAGGGACTTCCAACATCACTAAAATCTTTAAATAATTTAAACATCTGTTTTAAGTTTCATGCCATTTTATAACCATGCAGGTATCTTTACCATCTTTCGGAAAAAAAACTACTCCAACTTTACCTTATCTTTTGCTTTTAGTCACATGAATATATTAACACCGAGATATCTCCACTTACCATCTCTTTTTCTTTACTTTTTCTATCAGAGAGATATCTCCACTTACCACCTCTTTTTCTGTACTTTCCATTACCAAGCTTTTACGCCAACATGCCAAAAAACACAAATTGTTTCCATCAAGGCTACCCATGACTTCCACGATCTAATGGCTTTGCTTAAATAATTACTGGATGATTCTTTACAATTTTTTCACTAACTTCTTTTCTCTACTCATGTATTAAATGTTGGTTTAAATTAACACCTTTAACACCTTTGCCCATGACTGAAACAATATGACCTCATGCTGGATGATCTCATACAGTCCTTGGTATTGACCATCATCATAATGGTTATAATCTCTCTCCCGTGAGTTCTTAGACTCTTATCCAACTCCCAAATGGACATTTTCCCCTGGATATTCCACTAGCAATAGATTAGTTCTCCATTGCTTTATAATAAACCATTCTAAAATATGCTATCTTTAAAAAACAACAATTTCTTCTCTCATAATTCTGTAATTTGGTGCTCAGATGGGTGGTTCTTCTGCTGGCCTGGCCTGGGGTCGCATAGGTGGCTGCAGTTAGCTAATGGGTTGGCTGGGGATTGGCTGGTCCCGAATGGCCCCATTCATGTATTTGGGGCCTCAGCTCAAAATGCTGGAATGGCTGGAACTCTCTTGCTCCGTGTTCTCTCTAGTCCTCAGAAGCTAGTTTCTTCACAAGGTGATGGCAACATTCCAAAAAGGTGAGAACAGAAACTGTCAGACCGCTTGTTGCTGAGACTTGCCAGTCACATGTTACTTCTGCCACGTTCTCTTGGTCAAAGCAAATCATATGACCAACTCTATTTCAAGAAGTGGGAAAATGGACTCCATGTTTTCCTAAGAAAACCTGCAAAGCATTTATAACCATATTTAAACTATAACATACACCTTAGACCTAACATTCCCCTGGTATTTGTCATCTTCCTTAAATGTTCTGATACTCCTAAATTTTCTGTTTTAATTCACGTGGGCCCCCAGGCCAGAAATCTAAGAGCAATTATTGACAACCCTCCTTTGTTTAGCAAGTGTACTCGGTCTCCGGGTTCTGCCAAGTTTATCATGTCACTTTCTCTCAAATCCAATATTTCCTTCCTTATCGCCTTAGCTTCAAACTGTATACGCGTCTTTGAACTGAAAGTCCAGTTTTGCCTCTGTAATCTATTCTCAGTATTCCTGCTAGGACAATTTATCTGAAATGCAAAATGATCATAATGCATCAAAGCAGATGTATATCCTTTTTAAAAAAAGATTTTATTTATTTATTTTACAGAGTGAGAGAGCACAAGCAGAGAAAGCGGCAGGTAGAAGGAGAGGGAGAAGCTGGTGCCCCACTGAGCAAGGAGCCCGTTGTGGGGCTCGATCCCAGGACCCTGGGATCATGACCTGAGCTGAAGGCAGACGCCTAACCAACCGAGCCACCCAGGTGCCCAATGTATAGCCTTTTTAAATAAAGCTTTTTTTTTTTTTTCGATAAATCTTTATTAAGCCTCTAACATGTGAAGATGCAGCAGAGTACAAAACTGATAAAGTTTTGTCTTCATAGAGCTTAAACCACTCGGGGCGGGGGGGACAGTGAGACAAACTGATATGTGAACCATAAGACAGTGCTAGGGAAGACAACAAAGCAGGTTAGGCGGGGAAGAAGGTTACTATTTTATTTTATTTTTTTTAATGTTTTTTTATTATATTATGTTAGTCACCATACAGTACATCCCTGGTTTCTGATGTAAAGATTTTTTGTCTGGCATCTGAATCTCATTCCTATGCTTGGTTTGTTTTACCTCTCAATATTGAAGCTGGAAAGAATGATCACTGTTTCCCCAGCCTCTGGCTGCTGGGGTGCGTAACCATCATGTGGGCTAGCCCAATCACACATGCCTGCTGCAGACTTTGAATCCAAAGCAAAGAGTGGCAGGAACGTCCAGTCTTCCAGGCAACAGTGCCAGGGTGTGGGGCCGAGGCAGCAATGGTGGTCATTCCAAGGTCCAGTCATCACATGTCCAAACAGCTTTATGTCATGGCCCTGCTGTCTTTTGTTCTTGCCTAGTTTCTGAGCCTGGTTCTCCAGGCTTCTACGTAAGTCTGTGTGCTACCCAATGGCTTTTCAATATATTGTGTGTGTGTTTTTTCTCTCATAAAATTGGCCAGGGTTGATTTCTATTGCCTACAAATCAGACCTTTGTATGCTTCTTAGTTTTTGCTTCACATCTTTCAATGAGTCATTCAAGAACTAATTTTGAGTAAACATTTATTGATGAATTATTGAACCTGGTTTCTGACAACCAGGGGCAAGCTATCTATGGGAGAGAGAAAAGACTCAAGAGAATGAAAAAGTTCCATGATATTGTGGTCAGTATTTGGGACTTGGACAAATCATCAATGACTTTATGCAGTGCTCTCTAGGCTTTGGTAGATGTTCTATGTTGGAGCTGTTAGAGAAAGCCCATTACATGGGCTTGGCCCTTAAGACTAGCATTTAAGAGATTTTAAGGACATATAAAATGACTTTAATTTTAAGAGGAAGAGAGCGGTGCTCTCTTTTATTAATAAAGTATTGTGTAGAAAGTATAATTTAATCAATTAAGCATTACACAATTGCACAACAGCCAGAAAAACAAACAACTGCACATAGAGTCACCTTCTTTCTGTTTTAAATTGTAACAAATTTACTCTGACCTGATCATCTTGGCACAATCTGGTTAGAATCAATTAATTAATGACCAACATTCATTAATAATTCTAGATGGCATTATGGAATGTCCAGAGGTTTGAAGTAATCTCCTTCTATTTCAGCTGATTCCTGCTGAGCTAAATCTTCATTGGTAGAAAATACAAGGATACATGTTGTTTGTTGCTAAATAAATGACAAGTAGCAAATATATAGTAGTTCAGAGAACTTTCATAAATAGTGTCATTCCCTTTTCATTCCAGGCTAATATTGCCTTTCTATTCATTGTGCTTTTGAATATATATGCTGGTAACATTTTATGAACCGGAGAGATCAGAGAAAATCTATTAGCAATTCAAGACTTGAGCTGGGTTGTGACACATTACAAAGATTTAGATATGGATATGCAGAGAGACAAAGGAGGTCGTTAGTGAGTGGGGAATGGACTGGGCAAGATATATGGAGGAGAAACTGCATTGGCAAGTTAGAGTGGAAATAAAATCCCATACCGGTTGAGGAGTATTAAAATAATGCAGTAATGAGAGAAGGCAGTGGGGGAGGTAAAATTAAGGGTAAGGAATTGCCACTGACAAATTGTAAGTAGAGAAGGAATAGATGGAGTGTCTAGAAAGATTAATTTGACAGTCCTGTGCGTGATGGCTGGAAGTGAAGAGATACTGGAGGAGTCAAAAGAGTAGGTAAGGTGGTTAGTGCAGTTATTACCTCAGAGGGTTATTGTAATTATCAGCTCACAAAGACCTGGCAGTGAGTCAGGTAATAGGAACGAAAAAAAGCAGGGAATTTTAAAGATGTTATGAAGCATACATTTACAGAATTTAAAGATAGAACATGGAAGTCAAGAGACCAATGAAGAATTAGAGAATTAGTAGTTTGACGGTTTCTCAAGGTCGAGAAACATGGCCCCACTAACGCAGGTGAGGTCAGAAGAAGATAATTTTAAAGAAAAAAAAGACACATCTGGTTGCAGATACATTAACTTTGAACATCTAAGTGGAAATGTTCAAGTTCCATTTGTATATTGTAGGCTAAAAGAGGCACTCAAAGCTATAAACGATCCTCATAATGAAGACGGTTTGGTATGGGATGAATGAACTAATGAGAAAAGTAGATCTCTGGGTAAAGGTCATGCAGTGGAGATAGGCAGAGAAAGAAGAAAGCAAAGAGGACTGAGAACGAGCTATCTGCAAACAAAAACAAAACAACAAAGAAAAAACCAATGTAAAAGTAAAAATGGGATCTGGATTTGGAGGATTAAGCAAGAATGGATACGTTAATAGCATCAAATCCTATTCCAGCATTTCCTAAATATCCTTGAATGTATCACATTTGCACCTGTATTAATTATCTATTGCTATATAACAATATTTCTTAAAGCAAAAATAAACATTTGCTGTATCAAAAAACTTTTGTGGGTTAGGAATTTAGGAGTAGCTTAGATGCAATATTTTGGTTTGGGGACTCTCGTGAGGTTGCATTCCAGATGGCAGCCAAGGTTGTAGTTATCTGAAAGCCTGACGGGCTGGGATGGCTCACTCACATGAGTAGAAAGTTGGCATTGGCTGTTGGCAAGAGATCTCAGTTCTTCTCCACCTGGATCTTTCCACAGGGTACTTAACTGTCCCTGAAGTGTGGCAGCGGCCTCTTCTAGAGTAAGTGATCCAGAAGACAAAGCAGGAGGAAAACCACAATGTTACTTATGACCTAGGCCCGGACGTCCCAGTCCATCATTTTTTGCAATATCCTACTGATTAGACATGTCAGCTCTATTCAACATCGGAGAGGACTAGACAAAAATATGAATAGCAGGAGGTGAGGATCATTGAGGGTACCTTAGAGGTTCACTACCACAACATGCCTCATCTTGTCACCAGTCAGAAACTTAGAAGTATTTAGTCTTTTCTAACAAATCAAGTTGATGGAAAAGTTCCTAAAATAATGAGAACACCATATCTTTTTGTAATTAATTCATTTCTTCTTTCTGGTCCATTAAATTTCATTGTCAATATATGCTCTGAACTTGTAACTTGGAATGCAGTATTATGAAATAATTGGTGAAATCCATGGGGTCAGTAACCATACACGAACATTATCCTCCTTAATGAGACATTTAATGTAAAGCACACGGATTAGTGATGTTTCCTGGCTCATTTGTTGATTATTAATGATTGCTTTCCTTGTCTTCCCAAAGCATGTCATCTGCATTAAAGACACATTGATTTTTTAAATTCTATTGTAATTTTATGTTTATCTTTTTATCATTTTTTTAAAAGATTTTATTTATTTATTTGACAGAGAGAGGCAGCCAGCAAGAGAGGGAACACAAGCAGGGGGAGTGGGAGAGGAAGAAGCAGGCTCATAGCGGAGGAGCCTGATGTGGGGCTCGATCCTATAATGCCGGGATCACGCCCTGAGCCGAAGGCAGATGCTTAACGACTGCGCCACCCAGGCGCCCCAATCCTTTTATCATTTTTAAATGCTCTTCCAGTTTGATAAATAAGCAAGGTCGACATTAATGAATTAATCAATTAAATTAATATTTTGTGAAAACACAGATGGCATTTTCAAAATAGGCCATTCTTTTCAAATTTGAATGTGTAGAATAATCCCCAAGAAGCTTGTTTACAGGTGGAGTTTTCAGGGCCCTACCAACAAAAATTAACTCATTAGGTCTGGAATAGGGCCCTGGAAAGAGAATTTTATATGAGTAGCCAAGATGATTCTGAAATTGGTACAACCGTAGGATGAGAAGGACCTGTATTCTTATGAAAAACTTTCATTAGCTCCTAACATTTATAGCCAGCATGTGGTAGAATAAATTGGAGAGAATAAGAGGCTTCTGAGAAAAGTAGCTACCAAACATCAGTTCTTAAGATTCGGCCAAAAAATAAGGGAGGAACAGAACATTCTATAGTGACTAGCAAAGGCCTGAAGAAAGAGGTACTGTGCAAAGCAGCAAGGTGTGAAGCCAATACCAGTGTTTCTCACCGAGGGTAATTGTAAGGATTAAATGATTTAACGTGAAGTGCTTAGAACAGTAACTGTCACACAGCAAAATGTTCATAAAACGTACTTGATGATGACGGTACTACAAATTCTGTCTTTCAGACTGGACCAGAACATATATTATTCTCTAGAAAGAGTGGTTAAAGATGACCACCCATTAATCAATGAGTAGGAACTAAATATTGATATCAGACCCTACTGTGAATATATTCTTCATAGTTTGCAATATATAGATATGAAGAGTGAAGCGTATACAGTTCTTATCTCCATGAGTTCAGACATCTTGAAAAATACCTAGCTGCTTCAAGTTAAAAAACACAAACAATAAAAACCAGCAAACGAACCTCATATTAGTTTCCCAGGGCAGCTGAAACGAAGTACCACAGACAGGATGGTCGAAAGAACAGAAATGTACCGCCTCACATTTCTAGAGCCTACAAGTCTGAAATCTGGGTGTTGGTAGTGTTTGTTCTTTCTGAGGGCCACGAGGAAAGGATCTGTTCTAGGTCTTTCTCCTTGGCATGTAGATGGCCATCTTCTCCCTGTATGTATCTGTGTTCAAATATCCTGTTCATATAGAGCATCGGTCATAGAGATTAGGGTCCACCCTAGTGATCTTCTTTTAACTTGGTTACCTCAGTAAAAGAACCAGGGATTAGGACTTCAACATACGAATTTTGGGAGGGACACAATTCAACCCATAACAACCTCTCTTCACTCTCCTTGCAAGGTCTTGTTTTATTTACAAACTTTCAGATTGGGATTGAGGGTCCCTAATGAGCAGGCTTAGAATAGAAGACACACACACACACACACACACACACACACACACACGACAAAGATGGTCAAAACCTGCTTCTTCCACAGATTGCTTTAGTAATAAAGCTTTTGTTTGTTTGTTTTTTGAGTGTGTGGGAGAGGTGAAATTGGCACTGTGAGCAATATAAAGGAGTAAATTATCTTGTCCTTACCCTAGAAGGGCTTACACTCACAGGACACATAGGAATAAATGTGTGGGGAAAAAAATGAAATAGCAGCACAGAAAGGTCCACTAGCTGAATTGAATTCAGCTGAGAGTGTGACCCAATTTAATGAGTAATGTTTTGGGTATAGCACAGAGGAGGTGCTCAATAAATCATGCTCATTACTACCTCACTGCTACTAACCTGGCGTGCTTCCAGAAAGACTTCATATGAAATAAGTGAGAATGGGCCATAAGCAGAAAGAATGGCCAGTACAATAAACCTAGTAGGGCAGATTTGTCTGGAGTCAGTTCTTTTGTTTATAATCTTAAATAATAGGTACAAAGTGGTCAATCATCTTCACTTTTATTAAGTCTTCCTTTTTGTTATTCTTATTCTCCTTGGCTCTGACTTTTTGTGCCTTTAATATTGTCATATTACTATACATCATTTTGTAAGTTCTTTCAAATAGCGTTTGGAACAAGATGACATATAAATACAATAAAATGCTCTGAAGGAATTGTCTTGCTGTATTTTGTTCGCCATAAGGAAAATACTTTTATAAGTCAAGCCAGCTTTCAAAAGCTTGGAACTATAAACAAGAAATATGAGCTAAGGAAAGGTCAAATAATGGATAAAACCAAATCATGTAATTTGGATAAGATGTGTGTGTGTGTGTGTGTGTGTGTGTGTGCGCGCGCGCGCGCTTATGAGAAAGTAGAATGTGTCAATTTAGTTGATCGTAGGTTTAACAGGAGAAAAGGTCGCAGACCCATGGCGGCATGCACTTCATGTAATAAACTAAGAAACAGAAGTGAATAATAGTGATATATGGAATTCCTCTTGATTCTGACATCTCATTATTTTTATACAGAAAGAGCACTTCTGGTGCATGGTTCTGGCATGATGTTTCCTCATCTTGCTCTGAAATACTATATGTGCTGCAATGAGCCATCTCATTTTATAGTTTTCTGATTTCTATCAGGAAAATAGTGTACTATTTTCAGTTGTGTTTCTGAAAGTATGGAAAGGAGTGGCATAAATATGAAATCTAAGACTCCAAATTGACTTCTTGACGTACACACACACATACACACACAAGTACACACAAACCATTTCACTGATTGGTATATGCAGTTTTAAAAGAAATAACAAAATTAAAATTATGAGGCTTTATTCTTCCTTTTTAACTGAATTGTTTTTACAACAAAACTTTAATTATACTTTTGCACCGTATGATTACTTAAGAACTAGAGAACAGAGCTTCATCTGTAGCGAGATATTACTATGGTTCTCCTCATTGCCTGTCAGTTTCTTGTTTAATATAGAACTCTATCATAAGTGATACAAGGCACAGAATTTTAAGCAGGTTGGAGAAAGTTTGTTGTATGTGGCAAAAATCTGTGGCCCATATGTTATGATTTGGCTATAAACTCATCATATGGTTATGACTATGACCTCTAGTCTACCGCTTCAGGATAGTAGTGGTGTAGTCAGATTGGACCTGGGATTAACTCTTTACTTTGACACTCAGTTGGAAAGAGGTACTTTAACTTGCTAAGCCTCAGTTTTTCCATCTGTAAAATGAAGATGGTGATGTCCATTTTATAAGACCTTGAGGAGAATAAAATGAGTTAATGTATGTGATACATGTTAGGCATTACCTCTCATGGCACTTTCCAAGAATAGTTTGAAGGTTAATTGAAATTAAAGCGTTTAAAAATAAGAAATATTGAAAACTAGACTTCAAGGGAAAAGTGGTGATTTGACTGGCCAGTGCCTTCTCCGTGTAAACATCTTTGACTTTGGAGCTTCTGCTTGAGGGTTGTCGGAAAAGAAGTGCTCACCATCTGCCGGCGTAGTTGGCTCTACGCTGAACTGTTTGAAGTACTACCACATTTGCTATGTCATTTCATGAATAAAATATTGACATGCTGCCTCTAAACTCACATTGGAAAAGGAGATCCCGTTATTGCAATACAAGGCTGTGGACTTTACACTTGCAATGTCTATGGTTCACATGGCAAGGAAAATATGGCAACACCATGATATCTAAATGAAATATTGCATGCCTGGGAGTGCATCCTTTATAAAACAGATGGTTCTTTGTTGAAAACAAAATATGATTATGGTGTTTGCATGCAAAAATTTTATACTGTCTAATTGTAGGAATCGAACTAGTTGTAACTGTTCTGGAGGGCAAAGCTTCTTCAAATCCTAGGGAAACTTCCTATTCTTGACTCTATACAGTTGAGAAAAATGAGACAGAGGTGAAAGATCACTTTAATGAATGCCATTATGATGCCCAGATCTACGAAACAAGACTGTGTGCAAGTTCAAACACATGACCCATTGCTAACGTAGCCTGTGGATCTGGCTTCAATATATACTGTTGAGCCAAAAAGTTAGCGTAACTGATGCTATGTTTACTAGGCTCTTTCTATTTAAGTGTTCATCTTTATTAATATTGCCTTGACATTTATCATTGCATTGGAACTGGAAGTGGAACACTTCTTTAAACTTTAACAGATGTGAGGAAAGAATGACTATCTTGGTTTTAGAGAGAGTATGGAGATCAAGTACATTAGTAAAATCATGGGGGAGAAAAGGGAAAATGGGGAAATATCAGAGTAAGGTAGCTTTAGTTGATGAACGAAAATAAATACTCTCTCTCTCAGTGACTTTCAACTGGGGTAATTTTGGCCAGGGGCGTTTGGAAATGTCCAGAGATATTTTTGGTTGACACAGCCCGTGGACAGGTGCTATTGGCATGTAGTGAGCAGAGGCCAGCAATGCTGCTAAACCTCCCTACGATACACAGGACAGCCTCTCACAGCGGAGAATGACCTGGCCCCAAGTGTCAATAGTGTGGGACCTGGGCACCCTGCAATCTGAAAGTCTGAATTACATCCCCTTATATACATTTTGTGAATAGATTTATCTATAAAAGTCGGACTTGCAGTAAAGCAATTTTTATATTTTATCAGCATCATTCCTATAGGATTCTGTTCAGAATGTGTAATTTAAAAAAAAAGGGACTTTCTTACTGTTACGTAAAAATCAGATTTTCACGGTGGTAAAACCTATCCTGAACAAATAGTAACCTCAGAACTGTCTTTCCCTAAATATAGCAGAAGAGCAAAAATATGCAGACACCAAATTTGTAAATACCCATTTACAGCCGTGCGGATTCTATGACCGCTCTGGGCAATAGCAGAAAAACCCAATCCATATGGGACACAGAGGTAATGGTAATTTAAGCTGTAAATATCGGGTCAGTAGTAAAGACAGCTGAAGTGAGTGCAAAAGGAGAAGTGGCTGGGAGCTGGAGCAAATCAGCTTAGCCTGGGGGAATTAAGGCTCATGAGTTAAAAATAGGAAAAGTAACACCGGAAACAGAACTGAAAGGAAATTAACCATATTCAGGCCTTAGGCTGTTGACCCCAGAATTCTCATGTTTGGTTAGTTATTGCTATGCAACCATAAAAATCTCTGTGCCATTCAACAATAAGTGCTTATTTTCCGTGGGTCAGCTTGTTGATGGGAGTTGGCTGATCTAGACCCGACTGGATGGCTTTGCTTTAAGCTTCAGGCTTGGCTATGGTTGGCTCCACTTGTCTTTATTCTGGGGCAAACAGGTAGGCAGAAGAATCTCTTTTCATGGCAACGGCAGAGACACAAGAAAGTAATCCCACAAGCCCATTTCAAGCTCTTGCCGATGGCATGTCTGCCAACAGCCCATTGGTCAAAGCAAGTCATGGGGCAGCCCAAATTCTAAAGACAGGGAAGACTACTATGGAGGTAGAAAGGGGAATGAATGAATATTTTTCAACAATAATGTAGCTTTCTGCTTCATCTATAATTAAACCCATTTTTTTGAAACAATAAAGCTTTTATTTATTCAACTGCAATATCCTACTTTTAAATCTCAGAAAGAAAGGATGGTCCAGGTAATGAGTAATGGAGTTGGATTCCCAGGTCTGAATATTATTCCCCCTTTCTACCACTGATCAAGAAGCTGAGCATATTAGTTTTTCTGCAGTCTCATCTCTCCCATCTGCTACATGTAGATAACATTTGCTCTTGAGTTACTATTGTATGTCTTCCAAGAAGCAAGGTAACTCAAATTCACTAGAAAACCCTCAGTGGAAGGCAGTAATGAAGGACTCATCATGATTTAATTGTTTAGCCTCGATAAATTTTCTGCATTTCCTTTGATGTTATTTCAAATATTTTCAGAATGGAGAAAAAAATTTGTCTGGACAAGCATTTGATGCTTTTCCTCATCTCTCTCTCCAAAGGATACTATTTTGAATTTGTTTAGCATTTTAGTAAACCTATTAGCCTCTCACCCTAGACTTAGCAAATGGGTCTAATGGTTTAATTCTGTTCCCTGCGGAATCTATAACCACATCATAAACTGCATCATGTTAGACATTAATTATAATGTGTTTTCACACCAAATTCAAAGTTAGGATAATGAAAGTATAGAAAATAGGCACTGGAGAAAACCAAAGAAATTTGTCAGTCTTGGCGCTTGCTAATTTTCGTGTAGCTGAGTTACCTCTTGTTGATGGAAATGGTATATACCAACAAAGGGGCTAAAACAATAACTGAATTTTTAAAAATATCCACTTAAAATAATCTTGTTCTCTTTCCTGTATGAGATTGCCACCTATATCCTTTATTTAATCTGTGACAAGTCTTAAGTACTATTGGTTTCTCCATATGCTATAATGTTCACAGTTTGGAATTAAAAGGAGTATCTCAGAAAGAAGGATCTCAGTTTCTGAAAAGAAAGCCTAGTTGTAAAAGTAAAAGTAAAAGTCAGTCTGCTTTTCTGTTGCCTCATTTCATTTCCTGAATCAATCCTGAAAAGCAGGAAACACATTAATGGCCTCAGCAGGTTACTCTAAGGGGAGGAAAAAAAGACTGTTTCCTCTACTCCCCACACAGGTGTCATTATTGCTAGGAATGGGCATTACATTACCGCCTTGTGCCTGACCTGCTGTCTACCACCTGGATAGCATGCCTCACCGCCACACCTCCCGCCACACACATCGAAGCGAAGATAGTGCCTACCTTGTGCCCGACCTCACGTTCTGCCTGCTGTCTAGCACCTGAACATCGAGGTCCTCCCAAGGGGTTTCATCGTCGTAGATGTCCTTATCTCACCGGAGATCCCAGTCCCTTTGTTCTGCTACCTAACTGACCTAACAAAGGTTTATCTTATAACCAGGTTGATTTCTTCCACTTTCTTGTATTGGATCAAGGATTTCTTTCCAGTCCAATTTCCAATATTGTTGAGATACCAGAGGACATTATCTGGTTAAGGCATTAAAGTTTCTGATGAGCAGTAACTTTAAGGAAAGGAAAACTGTGGATGCAAATTCCAACACTTCCCACAGTAGTTATTTGATGAAAACATTTTATTAGAAGTCCTAAATAAATCATTGGTTAAGTGAGTCTTTATTGTTTTGTGAGATGGAAGTGGGTGAGAGGGGACAGATAATGGCTAGTGATAATATGACATCCGCTCTGCTGAATTATGGTGGCCTGTCATCAAAAGATATTACTTCGTATTTCTTGTCTCCTAAATAGGAGACAAGAAAAAGCTTGAGCAGAGAGCTATTACTTACATTACAAAAACCCCTGACTTTCTGGTTTTCTACTTGAACTGGAGTAATAGTTTGTTATTTTACTAAATAATATTCACCAATAATATATTGTACATACTACTCTCTTGCATTTCTACTTCTTTTAGTTGTCTGTGGTTTTATTTTATCTTTCATTTATAATGATGTTTACTTCCACTAGTAATGGATATTTGACTGTCCACTTCTCCTTGATTTGACTTACTGAGGGTTTCTCTTTTCATTCACCTCACTCTATAAATATTTTGAGCACCTATGTTAAGTGATTGATTCTAAATTTTGTCAGTTTTCTACTCATTAGTTTTTGGCTTTATCTTTATTCACCCTGTTTGCTGGTTTCCTTGAACTTCATCTCTTATTAATGTGTTCTGCTTTATATTACTTTGTTTGATTATGAATCCTTTTATGCTTCTTTAATGAAAATGTTAATTTCTACATTTTGTCTTTTAAAACAATAGTAGTAGTTAATGTTACAAATTTATGTCTGAATATGTTTAGAGATGCAATCGACATATTGTTCATTTAGTCTTTATTACATATTCCTCTTTTCTAATAGTGGGCCCGCACAACCTTTAATGAGTAGGAACTTAGGACCCTAGAGTCCCAACTGATTAGACAAGGATGGGCATCTTATTCAACTGGACCAATCATATTTTTCTCACCTTGAAGATCACATTTGGAAAAGTGACTCCAGTCAGTGTCTGCTAGACTCCAACTGCGATTTAAGAAAAAGTCAGAATTGGAATGACCACGTTTAACCCATGATCAACTGGAACAAAAAAAAGCTGGGCTGCAGGTAAGCCTATGCACAGAGGAAGAACCAAGAGACTATAGGAGGTGAGACAGAAAAATAGAGAAAAAGGTCACTTTGATTCTTGTAAGATTTCCTGTTCCTTCTATAGTTTGGCTTCTCTTCTAGACTTTTCTTTCCATCTTACTCAAGCGAGCCAATTAGTTTATTTTCTTGCAACAAAATGATTCCTAACACAGTAGTTCTTTCATTTTATTTTAAAATAATGTAGTCATTTTATTTTCATTATTTTAAACTTAAAAAATTTTTTAAAAATAGTGTTTGGTTCACATGTTAGCCTGTGGGAAAACTAGCCAATTAGTTCGTCTATCTGTGCTACAGTTTATCTGGTAACGGTAACTTGAGTTTTCAGTAAAGTTTCTGGATTTCTCTGCTCCTTTCAATACCACTCATGATTATTTTAATGAAATGAAGTAAATGGAGTGTTTCAATGGAAATCACAGGTATTAGTTTCCTTTTGCTGCTATAACAAATTAATGTGACCCTGGTGGCTGAAAACAACACAAATTTATTATCTCACCTTTCTGTAGGTGAGAAAGCTGAAATGGGTTTTATGGACTAAAATCAAGGTGTTGGCAAGGACTCACTTCTTCTGGAGGTTCTAGGGATACTCACTTGTTTTTTATAGCTTCTCGAGTCCACTTACATTCATTCCTTGGCTGTGGTCCTTTCGTTCATCTTCAAAGCACATCACTCTGAGCTTTGCTTTCATCATCACATCTCTTTTCTGCTTCTGAGCTTCCTTCTTTCTCTTACAAGGATCCTTGGGATTGCATTAGACCCATACAGATAAGCCAGGATAATTTCCTCATTTTATAATCCTTAACTTAATCACATCTGCAAAGTCTCTTTTAGCATTTAAGGTAACATATTCTCTGGTTCTGGGGATTATAACGTGGATATCTTTGAGTGGCCTTTACTCAACCTATCCGAGAACATTAGATTAGGGGCAATTTATTCAATGTCAATGCTGTAACTTATTAATCTTCAGCAAGTTACTTAAATTCAGTGTGCTTCAGTTTCTATATCTGTATAGTAAGAGACTTATATTAATCACTTTTTACAAACTCTTTTCTTAAGCTTAAATTCTTTTTCTAGGCTACCATGAATAACACATAAAATAACACTAAACTGCCAGCGTAATTTTGAAGATGGTTATTTTTTCTCAAGAATATTTTACTAATTTTAACTACTAGGTTTCCTAATTTCAGGCAAGCATTTAAACATTCCTTCTCATTTAACAGGAACAGCATTCTGCTTCACTCTATATAATCATTTTGTACTTTCTTAATGACAGTGTTCTTCATCCTTATTCAATACTTCCTTTCCTTTCTAATGCTTTTCCTGTTCCTTCCCACTCCTACTACCCTACCTCCTAATTCTCTCAGGTAAAAAATTCTCTTAGTTGACCAACTGATAGATGGTGTCTTTTAAGGAAGCTTATTTTAAATAAACATCCCATTGTTTTTTCCATTACCGCTAGCTGTTCTCTAGTCCCTACCCACCCATGGCACCAAGGGGACATGAGTCAGATAACAACTTTTTATTTATATTTTTTAAGTAATTAAAAAAAACTACTGGGTGAAAACATAGATAGCAATGGTTAAAATGTAACATTAAGGAGTTAGCATGCTAAGTTTTTATTAACAATTACAAGATTTACTCATAGTGAGTCTGTTAGATTAGCCAATAGATAGTAGATCTATCCAGTACCAAGGGAAAGGGGAAATAAAGCAGGCACATTTCAGGGGAGATGGGTTGTAAAGTATTCAGACAAGAACAATTGGGAAAGGATGTTACAATGGAAAAACTTAAGAGGGAGCTTTAGAATCAAAAGAGGGTCTGACTACCAAGGGGCTGGCTATGGTGTCTGAATAAATATCCTTCACTGCCCCATCTTGCTTAGAGTTGCTGGGAACATTACATTATCCATGGTTTCCCAGGGAATGTCTATGAGGAAGGGCCATCATATAGACCTCTGATTTTCCTATTTAAATTTTAAATGTTAACTAGATAATCATAATCAACAAATTAGACAACCTAGAAAAAATGGATAAATTTCTAGAAACACAAAACCTACCAAGACTGAGTCATGAAGATATAGAAAATCTGAACAGACCAATTATTAGTAAGCGACTGAGTCAGTAATCAAAAACCTCCCCAAAAACAAGGATCCCAAACTGAATAGTTTGTTAATTCTACCAAACACTTAAAAAAGAATTAATACCAATTCTTCTCAAACTATTCAAAAAAATTGAAAAGAACACTTCCAAACTCATTTTTCAAGACCATCATTACCCTGGCACTAAAATCAGACAAGGACATTATAAGAAAATGGAATTATAGGATGAACATGGATGCAAAAATTTTCAACAAAATATTAGCAAATTAAATTCAACAGCACGCTAAAGAAATAACATACCATGATCAAGTGGGATTTATTTCAGAAAAGCAAGGATGATTTAATATCCACAAATTAATGTGATCTATCACATTACAAAACAAAAGATAAAAATCTGATCATCTAAATAGTTGCAGAAAAAGCATTTGACAAAATTCAACATCTGTTCATGATAAAAACTCTCAACAAACTGCATATAAAGGGTACATACCTCAACATAATAAAATCTATATATGACAGACCCACAGCTAACGCCATATTCAATATTAAAAAGCTGAAAGCCTTTCCTCTAAGATCAGCAACAAGACAAGGATGCCCACTCTCATAACTTTTATCTGATATACTACAGTAAGTCCTAGCCAGAACAATTAGGTAAGATAAAGAAATAAAAGTCATACAATCTATTTCTATTTGCAGATGGTGTGATATTGTATATAAAAAAAAAAAACTCTAAAGATTCCACCAAGGAACTTTTAGAGCTAATAAATTAATACTAATAAATTCAGTAAGTTGCAGGATACAAAATCAATATACAAAAAAAAATCTGTTGCATTTTTATATGGTACAAGAAGCTATTAGGTTGAGAAATTAAGAAAATAATCCCATTTACAATTATATCACAAAAAATGAATACCTAGGAATAAATTTACCCAAGGAGGTGAAAGATCTGTACATTAAAAACTATAAGACACTGATGAAAGCAATTGCAGAAGACACAAAGAAATGGAAAGATACCACATACTCATGGACCAGAAGAACTGAAATGTACTTACTACCAAATGTACTTTGGTACCCAAGTGAAAATATACTTACTACCTAAAGCAATCTACAGATTCCATGCAATTCCTGTCAAAATTCCAATGGCATTTTTCACAGAAATAGAACAAACAATCCTAAAATTTGTGTGGAACCACAAAAGACCATGAATAGCCAAAGCAGTCTTGGAAAGAAGATCAAAGGTGGAGGCATCACACTTCCTGATTTCAAACTATATTTAGAAAATTATAGGAGCACCTGGGTGGCTCAGCCGGTTAAGCATCTGCCTTCAGCTCAGGTCATGATCTCAGGGTCCTGGGATTGAGTCCTACATTGGGCTCCTTGCTCAGCAAGGGGCCTGCTTCTCCCTCTGCCTGCTACTTCCCCTGCTTGTGATCTCTCTCTCTCACTCTCTCTCTCTGACAAATAAATAAATAAATAAAATCTAAAAAAATAAAAAATGGCCAGAGAAACTGAATATACATTTTTCCAAAGAAGACATACAAATGTTTGACAGGTACGTGAGAAGGTGCTCCACATCACGAATTATCAGGGAAATGCAAATCAGAACAACAATATTACCTCACTCCTGTTAGAATGGCTATTATCAAAAGTCAAGTGATGACAAGGGTTAGAAGGGTGTGGAGAAAAGGGAACCCTTGTGTACTGTTGGTGGGAATGTAAGTTGGCACTGCCATTATGGAAAACACTATGAAGTTTCCTTAAAAAATTAACAAAATAGAACTACCATATGATGCAACAATCTTGCCTCATATATCTAAAGGAAATGAAAATAGGATATTGAAGAAATATCTACACTCCCATATTCATTGCAGCAGTATTTACAATAGCCAAGATATAGAAACAACCTAAGTACCCATCAATGAACAAAGAAGATGGTACATATGCATACGTATTTATAGACCTAAAAAAGAAGGGAAGCCTGCAGTTTTCAACAACTTGGATGAACTTTTAGGGCATAATGTGAAGTGGAATAAGCCAGACAGAGAAAGACAAATATGGTATCACTTACATGTGGAATCCAAAAAAAAATAAATAAAAGCAAAAAGAGAAGTCAAACTCATAGACACAGATAATAGAAAACTGGTTTCCAGGGTGGAGTGGAAATAGGGAGAGGTTGGTGAAAGTGTATAAACGTTCAGCCATAAGATGAATAAAGTTTGAGGATTTAATGTAAAATATGGTAACAATAGTTGATAACACTGTATTGTATAATTGAAATTTGTTAACAGAGTAGAATCTAAATGTTCCTACTGAAAAAAAAAGAGTACTATGTGAGGGGATGGGTGTGTTAATAACTTGATTGGGGTAGTCTTTCTATAATGCATATGTGTATCAAATCACTATAATGTATACTTGCAATATCTTATAATTTTGTATGTCACTTATTTCTCAATAAAGCTAAAATTAAAAAAAATTATCAAGCTTATAAGAGTAGTTTGAACTTTTATATATTTACTATTTTTGCTTCTAATTTAGCAGTTTCCCAGCTCTGTCAAATCATAGTGGCCTTTCATCAAAAGATAGTACTTGAGATAATGCTAAGTGAAATAAGTCAAGCAGAGAAAGACAATTATCATATGATTTATCTCATCTATGGAACATAAGAACTAGGAATATTGGTAGGGGAAGAAAGGGATAAAGAAAGGGGGGTAATCAGAAGGAAGAATGAAGCATGAGAGACTATGGACTATGAAAAACAAACTGATGGCTTCAGAGGGGAGGGGGGTGGGGGAATGGGATAGACCAGTGATGGGTAGTAAGGAGGGCACGTATTGCATGGTGCACTGGGTGTTATACGCAACTAATGAATCGTGGAACACTACATCAAAAACCAGGGATGTACTGTATGGTGACTAACATAATATAATAAAAAAACATTAAAAAAAAAGATAGTACTTGGTAGAGCCAACGTATCTGAATCAGTTACACCCTCTCATCTTTCTTTTAGATTAGTCTTTTTCCCTCACAAATCTTTTTTGAAAGTGATTTTCTTCAGCTGCTTGAAAATGCTACCATCATGAACATGTTAGCATAGAATATATCATCTGGACTATGAACCAGGAAGAAATCCAGGCTATATTTACTGTTGTTACGCAATATGGCTGTCCTGTTCACTGCTCTTTGAAAAGGGCAGTGAGAATATTCATTCTAAACAGTAAGAATTTATGGTTCAATCAAAGGAAGATATAATTAAGAAACTTAAGCAACAACATTCTGAAAATAAGCTAAAAAGTTTAAGGTACACAGGCATAGATATTTTCAGCAGCGATTTCTCCAGAAATGTGTCGTTTCCTGAAAAGTTTCTGTAGCCACTGAGAGACTGAAATGTCTGATCCTCGTTGCCCAACTGCAAACAACTCACATGTGGCCTTCTCTTTTGGAAGAAATTCAAGCCATACTCCAGCATGAGAAAACTATTCCCACAACTATAAGGATGCTACTTCACAGCTGTAATGGCCACAACTAATTCTTCCAAGGAAATTATGTTTTTATGGAGAAATTAAGGCAAAAAAATTTTTTTAAGAAAATCGTGAAGAACTTGACAGGATTTATGTAGCCAGTTAATTCTGAAATGTGGTTACAACCAGGTTCATTGTTCTCTCTTGACTACCTTTATGACCAGAAGTTTCTACTGAGTCTAATTTTTAAGGCATGCAAATTACAGGAGGCTTCAGAATGCCAATAATAGCATGCTGGGGTTAATTATTGACTCAGAAGGGAGAATGTCAACTACTGAATCATCAACATATCTCTTGCCACACCTGGGGTTTTCTCTGGATGACTTCCATCCAAGTGTTGACAAAACTTGACCTTGGATAGTTGCTAAGATTTGTTGGGACTATGGCCAAAGGTGTTTACGTGCCAGTAGGACAGGCTCCATATTCATTAGCCAGGTTATTCTGGTCCACATATGGCAAGAAAAGTACTTTCTGAGTTTTCCACATTAATGCTGATTGAAAGCTTCTAGACAAAAAGGCTCTTATTGCTGTAATCCCTTGTGGTGCCCTAGATTCTATCCTGATGTAAACCTTAGTGTGTAGCTACGTTGAAAGACCAAATCTCAGTGATGGGTCACCTAGGAAGGATAAGCATGCCCATTTATTAAAGTTAGAATACAGGCCCACAACCAGAATACTACATTTATACCTTCTGAATGGTCTTGGCAGCAATCCTAGTGGGTTGGGGGAGTGCGTTCTGTTCCAATTGAATTAACTGGAGCCAAAAGTACATTTCTGACCCCAGCTGTGCTCCTGATTTGTCTGGGGAAAGGCACTTAACCTAGAGTCTCCCAATTCTCCTTGGAACATAAAATCATTAAGTAACTGACCTTGAAGGTTATTGTGAGGAATGATGACATTTTAAGAAAGCTTGTCTTTGGGAGAAAGGGTGCTTCACAGCAGTCTCAAGGCCTTGGTGCTTCCACAAGGGGTGGTAAATAAAATAAAGAGAGTGGAATAACAGTCATAAAAAGGGCGTTATAGAAAAAGGCTAAATAATCTTGTCTAGCCTGTTAAAACCTTTTCTTGCTGCTATTATCTATAATTTCTAGGTCAATTATGCTAACGTTAACCCAGGGCCTAACTCAGTTAAGGAAAGAATACAGGAAGATTTGTATTGACATGATGTCAAGAGAAGGGTGGCATGGGTATGAAAATGGCTCATCATGCCTCCATTTGGATATAATAGCTTGCTTTGGTACAAGCTTCTAATAGGGCCTAATGGTTAACCATATCCCTGTGGAGTGAAACTTGTGTCTCGCTAGACCACAAATCCCAGAGATAACCAGTTTCACAAAATGTTGATAGCAAACTTTTAACAATTCTCTGGAAAGTGTCCTTTGAAAGAGTTTAGAAAATTGGTCAACATTAAGATAAAATTTATGCTTTCTGCATGCCACATCAGGAGTAGGCTCTTTAGACTTAATCATATATTATTGTCAGGTCAGAAAGCAAATTCAGTAAGATGAACAGAAAATTTCTAATATAAAAAAATGAGATGTATTAATTTTAAAAAATTAACATATGAATAAATTATCCTGCCCCATTTTTCGTCCATAAAGTCTTCATAACCCAGGAACAAAGATTTACTCCTTAATTCCCCCCTCCCCTGTCCCTGATGACACATTCTCTTAAACTCAGGTATGTGGGTCTCAACACAAATAAATTTCCCTCCACATAGAAAACCATGTGGAGAGAGTAAAGAGTTTTTCCCCAAGAACTGGAAGTATGAGACTGGGAGTAGGACAACTAGGCCCTTCCTTTTGGAATTTCTCTGTCTTCCTTTCTAGGGGGCCCAGCACTGGTAGAACTTAATCTGAAGAGGCATAGGTTTTTGTTGAATCTTGTGTCAGGGGAAGAGATGAGCAGCTTTCCTTGATATGTCAGCGCCTGACAAAGTAGTGTGTGAAGTAGGCACTCCTAACTGCAATTGTTAAGCTTGGCCCCCACGCTCAGAGTGAACGCCCACCTCCGAGTGTCTGGGTGCTGCGGTTGGGGAGATAGCTCTTTGCTCACACCTCGCTCTAAGAGGTAAAGGTGGGTAACATTTGGGTGGACAATCCCTACACCCCCTTAGCAACAGTATAACTAGTTTTTCCAGCCTCTTTCTCTCCCCATTTCCTAGCACTATCTGGCAACTGAGAAGATGTATTTCCAAGATGTCTAAGCTCCATTCTCTGATATCTCTGATTCCCCAAACCTGCACAGGTGTGTTTAGCTTCTTTGTTATTGGCTGCAAATTTTCTTCTTGGGAGCAATTTACCATGAACTGTCCATTTCCCATCTAAGCAAAGCACAAAGATGAGTACAAGTACAAACTAGTAAAAGTTATTGAAGTAGAAGATGAATAATATATTACAGTATATTACAATTAATCGTTAAGAGGAGCCTGGCCTAGATCACATATTATGACTTCGAATATAGGGAGGGAGGAGAACAATAGAGGAAAATAGGTAATGCATGCTGATCAGCAAGTGAGGAATTTGGTTAAACATCTTCTTAAAATTTTAAAGCAGGCAATGGCATAAGATAGAATAAAAAGGTAACATGAAAGGTATTAGTTGTAATAATCAATTTAAAAATTAAATGACCCTATTAAAAGAGATTTTCAGATTGAGTCAATTAAACTACTCTGTTTACAAGTAGAATTTTGTGAATGAATAGCCAAAAACAAAGCTATTCATTTAGAATAAAAGCACAAGATGAGTAGAGCATAGTAGACAAATACACAAACACAAAGAACCCAGATCAGCATTAAAACGTGCAGAGGGTCTTCTTTAGTCGATGTACAGTATAACCTGATTTACTAATCTCAACATTTGTTGAATGCGCACTGTGCGTCATATACTCTTCTAGACGCTGAGGATGCAGTGGTGAGCCAAACACATGAAAGTACAAAGGAAAATAAAACAGGGCAAGGGGATAGAGAAAGATGCAGAGATTAGGGTAGAAGCAATGAAGATACAGTAGAGAGTTATTTTGCCTGAAATATGCAAAGAAAACCACTGATAGAAATGGAGAAATAGAAATACAGTTCCAGTACTCACTTTTTGACAGACCAACAGGTAGATATAAAAAGGGGGTGTAGAGAACTTTAACAATGCGCCGTTAATGTTTTTGACTTACTGATGTATAATGCGCACCATCTCTGTACTTTACAGACAGAAATCATTTTCCTCAGCATCTGTGAGTATTTTAAAAAATACGCTACCTACTATGTCATGAAAAAACACACTAAGTGCCCCATAGCAAAAATTACAAGGTTACGTGTGTAATAAAATTAGTCTTTAATAAAAAAAAAAAGTGTAACTCAAAGACTGTGTGAACGTTAAAACTCCCTTATATAATTCTTGAATAAAAGAATTTAAGAAAACCACAATGCAAAGCATTACACATTAAAACGTGTGAGATGCAGCCAAAGAAGTATCCAGAGACAAACTCGTATCATGAAATGCTTTCATTTACAAGCAAACCAAAAGGAATATAAATGACCGAAGCCAGAATTTCCCTGCTGGTGTCCTGGGCAACACCAGGTCACAAAATGTTAGTAGTATACTATAGAAAGTATACTATGTTAGCAGTATGCTATAGAAAGTATACTATACTGCAGAGAGTATACTATTTTAGACAAAGTATATAAATTATACTTTACTATTTGATAATTTATTGAAGTATACTATACCCTTGAAAGTATTCCAGGGTAAAAACAATTTGGAAAGTGCTATGTTACAAAAGCTATACATTTTTTAATTTGAGACTTCCTTAGTATCTTTAATGTGATAATGAGCATTGTAAAGCACCAAGAGGAAATATACTATTCACTGTTTCCCAAACTATTTGATCAGAGAAAAACTTTTTTCATAGAATGCATATTAACATCTCAGAGCAAAGGTCTTCTTATTAGGAGTTAGGTGGACAGTTAGGTAGTCAGGGCCAGGGTCCCCAACAAGAAAATATGGAGTCAGGACACCTAAAATAAAACAGCACTGACATCCTGTTTTGCAGCTTCGACAGGACCCCACTGACATTCTGCTTTGCAGCGTTTACAGAAATGACTTCTGCAAAACGTCCTAAAATAAGGCAATTAACCACAAAGCATTTGTCCCAATCATGGGCAAGGGGCAGTTAAGACATAAGCCCCCAGATGTCGGCAAAAAAAGACCATCAGCACATTGACAGTAACCTAAGAGATAGACAGATAATGACCAAAGCCCTGATTGGCACCACTCAACATACCCTGATTCCTTAAGATAGCTCTGCAAAAGAGCTCATAAAAACCCCTAAACTTAGGAGCTCCAGGGACAACCTACTCTGGCCCCATCCCTCTCCCAGTGCTTTATACTTTCACTCAATAAACTTTGCTTTGCTGCTCACCACTCTTCATCTGACCTACCTCTTCATTTTTGGAAGCGGTGTGACCAAGAACCGCAGGCACGAAAGGCAGAAAATTCCTTCAACATTCTGAGTAGTTTGGAAAACATAGAGCGAAGCATTCAATTTAAGAAGCATTAAGAAAGAAGGAATAATAAAAGTGAAATAAATCAAAACCACAAACTGTTCAAATTAATAAATAAATTGATAATTTGGTTCTCCAAAAAATAAAATAAAATGGGCTGCACTTGACAAGCCTAAATGTAGAAAAATAACAAAACCATTTTATAATAATAAAATTGAAATACCAACAAAGTATTTTTGAGTAAACTATACATTGTTTAAATTAGCTTAAAAGGAACACAGAAAGTCAAGAAATTAAATATTGTGATAGAATTGGGGGGGGAACCCTCAGTTTGTTTCTCAGAGGGGAGGGGGTGGGGGAGTGGGATGGGCTGGTGATGGGTAGTAAGGAGGGCACGTATTGCATGGTGCACTGGGTGTTATACGCAACTAATGAATCATCGAGCCTTACATCGGAAACCAGGGATGTACTGTATGGTGACTAACATAATATAATAAAAAAATTTAAAAAAAAAAGAATTGGGGGGGAAATCACTTAAGTGCCTTTAATAAAAGCTCACAAATTACATGATTAATTATTTTGGAACTTCAACAGATACAAATATTTCCAGAGAATAGAACATCATGGAAAACCTATCAGTTCATTTAAAATATCTAGAGTAACATTTGTTCTGAAACAAAAACAGGGTTGTACAAAATAGGAAAAAAAGTAAATTTGGGGGCAAATAGATCAAAAATTTCTAAATAGCGGTGCTTGGGTGGCTCAGTAGTTTAAGTGTCTGACTCTTGCTTTCCGCTAAAGTCATGATCTCAGGGCTGTGAAATCAGACTCAGCTCTAGGTATGGAGACTACTTGAGATTCTCTCTCCTTTTCCCTCTGCCCATACCCATCCCCCACCACCTCTCTAAAAAAAGAAAAAAAGAATTTCTAAATAAATTACTGATAACTAAATCTCCCATTTGAAATATATATAAAGATATATTCTAATTATATACTTGTTTAAATATTTATTTTATGAAATTTTTACATACTGTTTATTAGGAATGCAATCATTATTGACAACTAAGGGATTATTAACATAATCCATCACTCAAAGACAAAAAAGGTGATAAACTTGATAGATGCTGAAAAGGCATTTGAAAGGGTTCAAAATCAATTTCTGACCAAAAGCATTTAGTTATTTTAAAGCAGAAGAATTCTTTCTTAACAGGACAAAGAATATTATCTCAAGTTCAGTGCAGAATTTTCTGGTAGGCCAACTAGATAATGCACGCACGTAGAGAACCAAAGCATTTGATACTTAGTATTTGCAAAACACCCAATGAAGTAGCCACCTTTAGAAAATAGAATTTCTTGACAGTATTTTACAAGTTAATGCTGGTTCTGTTTATTTGTTTGTTTATTTATTTATTTATTTGAGAGTGAGATAGAGACAGGGAGCACAAGCAGTGGGGAGGGGAGGGGCAGAGGGAGAAGCAGAGTCCCCAGTGAACAGGGAGCCCAATGTGAGGCTTGATCCCAGGACCCTGAGATCTGAGCCTAAGGCAGACCCTTAACCAATGGAGCCACCCAGGAGCCTACTGTTAGTTCTGTTTTGAATTGCATATTGAATCCTTATCTTTTCATACTTTAAGTGTCTATATGTCTTTCAAGGTTGCTTAATGCTTAAACAATTAGCATTCCTATTAAAGTAAATAACAAAGCAATGATAGCCATCAGCGTTTGTATTTGAACAGATCTGCCAAGGTAGTAGGACAGGAATAATAAGAGATACAATTACAAGATTCAAGGAGGCAAGGTTATCATTTTATGCTAACGATATGGCTGTTTACTTTGACAATGCAAGAAAACAATAATAATAAAAAATTGTTAGATATAGTGAAAGACTTCATTAAGGTGATTGATTATAAGTATACCAAGTCATTCAGTTTTCGATTTACCCATAATAACAAGTTTGAAAACATAATGGGAGTAAATTTCGATTACAATAACAAACAAAATTATAAAGTCATCTTGGCATAAGTCTAATCAAAGAAAGGCTTATCTAATTAAAATTATATATTTCTTTCCTTATAGATGTGAAAGAAGATTGACTACATTAGGGCATATACCTTAATCCTGGAGGGAAGCTTCAAAATTTTATATATTGTCATTTACAACAAATTACTGGTACAAATTTAATGCTAATCCAATTAAAATATGGCTAATTCTTACATGTATCTGGGAGAATAAAGTCTGTTTGGTTTGAATATTTAAAATAATGAAAAATTAAAATTGGGAGAAAATGAGAGGAGGTCTTTTAAATAAGGTAGGAAACTGAGAAAAGCTATAAAGAAAGTATAGAACAATTTGCACAGAAAATCTTTTGATGTCTTGTGGCAAATTATATATTAAAAACAAAATGAAAGTTACAGAGAAAGAATATTTACAATGCATATTATTGATAAAGGACTACTCTTAATATACAAAAGGCTTCTGTGCATTTATAAGGAAAGGCTTCTGTGCATTTACAAGGAAAAAACCCCAAATAATATAAAAAGGTAAAACAAGCAAGTTATAAGTGGACAATTCATAGAATTTTCATATTAGTACTTAGCCACGAAATACTAATTCTTATCCATTATATTAGTAAAATTAAAGAAATGATACTACCTAGTCCTGCAAAGATTTGGACAAAATAGTATTCCCCAGGCTTCTGGCAGAAATGTGAATTGTAACACCCTTTGTTGGAGGAAGCGATCTGGTAATATTTATTTCCAGATGTTACCCTTCAACCTAGAAATTCTATCCCTATGAACTTACCACATAGAAACAAAGCTTTGATACCTTAGAATACATGCTCAAAAAAACCTTTTCTTATAGGGTTGTTTGTGGAAGAAAACCGTCATCGAGGCCAGCGATTGTCCATCAATGGGAAAATAATTGAATATCTCGTGGCACATCCGTGCATGGATTCTATGCAACCACAAGAAAGAATAACTTAAATCTATACCTATTGAACTAAATTTCTGTTATTCGGTGAGAAAATCAAGATGCAGGAAAATGCTTACAGCCTCTACCTGTATGGGACAGAAGTTAATAAAAGCCCTGGATTTGAGAGTGTGGGTACATACACATTCGCAACTTGAAGGAGCATAGATAAAGAGGAGGAAGGACATTCACAGGCTGCTGGTGATCACGTTCAAGGTGTGAGGAGAGGAAGAGAAGGAGAATGGGAAGTAGGGCTTTAAAGACTCTACAGGAGGCTGGAAAACAGTTCTGTTTTAGAGAACATATAATTCAATCTGCATTACTGGTTCTCATTGTAAAAATTAAATCTACGCATGAACTAGAAGATAACATGAGTGGATTAAACCATTGATTTTCCCAGGACTATTTCAATATACTGAATTTTGAAAAAAGAAAGAAAAAAATTCAGTGAAAACATCCAGGAAAACTGAACTAACAATAAAGAAGGGAAAATTTTCACTGGCTGTGAATTAAAATAGGCTTGTGCTGGTTGGGCTTCTTCAGCTGTTAGTTCCACTGATGGGGAAATAGAGCAGAGGCCCAGGCAAGGAGAAAAGGAAATGCTCTCTGAAGGCCTCATGAAGATCTAACATGTTGCTTATTGCCATTCAGGATAGAAAAGTGGCCTTGGCCCACTGACAGCGCAGAAATCCAGTGTCCTCCATGCTCGGCTCCATCTCTACTTCTTTTTCTCTTTCAGGAGAATACAACTGAGGTCTCATTTTCAGCGGTGGTAGGATCCATCATGCTTAGCGTATGGGTGGGAGTGAGCCACAGTAAGAAGAAAATTCTTGTAGAAGTAGAGATACACCCTACTGGGAGTTGCCAGGGACCAGCGGCTATGCCTCCAATGCTTTCATAGTAGTTTATTCTTGATTCCAATTCATACGGTAACATCGAGGTTCTTGCACCCAGACGAAGACCACCATGAGACTGCCTCCCCTGGAAGAATCCCTTGTCCCTTTCCATGTCCATATTCTGCTACCTTCATCCCCCGCTGAGTGCCCATTCATTGTATCAGAGAACTAGGGCTGTGCCTTGAGTTGGTTTTAAGGCATATTCCCTTACATTCATTATTCATAGGTTGTTATCATCTGTTGCCCGGACGATGCAGTGACTGACATGAGCAACCAAATCAGCTGGGTCTTGAACTTTAGAGGGGCTCTGTAGATCATTAGGGGTTGCTGGTCGTCGATGACCATGTAGTTCTAGTATTAGAGGTTCAGGATTCTGGGAGAAAGAAGAGGTAGGTGATGAGTAGCTCTCTTTAGCTGAAACTTGAACCTGACCCACATAAATGGATGACTTGATAGATAGGCTGATAACATGTCTTCAAAAAACTCTTGTTCCTCTAATTTATTATAGGAAAGTCTTCTCATAAGTAAAGCAGTTTGTCTCAAATGTACCTTCTTTCTGGAATTTACTAAATGCTTTTACATATTTCATGCTTTGTGATATGCAGCTATGTCTTACAGGCAAATTTTATGCGTTCCAAACTTTATACTCTTCATAAATATTTTAATTCAAATAAAGTAAATTTCAGTGTTATTTTTTCCAAAACCAAAAATAAAACTATTAATAATTTCTGACTTTATTAGTATTCTCTAAATATCATAAACAAAATTAATATTATAAATCTTGGTTTAGGTTGTTAATTCTTAAAATGGCTCTAGTTTATATGTGAGGAACTTTTGAAATTTAAAAAAATATTTGGAAAAATAGTTCATTTTCTTTGAAAATTGCTTCTCCAATTGTGTCTCTCTAACTGTTGTGTTTTATCTACCTGATATTTTTTCTACATTCTAACTGCCTAATTTATCATCTATGGCTTGTCACAACTGATTATGTCAAATATCACTCTTGTGTTCCACCAATTAGAAATGCTTGTCTTGATTCTGAAGCCAACTATCCCCTGTAGAGAAAGGTACAAACAAGAGAATCACAAAATTTAAAAAAAAATTTTTTTTTCCTTTTTCTCCACTTTGGCTGGGAGATATATGCACTTAATAAGGTTCATAAAGTTTGGTTTCCCTCGGAAAGACCAAATCTAGAAGGGAACTTGAACATTAATAAAATCACTTCACGTGAAATACTCCAAATTTTGCAAGTCATCCTAAATTTATTCTCATTAGCAAGCAAATGAATAAGAAAACCCACCTATAGACAATTTAATTTACTTGAAGAGGGTGTTCTTATGTTTGTTTGATTGTTTGTTTGTTTTGTGACAAAGCAACTGAAAAACTCTTTGGTGAAACAGAGGTACTGCTGGGATAACCCCGCTCTGGTTCATTTGCTCAGAGATTGTAGAAACTGAGTACAGGGGCCTGGCTGGCTCAGCGGGTTACGCGTCTGCCTTTGGCTCAGGTCATGATCCTGGAGTCCTGGGACTGAGTCCCACATCCCACATCGGGCTACCTGCTTGGCGGGAAGTCTACTTCTCTCTTTCTTCTGCCCCTCCCCCTGCTCCTTCTCTCTTTCTCACTTTCTCTCTCAAATAAATAAGAAAAATCTTTAAAAAAAAATGAATACAAAAATTTTCTCTTTCTTCTACATTCTCCCACCCCCTTATTTGGAACTTAGTTGCTTTTTTTTTTTTTTTTGAACTTTGTTTTGAAAGGAAATATTAAGAGACTGTACTGAATACTAAAGTTACAACTATTTTCTGAGTTCCGCCCTATAATTTTTTTAACCAAAAAACTATACTAGAGAACTGGTACGGTTTAGGAAAATATAACAAATATATTGAACCCACTTGGATTAATTCTCAGATAGGAAATATATTTGCTAATCAAACAAACATCTTCAAACCTCTAAATACTGTTGGGTACCGAGCTATGAAATACTTCCGGAGTGGGGTTCCATAGTGTAATGGTTAGCACTCGACTCTGAAATACTTCAGTATATGTCACATCGTTACATCGATTAGTACCTTAAGGGCACTAATTGACATCTTTAATTGGATGTCTTATTCCTGCCCACAGAGCCAGTTTAGTTTGAAAGCAATCTTCTCAAGACCCACTATTTCTCGGTATCACTGGCTTTTGGTTCCACAAGCTTATTTTGTCTGCAGATGATAATAATTCCTTTTTCTCTTTTTCCAGCTTTTCTGCAAAATGAGGTCTTAGAGTTCAGGACACCTCAGTGACTCAACATACCCACCTTTTCCTCTTGTTTAAATCCCTCATTTTTTTTCTTACAAGTATTAATTGGACACCCACTATTGGGTACCACTGGGTAGGGGAGTTAAGATAGTTTTAAGGACGCAAAGGTAATTTATTCATGATTTTTCCCAAGAAGAGTTGAAGACTAATAAAGTATATGAAAGCCATGTCTATGATTATTATACAAGCAAGAAAATGACAAGGACATGAGAAAGCGACGAGTGAAATCCTAGGAGTCAGAGGAAGGAGCACTGGCTGTCAGCAGAAGGATTAGGGATGGTTTCCTGGAGAAGATGAAGGTCAACTGTCTCTACTGAAACAGACTACACAAGCACATAGCTTCACACACAAGTCCCAATGCTGCATTGCTTTTTAGTTACTACCCTAAATACTCTCTTCGCCATAACCAAGCTACCTCATTTAAATCATGAACCCACTGTATCCATTGTAGACTGGTTTGCCCTTCTCACTGTATGAATGGCTCCATCCAAGTATCAGCTGGTCCCCTAACTGTTACTACCACCAGATTCCTTTCAAGTCTGATTTCATTTGATCTTTCTCTCCCTTGCACCTAACACTTTTGACCACTTCTTTCTTCCTTTGACTTCCTAAATAGCACCCTGTCTTGATTCTATTCCCCCATCCGAGCATTATTCCTCGGGATTCTTTCTAGCATTTCTTCTAACAACTTATTTTAGTATTGATAGACCTCAAACTTCTCTGACCCTCCTAGCCACTCACTCTGTATGTCCTCCCTGAATGAGCTCATTCAGTCCAGTGGTCTCAGTTAGTATCTTCACCTAAACTCAGACATATGTTCTAGGCTCAAAAGTGCTATGGGACATTTCCACTTCAGTTGACCTAAAGCCCCGTTGTGGGTTGGAGTCCCTGAAAAAGCACACCAAGAATCTGTGTGTAGGATGTTTGTTAAGGAGTACTCTTGGGAACATCTTTAGAAGGGGAAAGAAAGAAGTATCTTGGACAGAAGGAGAAATTAAGTTGTAATGCATTCAGAAAGCGTCAGGTAACTTCATGAGGAGCTCTGAAGCTGAGATGGTCCTGCAATCTTGCCCCTAGTTGGAATGAAGGGGCTGGGCTTTTGTACCACGGCACTGACCAGCAATGGGTGCAGGCTGCCCCTAGGAAGGGGATTTGATGTGGGCAAGAAGCCTCACGCTCCTGGCAGCACAGAGAGTAAGTCCTTCAGCCCCAAAGGGACATCTGACGGCCCCAGCACGATGTTTACTACAGGCACCTGGAGTGTCTATCAAACTGTACCCATTATTTTTTCCATAAATTGCTCTCCTATCTAGCAACCCATAGCAGATCCTGGGGGATCACTAAGTCTCCTCACTTTGTTCTCACTAGTAGCTACTCCAAAATCCAATTCTTAGAAAGTTACCTAAGGCTTTCCAACCTCCATTCTTCATTTTTCACTTATCTTCTCCCTTGTCTCCCAGCTTATTGTTAGGGGCCTAATGCAGACATACCATCTCTCACCTAAGCATCTGCAGTAACGCTACTGTAGGTTTGGGTCTTGTATCCTTCCTATGTATCATCTTCTTCACCTCCAAAGTGCTATTTCTTCAATGTAAAATTGACCACATCAGTCTTCTGTTTAGTCAGTGGCTCCCCATTGTCTTCTGTATAATCAAATTTCTCATCATGGCATGAAATTTCTCCAGCCTCATCTGAAGTCCACGATTCAGCCATTCAGAAATGCTTGCAATCCTGCAGGTACATCAGGCTATGTCATATCTCCCTGCCTTTAATCATGATGTTCCTTTGTCCTGGAATATTCTTTCATCCCACTCCTTGCCACTTGAGAATGCCTATTCATCTTTCAAGTCTTATTTCAAGCAGTAACCCTTTCCTGGCTCATTTTATCTCCCTTGAATCATCCCATTCTTTATTTATGACCCCACTATGTCCCAACATACTGTTATCTTTAAATCTATAATTTGTAATTGCCCTCTTTGTACCCATGACTATCTGTCCTACTCTTTGTATTGTCCTAGAAGGCAGAAACTATGTCTGATTTATTCCTGAGGAGCACGGAAGAAAGCACATTAATTACTGATGAATGAAAAGATTGTTAAGTAGAGGGGAGGGGCCCATTGCTAACAGACAGAATGAATCTGAAAAATGAAAAACAAAACAAGCTTGGTTTTGTGACTTTCTTCAGTTATGCCCTAAAGCCTCACGATAGGAAGGGAAGAGACAATGTGAAGTGCTCAGGGTAAAGACTTGAAAATTTGGGTCCACTGGAAGGACACAGTATAGAAGAGACCAAGGCCTCTAGTGAGAGCTATACAGAAATGGCCGCCCACAGGGAGCTGTGTCAGAGACAAAAGCGCTTGCAGTCTGCTGGATGGGTCTTCTGCATAAGTGGCCCCAAAGCTAGAGGACAAAGAAGGTAGAATTGGTACTAGTGAGGCCATAGGAAGCGGAGGAGGAAAGGAAAATTTTGGAGCTCAAAATTTTGGAGATGAACCAGTTTGGGGTGATGACAAGGTTCAAGGTTCAGTCTTAAATTTAGGTTGCTTAAGGGGAGAGTAATGAAGATAAAGGTCATTATCACTAAAGAAACTGAAAATCTTTGAAATCAGGAACTTATGTGGTTTTTATTAGAGTGACCATATATCCTGGTCTCTTGGCCCCTTTCTGAGTTATGCCTTCTGTTCCAGCATAATTCTTAATAGTATTTCTCTCACTTTCAAAAGTATCCTTGTTTGGATGATAAATTATAGTCACTCTAGTTATTATTAACTTCCCCAACACCATGATAATACTTAGTGTAGCTAAGACAGCTTTCTGGACTTTTGGAGAAAAGTTAGGCTTTCAAAACTAGAATGTTCACAATTAGAATTAAAATATAGTAGGGGATTTAAAGAATAGTTATTGCAATTTACCATGGGAAGATAATAACAATAAATGCACTTTTAATTAAAACATGTCACAATTACAATTTTCTAATTTTGCATTTATACACAAAATCTTAAGTTTTCTGTGGTATGGGTCCTACATTGTTATTTTTTTTAGAATAGAGTGCATTAAAACAAATAAGTAAAGTTTAACATGTGGCTTAATAATTTATACTTAAAGAAGAGTCTGCCAGCTTAGAGATGTTTCAAATATAATTGCTCCTTTTGTATAGAGGAAAGAACACGGGATGAAAATTAGTTCGGCTTCTTACCAGCTAAGATGAAAATAACCAAGTTAATTATTCTGTCTAAGCCCATTTCCTCACTGGTAAAAGGGGATAATAATAGTCATCTGACCTCTCAAAGGGGTTGTGGTGAGGACCAAATGAAATAATGGAAAATTCTTTTAAAAACCGTATAAATGTAAGTATACCAAATGTCCTCTCTAAAAACAAAACAGAAACAAAAATAAAGAGAAAGAGAGATCCAGGTGAGTTATTAGTATTTTTGTTTTTAATTAACTTGAATATTTTTACATAAATATAGCGTTAACAAGTTTGTCACTGTTAATACATAAACAGATGAGTTGTTCAGGATTTAAAAATTCATTTCATAAAATAGGACGTAGAAAGGACCCTGGGAATAACTGGAAACCATAGTTACCTTGTTAGAAATGTGTCTTCTCATTTTATTTGAAAGACAGAATAATTAGGAAACCGAAGTCCTGATGAGAAAATGAGATAATTTTTGGAGACAGAAATATCTAATTCATTCCTTTATAAGCGTTTTGCCCATTAAAAGCTCTCAACCTAACCATCAGAAGGTCAACCATTTTATAGATTAATTCACTCAACCTCTGTCAGAGGTTAGGAACTCTCTGGTGAGAACAGCTGTTTGTCATTTGTCTTTCCACATCAAAGACCCAGGGAGATTCTTTAGTAAATTAGGGAGGTATTACGGAGATGGGTTTAGTTCCTGGTAGAAAGAAGGTGCATACTACAACCCTCGTTTCCCTATAATGAAGGTAGGAAATAATAAACATTAATTGGAGCAGTAAAGCTTCCTAGAAAATCTGGTCTAGGATATTTTATTCTAGGACAAACTTACTCTAAGTTTGCAAATATGTCAAAAATTTTAGGTAAAATATCACATGTAAGTTTATAGGGGAAAATTATTTTTCATGCAGAATATAGATTTTTCTAAGAGTAAACTTAACTTTAATTATTAAAAAGAGGCAAGTTTATTCTTGTACCCAGCTTGCAGTCAGTTTGTAGAATAACAGGAAAAGAATGTAAATATTTGTGAAAATGGATATACTTCAGTAAGAAAACGAATGTATTTTAAATTCCACCTGTGGTCTAGGATCTGCGCTAGGCATATTACCTGAATAATGACATTTAATTCCCATAGCAGTAAATGAGGTAGGGGTATTCCCACCCTCTTTTTTCATAAAGGGAAAATAAGGTACAGTAGCTAGGTTAAGGTAGAAGCCTTTAGGCAGAAATCTAAAGGTTCGCCCCACCCCCACCCCACCCCAGGATTCCCTGGTTATTTAATCAGGCGCTAATCTAGGTAGTGCTGTGAGGGGATTTTGCAGTTGTAATTGAAGTCCCAAGTCAGCTGACCTTAAAACATGGAGATTATCCAAATGGGCCTGATCTAATCACATGAGACTTTAAAAGGCAGATTCAGAAATCTAGAGAGAATTAAAGTGTGAGAAGGACTCAGACTTGGTCTTGTAGCTTTGAAGATCCAGGAGCCATGCGAGTGTGGGCAGCCCCGAAAAGCAGAGGGTGGACCCTGACTGACAAATCCCAACTGAACAGGGACTTCAATCCAACAACCCCAAGGAAATGAATTCGCTATAGCCTCATTAGCTAAGAACCCATGCTGGCCAACGCCTGGAGTTTGGCCTGGTGAGACCCGAAGTAGAGGACCCCATTGAGCCACGCCAGACTTCCGAAGTGCAGACTGTGAGGTAATAAATAGGTATCCTTTTAAGTTGCTAAATTTATGGTAATTTGTTACAGCTGCAATAGGAATCTAATCCAGAAACTCAGTCATAGAATAAACAACCAGAACATCTAAGATTTAACCCCCTCAGCATAAAGTATAATGATGAAAATAGAAGCCAGCAAGACCAGTGCATTGATTTGAAGAAATTTCTTTCGTTGATTTGTTCGTTCATTCATTCATTCAGCAACTACCAAATTTTTTTGGACTACCTTTTATATAATAGGACTTGCTCTATAGAGGCTACAGAGATTTAAAAAAAAAAACAAAAACCTAGTCCCTTTCCTCAAAGAGTTTACAATTTAAGAGTTGGGAGCAGACAAGCAAATGAGTTGGCACAGTACAATATGTCTCTTAAGGACTATAAAAAGATAGGCTAGAGGTTATGGTAGCACAGATTCTTTTCGTCTGATTGCTGACCACGTTGCCAGTGGCAGTCAGGATAACGGGCCCCCAAAGATGTCCTTGTTCTAATCCCCAGAACCCGTGAATATACTGTGTTACAGGGCAAGAGGAAATTGAGATTGTAAACGGAATTAAGGTTGTTAATCAGCTGACCTTAAGATAGGGAGATAAGTCAATATTCTCCAGGTGGGACCAATTAATCACAAGGGCCCTTAAAAGTGGAAAAGACAGGGATGCCTGGGTGGCTATAGTTTCAGCATCTGATTCTTGGTTTTGGCTCAGGTCATGATCTCATGGGTTGTGAGATTGAGTACCCCCTCACCTCATGGGGTAAGTGTGGAGTCCGCTTGAATATTCTCTCCCTCACCCCTTCCCTCTCTCTCTCTCAAAAAAATAAATACATAAATAAATCTTTTTTAAAAATGGAAGAGAGAGGCAGAAGAGTAGGTCAAAGTGAGTTGATATGAAAAGGACGAGACAGGTCAGTGCTGGCTTTGAAGATGGAGGAAGAGACCACAACCCAAGGCATGTGGGGGGCCTCCAGAAGCTGGAAAAAACACTGAAATGGATTTTTCTTTAGAGTTGCAAGAAAGAAACACCCCATATGATGTTAGCCCAGTAAGACTCATTTTTGGACTTCTAACCTCCAGAATTATAAAATAATAAACTTGTGTCATTATAAACCAACAAATTTATGGGAATATGTTATAGCAACATAAGAAGCTAATACATTGCCTGAACTTCCCTAACATGAGATGAATTAAAATAAGAATAGGGAGAATGCATTAGGTTTGTTTTATGTTAGCTAATATTCAAGAGATAGTCTCTAAATTTTGAGAGCATTTGAAAAAAAGAAAATGAGTGCAAAAAACTAAATCATAAGAGAAAAAATTAAATTTCACCAAATTAAAAAATTCTGTTCTGATAAGAACAGTATTATAATTATAATAATTATGACTATAATTATAATAATTATAAGAAACTATTAACATTTTTTTTAAAAAGCTCAGACTGGGAGCAAATATTTACAAACATTAATCAGATAAAGGACTTGTATCCAAAATGTGTAGAACTCTTACAAATCAACAATACACAGACAAACAATACACTTTAAAAATAGGAAAAATATTTTAAGGGACATTCCAGCAGAGAATATATACAAATGACTAATAAATATATGAAAATATGTTGAATATCATTAGTCATCAGGGAAATGCAAATTAAAATCACAAGGAGATACTACTATCTGCCTAGAATGACTAAAATGAAAAGGATTGACAATGTTAAGTGCGAGCAAGGACGTGGAGCAACCGTGAGTCTTCTACCTTGGTGGTGCAAATACAAAATGCTATAACTACTTTGGAAGATGGTTTGTCAGTTTCATATACATTAAACATGCACTTAGCACCTGACCCAGAAATTCCACTTCTAAATATTTGTCTAAGAAAAATAAACGTATAGGTGTCTGAACTACGATCTGGATATAAATATTTATGGCAGTTTTATTCATAACCCCCCAACAATCCATGGGTTAGTGCATGGGATAAACAATTGTGGTACATCTGTACGATAGAATACCACGTGCTAATGAAAAGGAATGAACTGATGTCTGCAGCAATATGAGCGAATCTCAGAAACATGCTATGTGAAGAACGCTAGATTCAAATGACCACCTGTGGTATGATTCCATACGATATCCTAGAAAAGGCAAAACTGTCCTAATGGAAAGCAGATCAGCGGTTGCCAGGGGTGGGGATTGGGGAGGTCATTGCAAAGGGACATGAAGGAAATTTTAGGAATGACAAAAACATTACATAACTTGTTTGTGGTGGTGGCAACGTAACTATATATACATTGATAAAAATTCATTGATCTGTACACTTAAAAGGAAAAATTCTATTGTATATAAAATATATCTTAGCAAACCTGATTTAAAATTCTCCCTCCCCTCCCAGGGAGCCTCGGTGGGTTAGTCGGTTAAGCAACCAACTTGAATTTGGCTCAGATTGTGATCTCGAGGTCGTGAGATTGAGCCCAGCCTCAGGCTCGTACTGGATGTGGACCCTGCTTAAGATTCTCTTTCTCCCTTTGCCCCTCACCCACTCAAAAAATAAATTAATTAATTAAATAAAATGCTCCCATAGCACATGGTGTAAATAAGAAGACGACCAACCTTACAAATGCAAGCGCTCTCAAGAAAATATGGCTTCTTAAGTATATAAGGGCAGAAAAACCATATAGGTGCGAAGCTTTACAATTACTGCTTGTGCATTCAGATTTAACTGTAATGTATATTTCCTGGTCTATTGCATCAAGGTAAAACTTAAAAAGGGATATTTTAATTAAATATAAGCCTCCAGAGATGAATTAAAATAGCCTAAAAGAAAAAACAAGAAAAACAGAAAATGTGCTCATATCATCTTCATAAAAGGATAAACAGTTTGATGTACGGGGAATAGAACATTGAGAATTACACAATAGTTTGCTGAAATGAGTCTAATTTATCTCACTCAACATTCAGAAATAGACTTTTTTAAAAAACTGGTTTACTGAAAGGAGAAACATTTCTGAGCTTATAAAGTGCACTAAGCTCCTCGGAGAAGAATACTAAGTCCAGGGGAGTATTATTTCATGAGCATTGGGCTTACTTTGCTGGCCATTATAGTTCCATTTGTAATTGCTGGGATTGCCTCCCTAAAGTGCATCTTTTGTACATGTATTTGTCATTCATTAAAAGCACGCGCTCATTTTGGGAAATGCCATTTTATACATATGGGCATTGAACTTGTGAGAAGGCAACTATTTTGCCCAAGTAAGCCATCTGAGTTCTAGAAGGGATGAATAGCAACAGGGGCTCCTGGTAAGTTGCCCTCCGTACCACGCAGGGCTCAGCAACTCTCCATGGAGTATGTGCATGAGAGGGATTATTTTTTTTGGTGGGCTTTATTTTTTTTTATTTAAATTCAGCTAATTAGCATATAATGTGTTATTGGTTTCAGAGGTACAGGTCAATGATTCATCAGTCTTACATAATATCCAGTGCTTATCACATCACGTGCCCTCCTTAATGTCTATCATTCAGTTGCCCCATCCCCCTCCCCCCTCCCCTCCAGCAACCCTCAGTTTGTTTCCTATGATTAAGATTCTCTTACGGTTTGTCTCCCTTTCTGGTTTCATCTTGTTTTATTTTCCCCCCTTCCCCTCTGATCCTCTGTTTTGTTTCTTAAATTCCACCTATGAGTGAGATCATATGATAATTGTCTTTCTTACATGAGAGATTTTTAAGAATTTACTTTGTGAACAGTTCTTTTGAGGAGGTTCTTCTACACAGGGGCCCGAAGATTGTAATAGGAAAATCATTAGATGAGAAAAACACCATTTTATTGTACTTATAAATTGTGTAATCTAAAGGGAAAAAAAGGCCCAATCCGTTCTTTGTTCACATCCTTCAATCTCAGCATGTTACATTCGCAAATGCAGTGTGCTTCTCACTGTTTTAATAAGCATTTCTGCCTCTTCCCTTGGGGGTTTGTGGTCATCGTCAATAGCTATAAACTGTAAAGATGTGATGGGATGTTTCATCTCATTAAGATGCCATGCAACCAGGATTCCTTCGTCCTCCTTACATCTGATTTGTGCTCCTCAAATATGACCTTTAAGGCCTTCGTTGCTTTGCACACACATCGCCTGTCCCAAGGGTACATAATTAAGTAGGTCACATGTCTCATATTGCATGTGAGTACTTGCCTTTCAACATGCCTTTCCTCTGTTGTACTGTGGGAAAATTCCCTTTTTTCGTAAGACATTCTTGCATAAGTTCTTGGCATTTTGTACAAAAGAAATGTCCTTAGTATATTGTGGGACCACTTAAGGTCATTTGGGATTTTATCAGCCATGAGAATAATTGGCCTCAAGTTTTCTAAGGAGTAGAGTCCACTCATACTAATTGTAGTATTGCCTTAGGCTTGTACTTCTAGGGCAATAAAAGAGCTCTCAAGGATCATAGTTGTGTTATACCCTTTGCCAACTAAAGTATGTCAATAATGTTTAATGCTACCCATAAAATGTCACAACAAAAAATAAAAAGACATTTAAAATACAACTTGATAATCTTTAACATTAATAAATCAGCTTACATCAGTGCATATGTACCGGACAGGGTTTCTATTAACTCCTATTGGAAAGGTATTTACTATGCACGCTGTAGGATTTTCCAATCAAATGAGTAAATAAATACACATGCTTATTTATGCTTAAAATAATTTTGCTTTTGTAACTTGAATAACTGAGCATGAACTGTTAGCAACAAGATCAAATTTCATTCTGCTGACGATAATTATTGAATAGTAAAAGATTTAAAAATAGTGAGTACAAGTAGATCTTGACGAAAATCAGGATTACTGACTCTGCTTCTCCACTCCAGCATTGCGATCTTTTATCCTTTGAAAATCAAGTTAGGTTTTCTCCATCTAAGAAATCAACTAGCACAATCCTAGATGAAGCATTTGTGTCCTAATGAATAGGCCTATTTAATTAAGTTGGATTGCATGACTAGTGACTTGCTCCTTTTAGCCATGCTGATAAAGAGACCTCAGCAAAACGCAACTGAGTTTTCGCGTGATGATCATGTGAAGAAATTAGTAGGAGGCGAAACCGTGGCAAAGAAGACACAAAACCCTACAGAACAGTGATTCTCAGATTCAATGGGCATACAAATCACCTGGTAAACGTGTTAAAACGTGGAATCTGATCCTGTCACTCTTGGGTGGGGCCAGAGATTTTTCATTTCTAACAAGCTCTCAGGAGATGCCCATGCTGTTTGGTGGGAGGGACCATGTTTTGAATAGCAAGTTTATAGACCGTCACAAAATGACAGCTCACCATTTATCTAGGTAGTGTGGGTTGGCACGTAGTTCTGGACACCACTCAGGGCTGAGCTCCCCCCTTTTGTTGTCCCTGAGGAAATTAGAGCAATGCACTGGGATACAAAGTGTGCCTTCTAGATTGAAACATACCAGTTTGCCTTGTCTCTCTTTATTCCCCTGCTAGAACTGAACTACAGCTATTGACTTTAGGAAGAATGATGCTGCTTTTATACTGAGATGTGTTGGTGGGTGATGGTGATGGGACTGTGGGGGCCTCAGTGGCCTATGGACATAGTCAAAAAGGTGATTCACTTGGGAGCGTGTGGGGAGCTGTGCAGACCGTGTGTGTGTGTGTTTGCGTGCACGCCTGCGGGTGCCCATGCGTGGACTTCCACTAGTGGTTGAGTAGAATCATACTGCAGTGGGCTTCTTACTTTCATTTTCCCCCTGCTATGTGGACCGATGCTTTCACTTCCAATCTTACTGAATGCAAAGACCTCCTTTTTATTTTAAATTGAAGTGTAGCTGACACAGGTGTTTCAGGTGTACGACATAGTGGTTAGACAACTCTACTCCTTACTCTATGCCTACCACAAGTGTAGCTACCAAGACCTATACAAAAGATATTAAAGAATTTTATTATTCAGCTGAAAATTCATGATCTAAACCTTTGAATTGAATTTGTCCTTAATTAAGCTGAAGACTATCTACATATATTTTTGGGGGGGAAAACCCTCCCCAAACCAAAACAAAACCAGTATACCTGTGAGAGACGAAGTATTCATTCAACCTAGACAGTAGTTTCTCCTTGCGGCCATGGTTTGGGGGACAAGTACGATGATCTGGCTGATGAACCTCTCACTTCACTCTACCACATGAGATCTCCTTCGTTTTGTTCTCCAGGGTGACTAATTTCCTATGAAGAATAGAGAGCCTGGGAAGACAAGATGATGAACTTACACAAAATCTGAACTTGTGGGCCCCGGGAGATTTATATATATTTTTTCCTTTCTTTAAAAAAATTTTTTTTAGTATCGTTGACATTCAGCGTTACATTAGTTTCTGGTGTACTATGTAGTGATTCCACTTCTCTATACATTATGCTCTGCTCACCACAAGTGTAGCTGCCATCTGCCACCATACACTGCTTTTAGAATAGCATTGACTAGATTCCCTATGCTGTGCCCTTTATTCCCGTGACTTATTCTTGCCAGTTCTCTGTACAGGAAGTTAATATGTAAAAGTAAGATATAAGGAATGGTTAGCTCCTCTTTAACGTAATAAATGATGAGGGACTGACCCAAAAAATCAAAGATTCTGTTTCAAATGTTCTTATGAATACTTCGGGATATTTTTTTGCTTCTATTTGTCTGGGTGATGTTTCCTTATAAATAAATCCACAAAGCCAAACAGTAATATGTAAAGGCTTATCATCAAGATTCTGCTAACAACAGAAGAGATTTCCATGTCTTGAAATAGAACAAATCAGTTTTCAATCTGTGATGAAACACAGATGACCACTTTCCTTTCCTCATAGTGACTGGCCTACTGTTTTCACACTCCACTGTTACTAATGGCCATGTGATTGAGTTCTAACTAATGGAAAGTGGGTAGAAATGTGTTCCTTTTCCAAGACTGTCATCAGTAACTCCCCCACAAGTCTGCATGTGCTCTCTCCCCTATTTTGATTGGCTGCAGAGGGAAGAGCACCAAGAGAAGGGAGGAGTCACACATGGAGAGTCTTCGTCCATGATTGACCATTTTGAAGGTGATCTGAAAAAGAAACTCAACATTGGACTGTAAAGTTAGAGAAAACTAAACTTCTATTGTTTGGAGGCATTATACATTTTGGATTTATTTGTAATGTAATAAGGCTACCCTAGAAACACAAGTGAAAAATAGGAAATCAAGTCTGTTTTGATGTCCACAATGGGGAAAAGGACTGGGTCTTCATCTTTGAATATTTGGCAGATTGCCGTGTGTTATCAGGTGCTCCATAAACATTTGCTGAGAAGATCTGAATTCGGTACTACTCTCCAGATCCTGCTCCTTTCCTGAGCCAGTGACCCAGAGATAAGAGTCTAAGAGCCCACATTCCACTGAGACCTGTGTCCAGAAACAGTTGGGGCTATTCCACTTTTTAAACTCCTTTCAGGTTTACTTTGCCTAAACTTTTGCAAAGGAATTTTTGCATGAATGAATTCACCCGTCAATATTTCTTTTTTGAATGACTTCCTTTCATCTTAATCTAAAAGATACTTTTATTTAGCAGTAAGAAAAGGCTAACATCACTTTTTCTTTTCTTTTTGACAGAGAGAGAGAGACAGCCAGCGAGAGAGGGAACACAAGCAGGGAGAGTGGGAGAGGAAGAAGCAGGCTCCCAGTGGAGCAGGGATCCTATGTGGGGCTCGATCCCAAGACCCTGGGATCACACTCTGAGCCAAAGGCAGACACTTAATGACTGAGCCACCCAGGCGCCCCTAACATCACTTATTTGAGAATAATGTCTGTTTATTGGCTAGGAAGGAGAAGAAAAGGGTTCTTTGTATTGTAAAATATATATTGGGCCGAGTTTCAATCTCCAAGGAATCTGCACTTTTGGGGAAGAGAGGGGAAATTATTTTCTATGATTATTTCTAGAATCTTCTCTTCATACCAAAGAAGTCATGATAGGGCTCCTAAATCCTTCTGTTTCTTGGGGGACCACCCTCTGGCCTTGGTGGATTATCTATAGGAGATATTTTATTTTGAAGATTTTTTTTTTATACATCAAAATAGTGATGTGCCCAGTTTTCAAAAAATATGTAAGTTCATAATTAATTGTATTAGGTACCTAAGTATACTGTATTAGGTACTTCAATATCTAAGTTCCTAATTGTATTAAATACCCATGTACTGTCTACTTAGTAGAAATGGTTTCTACCTTTGTAAACCTGTTCTTTAGACAGAAACAGAAACCACTAATGTGGACTTAAAAATAACACAGTTGGGGAGCCTGGGTGGTTCAGTCAGTTAAGCGTTCGACTCTTGATTTTGGCTCAGGTCATGATCTCAGGAGCCCTGTGTCAGGCTCCACACTGCACCTGGAGCCTGCCTGAGATTCTCCCTCTCCCTCTGCCCCTCCCTCCCTCTTTCAAATCAATCAATCAATCAATCACAGGAAAGCCATACAAGTGTCAAACATGGAAGAGATAGCAATGTTTAGAAGGAAAAAGTCTTTTGTGGGGGATGATGAAAGCACACTCAGAAAGCTTGCCAAAGAGGAGAGGATACATACCTTGCTTTGCCTGATTATGGCCCTTAAAGGATTCTTAAGCCAGATGTCTCTAGAACTGTGAGAAAATACCATTCTACTGGTGTGAGCCCTCAAGCATGTGGTAATTTGTTAGGATAGCCCCATGAACTAATGTATCTCCCCTACTGTAATGTAAACTCCTGGAGAGTGAGAGATTGTGTTTTCGTTTATTGCTGTAGGTTTCCAGGCATAGACCCGTGCGTGGCATGAAGCAAGTGCTCAATAAATACTTGTTGAATGGATGAGAAGAAATAAGGAAATGTATCTCCAGCTTATTCAGAAGGTGTAATTTTCTTTTTAAAAAGCTTTCCTAGTCATTATGAAATTGTCTGTTCCGAAGAACTGTTTCCGGGTTTGTCCTCATTCTGAGACAGTAGTGTGTAGAGGTTAAGAGTAGAGGCTCGGAGCTTTGACAGACTTGGATTAAAACTCTGGCCATGGGATCACTGGCAAGTGTCATAGTGGACAAATTAATTAATATTCCTAAGCCTTAAGGAATTTCTGCATAAGATTGTGGGAAGGATTAAATTAATTATGTATACAATTTATATATATATATATATATAAATTATATATATAATATATATAAATATATATTCCCTAGCTTCCTAGCTTAGTGGTTGACCCTGTAAATATATAGTAATAGTAAATCACTATTATAATAATTATTGCAATTAGTTGGAATTAGTAGGGAAAAAACTGAAATTTTATAGACTCAAGTATCTTTTAATTTTAAGTTGCTTTAAAATGACATCCAGCAAGTATAACATTTCTTTAGTAAGAATTCCATTCAAGTAAACCCTTTCAAACCAGAAAATTCCCTACTACGGTATTTGCAGATCTGTCTCTCTGTACAATGTACAAACCATGAGAATGCTGTATTAACTATGTGCGAATTGCCGGGAGTTCCAAGTTATAAAATAAATTCAGCCCCATGTGATCGGCCTACCTCCCCCACTGCGTCAAGGAGACTGCACAAGCCACTGGCCTCTTGCGTCTTAGCCCTTTGGCTTACTGTGCCATTATCTGTCCGTTTTACTACCTCAGGAAAAGAAATTCTCCCAGCGCTCTTTATGTTGTGATTCAGGGCCTAAATATCACATATTGATATCGTGTGTCATTCAGGGATACAACATTTCAAAAACATAATCCTTCATTTGCATAAATTAGCATAACATTGAAACACAGAGGAAAGATCTTGAGCTACTCCATCACCACTGCAAATAAAATAACAGTGAAGGAAGATCTTTAAGAATATGAGGACGTGTTTAGATAATAAAACCGGGGAGTAGTGCCGAAGAAGGAGGCAAGAAAGATATGTCTTTAGAAGGTGAGAACAGCGTTGTTGATCAGTTCTATTATTTTGTTCATTGAACATAAAATATTTATTAGACGTCCATAAATTCCTTCTCAACCTCAATCCCTTTAATTTTCTTCTAAGGTATTCTATTTCTCATCTGTGAGGCGAAACAGTTCTGGGCTTTGGAGACAGAATATGGACTATTCATTGCATAAAGACCTCAGCTGCTTACGCGGGTGGAGGAGATCTCGCCCGCTCTACCTTCTGGCCGCAGACTCTGCTACCTCGGATTCCTGTCTGTTCCCCCAAAATAAAGCTGAGCACCGTAGCTGCTTCTTTGGCCTAGGAAAGCGCTTTCCCTTGTCTGTTTATGGCTGGCTTCTTTGGAGAGGCTTCCCTGAATCCCTGCTTGTTCATCATCCTGGCTTTATTATTTGCCCACCCCGGATATTTCTCTCGTGTGTGTGTGTGTGTGTGTGTGTGTGTGTGTGTGTGTGTGTTTGGCCATTCATTGATGAACCGGTCATCTCCTATCCCATTAAAAAATAAGCTCTATGAAAACAAGACCCTGTTTATTTTGTTTGCTGCTGTATACCCAGTGCCTAGAACAGTTCTTAGTATAACCTACTAAATGCTAGTGAATACATATGAAATGTAATCAAGGCAAGAGCTTCCTATACATTAATTTTATCGTTAGTTTCTCTTCTCAGTCTTGGATGTTCCGGGTTCTGACATCCAAATTTTAATTCAGTCTGAGATATTACAAATTCTGACTTCTGTAACTACCAAATGATACGTAGCATTAACATGCAATATTAGGCACTGAATACTAATACATACTGCTGCCGGCCTCTCAGGTCCAGGAGGGGCGTGACAGGAGAGCACCGGGCTAGGAGATCCAGTAATGGGAATATCATCTTATTACGAGAAGTTCTTCCACGTTGGCATTCTATGGGGAGAGTACACGCAGAGGAACACTGACAAAGACAGGCAAGGGTTCTGGCACCTGGGATCCCAGTGCCCAGCTGCTGATAAAGTGCACTAGGGCAAGAGGCTTAGGCCCACAGCCTGAGATGCGTGAGGGGGAGGCAGCACCGTTTGACAGTTTTATCTGATCAGGCTCTGATGAAAATCAGAATCTTATCACTCTGGCCAACAACAAGATACAAATGATAATAAATGTCTAAAACATCAGAGATGGACATTGACTCAGCTCCTTCTGTAGGAGAGGCCCTTTGCTCTTTTACTCTTCTAGACACATGGATTTAGAAAGAACTGCATGCGGTAGAGATATCCCTGTCTAAATTGTGGTGCGGATTCTTTTTTTTTTTTTTTTTAAGATTTTATTTATTTATTTATTTGACAGAGAGAGACAGCCAGCGAGAGAGGGAACACAAGCAGGGGGAGTGGGAGAGGAAGAAGCAGGCTCATAGCGGAGGAGCCTGATGTGGGGCTCGATCCCGTAACGCCGGGATCACGCCCTGAGCCGAAGGCAGACGCTTACGACTGCGCCACCAGGTGCCCCTGTTGTGCGGACTCTTAAACAGTTACACATTCATTTACCAGATGACCTAGCAATCCCACTCCTAGGAATTTACCCCAGATAGATGAAAACATGTGTTCACACAAAGACCTGTATTTGAGTGTTCCTAGCAGATTTCGCTAAAAACGAAAATCAAGAAAATATTTGGTGTTGGTGAGTAGGTAAACAAATCGTATATAGTGTATCTATATAATGAAATATTGCTTAGCAATAAAAAAACCTCCACTGATATAGGCAATATCATGGATGAATGTTAAAAACATTACATTGAGGAGAAGAAGCCAAGCCAAAAAAAAAAAAAAAAAAAAAGAGGACATGCTGTATGATTTCATTTTATGATATCCTGGAAAAAGAAAAACTACAGTGACAGAAAGTAGAGGCTTTGTTGTCAGGCGCTGAGGACCTGGGAGAGGGTTGGGAAGAAGGAGAATGTTTGCACCAGGGAATGTGTCATTTTTGGTGTCATGAGAAATGTTCACAATAGTGGTCGTGGGTACACAACAGTGTACATTTGTCAAAACTCATTGAAATGTGCACTTAAAACTGGTGAATTCTATTTTATATTAATCATACCTCAACAAAGCTGGTGAAGTAAACACTAAATATATATATCCCTGTAAATACTCTGGAATCTGATACAAATATATTAGTATTTCTTCCTTTTGAGGAAGAGGGGGAGGAGGAGGAAGATAGACTTTTGGTTCCCATTTAAAAGAACAGACTCTGGGGCATGTTCTAGCAAAATTTCAATGGGTGACATACTTTCTGTTTCACTCAACATGGTTCTGAATGGTTCTTCTCATTTCTCATTTTGTAATTACAAATTCTTCTTTGTGTTCTTCGGTGACATGTTTTCTGACTAGGATTTTTTTTTTCAATAGGACTGGGGATGGGGAGGGGACAGGAGAGGGGGAGTGAGTTGTTGCAGGGTTATGCTCTTTCTATGAAATAGAAAATGGATAGTCAAGGATTTTCATGGTTCATTCATGTGTGGGTAAGTTGTGATCTGAACTTGCTATGCTTTGGCCTGATGTGTCTCTTACACTTTTAGAGTCTCCCCATGAGGAACCCTTCATTTTCACAAAAGTCCGAATATATGGCCATCCGGGTAGAGTCTGCATGAACGAGCCTCTGTATCAAAGTCCCGTTGACTTATATCTCTAAGTTGGGCACTTCTGTTAGTGAATTTCGTTAGGGTCGTGCTATTCATGGATATGATGATTTTAGGTCTTTGAGCAAACTTCGTTTGAGTTTCGACCTCAACCTCACGAACTTAATAACAGATAACAAAGGACAAAATTGGGTTCCGCCTCTTAAATTTATACTTTGCACTCTGTTTCTCTTTAATTATCCCTGTTAAATTTATACCTATCTAACTTAAATAGTTGAAAATCTGATGCTGTGAAGGAATAAGTAAAAGTCAACCCACAGTAGACGTGGGGTAACCTAAGTCAGACCTTCTCTGGGGTATTAGGTACCTCTCGCAGCCCCTCGTGAGTATTCATTCCCCAAAACAAGGGGTAACACTCTAGACTTACTGTAGTAGATAAAGGGCCGTTTGAAACGGGAGATATCTTCAACTAAATAAGCCAGACTTATTTATTATCCCCCTCCTCACTGAAGGAAGAAATGAGAAAACTCATATCCTCTTCCCTTTTCTTTTACAGATTATAAAATTCCAAGTATGTGGGAAATTGTTTTTATTATGTTTGCGATTCTCGATTTTGAAAAATGAAAACTTTTCCTTTTCAGGATTAACTTCGTAGGGAAGATTATTCCTAGTCCCAATCTGCTTAATTAAGGGAAACAGCTATTTCTAACCATTGCTAAATCCCATAAAGGGCTTCCAGGATTCGACCGCACCCAGTCCAAACTCTATCCAAACCGGGCCGCTTCTGCCATCTAGCGACCATCATTCTGAACTACATGGGTAGGCCATCACCTAGTCTGGTCAGTTCAAGTGTCAAGAATTATTTTTAATTTAACGAGTCATGTGAATAGTTTTGGCCTTCATGTCCTTTCATTCTTGCCTACTGTCTGTGTGACCTTGGGAAAATTATTTAATATTTCTGTGACTCAGTTTATTCATCTGTAGAATGGGAAGAAGGACCTACCTTTTATAGTTTTCATGAGGCTCACATGAGATGATATATGGAAAATGCTCAGCAGAGTGCCTGGCTCAAGTAAATCCTGAATAAAGATTTGATGGTATTGTATTTATAATTATGCAAGTCCAGAACTAAAAAAAATAGGCCAAAGCGTGGAAAATCAAATTATGATATATGGAGTATTTCAGAATAAATTAAGTATATAATATTTAAAGCTTGGAAGAAGATCAAGTTTATTTAGGCTTTTTGTGCACGCTGCCAACAAATGCATTATTGCACTTGCCTCATTCCAGGTCTTTCCCCACCTCATACTGCACGTTCCCGTCACAGCAGACAACTCATTACTCTGCATACATTTTAATGCCTTTCTTCCTTTTTCTGAAATATTCTCCCTCACATTTTTACATTTCACAGCCCTAAACTCCCAACTCAAATGTCAGCTTCCCATATACACGCCTCTGGTGCTGTCAGGTGGAGTTAAATGCCACGTAGCCTTTAATCTCGTCTTCATTAGCGCATCTGACACACACACAGGCTCTACTGGAGAGAAGCGGGAAGCAGGTGTGTGCGGCCACGTAACTAGACGGTGAAGTGTCCGCGCTGGGGTATTGTGTATTGTCTTTGTATCTTCTCCGCCTCAAGCCAATGCCTCACACAAAGACTTCACACAATCGTGCTCCATAGAAGCTTGCTAAATTGAAATAAAAGTTTAGCAAATATCTTAGAACACCTGTTTAAGAAGGCTGAATGGCTCATAGAGCCTTCTAAGGTACGTTGGACTAAATCGGCCTACTGGTTTGAGGTGGCAGGTTTAGTCCCATCAAAATATGCTTTTGGATTAAAAAATAAGTAATTTTTAAAAAAGATTTTATTTATTTATTTGACAGAGTAGAGCGAAAGAGAGCGCACAAGCAGGGGAAGTGAGAGGGAGAAGCAGACTCTCCGCTGAGCAGGGAGCCCGATGCAGGGCTCGATCCCAGGACTCTGGCATCATGACTTCAGCCGAAGGCAGATGCTTAATGGACTGAGCCACGCAGGCACCAAAATAAGTAATATCTTAATAATAATAGTAATAGTAGAGTTCATTAAAGAATATTTGGAAATTACTAAAAATGTAAAAAAAAAAAGTCATGGCTCCACTACCCAAATAGTAATATTTGATCTTTTCTCAGTATTTTGTCTATGCATTGTTTTTATTACATGGTTGTGATCCTTGTCTATTTGCAGTTGTATACCCTGATTATTAAGCTTAACACACTGTAAATATTTTCCCATCATGCTATATACACATTAAAAGCAGTTTGAAAAACCAGAAGCCCACTGAATAAATGTGCCATAGTGCCCTTAACATCCCTACAGTGCAGGCAGTCAGCTTGTTCGTATTTTTTTTGCTTTCATATGTAATAACACAGAGTAAATCTTTGGGCATAAAGGTTTTCCTTTGCCCAGGATTATTTACTTTTATGAGTCCCAGAAGTATAATCCCCCACTGACTACCTTATTACAGTAAGCCCTGATGGACCCAGAATTGGTTTTAACCAATGGGTTTGGGGTTATGATGGCTCCAGGTCACGATTATGAACTTCGACTGCCCAGAACTTGCTGAAGATGTGAAGGAAGGCTTTAGGAGATTATGAGTCCTATGAGCAAGCACATAGGACATACTATTTTCTAAAACCATTCCCTGGTATTAAATTGTTTGCTTTATTTTTTATTCCTTATGTTTGTGTGTGCATTTGTGTGTATATTTTGTCATTTCATTTTATAAGTGAAATCCTCAGGCCTGGTATGTGTTTGCGGATTTTATATCTTTTGCAAAGAATGATTTCTTTGGTTTCTGGACTTATTCACTTATACATTTATTAATGCTTTTTACAAATATTTATAGAAGTTTACTGCATGCCTCAGACACTCCTACTAGGTGTTACATAACCAGACATTAATAAGATGCATTCTTAAAAGCAGTTTATAGCTTACCAAGAATAAGACAAACAGTGACAATGTAGTACGAAACTGACTTTAACAGAAGGAAGAATAGTACGGCTTTGGAAGCAAAATGGGGGAAGTATTCTGTCTGGGGTAGTAGGGAGACTTTACAAAGGAGGTTATACTGGTGTCTTTTTTTTTTTTTTTTTTTTTAAAGATTTTATTTATTTATTGGACAGAGATAGATATAGCCAGTGAGAGAGGGAACACAGCAGGGGGAGTGGGAGAGGAAGAAGCAGGCTCATAGCGGAGGAGCCTGATGTGGGGCTCGATCCCACAACGCCGGGATCACGCCCTGAGCCGAAGGCAGACGCTTAACCGCTGTGCCACCCAGGCGCCCCTATACTGGTGTCTTGAATGATGTAGGAGTTTAACTGTTGGGCTTCATGTGGATTCAAGTCAGAGAGACCAACCTCTTCATGGGTGTGAAAGGGAATGACATGGAAAAATTGAAAAAATTCTTTGTGGCTAATGAGGGGACTTACACTGGAGGGAAAGAGCAGGAAATCATGAGGTAAAGATAGAATGAGGCTAGATAATGAAAGGTTTTATATTTTTATATTGCAAGCCAAGAAGTATGTGTTTTGTATTATAACCTATTAGGAGTCGTTTAAAGTTTTCTTGCTCTTCTTCCTCCTCGTCGTCTCCTTCTTCTTGTAAAGCAAAGGAGTGACATTAAGATAATAGTATTTAGGAATTGAGACTTTATGCCAGGCATGTTACTTGAACATTTTACGTAAGAAGTTTTTACAACAATGCTGTGAGACAGTATAGTTGTTTTCTTGAATAATATGGGAGAGGAAAATAAGACTTGAAGAAGTTAAGTCATTTGTCTAAAGCCACACAGCTAGTAAGTGGCCAAACAGAGGTACGAACCTGAGTATTGTCGACTGCGGAGCGTAGCCTCTTAATCACTAGGGTCTATTGCCTCTTCAGTGTAATATTTTAGAAAGACATCTTTAGAGTCTGGAGGGAGGTGATTTGTACTTGAGGAAAAGAGAGCGAGCGAGCGAGAGGTCAGGGAGCCCACTTGTGAAGCTGTCGCAAGAATGCAGGACAGAGGTGATGAGGACCAGAACTTGGAGAGAATAATGGAGGCTGAGAGATTGGAAGAACAATAGCTATAGATATAAGGCTTGGATAACAGAAAATCACTGCAATTCTGGAAAAAAATAGATACATTTCATTACAAAGACTGAAAAGCCCAATTGTGGCACCTGCCATTTGGGAACTGTCTCTCATAATGTTCTGGAAAATAGTTGTCCATCTCTGACTAATCAGAGACGAATGACATTTCTTCTCAAAAATCTGGCATAATTTAGTTTTGAATCATAAGGTTGCCTTTAATGTACAGAAGAATTGTGTTCCAGGAAAATTCTTTATTCAGCCATCTCTTCAATACATTGCTAGATCCTGGGATATGTAAAGATGAATGGACTAAAAACCTTCCCTTAAAAATCTCCCAATCAGGAAGTGTTGATACGATATGGACAAAATAGTCGCACTGCTGATAAAATGTACCCAATGTCTTGAGAGGTGTTGACAAGGCATCCTGAGAGCCCTCAGGGAGGGGACAGCATTTCTGGTGGTGGCATGTGGGCAAAGTCTACCAACAGTTTGTGGAGAGAGTTTGCATTTAAGTTGGACAAGAAGGATTTTGGGGGGAGTGAGAGGTAATGAATCCCAGGTAGAAAAAGAAGGGAATCATCACAGAAGGAGAAGCAGCCGAGGGTTAGGCATCGGCGGGGAGAGCAGAGTCGAGTGGAGTTTGGTGTTTGCAGAAGGAGCGTGTCAGTGAAGAGAGGGAGGTAAGGCCAGGGACATACGTGGCCAGCAGAGTGCCAAAGCGAGTTGTCACATACGGCAGAGCAGGGCACTATGGCTGGTGCTAAGTGAACTCTCTGGATGGAGGAAAAGTCTTTTATTGAGAATCACTGGGTTCTAAGTCCTTCTGGGTCCTCACACCTCAAATATCAACAGTCTTGATGGCGCCTGGTGCATTGCAGAAGTTCAGTAAATTTTGTTGAATGAGTGAATGACTTTTGTTCTTCCTGCTATATGTGCGATAGAGAAGGACACCTGCTTTCCAACAAGTACACGTCTTCTAGAAAAAATAGCAGAAAGTAACAGCTACGAGTGAACTCTGGAGTCAGGAATGGCTCCAAGACTCATCGAGGACAAATGATCAAGCATCTCACTTCAAGCCCTTTTTCTTCATTTTAAACTGGGAACAAAATTAGAACGTACCTAGTAGGGTTGCGACATTGTAAAAGCCTGGCATACAAAGCAGTAAGGTTAGCTGTTATTCCAGAGGTGTTCCAATTCTAATTTAGCGACCCGAGTTCTTTTCTTAGGCTTCGGGCACAAGTAGACCTATCAGGAGATTATTCTACCGTATCCTCACATCTGTCCTCCTGACATTTTATTTCACTCTTCAAAATGCATAAAGCAAAAATCATAAACATAAAAATCATCACTTTTCCTTGCCCTAACTGATTGAAACCCTTTTCACACGACAGGCTTCAGCGAGCACACGCACGAGCTGCCTGCTGGACCCTGTCAGCTCTTCCAGCATGCTGCCCAGGCCATCTGCCACGCACCACGGCGAGCCATATGGAACGTCGCCCCCACCTCTCTGGAAATGCCTGGCTTCCTCCTTCTGTGGGCTCTTTGCTTAGCTGTACTTCCCAGGTCGATGGAATGCAATGGTTGTGATAACACTTCTCTTCTCTTCCATCCTTGGAAAGACAGTCAATGACTTAAATTCTATCAGGAGAACCTTTGGCTCGTGCATCAACACTCATGGTAAGGACCGAACACTTCACTCAAAGCCCGGTGACATTTGTGACACAAGATAAATAATTCAGAAATCCCAGTTCTATAATTCCTACAACTGTCCCTGTTCTCTACAAAGGGAATAATATTACATTTTCTTGCCTTCTTTCCTCTGATACTTTTAGCTGCAATTATCTTCCTCCAAGCTTAGAACAGCAGGTACAGCCATGCTGAGATGATTAGTTCTTAACTGTTGCAGGTTATTAGCTGCACAGAAAATTATATGCAAACCAAGATATGGTTTGGCTCCTGCTGTGATAATCTCAATGAGATTTACAAGTATCAAGGAGATTTCTAAGCTCTCCTTAAAACTCATAGCAAAAATGCTTGTCTCTTCAAAGTAGGAGCTTAAATTAAACCTTAATCAGTCTTCAAAAATAACTTTTTGAGGATTTTCTCTAAATAAATAAAAGTGTTGGGTTACTTATTTAAAGATACTTTTTAATGAAACAGGAATTTTTTTTTAATGGAACAGAGGTAAGAGGAAGCAATTTCTGCTGATTTCCAGCAAAATCATGAAGTGAGACAAGCAAGTTTTCAGCTGCCATAACATCTTTTCCACGCTTCTCAGCTTTTGTTGCCACCACGGCCCCAAGCCACTTATCAATCACAGTTTTTCTACCATAAGAAAAAATATATTAAAACACTAGGATGTGAGTATAAATTAATTAAAAAATGTCAGACCCCTGAAGATAAAATGCTTTACAAAAGCATTTCCCAGGAAGAAATAAGCAATTCACCTTCATTCTCGTGGAGGAATAATTTTGTTCTTCTATTCATTTTCTCTTAGGCAGCAATTCTACCTCTATAAAAGACAAAAGCTCTTTTCCTTCCAGTCCTTTCCATAACAGAGTCAACATACTTAAATTCCTGTTAGCCTTGTCTTTCCCAAAGCATTTACCATATATTGCCCCAGAATATAGTTATTTGGGTCCTGCTTAATGAGTTCAGATAAAAAGCTCAATTAATTGCCTGTCTTTCTTTGCATGCCCAGTTGCAGACCCAAAGCCTGGACTTACTAGGTGTGTGCCGAGTGATCTCGAATAGCCCAACATTTACTACAGAACAGAGAGCTTGGCATACACTGAAGGCATCTCTGGAGTTAATTGTGTCAAAGTCAGATCTTACATTTGAACACAAAAGGGTTTCCTAATAGTTTTGTGATTCTCAACCTTTTATGTTTATACGCACTTTAAATTTTTAAGTTTTTGGTGACCCATTTTAAAGGATTAACAAAACAAATCAAGCTAAATAATTCAGCAACAAATACGACCCTAGCTAATATTTTGCAGTCAAGGACCCAGGGCAAGCTCCCTGGGATGGCATGGGCAAGGAGGTGCTTGACCCCACCCTTTGCCCCATAATCATCATCAGCACCCCCACCCCCGCCTTGCTGCAAGTGACTCCGAACAACACACAGTTGAAATAAAAGATGGCTCTAGCTATGCAAACTCAGTTTACATGTCTACTATTTTTTCCTTCTAGGTAGACAGCCAACCTACATAAGAAATTTCAGTAGTCACCACTAGTTAATTTAATTTAATTTAATTTAATTTAATTTAATTTAATTTAATTTTTTTAATATTATGTTCAAGTAGCCAGCACATAGTACATCATTAATTTTTGTTGTAGTGTTCAATGTTTCATTAGTTGTGCATAACACCCAGTGCTCATCACCACACGTGCCCTCCTTAATACTCATCACCCAGTTACCCATCCCACCACCCACCTCTCTTCTGTAACCCTCAGTTTGTTTCCCAGAGTCCAGGGTCTCTCATGGTTTGTCTCCCTCTCTGTTTTCTTCCCATTTCGTTTTCTCTCCCTTTCCCTGTGGTCCTCCATGCTATTCCTTATGTTCCACAAAGGAGTGAAACCATATGACAATTGTCTTTCTCTGCTTGACTTATTTCACTTAACATAATCTCCTCCAGTCCCGTCCATGTTGCTGTAAATGTTGGGTAATCGTTCTTTCTGATGGCTGAGTAATATTCCACTGTATATATGGACCACATCTTCTTTATCCATTCGTCTGTTGATGGGCATCTCGGCTCCTTCCACAGTTTAGCTATTATGGACATTGCTGCTATGAACATTGGGGTGCATGTGGCCCTTCTTTTCACTACATCTGTATCTTTGGGGTAAATACCACTGGTTAATTTTAGATACACTACTGCCTATTTAATAATGCCTTATCTGCCCTGCTCAAGCTCTTCTATGTATTCAAGAGGCAATATGCTCTCGCATGCCAGTAAACATTCTTTCATGGCACTGATGATCATACTTGCCTTTTACCCGCAGCCAAATACCCCTATTCTACCTGTATTACACACTTGCGGTGTTCTGACAGACAGCCATCGCTGTAACAGTACCCCACCGAACCAGCAGACCACAGAAGCCGGGGCAGCTACCGTGAAGAGGAGTCAGCTGGCAGCTGAGACTCCCCTCAGACTGGAATCCCTTCGATTTCCTTGTCTTGATTCTTCACATCCCCCCTACTCAGGGGCAGATCCAGATTTTGTGGGCTTGAAACTTAGATAATGCGGGAGTTCTTCTTTATGAAAAACAATAAAAATTATAAGCACAGAATTAGCTACAAAATAAATAATTTATTTCAATTGAAAAAAATCATAACAAATGACACGCTCTGAAAAGCTGACATAACATCACAGAACAAAACAAACACCACAAAACCTACAAAAATAATATAAGTTTTCAAATTAATTAAATGCCGGATGCAACTTTGTAATAATACTTTCCCAATCTTTTGGGCTGCCTACTCTCTTGTTATTTCTTTACATGACAAATGGTGAGATTTCTGGGCATTTCCATTTTACTCAAGCAGTGATCAATTTCAGATACTCTTGCACTGACAGTACTTATTACCCAGTTAGCTGTCACTAACTGCTTTAAAGTAGCGTATTATGAATCTTATCTTAACCAATGTTATTCCCTGTCAAATCAGCAAGAAATTTATCTTTTATCCGTGTGTTGATATAATTTACTACTCTTTACTAATTTGCTCATCAAATAATCGAAAAGCTTACTCATTATTTCTTTTCAAAATTTCTCTCTTTATTTTAGTTAATCGTGGCTTTTGGTATGGTTTGAAATTTTATCGACTCTTTAATAAACTAATTGTGCTGAAATTTTTTTCTGTCTTTGAACACATACTGTAGATTCTTTTTTTCTTTCTTCTTTCTTTCTTTCTTTCTTTCTTTCTTTCTTTCTTTCTCTTTCTTTTTCTTTCCTCCTTTCACAGAGAAAGAGCACAAGCAGGCAGAGCAGCAAGCAGAAGGAGAGGGAGAAGCAGGCCCCTGACTATGCAGGGAGCCCTGAGCAGGGAGCCTGATGGGGGGCTGGATCCCAGGACCTTGGGTTCATGACCTGAGCTGAAGGCAGACACTTAACAAACTGAGCTGGCCAGACTCCCCCATACTGTAGATTCTTAAAATAGTATTGTTCCCATGCTCTATGTCTCGAATAGCTTTCTAATGAACAGATTATCCCACATCCAGGGTTGTTAAAGAAAGTCACATGCTGTTCAAGAAAATATCCAAGTCACAAGCATTTTTACAATGCTTAATCTACAAAACAAAAACGTGTTGTAAAATTTGCAGTCGTCAACACTCCCAGGTTCTGCCGATGAAGTTTTTCCCTCTATCACTGAGATTAAGTGAAGCAGCTGCATACTGCAGACACTCTGCAATTAATTCATCTTTCAAACAGCACTTACAGCCGTTTGTCTTCACCAATGTCATATGCTAATCTCTATATTAAGTATTTCACGTGCATTACTTCTTTTCATTTCCACCGCTGTCCTATTAGTTGTGAATATAATAACTATTATTATCTCCATTTTACAGGTGAAACTGTGAGGCTTGAATATGTAGCTAGCAAATGATTGAGCCAGAAGTCATGCTCAGGAACTCTGAATCTAGGGCGTAAGCTCTTACCTGCTTACTCTCAGATTTCTTTCTTGCTTTCTTTGATTACTGTATTGATATAAGTGAGATGATTTGGAAGGAGGAAATGTTTTTCCTGAAATATTGGTATTGCCTTAGCTTAAGGCTATGTATGGCAAGATAAACACATTTAGCAAAGCTGAAAGGGTCCGTATTTTTCCCGCTCCTTGTTCTAATGAGTGACTGGATTGTGGCAGCCATTTTTAGCCTCTGAGACCTGCAGAGGGAGCATGGAGATTTTAAGTTCTCACACACTTTTGCTAGCTATACAAGACTAGCCTATTGGAAGGACAGTGGAATCTTGGATCCTCCCCCTGACTGTGACCTCTGTTTAACTCTGTCACCAGACCGGGCTACAGCTTCTTCCTCTATAAAATTACAGAGGACTACACTAAATGGTCTCTTAGGTCTTTTCCGGCTCTAAAATTCCGTAAAGCTCAAATGCAATGCCAGTTTAAGTACGAACATGGGGTGTACCTAGTACCAAAGACATTTATTTTTTCCATCTTTTTTTTTAAAATTTTTAAAAGACTTTATTTATTTATTTGAGAGAGAGCGCACACAAGCAGAGGGAGGGGCATAGGGGAAAGAGAAGCGTGCTCCTGGCTGAGCGGAGAGCCCGATGTGGGGCTCACTCGATCCCAAGATGCCAGGATCGTGACCTGAGGCAAACGCAGATGCTTAACCAACTGAGCCACCCAGGCATCCCTGTTTTTTCATCTTTAGTTGCTAAACTCCTACTATTTAGATATGGAGTCATATAGTAAAATACAAACCAAGCTATTCTCTTATCTCAAATATTTTGATTTATCAATTATCCACAAAATTAAAATGAAGGGGCTTTGATATTAATAAGCTTTATTGTATATAAGTAAGGATATTATGGGAGATAATCCACTGCTAAAACAATAATAATGATGATGATGACGGTGGTGTTCTCACTTGTGTTCATACTGATTTATGGCAATCTGTAAATTGGATTTGGAAAATCAGTCATACTGAAGCATGTTTACAAATAAATGTTCCTGTCTAAAAACCATAAATGATCAATAAGCTCACAAGAAGGTATCAATATCACCGAGAATCAAGGAAGTAAAAATTAAAGCAAAGAAATACAATTTTCTAACCCCCGAACTGATAAAGACTGAATGGAAGTGTAATTTGGCAAACCTTTCTAAGGGAAAATTTGGTAATATATTTGGAATTCTTTTTTAATAAAAAAAAAACACTTCATGAAAGCAGCTAAACTTAGCACTAACCCATTTTTTCAATGGTACATCTGAAGAGTTAAATATAAGCGTAGTCTAATTTTGTGCATTTCTGATGACGATAATTTTAAGTTGCCTGCTTCTTTTCCATTCATAATTAAAGAGACAAGCCCCTGTCATGTTTTGTGCCTCTCACCTTCTTAACTTGGCATCAGGGATACCCTGCCTCGGGCACCTGCTGGGGGACCCCAGGTGAAGGTGCTATCAGCTCGAGGTCCGCAGACCTTCCTACTGAGTGAGGGCTCTGACTGGAGTCCCAGCCTCTCTTTCCTCCAACAACGGGAGGTGTGCAGGGTTGCATCTGGCCTCCAGCATCAGCCACCCTTTCAGATCTTCTTCCCACATGGGACAGGGTGGGAAACTAGTGTTGCTTGGTCTGAACAGATGTAAGAAGGTTTTATCAGGAGGACCTGAAAACTACCAGAGCCTGCTCCCGTCCTGCACGTCCCCTCCAGGCGAAGGCCGTGGTCCCCGAGAAAAAGGGCAGAGGCTGCCTTAGTCCTCCTTACCTCCTGGAGCGAGGAGCTTCCCTGAGCTGGAGTGGGTCAGCGTGGACATTCAGGCGGATTCCAGCTTCACTCTGTCCGGGGGGTGGGGGGGTGGGGGGGTGGGGGTGGGGAATGGGGAGAAACTGCTTAATGGGTGAGAGGTTTTACTTGGAGGGATGGAAATGTTTTGGAAGGAGATGGAGGTGGTTGTTACACAACACTGTGAATGTACTAAATGCCACTGAATTGTTCACTTTGAAACAGTTAATTTTATATTCTCTAAATTTCACCTCAAATTATTTTTTAAAGTGAGTAGGGACTATTTTTGAGTAGTGGCATTTTGCATGATTTCTCTTGTCATTTATTTGCCTTTAAAAATTGCCACTTAGGAACCATAGTGTTTTAATAATTAGGAAAGAATTGTAAAAAAGAGAAATTAATACCCAAGAAAGTTACAATTTAAAACTACACCCGAAGACCGCTGACAAAAAGGCTAAGAAAAATCTAGACATCTTTCCACACACTTTGAGAAAAATACATCTTCAAAAAATATATGAAAAACATAATATTTATCATTTTCATCTCTGTTCATTAACAAATTTCTTTCCATGTATTGCTTCCCAGAACTCTTTTAAGCAAAGAAGAACGACAGCAGAAAAGTTCATAGACTTAATTTAGAGCGAGTGCCTTTTGGGGAAAGGAGAGGTGGTGAGAAGGGACGAGATTATTGGGACAAAAAGTTTAATCAAAATCTACTTTTAAGAAAGAAACAACTAGCCATTTGGAGGATGAGAACAAAGTTCGCTTCACAGCTGTCTGTCTTCCTTCTCTTTCTCTGCCAGATAGAGGATTGAGAGAAAGTAGATGCAGGATACTTTTCTGCTTGTTTGTTTTAATCATAAAACTATTCCCTGAAGACTTTAGCTAGAGCAGTTGAGTTTTGGTTTGGAAAAATTAGAGAAGCAATAAAGAAGAAGGAACTGCAATTCTCACGGCCTCTAATTTTCTTCTGTAATGAGTTTCCTGCTTCAATGTGCGTGCAGTTTGTCCTCTTCCCTTATGGGAAAATATGTGCAGGAGCAACTCTTTCAGGGCTGGCTTTCCTCAGAGTGCTCAGTTTGCTCCGTTGGGGGAAAATACTTGCAATTAGTGCCAGTCCAGCCCTACTGTGGGCGACATTTGGGAGAACGTGGAAGGTGTTGTTAAAAAGAATAACAGATCCCGGGTTTTTATTTTTCTGCGAGCTACTTACAAGAAAACCATAGAGCAGATACTGCAAAGAAAAATGGTGGCTGAAAGTGTTTCTCAAAGTGTTTGTGGACTGCCTGAATCAAAATGTCCTCATTATTGTCAAAAATACAAAGAGTAGGTTTAATCCTAGAACTACTGAAACAGAAACTGTGGGAGGCGAAACTGCATTAAAAAAAATACACACTAGGGGCACCTGGGTGGCTCAGTCTGTTAAGTGTCTGCCTTTGGCTCAGGTCATGATGGTGGGGTCCTGGATCAACCCCACAGAAGGCTCCCTGCTCAGTGAGGAGTCTGCTTCTCCCTCTCCCTCTGCTCCCTCCCACCCCTCCTCAAGCTCTTGCTTTCTCTCTCTCTCTCTCAAATAAATGAATAAAATCTTTTTTAAAAATGCATATAAACACATTCTAAGTCAGAGGTCAATGAAGCATCAGCAGTGGACCGAATCCAGCCCACTGCCTGTTTTTATAAGTAAAGTTTTATTGGCACACAGCCACACTCAGTTGCTGCTTTTGTTCTAAGATGGCGGAGAGAAGTAGTTGTGGCGGAAGCTCTATGGGGCTGTGTTTATTGTCTAGCCCTTTGCTGAAAAAGTTTGCTACCCCTGCTCTAAGCCACTGCCTCTCAAACTTTAACGTGCATATGAATCACTCAGCAATCATTTGAGAAAGATTTTGACTCAGTAGGTCTGTCAGGGGGCCTGAGATTCTTTTTCTCTCAAATCTCCTGTGTGATGCTGATGCTGCTGTTTCGTAGGTCACGTTTGGTAGCATGGTCGAGAGTAGTTGTTCTCAGAATATGATAAATGCAAATTCTTAGCTCCAACACAAGCCTACCAGATCAGAAATGCTGCAGGTTGGACTCAGAAATCCATGTTTTATCAAGCCTTCCAGGGGATTTCTGATGCATTCCAAAGCTTGAGAACCACTTGTCTGGACTATCCTTATGTAAACTAAAACCATCTTCAAAGAGCCTGAAATTATGTTTATGTTAGGCTCCATTATCTTTGATTTTCCTAAACACAGTATATATTTGTTGATCATAATAATCAGCAGGGAAGGAGACACACTGCATGAAATTGCCACTTAATACCATCTGATTTATTTCTTCCTTGTATATCCAGAATGGCAGCCTCAAATAACTGATTTTAAATATGTCTTCTTTGGTTTATTCTAGTTTAATTAATATTTGCTTTCGGAGAGGCCTTCTATTTATGTGCCTGTTCAAAATAGCTTCAAATGCCATGTCATTTCTAAAACGAACAACAGGGGGAGCTGGTGTTATAATCTTAATCCATGAGGATTAGCAGAATTTTTCCTCTTTACTGGCCGAATCAAAGAAAGAACAGCCTCTTGACTCATTCTTGAATGAAATGTTATTGTTTAGATAAAGAGTGCATGTTATATACAGCTCTTATGCCAAATCAGTTATACGATATGTTCTAAATGAGTGTAACTTGTCAGCAATTCTATTCAATTACGTTCAACATCCACAGGCCTTCTAATATGTTCAAATAGTATTGAAGGTACAAGAGATTACTAAAACACAGACCCTGTTCTCATTAAACATAAGCTTCTGGGTAGAGGGAGTATTAACATTGTTTATAAATAAATTTAATAATATATATAATATATATTTTATTTATATAATAGTATTAACATTAATTTATAAATAAATTTAATAATACAGAATACAACCCCCTACTAAGATTGGAGAGGAACAGATAGATGCTTTGACTAGAAGTGGTCTTTTGGGTACATGACATGAGTAGTCACAGAAGGACCTGAGCCACGTAGCACGGAGCTGAGTGATGTCCCTCACCACAGCACTAGAAGTACAAACTGGTCATTGTCATTGTCCAGTTTGTCGACGGGAGAGACAATGTTTACAAAACACAGTGGAATGTATTCCCAGGGGTCAGGGACCAGCACAGAGCAAAAAATGACTATATTAGATCCTTGCCTTCAGCACCACAAAGATTTAAATGAGTTTTGGCTGGCAAGGATCCAAGACTTGGCTTTGCTTATCTAGACAAACAAATTAATGTTAATACAGCTGAAGGGTTGAAATGAATGATACTACGTCAGTTTGACTTTTTTTCTGATCAAGAAAACCATTTTAGGGAACATTCTGTATAATGCTTAGAAGGACTTAGTGGATTGGGGACTAAATACATATTTGCTGATATATAAAGAGGTGGATAGAGGAAAAAATGGCTGATTGGATTGACAGAATAAAGAGATAGTTCAAGTCTGATGAGGGCGTTATTACTGAGGATGAAACAGAAAGAAAAACTGGAGAAATACTGTTCAGGTAGATCTCAGGGTTTGATAATTATTTGGACACAGGGATGTAGAAGTCAGTGGGCATGAAAATGGTGACCCAGCAATGATACGGTCTTGAGCATTAATCAAAAACTTAGGAAGCTAGTTGAGCTTGGAGGGTGTATGTCCGGGGATGAGTTTAGCTTTAGACTCTTTGAGCTGGAGGTGCTACACCACCCAGGATGTGATAAACAAGAGGCTGTTGGCGTCACAACTTTGAGGTTTGGAAGAGATTGGAGTTATCTTTATAGAGATTTTAAGATAGCTTAGGTATATGATAAAAAGAAAATATATTCAGTCACAAATGTACTCTTCCATCTGATAACATTTACCAAAGACCTAACATGTTCTATACTCTGGGCTACAAGCTGATGAGTATAATGGCCCACATTTTTGGAGTACTGATTTTATGATAGGCAGTGCCTGGTGCTAAGACTGGGGCAGCAGACGTAGATGAAATTTACATCCTAGTAGGAAGAGATAGAAAATAAAATGAAGAAGTGAAATGTATGCGGTTAGACAATGATATGGAGAAAAGTAAGGCCTGAAAGCAAGATGGAGAATGTTAGAGCCAGGGGTTTTCACTTTTGAACAGGGTGATCAAGGAAGGCCTTGCTGAGAAAATAGCATTTGCACAAAGACCAGATGTGGGTAAAGGAGCAAGGATGTATGGGAAACACACATTGCAGGCAGAGCAGCATGAAGCAACAAGAACACTGAGTACAAATGCCCTGGGGTAGGGACATGCCTGCAGCACTAGAAGAATGGCGAGAAGGGCAGGGCTTCTGCAGCAGAGTAGAGTAATAGGAGGTGATGGGGAGCCGCTCATGTAGGAGGGACTTGTAGGCTGCTGACATGACTTTGGCTTTCACTAAGAAGGAGAGGAGAACCTTTCAGAGGGATTTTCGTGGAGGAGTGACATGATCTGATTTATATGCTGTAGGATAACTCAGGCTTCCACTGGGAAAAATAACCCAAGAGGCAAAGACAGAAGCAGTTAGAAGACTAATTTGGGTAAGAAATGACGGTGGCTTAGACCAGGTTAATAGCAGCAGAGGTGGAGAGCGGTTGCATTCTGGATATATTTTGAAAGGAGAAGCGATGGGGCTTGATTGATTGATTGATTATGGGGTGGGAGAGAAAAGTGGGAATAAAAGATCACTCCACCAGGTTTTGCCCTGAGCAACGGGAAGCATGGCATTATCATTGGCGAGGGTGGAGAACACTGAGATGAAGTTTGTGGAAGGAGGGAAAGATCAGGAATTTTGTCTGAACACGTGAACGGTGAGATACCCCTTAGACAACCAGGTGAAGTCACAGAAGAGGCTATTTTCTATATGACCATGGAGTTCAGGACAGAATTGTCAGCGGGAGATAGAAATGTGGCAGTTGTCCTGTACAGATGGTGTTTGCAGACTGAAGTAGATGAAATCACCAAGAGAAGGAGTGCAGATAGAAAAAGAGCTCAAAGCCTAAATTAAAATGAAAATCTTGGAACGTTCAACATTTGGAGTCAGAGAAAACTACAGGAACTAGTCAAAGAGAGTCAGTCAAGGAGTTATACTAAAAAGAGACACATACAGAAGTAAGTGTAAGTATGTTTGTACTTACTACAGAGGCGGTTCAAAGGAGGAGAGAGGTCAAGTCTATCAAACTAGTGAAGGGCCAAGAAAGATTTGATAGACAAGGACCCTGGAAGTGGGTGAGGATTTTTCCAGGCACAGAGAGATAAGGTTCACAAATCTAGATCATTGGGGGGGGGGGGGGTTAATGAAGATGACTTTGAAGTCCGACTGCGTGGTTTTGAATCCTGGCTACAAACTTACTAGCTATGTGACTTTGGCCAAATCACTTCATGGGCCTCAATTTCCTCATCCGTAAAGTGAGGATAATAGTAGTACATACATCATAGGGTTGTTATGAGGATTCAATAATTCAATATTTGTAAAATTCTTTAATTACATAGCACGCTATGTGCTATGTAGAAATATTAGTTAAACAAATCAACACGTGGAGATTTGCAATTCTATGGAACAACTTGGGAATTGTAATGATTAGAGAACATGGAGGGTGGGGAGAAGAAACGGTGAATCATAAGGCTGGAGAGGCCAGCAAGGGCTAACTCATGGAGCCCTTCATATCATAGTAAGGTATTTGGGCTTTTCCTCTAAGCAACTGACCAGATTCGTGTTTTTGAAACACCATTCCAGCATCAGGGTGAAGGTTCCTGAGTGATGAGGTAAGAGGTTAGAGGCAAAACATGATTAAGGAGAGAGAATGAGCTGGGCTGAAGAGAAAGAGGTGTGAGTGAACTGGAGAGCATTTAGAAGGCAAAATCGGCAGCGCCTGGTCCCCATTCGGATGTGAAGAGTAAGGCGAAAGGGAAAGACTCGAGGGACTCCCAGGTTCTCTATTGTGTTACTGATTAGCTGAGAAGGAACATAAGAGGAAGAACATGCGTTTTTAAGGGAAGGTAATTCCTCTGTTTTGTGAGTGCCGGGATTGAGTACTTTCAATACTCAGGCTAAGATGATCAGACCCTCGGGGGAGCAGAAGCATGGGATACAATCTGATGCATGGCTGTGACCTCTGGAGAAGAGTCTAGGCTGGACATGCGGATTCAGAAGTCAACATCGTATGAGTGGCTGCGAGAGTCATGGAATTAGAAGGGATGCTTAAGGAATAGCGTGCACAAGGAGAACTCCAAAGCAGAGCCCTGTGGAGCATCAACACTCGGAGAAGAGACAGCTGATGAGGAGGTAAAATTGGTATAGAGGTGGAAGAAGCAAGGAAGAGTGGCTTCTTAAAAGTCAAGAAAAGGAAAATATCTAGGAGGATGATGACGGAAGCCCCAAATGCTGCATATGGAGAGGGCAAGGACGAGAACAAAAGAAATTTCATCAGGTTTGGCAATTATGAGATCATTGGCTCCTCACCATAAAATGAAGTGGCAAAAGCTGGAGGCTAATTACAGTGGGTGTAGTAGACACAGGTGCTGCTCCTCCCATATCCTTTGGCATTCGCCATTCCCATACCTGCTGATTACCTCCTACTGCAAACACCTGCCACCTTCTGCCCCCTGGCCAGCAGGAGCCCAGCTTTGTCTTGGAGCTGGCCAGAAGGGCTAGAGAGTCAATGTCACCAGGAGCAACCCTCAGGGATCCGGGATGAGAGTTGATTGGTAAGTACCCCAGGATTCCCACCTCCAAAGGGGAAAACTCTGGGATGTGTTCTGCATAGTTTCTCAAATCTCCTCGGTGAGATTCAAATCTCAGTTTCCCACAGTAGTACCCTATGCATTGACACATCCTACCTCGACGCTTTTCCTTCTCTAAGTCACTTCACCATCCCCCTGGCTGAGATTGTCTCCCAAATAAGCCACTCCCATCAAATTCTCATCAGAGCCACCTTCTGGAGTTGCCCAACCTAAGACATTAGGTAATAAAAGTTATAGAGAGACAAAGACTAAAACAATTTAGAATATTTAAGTGGGATTGTGAATGAAAAAACAAGATATAGGGCAGTAGCTAAAAGGTGGTATAGGGTCAAGAGATTTTTTTCTTTATGTCATAGGAGAAAATCAAGCAAGTTTATATTCTGAGAGGAAAGAGCCTCTAGGAAGGGGCTGAGGGTGTAGGACAAAGGATAAGCTAAGGCATCGGTGTCCCTGGGATAGTTGGAAGGCAGGTGATTGCACAAGGAGAGATCGCTAATCGAGGAGAAAGGGCACGTTTTTATTGAGTAAGAGGAAAGGAGAGTGCAGTTGAGTGTGTATATTCTGGTGGCCAGAAAGCAGAAAAAGAGCTCATTCTATCTGGGTGAGGAAGATTAAGGTCAAAGTATAAATCTGTTGAGCAAGAAAAAGGATAAAAGTTGAGACTGATAGAATGCCTTCATTTGGGTGATGAAAGGAAAAAAGAAAAATTTAGAAAGGAAAGTTAAGAAACAAGTAATACAGTGACATGGACACCAAAGAAGAAACACTTGGAAAGGAGAGAGTGATCAAATTGGCCAAGACTGTAGACAGGCTGAGGTGATAGGAAAGGTTTTTGGATTTTGCAATTTCCTAAACCACTGTCAGTGACTTTGGAGAGAGAAGTCTCAACTGGGATGATAGAATAGAAGCTGTCCACTGGAAGGATAAAGAAGTAAATGGATAGGGGAAAGATAGAGAATAGTAAATAATAATTACACAATAAATAAATAAATAAATAAATAAATAAATAAATACATAATAATTCCAAAATATATGTTCATATCAGTTTAATGGAGAAAGATATTTCCAGGGACACCAAGGGCCTGTATTCAAAACCCATCAGCTATTTGATTCTATTATGTGAAATCGCCTGGATTTGACAATTTTTAACTACAAATAGGGTAATTTCATATGATTGAACCCAATATTCAAAAATGTCATGGGTTAGGTTTCTTACTGACTAGAAGTCAGATTCTCAGTCCTCTGTGTTGTCTACAGGGAATACCTGAGCCATAACACTGCCAAGAATACTTTGTAGCTCATGAGACACATAGATGGAGGATAACGAAAATTGATAAATTATAATTTCATTGTTACTGTTTGCTAATAATGTATACTCAACATAAAGAATAATTTCTATAACACATAGAAATAAGCAGCTTACTTTTTGCTCTATTTTCACAAATATTCTGAAAATAAAAATCTTTCTCTAGAATCCTCAGCTTTTAATCTAAGTATTTTTGAGAGTAAAAATCTGTAGTAGAATGAAACTATGAATGGTAATTTATCTGCTAGAGACATTACTAAATGAAAACAACTTTAGTGAACTTGATTATTTTGGACCTTACTCCTTGCTTCAATAATTTTTCTCAAATTTAATTGCTTCAAGGCCAATGCTGAAGGGCATGTAAAATGCAATTAACAGATGAAAAATATCTCTTGTGATTTGATATTAAACAGAAGTGATGGAGTGTGACATTAAAAAAATGGTATCAGAGGTGCACACTTTGCATTTCACTTTAATTATATCAATTTCAGATTCTGGAACACTGCAGTTTCACACATGCTTAATTAAATTATGTCACTATCAATACTTTTAGGTCAAAAAATTTTTTTCAGAGGAAGTTTCAAAGACAGATAAGATGAGGACAGTCGTTCTTTGCCTTTCTGGCTATTAGGCCAGACTAAGCTCTTGAAAAAGTCTTTTTTTTTTTTTTTTACCTATAAAGATCTGTGGTTGTAATAGAAAATGATTTCAAAGCCCCAAAGACAACCGGCATGATTTTAAGCAGACTTTGGGCTCACAGAAGGGAGAGTGGTCTGTATTAATTTCACTAACTCCCCACCTCTTACAAGTAGTTTCAGACTACTTTTTGCACATGTAAAAAACAAACAACAGAGAAACTGATAAAAGCTTTTTTTAACAATCAAAGAATTAAATCATTAATTTTACTTCAAAGAAGAATTTAAAAGGTCAGGGCTCCTGGGTGGCTCTGTTGGTTAAGCGTCTGCCTTCAGCGCAGGTCATGATCCCAGGGTCCTGGGATGGAGCCCCGTGTTGGGCTCCCTGCTCAGCAGGGAGTCTGCTTCTCCCTCTCCTCCCTGCTCATGCTCTGTCTCTCACTCTCTCTCTCTCAAATAAATAAATCAAATATTTTTTTAAAAAAGAATTTAAAAGTTCTAATTTATATCCATTTTATAGACCGGAAACTAAAACTTTCAGATATTAATGTTTAGGCTGTGGCCCGCTGGTTGTACAGCTGATGTACAAGTTTCCCTATGACATATCACGTACCAAATTCCTAATCTACATGTTCCTTTCAAGGGATTCTGCGAATAGGCAGGAATTATATATTTTCTTCCTTTGCCCCTGTTTATGTTAACAATGATGTTATTTTTGCTCTTCCAGTGCTCATGTCCTGTCTTCTTTTCCACTCTACCCTTTTCCTAGAGGCATTCTATGATAAACATTCAAGTTAAAGTCATTGATGGAGGCCTGAAGTCCTCATGTTGGGGACACTAGCTAAACCATAGAACTAAGTAAGTCTTAGGGGCACATTGGTTAGCTTAGATTCTGGAGAAAGTATCTGGAACCACAGAGATGACCTGCTCCAGACATTTTGTAACAGACCAGTTATTTGCTGGGATCAGGACTGTACTTTTGGACCGGTTTTATTTATTTATTTATTTAAATATTTAATTAATTTATTTGAGAGAGAGTGGGAGCGAGAGAGATCACAGAGGGAGAGGGAGAGGGAGATCAGAGAGAGAGAGAGAGAAGCAGACTGTCTGCTGATCAGGGAGCCCAACGCAGGGCTTGATCCCAGGACCCTGAGATCATGACCTGATCTGAAGGCAGTTGTGTAACCAGCTGAGCCACCCAGGTGCCCAGAACGTATTAACATGTAATAGAAACCTTGAGAACTTACATTTTATATCGGTTCAGTTTATTTAATTTGTTATCAAACAAGTTAGACTTTTCTATTCATAATAATAGTTACCATTAACTAAATACGTCTCATTTAAAAATACATCCATCCATGCATACATATGTACTCTGGTTCCCATTTAAATGGGTGTTATGATTCTCCTCTAAGGATAAGGAAACAGAGAAAGGAAGTGACTTGCTCAAGATCATACAACTAGTCTCCAAAAGGAGCCTGCACATATTTCTTAGTTACATCTCACCTTTGTGGTTGTTAGGGTGACCTTGTCATGTAGAAGATCAGAAGTTATTGTGCGACCCCCTCAAAATCCACTTCCTTAGTAGCCAACTTCAACCAACTCTAGCTGTACTGAGCTGACAGGTTAAAATTGACAGAGTAAAAACTTCCAAGTTAGACATCCCCTAAATAATTAAAATAATTTAAGAGACTCTTTTATAAGCTAGTATTAGTAATGTATGTAGAATGTTATTGAACCATTGACTATCTTTTCCCTGAGACACTTAAGATATTTCACAGATATTTCACTAACACTTTCATCTTCCTTTTAAAACTAAGCATCCCTAATTAAAGCCTAACACTAGACAGAGACAAATGCACAAATCTATGTGTACAGGTTGATAAAATACGACAACATGAACTCACCCATGTAATCATCTTCCAGGTAGAAAACTTTGCCAGTACTCTGAAGCCCCCTCATGCCCTTCCCAATGGCTCCTCCTTCCTCCTTGCCCAAAGAAATCATTGTCTTGGCTTCTAACACCATAGATTAGTTTTACCTATTTTTGAAAGTTTTTATAAGTAGAATATTCAAGTTTTTAACCTGTGCGGATTCTTTCGCTCAACATTATGTTTAAGAAATTTCATCCGAGTGCTTGCAAGTAGCTGTAGTTTCATTTTCATTGCTGATTGCTGTTCCATTGTATGAATACACCACACTAAAAATCCAGTCTGCTGTTCATGAAAACCTGCGTTATTTCTCTATGGGGGCTATTACAAATATCGTTACCATGTGTTTTGCGCATGTGTCTTGGTATAAACGTTCGACTTCAGTAGATAATTCCAAACACATTTCCAAAGTGGTTGTACTAATTTACAATCTTACCAGCTATGAATGAGGATTCCTACATTTTAGTCCTCATGTTTGATGTTGGTTAGTGAGGTTGGGAGCTCAGAGGAAGCATCATCCTTGTCCAAATGCAGCATAGGGATTTTATATATTCTACCCCAGGTAACTAAGCTGTTTTCTCGGTCTCTTGTCATAGTGACCTACTCCCTAGCTGTAACTGTTCACATTCTAGCTGAAAGTATATGCTGTGAACTGAGACAATTTAATAACATATGGCAGGGTACCAGTATGATGATCTCATGTATGAGTAACGATTTTAAAATCATCTTAGTAAATAGTTGCTGATTCATTGGCCTGAAAAGAGCAATGTCAAAGTAAGCCATTCAGAGGGTGAGGCGTTAAGCCTGGACATTGTGCTAAGATGAACACTGAGGTCTTCCTAATGTATCTTATGCTTATCATAGTGTTTAGATGAAAGTTCTGAAGATATCAGAACTTTTGCAATACATTACTATAGAAGATAGCATTAAACTGACCACAGATACCTAAAACTTCTGACGCATTCCTTTTAAGTAGGTCAAAACCTTTTATTAAAGTTCCTTATAAATCCCAATAATCTTATTTTGGAAATTCTTATAAACTATACCAACTTTTTACTCAGTTAAGAGAAAACCCGTGAGAGATGATCATTTACCTTAAATGATCCTGGGGCCAGGAACAATTCCAGAAATAAATTTGCAAAATGAAATGTCTATTATTTTAACTTGTCTTTGAAAAGCTGAGTGAGACTTTGGAGATGGTGTGGAGAAGAAAAGAGAATCACATTCTTGAATTTATTTGTAAGTAATGGATATGCATCTATAATTTTTGTCTTGCTGATGGTAAGGAGAAACTGAACAAGCAAGTTAAACTTGTAGTCTTCAAAGAGAACCTCCCCTCCTTGCCTCATACACCTTAAGTAGGCAAAGAAGAAAGGGAGATGTCATCTCTGAAATATAAATGAAAGATTAAGAGAGGCTTAATCTCTGTGGTATTTCCAGTACCCAAAGTTTCTTTAACCACAAAGTCCATTCCCAACATCTTGATTGTCTTTTTTTTTTAATTATATGAATGGTCACTAATTTCCAATACATCATCAATGTTCTTCAATACCTTTTCTTCAGCCCATGGAGTCATGTGCAAAATGATGCAATCATCAAGTGTCTGGTGATAGTAAAAAAAATAAACACACCCAGTAACCTAGAAGGGAGGTGTTCATGTTCAAATCTACTCATGCTGTCTTCATGCCTTTTGCTTTCAGTGGCATCCAGTTGACTTAATTGATTTAGATAAAGATTTAGCATAGACCCTGACAATTTTTTCAAGAAATAATAGAAATCCTTGGTTGGTGAGGAAAAAAAAAAAAAGGAAAACAAGAGTGGGGTTAAAGAAGAAGGATGAAGTATGGGCGGAAGAGGGTGTCTCTTGTACATTTTCACAGGTGTAAGTCCATACAGGTGTGACTGGTAGGTTTCAAGAGGGGCCTCCTCCTTGTTCAGGAGAGAACAGCTTTCTCCTGTCCCTCAGCTTCTGAGCAGATTGGAAAACCTCCGTCAGGGCAAGGTGGAGACTTCTCAACTATCCGCCTGCCTCTGAGAGGCTACTCTGGCTGCTGTAGAATTGGGGAAGAAAGGAAAAAGAAAGGGTAGAAAAGTCTTATTTGACTGGAATCGTTCAATCTGAAACTTATTTATATCTGAATAGTAAAGTTAAAGATACCTGAAACTTATTTTGCACTTAGTAGATATTTAAAGCTGACTTTGTGTGTGTGTGTGTGTGTGTGTGTGTGTGTGTGTGAGAGAGAGCTGTTACTGTGGATCTCATGTGAATAACCACCCCTTCTCCCCCCACCCTCCCGGGCCAATCACTGAAAATTTCTCCCTGGCAGTTTCCTTGACTGCAGGAACTCTTCATCTCTCTACTTATAACGCCCCCTTCAGCAAGATCTTGTTGGGCAGAAGGGGGCTGGGTAGTAAGAATAAAGCTTATATTATGATATTTGCCCAGGAGTCTGAGTCTGAAAACAGTCACTAGCATAAAATTTAATTTTTAACCATTATATTATACCCTTAAGTTAAATGACAAATGATGAAAAGACACAATTCGGGTCTTTTGTTGTTATTGTCAAAGCAGCTTTCTTTCTAGATTGTTAAAGATATGAAATTTATATATATGTCCTTGCAACTAGATTGACTCTCTTCTCATTTTACAGTGAGAAAACACAAATCTAAGTTGATACAGTTAGTTTGTAGCAGAGTAAGTTCTAGAAAGAGGGTCTCCTACATCCTAGGCCACTGTTCTTGTATACTTAATAAAATGATTGTTTTGTGAGTGATGCTACTGTTTCTTTGCCTGGCATATCTTAAAGTATTGAAGGGTAGTTATGAGAGAGACAAAACCTGCTCTAACTCAATGCTTAAATAATCTTTTTAAGATAATCTTTTTTAGTTTAAGTGAAGACACAGGACATCGAGGCTACAGAGATTGTGACAGTTTTTTGAAGAGGTTTAACTAAAGAACCTAAAAGTCCTTGTTACAGTTTAGATAGTGAGCAAACTGTGTCCGTCTGTTTGTATGACACATATTGTCATGATATATGGTTTTCCTGAGGAACAAAGGTGGAGGCCAAGCAAATGCACAATTAATTATAGTGTTAACTTCTCTGTTGCTAAAATCCATACACTAGCATTGCTGTAATCATCAATTCGTAGGCCAAATACGATTAGTATAAATAATTTAATTTTTAGGCCAATCCTCTTGCCTTATTTTTCATTTTAATATTCCTCCCTATACAGTATTTTTTAAATGCTTAAATAATTACAGACTATATTTGGCATTCTTGGTAATCCTATGATTTGGGATTATGTTATTTCTTATTCTGAAAAGACTTTATTCAGGCACCAGATTCAGTTAGATTATGCAAATATTCTAATTACATTGAGGAAAAATGATTCTTTTTCAGAATGTTTTGTAATAGCCCTGCTAAACAACTTCAAATCATTATTTGGTCCATCCTAGCCTGTGAGCTTACTCAAAATTGAAAATGGAATTATTCTTCTTTTTCGCTAATATTTTTGCTATAACTCATACCTCTCCCTCCTTTTCTCTTTCTCTCCTTCTTTGTCTCTTTCTCTCCTTCTCCTTCTCTCTCTCTCTCTATATATATATATCTATCTGCACACACAAAAATGTGCACACACAAATACACATATACATATACATACACACACGTACATACTTAAAGAGTTTTATTTATAGTTCTCTCAGTACATTGAGGTATGCAGATGAAATATCATCATCAAATAGTTATAGGCCTTATAAACCTATGGAAGAATAAGGGAGCAAACATTCTGTTATTTCAGAGGGTCAAGCCAAGACCAATAGCTAGAAATTACTGGAAGCAGATTTCAGCACAATAGAGATTATGGCTTTCTCCCAATCAGAACTATAAGAACATAGAAAGGGCTTCTTGGGGAGGAAGCGAGGCCTCTATCACCAGAGGGATTTAAGTAGAGACTGGTTTTATTTGTGTTGAGAGAAACTTAATAGGCTTTAGTTGAAGTAGAAGACCTCTATAATTCCTCCGAACTGTAGGATTTTAAGATTCCTCTTTAGTTCTGAATCCAAGTCACAAATGCATATCCAGAAATGAAACTATATAACTTTAAAGGATTTGCTAATAATATGTATGCTCAAGCGACAGCTAATTGGGCCAAGATCAGGTCTGACCGGGAACTACAGCCAAAATGTGCAATTAAAAATTATACAACTTGGGTGTGGGCACCAGAGATCAAGTTCTACTTCTGAATAAGTAAGTGCTAGTGACTTGAACTAGGCAGGTTCCCTAGGAGCACTGAGGACGTAAGGCTTTGGGCTGAGAAAGATCAGTGTGTGAGAAAGAACTAGAGCCTTGCCCCATGGAATGAGAGGCTGCAGCTTCTAGCTCAGTAAAGGTTAAAGCAAAAGGAAACCTGTTAGATTTTTCACAAGATTTAGTGTCACTATTCATGTTTATTGGAAAGTGACAAATGAAAGGTTTGTTGAATTCTGAAATGATTTTAATTTTAATTATGATTTATATCCCTGCCTGCTTTCAAGTGAAATATAGGATAGTTATGATTTTCTGTTCCATAATGGAATCAAAGTTTTGTTTCGGTAAATATACATCAGGAACTGTTATGCCAACCAAAATGCAAAACTACAATACAATGGAAAGGCAGTCAATTAAAGCAACACTTTTTTTCATGTAGTAAATGTCATAAATAACCTTCATATAGTAAGTAACATTCAAAGGGATACTTGTAAATGACATTCTTTCCTGTTTCTGGAAGCTGGTACTATTTTAGAGTAGTAGAAGAAAAGAGAGTTTCAGGATATATTTCAGTTTAAGGGGTTCTTTCCAAGACTGGTTTGTGTCTGCAGCTTCTAAGAGGATTCATTATGATACCTCTGTCAGATTTTTTGGGTTTTTTTGGGGGGGTGGGTTGTTTTGGGTTTTTTTGGGGGGGGTTGGCTTTTTTGACTGACTAGAGTTTTTACTACTTTGCATGACGTGCAACAAATACAACAACAGAGCCAAATGCTTCCCCCAGGAACCACATATAGTTTCTACTGAAAGATAAGGGCGTCGGAGCATGAGTGGTAAAATCGTTAAGCTTTGCTTCTGAGTCTCTTCTCTCTGAAGAGCATATCAGTGTCATGAGAAAGGGGGCACAGCAGCATTTTCTGGTCCTTACCAATCTGGCTAGGGTGGTCCAGAATCCCTGTTTTGACTTGTACACTGGCAGATTTTATTTTCATTTATCTCAGCATGAGCCACACCCTTGGGGACAGCCAAGTGTCAGTTTATTCCCAAGTTCATGGTGAGGAACTCACTTTAAAACACAGGGCGAGCTGGGTAGTGATGAGGGTTGCACCACGGTCTCCAACCCAGTATTTCTCAGACAAGATCTTTCTAATCTGCTGATTCGATGGTGGCTTTGTGGCATTTGGCACATTCATTTTAAACAGGCTGTATCCATTTAGTACACCCAATTGGTTCCTGCCAAAAAGATGACCTGTGGAAACAAACGAAGCACTGGAGTTTCCAGGATATACTTGCAAGCAATAGGACTATGTATCCCCTCCCCACCGAAAGGACGGTGTGGTATCTTCCTGGAAAATTCACTTAATATTATAAAGATAAAATGAATTTATCTGACATTTTCAAAGACCTTTAATACCTGGGAATTTCCAGAATGTGCTGAACTAAAACAGGATTTTTAATAAGTGTTGGTTAAATGACCAAAAAAAAAACACCAAAAACCCACAAAAAACCAGTTCCTTAGCTGGGGTAAACTTAGGTTAACAAACTCCTTGAAGACAAGGGCTAAAAGTCATTCCACATAATTATTACGTGGTCTAAAATTGTAGTCTGACTTGAATCAAAGCAGTCTCTCTTGTGTCAACAGCTCTGCTGGTCCTTCACGTGTGGGTAAGCAGAGCAGTCCACACATGACATATTTGCATGATGCCGTGTGAGTAGGGAAAGATTGACTATGGCCCTATAGCACTTTTTCCCTCCTGTAAAGCAAACATCAGGTTTTTCCATTAGATGATACTAGAGTGCCATGATAATGCGGTACTTGAGATTTAGCCTTTGGAGCTGCCTCCTCAGTAGGAATTAAATCTCACAACTCTTCACCCAACAATCTGAGATACTTGGAGTGAAAGAGAGCACTATTCGTAATTGCACCAGGACAACACCGTATCCTGGCGATGCAAAAAACCAGTGCACCCGGTTCTGCTAGCCTATCAATGCAGAACGGCCATGAGGAACCCCGGCTTTGTCCTGAGGGTTTAAGTATAAATTTTGAGGTTGCAAAATAGGTGACAAAATTTGATATTTCTAGCACAAGTATTCTTTATCCCACCTTCTAAATTAGACCCAAACCAAGATCATGGTTGCCCTCGGTGCTAATACCCACCTGGCCTTCCAGTCCTGTATGAAATCACGGTGTTTAGCCAACCCAGAAAGTAGAATATGGTTCATTGGAAACTCAGATTGGTTTCTCATTATTTGTTGATTTGTAAGTCACTGAATTGAGAAACTCTTGCTGTAAAAGGAGGAATGCAGGAATAGAAGAGGCAGGACAGCACGGGGAAATGCATGAAAGCAAAATAAACCTTTCACTACATGCCGTTGAATTTATATCTTTAAGTGTGGTCAGTGCAGAAGTGAGCCAGGGAACAAAAAGTGTCCTATGGTGTTTACAGGTGGATGAACAAAGGGATCCACCCTGCCTCTTGGCTCCTTTAGAGGAGGGCACAGAATCGGCTCGATGCTGTTTCTGTAATGCTGTGCATGTCTCTGAGGGATGTAGAGCAGCTCTTCCCACCACCAAGTAAAGAGGATGGGAGTTAGGATTGAGAGTGTCTTTGGTCAGATTTAGGTAGGTTACTAAATTCTGATGGTTCTTCTTAAAAGCTAGTACAGATGAAGGGAAGCAGCGGGCCTGACCCATCAGGGTAAACAGCTTAGAAGGTAGCAACCCTGTGGTTTTGTAGATTTGACTTTAAAAATCTAGGCTTATGGGTAAATATTAATAAAGAGAAATGATCAAATGGTGTTAGAGTCTGGGGAGAAAAAAGCCTTAAATCACAGAAATCACATGGAAAGTGAGACTGAAAAATGGGAAAGTATAATCTGCAGGAAAAGAATTTGGCCTCTTCCACTGGAAAAAGTCTATTTGGAGGATTTTTGCTTTTGCAATTTTTAAAGGGCAGAGGTACCCTTTACGAAATTGTCTGTGTGCAGGGAGCTGGGCCAGCTCCAGACTTTGTCCATAATATAATATATATTGGGAGTGGCAATTTTGTTGTGTTGGAGGTGGGCTTGAGGAGGTTGACATTGCTAGGGGATTTGATTTGAGATTCTGTTGCCTGGTAAGCACAGTGTTTTTACTAACATTTTGTGCTTATTGGGGGTGGCTTGACAAGTCTCTTCCTGCTCCGTTTCAAGATGCCCCCTTACATGTTGCTTTAGGCCTGGAACACTTTGAATACCACCCGCATGAGGCATGAGAGGGCTACATATTTCTGCAGTCTGTTGCCATGAGCTAATGACAAATGTAATACCCAATAATATATAAATCTGGACAGTCGGAAGACCTATGTAAGCAAGAGAAATGGATTGATCTTATACTGAGATGAGCCATTATATCCTCTGCCTTATTTAAAACCAACAACCTTTATTGTAACTTTTTAAAATTATAACTTTTATTGCAGCTTTTGCAATATCTCATTTTCTCTCTATTCTCACTTTCAGTTAATTTATCAAGCACATACTTGTGATGAATTATTTAGGCAACTGGAAAGTTGTTGTTTTTAAAGATTTTACTTATTATTTGAGAGAGAGAGAGATAGCGAGCACGGAAGAGAGGGAGAAGCAGGCTCCCCGCTGAGCAGGGAGCCCAGTGCAGGGCTCAATCCCAGGACCTTGAGATCATGGCCTAAGATGAAGGCAGCTGCTTAACCGACTGAGCCACCCAGGTGCCCCAGCAACTGGAAAGTTTTAATGGCTATCCATTTGGAGACATGTTGGGGAGGAATCAAACTGCTTTAAGTAAAGGGACAAAATTCATAAAATAACTCCCTTTTTATAAATGCTTTAATGAGAAATAATCTTATTACCCAAAACAAAAGAAAACCACCTTCCATTGATGAGGTGGCTTGTTGTGGCTGGATGCACCGAAGGATTTAAAACTTCAGGGTGTGGCTGAAGCTGCGTAGCTTCCTGACCTTACTCTCATCCGGGAAGTTTCACTGCTACAGACAACTGACAAGATGCAGACCCATGCTCTATCCACTGACTAGGATTTTCTTTTGGAACGGATTCCAAATCAGACTTTTCTTAAGGAAGATCTGGTTTTAAGCTCATGAGTGAGCAAGATGTGGCAGAATCAGGGTAAAAAAAAAAAACTGGTTATAAGATTTAAGAGAGAAACTAGATTTAAAATAACGTATTATCCACCCTCCCTACCCCATTTGAAGTCTTCTGTCACACTTTCTGGTGAATAGAAAAATAGAAAAACAGCTGCCTCAGGTTAATTAGAAAAAAGTCCAAATGTTGAGTAAGATAACTTTCTGAGTGAGTTTGTTCAGTTTCCTGTCTTTTCTATATATTTTTTATATTTTTATGGGGATATAATCAGACATCCTTATTCAGGGAAGTGAACGTCACCCTGATGTGTCAAAGCCATACTCAAGTTCCTACATTACAGCCTTGCTATTCAAAGTATTGTTCACAAACCAGTAACACTAGCTTCACCTGGGAGTGTGTTAGAAATGCATGATCTTGTGCCCTGCTATGGAAACTACTGAATCTGCATTTTAACAAGATCCCCAGGTAATTTGTTTGCAAATTTTGAGAGGTATTGCTTTATAGGGTTCACTTTGCCCTCCCCCGCCTCCTTTTTTGCTTAATCTGCACATGTACTAGGAAAAGCCTCCGTTGTTTGACCATGGATTGCTTTGTATACTCTCTCCAATGACTGAATTAACGTGGTCTACCAGCTGCATACTTCCCAGCCACCAACGCTGGCAGTCCTTAGGAAATGATTACGTACTACAGTCAGCTTTGAGGAAGGCACATTTATCTACACAAACTGTAACTAGGAAGTTGTCTTTTAAATAAAATTACACAATACACACCAAACTTACGTGTGAGTTTGTGGAATATGAAGCTGACCAACTACGAACATTCATCAAAGAAAAGTGAAGAGAAATACTCCGCTTTACCACTAGGTGGAAATAGAGTAATTTTGAGTATATTTTTCAGGGCCATGAACTACGACAGGAGATAAGCTGAAAGGGACCTAAGAAATCATTTGCTGTAATTCTTATCCTCCTTAATTTCACTGATGAGAAAGCTGAGTTTCTGAAGATATTAAGTAAAATTGCATCTGTCTTACAAATGGTGGTTTTCTAGAGCTGCGCAGGGGGAGAATCGCTGGTGAGTTTTGATTCTTCAACCATTTTCATCTATATGAATAAGTGTCATTATCCTCCAGCATGAAGGGAAGGTGTAACGCCTACATTGTCTCTGTACCGCTGCTAAAACTAATGACCAGCATGATCATCTAAATTTGTAAGGACAGGTTTAGAATAAAACTATTTTTCCTTGTCCCTGTATTACAACATAATTAATCTCAATCAAGTAATAATTCTCCCTTTTTCCAATGAAGAGATACTCAACCAGCCCGTAAAGTCATACAAAGATTTTAATCAGATTCGTTTTTACAACATTTTTGGTTTTTACATTTCATATTAGGTTCAAGTTAAGTAGCCTAGAACAGAACTTCTGTTAGCAGGTTAAGGAAGTTCTTCATGATTTTCAGAACTTGAAATCCATTCCCATTATTTTTAAGAAAGGAAGGGAATCTGAATTCAGGGCTTGAGAGACATAAGAAATAATCTACTCCAATCTCTTTCCATATATATATGTGTGTATATATATATACACACACATATATATGTGTGTGTGTATGCTTCTCATATAGACATATATACTCATATATCTCATATAGACATATATACTCATATATACTTCCATATATATATATATATATATATATTTCACAGATGAGAAGTACCAGAGAACAAGGGATGAAGTGTGATGCCCACAGTAGCAAAGCCATCACCATGCCCTTCATCTTTGTTCCAGGAGAGACTCTAGCAGGTATTTTGGCCTCTATCTTTCTGTTGTTTCTTGGTGTGTGTTAACCACAAAAGGATTATTTCCACTCATTACATCAAAGAGTATGTTTAAAAGTTAACTTCTAGTAACACCTCTGGTTTAAAAACTATTTCTTAAGTACTTCTGTATTTAGTACCATAGTGCCATTTCCCTTTTGATATTTCTGTGACATGGTTGATTACAATCATCTAAAAATTAGTATTCCAGCACGGAGTCCCGGCTATTCTGACCGTGTTCTATACAAACACGGATAAATCATGTTGAATCAGCACACGAAGTATGCAAGTCCAAACACACAGGAGTGCCTCTTTAGGAGGCAGGGGCAGCAGGCTGTCCTAAGTGTCTAGAAGCCAGCACTTGCATCACTGAGCAAATGGCATACTTAGCAGCCTTCAGACCTTGAACATTTTCTCAGCAGTAGAGCCTCAAGTGTGAGACATCTGGGCTCTTAATGGCACAACTACGTGGCCTGAGTCACTCAGTATTAAATTGGTACCACAAGAAAAACTGGGTGACCCTCAAATTAGGGCAGGAATTTGAAATTAAAAAGATACAGTGCAGGGGAGTAAATGTCCTGAGGCATGATGGGAAATGACCATCCTCAGGTTTCAGTTTGTTGAGGATGGAACATGAAGCAGTGTCTTGCTGTGGTTCAGGAGCCTGAAGCCTCTACTCTTAGCTCCCTGAGTACAGTGAGCCAGCCACAGCCAGGTGTGGTCCTGTTTCACAAGGTCTGAAGGGAGGACTGGACAGGGATTCTGGTTCTACCACTTTGCAAACATTCCCTGCCTTATGTCCTCTTTCCAAAAATTGGAACAACACTAGCAAAAATCTAGCGGGGCTCGGAGTTAAGGGATAGAAAGTGTGCAGAAAGCACAGCATCTAGCACAAGCAGATGCTCAGTAGATGGTCCTTCTCTCCATCAAGGCAGCTGGCCTCTCCATGTGCCAACTTTCTTACCTCACCCCAACTCACTCCCACAGGGACTGGGGATCACCTGGTAAGGTACTGTGACAAGTACACTTTGAAAAGTATAATATTCTACACAACAAACACAGGGTATTATTATAATTAAAGGCAAAGAGGAAAGCGCTGGAGTCTGAGAAGATACTATGAAGGGCTCACTCAACTAGGAATGTAAACCAATAACACATTCTTGATAGGTACATTTAAGAGCAATGACAGTCCCTTAACCTGAAACTTCTTAAGGAGTTTTAGTTTGGCAACTGAAACCTTCCCCTACCCTGCACCTTCTGATAAAACCATCTAACTCAAATCACGTATATACTCGCCCTGAGGCCCCAATTGGGCAGGAGTGGAGGAGGGAGTTTAGAGAGAGGTGGGGGGTGTCCTGAAGGTGGGGAGAACAGGTTCTCTCAGGAAGGTATGGGGTGTGGGTTAGCCCACTAACTAGAAGCAGAGATGAAGGAGGCAAAAAAGTTTATCAATCAGTCAAACCACCACCGATCAATCCATTCCTGCCCCCAAGCCCAACAAGGGCTAGTCCACTCATTGGGGGTATTTCGAAGGAAAAAGTGGCGGCTTGGAGGTAAAACGGTGGGGCGCTGGAGAGCTGGGGCCGGGCTCCCCAGGGGCCCGGCTCCCCAGGGGCCCCTCCGGCTTCCCCGCTCGGCGGAGGCGGTGGAACGTGCAGGCGCTGGCGTCCGGGGCGGCGTGGGGCGCGCCGGGCGAGTCCCCGCTTGCAGGAAGCGCGGGGGGGGGGAGCCCCCCAACCTCCCTCCGTCCCCGGGCAGGTGGAACGGGTTCGCGCCTCGCGACCCAGGGAAAGAGGCCCTGGGGGCGTGCGGGGGGGCGGGGCGGTGGCCGGGCGAGGCGCGTCTCTCATTGGCCTCTCGGAGCCGCCCGTCGCGCGCCGCTTTTATAAAGCAGCCACGGGAGCCGGCAGGTCGCAAGCCACGCTCCTGACGCCCCACTCTGCTCTGCTCGCTGAGCCCGCCCGCCCGCGCCCACCATGGCCACCATTCAGCAGCTGGTAGGAAGATGGCGCTTAGTGGAGAGCAAAGGCTTTGACGAATACATGAAGGAAGTAGGTGAGGCTCCCGGCAAGGCGGCGCCTGTAACGTGGCGAGTGGGTGTCTGTTCCTAGGTCGCCTTCAGCGTGCTGAGCTCAGCGGCGGGGTATGCTCGGCTGTCCACCCCAAACCCCTGTACCCCCATCCATCCCCCAGCCCCCACCCTCCACCCCCACCAGCACGTGGCCAAGCCGCCGGGAGAGCGGCGAGCGCTTACCGCCTGCCTGCGGATTCTGGGATGTTCCGTCTCGTGGGCCACCCAGCTCTCTTCTAGTTTTCCCTAGCGCACGCGGCAGCCGCCCGCACTGCTTCCTGTCCTTAGCGCGCTCCTCTTCCTCCCACCCCAAGCTTCACTTCTTTCGACCCCCTTCAGACAGCCCCCGTAACTTTCCCTCTTTTTCTTTTCCTACCGCTCATCTTCCCTGCTCCTGCCGCCATCCTGCCATCCTGCCTCTCCCGCTCGCCCCATCGTGGCCGCACCCACTCCTTCTTTCCCACCTTGCTCCCGCATTGCCTCATCTTTTGTTCCTAGATGGCGTCCGGGTCCCCTCTTCTCCACGGGGCGCGGTTTCCAGCAGAAACCCTTTAGAAGGTCTGAGTGGGGCTACAGCTTCGGCTTTCGTTCTGCCCTTGGCCGCCTCTCCCCCAACCCGCAGGCCCTCTGCCCGCCTTCACGGAGCGAACCGGGCCCTTTGGTTTGGAGCGGCTCCGGGTGGAGCGTCGGTTATCCTCGCCTCCGGGGCCGCAGAGCGGCGCTCAGAGGCGTGGCGCGGGCGACGCCGACCTTCTGCTGGCACTGCCCGCCCTGCGCGCCGCGGTGGGCAGGTGGCCTCTCCGAGGGCAACTGTGGGGCCTGCTGGGCCCACGGATGGCCACGCGCTGCTGCCCTGCCCTCTGCGTCTCGAGGGTGAGGGGCCTAGAGGCAGGGAGTGGGTTTTATTGGAAAACCGCATCAGAAACTGCAGAGCCCTCCTGCGGCTGCTTTCCAACTGCATGCCAGATGGGTGTGGCCCCGCAGAAGGCCCCGCAGAAGGCCCCTGACTGCTTAAAGCCTTTCTAGGCAGTGGGAGTCTCTGTAGGGAGATTCCAGTTCTCCCTCTCAAATTGTGCTTGATTCTCTTACTGTCCTTTTCTAAGCCAGCGACAACGACTATATGCCGGTTGACACATTGGGTGGATTAGCAAACAAAAGTGGACCTTTGTCACAGGCCACTAGGAAGTGGGATGGAGTACTGTAGCATGGATCTTCTCTGAAAAGGGGCGTCTAGCCCTAAGACAACTCTGGGACCCTGAGGGTGCTTTGGAAGCTGCCCATCCCACAAAGGTTAACATAATTGCTTTCTGGTGCAGAAGTTACTACGGAGACAGACCCTCTACTGAAACCTAGTCCCTGTGCACTTAAGAAAACCTCCTTCATTAGCCTTTATCCGAGACAATGACAGGTGAAGGCTGGTTCTGTGGTGAATCGTGAGTGTATTTATGATTCTGTGAGTAAAAGTAGAATGCAGTCTTTTTCTTTTTGGCACTATAAATCTAGATCAAGATAACTCTGGAAAAAGCCAATTACTGCACTCCTATCCAAGAGATGTTGGTGTGTGTTCACTTGTGTGAGGACCAAATAAAGAATGCTGTTTCTCTGCCCTTTGAAAGTGAACGTGTTCATTGGGTGGTTTATTTCCAGGGTTCTAGAGTCATGAAAGTTGCCAAGGCTGAATTCATTAGAGAGCAATCAAGGTGTGGGAAGAGCAGAGCCCTGTATTTGTCCAAAGTGAGAATTAATGACTCATCTAACAACACGAGACACCAGCCTCCACACTGACAAAAGAGAAGGCACCAAGAGGACATTGCAAGCCTAGCTGAGTTTTTATCATCAAGCCAGTTATTCTGCTTAGGTTGTAGTCTCATCTGTGAAACCAGAATTTGGCCTAGATCTAAGTTTCCTTATAATGTTAACATTAGGGAGAAACACATAGATTATAAATTAAATATGATATCAATATAGTAATTGAGTTACACAGCTCTGAAATGTTTTTGAGGATAAAATTTTCCCTATTTATTAGCATCACGATTGTGTAAGTTAAGTCTTTTTTTTTTTTTTTTTATTCGACAGAGATAGAGACAGCCAGCGAGAGAGGGAACACAAGCAGGGGGAGTGGGAGAGGAAGAAGCAGGCTCATAGTGGAGGAGCCTGATGTGGGGCTCGATCCCAGAACTCAGGGATCACGCCCTGAGCCGAAGGCAGACGCTTAACCGCTGTGCCACCCAGGCGCCCCTGTGTAGTTAAGTCTTAAAACACCGTGCTATTTGAACAGAACTGATTTGGATTTTGTGTAGTTATTAATCAGATACTTATCAAGAGCTTTGTATGTGTCAGACTGTGTGCTACAGTCATATAATACAGTGTTTGGCAGAATTGAGTAAATCCATTTTGGAAGTCCAGATTTCTTCCCTAACTTTCTGAAGGCCAGCATAGCACGGTGGCCAAGAGCTTAATATTTGGAGCCAAACTGCCTGCTCTGTTGGTTCCAGCTCCATCACTTCCTAGCTGAATGAGCTTGGGTAAGTTACTTCAGTGCCTCCTGTTCTCATCTGGTAAAATGGGAACAGTGCTATCCACCTCTCAAACAGTTGTTGCAAGGCTTCCATTGCTTATTATATGTTAAGTGCTGGCACATGGTAAGCGCTGGATATGTGTTTACATTTGTTATTGAGAAGTGAATAAGTGAAAACATGTACAACACAGTAACTGCAATTGAATTACTGCATTTATTTTGTAAACTATAGCTTTGGTCTTCCTGTTACTTAACTTGATAAAACATTCTGTAGGAGTGGGAATGGCTCTTCGAAAAGTGGGTTCAATGGCCAAACCAGATTGTATCATCTCTTCTGATGGCAAAAACCTCACCATAAAAACTGAGAGCACTTTGAAAACAACACAGTTTTCATGTAACCTGGGAGAGAAGTTTGAAGAAACTACAGCTGATGGCAGAAAAACTCAGGTCAGTCATAATTTAACAAAATCGTGAAGGCTTATAGAATGATAGATTGTGTTAATATTCTTAGTGTTTATAGGCAGAACTTAATGAAAGTAAAATTATTTTATGAATTGAGTTTGACCAATTAGTGAAAATACCAGCTTCATAACTTAGTCTATTTTGAAAAAATAGTTTAAGGAACATGAGAGAGAATAAATGTCTCTTATATGGGAGTTTAGATTGAAAAGCACAAACTATATTATTAATAAAATCAGTATGGGTTAATGAAGTGGACCCAGAAAGGAAAAGATGAAAAAATGTTGATTAAGGAAGTTATAAGCCATGGTATCTCTCTGGTAAACATACCTTGGAAGACTAAAAAGTGTATTTTTGCAGACTGTCTGCAACTTCACAGACGGTGCATTGGTTCAACATCAGGAATGGGATGGGAAGGAAAGCACAATAACAAGAAAATTGGAAAATGGGAAATTAGTGGTGGTAAGTGCCAAACTTCTTATGTTTTATTAGGCTTCTTGTTTGCATTCAGAGTTCATGTAACTGTTCAATATCACTGATCATGAACATGAGAACTAGGTTTGGGTAGGAAAGAATTGCAAAATAACAAGGTAAACACTAGAACACTAATAAAGAAGAAAGCCTTTTGTGGGGGCAGAGATGTGAGATGATGTGGAAGAGGATGTACCTGGAGCTGGGTTTAGTCCATGCTCACTGCCGCATTACAGTAAAATCCTGGGCAAGCCACCGAACTCCCCTCATGGGCATACATCTGCCCACTTCTTTAAAATAAGGAACAACATTTGCCAAGATCAAATGAATACTTGACATTTTGCAAATCAATACTTTAGTTTGCAGTAAAGCATACATGCATTATAAGCAAAATAACAGGTTCTAGCTTTTCAAACCCAGGCATTCTAAAATTCATTTTCTCCATCTATGAAGTAGATTACAAAGTTTTGTAGAATGCTGATCCTAGTATTTAACTACTACCATTGCTCTGCGATGCAAGACTAACCTAATTCTTTAATATCGTCCTTTCTTCTAGGAATGCGTCATGAACAATGTCACCTGTACTCGGGTCTATGAAAAAGTAGAGTAAAAATTCCATCATCATTTTGGGGAGGAATTAGCTGTGAGGATGAACGAGCTCAGTTCAATGAGCAAATCTCCATACTGCTTTTTTTTTTCATTACTGTGTTCAATTATCTTTATCACAAACATTTTACATGCAACTATTTCAAAGTGTTGATTTAATTAGGATCATCCCTTTGGTTAGTAAATAAATGTGTTTGTGCTACGCCAGTGTTGTATGCTTTTTTTTTTTAGCTTCCTTGGAAATTAGTGGTGAATTTTAATAAGTATGAATTGAATAAATTCTGGGGTAGACTTGAGGGTACTATATTGAGATTATATTTTAGTAATTTATGTGTAGAGCTCCTTCTGTGGCAAATGCACTACCAATCATTTAAGCTTGCCCTACACTATTTGAACTCTGTATCAACTCAAGAATCTTACATTTCTGGCAAAAGACTATTCTCATTAAAAAAGAGCTACATGAACTTTATTATTTAAATATCAGAGTAAAAGTTAAATTACCATCGTTGACCAATGATCATACTTTTAATAGCACACTTATAACTGTTCAGGAATTCTGCAGCCCTAAATTCCTTTAATTAACTTTCTGAGGACCTACCATGTGCCAGAACGTGTTCCAGGGGTTCAGACATATCTGGACACAAGGTTAAATCATTGCCCTCACTGTGAGGAGAAACACCAGCTTTGGAAGAGCAGAGTGGGTTCCTTAACAAAAGCCGTAGAAGTAATACAGCTCTAAAATACTAACTGTGTGCATATATAAAGAATAACTAGAATTCTAGTGCACACCTGTTCTGCTTCTCAAACCCAAATACAAACATCTACAGTTCACATTTGGAGAAGTAGCTTGTAGACATTGGGCTAAAGCCTTGTGTTCATAATCACCAGAGCAATACTTAGGGGAGCTGATACCATTATCTCTATTCAGCAAATAAGAAAACAGGTTTCAACTAGCTAATCTGTTCAAGGACATAGGAATTAGTAGAGCTGGACTGGGAACCCACATCTCACGGAGTCCACTCAGTCATTCTACAACACTGCCTCTCATCAGCCTGTATTAAGACCCTGAGTCTGTTATGTCCCTCAGTGTAATAATTGAGACTCTTGTGAAACCACTCTGAAATGTTAGCTGGTAAGTATCTTAAGAATACTGAAAGCTAGCAGTCAGGGAAAAGAGCTCAGCTCACTGACCCTCCAGGCCTATGCTGTCTAGTATGTAACCATGAGCCACCAGTGGCTACTGAGCACTTGAAATGTGGCTCGTCTCAACTGAGATGTGTTGAAAGTAAAGTACACATGGGATTTCAAAAACGTGATACAAAAAAGGGTGAAATGCCTCCTTTTAAAAATATCGATTACATGTTGAAGTAACATTTCTGGATAGAGTTGGTTACCTAAATATTATATATTAAAAATAATTTTACCTGTTCCTTAGGGTTTTTTTAACATGGCTAGGGAAAATTTTAAAATTACATGTGCTGGCATTTTTGTGTCCATGTCTTTTTATTGGCCGGTGCTGCTCTAAACTTCCTTTTCTATTTGAATTTCCATCTTATTTTAGTCTTCATGCTAGAGTTCCTCTTTCATCCTCTTTTTTCACTTCTAATAATAGTGTACGCTGACTACAACCCTCCCTGAACCAAACACCGGGCCAAGTATTTCCAGAGTTTTGTAATTCTCAGAACCACGCTAGATTATGTGCATTAACTATAGTTTTCTGCCTTGTTTAGATAAGGAAACTAGGGCTTAGAGTCTAGGTAATGGGGCTGCAAGCCATACAGTGAGCACAAGTGAGAGCGCAGATTGGAGCACAAGTTCATCTGATGGTCAAGCCTGTGCTACTAATAACTGTCATTCAGGAATTCTGTCACCCTGTTTAATGCCTGTACTGCCTCAGTTTGTGGACTGTGGAGTGTTGCTTGAGGAACAGTAGGCTCATGTTTCTTACATGGGAGCTGTTGACATTTTGGGTGAGAGAATTTTTCACTGTGCTGGAGTATGGCAAGCATCATAAGACTTTTAGCATCCTAAGATCATGGCCACAGAATGCTCATGGTTCCCATCAGTCTACCCCAAACACCCCCTACATTTCCATATGTCCTATAAGGGTATGGTATCATACCCATTTGAAAACCCTGGGTAGAGCAAATGTATCTCAACTTTATATTTCCTGGTGTCAATTAAGCCCTTCTTTCTGCTAAGCGATTATTTAATGTCAGTTGACCTCTTAGCAAAAGATATAAAGTAGTGCCTTCATTGAACATTTCTGTATTCTCTTAACTAGTTCTACAACACATAGGATCTCTTGGGAGATTCGCTTTTACCCCAGATCTATCAGATCTCCTATTTTCTTTTCTATGCGTCAACAATAACCCACTGGACATTTCCCTATGGATGCCGTGTTTAATTTCAAACTAGTTACATCTTTCTAAAATATAATGTGCTGATGTAACTGTTTGAGCTATGGAAGCAGACAGTCCTGTAATTCAGTTCTGGCTCTCCACCCTTTAAGAACTCTAACTCAGGGCAAGTTACTTGACTTCTGATCCTTAGTTACCTTATTTGTAAAAAGACACTACATTACCTGACTCATAGAATTGTTTTGAATATTAAATGAGATAATGTATGTAAAGCACTTAGCCCAGGGCCCAGCACAGAGAAAAGGCCCAGCGTCTCTCCAGTACCGCTCAATAGAACTCTGCAATGAAACAGGCTATCCACAATCCAATACAGTGGCCACTAGCCACATGTTTGTGGGTATTGAGCACTTTAAATGCAGAAGTGCATTTGAGGAATTGAATTTTTTGTTAAAATTTAATCAATTAAAATGTAAATTTAAGTACCCATGATGCTAACCTCATGTTTTCCAAAACCAAATTTCTTATCTTTGATCCCAAACCTACTCCTCTTGCAGCATTCTCCATTTCAATACATGGGACTGGCATTTTTCCAGTTCCAAACCTAAAAGCCTGAGAGTGATCTTTAATTCCTTTCTTTTTGATAGTATATCTAATCCATTAGCAAATTATTTCAGCTTTACCTTCAGAATATATTTAGAACTCAGTTACTTTTCACCTCTTCTGCAAATACCACGCTGGTTCAAACACCACCATCTCTCCTCTGCTCTCCTGTTGGCATATTTATTCTCCCAGAGCTATCATTTTAAAAAACAGCATTAAAATATATACTCCTCTGTTAAGAAGCTGAAGTCTTTACAGAGGTCCTATCGAATCTTGTCTGTGTCTCCCAAATTCCCAACATCCCCTCCTGATTTCTTCTCCTACCGCTCTCCTCTCAAACATTTCCCTTCAGCCACTGACTGCTGACGCAAGTGTGCTGCCTCAGGATGTTTGCGCTTGTTGCCTCTGCCTGTAACAATCTTTCGTGAGGAATCTGCAGCCCAGGCTTCTCAGCTTTCTCACTTCCTTCAGGTCTCTTCTCAAATGTCACCCTAGCAATGAGTCATTCCCAGATCACACTATATATAATAGCTATCACCCCTCCCCCATACTGTCTATTCCCTCACACTGTCCTTGCCCTTACTTGTCCTAACCATATATTTAATTTAAAACAAAATGGGGGGGCGCACCTGGGTGGCTCAGTCGTTAAGCATCTGCCTTCAGCTCAGGGCATGATCCCAGGGTCCTGGGATGGAGCCCCACTTCGGGCTCCCTGCTCTGCTGGGAGCCTGCTTCTTCCTCTCCCACTCCCCCTGCTTGTGTTCCCTCTCTCGCTGGCTGTCTCTCTCACTGTCAAATAAATAAATAAAATCTTAAAATGGGGGGAATTATTATCCATCTCTCCCACTGGAAAGTACGCTCCATTATGAAGGGACTTTGTTTTTACAGTGTTCGCTCTTTAGTACTCAATTAGAAAGCATCTTGGCACACAGAAGATAATAAATATTTGTTGAATGTAAATTCTTTTTTTTTAAAGACTTTATTTGTCAGAGAAAGAGAGAGAGAGACAGAGCACAAGCAGGGGGAGTGGCAGGCAGAGGGAGAAGCAGGCTCCCCGCTGAGTAGGGAGCCTGATGTGGGACTCTATCCCAGGACCCTGGGATCATGACCTGAGCTGAAGGCAGACGCTTAACCCACTAGGCCACCCAGGTGTCCCTAAATTCCTTAATTAATGGCTTCTTTGTGCCTGTTTAACGTATTTTAATATTATTTAAGACCCTTTATGATTTTGCTTCAATTTATTTTTGAAAACTATATTTCTTACCCTTCATACACATCATTCAAATTTCATTGGGTCTTTTACTTATCCTAGAAGTAATGTGCTTGATGACTACAGAATATGAATGAAATAGGGAGTAAGGTATTCATGCCCTCATTTTCCTGAACTGGTATGTCATGACATTCTGCTTTACCAGGAAATAGGCTGCCCAATTTTGGTCAGCATTTAAAATTTATTTTACTACAGCTGAGTACTGCCAACAGGCAATATCTGTCAAAGAACTTCACCCGAGTTCTTTGTGGAACATGGTACAAATTAGATACAATTTACTACAAATAAAATAGTTTCACATAAATCAAACCCTCACCAAAGAAAAACGTACAGCCAAGAGATGACTTAACCTTTGGATTAAATCCTTGAGTGGTACGAGGCCTACAAGTTCATACGTTTCCTTTAAACAGAATCTGAGTGCCTAAGGATGAATGGTTATGGTGAATCACGACCGTGTGATCTTTGTAGGCAGTGTGAGGCTTTGTTATGTGCAAGTCTAATTATGTTGCATTTATTGTTAACTTATTCCGTGGTTTCTTGAGTCTTAATGTCAACTGTTCTCTCAAAATCTGGTGTTTGTGCTATAATCAAAAAAAGGTTGGGAACCATGTCTTTAGTGCCTAGATTTTAATGCTGCCTACACAACTTACATTATTACTCAATTCCTGCTGCTTATTGATCAATGATTATTAATGTTCGTTGCATTTTAAATTCACTTTTAAGTTCATGGGAATAATGGTGGCTTTTCCCTGGGTTTCATGTACTCACTGTTCTCCTTTCTTAGTGTTGCCGTCTTAGAATTCACTGCCATTTGGTGGGTCATGTGTGATTTGGGTTAGTAGGAAGAAATGATGAAACTGATAGACTGGTTTAAAAAGCTGAGTGACACATGTTTTGAAACATTGTGAAAGGCAGGGTGGTATGACTCCTCACTGGTCCCACAGCAACTGGAAAATAAATTGAGTCTTATGACAGCTGGTCTGTCAGGACCAGTCAGCAGATCATATGTGAATATTTACTTGGGATCAAGCCCATCTCTTCCTCTCATACCTCCTCTGCACACTTTGAAAATGTCTGAGAAGAGAATAATAATATTTTGAAAAGAGTACTTACTATGGTGCTGGTGCCAGTGAACAAGACAGAGCAGGGTAAGAGTCCTTTTTCATGGAACTCACATTCTAGTGTGGGAAGATAGAACACAGACAATTATAACAAATGGCATAGAGTGATAAATGCAGCAACAAAAAATATGAAAACAGTTTTGTGATAAGTAGTGTGATAAATAGTAGTGTGAGTAGGGTTGAAGCTACTTTATTTGGGATGGTCAGGGAAGTCCTTTCAGGAAGGTAATTTTTAAATTGAGACCTGAATAAGGAGCGGAAAGTAAGCAAGTAAGTATCTGGGGACATAGCATTCTAGGCAGAGAGGTTAGCAATGACAATAGCCCTGTGTGGGGACAAAGTGGGACAGTGACAGAAGTTTATTGAAAGAGAAGCAATGATGGACAAAATGTAGTCTAATGTTCTACATTAGGAGACAGAGCATGTAGGATCTGGTAGCTGCTAGTGAGGAATCTGGAATTATCTGTGGGTCAAGAGAAACGATTGGAGGGTCTCAAGTAGGAAATGACAAAAGACAAAAAACAAAAAAAAAAAACAAACCCAAACAAACCTAGTTTCACTTTCAGTAATGGAAAACTTGATATTTAGAAATAACTCTCCTATGAAAAACAAGTGAAAATACTGGACCAAATATTTTAAAATTTTTCTTTCAAGCGACGGAGACATAATAAAATAGTGAGGAATTATTTGGCATAGATTTGGGAATCAAGAGACACAAGTTCAACTGACAGGGCTGGTTTTGCCATGGATCATTTATTTGTGGCTCCAACAGTGGCTGAGAGGCTGAATTGTACTTTTGATAACAAAGGAAATAATTGGCCTTTGTCTAATGATTAGATGAGCTAACTTCATCTTCTACTGAATTAGAAAAAGAGGTCCTAATAGTTCAAAATTTAGGTATGAGGATGTTCATCCGAGTGCTATTTACTCTAGCTGAGGATTGAAAAGCAGAGAACTTTCTAGAAATGGGTAACTGCTTAAATAATAATGGCATGGGCATATGATAAAATACTAACAGGCATAAAAAAAAGACTACTAAGATCTTGTTAAAATTGTAAATGAGATTGTTTTCTTAAATTCTCTTTCTGAGAGTTCATTGTTAGTATATAAAAAGGCAGGAGAGGCGTGGAGGGTGGAGTGCTCACCTGCAGACGCTAGAGAGAGAATACAAAAATGGCGCCCGCCCACACTTGCACCGCAAGGCAGAGGGAGAGTGCAAAGATGGCGCAAGCCCTTGCTGCTGCTGCAAGGGAGGGAGAATGCAAAAATGCTGCCTGCCTGTGCCTCCAGTCCGGAGAGAGTCCCAACAAGCTTCCGCACCTCCCGCAGATGACTTAAGGTTAGCAAATATCTCCCTTGCATATGGTCTAGGCGCTTTTCAATCTGCTGCTTTTGCGCTGGGTCCCGCAGCAAATGCGTCTGTGTGTGAGCCTTCTAAGAGTGGAATCTCTGTTCCCTATCGTCCTGTTTCTCCAGGAAAGTAAGCCCCATTGGTTTTCAAAGCCAGATATTTTGAAGTCTCTTCTGTCTGGTGCAAGGCCAAAGGGTTGGGGTGCCTGATGTGGGTACATACCCTAATTCCTCAGGGAGAAGCTCAGTGTTTGCGACGTGTTGCCCACCCCTGCCGCCGCCTCCTCCGGATTGCAGTTTGCTGCCCCGGGTGTGGGGTTTTTGGAGAGACCTGTCTCCGCTTCCCCTACCGGTTTTGATGTGGTCTTTTTATCTTTTGCTGTGGAGAATCTGTTCAGCTGGTTTTCAGGATTTGTTTGTTTGTTTTTCAGAGAGAATTGCCGCATATGTAGCTCTATAGATTTGTTGTGTCCATGGATGGAGGGGAGTTCAGGGTCTTCTTAGACTGCTATCTTGTACCACCCTATCCCACGTTGTTTTTTAACTTCATAATATTTAACTTTACTTCAACTATATTATTTATTTTATCAATTGCCAAATGATAACTGTTCAAGCTTTTTTGAAAAATTTTCAGTTATTAACTATGGTTCAGTGAATATTTTTATATGTTGATATAATTAGATCTTTTAAAAATATTTAAAAGGTATTTTTTACTAGGTCCCCAGAGCACTTACTCAGGATTCTTCATAGCAGGTATGAGCATTTCCTGGTTGCAGACACAGCTGACCTCAAAAAGCTGTAGAATGCAGTAGGGCCTGATTAAGGAGACTTCTACCCTAAATATTTTGCCTCCAAGAGGCACTTAAACTACTTTAACAAGGAACATGTTTTTCCTTTATACAATTAAATATCTAAAGGTAGAGAAATCTTTATTCTAAAGTCAACCCTAATGGACAAGTTGAAGGACCAATGTTTTATTTATGATGGGACAGTTTTGCTCTTCTCATTTGCTGGGCTTTATGCAAGGCTGTGGTGTTTCCTTGGGCACAATTTGAAGGGCCTGTCTTCTCATTCACATCTGTGTGGATGGCCCCGCTGGGTCATGTGAAATCTGTGTGGTTATGCCACTGATGTCCTGGTGTTTGGTGTAGTTTGTTTCTTGCTTGGTTGGTTTGTTGGTTTGTTAGTTTTCTAAAAGAAATACAAGGGAGACAAATCCCAGTGTCAAGTTTCAGAATTTTAGGAGAGTAGCAAGGATGATAGTGTTCACACAGAAATTTGGAGAAGTTACATATAAGAGAACAAAGACATCTTTCATGATTTAGATAGAGTTGGTTTGACAAAGGTTTTCAGTAAATCACACTACCAAATATAGAAACTAAGCTTGCTGACTCAGTCTATTGCACTAACCACTAAATTCAGCTTCCTTCCTTAGCCATGCAGGGCAGAAACAAGGGAAAGAAATATGCCACCCTTTCTGGAACAGGCAGACTCTGGGAAACTGCCAATTCTGGAGGCTGACCTGTATAATGCACCATTTTACAGAATGCATACCACACCCAGAAACCTTGGAGAAATCATCATAACATAGATGAGATAATCTCAAAACTTTCTGATTTCATGTTGAAATGACTAACATGTCAGTAGAAGGTTCTTAAATTCTTTAGAAGGAACTTAAATTCTTTATTCTGGAAATAGACAATGATTTTAGGATCCCAGAAAATGTAAATCTGTGTTGATTCTGTATGTGTGGGCAGTTGATGGGGAAATAGTGCTATTTCAATTCCACAAATCAGGGGCACAAAGACGCATTAAAATAAGAAATAAGACATAAGACCAGAATGAGTCAATACAATGTTAATGATGGCAATTAATCCAAGAGATGATTTTATAAAAATGTCATCAGGATATTTGCCGAGTAGAGAATCACATTATCTCTATCATGTCTCTTATTTCATTACACCTAAATTCTGTATGTCCGCAGTCATTCTTTTTTTGATCTAGGAGAAATACTTTATACCAAGAACAAACTTATATACGACTTATATATCTCATATATAAGTCATGTCTTCCTTATTGTACTAGCTTTGATTAGTTAGCCGATGAGGTCTTTCAGTCCCACCCAATGTCAGCATGCTTGAGATGGATTAATTGATTGATTCATTCATTCATTCAATTCGGCAAATGTGTATTGAGCCCCCACAACGTATCAGGCATCATGCTAGGCTGGGCATACAAAACTGAGTAAAGGTGAAAAGTTCTTGACTTTATGGAGCTTAGAGTCTGGAGGGAGAGATGGACAAAAAAACCAAAACGAATGTAATAATTATAGATTGACATGATTGCTGTGAAGGACTAAACAGGATGCTTGATGGAGAGTAACAGTGGGAACCCATAATGGGCAGGCTGCAGATAGCTTCCTGAGGAGGAGAAATTTAAGTTAAAACCTGAAGGAAGAAAAAGAGCCAGGCAGGAGATGATCAGGAGAGAGCCTTTTCAGCAGAAGGAGTCAATGGCCAGAGGATGGAAGGAACTTGGTGTGGAGCCAGGTGCGCATGAGGAGGAAGAACTGTGCTGGGCGCTGGGGAGGGTGGAAATGGACTGGGTCCAGCTCTGCTGGAAAGTTACTTGGAAGATTTAAAATGAGGTAGAATCATAGTAAAAGGTGTACACACATATCTCAATCCCTAGGGCCAGATGTATTTTTGAATTCAGAATGTGTTTTGCATTTTAGAAAGTGAATATGACGCACACATGAAACCATATAGTAACCCATCGATTATGTAACTGCCAGAGGCACCTGGGGGCGGCCCTGTAATCACACGTGTTACTATACCTGCAGTGACACATGAATATTCACACAAAGTGAGACCAATAAAGACTATACATGGCCCTGCGTCAGTTTATCTCAGGCTTTGCTGCCAAATGAGTTCAGCTCCAATTAGATTTTGCCACCAACTAAATTATTAAAAAAAAAAAAAATCAGTTTTCAGAGCTTTTGGATTTTTGGACTGGTGGATGAATGACAGATTACAGATCTGTAATTATCCTCCCCTTCCCCAATCATTTGGCTAATACTCCGTAATTCATTAATTCGACTAATTATTTTTTGAAGACCTTTCTAGGTGCCAGGTAGTGTTTTGACTGTTGAGAAATGTTTAAACATGAAAAATTCATATATTTTTATGTAGGAAAACTTCTTTTTAAAAATTAGCCATGTAAAAAATATGTATAGCTATGTAATTTTTGAATGTTAATTTTCTACAGTAAAATATTGCAACCACAGAGGCAACAAACCTGAATCAGCTAGCACAAAGCCTCTTGGTACGTAGGCTAACTTAGAAGAGCCTAGTGCCAAGTTCTTGGTCAGAGGAGAGTGAGGTGCTGGAATCGACAGTTGGCTTCCCTGAAATTCCTTCAATGTGACAGTGTCCAGAGCCTTTCCGAAGTTCCTCAGACTTGGGTTTGCCTTTGATAATTAACAGAGTGCATCTGCCTGTGAGGACATATTTGTGATATAGGATTTAGAGGAAACATGTAGAACCAGGAGTATACTTTGGATAATTCTTGTTCCGAATGATGAATTTCAATACTGTTCTTGCAATAGTGCCAGATACTGAGGTAAGAACTTCGCATGGTTTCATTTAGTCCTAAAAAATGAGGTAGATACAAATATTTATTTCCCTTTTAAGAATCCAGGAACAGAGGTCTAAAAGCAATGTGAAGTGGATACTGGAGTTGCAACCCTAGAGAGCGAGGCATGCGTGGGAGTTTACCCCCCACCCAGTACCCACCCTGCTCCGGAGGTGGCAAATAAACAATGACTGACAGGTGTGGGAGTGTGAGAGCTCAGGTCCCTTGCATCAGGTGAGGACAGCTCTGAGATGTAGGTGACACTCGGAGCGGCGCCGTCCAAGTTGAGCCAGCCCTCTGCAGCACTTTGCCTGAGCTCACACCCTGCCTTGGTTTCCTCTTCCTGCTCCTGCTTCCCCTCCACTCTTTCTCTCACCCTTACAGGTCTCTCCCAAGCACTTCCTTTAAGGAATTGCTTGCACAAAAATTCTTGCCTCCGGGTTGGCTTCTGGAGAACTCAGAGCAGCCTTGCTGAGCCCTGGGGAATTCCCGACCCGTGGAAACCATGAGAGATTTTAAAAAGTGCTGTTTAAACCATGATTTGATATATGCAGCAGTAAGTAGTTAGGACTCCCTGCTATGCGCGGCAAACGTGTACAGCAGGGACATTTCCAGCTCTTTCTCAGAGGGATCTGTGGCTAAATTCATCATGATCAGGCAGACATATATTCCAGATGGAAGGTTTCCCTTCCTGCTGTAGGGCCTCGGCTAACACCACTAACTAAGGGCCCACAGAGTGTCTGATCTGTGAAACAACATGGCCTTGGGTCAGGGCACCCACGTTCTGGTAAATGAGGTGTGACAGAGTATAAATGACCACGGAATCCGCTGATCCTACCATGAGCCACCTCACTCAGAAGATTTTAGCCGGATAGAGCACAGGACAGTCTCTTGAAGGCACAACTAAGAGTGGGGTATATGATCCTTCAGGATGCGGTTTGTACCACAGAGCAAAAGCCATTACATCCCGCTGGGTACACGCTGGGAGGAATTTAGAGGTTCAGGAACAGGAGTGGCCCTGCTCACCATTAACTCCCAGTGACCTATTTTTTATTCCTTTGGATCTGTTTTTATACTTCCAGAGCCACAGCCGTGGTTCCTCTTGGCCAGACTGTCTGCACACTGCTGGAGCCATTCTACTTACAAAGGGCTGGAGGTGCCTGAGAATTTATGTTCCCCTCCTTTCCCCACCAGCGCTGCCGGCCTTGGGTATGGCGCACAGAGCATAGCTCCCTTGTCGCAGATCGGGACAGCTCTGAGGCTGAGCTTGCCCTCTGGACCTCCCTTGTGGGACAGTCTCCACGTGAGGTCTCGTTCTTGCTCGCCTTCCTCTCCTTCCTTCTGCTTCAGAGGACCCTCACCTAACTCACTTTCTAGCGACACAAACAAAACAAATTGTGGAATCAGAACCTAGAGTTTATTTTATTCATTCTTTATCTGAATTTTAACAGGGTGTCCTGTATTTTATCTGGTAACTGTATCAGGCCACTAGCCCAAGTCTGTCTTATTCCAGTACCTATGCAGTTTTTTAAAATTAATAAATCATTTTGAACCTGTGAATCTATAAATAAATTCAGTGCACATATTATAGAATTCAAAATATAATATTATAGAGTTATATAGTAAACAGTAAATCTGCCCACCACCCAGTGCCCAGCCACCCAGGTCTCCTTTTTAGAGACAGTCATGGTAAACGGTTTCTTGTTTATCTTTCTTAAAAATATTCTTTGTAAATGCAGGCGTAATTGTGTATGTATCTCTGTAATTTGGTTTATTAGTTTAACAACATATCTTGGAGATAGGTCCTTATCAGCTAATCTAGAGCTGCCTTGTTCTCTTTAATAATTATATATTTACTTTAAAAAGACTCAATTAATAGTCATGTGGATTGTTTTTAGTTTTTTGCTCTTATAGATAGCCAAAGTCCAGGCTATGTTGTTTTATTCAATTTAAAGAGACTCCGGGGTCTAAGTATTAAAGTGCAGATCAACAGATTGAACTGCTAAATACTCCTAATAGGATTGAGGAACGATGTGGCTTCCTTGATAATTCGGTAGAACACATGAAATGTGTGGATGCTATCTATGCTATCTGACATTTAAATTTATTCTGCCCCCAATTACTGTGCTAGAATTTTATAGTGGTTATGAATACATGTTTGCTCCTGATCCTTTACAATAACTCCCCAAGAAAACTAGTAACTATTTACCAATCAAATATCATTATCACTCACAATAGGAGAGGGGATTCATGGCATTGTATTTAATTTCATCTGGGAGTCAATGCATTTTCTAAGACTAATGGACAGTGAGTGGAATGCCTACTGCGAAAATGTAGTAAGACAAGAGTGTGTTTTAAAAGCACTGTTTCTGGGATAAGCAGAAGGTCCTATAAATCAGTTGCACCCCTTTCTAGAAAAGAACCCTCAGAGAAAGTGGAATAGATGCCAGGTAGGTTCCCAGAAGGTTGTTTTGCTAATATGTAACAGAAGGGAAAGATACATTTCAGGACAAAAAGACACAGGCCCAATTTGCTCAGGGTAGAGCCAAATGATGAGTTTAGGGGTTACAAGAGACTGACAAGGGCACATAGTCTGGTATATTGTCAAACAGGGAAGTTCTTGCTGGCTGAGAAGATGGTGGAGAAAATGCAGTGATGGTGAGTATGCAAGAAATTATTATTATAGACTGATATTTATTTGGGGCAACTCTCACTGGGTTAGAAATACTCCAGGGGTGCCTGGGCAGTTCATTCGGTTAAGCGTCGGACTCTTGATTTCTGCTCACATCATGATCTCAGAGTCGAGAGATCGATCCCCATGTAGGGCTCCTTGTTGGGTGTGGAGCCTGCTTGAGATTCTCTCTCTCCCTCTCCCTCTGCCCCTCCAAAAAGAACAAGAAGAAATGGTCCTCCCCTCTTTAGGTTTACAATACAGTAGCCTGACATGGAAACAAAGACGTTATGTAAACACAAGAGTTGTCTTGAACAGAATTCATATATTACAGTATAGTACACAAGTAATATGCATGGTTTAGATTTTCTTAAATTCTTTGCTAGTCAAGCATATGCAACTACTCCCTGATAAGCCTCCATAAAGGCAGGCTAACGGAGTAGGAATTTGGTTTAAAAGGGAAGATAAAGGTTCTGCAATCACTATGTATCCTGTGTTTCCCTCCCTCCACAATTAATCTTTTCACTACCTTTAAAAACATGTTTATTACTTAAGGAAGAAACAGCTTTGAAACGTTAGACGAGCATGTGGAGTTTTCAACCTGGTTCTATGGTAAACTTATTATTTGGGAAAGGAACATTAGCAGATTTGACCCAACCGCTTTGTCTTTTCATTTTTAACGCTCTTACATTGCAGTGTCTACTGGTAAGAGTAGAAGGTACAGCCTGATGGTGTGCACGGTATGTGTTGGCTCACACTTTATATGTTAAATAAATATCACAGGAACTGAAACAATCGATGCTTCTCAAGTACAGGGATCCTCTCAACCACAGGATTTACTTTAGCCCTTCCTGAAAAGTGCTACTGTAAACATACAAGCCATGCCACCCACTTGCAAATTGCACTTGAACACCACGTGAATGCATCTCTTGAAGGAACATGAAGGGGATAGATTGCAAAAAACAGCATTCCAAAAACAAACATAGAACACTGATTGCCTGGTGATACTAGTCTGCCCACTCTCGGTTTCTTATTTCTTACTCTTTCTAAGCTACCTGTACTTCATTGTTTCTTTACCGGGTAAATTTGAAAATGGTAAAAACAGTGAAAATGATCTTTATCCTGAAGCATCTTCCCTTCCTGTCTTTATTAGTCCACTAACTGGCTTTCCTGTTCTTGTGCGTTGGCAATGGAGGGGGCGGGGTTCCTTGCTCCTCTTAAGGTCCCTGGCTGGGTCTGAGCATTAAACTGACAAAGACAGATGAACAGGTGAGAAGCATGGGTGTTTCATCGAATTTTTACATGTACGTGGAGCCTACAGAGGAGAATGAGGACCCGAAGTGACTAGAGCAGGAAACTTTTGTATCTTTTACACAAAGAATAAATTTGTGGAGAATTGACAAAACAAAGGGGTTCGGGCTTAAGGCAGTAAATGGTGAAGAAGTTACTAGGAAGATAAGGGTTTAGTAAGGTTTGTTTGCAGATTCTTCTGGTGCTTTGTCTGGGCTGATAAGGGTTTATCTCCAGTAAAAGGAGGCTTATGTCCTGTGTTTAGGCAGAAAAGGGGCAGCTTTGTCTGCAATTACTGTTTCATTGTTTTCAGCCCAAAATAATTTGTATGGCAAATAGGCACATTTTAGGGTGGCATATTCTGGTTTTCTTCAGCAAATAGGAGTCACGGAATCAAATGACTCCAAGCCCAGGGGCACTTGGAAGGGACATCTGGTAGAAAAATCCAGGAGAAATAAATACAGAATCTTAGATTTTCAGGGCTGGAAGGAAACTTAAAGAGAATTCAACCCAATATCAGGTATTTGAATCTCTCCGGAAATATGTAGAATTGTTTAAAAACAATTTCTAGTTTGCGAACTCTTGAGTCCTAAAGCCTATTTCCTTCCCACTTTTGAAACACTTAATTACCAATGTCTAACTTTCCAACCAGTAATGTTTAAAAATGTCATAGATTATTGTACATATCACATAAAACTAATATCATATGTCACTGCCTACAGTAAGTTCGTATTTATTTTTCTTTCTTTTTCAAGATAATCTTCTGGTACATTTTTCTATTTTCTATTTTCTCACAGCAGTGAAAATACAGATACCATTACTGTTTTCCTATTCTCTTCTTGGTTCAAATCTCAAAGAGTATTGAACTGGGAACTTGAGGAGCATAATTAGCAGAGATAATAAAACAAGAAAAAGTAGATACAATAAACTATTTAAAAAAATCAGATTCTGAAGCCAAAGGGCACTTTAGTTAGATTTCATTTAGTAAAATATCTTCATTTTAGAAGATGAAGAAAGGAAGACCAAGAATGTTTTTGTGTGACTTGTCTAGTGATACACAGATGGTTATGGGAGGTGGTCTCTGCTAGGTCCCATTTTCTTGAATTCCAGAAGGGCTGTAAGGCAGTTCTCAAGAGAAACTTCAATGCATGAAAGGTATTCTGGCTTCTCCTTCCTGAAAACTTGTTTACTAGACCTTTGGATTCTGAGAACTTGATTTCTTTTTCTCTTTCTCTCACTCTCTTTTTATTTTTTTGCACGTCTGCTAACTCTAATTTAAACGTTCAGCCTCAGAGTAATGGGAAATATGTATCTGCTGAGCAGATTAAAGTCTCAGAAAATTCTGGGTCTGGAAAAGGTTACAGATGCTCCCAGTTTGGGCTATTTATAATAATGAAGGGGAGCAGTAATATACATGATCTAAAATAATAAATAATTCTTAAGAAATCGTTAATTAATTTAAATATAAAAATTAACAACTAGGCTAACATATTAATGGGAAACATCCTTCTTAGGCAAAGCATATATATACATATGCAGAATATTTAGGGCTTTGCTTTCAAAAGGGGAGGACTTACATAACTCCATCCACCACCATTCCTACAAGTTGTAAGAGAAATTTTGATAGAAGCAGTGATATTCTGGAATATATTTCAGATAGGAGAGGTCTAAGCAATAGGTTATGTAGCTCATTTTAAAGAATGGAATATATTTAATTTATGCAGAAAGGTGGATAGTAGAGCTAATTAGCTTTCTATGATAAAATTCCTAGGATGGAGCTCATTGAGAAGTGCCATAATGTTGAGGGAAGAACCAAGAGGAATGGTCACTTGTAACCCCTTCTAGGAATATTATTAACATGGCTCTCTGTGTAAACAGTTGTGCTCATTCCTGCTTGCACTCCTGCAGTAAATTAATTTTTGAAATCCATTCTATCTCTGTGTATCTTCTCTTTTATTATTATCTTTTGGATTTCTAGTTTTGTTTTGTTTTTAACAGAGGAGATAATCTATTTTTCTTGAAAATGAACTCCAGCTTTACATCTCTTCTCCTTGGAGGTTTTGCAAACTCAATTTATCATGAATAATTGAGAGTTTACTTTTTTTTGGAAACACTTTTTTATGACTGCATCAATATATGGAAAATAAAAAGATGCTGGCACAGAGTTAAAAAGACGTTGACCTGCCAGTTCACCAGTCTTAAAGACCAGTGTGTATCCCTGTGTGCTTGTGAGCCATGGCAGACCACAGATGTTCTCGAATGATTGTTTTTCATCACGTTGGGTAGCCAGAACACGAATGAAGTTCTTCATTCTCTGTAGATATATTTCCAGATTCTTTAGACTTTCTCTTTTTAAGAATAATTTCACGCTTTGTGTTTTCTGTTGTCGTCACATTGTTTTTCTTCTTAAATAAGAGATCTCAGAATCAGACCCCCTTAGGGATAAGTGTTTTGCTGAAACAGTATTTCCTTTAACCTAGAGCCTTTCTCCTTTAGGCCATTTCTACTTCCTGTTCCTTAAATATTCCATTTCCCAGTTTTTGACCACTAGGTGTCATGAGTGTTCACACAAATGCCTCAAAGGTGTAAAAATAAACTTTCTCTTAAAATAAGCCTTTGAGTCTCTTGACTTTTCATATATGATCTTGTATCACTTGGGCCCACATAGTAGCTCACATTTGTATGTGATTCAAACTCATACTAGAAAGTTCAGATTAACTGTCAAACCCAAGGAGAGCAAAATGGAAATCTTTGTGGCATATGAATGGTTTGTCAAAGGGGCAAATATGTGTAGCTTTGAACTTTGCAGAACTTGTTCCTTCCAGACTCCCTTCCCCACGGGCCTCCAAGGTGCCCTTAGCCCCACCATACGAGATTAATAGGCACTTACTTTTAGGGATGGGCAGCACAAAACAAGAGCACATTGATTGAAATACCCTTTAGAAATCTTTGCATTACTTGTAATTGGGATACAGATGAGATACCAGGACGTACTATCATTCTACTTATTTGTTTTTCAGCTGAAGTGTCTGATAAATTAAAAAATTACTTTCAAATCATGATTTTTGGGAGCTAGAAGGATCCTTAGAATGGTCAATTCTAACTTTTTGATTTTAGGGTGGGGAAATGATGCCTGGAGTAGTTTGCTCATTGTCCAAAGATGGTAGTAGAACTAGACCTTGGACACACATCATCTGACTCCTATGCAGAATTCATCCTCTTCGTAGTTCTTACTGTTCTTAGAGTGGATTCACGTATCTACCTTGGAATTTTGAAGACAATATAAATCAAAATGTTCCTCAGCCTATGTTCAATATTATAAGAAAATCTTAGTAAGCTTCCTTGGTGGATATCTGATGTTAAAAAACAAAACCCAAAATCAGTCTATTAGTTATTGTCACGATGACAAGAAACAAATCTTAATGCTCTCATTCTATAAGATTCACAGATCGCATCTGAATTCAGAGCAATGGAATGGCTGCTCCATTTAGCTTTTTGCATTGCTGCCAGATCCATACACATCTTTCAACGAAGTCTTTTTTTTTCTTAAAAGACGATGACCATATTTAACGGAAAGATGTAGTCTATCTATTGGTATTCTAAGTCTAAAAGAATATTATTGTTGTCACCAAAGTGAAGAGGAAATTAGCTTAGTCACTTGGATATAAATGGAGTGAAAAATATTCTATTTTTCCAAGTAGCTGAATCATGAAATGATTTTGTTTGTGTAATGCACGTTATTTCTTAGGATAAGCAGGGCCATCCTTGTAGGACCAAATGGTTGGGACAGTCCATGTCCTGGATATTTACTCATTTTCCAGGGAGAGAATCTATAGATCCCTCTGGTAAATATGGCTCTTTTCATTCTGACCGAGATTTTCATGGTAAACCCAGTGCAGAAATTCTTTGAGTAAAACTTTTCATCTAATTGTAATGCTAAACAATTGCTTTGGCTAAATTTTCTTATAAAAAATTTGAAACACTGAATTAAAAATTCTCTGGTGACAACAGTGCATGGAAACTAGTTACACTGATAATTTTGAGCAGCGTTTGAGATATTCTGCCCCAAAAAGTTACAACGTAAAATAAGTTGGTGAAATAAGTTTGTATGCTTAAAACTCTTAGATATTTACAATTTTGCTTAGCATATTATAGACTGAAAAATCCTGCAATTACAAAACTTTTGTTGTAAAAGGACAAATAACATCTTGTGAAAAATAGGTTGAGAAATTTTGATTGCCAAAATGACATAAAATACTTGATTGATAAATCAACTACTCTGTGTCTTGTGATGTGCAATTCTTCTATTTGCTTTTTATCTCATTTATTGGCAGTATCTTGACAGTATCCCCTTTGCCTCCCTGGCCACTTTCTGGCCAGCAAGACTCGTAATTGCAACATCAAAGACTCAAACCCTGCCAAATTTGTCCACAGAATTTCTTAAGTATCAATGTCCTGTTGACAGACTATTTTAAAATATTACTTTCATGAGTTATAAAACAGTCGTTTCAATTGATTTCCTCTAACCCATTTATTTCTTTCACTTAATGTAAAAAGAGGTCAAATAAGCCTGGACTAAAAATGCAATTGTTTTATTTCCTGGAAGCTGATATTATGGTTGTAACTGGTGGTAGGAGTAGCTTGCCTATTCAAGATAAAATACTAACTTAGTGTGGCATAAAACGTTGAGTGCATTTGTTTCTAAGGTGGCGTGGAAGTGGTGCGCCCAGATCACCACTGATAACAGAGCTTTAGCAGCAGAAATCAAGATAAAACAAGGTAACCTGGGCTAATGTCTTACTTTCTTGTTATAAATTGACGTGAGGTCCTGATACTTCCATAACTGGGTTGTTCTGAAAGCCTGATGGAGAAGTGTAATTTTTGCACTGTTTTGTTTGTAGCCGTAGCTTATGTGATCTGCCTTCCCTGTGTTTTCTGTCCCTACACCCCAAGAGAGAGGATTCATTTACATTAGTTTGTCATCATCCCATACAAAGAATTCTTACGAGGCAGTTTTATTCCAAGCTACTGCAAAAGCCATTGACTACCCTCAAGTTCAAGTTCAATCTGGAATTTAGTGGCTCTGGAACTAGACTAATCCCCAAGTCTGTTCATTTTGTGCAGAATATCAGCATTTTCTTCTGATACACATGCCATGAATCCTAGCAATAAGTTCCCTAAAGAATTACTTGCCCTTTCTGTCCTCGAAGGGGATATAATGAGCGTGGTCATGACAACCCAGGAGTTCCCGTCTGCTACTTCAACTGATCTCCCATTGCCTTTCTTCTTTCTTTATGAAAAATAGATGAATTTCTTTTCTCTAAATATTCTATGCTTCTGCTTGCTGCCACGTTTTGTGCATGTATTTCTTTTCTATCAGAAGGCCATTCCCTTCCTTTATCACACAATAAATTCTTCCCATATTTCTTGGTTAAAGCAGGACCTTTCCTGTGCTATCTTTCGTGTTCATTCTGAGGCTCAGAGAAAACTTCATTTACCATGAAAAAAAATTAAAATTAAAGATTAGAATACTTAGTGTATTACTTATGATAGGAGTAGCTGCTATAACATACTTCTCAAAATACATAATTGTTCAAAAATATGTGATAGAAGTTTCTCGCTCAGTTATATAAACTCCCAAAGAGATCGGGGGCAATTCTCCTCCAACTAGTGATCCAGGGTGTTAGCTCATTATATCTCCTAGATTCACCATCCCTAACAATGTGCTATCTGCATCTACTAGTGGAAGAAAAAAAAGAGGGTAAAAAAGGTGTGACCACTTCTTAGCAACATTGATCCGGAAGTAATACACATTACTTCCACTCATTTCTATTTGTAAGCACAGCTCAGATGGCCCAATCTTAATGTCTTGACCTTGGGAAGTATGGTTCCTGTCTGGGTGGTGTTTCCTGGTGACAAAACCTTCTGTAGGAGGGAAGCATACATGTTGGGGATGACAACCAGCTATAGTACAGTTAATATCCTTATGTTTGCAAATGACACAAACTTCAATTTAAGAAAGCTTAAACAAGGTTGTTTTAATGAAGTCATTCAGGGGGTCATTCTGAGACAGGAATAGCTGCAGGGATTAGGCAACCCTGGGGAACTTCAGATATGGGACGTGGAGACAACACCACCATCACAATTATCTTTTGTCTTTGTTTTAACTGCTTGCTAACTTTGGTCTTTCGTATTGCAGAGCAATCCCTGCCTACTTGTGGTGGGAGTGGAAAATTAGCCAGCTCCAGGCTTAGAGTCTCCAAGTTTAGAGACTCCAGGAAAAAGTGAGAATGTGTGTTTACCCATTTTGCTATGTAAAATCCCAGGGACAGACTCTGGCCAATTTGGCTCATGTGTTCCCCCTCTGGACTAGTTACTGTGGTTACTGCTAAGAAGTTTTCTGATTGGCTAGGCTAGAGTCCTGTGCCCCCCCCCCCCATTCTAGTAGTGGCAGGCACTATGATGGCAATTCTATACATGACAAGGCTAAAATCAAACTCTCCAAAGAAAGGTAGGAGCTGATATTACCAAAGAATGAACAAAGATTTTCTGGGTAGGAAAAAAAAAAAAAAAAAAAAAGGAACAAATATCTATTATAGAAATGCTTTGTTTTAAAAAATGAATTAAGAATAATGAATTGAGCTCTGAGATTTTATTCTAAAAATCTGTTTTCTATATGTTTTCCTACCTTCTATAATAGTAAAATAAATTTGATAGTAACCTGAAGAAAAACTTCAGTCTTCTCCATATTTATGTTGGTTGCCAAATGTCAAATTTCATTTTATTTGATGTTTCACTTTACCATACCATGAAACTTTTATAAGGGGTCATAATGTGGGAATGAGGTAAAAAAAAAAAAAATCTATGCTATATGGAGAAAAGGAAACCCTTTGGCACTGTTGGTGGAAATGTAAATTGGTGTATCCCCTATGAAAAACACTATGGAGTTTCCTCAAAAAATAATAATAAAACTACCATATGATCCAGCAGTCCCACTCCTGATGTACAAAGGAAATAAAACTATTATTTTGAGAGATATCTCTACTCCCACATTTGTTGCAGCATTGTTCACAATAACCAAAGTATGGAAACAATCTAATTGTCATTAGATGAATGGAAAATGTGAATGTAATATGTTATATATATATTGATATATATAATATTAATATATAAATGCAATTATGTATATCAGAAAGAATATTATATAGAAAAGAATGTTATATGTAACTTAGTTTTAAAAAGAAGGAAATCCCTTCATTTTTGACAACATGGATGAAACTGAAGGGCATTATACTAAGTAAAATAAGCCAGACAGAGAAACACAAATGCTGAATGATATCATTTATATGTGGAACTGAAAGGAAGGAAGGAAGGAAGGGAGGGAGGGAGAAGGGGAGGGAGGAAAGAAGAAGAAAGAAAAGCAAAAAAAAAGAAAAGAAAAAAGAAACTTATAGAAACAGAGTGAAAAAGTGGTTGCCAGGGGCCAGAATGGGGGAAATAGAGGTAAAAGTGTACAAATTTTCAATTATAAGATCAACAAGGTCTGAGAATTTAATGTATGACATGGTGACTATCATTGATAGTAGTGTATAATTGTAGTTGCATTGTATTATTGAAATTTGCTAAGAGTAGAACATGAATGTTCTCACCAAAAAAAAAAAAAAAAAGGAAGAAAAGGTAAATATGTGAAATGATAGATGTGTGAATTTACCAGATAAGGATAATCTTTTCACAACGTGTATGTATATCAAATCATCATGTTGTACCCTTTAAATATCTTCCGGTTATACCTTAGTGAAGTGGAGAAAAGAAAAGGAAAAAAAAAAGTTATGCCAGTGTTTCTCAACCTTCTTTTCATTATCACCCCCTAACGGAACATTTTGGACATTTTTTTCCCTTATTACCCATACCCCTACGAAATTGTAATACCACAGATATTCTTTATATTTGTTCACGTTCTGGGGCTCTTCAGAGGGCCATAAACCATTGTGGTATCTAACAAAGTGTTCTACGCCCCCAAGAAGCAGTTTTGGCTAGTGGGGTGTATTGCCCCCATTGTGAAACTCCGCTTTCCATGTCATCCTAATTAGTGGAATAGTAAAAAGAACATTCAATTTATAGTCAGTTGCAGATGATGGAGGATTAGAATACCAACTCTACCTTGTACTACCAATCTTATTTTAGCAAAAGTACTCAATTTCCTTGAATGTCAAATGCTTCATGTATAAAATAGGGTAAGGTAAAATAATAAGCAAACAGAGAAACAAGATGGAAAATATCTTATATGCCTAACATCACAGGGCTGTTGTGAGAGCAACTTTCCTGAAATAAATTTACTTATCAAGATGGGACTGACCAGAAGATTGCCTATTAGCATTTCCTTCACAAAACCAGAGACTTGATATAATTAACATAGGAAGAACCCCAGATATTTGCACAGTAGTGTTGAGAATGTGGCAATAAGCCCTACATTTCAGCTGAGAATGCAACCAGATGATAAGGGTCTTATGTGGAATTTGTTGAGATATAAAGGAGTACTCATGCCTCATGGAGTAAAAAGTCACAAAAGGAAATCTTGGAATATTTTCTATTTAAGAACTTTGAAAACAGTATCAAACATTGCTTGACTTCAGTGAATTATTTGCAATCAAGGACTGGATTAGATGATTACAAATCATTCCTTCTAATATTTAATTCATTGCTTTTCTATAACCAATGTTATTATCTTTAGGCAACCTAAGATATCAATGTAAATTTTTATTTCTTTTTTTTTTTTAAGATTTTATTTATTTATTTGACAGAGAGAGACACAGCCAGCGAGAGACGGAACACAGGCAGGGGGAGTGGGAGAGGAAGAAGCAAGCTCCCAGTGGAGGAGCCTGACATGGGGCTCTATCCCAGGACTCTGGGATCACACCCTGAGCCGAAGGCAGATGCTTAACGACTGAGCCAGCCAGGGGCCCCTAAATTTTTATTTCTAATCATAGTTTATTAAGTATAACATCTGTACTTATAAAACAAGTTGAATTGGTCTAAGATAAGTCGAATTGGTCTAAAATAATTAAGTTGGTCTTATAAAGTTTATTTAACTTTTAACTCTCCGCAACCTCTGAAATATGCAATTTGTTGAAAAAGAATAAGATGTGGGGGTACCTAGGTGGTGCAGTTTGGGTTTGGCTCAGGCCCTGATTTCAGGGTCCTGAGATTGAGCCCCACCTCCCGCTACATGCTGAGCATAAAGTCTGCTTGAGACTCCCTCTGCCTCTGCCCCTCCCACCCACACTCTCTCTCAAATAAATAAATAAATCTTTTAAAAAAACACATAACAATAGATGTGTAACATTTATTGAACTCATGGCATATGCCAGGCCCTGGACTAGGTATGTTACAATCATGGTTTCTGATTCCTATAGGAACATGAAGAATTAATAATATGCACTGTACCAGTTCTCTACTGTAGTAATAGTCATTTTATTTACTTCCAGTTCTGTGTGTCACCCAGATTGTGCTTGCTCAGGGTCACTCGTGTGGACACAGTTTGTGAGCAGCTTGTCTGGGAGCTATTTGTTTAAGGGAGGCTCAGCTAGGATGTCTTGTCTTAGTGCCACACGGTCTCTCTTTCTCCAACAAGTTAGCCTGGGCTGTAGTGTCCCAAGAAGGCAAGAATGGAAGCTCCCCGGCTTCCTGAGACCCAGACTCAGAACTCAACAGCATCACTTCTGTTGCATTCTCCTCACAGCAAGTCACAAGACGAGCCAGATTCAGGGAGTGTGGAAATAGATCCCACCTCTTGATGGGAGGAGCTGCCAAGAATTTTTGGCCATTTTTAAATCTATAACACATAACTCCTACATATGAGCCATTTGTTATTTGGAGAAATCTCCCAGTAACCCCTTATTCATTTATTAATTTTTTTATTTTCACCATCTTCAACTTAGCACGACAAAGAGGTAGGGTAAAGAAATAAAAACTTATAGCAATATTATGCATGCAGTGACCCAAACAGAAGAAAAACATTCTTACTGCTGAAATCTCCATGAGCTCTGAGTTTTGAAGATAAGTCCAACAAATATAACTGAAGTCTAGACACTTCCCCCAAATGTTGCTTGTGGAATAGGTTATCCTCTGGGGGGCAGTAAATAAGGCTGGACCTAGAGCCACATGGAATTTTAGGCAATGCTTGGTGCTCTGGAGCCTTGCTTGCCCCTGAGCTGAGGCTGGGTGGTGGGCCCCCCTGTGAACGGGAGACTGCTGGTGAGCCTGTCATGGGACCTATCACTTTGGTACAGTCCCCTAACTCCTCTTCATTTCAAGAGCTGGTAAACCGATGGGATTTGAGCAGGTGCATGGAAATACCCTGTCAAATGAGCTTGGTACTACGGGGGTCGCGATTTTTTCCTTCATAGAAGAAGGAGGTAGCAGCGGACAGTGGAATCTTAGCACTGCACAGGTCTACGTGCTCTCTGCTTTATCATTGGTTTGGGGTTTTTTTTTTTTTTTTTAATTTCTAGCTTTGGGACTCTGGGAAAATTGATCTCTCTGATCCTCAGCCTCCTCATTTTCAGAAATAATACATACTTTATAGGATTTTTGTGAACACTAAATAATGAATGGCATGAAAGTATCAAGTCCAGTTCATGGCATTACCTGGTGATTGCTTATAACGTGGTAGTTATGAGTAGAATTAAATTGATTTTACTTTCCATAGATAGCTTATGTTGCCTCGTGGAGCCATAGGTGATATTATTTATTAATTCATTTACTCAAAAACTATTTATGGTGCCACCTCTGTGTGCTACATACACTGCCCGGTGTCGGGAAGATGGGACTACAGCAGATGAGGTCTGTGGTCTCAGGGGTGAGTGCGAAGCCTCATTTCCTCACTGTTCACAGTGTAGTGCTCCCTGGAGATTGTCAGACGAAGCTCCGGCCCCCCCAGAACTGCTGAGTCAGAATCTGCATTTGAACGAGTTCTTCCACACAGCTGGTGTGCACGTTAACGTATGAGAGGCAATGTTCTAAAGAACCTTAAGTGGCACCTATGACATTCTGCTCCATCTGGTACCTAAAGTCCAGGGAGTGTTCTTGCATTTAAGACGGCGACCAATCTGAGATACAGAGCTGAAAATGTAGAGAAAACCAGCTACAAAGAGTTTGGGTTTAACTTCCTTAATTTAGCAGAAAGAAATCAGGTAAGACGTACAGGCCACAGTATTAAAGAGAAAATAATGATGAAGAAAGCAGTAAAAGCAAGGGCATGCATATTCTTGAATTCTTTCTCTCCTCCTGATTTCCTCATTTGTGCAGCCTGTGGTGCACGCTTTGACGTTACCAACCCCATCCTGTCCTACAACCCCTACCCCCAGCCTTGCCGTGTTTAGGGGACTTGTTAAACCAACGATGCGGTTAAGGCAGTTCACTGCTGGACGTGGGAGGAGCTCTCACTTGCCGAATGTGCCCCTGCCTGGGTCCTCTTAAAAGATTTTTATCAATGACGTGAATGAAATCATAGAGAGAAAGCTCTCACATTTACTAAGAACACAAACCTGGGAGGGTGTGACAGACTCTATGAGTTGTTCCCGAGTACCTGTTCCTTACCCTCTTACTTAATAATACGATGGTTCTTTTTATCCCAAGACACAGCTGCCCAGAATAGAGAGAGCATTTTTTTCAGCTTCTCTTGTAGGTAGTCGTGGCCATGTGGCTACATTCTAACTAATGAATAAAAGGTACGAGAGGCAAAATTCTGCTGTCTCTAAAAAAAAAAAAATCATTTCTTAAGGGTCTATAAACCAAAGTGTTATATGGAGTGGCACTTTGGGGCAGTCATCTTAAATAGACTGGAGACAAACTTCTTGGCTCTTTCCTACTTCCTGTTGGCTGGAGAGCGGGTAGGACGGCTGAATCTCTAGCCTTCATCTTGAACTATGAAGTGAAGGAGGTGTTCAGGATGATAAAACCAGGTTGAAGGGACCAGGTTATCACCTCGGTGCTGAAGTGTTTATCTGTGGTCTTTGTTAACATAAGGTAGGACTGCATTTCGATGTTGTTTACATGATGGTACCTCAGTGTCATGCTATTCATAGCCAAATCTAATCCCCGCTAATCCAGAGAACTTGCTTATATACTGAACAATGAAATCAAGATTAAAAAGCTCTTGACAGACTGAAAGGATAGTCAAAACTGCTGTGAAATAAAATGGAAATGCCAACACTTAAAGAAATATTTCCAAATATAAAATTGAAAAGAACTGGTTAGAGAGTATTTCATATATAAAAGACACGAGTACGTGTTAGGGGAGGGAAGCCGGCAGACGCAAAGTTGATATGAGTGAACAGTGTAATGAGGCTTTTACAGCTAATGCTGTGCTAGGCTAAGTTAAGTTGTACAGACCGAGGGAGGTTAATACTTTCAATTTCCTGTGTTGGCACAGCACTTCCGGGGTCTTGTGCTCACTTCTGAGCGTCATATTGTTCACGGTGATAAGCTAGAGAGGCTCTAAAGGACAAACAGGATAGCAGAGGGTCTGACGATCTTATCACAATCCATGGAAGGGACTGTGAAGAGTTAGCCTGGAGAGGAACAGGTGTAGGGAAATGTAGGGGAAAGGTAGCTTCAAATATTCAAAGGGTTGTCACACGGAAGATGGAGTATGATTGTTTATTTGCTTTTTTCCCTGAAGGCATACTTATGACCAATGAATGAAAGATACTAGAGGCAAAATTCTGTTCTATATAAGACATACTTTCTCAGTAACTAAGGCTGTCTTGAATGAGAAGGCACCGCTTTGTGAGGTGTTAAGTTTGATCATTCTAGCACTGTGAGTGCTAACCTTTATTTGGTACATTCTATGAGGCAAACCCTTTGTATGTGTTATTTCATTTAGTCCTCACAAACCTGTGAGGCACATTTATTTTTATTTCTGTTTTAAAAATTTGGAAGTTGAGGTTTAGAAAAGTCAAGTAACCTACCCACCATCATCTGACCGGTGAAGGGCAGAGCCAGGCTCTGGTGCTGCCCTGCCTCCCCGTCTTGTCCGTTCATGGAAGTGGTCAGGCAGGCGTGGGCTGGGAGAAGGGGAGCATGGGCTGGCAGTACTCTAAAATTCCTGAGTTAAGCCACATCTGGAAAATTCTCCATTTCTTTATCTTGAAAGCATTTTCTTAACTTTAGTAGTAGTAATGAGACTCCGTGTGGTACGGCAGGAGAAAATTCCACCGGCTTTGTCTCATTACTACTACTAAAGGGTGACATTTCATCCTGTAGGTAAAAAGGGATAATCATGAAACAAGTAGGGGAATGTCAAACATATACATTTAAATCCTGACTCTTCTGTCTAGTTGCATAGTTATGGCCAAGACATATAATCTGTTTGAACCTTAGTTTCTTTATGAGTAAAATTCAAATAACTACATGCAACTTGCAGGATTGTTGTGATAGCTAAAAATTAAGTGATTCGCTCTGGGTCGACTGCAGGGCAGATGCTCAAAACTGGTCCTTCATTATCACTGCCACCGGGCATGTACTGATGCCACTATTAGCTGCAACTTGTGGTAGGAAAAATAAGACAAGGGAGTTCCTCCAGGATTTATAGGAGAAGCTTAAGCTCCTTTAGACTACATAATTTTCATAATGCCTTAATCACTACTTGCCTAGAAATTTAGAACTTTATTCTTTGGGATGAAACTACATTTCCCAGGCTCACCCAAAATTAAGGTTCTGTTTGTGATTTAGGTTTTGTCTGTTAGATGTCCTCATGCAACGCTTGAATTAGTGAAAAAATAAGTGGGGGCAGAGACACAGAGCAAGGGCATGTCAGTGTTGGGGAAATATAAAGACAAAATCTCCTGCCAGCTCAGAAAACCTCTCCACAAAGTTCTAAAAGAAAGAAAACAGCTTTATTATTGAGTAAGCATAAGCCAGGATGTGATGTGAATTACAGACAGTCCAGTAAGAGATTACAGACAGAAAGCAATATATATGTATATATATATATGTGTATGTATGTGTGTGTGTGTGTGTGTGTGTATATATATATATATATATATGTATATATATCTCCTTATATAGCCAAGCAGACACAACCCTTGCCATATATGTTCTCAAGGTAAACAATAACTAGTCCTTAAGTAAGAGGACGGCATGACACCGTTCATCACACATCGTTGATCCTAAATTCACCCGGTAATTGGGGCAGACACCTGGATTTGCCCATTGCCTTTATCCAAAAGGAAAGTAATCTTTCATATAGTTATGACAGGAGGTAAGTTTGCAACTTGGAGCCGAGTGCCAGCTGAAATTAGACTCCTCCCCTTCCCCAGAAACTGGAAGATAGGGACACTATCTTCCCTGATGATTATATTCCAAAGAATTGGTTTCCAGGTCCTTGAGGAAACATTCCTGGGTTATAAAATTGGCTAGAGGGATATTTCATTTTTAAAAAGTTACATACATTTTAAAGAAGCAGAGAAATTATGAGTTTTCTAAAGCAAGTGTTCTAAGAAAAGGGAGAGGGAGAAGCATTTCACTTTCCTCAGTGAGAAGAAGTAAACTTGTTTTTTCTTATTTTTAATTTTCATTTGCCCTTATACAGTTCATCATGCATGCATGGTCTTAAAGTCAGCAGTTCAGGTGGTAGCTTCCCCATCCTCTGATCATATTTGAACACATTCATGTTCTATGACCCCTCAATTACTTTCCCAAGCAAATATCCAACAGAAATGCATATGTACACCAAAAGATACTAAAGAATGTTCAAAACAATGTCATTTGTGACTACCTCATACTAGATACATTTCAAACTTCTGTAAAGAGTTGAATGAAGAAATCGATTGGTAGATTTACACAATGGAATAATACACAGTAATGAAGGCAACACTGCTATACTCAATCTGGATGAAACTCATAAATGTAATGTTGACCCATAGAAGCTTTAAACACAATGACACATCGTTTATAATTCCACTTATATAAAATAAAAAACAGGAAAAATTCTTCTGGGGTATTAAAATTCAGGACAATTCAGGCAGTTAAAGTATGGCCTGGGGTGGGTGTATTTTCTGGCGTTGTCAGAATGTTCCATTTCTTACCTAGCCAGCATTTATATGAGTGTGTTCCCTTTGTGATAATTCATTAAACTGTACCTTTATGATTCCTATACCTTTCTGAATGTATAATTCAACAAAAATATTTATTGAAAAAACATAACCAACCATTAAAGCATAAGTAAAAGATCTCCTAGGCATTGCATTTTGGGGATATGATTATACAGTCTGGTATGGGGAGGTCCGTGGATTTATGTGTACACATACAGATAGGATTTCCCTTAGGAAGATCTGAAACAAAGAAATCCACATTTACAAGACAAAGAAACCAAGAGGAATGCTATGTATGTAGTATTAAATGCATCTTTTAAGAAACAGTTCTCTTATTGTGCATGAAAACGTAATGTGATTTTCAAATACTTCATTCCAGTCTTCAGAAAGAATGCTGTTATGTGATTTTTAAAGTAAATTAAGTGTGCCGCCTTCCACCTCACCCCCCTCTATTCTGTCACTGGCGTATTTATTTCATGAGACCCTAACGGAGCACCGTCACCATCTTTAGTGTCATCGTCATCATTACCCCACTGCATTTTCATCACGCCTGACAGTAACAAAGAGCTTTCTCTGATTGCACAACAAGCCTTAGAGGTTAGGGAGGCAAAGATCAGACTCACATTCTGCATTAGCTAACAGGCTCGGACTGGCTAAAAATTGTTTTCATATCCTACTGCTTGTATGAGGTGAAATTGCACTGTAGTCTGGTAGTCTCTCTTCATTAGCTCTTGAATCTGTTAGGTTTCTTGATTTCAAGCTCACAGACCAACTGCAGTCATCTTAAGTCACGGAAGAGAGAGAGAGAGAGAAAGGAAAGGAAAGGGAAGAGGGAGGGAAGGAAAAGGAAGGAAGGGTAGGAAGGGAAGGAAGGGAAAAAAAAGAAAAAAGAAAGCCAGAACATATTGGAAGGATACCAGGGGCTCAAGTGTTAACAAGAGGCCGAAGCACCCATCTTGGAAAACCGGCCTTTCCAGCCAGCTCCAGAGGCTTGGCAGAAGGAACCATGATGCAGAAACCATCTGGTCTTTGTGTTGCTGTTCGGATGATTCTGAAATCCAAAAATATTCCTGCTCAGAATTCACATCCCAGGAAGGAGGCTTGATGGGCTGTTTTGGTTACTGCCTACTCCCTGAGCATCCTAAGGGACCAGGAAGGATTTGAATCCCTTCATTCCTGAGAGGAGGCAATCAGTGTTGGGGGATTTCCCAAAAGGGTTATTAGAGTTAAGAACCTCCCCTAATGGGACGTTAGGGTGCCGATGATGATAAAGGTGAAAGGGAGTTTGAGAGATGATGTAGGTAAGACACGAGGTTATAATTAACTCGACTCCACAGACATTCAAGGCTGCTTTCTAGACTAAGCTGATTCTCAGTTTTAACTGGTGAAATACAATGTAAGTCTGCATGTCAATTATTTTCAAGATTTAACAGGGTGAAAAGCAAGCAGAACAACAAGAACAACAGAAAAACTAATGGGTATCTAAGATAATATAACAATCAATAATTCAGTGGCTACTAGGTATTTACCCAAAGAATCCAAAAACACTAATTCAAAAAGATACATGTGCCCCTATGGTTGTTGCAGTATTATTTACAAGAGCCAAGATATGGAAGTAACCTAAGTGTCCATCAATAGATGAATGGATAAAGACGATGTGATACATGAATATAGCGGAATATTACTCAGCTGGAATAAAGGATGAGATCTTGCCATCTAGGACAACACAGATGGACTGAGAGTATTATGCTAAGTGGAGTAAGTCAGATAGAGAAAGACAAGTAACAGATGATTTAATTCATATGTGGAATCTAACAAAACAAAACAAAACACCCAAACAAATGAATAAGCAAACAAAAGTAGAATCAGACCCGTTTACACAGAGAGCAAGAGGGCTTGGGGACGGACAGAATAGATGCAGAGGATCGAGAGGTATAGGCTTCCAGTTACGGAATGAGGACGTCACGGGAATGAAAGGCACAGCACAGGAAATACAGTCAGTGACACTGATCCCGTTGTGTGGTGACAGATGGGAGCTGTGCTTGTGCTGGGCACAGTGCAGCACACAGAGATGTGGAGTCACTACGTCGTACACCTGAAACTAACGTAACGTGTGCCAACTATAGAGACTCCAAAAAATTTAAAAACAAGCAAAACATAACACAAGAAAATAATGCAGTGGCAACCAGAGAGGTCAAGGCCATTGCCAGCGTAGCAGCTACAACAGTTCAGGAAACAAGTGGACGTTGAAAAGCAGGTATTTGTTTGTTTGTATTTAGGGCTGGAAATGTGGGAGTCTTCCACATAATTTTCAATATGATCAGTATAGTTTTTAGTATAATCATGGTTGAGATGATCGTGTCTGTTCTTTTGCGAGGGCTGCCGTGACAAAGTACTACAACTAAGTACCTTAAACAATGGAAATGTATTCGCTCACAGTTCTGGAGACTAGAAGTCCAAGATCAAGGTGTTGGCAGTGTCTGAGGGAAGATCTGTTCCTTGCGTCTCTGCCAGCTTTGCTCGCAGCCTTTTGCATTCCACGGCTTGCACCTGTATCACTAGGTCGCTGCCTTCACGTTCATATGGTGTTCTCTACGTGTGCGTGTCTGTCTCTGTCCAAACTGCCCCTTTATGTAAGCACATAAGTCAGGTGCTTACATGGATTGAAGCCCTGATGACCTTATTTTAATTTACCTTTGTTAAGACCCTATTTCCACATAAGGTCCCATTCTGAGGTACTGGGGGTTGGGTTTAAATGTATCTTTTAGGGGCGCCTGGGTGGCACAGTCGTTAAGCGTCTGCCTTCGGCTCAGGGCGTGATCCCGGCGTTCTGGGATCGAGCCCCACGTCAGGCTCCTCCGCTGGGAGCCTGCTTCTTCCTCTCCCACTCCCCCTGCTTGTGTTCCTTCTCTCGCTGTCTGTCTCTGTCAAATAAAAAAAAATAAATCTAAATGTATCTTTTAGGGGAATGTAGTTCAACCCTAAACATGGTCAATGCTTGTTCAACCCTAAACATGGTCAATCAAGAGTAATACTTTGTAATTTGTAATATCTTTTTCTGGGGGACCAAAAAGCATGTTCAGCGCTGTTTCATATTTAGGAATAGCTTGGTTTGTGAGAAGGTCGATGATTTTCCTAGGCTCAAATGATGATACCAAGGCTACAGATATTATGTCCTGAGGTCTGACCTTTGTTAACTCTGCTAAGTGCCTAGTTTCATGTTTACTACAAAATATAAGGTCCTTCCATGGAAAAATATTGGCTTTGTCACACCCTATTTAACACCTTTATCTTTGTGTGTATGTGTGTCACAAAAAAATCCCAACTAATTAAAAATTTTTTTTTGTTTTTTATATTTAAATAAATATTTAAATTATTTTATATTATTTATATTTATATTAAATAAATATTTAAATATTTATATTTAAATAAAATTAATTAACATATAATGTATTATTAGTTTAGGAGGTAGAGGTGAGCGGTTCATTGGTCTTATATAACACCAGTGCTCATCACATCACATCCCCTCCTTAATGTCCATCACCCAGTTACCCCATCCCCCCATCCCCCCCGCTTCCAGCAACCCTCAGTTTGTTCCCCATGATGAAGAGGATCTTATGGTTTGTCTCCCTCTCTGATTTTGTCTTGTTTTATTTTTCCCTCTCTTCCCCTATGATCCTCTGTTTTGTTTCTTAAATTTCACATATGAGTGAGATGGTAGTTGTTTTTCTCTGATTGACTTATTTCGCTTAGCATAATACCCTCTAGTTCCATCAATGTCGCTGCAAATGGCAAGATTTCATTTTCTTGATGGCTGAGTAGTATTTCATTGTATATGTATACCACATCTTTATCCATTCATCTGTCAATGGACATCTGGGCTCTTTCCATAGTCTTAACACCTTTATCTTATTTAGAGATTTCATTTCTTTGATTTTTTGTAAAGATCTTATTTACTCATTTGACAGAGAGACAAAGAGAGAGAGAGAGCACAAGTACACAGAGGGTCAGGCAGAGGGAGAGGGAGAAGCAGGCTCCCCACTGAGCAGAGAGCAGAAGCGGGGCTCCATCCCAGGACCCTGGGATCATGACCTGAGCCAAAGGCAGATGTTTAACCAACTGAGCCACCCAGGCGCCCCCATTTCTTTGATTTTAATCTCAGTTTTCCAAGACTTCTTGAGGATTTTGCTATTGTTAATAATTTTTTGGTCTTAAGTATGATATTGTTAGTAGGAAGGATTCATAAGTTTGGAATTTAACAAAGACAGCTAACATGTATTAAAACATTATTATGTGCCAGGAACAGAGTAAGATCTTTATACAGATGATCTCATTTAATTCTTGAATTATTCTCACTTTACACATGAAGAAGCTGAGGCTGTGGAAGGTTCCATGAAAGTCAAGGTCTGTAGCTACTAATAGAATGTGGACTCAGGCTGATTCTAAAGTCCTGCTGTCATCATTCTACAGGACTGCTAATTAAACAGTTTCAGTAAATTAAGATTACCCCCAAATTTGTCTTTCAGTTCCTTGCTCACAAAGCAGCAAGTTTTATTTATAACCAGAAATTCTCTGAAATGCTTGCTGGGCGGTGACTGCAATATTGCAATCAACTGTTGTGCATATCTTCTGGAAAAGAGCTAGAGGAAAGGGAAGAAGGGTAGGGAACGGAAGGATGGAGGGAGTCTATCCTGTCACTGGGAAGTTTTTCAGCATACACAGGACGGCATGAGAGCGCTCCTTTCCTCTTCTTCCCAGAAACTCAGGAGGGATAGGAGGAATCTTCCTCTCAGAGAAGGGTCAATGTGCCAGGCCCAGTGCCTAAAGCTGAGCAGCTAACGGCTGGCTAGAGAAAGTCAGAGCAAATTAAGACTCAGGGTAGAGTCTAAATATTATGTCGGAAGAACATTCTTTAGGTACTATCACCTTGCTGTAAAATGGATTACTTTTTTCTTCGGACCCAGATCAGCACTTCTCTGGGTTATTCCATGGAAGACATTCAGGGCTGAGATGAATTTGTCTCTGCCTTATATCTGATTCACTTTCAACTTCTATTGATTTAAAGGGGGAAGAGATGACTGCCTCAAATAAATTGTTATCTCCTATAGGTGGCAATGGATGAAAAAAAAAAAATGAAACTGAATCCTTCTCTTTCCGAAGTCTGGAGAGAATGGGAAGAGGGAAGGCAGGATATGGTAAGGTATCCCGAGGCAAGCTTCAGCTTTGGAGTGTGCCCCAGGCCTCACCCAGGAAATATGACATATCAAGAATGCACGGGAGTGCAAGGAGAACCTAATCTCGCCATCAGGAACACTCTGCTTTTGGAAATTCTCTATTTCAAAAAGCATCAGCTGACAAGAGGCCTGGCTGCTTTCTTAATTATCTTTGCAACACAGCACATAATTTCCCTCCTATTCTAAAGGGAAGGTGATTTGCTCTTTATCTCTCTTCTCCCTGACTGTGTGCAAATACTATGGCCTTCAGCAGATGGGCTTGAGAACTATACAAAAAAATCCCTTATGATCTTTCAAACTTATTCTTTTTCTCCTGGAATGTGCTGAGGTGTCCACGGCTGCCTGCCACTTCAGATAGTAGAAGTGGTCTGATGATGACCGAATTGGAGAGTGAGTGGAGGATTCCCGACACCAGGTAGCAGCCAGCCAACAGGACACAGGCTTGTCCCATGGCAGCAGAAAGTTGCTCTGCAGGCCAATAGCAAGGCTGCGAGGTGGCCTGATCGGAACAGGAGCCAGTCCTGACTGCGCCCCAGAGCCGCCTAGCCAGCCAGGCCAGTGAGGCAGAACGCCGCCCTCATTGCTGACACCGCAGGGCGGCTCGCACAAAGCGCGGCCTGTTGGCTCTGGGCATGGACCTCCCACACCCACAGATGAAACAGAGGGAGATTAACATGCATTAGAAACTAAGCAAACAACTTAAGGGATCACTTTTTTTTAGTGCTTGTGTATCTAGATCCTGACCTTCTTTTATTCAACTTCTAGGTACGCAAATAGGACACCCAGTGATACTTTCAGTCCTGAGCAATGTGTGCTAAAATAGCTCCTGGCCTCTGTGGCTTTCAGGGTCTAAATCTCATTTAGCTGTCAGTCAATTAGCAGGAAGTACGCAAAAGAACTTTTCTGCGGAGTCGGGGGGCGTGGCTCTGCTGACTGGGGAGGGCATTATGGATGAGTGCTCAGAAACGGAGGCCCCGGTGCTCTACTCCTGGAGCCCTTGACATGATGCAGGTCTGAAGCAGGAGTATCATCCTAACAACCGCCACGGAGATACAGTGTGGCCTCACAGTGTTTCTTATGCATTGTCATTTCTACATCTTTAATTTGGAAATGCCTCTCTAATCTGTTAGGCTAACTGAAAAGTATGACACATTTATGTCATGATATCTAAAAGCAAGCACTTTGCGATTACATACAAAGTGCTGAATACTCACAGAGTATCATCAGTATTCAGTAAGTGCTGTTGAATTTTCCAGCAGATCCTTTTCTTATCGTCGCATTATGACTTCACATTTATTCCAAAAAGAAAAAAAGAAAGAAAAAGAAAAAAGAAAAACAAAACAAAACCAGGACTGAATGTTTGAGTTACTATCCTATTTCTGAACCTAACTATTGGAATGGTTGCTTTTGCTGTGAGTGTGAGGAGATACGCAAAGGTAGCTTCGATGTTCCCGCATTCTCCCTTGGGAAAATGGTGTTTAGACCATCTCATGTTAACCAGGAGTTCCAATCTATTTTGGAAGCCCGTTCCACAGAAATAATCTCAAAAGTATTCATATATTCAGGAAATGATGTTCCCTTTACCTTTGAAAATGAGAGCAGCCCAAAGAGCAGCCCTACTGCTTCTTTCTCCTCTGCGTTAACGTTCAGATTGAGGAAACCCAGTCCTCCCCAGAGGGTGGTGCAGGAAACAACACGAGCAGGGGCTGGGACAGGGAAGCACGCACGGAAGTATGGAGTAGGAAAATGTTGGTCACGTGCTGCTGTTCTCTGTCCCAGCTCCTGACTCCCTGATCCCTGCTGGGAAGGCCCTCTCTCTAGCTCCACTTTTTTTTTTTTTTTTTTTTTACCCACAGGAAAAGTCTTCACCCTTCACAGTTTGCACACGGCATCTCAAAAACACCCATGTCTAGGTTCTCTGTATTCTGAAAGAGCAAGCACTGTGATCCCTTCATTCTCTAAGCAGATGTTCCCAGTAGTTTCACCATTCTCTAGACTCACTTCGTGGAGGTCCTAGATATTGGGAAATCTCTCGTGTAGTGTTTAGATTGAGGAACCACATTACTCTGAGAGGAGTGTCATGATCACAGCCTTTGGTACACATTACTCAGCCCGGTTCGCCTTGGGCATGCCGGGGCCTGGGGTATTGCTGTTGCAGGGGAACAGTCACACACATGCAATAAGGACTGAGGAGCTTTCCCAAGGAGTCCCTGTTTCTAGGTTAGAGATCATAACTAAATACCGAAATCAAAGGCTGAAAAGACACGAGGGAAAGAAACTTCCAGAGAATTTTTTAGAGACTAATTCTTTACAGTCTCCTATCAGAGTAGCTATTAAATTCATAATGGTTTCATCAAAGGTCTCGTCTCTGGCACTGTGTGTTTGGGAAATTCAACTGCCCTAGCAGAATCAGCTGCCTGGGCGCTTGGCAGCGATTTTTTTTTTTTTAATGTGCTCCCAACTATAAGAATTTGCCATTGTTAGTAATTATAAATCATAAGACCTCAGTAACATTGGAGCAATTATAAGAAATGACCCATAAGCCAGTTTTACGTTGTTTGAAGAGGTACGGAACTGTTAAGGCTTCGTCTTATCTGTAAGAAAGTCAGTGGTAGAATACATAAGTGCCAATGACTCAGATAAGGCAGCAAACCACAAGCACTCAATCCTGTACAACGTGTATAAGTCAACCCCAGTGTTTCACTTCTTAGTCTGAGATCAGGTTTCTTAAAGGAAGTGTGGCCAGTTTAGATACACCAAGGGTAAGAAAGCAAGTCATCCCGGGGAGGGGGGTGGTTTTTATAGGCAAGAGGGTTGCTACCATTTTTATTAAGCATCTGCTACTTAACAAGCATTGTTCCTAGCACTTTGCATATCTGATTTTGCATACTCATCTCAGTAATCTATAAAGTTGGTATAATTATCTCTGGATTTCAAATGCCTACCATGGTGGAAGTTAGGTAAATTTTGCAGAGTTTCACGGACAGGAAATGCCTTTGGAGAGTCCCAGACCATTCTGATTCCAGATCCCAGAGTGCATGCTTCTGTCACCCCTCCTCTAGGTGAACCTCGAAGGCACTCAATAAAGGGGAAATGAGATCCCTGTAGGACTGCCAGGCAGCTGTGTGAATGAATGGAGGGAAAATCTCACTGCTGGGCCACAGAAAACACATGCATTCTACTCACCTATCTTTATTTATTTTTTTTAATAATATTTTTTACTATATTATGTTAGTCACCATACAGTACATCCCTGGTTTTTGATGTAGGGTTCCATGATTCATTAGTTGCGTATAACACCCAGTGCACCGTGCAATACATGCCCTCCTTACTACCCATCACCAGCCTATCCCATTCCCCCATCCCCCTCCTCTCTGAAGCCCTCAGTTTGTTACTCACCTATCTTTAAACCAAGCCAATCCTCTGCAAAAAAAGCCTACTGCTGGGTATTTGCACACCCAGTCCTAAAGTTCATGCAAACTCCAATTTCATCTTGTTTCACTGACCTTGTTTAGCTTCTGGTCACTGTCTTGCCTCCTTCTATTCTCGACTCCTGTCACACCTTTCTAGTTGCTCCAGTCACGTGCTTCCTTGCTAGGGGTTCTGTGATTCTGATTTTTGGGTTTCGGCTTCTGCCTTTCACTTTTAGATGTGTGGAATCCATAGGACAGGCCTGCTCACTACACAGAACTCTGTCATGGGAAGGACACTGCACTATGTTCCGAAAAGTATATTTAAGTCATTAGTAACTATCCACATTTTTCTAAAAGTTATTAAGCCATTGCTTTTAAACATGGTAAAATCAGGTGCATCTGGGGGACTCAGATGGTTAAGCATCTGCCTTGGGCTCAGGTCGTGATCTCCGAGGCTCAAGCCCCACCTGGAGCCCCACATTGAGCTCCACGTGGAGTCTCACTTCCTGCTCTGGCCCAATGGGGAGTCGTCATCTTCTTCTGCCTCTGCTCATGCTCCCTCTCTCTCAAATAAATAAATAAAACCTTTAAAAAAAATAAAAAAATAAACGTGGAAAAATAAGGTTGTTAAGCCACCCAGGCGTCCCAGGGATGGCTTAACAACCTTTAGAAAAATGTCCAAATATAGTTATGATTTTCTGAGCACAGTTAATATTTAACATTTCAAGTGGAAATATTTCAGTTTATACTGATTTTTGTTTCAAAATTTTAAACATCTTGTTGAATTGCTATATTGTACACCTGAAGCTAATGTAACACTATATGTTAAGGACACAGGAATTAAAATTTAAAAAAATTTAAAATATCATTTTCCGTTTGCTAACATTTTAGCATCTAAATTTTAATATTCTTCAGATTTCTAACTAGTTTTCTTATTTTTCCTTTATAAATTTACACCATGATTAAATATCAATTTAAATATCACATTAATCACAAATCATCCAATCCATTAACATGTTCCCTTCTAAATATCCTTGCTTTCTTCCTGTTGTTTTGAGAAGTTTCATATTTTTAAATTGAAACTTTCTGCAAACTGCTACCCAACTTTCTGTTTCTGAAATTCTTGTTAGAAACCAAAATGTTAGCATTTTATCTCTGATAGGACTCTTGGCTAATTCTGATTTGTTTCATATGATCTTTAAATTAAATTTAAAATTTTAATTTAATGAAAATTCAACTTAATCCTAATTGTAAATCAATTTTAATTAAACTTAGAATTTTCTGTGTTTTAAAATTTAAATTAGTGAAACTAAAAATCACTTGCTAAAAATGTAAATTAAGGTTGACGTGTCATTTGAGGAATTGGCAAAATAATACTAAATGTGCTTAAATTTTCGAAAAATAGTCACATATTGAATGCCAAAACTGTTGATGGAAAAAGTGGCTCATATTGTATTTTCAGTGAACTGGGGATTTGCTACCATTTTAGCATTCAATTAGGATTATTTTATCAGGTGGCCCCCCAAGTTTAGTTTAACCAATATACAAAAGAATATATTTGATTATATGCAATCAAAATCGAATATTTTTATTAAAACTGATAAAAACTGCAGTCTACAAATTTTGGTCACTCTACAAATTGATTCTTTCAAGAACAGATTTTTAGTGGGTTTGCCTGCCTTCGTCTTCAAGACTCTGTAGTTAAAAATACAAACAAGAACATCAATAATAACGGCAACATTTACCGTAAATAGACAGTGAGCCAGCGCCGTGCCAGAGACTCTACAGTAGTTGTCTTCCTTTGACCCAAACAACTTCTCGAATTAGGTATTATTATTATCAGAGGTTCAAAAAGGTCATTCACGTAAATTGCCCAAGGGAGGCAGGATTCGGACTCCTTGTCTCGGAGGCCAGGTTGCCAAGCTGTGAACTGCAGGATGGACACAGTCCACTCTGCCCTGGATCTGCAAAGTGGAGAGGAGGAAAGAGGTTGCTCCCATGTTACTGCCTAAATAGAAAGAGCTCAGCATGTCCACAGATGCGGCATTGGGGGCAACTAGCAAGCGGGCTGGAAGATTTCCAGCCAATTGTTCAGGGAGTGGGAGTGGCAGCAGAAGTGACAGAGGTGATGGTCCAGGCATCCAGCTGACAGCAGTGCTAGACATGGACATCTCCTGGTGGTGGCTGCAGCTGGGCACTGAGCACAGTCCACTGACTGCTGGTCCAAGGCTGCACAGCACAGTTCTCCATTTCCCCCGCAAGGCCATTATGTCTATCCGACGCAAGGAAGAGGGCTATTGCTCCAAAGTGCAGCCTGCCACTGGTTGCCCTCTGGAATCATGCCTGTCAGCCCTGCTTGGCTGGCAGGAAATTAAGGTCTCTTGTCCTAGAACCTCAAAGCATAAAACCGAAGGGCATGTGCAGGTCTAGCTCAAGGGGTGTGGCTGAGGGGTCATCAGAACAAGAGGGACCCACATGGAATGGTTTTGACTGGGTAGCAAGCATTTGTTTGGGTAGTTGAGATGTGTATGGGTTAACCTGTCGGGTGAGCCTTAGTGCATTATTAATACCAGCTAGCAAATACCAACCCTCTTCCTCTTCCTGTCTCCTTCTATAACTCTCACTAACCAACCTGGAGTGATTATCCTGAATTTTTCTGCTCCAGTGACAGATCTGGGTGTAACCAGGGATTGTCACCGACACTCATGCTTGCCACAAACATACTGCTTCCTCTTTTCCACTGCAGCTTCAGGAAGAACTGGACTTGAGAAGAAAGAGAAAGGAAACTGGGAAGATTTCCTTCTCTTTCTGCTTGGGATGACATGATACCATATCCATCAGATTATTTTTCTTTTCCAATCCCTCATCTCATAGCCTTCTCAGATTGAATGTCTCCAGTTAGTGAGATGGAAAGTTTATATATATAATATATATTTGTTTATTTTTTAAAATTTATAATTCAGTGGTTTTTAATACATTTACAAAGCTGTATAAACATCACCACTATCTAAAACCAGAACATTATCGCAACCCTAAAGAGAAATTCTGTTTCTGTAAATTCACATTCTCCTTCCTTCCCGAGCTCCTGGCAACCACTAATCTATTTTGTGTTGCTATAGATTTGCCTATTCTGGACATTTCATAAAAATAGAGTCACAACATATGACCTTTTGTATCTGGCTTCTTTTACTAAGCATGATGTTTTCTGTGTTCATCTATGTTGTAGCCTGTGTCAGTATTTCATTCTTTTCTATGGCTAAATAGTGTTCCACTGTATGAATACACAATGTACAATGTTTACCCATTTATCAGTTGATGGAAATTTCAGTTGTTTCCACTTTTTGGCTACTGTGAATACTGCTGCTATAATCATTCACGTATGGGATTGTGTGGACATGATTTCATTTCTCTTGGGTAACACCTAGAAGTGGGATTGTTAGGTTATATGGTGCTCCATGTTTAAATTTCTGAGGAACTACGAAATTGTTTTCCCCAGTGGCTGCACCATTTTGCATTCCCACTAGCTATGGTACATAGTGCAGCCAAATAATAAATTAATGCCAAGTAAAGGCAAGTTATTGAAACTAGAAATGGACAGTGCTATTAGTATGTTACATAAAAATGAAAAAAATACTACAGTTAGTGACTACAAGGCCAGAAATGAGATGATGTTACTTAAAATGAGATATAAGAAAGCATTTTGATTAATTGCATGTAAGTGTACAAAGTGTGATTTATACAGGCAACATGCAGGAACAAAAAACTAGAAGAAAAGATATCCTGAAATATTCAAGGAAGCTTCCTTTTACTATCAACAATAGGGGGTTGCAAGGAAGAGAGACTAAATGTTTGTAAACTATTTTTGTTTTGTCAGTTCCTTGGGTGAATAAAGGAAATCTATATAAATAATGGAGATCTCTGATCCATTTAGGAAATGGAAAACAATGTCCAATGGTAAGAGTTGGACAGATCCAAACCGATACAGAAGTGTTGGAAAATTCCAACACCATCTGAATTTTTACCCTAAGTACAGCAGAACATCTACTGCTAACATTTAGTCAGTGGAACACTGAATTGGAATGATTTGATCAGATATATTACTCAAATCTTTACCACCATATCCAAGAGGAGCAGTCTTTCACAGGTGTTTTATTCATAAATAGAATCACCTGGAAAAGAAATAGTTTCTGAGGTAGCCATGAATAAGTTTATTTTGATTAGAATTATTTATTTTGGCAGCTCTAGGGCATTAGTCTTAGCTCTCAGGATATTCTGCAAAGTCCCCAGAAGTTCATAGGAATTAATACATTAAGTCAGATGTACGGTCATCCAGAACAGGATTATGCCCCCAATTAAGACCACAGGGACGGTTTGTGGGATGACAATTGAGCTTCTGGCTCTGAACCATGAGGATTAGGAACAACTTAGAAATCTTTCTAGTTTCTTTCAGAGCCTGGTTTTGGATCTGTCACACCAGCTTTAAATAAGCCTTTTATAAAATTCCATTATATTTTGACTTGCCACCTATATTTGTTGAGATTGGATTTCACTACGTTAGCGTCCTGGAATACCAATGGCTTAAATGAGATAGAATATTTCTTTCATGTAAAGTTCCGAGGTGCGCAATGCAGGGTTGGTAAGACAGCACTGATCCATGGTGTCCCCACTGCTCAGGGACTCAGCCTTATCCCAGCTCACCAGGTTACCTTCATGTGTGTGTGCCCTTGTCGTCAGGTACAGACGTCACATCTGTGTTCCAGGAAGCAGAAAGGAGGAAGGGATGAAGCACAGCAACAGGTGTGCCTGAGCTCACGCATCAGGAGTATTAGAGAAGCTGTCAGAGGAAGCTTCCACTTACATAGCCTCAACCAAAACATCATCATAAGCATATGACCACCCCAAACCACAAGGGAGGCTGGGAAATGCAGTTTTGATGTCCTAAACCACTTGCCCAGCAAAAAAATGGAGGTTTGCATTTTTGGTAATTTATCTCAATTACCATGAAGTAAAGGGAGAACACATATTGGGGGACAGTCTACAGCATTTGTCACGTCACATTTTGGAAGTAAAGTATTAGTCTGGGTTGTGTAATGTAATTCTTCCTCCTCATTTCCCTACATTTGGGCTTCCGTGTTGCCTCCTGCTTCTAATATAATTGGCTTCATATTGGGTACGAAATAAAGGTCCCTGTGGGCTGTGGCTGTGGAAATGGGAACTAGAGAGGGGTGCGCTAAATGGAATTAACTTGTGTAATGAGGTTCCTGCTCAATATCACATTATTATTTTTGAAGGGTTGTGCTCACCACTTGTGTACTCTTCCTGTGATTATCAGCTTTAGTTATCGAACCTTAAACAGATTACCAGATCTAACCACTCACAAATCATCTTTCCACACAAATCCCTAAACTTTGTTGTTTGTGTTTATGTGACCGTCATCTCTACATCACTGTTGACACTTGAGCTACTGTCCTTTGGACCTTTTGAAGCAGAGATGGTTCTTCTTTTTGTAGATGTTAGAACTGAGTGAATAAGCCTTCCTCAGCGGGGAGAGAGGGAGAGAGAGAGGGACAGAGAAACTTTGAATCCTTAAAATTCACCAGTGGTTTAATGGATCATTAAAAGGCAATATCGTCTTGTGGCCAAAGAGATGGAAATAGATAATGTCATTTAAAATGTGGGACTATAGCTAATAATACTGTATAGTATATTTTAAAGTTGTTAAGAGAGTAGATCTTAAAAGTCCTCATCACACATAGAAAAGTATGCATGGTGACGGATGTTAATGATGTATTACGATGATCATTTTGCAATATACATACATATCAAATTACTATGTTGTACATCTAAGACGAATGTAGTGTTATATGCCAATTATATCTAAATCAAAGAGAAATGAAATGTGGGAATATAATTACAGGAAATTCTAGAGTAAAACATCATAAATGTTGAAAGGAAATCTTGCTTCAGGTGCTGATTAAAGTAGACCACCAAGTTAAAGAGATTATCCTTAAAAATCATCCATCCAAATCTTTTTATTTTATGGTTGAGGTTACTGAGATGCAGGGAAGTGAGCTGGAACCACTCATGAAATTAATTACAAACCTCTTGGGAAAAATATTTCAATTTTTGCCACTATTGAATAAGAGTAAACTAAGATTTGGTCAGATTCTCCAAAGAGATACAAATAATTTTAAATAATGTAAATTATTGATAAATGGGAAAAGTTATGAACATAAATCTTAGAGCAAACCCCTAAACTCCTAAAAATAAGGGGAAAGCATTATTCATAAAAATGACATAGTTCAGAGGGTGAAATTAACATTTAAATATAATATTGTCTTTTTATGTTCAGTTAGCCACTGTATAGTACATCATTAGTTTTGATGTAGTGTTCAGTGATTCATTAGTTACGTACAACAACCAGTGCTCATCACAACACATGCCCTCCTTAATACCCATCACCCTGTTACCCCTCCCCCCATCCCCCTACCCCTTTGAAACCCTCAGTTTGTTTCCTGGGGTCCATAGTCTCTCATGGATCATCTCCCTCTCTGATTTCTCCCCCTTCAGATTTCCCTCCCTTCCCCTATGGTCCTCCATGCTATTGCTTATGTTCCACATGAGTGAAGCCATATGATAATTGTCTTTCTCTGCTTGACTTACTTCACTTAGCATAATCCCCTCCAGTTCATCCATGTCGATGCAAATGGTGGGTATTCATCCTTTCTGATGGCTGAGTAATATTCCATTGTATCTATGGACCACATCTTCTCTCTCTATTCATCTGTTGAAGGGCATCTCAGCTCCTTCCACAGTTTGGCTATTGTGGACATTGCTGCTATGAATATTGGGGTGCATGTGCCTCTTCTTTTCACTACATCTGTATCTTTAGGGTAAATATCTAGTAGTGCAATTGCTGGGTCATGGGGTAGCTCTATTTTTAACATCTTGAGGAACCTCCATACTGTTTTCCAGAGTGGCCACACCAGCTTGTATTCCCACCAACAGTGTAAGAGCGTTCCCCTTTCTCCACATCCTTGACAACATTATAATATTGTCTTATTTGTGCATTCAAAAGAGCCAGTCAGTATTTAAGTATGGCTATCTGACTACTTAAATTTAAATGCAAAACAAAACAAAAACAAACTTTACCCCCACCATTTATATCCTACATTTTCAGGTTTCCATAGTTTGATGGGAAAGATATCAGTTTGGGGGGTAAAATCTAATGAGGAAACTCACTAACCTGGCCATCAGGACACCTATAGCTAACAATTATAGGTTGTATTTAGTCCCGCTTAGTTTTCCATTAGCTTCTTCTTTTCAATATATTCTTCCAAAGGAGCATTTAAAAAATATTTCCTCTGCTTCTTGCTTTGATTGGGTGATGAAGAAAACAATCACTATGAGCTACTTAACAAACAGACCACAGAAAATTTAACAATGAAGCTAAAATAATCGCTGACTTTTCATCATTTCTGCATCTTCCACAAAATGTGGAGAAAGTCCATACTAATTCCTGTCATTGCTTTTTATCCCAGATCAGTATGCTCAGAAAATTTAAGCCAGTGCACTAAAGAAGTAGTTCCTGGTTCTTTTGAAAGGCACCTCTGTCATTTTGCTGCTGTGGATATTGATCTGACCTTTATAATCCTAAATTGAAATGGAAGCCTTTATAAAGAGTTATTATTATAAGGTGATATGAAGACATAATAACCTTTAAAATGTATTACCGCTTTGTAACAAATGTTACCAGGATGGGAATATAAAAGAAGAAGCAAACAAAAAAATAAAAACAGAGGACATTCTCTAGGATTCGTGGTCGATTTGTTCATTCTTTCTCTTTCCCTCCATTTTTTCCTTTCCTTTCCTTTCCTTTCCTTCCTTCCTTCTTAGGAATTAATTATTGAAAATCTGTTACTTAATGATTTTATAATATCAGTACATGCTGTGTCAACATCTCAAATGCTTGAAAGGATTAACACGAGGAACAGGCTGGCATCTTGCTGAACTCTTAAAAGACAGCAAATGCTATGGGGAAAAAAACTCCACAAAAATGAGTGCTAGCTGATTTTTAAGGTAAAATCTCTTACTTAATTGAAGACTGGTATCAACTGAACTAATCCTTCAGTACAGAAGGGCCATCTTCATGCTGTTAAGTCCAGAAGGAAAGGTTGAGTTATATTGATTTTCGGAATAGTTGTATGTAGAAATGGCTTATTTCACTTTGCCTTGAGATCCTTTTTCACAGAAGCACCATGAGAACTCAGACACAATTAAAATCCAGTCTGTCCATTACACATAGATGAAAAATCACAAAATCTCTATTGTCAATTAGATTTGGGATATACGTGTTTCGTTGTAAGCATCCTGAACACAGAACCTGTCCACCCACTTTGGGTAAATCCTTCTCAGCGGGCTTACTCGCTGACTTTATACACAGCAATGCAAGAAATGTGACATTCTTGGTAGGTGGGTTCAATATTCTAAACTTTTCTCCCCCACTGACTCTGTTCTAACAGGTGTTTTTGTCTTTATTATTTGGCATTATGGATACTGAGTGTCTCTCTCTCCACTCCCTGGAGTCTGAATTATTGCCCAGTAGGGAATTATCAAGTCAAATTGATTGTTTCAGGTCTCAGAGATGTTTTTCCCTGAGCTCACTTGCTTCTTTGTCCATCTGTGCCTTACACAAAAGAAGAAATAGCCCAGAGGGTCTCAGACTTAAACTGCTTCTCTGAAACACTTTTAGGGTAGCCTCTTTAAGTTGAAAAAGTATGAAGCTTTTAACTGGAGTTTGTCTTCACTGAGAAACACAGGATTCTTTTTTTTCCTTTGGGGGGGGTTGCCTGCTCAGATAACTCTTTCTTTATGGTATTGGTTTTAATGACTAATTTTTGTTTGGATTTTTTTCTCTCTAAAAAGTAATGCACATGATAAAAAAAAAAAAAAACTTCAAGTGCTATAAAGTATATACAGTTAGTTTTCTTCTACTCCCTGAGATTCAGTCCTCTAGCTCATCCCCCAAGAGGGATGTGTCTAAAGCTTCCTATCACATGGAGAAAAAATTCCATTTCTTTGGGGGTACCTGAGTGGCTCAGTTGGTTAAGCATCCAACTCTTGATATCAGCTCAAGTCTTGACCTCAGGGTCTTGAGTTCAATCCCTGCATTGGACTTCATGCTGGGCACAGAGCCTACTTAAAAAACAACTGTCATGATCTCTGCCCTCTTTTCTTTGTTTTTTCTTCCTGCTCCAGGCACATATCCTCTTCTCCAGCCATACCTACTATCTAATTTCTTTCCTTTTAAAACCTTATTGAGATATCTTTGACATATAAAAATTAAAAATATTTAAAGTGTACAACTTGATTTTTTTTAAGGAAGCTCTGCATTCAACGTGGGGCTCGAACTCACAACCCTGAGATCAAAAGTCCCATGGTCTACCAACTGAGCCAGTGCCTTGATGTAAGCATGCATTGTGAAAAGATCACCACAATCAAGCTAAATAACTTATCCATTACCTCTATATAGTAACCATTCTGTGTGTTGGGGGGAGGGTGTGATTTAATTCAAGATCTACCATCTTAGCAAATTTCAAGTGTATAATACAGTATTGTTAACTCTGGTGACTGTGCTGTACATTATATCTCCAGTACTCTTCCATCTTGCATAACTGAAGCTTTGTACTCTTTGACCAATATCTCCTCATTTCTTTCACCCCTGGCAACAGCCATTCTACTGTCTGGCTCCATGAATTTGACTATTTTAGATTCCACATATAAATGAGATCATTCAATGCTTGTCTTTCTGTGCTGGCTTATTTTACTTAGCACAATGTTATCCAGCTTCTGGATGAGTCCTGGGTCATCGCTCCTGGGTACTCTGCCTCTTGGTCTTTGCTCTGGTGGGCCCCTCTGGTGGGGAGCCCTCCATTCTCCTGCAAAGCTTGCTCAGCCTTCCCGGCCCTGTTCAGGTTTTCATTACCACTTCCTTGTATTCGCCTCACATATTTGTCTCCACTACTAAACTGTAAGATCTAAGGGGGAGGAAGTTGAGAAACCTGGCCTCTAGACTCAGCTCAGCTCTTAATAACTATGTGTCCCAGAGAAAAACAGTTAAGCCTCCCAGCGCCCCCGTTTTCTCAACTGCTGCATTTTTGGGGAGTCATCCTCACGCAGGGGCCATGCTAATCTTCTCTGAATCATCCCAGTGTTAGTATATGTGCTACCGAATGAGCACTCATCTGCTACATTTTTTTTTTTTAAACAAGTAGCCAAGTGTTAAAAGACTGAAGAAGAAAGCAGTAACTCATGCTGCCTCTGTGTTCTTAAAGTAGGGAGACATATTCTCTCTTCCCTATACAAATGAAAATAAATATTTCAAGTAAATATCATGATTGCCCCCTAAGAAATATAAGCTTAGTGGAAAAGCAATATGTTTATTGAAGCATATGAACAAAACACTGAAATTTTAAATCTAAGTGATTAATACGAAATCCCAAATTTCATGGAATGTTTAATTAATGGACTATGACCTTCCATTCAAGCAGATAATTTGTAAGTTGGTTGAATTCATGATCTTTTATTGGTAGTCTTTCAAGTAAAATAAAATTATTTAAAATTTCTTAAAGTATTGTTTATAACATGAGCTATGTCTTATGCACTCTCAAGGAGGGATTATGAGGAGCTTGTTACCTTATCTGAATAGTTAAAATACTTAGTACCTAAGCACCAAGATGCCTTTCTAGGAAAGAATTTCATTTAAGTCCAGTTAAATTAGACTTTAATATGCATAAGAGGATAGAATTATTATCTGGATAAATCTGTCATGCAGAGTGTTGTGGCAAGAATTAAATAAAGCCCAGGAGAATAATATTTTAATGGAAAATTTTCTTTAAAAAACTGGAAATAAAAATAGGAATAATTTAACCTTTCAGGTCATGGAAATGAGCTTATAAAATTGTCAGGCCACAAATGTTAAGGTACATTCACAGAACAAGAGGAAATAAAAGGAATCATTAAAGTCTTTTATACAAATAATTTTGAAAACCTGACTAAAATATATTTTGAAAAATATAATTTACCAAAATTCATCAAAAAGATAAAAAAAAAAAAAACCTTAGCTGATAGATTTCCAAAGAAGAAATGGAAAATGTACAAAAGTTGCTTTTGTTCCTTCAAATGTTTTCCCAGGGGAATTCCACAAAACCTTTAGAGAACATAGAATTCCAATGTTATTTAAATTGTTTTAGATCATAGGGAAAAAAAAGGAGTCCCTAAGTACATTTTATAAAGCAAGTATAACATTCAGTATTATAAACTGTTAAGTCATCATTTGCAGGATTGAAGGAGAAACAGACTATGATCATCATTAACAATCCTGAAAAAAAAGCACTGAGCCAGTAGCGTGTTTTATGGGAAAACTCAAGAAATATTCCATTGACATCAGGAAAAATTAAATAATGTTCACTGTCACGTTACAGTGTAACATTGGGCTGAAATATCAACCACTAAGCTTTTAGGAAAGTAAAAAGAAATTAGAGATTCAGATATTAAAAGGAGTTGAGAGAGAGAGCACGAGCAGGGGGAGGGGCAGAGGGAGAAGCAGACTCCCTACTGAGCAGGGAGCCAGAGTCAGGGCTTGACCAGGTCCCAGGGCTCATGACCTGAGCCAGGCAGATGCTTAACCGGCTGAGCCACCCAGGTGCCCCTATCCAGTTCATTCTGAAAAAATGAACATACCTCAAGCATGTATCAAGACAAATTATTCCAAATGAATAGTGTTTAAATGTAAAAAATAAGACAATAAAATACAATATAAAAACTTGAGTAAACTCCTATAAAGGAGGAAGGCCTTTCTAATTATAGATTCAAATCCATAAACCATGAAACAAGAGTATAAAATTCAACCACATTAAAAAAATGACTTCTGCATGAGGTAAAATATTATAAACAAATATAAAAGACAAGTGATAAACCGGGAAAAATCACTTGTAACTCACATTACAAAGGAAAGGCTTACCTTCCTTTTACATAAAAATATCCTTGAAATAAGAAAAAATATGAAAAAATAGGCAAAGGGGTGAACAGACAGTTCAGAATAGGCAATATAAATAACCTTTAGATTTGTGAAAAGATGCTCATCTGCACTCAGAATGAGAAAAATGCTAATTCAACCAGCACCACATTTGCGGTTTCAAAACAGAATTATCTAGCACTCCTCCAATGAACAGGTGCACTTTCCCTTGAATCTGATGTCCGTAATTTTCTGACCAACAGACTCTAGCCTATATGAGAAATATAGCAGACTATAGCAGAGGTGTTGCTGTGATAGTTTGGTGGGTTGCACTACCTGTCTCTTTCTCTGAGAAGCCAACCACTATGCTATGGGGAAGCACAAGCCCCTCAGTTGACAGGAAGCTACAGCTAGTACCAAATTGCCGGTCATGTGAGTATGCCAACTTGGAAGGAGACCCTTCAGCTTTAGTTGAGCTGTCCCAGCTAACACTGCGTGGAGAAGAGATGAGCTGTCTTTGTTAAGTTCTGTTGAGGTTGAAGATTTGTGAGCAGATTAAATGATTGTTTCATTTTAACCCATTAAGGGCTAATTCAGGATAGTCTTTTGAAATTGGTAAGGAAGAAGTGAAACTTTCACTATTTGAAGATAACAGGATACTATATATATATAGTAAACCCTAAAGGCTTCACCAAAAAACTATTAGAACTGATAAATGAATTTAGTAAGGTCACAGGACAGAAAATCAATATACAGAAATCCATTGCACTTTATATACTAATAATGAAGTAGCAGAAAGATAAGAAAACAATCCCATTTACAATTTCACCAAAAATAATAAAATACTTAGGAATAAACTTAATCGAGGAGGTGAAAGACTTGTACTCTGAAACTACAAAACTGAAGAACTATATTTATGAAAGAAATTAAAGATGATACAAACAAATGGAAGGATATCCCATGCTCATGGATTGTGAGAACAAATATTGTTAAAATGTCCATACTACCCAAGGCAATCTACAAATTCAGTGCAATCCCTATCAAAATACCAGTAGCATTTTTCACAGAACTAGAGCAAATAATGCTAAAATTTGTGTGGAAACACAAAAGACCCCAAATAGCCACAGCAATCTTGTAAAAGAAGAACAAAACTAGAAATATCACCATCTCAGATTCCAAGATATACTATAAAGCCAAAGTAATGAAAACAGTATGGTACTGGCCCAAAAATAGACTCATAGATCAATTGAACAGAATAGAGAGCCCAAAAATAAACCCATGATTATATGGTCAAGTAATCTTTGACAAAAGAAGCAAGAATATGCAATGGGAAAAAGATGGTCTCTTCAACAAATGGTGTTGGGAAAACCAGACAGCTACATGCAAAAGAATGAAACTGAACCACTTTCTTCTACCATATACAAAAATAAACTCAAAATGGATGAAATATCTAAATGTGAGAACTGAAACCATAAAAATCTTAGAAGGGAACACAGGCAGTAATGTCTCTGACATTGGCTGTAGCAACATTTTTCTGGGTATGTCTCCTGAGGCAAGGGAAACAAAAGCAAAAATAAACTACTGGGACTACCTCAAACTAAAAAGCTTCTGCACAGCAAAGGAAACAACAAAACAAAATGGCAAACTACTGAATGGGAGGAGATATTTTTTAATGACATATCTGATAAGAGGTTAGCATCCAAAATATATAAAGAACTTATGTAACTATACACCCCTCCCAAAAAAATCATACAATTTAAAAATGGGAAGAAGACATGAACAGACATTCTCCAAAGAAGATGTACAGATGTTCAACAGACACATGAAAAGATGCTCAACATCACTCATCATCAGGGAAATGCAGGTCAAAACTACAATGAGCTATCACCCCACAGCTGTCAGAATTGGTAAAATAAAAAACATAAGAAACAGCAAGTGTCAGTAAGAATGTGGAGATAGAGGAACTCTGGTGCCCTGTTGGTGGCCATGCAAAGTGCTGCAACCACTGTGGAAAACAGTAAGAAGGTTGTTCAAAAAATTAAAAATGGAATTCCCCTATGATCCAGTAAATTGCACTACCTAGTATTTACCCAAATAATACAAAAACATTAATTTAAAAGAATATATGTATCACTGTGCTTATTGCAACATTATTTACAATAGCCAAATTATGAAAGCAGCCCAAGTGTTCCATCAAGAGGTGAATGGATAAAGAAGATGTGGCGTGTACACACACACACACACACACACACACTAGAATATGACTCAGCCATAAAAAAGAATGAAATCTTGCCATTTCCAATGACATGGATGAATCTAGAGGGTATACTGTTAAGTGAAATAAGTCAGAGAAAGACAAATATATGATTTCACTCATATGTGGAATTTAAGAAACAAAACAAAGAAAAAAAAAGACAAACCAAAAAACAGACCGTTAGATATAGAGAACAGACTGATGGTTGCCAGAGGGCAAGTGGATGTGGGGATGGGCAAAGTAGGTGACGGGGATTAAGAGCACACTTAGACCGTGATGAGCACTGAGCAATGCATAGAACTGTTGAATCTCTATATTGTACACCTGAAAGCAATGTAACACTGTATGTTAATTATACTGGAATTAAAATAAAAAATATGTTAAAAAAGGGAGAACTTGATAGAATAAAATCATATCTCATGTTGAAAAAAAGATACTTTTCTTGCATTTTATCATCCAGAGATTAGCCATGAAAATTACTATTGTTCGCACTTTCTTCTGGAAAGCATTATAGGGATAAGATAAAATAACAAATGTGAAGGTGCTGTGAAAACAAGTAAATTCAAAGTATCGTCACAGCAATTGTAAATATAAAAGTGAAAGAAAGGAGGGCTCTGCTTAAAGATATCAGACTGAGAACATGCACTTCCGGTAAAAATGATGGAGTAAGAACCCTTGCCAACATGGGATGTAGAGAAATTTCAAGAAAATAGGAAACAGGTGAGGAGTGGGAACCGATGAAGGGGACGAAGGCAGCACTAGGTAGCGCAAACTCACAATACAGCCAGAAAGGTTGCTGATCATCCCCCCAGATCTCTGGACCGTCTCAGGGTTTGGGCAGCCTATGTACAGTACTTCCACTCTGGGCCAGGAGTGAAACACTCTTCTACAAAGATGACAATGCCCTCCAAAGGAAGTCCACCCCATTCAGGCATTTAAGTGTCTGTGGTGAAATGACTGACGTTTGTCCAGTCATCTCACAAGTAAGTCTGATAATTGACAAGTTGCACTCACATACCCTGGTCTCTCAATCAGCTTTCTGTTGCCTCGTTCTAAAAAAAAAAAAAAAAGATGACTCTCGAAGGAACAGGAATAATACAGGGAATAGAAAAGAATTTTTTAAAAAACTCTCACTAGTATCCTTAGAATGTTTGGCCAAAAAATTTCATCCATTAAAAAGAAGAAAGAAAAAGAAGAAAAGAGAATAGTTTGCTAATAATTATCAGGAAACAAGAAAGACCTCTTTGAAAATTTTTTCCACATGCACAAAAATCAATGGATCGGTAGAAATTCAAATAGAAAAAAAAAATCCTAGAAAGTATTATAAAAAGACTAAGAGTTGTAAATTAGAGGTAGAAAATTCAGTTATGGAGTATCAATACATGAGATCTGACAAATAACTAATGAAAATTCCAAAAAGGGAGAATAGTAGAATTGAAAAGGAGAAATTATCAAAGAACTAGAGTAGTGGTTCTCAAGGTGTTACCCAGGGACCTCTGAGGTCCTCCTTTTTCTCCATATTAACAAAAAAATTGTATCTATATATATCAACAGAGTAGGATGTCAATAGATAATATCAAAAATTGGAAAACCTAGAACTGGCTGCATAAGGCTATTATTTAGAGATAATAGCATTTAGAGAAGTAACTACTACAAGAAACAGGTAAACAGTTAAAGGGATTGTCTGTGGAGTTAGGAGAGGAGACAGAAAAGATTAGTCAAGGATCCTCTGTTTTAAATTTCAGTATTTAGGTAGCTCAATTAATAGAAGGTCACGATCAGGAAGAGACGTCTCTCAGTTTCACATTAGATGGCTGAGAGTTAGTCCTTCCTGAGGCTTAAAGGTGAGAATTATTGACCCCACCCTGGTCTGCCGCTAGGTACTTCCAGTCACGGGCTGCACTCCCCCACCCCCCCCACCCCCCCCCCCCCCCCCCCGTGCAGCTGTAAATGCAGTCTCAGTTTGAGGAACACTGTGTGTGCTAGCTTCCTGGGTAGTAAACTGCTGAGTAACTTCTTTCACCGCTAAGTTGTTTTTGTTTTGTTTCGTTGGTTCATCTCTCTTTCTTTCCCTGCTATCCTTCTCTCCAGTTCCTTGCTCTGTTATCCCTTTATAACTCCTAATTACAAACTTGAAACTCAAGTGATGTTTTTGTGAAAGAGTTTTATATACTTCTGAAGAAAAACACTGGAGCAATTTGTATTGAATCAAATTCTTGGAATCTCTTGCCCTAGTTTGTACTGGAATATTTGGGGAAGCCCAGGGGTATCTCCAGGACAGCAAAGCTCTTCAGAGTGATTTTCGTCTTCTGAACGGAGACATTAAGTGATGATGTTACACGATGGACATTCTGGAATGACGATAGTGGAATAGAGACACACGAGACCCCCAATATGTCCCTGTCCAGCCACATGGGTCCACTGTTTGGACCTACAGGTGTCAGCCATCAGCCTGATATATTATCATGCTGTTCAAGGGGGGAAAAGACATAAACTTATTTTGCAGAACAAGATGGCAGTTGCAGGGTGACCAATCATCTTGGCATGCTGGGGACTATCACAGTTTTAACACTGAGAACCCTAATCCTAAGAAGCCTCTCAGTCCCCCAAACACTGGAATAGTTGGTCATGTTATGGTTAAGATGTCTAGTGTAAAGCCAACTGCCTAGAATAAAATCCCAGCTCCACCACTTACTAGCTGTGTGACTGTCTCAAAATTGCTTACTCCCACTTTTTCTTAATTGCCTTACACGAAAATGGGGATAACATTAGTACCTAACTGCTGTGTTTGTGATAATAAATGACTTAAAACATGTAAAGAACTCAAAATGGTGCCTAGCCGGTGCAAAGCACTCAATAAATATCATCTAATAGCATTCAATAACTATTTTTTAATAAAACCAGTAATAATGTTACTATTTTCAAATGGAAAAATGCTTTATTGTGCACCAGATTTGTGTAAATTATATATATATTAAATTATATATTAAATTATATATTAAATTATATATACATATAAATTATATGTATTAAATTATATATAATAAATTATACATATAAATTCTATATAGATATAAATTCTATAAATATAAATTATATATATTAAATTATATATTAATATATAATGAAATTTCCAAAAAGGAAATTTTTGGAGGCTGATATGGCCAAATAGGACCACTGGGTGTTTTGAGGTGTAAGCTGAATCAAAATCAAGTATTTTCATGGTTAATCCTATAACCTCTGCAGAGATAGCTGTCAGGAAAAGCATCAACCTTTACTCATTTGAGCTGTAGACAGAGTTTCATCAATCGATAATACTAAAACCACAAAAATGAAAATGACTTTCATATCTGATTTCCAGCTGTGAGGGCATGTTCATGTGGATGAAATTGAAGTGGACATCAAGTATTTACTGTTGTCAGGAGAGGTAATAAAATATGGAATGCAGTGACAAAAGGCTGGGTATCATGGAGTTTGGATTGTTCTAGTATTTATCTTTTTGATATTAGGTACATTCATAGTCTTCCTGAAATTAAGGGTTGTAAAAAAAGTACTACAGCCATATAATTCTTTTTGTTGGTTTTGTTTCTTTGCTATTCAACATCTGAACATCCTTCCTCTTTTCTTTTTTCTCTATTCAACATTGGGATATCCTTCCTGTCTTTTGGTAATCCCTAGCATGCAGGCATTGGTCCCACTCTTGATGTGAAGAAGCTAAACATTGTTTTTTCCTGCCCTATTGTAGTGATGATAGCAGTTATCAAACCTTAGCCTATATGCAGCAGGATCACATAAAAGGCTTTTTTTCACATAGGAGTAGATTGCCGGGCCCCACCTCCTGGGGGTTTGAGAATTTACATTTCTAACAAGTTTCCTGTGATATTGATATCTGCCAGGTAGGGATCACACTAGAACCAGTGAGCTAGAATGTGAGCAGATGACTTAGATGGATCCAACTCTGGCAATACCAGGTGTTCAACAGCAGAGATCAGAGTGGGTAAGAAGATAGCTCCTGTGAGTGAACTTAGCTGTCTAGCCTTCCTTGATTCTTGCCTGTTTCCTAATTCTCTCACCTTTCTGTCAATTCTGTAAGCTATCCTGTCCTTTCAGTGAATTATCCTTCTGGGTAAGTGCACTGGGGTCAGTTTCTGTTGGATGCATCTAGAAACACGGACTGAAAAAGCAAGACTGTCAATGAGCAACAGGGATTTGAACTACTGTCAATCTGGGCAGTTTATATAATTGACTATTACTGAGTAAGTGCAGTAACAGAAGAATGTTCTGAGCATGACATGAGCACAGAGGAGAGGACTTGACCCAACTAAGTGCTGGGAAATTGTGGAATGGAAAGTAGGAGAAGAGCATGTTTGGAGAGGGTGTTCAAGACAGGAAATAGGATGAAACTGGAGACACAAGTAGGAATCAGGTATCGGAGAACTCTGTGTGCCCTACAAAGTGAATTTAGGCATTATTTGGCAATATGTAGTGTCAACATTTCCCAAACTTCTCTGATCATATGAATCACTCTGAAGATTCTAGGGTTGGGACACATAATCTAAATGTTTTGTGATTCTTATGATCAAGCATGCTCAAGAAATGTAATCAGAAGGGGGAATGAAGCATGAGAGACTATGGACTCTGAGAAACAAACTGAGGGCTTCGGGGCCGGGGGGGAATGGGATAGGCTGGTGATGAGTGGTAGGGAGGGCACGTATTGCATGGTGCACTGGGTGTTATACGCAACTAATGAATCATTGAACTTTACGTCAAAAACCAGGGATGTACTGTATGGTGACTAACATAATATAATAAAAAAAATATTAAAAAAAAATGTTGCCACAGATAATGAGAATCATTCAAGCATTTTTAGTATGGAAGTAACATGGCTTTCTAGACTATTCTCCAACAGCATGAAGAGATGGTCTTGAGGAGTAGAAAATGGGAAACAGGCAGACCAATTAAGTTGTTGTCCCGGTTATTGTGATAGGAAATGATATGGGTCTCCACAAATCCAGTCCTAAGAAGGAAAAGGATTCAAAACATATTAGAAAAAACAGGCCTTGTTGATGGGATAATATTCAGTAGATGATGTGATTCAAGGTGAGAGAGGGGAAGGAGTCTACCAGGACCACTCCCAGGACTTGGACTTAGTTCATGGATTGACATGTAAATGTTGATTTTTAAAATGTTGGAGGCTGGATGGGGTAACTGGGTAATGGGCATTAAAGAGGGCACATGATAAGATGAATACTGGGTTATATAGTCAACTAATGAATCATTGAACATTATATCAAAAAGTAATGATGTACTATATGCTGGCTAATGGAACATAATAATAAAAAATTTAAAAATTAATAAAAAATAAAAATAAATAAAAAATAATGATGTACTATACCTTAGCTAATTGAATTTAGATTTTAAAAAAAAAGTTGGAGGCAAAACTAAGGTGCCAGGCCAAGCAGAGGAGAAAGGCAGGGTTCAAGAAAGGCACTGGGTTTTTTTTCTGGTAATAATAATGGTTTGTAGAAGGGGAGAGTTCTGGCATCCTAGACACATACGGCTATTGTTGCATAGACTTGTGCCGGAGTGTGTGTGTGTGTGTGGTGGGACAGCCATTTCCTAACGTGGGTTCACAACACAATCCAAGGTTTCTATATGTGTCCTTTGACACGGTCTCAGACGAGGGCAGAAGGGTGCTCAGAGTCTGCCCTGTGTAGCAACAGTGCAGTCAGGGAAAGGGAATGAGATGTGGTCCCAGTGAAAAGTTCAGATGTGGGAGAAGACGCTGCTGTGTGTGCAGCACAGAAGGGGGGTGAGGATGTTGCCAAAGGCCCCATGGAAGGACTGGCCCGAGCGCTTGACCCCGCCACAAGCTCTGTTGGCGCTGTGGGGCTCCTACGTGACACAGTGTGAATCATCCGACTTTCGGTTCCCTGATCAGTTAAGAGGAATAATAAAGGAGATAGTGATTCAATTGGAATAAATAATAAATTAATATAAGAGAATTTGCATGCACAATAAAGCAAAGTGTTCTTGTTGAGAGGACCACAGGGTTGGCATTTATAGCATAAAACATAGTGCTCATCGGTATTGCCACGGGTATTTAAGATCTCCCTTCTAAACATTGCTCTTCATTTCATGTTGTTTTAGTCATGTCTAATATTGATGCATGTTAATTATTTTTCCTTAAAAGTTCTTCTAATTCAAGAGATTCAAACTTCTTTCTAAAATCCAAACCAGAAAAGTGAGTAAGTGGATGCTAGTTAACTTAGTCTTCCTATATCTTTTGCTATAAATAAGTATTATCGAGGGAAGAGCAAAACAGCACAAACGTACTTGTATGGGGCTATGCCTCCTTTACCTTCATCATCTTTCACAGCAGATTTTATCCTCCAACATACGTAACTGGTACTCATACAGCTCAAATGTATTAAACAGTAAAATATGAACACTGTACATAGATTGTACTTATTTAATGCTCACGGCATCCCTTTCAGGTTATTATGATGATTATTCCAATTTTACAAATGAGGAAATCTTGACTCAGTGAATTTAAGTCACTTGGCCAAGGCCACACAGTTAACTACATTTTATAACCAGCTTTCAAATCCTCATCTGATTTCTACCAAGAGAAAGAAAAAAATGATGATCTGAGAAGATTTGCATGGATATCTTCTTGGTAAGCAGCTCACTACATAGCTTATTATGTGGCCTTAAGGAATACTCCTCATTCCAGATAGTATCTAAAAACATTAGAAAGAATTTTTTTTCCATAGAGCTAGAAAGGGCTTGAAAAAAATGTTTTCTAAATCAGCTGTTATATATTTGCTACAAGGAAGAGTACTGATACACACCCATTTCGTATTGCCATCAAACCTTAAGTCCCCTGCTTGGAACTGGAAGGAATTGTTCTGTTTTGACATTTCTGATTGTGAGAAAGCAGTGGGGTGATGTGGCAACCTTCATCTGTCTCCCATGTCCAGATGCTTCTTTTCTCCCGCACATTTCCGCCATCTTCCCTCACTCGATCCACACCCGGCCCCCTGTGCTTCTGACACACTTGCCGCCACCTCAACACCCCTGAAGAAGGTTTACTCCTTTCAATCCATTCTACCTATTTCTGCCAATGTCTCCCGCATCCCCTGCCCCCAAATGTGAATTTTGTCATGTTAGACTTCTCCTTGGAAACTTCAAGCAGCAATTTATTGCTGAAAGTATAAACTCTTTAACATGACTTGATAGTGATAGATTAACCTATGAACCGAGAAATATTTATGATTGTTCCAAATCTTGGTTTCTCTTAAAACATTCCTACAGGGAAGATAGATGTCAAATGTTCCCCCTAATTATAAATTGGAGAACAGAGGTGAATTGCTTTCCAAATATATCCAGAAATCAGATGATGGAATCAAAGGCAAATTATATTTCTTAGTCCTTTGTTTTGCCTCAAAAAACAGACTTTTTTAGTCATTTATTTTTTTAATCATTTTGACACATTCAACAAATACCTCTCACATATGCCACTCATTCCCACATGCACACCCGTAACATGTCTAATTGGTCTTTTCTTTTCTTTTCTTTTCTTTTTATAAAGTGTCCTTTTCTCTACCACTCATGAAAATCTGTCAGAGCATGCAGTGAGTGAGAGGTGGTGTCCAGGAGCAGAGTGCAGACTTCGTAATGCAGAGGTAGATGTCTGTCTAGGCTCTGACACCTATAGTTGTGACTCTGAGGCAAACTGTTTAACCTCCTCGAGGCTTAATTTTCTTATCTTTAAAATGAAGATAATAAAACATAGATCTTAGAGATTTAATAAGAATGCAATGAGATGTTAAGTTCTTAGCACATTTGACACATAATAAGTGTTCAATAAATGGTCATCTTAAAATTGTGTTGTTCTAGTTTATTCAGAAATTTCTTGTCAGGGGGTTTGAACTCTATTTTAGTAATAAGTTCCTTGCAACACAACCTCCTAATAGATCATGACGTAGCCATGTGTGATGGTACTGCCTGCTACACAATATAATAGTACCTACTTCAAAGGCAAGTAGTTTGAGAATTCCAAGAGACAATAGATGTAAGATGTTTAGTGCAGTACCTGGCACATTCAACAAGCTCAAACATTATAAACCCTCATCTTTTTCTCATCTGAAATCACTTTTCTGATTTCCTCTGTGATCTCATCTGCAAACATTCTTACTTTTATATCTACATTTATCCTCCATTTCATCTCCACACCACACTCACTTTTTCTGATTGCTTGTGTCCAGAGAAACTGTGTCTACAGCAAAGAAACTTCAACTGTGGGATGAAATGGCATTGGAAGGATGACAGAGGACCTAGTATTTGGATTTCTTGGAAGAACCTTAAGTGGGACGTTAGTCAGGAAATGTAACCGACATGATTCGTCATGCCAGGAAGAGATCTGACCAAATGGAAGGGACCATGAGGACCAGGACAGGGGAGCAAAGATATTCTGGCTGGTTCTCAATTCAGAGTTCTCATTAACGGTCATCAGGAGCAGAGAAGCTCACTGTGTTCTGAGAACCTTCTAGTATGTATGAGACATGGTTCTCTGAGCAGTGCTGCTTGAGCCTTCCTGCCATGCCAGGGAATGTCAGCAGGTCATTTGGTGTGATCTAAGTCTGATTATAATTTGGCATGTGTAAACCACCATCTGCTTACATGATTTATCTTAGCCTTTTCAATGGTATGGATTTAGTAATAACATTGGGATGTTATTACATTGGATGTGAGACAAGAGGTAGGAGTAAATTGCTTCTTTGAATTAAAGATCATACGAAGATTAGTACCAAGCAGTTTATAATATATCTGGTATATACAGGAAAATCCTATGGAAATTTTAATCATCAATTACAATGAATTCAATGTACCACTAAGAATGGCCTCATTCCTCGCTTTTTTAAAATTAATTAATGCTGTGCTCATTTTCAATAGAACTGAGTGGCTGTCTTTTGTTCAGCTTGCCTAACAAAGCAATTGCAGACCTAATCAGTGCCTAGAAGAATCCAGCTAACTGCTATAAAACTCAGTGATGTTGCAGGATATTGGACACAAAACCTGTGATTTCTGGAACCATCAGGAAAGTTGCCAAAAGATGTAACAGCAGATTGTGGCCTAAACTAATACTCAGTACCATGCTTTTTCAGCCTCTCCTAACATATTTATCTTTTCCCTTTCACTTATATCCTTCCAACTGCCTTAGGAAAACACACTCACACACATACATTCACCTTACTATTTACATGCTCACTATATTTCTCTACCCCTTCTTCACTCTCCTCTTCTGCTTTAAAAAAGGGAGGGGGAGTAAACTTTAGGCTCCAAATCCCTATAATATCAATTTTTCCGTCTGATATCTAGGCTTATTACCAGATAACTATGCATTAATTAGTAGTTCAGGAAACTAGAAACATCATATGTAAGAAGTTACTCTCTTGGGTTAATAAAGATTATATAAGGCACAGGAATTACAAGGAAGGTGAAGAAATACTTGTTTAGAATGGATATCTATTATAATTCTCTCTAAGCTATGAGCCTGGTGAAGGTGGGAATTGTGACTAGTTTTTCACCATTGTATGGTCAACACTTAAAATAGGGCCCAGTATATGGTAAGCACTCAGTATATATTTGCCAGTGGGTGATCTCATGGAGCACCTGCTGCATGACAAGCTTTGCGTTAGGTCCTAGATAAGATGAACCCTCAGTATTGAAAGTCTTCACAGTGTATAATGAGCTATGGGAATACAAATGAGGAGCAATGGTCTATCTCATGAGGTGGCAGTGGAAGACACAGGAAATAATATGAAGAGGATTTAAATTTTAAGCTAGACCTGGAAAATTAAGTAGGTGTTCCCCAAATAAAGTGGGGGAGTGGGGAGAATATTCTAGGTTTGGGAACCATATATGAAAAGTGTGGTTAGAGTAACCTGTACATGAGTAAAGGCTTAAAAGGTGACCAGAGTTTGAACTTCATCCGGTAGAGGGAGCCATTTAGGATTTTTGCCGGAGAAGAATAATTCTGGACTCAAAGTGAGTGAATGGATGAACTGAGAAGTTGGAGCAAGGGCACCTTGTTTGGTAGATATTTCACACGTGTTTGAGTGAGCAGAGGAGGGACTGAATGAGAAGCCAGTTGATAGGATTGGTTGGACAGGATAGTTATAGGCAACAGTGTGGAGCTAGAGCGAACAAATTCAACTAGTAATGAAGGGCAGAAAGGGCGTAGCTCTGTCACTCAGAATGTTCTCTATGGAGTGATATGCATAGTCAGGTGACATTTATCAAGACAATAAACGGAAAAGTAGAAACAGCTTCTGGGACCATGATGAGTCCAGTTTAGAACATGTTTATTGATGGCGTCAGCTTTGATAGTTTCATGATGATGAACAGCAAGCAATTGGAATATGCATTCAGATCTCAGAAGAAATTTCTGTGTAACAGACAAAGTCAAGAATAATTTGCTTTAGGGGCACCTGTGCGGCTCAGTCTACTAAGCATCTGCCTTTGGCTCAGGTCATGATACCAGGGTCCTGGGATCCAGCCCCGCATCATTGGGCTTTCTGCTCAGCGGGGAGCCTGCATCTCCCTCTCCTTCTGCACCCTGCCCCCCAACTTATTCTCTCTCTTGTGCATGTGCTCTCTCCCTCTCAAATAAATAAATAAATAACATCTTTTTTTTTAAAAAAAGAGTGATTTGCTTTAGAGGTGACAGTTGAACTCTTTGATGAGATCACCAAGGTAGAATGTGCCAGATAAAAAAAACAAGAAGACTAAAGACTAAACCTTGGGGAATATCACTATTTAAGACATAATAGAGAAAGGAGAATGAATGAAAGAGTAAAGAAGAAACTGTCAGGAAAGAAACAGCATGCAGTAATAGAAACAGGAAATTTCAAAAAAAAAAAAAAGAGGGAAAATCAAGTGTTAAATGTTGAAAAACCTGAAGACTTAATAGAACGAGTCTTGTATTTAAAAAGTTTTAAAGGGGTAACTTTGGAAACTATAGTTAATTGGTGACTGTGGAATTCAAATTACTGGGAGTTAAGAAGCAGGTAGGAAATGAAGAATGATGAAGGTGCTGAGTGTTTTGACTATTCTATGAAGATTTTGATAATGGAAGGAAAGAACTTTTGAAAGCCCGACAAGGTAGCAATGTGTGAGAGGTTTTATTAAGAGCACGGAGAAAATTATCTAGGAAAATTAATTGTCAAAGAGGAAAGATTTGAAGATTGCAGAGAGGAAACATTATTCATGGAAAAATCCAGAGGGAAGAAAGAAGGAAGTGGAGTCTATTGCTTGGGCCTTCAAATGATTAAATTCATTCTCTCACTATTTTCAGATGATGGAAATTGTGGGGTCCAGAAATAGTAAAACTTTTCTAGGGAATATTAATTAGGTTACAATTATAAAGGAACCAGGCTGTTTTAAGGATTGGGCGGGGGTGGGGGTGACTGAAATTTCAGGATACATGGGAATGCACTCAGTCTGTCATGAACTGAGACGTTGGCAGCCAGGACTCTGGCCTGCAGGTTGGCAGAATGAGCACCTCTGCTTTGACTAACTTTCCTCAGCCTTCACTGTGACCACTCCACTTCTTAGACTGAGGAAAGTAATTGTTTATAATACAGTCCATTCAACTTGGATCTGCAGTAGAATAAAGCTAATTCCTGGCTAATGTAGTTGTAAAAAAAAAAAAAATTACTCGTGTATAATGGGCACAGGATGGGCAGAAAGATAAATCCTGAGCATGTTTCTTCTGGGTCTGTGAACTGAGTTTGGCATGGGAATACTGGAGAAAAAATGAAAGCTATGTTTGAAAAATTAACTACTGGACCAATAAATGCACTCATCTAGCTTGCAGGTAGTGTTGAAGTACATGGTATTTTCCCTTCCAACACTCTTGCTAGGAAAAGTGAACAAAGAGAGGTTGATGATATTTGCATTCAATTAATGTGTTTGGCTGTAGGGAGCTCATGAACTCGAAGACACTCATAGCTTTAGCAACAACCAGATAAAGAATGGGTTTGGACAGAGTTATCTGATGGGCTTCACATTGGATTAGGCTTTGTTTTTCAGACCAACTGTTCTCATGAAGTAGTGTATATTTCATGATGCTTCTTTAAGTGAAGCTCTTTTCTTTTCTTTTCTTTTTTTTTTGTAAGATTTTATTTATCTATTTGACAGAGAGAGAGAAAGAGAGAACACAAACGGGTAGAGGGAAAGGGAGAAGCAGGCTTCCCACTGAGCAGGGAGCCTGATGCGGGGCTGGATCCCAGGACCCTGGGATCATGACCTGAGCCAAAGGCAGACGCTTAACGACTGAACCACCCAGGCGCCCTAAGTGAAGCTCTTTGTAGAAAATAATGACTTTCAGTAATTAAAATACCTGATAAATATCAAAACCATCAGGGCAGCAACTTGTACAAACAAAACGGGGGAGTCTAAGAAGGTACAAGTTTTTCCACTTTTAAGCCAAAGGGAAAGTTTCAGACGTATAAGAATTAAACTCTTGTCTGTTTGAACAAGCTTGGTGTTGCCTAAATTGCTAAGTGAAGAATGTTCTAAAGGAGAAAAGGAAGGAAAGAGTGCCTTGCTAAGTAAAATATTTTGAATCTGTTTAAAAAAAAAAAAGTGGCCAGTATTTCTGAAGGCAAGCAGAGGAAAAAAATCCAAGTAGAAAATAAATAATATAAGGTTCGTAGTGTTCTTATGTTTTTTTGCAGTATGCACCATACAGGGCTGGCCTCTAATCTCAGACTCCATGGGGCATGGCTTGTTAGTTACAGCAGGATGGGCCATATAAATTGGCACCTGAAACTAGACCCTCATCTTTAAAGGTGACCAGAGCTGTTCAGGAAGAACTAAAGATCTAAGCTAAAAGACAAAACTGGGTATTCAAGCAATAAGAACACCCAGATATGTAAGGATTGTGTCCTCTTTATCTTTTTGTCCCTAGAATATTGCGTAATTCTCAGTCCATATAGAAGTCATTGAAAAAATGATTTGTTGGCTAAACGAAGACCAGGTAACGATGATCTTACAAACGAGTACACTGTAAGGATTGGGAAATCCAGAAAAAGAAATGCTCAGAAATTTAGGCAGATGGTATTAGGGAAAAGTCTGTCGGGAGACAATGGAAAACAAACCTAGGTAAGGGTTCAGAGTCAGAACCTAAGTCCTAAGAAAACAGGACTAGTCCTAGAGGTGCTGATACTGAAAAAAAGTTGCGAAAGTTGCCAAAACAAGATCCAGGCCTAGGATAAGACAAAAGACCAACATAACTAAATCATGAATTCATTCAACAATTGATTATTGAGTTGCTTTCTCCATGATATGTACACTACTAGGTCCCAGGAATAAAGCAAAAAGAGACAAAGTTTCCTATTCTCATGTAGCTGATAAGAGAAGACAAATATAGGCAAGGAAAGTATATAATATGCTAGCTGATGTTAAATACTTTAAAGAAAAATAAAGCAAAAAGTGTGGATAGTAAGCATTGGAAGGGATTGTGATTTTAAAGAGGGTTGTCAGGGAAGACACTAACTAAAGTGGCATTTGGATGAAGACAAAGAAAATAAAAGTTAATGGAGTGATTCACCTCACATGAGAAGGAGGAGGAGCCCAGACAGAAGGAGACAGAGGGAACATCAGGTGCAATGGCTCTGAGGCTCAGAGACTGGAATAGATCAGGAATTTTCTAGAAAGCAGGGAGGCTTGTGTGGCTTGAGGGAAGCAATGAAGTGAGAAGGTAGTAGGAGAGGAGATCAGAGAGGCAAGGGGAGGGCCAGATGGGGGCATATCATGTAGGACTTCACAGAATTGGACTAGATGTGCTGAAATCTTACATCTCCAAGGTCAGAACTGTTCCTGAAGACCAAGGTCAGGTTGAGTCTGCTGGGATCCATCAAATGGAAAGCACTTCTGTGAGGGGTGAAGAGGCTGAGAACCAGGTGGGTCCTATCAACTAGTTTTCAGGGGGGAAATGCACAGGAAGCAGTATATGTCATCAGCAGCCTCCTTTTCTGGGGACCTTTCCTTCTGCCCTCTGACCAGTCCCCAAAGGAAATAATTTATGTCCTCTTTCTGTAGAAAACTAAAGAATTAGCCTCACTGGCTTAATATAAAGCAAGGGTTATTTAAGTTACAATTTGGGCAGACTAAAATATCCTCAGTATCTAAAGGAAGATAATGGTGGAGGGAGAAGCATTGGAGTAGACAGGTTTAAGCATGGACCTGGTTATCCTTAGGTGGTTCCCTATTGGCAACTCCCTGTGTGAGCAGTTACTGATGTCGGAACAAAGCTCTGCATTCTAGAGCCTTTCCCCCTCTGGGTATGTAAGTATATGTGGTTCATTATACACAACTTTATAGTTAATTGTATTTGTTGAAATTAAATTCCTAGTGTAATTTGACCTTTAAATAAACGTAATAAAAGCAAAATGAAGTCGATCTCCAAATTTGTAACCCTGTGTTGTCCACTACTCACTATTATCCATCGACTAAATCAGTTGCCAGGCAAGACCTGACCCCTACTTGCTAGAAAAAGAACGACAGGAACTTACAAAACTGGATGCCCAATGGAGATATTTATAGACTAACTTCTATTTGCATAATGTTACTGGGCTTGTTCATTTTTAGTTATTTCAAATCCTGAGCACCCTTTCTTCCCTCTGGGATACATTCCTGTTTCTTCACATATATGATAAACAGCAAGGGAGTGATAAAGATGATACAAGTTGTTTTGTTCCCCCCCACCACAGAAAACAATACCTTTTGAGTTGGGGAGGACTCAGAATTCTCTAGGAATTAAGTTGCATCCTATTTCATATTCATCATAAGCCAAATTCAGGCTTCCATGAGTCTAAATCTGGTTGTTCAGCCACTGCTTAGCACAGCTAGTTTATCAAACCGGGTATTATGCAGTCTAAATAGAAACAAAAAGCTTTTTGATTTGGGCAGTTCTCATGAGAGCTCATTGAATTTATTGTGATATTTCTTTTTATACAGAAAAGGACCAGATTAGTATCTGATAATAGATCAGCACATTTATAAATGCTGAATGCTGAGCTGTGGGCAACATGGGATTGGATACAGAATTTGTAATTATTTGGCTTTATTGAGCCTGCTGCAAGGATGGAGAGGGGTAATGCGGCACTGATCTCTTCCCCAGGGGCCTGGGATGGCAGTGACAGGCAGAGGTAGGCCAGTCCCTGGGGGTGTAAGCCAGACAAGCAGTTGCTGAGAGGCTGTGCAGGCAGGTGTTAGCACTGAATGTGTTGATACGGAATGGAGGACAGAGCATGGAGGACACATGTGCCCTGGTGGATTTATCTGTACTTGAGCTGTCAGGTGTCCCCATCACTCTTGGGGCAACATATCAATGTGGTGGGAGAGGTGGTGGGGAAGATGAAGCACAGCTGGGGAGGAAAGAGGAGATGTGGGAATTGTTCAGGAGTCAAGCGTCAAGGCGACTGACTATTTACCTAAATGATGAGACTGAAAATCAGGGAGAGTTAAGAGATTAAGAGATAAAGTGCTGGTCACTCAGAGACAAGAGGAGGTTCACTGCCCTGGAGGTGTTATGCCAACCGACAGTGTAAAGTAATACTTTTTGGCTATTAGCTGTAAAACCAAACCAAAACAAGACACACACGTATACAAATTTGTTTAGTGAGGTATGAGATACATACAGAAAAGTGCACATGTCAAAAGCATACAGTGTGAGGAATATTTCCAAACTGAACCACTCGTGTAACCAGTACCCAGACCAAGAAATATTATCAGGATACATCCTTGGGTCCCGTTCCAGTCATTAAACCTCCCATTGAAAACTACTATACCTTCTAATACTATTTGTTCTCCTGGTTTGGCATCTGATGTAGGTGGTACTGTGCTGTGTATAATCTTTTGTATGTGGCTTCCTTCAGTCAACATTATCTTTATGAGATTCATCCATATTGTTGCACGCCATTTGTTCTCGTTGCTGTAGTGCAGTCCATCATATGGCTGTATCACAATTTTTATATCTGTTCTACTCTTTAAGGACATTTGGTCAGTGTCTAATCTTTAATTATTAATAGAGCTTTCACGAGCATTCTAGTACATTCTTTTGGGAAGGTATGTGTTTTTGTTGGGTGTATACCTAGAGGTGGAACTACAAGGTCTTCGGAAAGTATATGTTCAGCTTTGGTAAATACTGCCAGTCTTCTAAAGTGCAGTTATACCAATTTCTGTCTGTTTTTTAAAATGTAGGTGGCACAAAAATTTCCACTTAGCCTCTACCTGAAGTACTTCCTTTCTTCCTTCTTGTCTAAACGTGCCTATGTTTTGAGTAACAGCAAGGCTTTCTGCCAAGTCCCAAGTAGTGAAGCCCATAGAATAAAAGGGGGGAAATTAGGGAATAGGCCTGAGCATTAAAATATTGCCTGAAATTGTCAAACAAAACTGGGCCTCCAAGGCTCTTTAGCTTTTATTCTCTATCCAAGTACCAGCCCCTATTTAACTCTTATGACCACTCAAGAATTTGACCCTAGGTGCTCCTGGGTGGATGAGTCAGACGAGCGTCTGTCTTCAGCTCGGGTCATGGTCCTGGAGTCCTGGGACTGAGTTCCACATTAGGCTCCCTGATCAGCAGGGAGTCTGCTTCTCCCTCTGCCCCCTACCCCACTCTTGTGCTCTTTCTCTCAAATAAATAACTAAAATCTTTAAAAAAAATTAATTTGACCCTTGTTCTCATTCTCCCCAAGTTCCCAACCCCCTCAGGTTCCTGCAGCTCATCACAGAAGATGGATCTCAGAGCCCTTTGTGCACTAGAAGTTGCACCTGTAGCATCTGAACTTTGGTCTTCTCGTCGTATTTTTTCCAGTGTTAGGTGACTGGGTTGAATTCCACAGTTGGGTTAGTGACATGTTGGTTAATAAGCCTTTTACGGTTGGCTGTAAACTAACTTGCATGTATATCACATTATACTTATAAGAAAAGCAATTGTAATAACTGACTATTTTTTAAAAATTTTTTTAAAAAGATTTTATTTATTTATTTGACAGAGAGAAAGACAGCCAGTGAGAGAGGGAACACAAGCAGGGGGAGTGGGAGAGGAAGAAGCAGGCTCCCAGCGGAGGAGCCTGATGTGGGGCTCGATCCCAGCGATCCGGGATCACGCCCTGAGCCAAAGGCAGACGCTTAATGACTGAGCCACCCAGGCACCCCAATAACTGAGTATTTTTTAAGTGCTGGGAATCTAGATGGATAATGAATTGGGAACCCCTTGGGTTTGTGTTTATACATCAAAATTCAGTATTCTTGGTTTCAAATCATTAGAAACCACAAGATGAATTAATGGTCTGCTGGAGGCTGTCTAATGTGGGACAATTATATGAAACTCAGAGTGATCAGATGTGAAAACACATTCCAGGAGCTTTCAGAAAAGAAGGCAATGTTGATAGTGTCTCTGCAATTGGCTATAGAACAGCCAAAATCAGCACCTAGGCTAGTCTCTGATTGTACAGATTTACCTGCTAGCCTTTTGCACTTTATCTCGTTTCTCACAGAGAAGGGAGTTCCAATGTATAATCTTCAACTGTTTTTCTGGAAAAAGCAGTCCCTTATGACATTGAGTAATGCATGCCTTTCTCAATGCTAGAGCTCCCTGCTGAATATGGTGATGGTACGCATGCCAGGTTTGCTTAATTAACCCCAGAGTATTAAAGAGGCAACTACTATATTAAATGTTTATTTTACTAAAACCTCCACTGCCATAGCCCCTATTGTATTACCCCAATGTTCGAATTTATACAATTAACTACCGACCTGAAACTATTTAAAAAAAAAAGAAAAGAAATTTACTAAACAGTACTAGTCAAATGTACTAAACAGTACTAGTCAAATGTGTCTACACTGGATGGACTCCTGACCACTTCTGAGTTATTGGAGAAGACTGCTGACTGGGAATCCATACGTGCTTTGGAACGAATGCTTGAAATAATATAACCTTATATTTAAATTTTATATACTGTATTCACTGCTAATTCTAATTTTACCCAGCTATTTATTTTGCATTAAAATATACCCTTTGGGGATAGGATTGTAGGAAGATGGTGGAGTAGGAAGCATCAGGAATCCATGTCCTCAGCCAGACAATAACACTGGCAGAGTATGTCTAATGTAATTCTTTTGGAACTCTGGAGTCTATTGAAGGCTTAGCTTGGTACAGTTATCCAGCCCCAAGCCCTCAGCCCCCAAACCAGGGGCAGGCAGCTATACATGTGTTCCTGGAGCAGCTTGCATATAGTTTTCAGGAGCCAGAGTGGGAAATAAGACCTTGTCCTCCAAATACAGGAAATCTGATTACTGGTTGCTCCTTCTGACCTTAGTGGTATAGTCACAGAAGCAGTCAGCCATTGTTGTTGCTCCTCTTTTCATGATTGCAAACTCCACCCCCTCAAGCCAAAGTGACTTCCAGGGGATTTAAAAGACCAGTCCTCCATCCTTTCGATTTTCTCTTTTTCTCCTTTTGGGAGCCCGATATGAAAAATGTTCAAAAAGAAATTGCATATATGGAAGAAATTAGAAAGTTACCACTTATGCCAAGAGAAAGGCATAGGCTCAGAAAAAACATGAAAAGACCTTAAATTTACAACATAAGCTGATCTGTGGCAGAGAAACACCCTACAGTAATCTAAACAAAACAAGAATTACTCCCCTGGAAAGGGGAGGAATCTGATTTCCAGAGTTACCAGTCTATTAGATTCAAGTGTTCAGTTTTCAACAAAAAAATTACAGGGTACACAAAGGAACAAGAAAGTATGTCCCCTTCAAAGGAAAAAAAAAATCAACAGAAACTTTCCCTGAGAAAAATTTGATGGCAGATTTACTAGATACTAGATAAAGTTATTTACTAAAAGCTGTCTAAAAGGTTCTCAACTAAGGAAGACATGCTGAAAGTGAGGAAAAACAATGTATAAACAAAATAAAAGATAGAAATAAAAATAAATTAAAAAAAATAAAATTAAAAAGAGAACATCTAAGAAGAATCCAAAAAAGAAATTCTGGAGATTAACTGAATTGAAATGAAATGAAAAAACTGAAATGAAAATTTCACTAGAAGAATTCATAGGCATATTTGAGCAGGCTGAAGAAAGAAGCAGTGAACTTGAAGATAGGACAACAGAAATTATCAAGTCTGAGGAATAGAAAGACAAATGATTGAAGAAAAGTGAAAGACCCTAAGGGATCTGTGGGACACTTTCAGGTGAACCAATATATGCATCTTTGGAGTCCTGGGAAGAGGAGGGAAAGAAACAAAAAGGCAGAGAGAATATTTGAAGAGATAATGGCTGAAAAATTCCCAAGTGTGATGGAATACGTGAATATAAATGTCCAAGAATCTCAACAAACTCCAAGTAAGATGAACTAAAAGAGACCCAAACTGAAACACATTTTAATCGAACTGTCAAAAACCAAACACAAAGAGAGAATCATAAAACTGGCAAGAAGGAAATGACTCTTCACATACCAGGAATTCTTCTTCTTTTTTTTTTTTTTCTTTTTTAATCAGAGAGAGAGAGAGAGCACAAGCAGGGGGAGTGACAGGTAGAAGGAGAAGCAGGCTGCAGGCAGAGGAAGAAGCATGCTCCCCACTGAGCAAGGAGCCTGATGCGGGACTTGATCCCAGGACCTTAGGACCATGACCCGAACCAAAGGCAGCCACTTAACCAGCTAAGCCACTCAGGCATCCCACAAGGGATTCTTAATAAGATAATTGGCATATTTCTCTACACATTTCCAGAAGGCAATGGGCTGATATATTTAAAGTGCTAAAAGGTTAAAAAAACCCACAACTTTTCACCAAGAATCATATACCTATCAAAACTGTCCTTCAAGAGTGAAGGAGAAATTAAAACATTCCCAGATAAACAAAAGCTGAGGAGGTTTGTTACCACTAGACCTGACCTGCAAAAAATGCTCAAGGGAGTCCTGCAGGGTGAAAAAAAAAAACACCCAAAAAACCTGTTAGACTATAACTTGAAGCTGCATAAAGAAATAAAGATTGGAGTAAAGGTTAAAATTGTACAGTTATAAAAGCTAGTGTTATTGTAACTGGTTTGTAAATTTACATCTTGTTTTTTACATACTTTAATGGACTAGTGCACTAAAAAACATATGGTTTGTTTTTGGCCATGCGGTATATAAAGATGTAATTTTGTGATATCAACAACTGAAGGGTGGGGGGTGGAGCTATAAAGAAACAGAGTTCTGTGGTGCCTGGGTGGCTCAGTAGGTTAAACGTCCGACTCTTGGTTTCAGCTCAGATCATGGTCTCAGGGTCATGAGATCAAGGACTGCATCAGGCTCAATGCTCAGCAGGGAATCTGCTTGAGAGTCTCTCTGTCTTTCTCTGCCCCTCCCCTGTTCATGCACACACGAACTCTCTCTCTCTCTCTAAAATAAATTTTTTTTAAAAAAAGTAAAGAAGCAGAGTTTTTGAATGTTATTGAACTTAGGCTAGGATAAATTCAGATTAGACTTACAACATTAGAATGTTAAATGTAATCCCCACGGTAACCACAAAGAAAATAGCTCTAAAATATACACAGAAGGAAATGAGAAGGGAATTAAAATATTTCTCTATGAAACAGTCAACTAATCATAAAAGAAGACAGTGAGGCAGGAAATGTGGAGAAAATGCTATAAGGCATATAGAAAACAAATAGCAAAATGACAGAAATAAGCCATTATTTTAAATGTAAATGAATGAAACTCTCCAATTAAAGACAGAAATTGGAAGAATGGATGGAAATAAATAAATAGCCATGATTCAATTATATGTTGTCTACATGAAATTCACTTCAAATCCAAGGAAACAAATAGATTAAAATTGAAATAGCGTGAAAACATATTTTGTGCAAATGATAACCGAAAGGAAGATATATGCAATGGAACGTTATTCAGTATTAAAAAGGAAAGAAATTCTGACACATGCTATAACATGGATGAATCTTAAGGGCATTTTGCTAAGTGAAATAAGCTAATCAGAGAAGACAAATATTGTATAAAATCCACTTACGGAAGGTACTCAAGGAGTGAAAATCAGAGACAGAAGGTAGAATTATGGTTGCCAGGGACTGGGAGGAGGGTGGAATGGTGAGTCATTATTTAATGAGCATAGAGTGTCACTTCTGCAAGATGACAAGAGTTCCGGAGATGGTTGGTGGTGAGGTTGCACAACAGAATGGAGGTAGTTAATGCCGCCGAACTGTCCATTTAAACATGGTTAAGATGGGACATTTAATGTTAGATGTATTTTACCACAATAAAAAAAAAATGAAACTCTGATTTTTTTCTTAACTTTTAAACAACGGATGTAATTAGCTCTTCTGCAGGTAACTTGTACTGAAGGTTTTAGTGGTAGATTAGTAACAGGTTGAACAGGTTTTGTACTGACCCCAAGACAAATCTGTATAGAAGCTTTTATGAACATATCTTGTTATCAGCTTTCTGAGTGAGTATTTTGCTCTTTTCCATAAATTGTGAGAACCCAAGGGAAGAATAGTTTATATTTCTGGTTAACTGTAGCTCTGTTTATGTGACATTTTCTTGCTTCTTGGAAAAAAAAATGCTGGAATTAATGGTTAAATGTGCTTTTAAAAATCAACCATGGAACTTTTGCTGTGTACTTTATATGTAAAGAATGGAATTAAGGAAATAACCAGAGACAGAATCCTTGACCTTAGGGAATTCATATTGAGCTGGTGTATGGTTTTAATCAGAGGTCTTCAGTTTCACTGACAGAAACCCAATTCCAGTCGACTTAAGGAAAATAGGGAACTGATTGTTGAGCTTCCTGTGGACATCCCCTCTGCTCTTAACCCTCCCATTCTCACTGGCTTGACTAATGATTTCTAGCACCTGTGACTCTTTGCCTGCAGGCTTTTTTGGCCTTTTATAGGAAAGGCTAGAAGTGCCCTAGAATTAACAATTAGGAGCATTCACCAACCCACGACAGAAGTTGGTGAATAAACATGCCAGCCCCCCTGCTTCTCGGGCAGGTTAACTGAAGCATGTTCTCTATCGGGACCTGGAGTGCCCTCATAGAATGAGTTCCAGTTGCCCAAAATGACAGCTGGCTTGATAATGCACACACTTTATTGGCTTTTTTTCCTCTTCCCAACCTCACTTCCCTCCTCCCCTACTAGTATTGTCTGGGATCAATCCCTAAATAAATCATTTACACTATAATCCCTATCTCAGAAGACTAGTTCTGGGTGAACTCACACTAAAATAATTGGCTTTTCTAAGTGAGAAGTCCAGTTGTAAACTTCAGACACTACTAGGTGCAGGGGTTTGAATGTCGTTGAGAGTATATGTCTCTCATTTGGCTCTTCAGTCCTCTATCTTCATTCTTACCTGTTGCCTTCTGTTAAGGGGACTGAATCATTTCCAGAAGCCCAGATGTAGGCCATATTCTCTCAGACACACAACCCCAAAAGAGCTGTTCTTTCCTTTTTTCTGATGAGCATGAATTCATTGACCTGAAATTAGTCCATACGTAACTCTAATTTAATCATAATGAGGAAAGGGGTGGAATACACTGACTAGATTATACCTGGGTCAAGTATCTAACTCTGGATCCAGAATAGAGTCAAGCCAATGTACATCACATTCCCTGCAAATGGAGAGATTAGTTTCCCAAGGAAAAACAGGTCGCTGTTTACAGAAAAAAAGATAATGGTTGATAGATAAAACTTACAGAGAAGCAAGCTATTTATATTTAACAATAAAGTACAAAGCAGATATAGATCTCAAATATGTGACCTTAACGGGGAGGATTATTAGTCAGGGTTTGGGAATGGTACCAGATGGGGGAAGGGAGAGAGTGCTAATTTTATTAACCAATGGCTGTGGACTGAATTGTATCTTGCCCCGCCGACTACCAATTCGTATTTTGAAATCCTGTTCCCAGTGTGATGGTATTTGCAGATGGGGCCTTTGGGAGGTAATTAGGTTTAGATAAGTTCAAGAGGTTGAAGCCCTCATGATGTGATTGGTGCCTTTATAAGGAAAGATACCAGAACCTTCTCTCTCTCTCTCTCTTTCAGTCTTGTTCTTGCTCTCTCTTTCTCAAGTTTAGAATACTTTTAAGGGTAGTACCCATGTGATGGAGATTGTGGAATACACAAAATACTCTGATATATTTCTTATCTCTCCCTGTCCTATGCATGGAATTGAAAAACTGAAGGCTGTCTCCCCTACCGACTGGATGGCTCCCTTTAGTGCCTGTCCCTCTCGGTTGGACAGAGCAGTATCTTTGCGGCAAGTGCTATGGTATGACTGTTTGTGTACCTCCAAAGTCCATATGCTGAAACCCTAACTCCCAAGGTGACGGTATTAAGAGATAAGGCCTTTGTGAGGTGAACCACTTGTGAGGGCAGAGCTCTCATGGATGGCATTCGTGTCTTCATAAAAGAGGCTTGAGAAAGCCCCCATGGGAGGACACAGTGAGAAGACATGGGTCTATGTGTAAGGGGGCTCTGCCCAGATACCACATCTGCCTGTGCCATGATCTTGGACTTCCAGATGCCAGAGTGTGAGAAATAAACGTTTCATGTTTATAAGTCACCCACTTTATGGTATTTTGTTATAGCGGCCTGAGCAGATTAAGACAGAAAGCGTATCAGATTTCCTAGCATCAGAAACCGACCAGTCACTTACCCGTTAAATGGGGAAGCTAATACCACCTGATAAATTTATTGTAATACATATGAATTACCTTATGTATTTGTAGTTCATTTTCATGGAAGAGTTGTCATGCCTTGTATCTAAAGACAGAGATAACTATTAAAAACACAAGTAGAAAATCTATTTCAAAGCAAAAAGTAGACATAAAACATGCTTAGTGCAAGAGTAAAATAGTTGCCATGAGATGAATTCACATTTGACTTTGAACTCCTTGGTTGTCAGGGCAAATGGGGAAGACAGTAAAGATTTAATATGGTATTTGTTATTAAAGTGATCTTCAAGGGAGATTGTATGTCTGGGTATTTGTGAGTGTGTGTGCGCTTGTGTTTCCTAAGCCCTGAATCAGCTTGTGTGCTGAGTATTCTGCTGGGCAATTGGGCAATGTTTTTATTATTTTTGTTTGTCTTTCATCAGTTTTTTGAAAGTTCTGTTTTATATATTTAAACTATCTTCCTGCATTATTTCTGAGCCATAGTCCCATTCTTGTACAATCCATACCCACCCACATTAATGTGGTTGATTGCTTGGTGACTTTCCACAGATGCAGAAATATATGTTATTTGGCTATTCTGTTAGGGGAAAAGGTAATTTGGACCAAGTATTAGAGATAGCCAATAATCTATTTAGATCCAAAGAGAGACATTAGGATAATCAGAAAAGTGGATACTCATGCTCTAAGTACCATTTAGTACCATTTTATTCATATAGACCTTTTTTATTTTTAAGTATGAAATAGTTAAAATGTCATAAAAGAAGATTATAAATCTCAAATTATATTCTGAAACACTGATCTTTTCTACCAATATTTCTATGTACCTTCTCCCTGTGTGTATAGGGAGGACAAGATATGTATTGGAAAGAGAAAGGATCTGGAATTGGACAGCCCTGCATTCACAGCTCCGTCATTTATGAACTGCATGGACTTAGCATCTGTAACATTCTCAGATCTCTGAGCCTCAGTAGCCTGCCTTGTCAAGATGCTTTGACAACACCTCTCACAAATTTGTGAGGATTAAGTGAGATGATGAATTTATAGCACCTGATGGTCCACAGCTCAATAAATATTTTTAAGTGAATAAATGAATGGGCCCTTCTAGAATATAATTATGATGATGGCAATGATGATTTTTTGAAACAAGTATTGGCTGAAGAACAGAAACAGGTAGAGAATGGTAAATAATACAATTTCAACAGATCCACAAGAATTTGGTTTGTTATCTTCAGAAATATTCTTAAGTAAGAAGAGACTCTAAGAAGCCTAATTTAACTCAAAATGCTTGGCATAGTCCCACTAGTCAAAATTAGTCTGACAATTCATTTGCTACTTTGCAGCAATTAAAAGGAATTAGACTGATTAATTTTGCTCAAAAAGAAACAAACACATAATCATTAAGACAGTTTCCTTTGTGGGAAAACAATGTAACCTTTTGCATCCCTGTCCCTCTTGGGCATAGAAAATATGTTTTTGGTGGCTCTGGGCCATTTTACTTTATTCCTTACAGGGAAGAAATCCAAACTAGGAAATTTTCTAAAAAATTCTGGCCTTTCTTTTAGTAGCTAAAACACACTTGTTGTTTATTTCTTCTCAAATATCTGATACATACATTAGGCAAATCCATTGCTTTAAAAAGAGAGTAACAAAGTCATTCAGAAAAGTCTGACAGTAAAAGACCAAAGGCAACCCAAATAAATACAAAAAACAAAAACAAAAAAAGAAAGGATTGTCATATTTATATCAGTCAAATGAATTAAATAAGGCAATGGAGGGAACTTTATAGTGATAAACATTATGATCCACAATGAAGAACACATATGCACCAATTAACATAGCGTTGCATAAATCATAAGTTTGAAACTACGAGAACCGCATGGAGAAATAGATGATGACACAGTAGCAGTAGGGCTCTTGTAGCACATGGCCAATCAACTCATCAAAAAAACACATAAGGATATGAAAAACCTAAGTCCATGAAACAATCACAAAAGTTGACCATCAGTTTTGCTACAAAGAAAATCACAATAAATTCCCAAAGGTAGAAAGAGCACAGAGAACATTATTTGATCAGATTGTAATAAAACAAGAAATTAATCACAAAACAAAACAAAAATACTAATACAATAATCCTCATAGTCTGAAAACTAATATAAAACTCAGATAAAAGAAGAACTCAAACCCCACATTGAAGAATCTCTATAAAATATTATTAATAAAACCATAGGCACATGAAGCTATGGGATAATTCTAAAGTGCTTAGGGAAAAACTGCTTTAAAAATTTTGTTGATAAATAACAATACATTAAAGTGAACAAATGAATCATGTAGCCAGTTCAAGAAATTTTAAAAATAGAAGAATAAGAAACTTAAACAGAAAAAAATTAATAAATGAGAAATTAATAAAATACTTGAAAATGGAAAAATTAACAAGTCAAAGATCTGGTTATTTCCAAAAATAAGATAAACTAGTAGTTAGCATGTTCAAAAGTTAGATTAAAAATCCACAAAATAAAAAATAAAAACAGCAATATAGGGGCACCTGGGTGACTTGGTTGCATCTGACTCTTGGTTTCAGCTCAGGTCCTGATTTCTGCATTATGAGATAGAGCCCAGCATCGAGCGCCGCATTGGGCTCAGCCCTCAGCCTGGAGTCTGCTGAAGACTCTCTTTTCCCCTCCCTCCTCACGAAAATAAATAAATAAACCTTTAAAAAAACCGAATATAACCACAAACACAAAAGAATAAATATCACAAGAAATATTATGCTTAATTTTATGAAAATACATTTTAAAAACTGAATTAAGTGGGTGAACAAGGAAAATAGAAACTACTTGAATTGGACCCCATAAAAAAAGAAAATCTAAAAGACCAGTTATACAAAATAGAGAAAATTGTCAAAAAGTAGTATCTTACTTCACACCCCTCTCATGCACAAAATGTTATTAGGTCCAGACATTTAGGAAACAGATATCCCCAAAGATAGGAAAACTGTTTGGGAACATGGAAAAAAGATGGAAAATCTCCAAAATCTTTTCATAAAGTCAACATAATACTTATAACCTGACAAAGAAAGATTTGAATAATCTAATAATGATTAAATGGAAAAATCTATTTACAAATCTTCCATAAAATCTCCCATAAAGAAAAATTTCAGTTTCAAATAGTTCCACTGGCAAGTTCTATCGACTACTCAAGAAACACATGACAGACATCTAACAAAAACATTTGTAGAGCATGAGAAATAGGGAACATCTCCCAATTTGTGAGATTAGCATATTCTTTACACAAAACCCCCAAACAGTACAGCAAATATGTATTTTAGCTCAATGTCACTCATGAATTCACATGTGTAACCTTACACCATTTAAATACAGCAACGTGTCTCTCTCTATGTATATGGGAACACCCCTACGCTCCACCCCTGCACTTGTCAAAAGTTTGTGCTAAACTGCTTCACTTTAATGAAAGACCTACATTAGTACCTGTTTTCCCCGAATGAAATACATCCAAAGAGGATTTTTTTGCTTTTTCTAAAAAAGGTGAAAAGTGAAAATAGCATTCAGCCTTTGTTTTGCAGTGAACCGTTACAGAGACAGCTTGTGCTTGAGCAGCGAGAGTGACCCACCAATGTCCTTTCCTGGGAACTACACTCAGTATCTCAGCATCAAGCTGCCATAGCTTTGAGCTAGGTCTGTGGGCATCTGTACTTTATTTTGATTTATTTTTTACATCCTTTAGCAAGAAGTGCCCTAAGGTAGCAAAAAACCCTAAGAGAGGTTATTTTTGGGGTCTGGGAATGCTCAAACATTTTTTCATATAAATTGCTGGTAATTGCTTCTTTGCTTTACACCATTTTGGCTTACAAAGGTTTCACAGGAATTTTTGACTCTCAGATAGCAGGGGGAAACCATATATACATATACCCACAGTTGACCCTTGAACACCTTGGGGGTTAGGGGCACCAAACCCCTGTGCAATCAAAAATCCGCATATAACTCTTGACTCCCTAAAAACTACTAATAGCCTACTGTTGACTGGAAACCTTATTGATAACATAAACAGTTAACATATATTTTGTATGTTATATGTATTATATATTGTATTCTTATAATAAAATAGACTAGAGACAAGAAAGCATTATTGGGGCACCTGGGAGGCTCAGTCTGTTAAGTGTCTGCCTTTTGACTTCGGCTCAGGTCATGATCTCATGGTGGTGGGATCAAGCCCCGGGGTCAGGCTCTGCACTCAGTGAGGAGTCTGCTCAGAATTCTCTCTCTTCTTCCTCTCCCCCCGCCCGCTCACACATTCTCTTTCTCTCTCAAATAAATAAATAAATAAATAAATATTTTTTAAAAAGAAAATGTTATTAAGAAAATCACAAGGAAGAAAAAATGCACTTACAGTACTGTATTTATAGGAAAAATTCATGTATAAAGTGGACCCGCACCGTTCAAACACCTGTTGTTCAAGAACCAACTGTATTTAAAACATCACTGATAAGTCAGTTTCATCCAAGGAATGCGAAGTTGGTTTAACATTAGAAAATTAATTGATTTAATTCACACTTTAATAGATGATCATATCATCATATGCAAAAAAATATGTTTAATAAAATTCAATATCCAGTCATGCTTTAAAAAAGAAGAAGAAGAAAAAGAAAAAGCTCTTAGTAAGCCAGGAATGGGGAGGAAACTTTCTTAACCAAATAAAGGATCTCTAGAAAACCTGTAGACAACACCCTAAATAATGGCGACATACTGAAACCATTCCCTTTAACATCAAGAATAAAGCAAGGGTACCTTCTATTCTTCCTCAACATTCTCTACAGTTGTCCGAGACAATGCAGAGTGATAAGAAAAAGATATTAACAAACACCCAGATTAGAAAGGATGAAGGGACAGACCGTATGATAGTCTACGAGACATGCAGTGTCTGGTCCTGGGTCACAACTTTGACTTCATTTCTTTGTTTTCTGCCCAGCCTTGCTGCCCTCTTGTCTCTCAAAGAAACCAGTCAAGCTCCTACCTCAGACCCTTTGCGCTTGCTGTTCTCTCTGCTTACACTGCTCTTCCAAGGCTCTCTATGTGACTCACTCCTTCAGATCCTTGCAGAAGTGTCTATCTCTCATCAGTGAAGATGGCCTTCTCTGACCACCCTATTTAAAAATTAAACCCTTCTCTCGGGGCGCCTGGGTGGCGCAGTCATTAAGTGTCTGCCTTCGGCTCAGGGCGTGATCCCGGTGCTCTGGGATCGAGCACCACATCAGGCTCCTCCGCTAGGAGCCTGCTTCTTCCTCTCCCACTCCGCCTGCTTGTGTTCCCTCTCTCGCTGGCTGTCTCTCTCTCTCTGTCAAATAAATAAATAAAATCTTAAAAAATAATAATAATAAAATAAATAAAAATTAAACCCTTCTCTCTTCCTCTTCTTCCAGCATTCTGCTTCTCTCTTTCTTACTTTATTTCTCCAAAGCACTTCTTGCTACCTAATGGCTGTATATTTTATTTGTTTATTGTCTCTCTCTCCCCAATAGAATATAAATTCCATTTCACTAGGGATTTTTCTTTTTTATTAACTATTGAATCCCCAGGGTTTTGAAGAGTGCCTGGAACAGAGGAGGCATTTAATAAATATTTATTAAATAAATGAATAAAAGCTATGTAGGAGATTCTAAAGATTCTATTATTAGAATGATTAAGAGCTTAGGGGGCGCCTGGGTAGCGCAGTCATTAAGCGTCTGCCTTCGGCTCAGGGCGTGATCCCAGCGTTCTGGGATCGAGCCCCACATCAGGCTCCTCCACCGGGAGCCTGCTTCTTCCTCTCCCACTCCCCCTGCTTGTGTCCCCTCTCTCGCTGGCTGTCTCTATGTCAAATAAATAAATAAAATCTTAAAAAAAAAAAAAAAGAATGATTAAGAGCTTAGAAAAGTTGCTTAAAACAAAATCAATATGGAAAGTTACTTGAATTACTCTACAACACAAATCAGCTAGAAAACGGAATTTGAAAAAAACATTTTTTATAAAAGTAACAAGAAATTTTAGGGCTTATAAGGTAAAAACTGCAAACTATTATTAAAAGCATAAAAGATGGAAATAAATGGATAAATATGTCATGTCTCTGGATAGACACTCAGTATGATAGATTTCACCTTTCCCCAAATTGATCTTCAGATTTTTCCCCAAATTGAACTTCAGAAGCAATTCTAAAAGAAATTCCAACAGGGTTCCTTTAAAAGAAATATGACAAGTGGTTTTAAAATATAAATGGAAGAAAAAAGGGCCATGAATAATCATCCCTAACAAAGAAGAGGAAGACTGAAGACTTTCCTTATCAGAAGTCATTTTAGGAGCGCCTGTGTGATGTAGTCAGTTGAGCACTCAATTCTCGTTTTCAGCTAAGGTCATGATCTCAGGGCCCTGAGATTGGCCCCTTGTGCTCAGTGTGGAGTCTGCTTGAGATTCTTTCTCCCTCTCCCCCTGCCCCTCCTCCCACCCCCACACACACTGTCTCTCTTTCAAATAAACAAATACGTCTTAAAAAAAAAAAAAAAAGAAATCACTTTGAGGCTATTGTAATTAAGACAGTATGATATCGGTCAGATAAGGGAGAGGTGAGTAGAAAAACAGAGCAGAGGAGAGCTCACACATATTTAGAAAATGGATTTATGATGGAATGTAGCTCTGCTAGTCAAGGATGTACGTAATTTTAATGTAGTTGATTTTATCAATTTTTTTCTGATAACATTTGTGCTTCTGGTTTCTAGTTAAAGAAATCCTATAAGACTGTGATAATAAAGGTATTCTCCTAAATTATCTTCTAGAAGTTGATAGTTTTTCCTTATATTTATATCTTCAGCCTCCTTGAAACAGATTTTGTGCATGAGGTAAGATAGGGTCCATTTTTAATTCGTTCATTTGTTTGTTTTTCTGCAAGGCAGAATTAATTGTTCCAGTCCGTCTTTGCCTCACTGATTTGCAGTGCCCATTCTGTCGTAATTAAGGTTCCCACAGATGTGTGGGGCTGTTCCCTGGGCTCCCCATTCTGGTTTACAGAAATATGAAAGATGAGGGACCTGTAGGGTTTTACACTAAAGTGACACAAGTCAGACATAGACAAATACCGTGTGACTTCACTTATATGTGGAATCTAAAAAACAAAACAAATAAACCAAACAGAAACAGACCCATAACTACAGAGAACAAACGGGGGGGTACCAGAAGGGGGTGTGGTGGGGGAATGGCAAAACAGGTAAAGGGGATGAAAAGGTAAGAAGAAACAAAGAAGCGCGAAGATTCCCTCCCTCATTAGTCATAGAAATGCAGATTAAGACTCTTTCCTATCCACTAAGTTGCCAAAACTAAAAAGGCAGATAATATCAGGTGTTTACACAAATATGAAACAACAGACATGTGCACCCATTGCTGGTGAGGGTGTAGACTGATAAAAGTATTTTTAGAGAAGTTTGGCATTGCCTCGTAAATTTGAACTTTCTGACCCAGCAATTCAATTCCTAGATATATTCTTCAGAAGAACTCTCGCACATGTACGCCAGGGGGCATATACGAGAATGTTCACAGCAACATTGGTTGGTAACTAAAAACCTGGAAATAAACCAAACACCTGTCCCCAACAGCCTGGCTAAATAAGTTATGTTATATTCATACCATGGAAGACACATAGCAGGGAAACGGAATTACCTCCAGTTACATGAATCAACAGGGAGAAATCTCAAAAATGCACCATGAGTGAAACAAGGAGTCACCAAAGAAAACAAAGTACGAAGAACAGATTTTTTAGGGATATATACAGAAGTGATGAAACTATAAAGAAAGACAAAGGAACGATTAATTTTAAAATGCAGAATGATGGTTCTCTCTGGGTGGATTGGAGTGAGAGGAAAATGAGATCAAGGGGTTTTAACATGCATGATGGGAACATGGCTTTTTAAAAATTACTTATTCTTTAAACTATAGCTATAAATTATATGATTTTTCATATACATGTGATGTGTTTGACCATAGCAACACTTTCAAAAAGGAAATGACTGTAATACAATCTGATAAATGCCACCGAAGAATTATTTTTTAAAAGGTACCGTGGAAGGAGATTAGAATAACGAAAGAGTTGCTAAGAAGGGAAATCAAGGTTTGCAGCGGGCATGGTAAGCCAGGACTGCCAGGGCAAAGGGAATGGGATGGCTTCGTGGTCTGTGCGGGGACACTGAAAGAGCCAAGCGACCCTTCCTGCTCACAGGACAACGGACTGGACAGTCAGAGGACACAGGACCCCAGGTAGTCCTAACGATGCTCTGGCAATTTTATTACCTAATTTTTGTGGGTGTGGCCTTCCTGAGGAAGACCTTTTATCCTTCTGAGTGTACTTATTATTAAACTATCACTCTTTCTTTATTTCAACATAATTTCGAAACAAGTTAAAAGTCCCACGTTCACAGAATCATTTTCATTCGTTACATTTTCATTTGACGGCTTTAGATAAAGTCACCTTAAACTTTTCCAACCAACATCTCCAAAGTATATCATCAGATGAGTTCTTTCTTATATTTCCACAAAGCGTGGACACTCTTGATTTCGTTGTTGTTGTTGTTGTTGTTGTTGTTAACACAAAGTTACTTCCTCATCATCCCTAAATTTAGGCATCTCTCTGTGGTGGTCTCAGCTTGGCTTAGTCCCTGAAGTAAGCAAATGCACCTGCCCCCCATTTCCTTGAGATTGCAGTAAACTTTGTTTGATCTGTAGCAGAAGAATATTCGACTGAAAGATTTCCTTCTCAAATTAAAAAAGTTTACAAAATCTCAGTTGTTTTTCTCTCTCCCAAGACAGGTTCAACCTGGTACAGGGTTCGTGTTTGTGTAAATAATCCTTGTGCCTCAACACTATCAGTGAGGACAGGCACTTGGTGTTGCCGTCACTAGTCTTCCCACATCAGCTTCTTGGGCGTTCTCCACCACTGTGCCCTGAAGTGTCGTTCTGTCTCCCTCTGTCCTGGCCACCCGTCGCTCTCATCCAGATCACTTGGTACAAGGCTGTCCGTCTGACGTGACCTATCCGCCCCCCACCGTCTGCGGGAACAGCCCGATGCTCCTGGACCACGTTTACGAGCCCTGCGTTCTAATGACAGTGGAGCCGTCGTGATGATTTCAGCTTCAGGCCTCTGTTGTTTCCTCAATTTCCTTCAGAAGCGGGGCGCGGATGCTGTGCGTACTGACTGCCAGCTCCTTAGAGCTTTTTTCCTGAGTTCACTTCGTCTTAGCCTCTTACTTTTCTGGCAACTCTTTTGGGATACAATGAGCAGAGTAAACAACAAGGAATGGAACTAAGCCCACATTCTGATGCTGAGAAAGCCCCTCCCCTGTGGCAAGAATTCAAGCATGGGGGCGGAGTGGGGAGGAGAAAGAAAGAAGCAAATTGTTCCACCAGTTCTCTACGATTTTGAAGAAAATTAGGTATTAGCAGAAATAGAGATTCCTTTAGCACATTGGGTCCACATAGAGACACACTGCATTTTCAGTTAGGGATTCAGGCTCTCTCTTCAACAGATTAGCCGATGTATTTACTGCACGTCCAGCATCCGTTCTTAGGCGCTTACTATAGTCTTTGTCGCACGGCCATCGTCACTGTCCCAGGAAAATCTGTAAGGAAAGCTCGAATTGGTCAAGTGATAAAATCTACTCTGAAAAAGGACAACTCCACTTCATTATTTCCTTCATTTGATGCTAAAAACATATAGGTGATTTTAGTCTCGGGGGCTATTTACAAATACCCTATGTCCACGGCATTTAAGGAACAATCAATCCGTGTTTAACAGGAGTCACATGATGCTGCTGGTAAAAATACACTAAAACAAAAACAAAACTCTGATATTGTGTTGCTAGGAATCCTATCAAAAATTATTATGAACTAATGCAATGGAAAGAATGTAAACCAGACATAAAAAATAAATTCATTCCATTGGTAGGTCCTATATTAAATCCAGAGAAGTCTAAATAAAATCAGGCAATGAATGTGATGAAAAATGAACATTATCCAATGCACAAGAACCAAACTACAAACTTCCAAGTAGAAATCTTAGAATATAAAAGTCAGTGCTTTACTTTCTTAAAGCTAAATTTTGGCGCTATTAAAATAATGAAGATTGATTTTATTACCTTTACTCTATTAAATTAAAAAACAAAATTATTTGCCCTTTTTCTTAAATGAACAAAACCAAGGTCATACTTATTACCACATGCTACTATATGGAATACCTTAAAGATTCCAATTTTAAAGTGTTTTTAATTCCTTTTTCGTTTAGTGTTCTTGGAAGTTTGTGTTTGGGGGAAAATATAAGACAGGAGGCGTTTAGGAAACATTTACTGAGTGGCACTAGTCAAATGAAATCATAGGTTCCAATGCTAGATTAGACACTGAGGTTAGAGACGAGGGAGCAGGAAAAGGGAGTGGAAAGGAGTGGATGTGGTTAGAAAGGAGAGGGGACAGTGAGAAGTATGGGCCCGGAGACGTAAGCATTATGAAGCCATGATCGTTTCCGAAGTTATTTAAATTCCTAAAAAGTTGATTAAGAGCCGTATGCAGCCCCCCGTGCAATTATATCGCCAGCTCTCTCCCAAACTTCCCTTCTCCCCTGATAAATTATGGTATGCACAGTCTTTTTTTCATTTTACTATTTTTGAACAATAACAAAAAACACTGGGGGCGTGTTTGGATCTTGCAGCTGCCGGAGCATTGTTCTCGCCCACTTGATGTGATGATGGATACCGAGTTCAATTGCCGTGATCGTGATGACATCTGGCAGGCAGCTTTAGAGAGACCTCTGGGGTATGCGTGACACAGGACATGTTTTTCTGAACCAAAGGGAAGCACGTCGTTTTGTTATCTCACCTTTTGAAAAAAAATGCCCTGTAGTGGCTACAGAGAGTGACTGGAACTAAAAAAAATGTATATTGAAAGAGCTATGGGCTGTGTGATGACAAGACACAGAGTAGAAGAGGGTAGTGTCACAGGGAAACAGAGAAACTGACTTGTGGCATTGCTGTAAAAAAAAAAATGGAAATACTCTCTGGTGTTGCTATGAAATGAGACACATGAAGGAAATCTTCAAAATTCTTGATAGGTGTAAGAACGCGGGGCTTTTTTTCATTTGGGAAGACAATACTGATCTATTTTTTTGAAATGGTAGGAAAAGAAGAAGGACCCCAAACTTCTTCCATGTTTCCTAGATTTATTTTTGGTATAGGCATAGAAGTCAGCCAATCCATGATTTTAGCCCCCTTTGAATTGAGACATTCCAGATGGAGCTGGCGGGAGCAAGGACTTACCTCACACACGGATTTTTAAATACCGGATGTCTCATCTTCCCCCAAATACCTCTCCTACCAAATGTAAATCCCCAATATTAGTATTAATAATGAATTAGATAGGTACCTCATCTCTGTATGGTCACTTGACCTTCTCTTATCAATTTATCACAAGAAAATACTTTCTAGGAGAAAACAGGACATTATCGAGCCCCGTTGAAGAGGGTAGGCCCGGGGCCAAAGGGTGATCTCAGTGCATGCCTAGGAAGAGAACAGTGGTTCCAGAGGGGACTGGGTGGGGGAATGCTTGAATGCTACCCACATTGTTTTGCCTAGTTCCAGTTCCCCCATTGCTCTTTGGTAAGTGATAAATTTTGGAATTCTATATTATTCCAGTCTTTTTTTTTTTTTTTTGGTTATAGACATTGATTTTTCTTTTTTAAAAAAAATTTGTATTTGATTATAGTTGACACACAATGCTGCATTAGTTTCAGATGTACAACTCAGTGATGCAATATCTCTACACATTATGCTCTGCTCCCAAGTATAGCTACCATCTGTCCCCATGCAACACTATCACATTATTATTGATTATATTCCCTATGCTGTGCCTTTTATTCTCATGATTTATTCATTCCATAACAGGAAGCTTGTATCTCCCACTTCCCTTCACCCATTTTGCCCATCCCCAACCCACCTCCCCTCTGGCAATCATCAGTTTGTTCTCGGTATTTACAGGTCTGATTCTGCTTTTTGTTTCTTTGTTTATTCATTTGTTTTTTTTAGATTCCACATAGGAGTGAAATCATATGGTATTTGTCTTTCTCACTCTGACCTATCTCACTTAGCTAATACCCTCTAGGCCCATCCATGTTGTTGCAAATGGCACAATCTCATCCTGTTTATGGCTGTGTAATATTCCATTGGATATATGCACACACCATATACATATACCTTATCCATTCATCTGTTGGTGAACACCTAGTTTGCTTCCATATCTTGGCTATTGTAAATAATGCTGCAATAAACAAAGGGGTGTATATATCTTTTTAATTTGGTGTTTTCATTTTCTTTGGGTAAATACCTACTAGTGGAATTATTGAGTCAGATGGTTTTTCTATTTTTAATTTTTTGAGACACTTCCTACTGTTTTCCACAGTGTCTGTACCAATTTGCATTCCCACCAGCAGTGCACAAGGGTTCCTCTTTTCCCACATACTCAGCAACACTTGTTATTTTTTGCCTTTTTTATTTTAGCTACTCTGGCAGGTGTAAGGTGATACCACATTCTGGCTTTGATTTACATCTCCCTGATGATTAGTGATGTTGAACATCTTTTCATTTGTCTATTTGCCATTTGTCTATTTGAAAAAATGCCTGTTCAGGTCCTCTGCCCATTTTTAATCAGATTATTTGGTCTTTTGGTGTGGAGTTATATAAACTCTTTATATATTTTGGATATTAACCCCTTATCTAATATATCATTTGCAAGTATCTTCTCCCATTCAGTAGATCGTCTTTTAGTTTTGTTGATGGTTTCCTTTGCTGCGCAAAAGCTTTTTATTTTTATGTGATCTCAATAGTTTGGTTTTGTTTCCCTTACCTCAGGAGACATACCTAGAAAAATGTTGCTAAGGCAGATGTCAGAGAAATTACTGCCTGTGTTCTCTTCTTTTATGGTTTCAGGTCTCACATTTAGGTCTTTAATCCTTTTTGGGTTTATTTTTGTGTAAGTTGTAAGAAAGCGATCCAGTTTCATTCTTTTGGATGTAGCTGTCCATTTTTCCCAGCACCATTTATTGAAGAGACTTCTTCCCATTGTATATTTATTCCTCCTTTGTCAGAGATTAATTGACCACATACTTGTGGGTTTATTTCTGGGTTTTCTCTCCTGTTCTATTGATCTTTGTGTCTATTTTCATGCCAGGACCATACTGTTTTGATGACTGCAGCTTTGTAGTATATCTTGAAATCTGGAACTGTGATACCTCCAGCTTTCTCTTCCTTTCTTAAGATTGCTTTAGCCATTTCAGGTCTTTTGTGGTTACATATATATTTTAGGATTATTTATTCTGATTTTGAAAAAAAAAGCCCTTGATATTTTGATAGAGATTGCACTGAATTTGTAGATTGTTTTCAGTACTATGGACATCTTAACAATATTCTCTAATCCACGAGTATGGAATTTCCATTTTTTTGTGTCCTCTTCAATTTCTTTCATCATTGTTTTAGAGTTTTCAGAGTACAGGTCTTTCACCTCTTTGGTTAAGTTTATTCCGAAGTATTTTTTGGGGGGAGTGCAATTGTAAGTGGAGTTGTTTTCTTAATTTCTCTTTATGCTACTTCATTATTAGTACACGGAAACACTACCATTTATTACTCCAGTCTAAGAAGGAGAAATTTCTCATCAAGTTTTGCTCCTGGGAAATGAAATCTAGGCATTATCGGGGGGATAGTAAAGAAATCATATAGTGCTACTTTACCTCCTGAAAAAAGCATTCCTGAGCTTGAGTTTCCATTCAGATAAGAAGTGGCCAAGAGCCAGTTCATTGGTTCTACACTAGAAACTCTCAGGTCATGGAAAAGTTCCAGAAATGACCATTTCTTCCTGCATATTATCAGGTAGGGGCTCCACCCTGCTTTCTGTTCAAATGGTTTAGTTACTCAAAACACACATACACACATACACACACACACACACACACACACGCACAACAAAACAAAACAATACAAAAAACTAAAAAGGAACATGTGAGAAGCATTTGCTTGCCTTCTCACTAGGCCTTCATTGTGTATCCAAAATGCAGCCAGGGCGTGAAATTCCCCCAGGTGGAAGTATTGTAGTGCAGCTAGATGGTGAGGTAGTGAACAGGGGCATAGGTGAGGTATTGGAATGGCATCGAGAATTTTATAAGTGTGTATATAGTATATGTTCCTTCTGTGGGAATGAGTTCATATTTTTCATCAGCTTCTCAGAACCATGGTCCAAGGAAGGTTAGGAACTATCATAGAAGATTAAAAAATTTGAGCAAGTGACTGCTCTGAGGAAAAAGGACTGTAAAGGGAAAATTTATAATGAACACAGTTTAATAATGAACGCCATCTGGTGCAACACTGAATAGAATGACACGAGAATGTGCAAACATCATTAGTTTGTGGCGTATCGCCGATACGCATGGTCCCTGGCTCCTGTGTGGTATGGGCAACTACACGTTGATGTAATCTGCACCATGTGGGACACTTAGGGAATGGATGCTGATTGGATGCCTTACTTAAGGTCACTTCTCCAGCAGGAGTTAGGAAAGTTCTTAAAAATGATGGGGTCTGAATAGCGTGATTTAAGGGAAGAACTTTTGATGAAATAAAAATTCCTACTCCTTCATGTTAATTTAAATGACTGCCTGTCTAATACCTTGCACTAAAATATGCACTAATAAATTATAGATTTTCTAGCCACTTAACTCCACTTAACTCCTCCCAGACCTATTCATTTGTGTTGCTTTTGATGATTAAAAGAAAGCTGGTACAGTTTTAGCAGAAGGTGCAATGAGGATATCGGTCAAGTCCTGAATAAAGTTACTTATGATACCATCCTCCCACCTTTCCCCCGGTGTAGCATTTAATATTCTACGATAACAACATTTCATGATTATTATACCCTTTAACTGAGGTTCAATGGGAAAATAATATGAAGACAGATATGAAATTACTTATTATCTATGTTTGTAAAACCACTTAATAGAAAACACCAGCGGCTTACTTTTCATTTACATTACTTTTCATTTAAAAGGGAAAAATAAAAATCTCAGGCATTAACAATTATTTAGTAATGTAAGTTTTATTCTAAGTAATAATTTCCAATTAAATCATTCCATACATGTGAAATTAAGCAGAGATTCTGTGGGTAGCATGGATATTAGAAATTCACTTTAAAATATGCAAATTTGAAAAGAAAACCAATTTTATCCAGACAGTCAACTTGACATATCGGGGTTTGTTGACTAATTTGATAAATAAGCCAGGAGAATTAAAAATAACAATATTTTGAACATTTCACTATAATGCTATGTCTTATTCAATAATTAAAAGCATCACTAATGCAGAATGGATATCTTTAACAATCGTGTTTAATAAGCATTTCCTTATCAGAAAATATAGCTTAGTTTTTTCCAACTGCCCTTATCAAAAGCTTTAATACCTACATACTGTGTAGATAAAAGTGTTTCCTCAGCAGTTATTTATGATGATGATCTGCACTACCCTTCAATGGCAACATACCTTAGCTACTTAGTTTCCCAGGATAAATGTGTTTTCCCGACAATTCTTCATTTAAAGAGAATCCACACACATAAGCCTATCAAAAGATAAGCAAGGAACCAATTATGACCACTATTGTTACTGTGTTTGGCTCTCAAATTGTATCCTATTGCTGAGTGAATAGAGTAATATGGTTGAATCAAATGCTAAATAAGTAACGGGTTATTAAAGAATGGGGATTGTGTGGCTGAGATGACATTGAGATAAAGGTATTAGAACTTAAAGAGTCAGGGGAAAAAATGCCACTTGTCTAGTAAAAGGCAGCAGAAGGTTTCTAAAAGTTTCCTAAGCTTTGCAAGGTCTGGGTCAGATGTAAGACAAAATTCCTATACACTTGTAGTTTCAAATATAGGAATAATTATATATAGTGCTTTAAATTTTACAGAGTGCTTTCAAGCATGTTGTTGCATTTGACCCTCACAACGGGCTTTAGGCGTTTTGAGGACAGGGTCTATATTTCATTCGCTGTTGTTTTCACTGTGCCTCGTAAAAAGTAAGCACTCCGTAATTTCTAGAATAGATAAGTGAAAGAAAGGTAAGGTGATTGATCAAAGCCACCATTGTGTGGAGGAACTTGGGTTCAATCTTGGTTTTCTGATTCCAAATCCCTTGTCTCTTTTATAATTTTAGCTCTTTTTTTTCTACTGAGAAATAGTCAAATCTCTGTTATGTATATTTTCCATTTTTTTCAGATTTCAAAACAAAATCTTATGAGTTCTTTAGAATTCATACCGTCTAATTTAATAGTGAAGTTAGGTAGTTTAAATCAGATGTCAGCAAACTTTCTCCATAAAGAGCCAGTTGGTAATATTTTCAACCTTTTGTGCCATATGCTTTTGTTGCAATGCTTCAACTCTGCCATCGGGGGATATAAATAATCACAGACAAACCAGTGAATGATTAGGCTTGGCTGTGTTTCAATAAAACTTTATTTATGAGCACTAATATTTTAATTTCATAGAATTTTCTGAGTCACAAAACATTACTCTTCTTTTGACTTTTAAAAACTAAAAGTGCAGAAGCTACTCTTGGCTTGTGAGACCAGCAAAACAGGCAAAGGTTTGGTTCACGGTTCTGAGTTTGCCCATTCCTGGTTTAAATAATGATGAGAAGAAGAGCTCGACTTCCCTGTGTAGAAGTTAATTAAAATCAGTCTGACCGTTCTTACATTCAGGAATTTGTGTATCAAGGAAAAGGATGTTTATTTTCATTTTCTCAGTGGTTTCTATTTAATGCTACCTAACTGGGAGCAGTTTATAAAGCTCTTGATGGTACAGAATTATATCCTTTGGGGCACCGAGTGGCAAACAGTGGCAGGGTGATCATGAGAAAAAGAATTTTCTCACAGTATGCTTCTGGCATTTCTACAGTTTGGTGATTTGAACTTGGTTCAGAATTATGTCAATGTTGAATCTATCTAGCAGTACAGGAAAGGAACTGCTAAAGGTACAAAAGGAAAGTTTTCCTACCAAAAAACACAAAACATACTATGTTTATTTATTTTTTTAAGATTTTATTTATTTATGTGACAGAGAGAGAGGGAGAGAGAGCACAGGCAGGGGGAGCAGCAGGCAGAGGGAGAGGGAGAGCAGACTTCCCGCTGAGCAGGGAGCCCGATGTGGGGCTTGATCCCAGGACCCTGGGATCATGACCTGAGTGGAAGGCAGACGCTTAACTGACTGAGCCACCCAGGCACCCCAAAACATCCTATTTTTAAAAAACAAAATATTTTTTGTTTGAAAACTAATGTGTCTATCTTGACATATTTACAATCAACAATAAGAACAAATCTCAAAGACTAATATATGCTCTAGGGAAAACATACACATCACGCTGTATGTCTTTAGGGAAATGAGGAGTAGATTCAGTGAAAAGGGTACCAAATGCTGCTGAGGGGAAGGAGAAGGAATGGTGGAAGAAGAGAGATATTTCCAAAGTTAAAGGGACAAGAAGATGAGGCTGACCTGATGCAGAAAGAAAGCCTCTGTCTTTCTCCTTGGCTGTGTACTGCAGTCACAGTTGTACTGTTAGAAGTGCTTGTTAAAATGCTAATTTACTGTCAGAGCATGACTATAAAATAATCTGCATGAAACTGCATGAAAAATGGAAACTGAGGATAAGAATCTTTGCACTCATTCATTCACAGTTCTCTGTGGTTAGAGGGAAGCTGAGAAGAGAGTGAGAAAGTTAAGGTCCTAATCATTTCATTGTGAGGACCCAATTTTTTGTCAGTTTCAGGTATGTTTTCAGTTCCATTAATTCACTGTAACTCTCAAGGAGCATAAATTTCTCTCATCTTGGTGACGAAAATTAGAATCTGAAAAGCCTGAGGGTTCAGTTTTAGATTATTTTCCTGGTTCCAGGGAGGACACGTCTGTTTGGATTAAATAACTCACTGCTAACTTGACAATTACTTGTCATCCTGTTGAAATAAAGAATTCTTCTACACGTGGAATGATAGCCATGTTCCAGTGAAGACCTGGTTAACCATTCTCGTGGGAAACATACATTTTGTGTGAGAAACCATCAGGCATCCCCTCCACACTGACCTTTGATCTCATGGAAAGACTGCCGTTATTGCAATCCACAAATCAGGACGGGCTGAGCTCTAACAAACATCCCCGCTCATTTGACCTCAAACTCTTGTGGTGGTTTCACTCTATAGGAGGTAAGAGATGAAAACATGCCAAGACACAAGTACTTCCGAACCACTCGGCAGAGTCCGAAAAGCTGCTTGCCCAGTACAAGGTTTATATTTAATTTTTGAGTGTTGACTTGATTCTTGTATGTAAAGCCTCCACCCTTCAGTGTTGATTTTGGAAGTCATATAAATAGTTCAGATTAGTTCAGATTTCTTCTTGCCATTTGCAGATGTTCATTTCTGAAGAATTAATGAAGGCGTATTTCCTGTGTGTGTTGTAAAGCTTTCTGTTTTGTCTCCTTGCTCCTTGAACTGGAATATTAGACTATGACGCCCGGGATTTTGTCTTCTCGAGCAAGTTCTGCGTCTCCTCAGGAGAGACTTCATGAGCCAAATGGCATTTACTCTATTTTTGCACAAGTCTGACAAGGGTTAAAGGAGAAAGATCTATTTGGAGAATGTCCTGTCACACACTTGTTCACAATGACAAACACTGGTTTTATGTCGGCTCTACCTTTCATTGCTTTGAAATATTGAGATATTCACCAAATATCTTTCAGCTTTTTCGCCTGTTAAGTGAGCTACATTTCTATCAAAATAGGCTTGGTTTTGCTGAGGTAACCAATATGCCCCAAATTTCAGTTGTCTTGAAGAGCAGAGGTTTTCATGTGTCTCTCATGGATTAGCAGGAGGTCTTAGGTCTGAGTCGTTGGCCACTAGCGATTTAGTACTCCATTAACTGCTCCCCAGAGCAACCAACACGTGCTACTAGTATTCGGTTTGCAAGCCTCTTCCCAAGACGCTGAGTTTAGGAAGTACATCATACGCTTCCAATTTACCTCAGGTGAAGATGTACTAAATGTTTTGCCACTGAAAAACACAGAATACCACCTTTAGGCCTCCACTGTGGTTTCCTTATGAAACGCTTCTTGGTTCCTAAAGCAAAGCTGTGTGTTTAGTATGGTGCACTACCCTAGTTACACATACTAATTTCCACATTCGTCAGGTTAGTAGGAATCATGCTGTGACAGTGAATAAGGACCAAGAAAGTTAATGGCTTTAAAACCACAAAGGGCTGTTTCTCACTCAGGGCATATTCCTTTAAGTGCTGGTTGGCCGTTTACTCATTGCAGCCCTCAAGGATCCAAGCTCAACGAAAGGCAACCCCTGGGCCACACACTTGGCTGCTGCGGCACCAGAGAGCAAACAGAGCTCTGGAGGGCCTCACGCCAGCAGTGCAACACACAGCCTGAGAGCATCACATGTTCCTTCTCTTCAGAACTCAACGACAAGAAAAAGTCCCATTCCCTCAGCAAAGGACTTGTGGGACCAGACGGGGCAGCTCTCAAATATCTGATGAAAAGCACCAATGGCGATCACAAGCTGGTCCCTTCTAGTCATAAAATTACATGATGATATCATTCTGACTGTGGTTCAAGGTGACAACCCTACGCCACAGAATGATCATCGTTATGCGTGCATTAAACAATTTAATATTTAAAGACCCACTATTCCTGGATCTGTAAAGGCTGTAAGTTTCAACACGTGAATAAATGAAGATGCGAATCACGACTCTCACAGGAAGTACGCTAACTCTGCCATCAGTTCATACCGCCCGAGTTACCCCCTTTGGGCCATGCTTTCTCGGACAAATGCAGTCAATTCCAGTGAAGCCTGAAGTCAGGGCGAGAAAAGTTACAACAGTTTCAGCTGGTTCTCGTCCAGTGTGTTGGCCAGCGTTGCCAGCAGTGAATTTGTCAGCAGCCAATTTTCCACTTACCTCCGTTTCCCAGAAGTTCTGAGGGATTGCTGAGCCAGCACTCAAAAACAGAGGCGTCTTTGTTTGGCGATAGTGTGAGGTTCACTGATTGATGTTCGACCTGGAAAACACTATACCTTCATTGTGTAAAAGTTGGAAGCCCATATTTTGAAGCCAAAGATGGCTAGTACAATGGGTAGCTAGGAATGCTCTCCAGTTCTGTCATCCCGTTGTCCTTGTGTTGCAGGGAAATGGACATGAGCGGGAAATGAGATGAAAATAAATGTCGCATTCTGTGGTTAAACATGCAGATGGGAATAGTTATTAAATTTCGGGTAAAAATTAAAAATTTCTTCCCCAAATGTGCCCCCATGAGCTTGCAGGCAGAGTAATGCAGTTAATCACTTCAATAGGACAAAATATAGCCTCAGAATTTGGGGAAAGGACGGAGTGAGCTGCGATAGAGGGTTTGATGTCCATGTGGCCATAGCCGTGACCTGTTTGGGAATCTTCAAGTTCCTGAATTCTAACAAGCTCCTGACTTATGAGATCTCACAGAAATTTAGTCTTCCAGACTAAGAGTTCTAGAGTCATCTTTGACAGCTTGGCTCTGCAGCCTTTCATTTATAGAAGCTTGGGCAATTATTTATTCTCTCTGTGCCTCAGTTTCCCCATAAATAAACATGTTATTAAAGCACCTAGTCCATAGTAAGTACCTAAACCACCTTAGCTTGTGGGTTCAGAAATCATCAGTTTCTGAGGAATATGATAATATCCAGAGCAACATTACTTCTTTTTTTTTTTAAGATTCTTTTTTTTTTAATTTGTTTATTTGACAGAGACAACCAGCGAGAGAGGGAACACAAGCAGGGGGAGTGGGAGAGGAAGAAGCAGGCTCCTAATGGGGAAGCCTGATGTGGGGCTCGATCCCAGAACGCTGGGATCACGCCCCGAGCCAAAGGCAGACGCTTAACGACTGCACCACCCAGGCACCCCCGGAGCAACATTATTTCTAAATTGTGAATAAAGGAACGTTTTCAAAGTTTATTAATTTAAAGTTGTCCCTGAAACAGGTAACAACTCTTTCAGAACTTTCTGCAAAGGTTTGATTTTAAAAGTCTTGATATAATTCTGTGTTCTGAAACTTAGACGGTGTGATCAGAGTTAAGTTCAGAATTCTCTGTATCCCAGAATATTTTAAAACACAGAAGTCATGTTTCAAATACTTGTCCCAATATTTTTCTTGATTTTCTTTAGGAAAAAAAGAATTTAACATTACTGAAGTGCTGCCCTCAACATTAAAACAACTCCTCATAATAAAGCCGAGTCTAACTTAGAATGCTGTCTTAAACCATTTTCCTTCCAGCCTTTATAAAGTAACTCCATGACTGAATTGGAGATAGCTCTCATTCCAAGGCATAATCAGTTATTGTATTTTTGGAAATACCCACAGAATTCCAGGGAGAATAAAAGAGTGGGGGGGGGGAGGAATTTGAACTTAAAATCAAGTAAACTCTTTTCTGTAAAATTTTGTAAAAGATATGTAAGAGAATCCTGTGTAGGCATATTACTTGAAATGTAGATTTGGCAGCTGTAATAAAGAAGGTGGACATTTAACATTAACTCAGTTGAAGGTCTAAGCCACAGGCAGCTTTCTCCACAAAGTCAGCCAGGGTGCCAGGTCCCTTCATCTCCTGGTTCCTTTATCTGTAAGATCCTGCCCTCAATATGGTATAAAACAACACCCTGCCAAGGCCTCATTCCAGACACCAAGAAAGAGTTAAAAGGGAAGGTACACCCCTTTTTTAAATGATGTGTCCCTTTTAGAGAAGATGGGCTACTCTCAGTCTCACCCCAGTGGCCAGCACTGGGTCACATAACCATGGGAGCTGGCAAATGTCATCTTTATCCTTGTAGGTCAAGTGCCCAAGCTAGGAACTGAAAGAAAAGAATAGATACTGGAGTAAGAGGAATAGCCTCTGTGTGGGTAGGAGACAGGATGCTAGGCAAAAGCTCTAGACACACCTGATACCCACAGTATTTTATGAATCACTCTTTGTATATGAAATAATCTTTAAAACCAACTCAATGGGGCGCCTGGGTGGCTCAGTTGGTTAAGCTCCTGCCTCTTGATTTCAGCTCAGGTCATGATCTCAGCGTCATGAGATGGAGCCCTGCTTGGGCTCCCATGGGGCTCTGCTTGAGAGTCTCCCTTCCTCTCCCTCTGCCCCTCCCCCCCCACATGCTCGCTGGCGCTCTCTCTCTCTTTCTCTCTCTCACCTCGCTTTCAAATAAATAAATGAATAAAATCTTAAAAAAAAAACAACAACTCAACCATGGAGTTAACACTTTTTTTTTTAAAGTAGGCTCCATGCCAGGCAGTAAGGAGCCCTATGTAGGCCTTGAACTCACAACCCTGAGATGGAGACCTGAGCTGAGATCTAGAGTCAGTCACTTAACCAACTGAGCCACGCAGGTGCCCCAAGTTAACATTATTTTTGAAAATAGTTAATTTTTTGTTATTGCTTATAGCCAGTGGTTAAAAATGGGATGTTTTCTTCTTTACCAATACCTTTATCGCTTGGAGAAAGGTGCCTGTTTCCATTTTAAAGTTAGATTTCAGAATCAAAGGGACTATTTATTTATCAAATTCAGGAAATGTTTCTCAGGCTGTAACGGCCATGTTGTATGATAATGTGTATGTGTAGGTAAAAGAAAGTTCGATGAAAAATTTGGGTTTAGTTTAAAGAAGAGTAAAGAAAGTGAGGCCAGAAAATCTTTAAAGCCTTGATATTAGGACTAAACAAATAAGGAAATGTCAAATGTCCATTCACCCATTCAACATGTTTTTATTGAGCACCTACTTTGTTCTAGACTAGAAGCTAGATATACAAGGATAATAAAGGTAGACAAGATTCCTGCCCTCGAGACTTTGCATGCTGGTAGGAGAGGCAGGCAATAAACTAGTAAACACAGTGTGTAAGAATAGATAATGACAACTACTTATAAAATAGTGCATTTTGATAAATAACAGGGGGCATCTACTTTAGATAAAGCAGTTGTGGAAGGTCTAACAAGGTAACATTAAAGAAGAGACCAGGAGGAGAAGCTACCAGACTTGGAAAGAGGAGAGGGAAGAAAATTTCGGACAGAGAGAACAGAGATCTGGCACAGAAAATATGTTGGCATGTTCAGTGTAACGGTAAGGCTAATAATAAGTGCCGATATATTTGTTTGCAGTATGATTCTCTGAAAAGTATCCATGGTTAGCATTGTTACCTATACCACCTCATGGTTATTTCTTTTTATTAGTTAAATAATAGAATTTAAAAAAAAAACATGATGTGATGAGCACTGGATATTATACGCAACTGATAAATTATTGAACACTACATCTGAAACTAATGATGTACTATATGTTGGCTAATTGAATTTAAATTTTAAAAAAGATAAAAAATAAAAATAAAAAAATAAAAAATAAACCAACAGATATTTATTATAGGTATTTAGGTATTAAAATGGCCAAGAGATAACATTTGCAAGTAGAAGCCACTAGAATGAAGTATTCCAGAAATGAACAGAACAAATTACTAAAAAGAAAAGAGCAAAATACTAGAACATGATTAATTTTAAGTTTATTTGGGGACTCCCGGCTGTTGCTAGTTTTTAACTGAATACTCCTAAAACAGATCTCACTTGAATTGTGTGGACATGCTGTTACTCCCATATTTAGCTGGGGATGTGTTTTCTTCGTAATTGGAAGAATGATCCATTCCTAGTTGTGCTGGATTTAAAGCAGGATTGTTTTCTCCATCTTGAACGTAGGGCTCTTGTCCAGCTCGAATCCCTGAGGGGAGGCGCACATCTATATCGGGAAATCCCATCTAGCTGGGCACATCGCCGTGGCCTCAGCCCTTCCGTGCTTTCAATGCATCCCCCTCACTTACAGAACAGATGCTTGAGATATGGTTTGCAGTCTTGACCACCCCTTTTGTGTGCTGACCCTTTCTTTAAATATTGAGGAAAGCATTTTGCAAATGGTATCGAGAAGGTTCGCATTCCCAAATTTACTCAGTAACATCCCAAATTTACTCAGTAAAAGTTGCCAAATCATCTTTCATCCTGAAACTCTTAAAAGGAAAACCTAGAGAGATTTGGTGATGAAATTTGGTTTTTTTCAAAGATGTTCTAATTCTTTTGTCTTTCACTGGAGGATCTGCCCAAGGCATGCTACAGAACCCCTGGGCACAGACGCCGCAGCTCTTGGAGAAGGCGTTGGACCTTCCCCGCAGCTCCGTCCACGGTGGGACGGGTGCCGTAAGCAAAACAAGAGCAGTGACTAGAACTTGCAGTGGCTTTGGCAGAGAAACTTTTCTTGGAAAAACTTGCCTGTCTTTTCCTAATGAGGAAATCCGCCCCCCTGCCCCAAATGAAGCTGAAATATTTCTCTTTTAGAAGCATAATATATAAGCTTTGGGGAGAAAGTCACACGAATGCAGAAATGTATATGTTATGCAAATACGGCTTTTGCCTGGAAAGAAATATCTTCAAAAGCCACGAGGGTCATATCGCATTGGATTGACTGATGTGAGTAGTATGCGGAGTAGGCCAAGACGGGGTGCCGCACATTTCCTGGAGGACCTGTGTTGGGACGGCAGCTCCCCCGCTGCCTCGCCATGGGTTCCTGCCGCTGTGTTTGTGAGAATCGCTGGCCCGGGGGGCGCTCGCTCAGCATAGCGTGTTTTCCTGTCTTCCGTCACTTATGATTATGTTTAGCTCCTAATCAGGAAGGGGCTGAATACCTTTTAAAAATATAGTCAATGTGTTTGTATATCCTGGTCATCAGGGGATGAAATCTTAGATAAGGTGACTACAATTATATAATCGGTTTTCCACCAACTTTTTCCAGTCATTTCCACCTCTATTTTGTGTCCTGAATTTATTCTTCTCCCCTGCCGCTTCTGTTTTTAGATCTTCTGTCCAGTCATCATGGTGTAGTGGGAAAGGAGCACTAGACTTGGAGTCAGAACAAGTCATGTGTGATTTGGAGCATGTCGCTTAATATCCATCAACCGTAATTGTCTAATTTATAAAATGAATTATAATACTTGCCGACCTCTCAAGGATATTGCAAACACCAAGTAGATTTGATTATGAAAGTACGTTGCAAATTGTTAAGAGTTAAACAAATGTTGGTTGTTTCTCGGTTGTCTTATTTTGGCTTGGGGGAAGAGGGCTCATTCTCGGTTGTGAATTTCTTGGAGGACAGTGAAGCTAATAGACATGAAAATACCAAAAGAGATCAGTGTCCTGTTTTCCTGTCAGCAGGACAAGGTCTAGCCTTAGGAGGATGTCCTATATACTTCACGTGGACAGGAATCACCTGGACGGTCTGGTCAAATGCAGATCCCAATCTGCAGATCTGAGTGGAGCGGGAAAGCCTACATTTCTTCAGCCTCCCAAGGGATGCTCGTGTTGCCAGTCCCTAGACTGCACATTGAGGACCGGCTGATCAGAGAATGGGGTGAAGGGAGAAGGTAGCATAGGTAAAGCGAGTGATGAAGACAGAGCCTTCTTGTCTGTTGCCCCTTCCTCTTGGTACGAGACCAGGGAAATGAGTGAGCATAATAGTCACTTGTTAAGAAATGTTTCTGTTAATACTGTTAAGGATCTGAACCTGAATTGTTCTGAACCATGCATATTTCCTGGGGAGGACATCTAGTGCAAGAGATACATGGAAGAAATTGTGGCCGAACTCAGAACACTCCAGTCCTGTTCGGGATCTTCTACTTACATGGTAAGAAACGAGGGAAATTGAGTTTGTAAAAGAAGTCATCTGTATTCTGCCAACTGGGAACCGATCCAATGCTGATAAGATCATTAGCTCCTGTGACCTTAGCTGTATTTAAAGAGTATTCTCTTGGGACCCTAGTATAACATGTCTTGATTGGACATTGTAAACTAACATCCTTGTCACTCACATTTAGAGCCAAATGACTTCCTTCTAGCATTTTCACAGCCATTTGGTAGCCTGCCATGATATTATGCATTGTTCAGAATAATTTTCCATGTTACTGAGGTTGATTCCCCTGATTTATAACTATTTGTGAAAGTTGGCTCTCCAAAGGGGTAGAAAAGTCAAGAAGAAAATAACTTTATAATAAGCCACTCCAAACAAAGAGCAGATGGTGAAATTCTTGAAATACGGTTCGAATTCTATAAAGGAAAAGGCTTATGATATATAGCTCTTGCTGACCCAATTCAAATGTGTAACTGTTGCGCTTTTCTTTTCTGACACACAATGATATCTTCACTCTTTGTTAGCTACTAAAATAACTGCTCCTGAAAATGTGCTGTTGTTTTTGGTGGCCTCTTGCAAAGGCATAAACTTTGTTAGGCACTATTCTCAGAGGTCTGCTGCTTACCTTGTCACTCCACTTACATTGGTAGAATCTTGGTTAAAATTACCTATAGAGGAAATATAGGGAAATATCTGTTTATACCAATAACTGATGGCATCCTTTAGCTCACTATTCTACACTGAAAAAAGAAAATCAGGGAAGAACTAATTTCGTTGAGTGAATCTCGGCTATATAATGAGAACTCTAACTTAGTTCTCTACTTCTGTTTATTGTAGAGTTTTTAAGATCATTAGTATGCAGAGTTAAAGAAAGCAGAAATACTCAATAGTTTGGTTCTATCCTTTATTTCCTATTTCCTTTAAAAAGATTTCTTCAGGGGCGCCTGGGTGGCTCAGTCAGTGAAGCGTCTGCCTTCGGCTCAGGTCGTGATCCCAGGGTCCTGGGATGGAGTCCTGCATCGGGCTCCCCGGTCAGTGGGGAGTCTGCTTCTCCCTCTCCCTCTGCTCCTCCCCATTGCGCTCTCTCTCTCTCTCCTGCTCTCTCTCTCAAGTAAAATAAATAAAATCTTAAAAAAAAAAAAAGTTTTCTTCAGGCTCTTAGCCAAGTGTGGCTAAAGGGCAGATCTGTGCCGTGGCGCAACCTATATCCAAGTAAGTAGTTGCTACTGGTACCCAAATCCATTTCAAGTTCAACATTAGGCTTTTATGGCTCTGCAGTGATCACCTCCAGCTACAAGGATTTTTAAGAAGAGTAACGAATTCTCAGTTTTCTAGTCCGTATTTGCTCAGAGGTCAAGCACTAAGTCTCCACCAAGTGTATCTCTATAGTTTGAGCTTTCTCTGTTCTTCACTACACAGAACTTGAAGTGGTAGCTTATCCCTCCAAAATGCATTGCGGGACGCCGGCCAGCAATTGTTTACTAGCTGGGACGGCCTCTCCCTTCCAATATTTCATCTGACTCCGGGGGCCAGTGACTTTGCTGTCCTTCTGAATTCGTACTTCAGTGGCTTCCCACACCAATGCAGCTTGGTAAAAACAGAAAAGATCCATACTGAGTATCATAAGCGTTTCTGCTTTACCCAAAAATAGGGACTGCCAGATATCTTCTTGCAACACAGGCAGATTTCCCATGTACCTATATAACCCCGAACTTGCCAGATCCGTTTGGTCAGGATTGGTGCCAAGACTGCCAGCAAAGCAAGTAAGAGACAGTCCTGAGCCTGAAGACACTGGGACACCCTAGTCTGTGAGCACAGGGGCAGGGCAAGGAGGTCCCCCTATTGAAGAGGCCCTCCTGAGCCCCCCAGCAGTCCTTAGGGAAATGGAGATTTAGGTGGTTTTATGAATGCCCCAGCTATCGAAATGCCAATGATATAACTTCTAATGGGTCTCCTTAGCCCTTCAGGTAAAGTTCTTAAGGAAGGAGAGTGGATGACATAGCATAGGACGGTTCAGTGTTTATGCTTAAGAAGATCATATCAAGTATCTTCCTTAAACCTATCTTCAAAGAACAACATGACACTCATTACGTTCCGTTTTTGGTCCTCATTGAGCTTCCCTCCACGTGTTTCTGTCCTCTCTCATCCAGCTTCCTACTCACTGAGGAGTTCCTTACCTACTTGAAGGCAGGGACTTTTCTCATTCATCTTTCATGTTTGTTGAGTGAGTGACTGACTGCCCATTGAATTAGACTGGGATTTGCTGAGCAGGGTGCTTGCTTAGTGTCTAACGTGCTGTGGTTAACTATTACTGTGTAAAAATCAGGTATTCTCCCACCGTATTCACTGAGATCAAGAGAGCAGGGTGGGTGGAAGTATTTGGTGTTCTGTGGCTTATGTACCATACTTTTACTTTCCGGAGTATGTGCTGCAAATAATGATAAACCTAATTGAATGTTCGGTATTGCCTTCTTTCTACTTTCCCCAGGGAGGAGCGCCTCCTTTACCAAAACAGAATAGATTTACGTTCCTTTCTGTTCACCTGGGAGTTATTTCAGACACCTTCTCTCCATTTCTCACCCACTGCATACTGATAACTACAGAGTTTTGACTGAAAAGAGGAAAAAATGCTTCAATTTAGATGTTTGCTGACGGTAGAACGGTCTGCAAGTAATCTCACACATCTACCAGCTGAATGAGCAAAACACATATAGCTCAGCAGGAAGACTGTGGATCTCCTGAATCCTGCAGGAATTAGTTATAAATCCAGTTTACAAACACACAGAGAACCAAAAGGGTTTCCTTCTGCGCTTTTCTTATTCCCCATGTCCTCTCCACCCAAATGTATTTGCACTCGTATCCATAATTCAGAAATCTAAAATCAACACGAATTCTATACAAGTAAATACAGTGTGTGCAGTTGGAAATCGTAGGTCTAATCTATATTCCATGTTACAACAGAAATAAGTCTTAATCATATTACTAATTCAGGGACTCACCTGTCTTTCACAATTTCTAAATAAGAAAATCCCTCAGCTTTTCTGTAGAACCAAGAAGGAATTTAACAGGAATCCTGTTAAATCGGGTATTTAGTCATCCCTGGGTTATGCATGTGACTTATCAGAGAACAAAAAAGCAGACAGATTTCCTGTTTATAGTTTAACATTCCAGACCTAACCATTTCAAGAGGAAAGAAGGGAAAGTTCGATGTGACGGCATATTTTGATGGCATCTCATTGCTCCTCATTGTCTGTGAAACTCTGAGTAAAAGAACTCACCTTTTCTAACCTGTGTGAAACCCAGCCCTCTCTTTCAAAGTCAGCCCGACGAAGGCAGCATGCACGGGGTAGTGTGTCAGAATTGTGAAGCGGTACTCATTCGTGCCCTCAGTTACTCAGCAAACATTTGCAACGCCTCTTCTAGGAATCAAACACCGTGGGCTGGAAATTTTTTAAATTAAAAAATTCAAATTTCTTCACTTGAGCTTTCAGTCAGAATTCGAGATTTAAATACATGGTTATATTGCAGTGGAAACAGAGTGGAGGGAATTCTTAAATTCTCCTCCTTGGAGGCAGGTCAAAGAAGTTCGCATGGGACCCATGTCTCTTGAAGGTGATGTTGGATGGGAAACAGTGTGGGATGGGGAAGGGAACAGTTGTAAATGCATATCTCTGTCTGCATGAAACATCTAGAAGTTGGGGGAGCAGGTAGCTGTTAAAATAGGAAAGTTCACAAACCTAATAAGGTTATTTCAATATTGAAGAGCCAATCCTATTAGCTACAATGATATAAAATGTAGAAATAAGTGAAATCTTAAAAGATCATCCAGATCAGCCCCTCCTTTTAAAGACCGAGAAACTGGAGCTTGGCAACGTAAATGAGCTACGGGAGCTCACCCAGCTGCAGGACAATAGAACTGGGATTCGAGCCCAGGACTTTGGATGCTGAATAATACTCTATTTAACAGCATTTTATAGGATCTGTTTCCCTTTATAAAGGGAATGAATCAAGGTTGTAATATATTTGACTTTATTCAATTTTTTCTAACATCTAATCATTTAGGAGCCTGATAAATAGGAAAGGTTCTACATACAGGCTTTATTTGGGGGTACTTCTCATACACACACACACACACACACACACACACCCCAAACAAAAAACCTATATGCTGAACAGAAGGATTTATATGTGTGATATAACAATAGACATAATAATATTTAATGTATTACTAACACATTACACTTCACAAAGTGCCTCATATGCATGAAATTTTTCCTCCCCACATCAACTGTGAAGCAGCTATTATTGCCCCCATTGTACAAACGAGGACATCACAAGCAGCAAAGCCGTGGTTCAAATCCATATGTTCCCGCTACACTTGCAGGATTCTTGCCGTTACACTCCCATTGCCTCTCTAACACATGAAACATGCAATAGACGCCTTGCCCCTTCCCATATCAGTCAGGTCATCAATTAACAGTTGCTGGGACCTAGCACTTTTCTGGAAGCCTTCATGGACACAAAGCAGTTTAGGATTTGGTATGTCACCTTCAACAGCAAACTGTCAAAGTTCAGAAAAAAAAGTAAAACCAGTGAAGCACTGAACTAGTAATTAGTAAAAGTTTATTTGTGCCCACCAGAAAGACAGTTTGCCAACCAGGAGCACCCAAACCAAAACATGGACTGATGCTCGGAGGTGTATCGTTATAAAGCAGTTCACGTGATATGGAGGCAGTGACTGTTTATTCTTCACGGGAACTGGTTACAATATTAGAATTTTCTTAAATGAAATGGACTTGGTTAGTGGTTACTTCCTCTCATTTTGGGGAACAATTTAAGTTCTGCTTATAATCATCACAGGCACAAGCAAGAAGCAACCCAGGTCAAGTGAGCCTCCCCTGTCTTGCAAAATGAGCTAAATTAAGCTTTGTTTGTATGACTAAACTGGTTTTATTTGCTCAGGGAATTTTCAAGCCTGGTCTCTGTTTGCGTTTGATTTTAACAGTGCAGTCTAGGGGCGCCTGGGTGGCTCAGTCAGTTGGGCGACCGGACTCTTGGTTTGAGCTCAGGTCGTGATCTCATGGGTGGTGGGATCAAGACCATGTTGCTTTGTGCTCTGCAGGGAGTCTGCTTGAGATTCTCTCCCTCTGCCCCTCCCTGTGCACCCGCCCCCGCCCCCTGCTTGCTCATACACACTCTCTCTCACTCTCAAGTAAAGAGATCTTAAAAACAAAACAAAACAAAACTGGGGCACCTGAGTGGCTCAGTCAGTTAAGCGTCTGCCTTCAGTTCAGGTCAGGATCCTAGAGTCCCCAGGTTGAGCCCCACATGGGGCTCCCTGCTGAGTGGGGAGTTCTGCTTCTCCCCCTGCTCCTTACCCCCTCACCCTGCTCTCTCATGCTCTCTCTCATTCTCTCTCTCAAATAAATACATATAAAAAACAAAACAAAACCCAGTGCAGTCTAGCTGAGGGAAATGGGATTGAGATGAATAAAATGTGGTATAACAAAAGATAGGTTTTAATGAAAATCCAAATTTTTAGATTTGGCTGACTTTAAGTGCCATAGGTATTCTCCAAATGCCAAATTACATTAAGGAAATACAATACAACCCCACCAGTGATTTATTTTGGAAATCGTAAATCTGAACGCTATCATCAATTTACTATACATTAATTATTTTTTAAGATTTTATTTATGTATGTATGTATGTATGTTAGTGAAAGAGAGAGAGAGTGCAGGGGAGGAGCAAAGCAGGAGGGAGAGGGATAAACAGACTCCGAGGGGAGCATGGAGCCTGACATGGGGCTCCATCCGAGGACCCTGAGATCATGACCTGAGCCCAATCAAGAGTTAGACACTTAACCAACTGAGCCACCCAGGCGCCCCTACGTTATTTATCTTACTTAATGCAACTTACATGCATTGATGTTGCATTAATAACTTGTAAACAAATGCAATCACAGAAAATCAAGAATAAGTAAACTAAATGCAAGGTTGTACAAAAATTCATGTCCATCTTAAATTCAAACAAGGAAATAATATTATTTGGTCTTAATGGATGTGAAACTTAGACTTGTCACAGACCTAGTTTTCAAAACCCCTTAACTATAGAGGCATCAGTCCTTTGGTGTTGCTGGGCTATTCACTTTGCACCAGCAGACCAATTAAAACTGTTGTATAGGACCACCTGGGTGGCTCACTGGGTTAAGCATTGACTCTTGATTTCAGCTCAGGTAACAATCTCAGGGTCATGAGATCGAGCCCTGCATAGGGCTCTGCATTCAGCGGGAAGTCTGCTTGAGATTCTCTCTTCCTCTCCCTCTGCCCCTCCCCCCACTCTCTTTTTCTCAAATAAATAAATAAGTCCTTTAAAAAAAGAGAAAAAACTGTTGCAGTTGGTTACTAAGGCAGAGGATTTTAGATAGTGCCCAAATTCCAATCCAGGTAACTGAGATCTGAACACTTTGTAATGTCATCACTGATTTTTTTAACAGACAACAAAATGTGCAAGGTGCTATTTCAAGAATTAGTCCCATGTTACATTTTTTGAGCAATTTGAACTTGTGTTCTAAATTCTGAAAAAATAGTTTATATTTTACGGAGGTTTAGCATTATTTTATAGCTTTGTTTTCCCTGTTGCTTCACATTTTGTTATTTTGAAACCTTCACTTTTCCATATGTCATGGATAATGGCCAATTGTGTTGCCTTCTGTGGAAATAAAGATAAGAAGTAAACAGTTGCTTTCCTAACAAAAGACTTGATTGCATCTGAATTGATTTTACCATAGTATTTTCACTACGCACTGTTACTTAGTGTCACGTTGGGGACATTTGGTACTCCTGACTTTGATGACCTTTCACTCCATTTTAATGGATGGCAGCATGATAATAGCCTACGTTAAATTTCTAACTTTGGAAGGCTTTGGCACAATGTTTCCCAAACTGGTTCCCACAGATTGGAATCACCTGGAAAAATACTGATGCCTGGGTCTCACCCATCACCCATCACCCATAGATTATGACTTAGTGGGTCTGTGGTACAGATGTTTAAAAACTTCCAGATGATTCTAAGGTGCAGCCATATTTAAAAAGGTACCACTTAGTTTAGAAGAAATATTTCCAAAATCTAAGCCAGAATGACTTAGTCAAAAATTAGAAATATTACAGTCAACATGAAACTAAAACTGTTATTGGTAAAATCGAAGTGCTATGCTACTTCTAGGCAGTTCTGTAAGAGTAAGTAGTTTTCTTGATTGTCTTTACGCTTGTATAAATAATATTCTTAATAAATTTAGCCACATGGTGTGCAAATCAGTATCAACAGCTCTGAGATCTTGTAAATTCTCTTCATTTTGAGATGTAATAAGATGACCTATTTTAACATCATGTGTATTACTAGGTAAATAATAACAAAAGACATTTCTTTAAGCTTTTCCTATGCCAAGGACATTACATATATTAATTTATTTATTCTTCACAACTCTTTGAGAAATGTTCTATTATTATCCCCATTTTTACAATGAAGGAGCTGAGGGACAGAGAGGTTAAGTAACTCGTCCAATGACACATAGCTAGTAAGCAGCAAATTGGAATTTGAACTAGGCAGTCTGATTGCTCTTAGGCCCCCATGTTCTAACAAAAAGAACTTTTTGTTCTATCAAGAAGAATTGAGGAACAAAATTATATTCGGAGACTATTTTTGAATACTGCTGAACTCTAGCTCCCTCCCCCACTTCTGGTTGTTTGAAAATCCTCTTCAAATCTAGCAACATGTAGCACCTGCTGAAATGATCATTTTGTCTTTCTCATTATCAGTGTAGTTCCACTTTTCCTGTTATAAAAACAGAAACTGCTCATGATTTTTGTATAATAGAGCATTTATGTTTATTGAGGAATACATTTTATTGCAAGTCATATTACTACAACCTCTAAAAATAGCACCACAGTTTTAAAACTCTCCTTTTTAATGGGTTTATCTGGCTGGAGCCAAAAAAAATAAATAAATAAAACCACACCTCGGTTATGGTGCCTCTCAGACACGTGTTGATCAGATGCCCAGGGACAGAGGAGGACTTGCCAAGTACAGCTTTAAAAAAAATTTTTTTTTTGTTTGGAAATAACTTTAAACTTGCAGAAAAGTTGCAAGAACCAAAGTGTTACAAAGAAAATACATACAGCTTCTAGGCAGATTTGTCTATTAAGGTTTACCCCCCCCATTTGCTTTATCAATTGCTCTCACTAATACATATGCACACACACAAATAAACATACTTTTTTTTCAGTTTTTAAAGTAAATTGCATATATTATGGCCTATTACCCCCAAATTCTTCAGTGTGTGTTTCCCAAGAATAAGGATATTCTCTTGCATAATCCCAGTACACTTCTAACCTAATTTACCATCTATATTTCAATTTTTTTTTTTTTACTGGATTTAGTCATCGCATATTTTGAATGTAATTTAATCTAGAAAATTTCCACAGAGCCTTTCTTTGTCTTCTGTGACAATGACATTTTTGAAGAATTCAGTCAACAGCACCCTCCTCTTTTTTAATAGAACATTCCTCATTTGGAATTTGTCCGATGTCTCCCCGTGATTAGATCCAGATAGGGATTCTGGACTGAAAGACTACGTTAGTGGTGTTCTTTCTCAGGGTATCACATTTGAAAGCACATGTTCTTCCGCCACTCTTTGGCAATGTCAGGGGGGATTACCCAGTCAAGGAGTTGTCCGGTTTTTCCACTGCATAGTTAAACTATTTTTTGCCTCATAACAAATGAGCAGTATGTGAAGAGCTACTTTACGACCAAACTAACATCCTTCTCCTAATCAAAATTTCCCTCTGGATTTAGCATCCACTGGCAATTCTTGCCTGAACCAATATTGACTGTGATAGTTGAAAAATGGTGACTTTCCATTTCTAGCACTCCTTCCACATTTACTGCTCAGCCCATGGCATTCTGCTATAATGAAGACTCTTCTCATCTCCCCATTATCATTATGCATTCGTGGATCCTCATTTTTCCTTCAGTGGCTTATAAGTTATGATTTTTTCTCAATTATTTTATTTTTCAAATTGTCCCAGTTTTGACCAAGGGGGACACCTTCAATCTGGCTCCCGTATTTTGGTGGCATGCCTCTATTGTTTTTCTAAACACTTCCTTACTTTCTGGTATAACAAGGTATTTCAGGCTCATCTTGTGCCTAACCTGACCGCACATTGGAATTAGCTGTTTCTCCAAGGAAGCCTCATTCCTTTTAGGGGGGGAATGACATTGAACATGAAGGTCTGGGCAGTAGGTGGACTCATTCCTACTGAGGTGTCATTGCTTCTAAACTCTTTGGGCAGATAGAGCTGGGAAATGTACGGGTGTATATACACATACATATAAATACATGTATATATACACTCATAAACACATGCAGATACATACACGTACGCACATATATACACACGCCTTAGAAACCACAAACTGACATTGATTCCGGTCCGTTCTCACACGATTCTTTCTTGCCTCCCTCATTCCATACCTGTATATTCTTCTTCCACAGTGAAAATCCTGGTCCCTAACAACATTAGCACGTTTGTCATTTGCTCAATCATACATCTGAAAGAGTTTCTTTATTACCCGGGCACAGTAGCCCCTATTCCTGCCTGTCAAAAATCAACTAGACCCAGTAATTCAGTGCCCAGTTATTTGTCCAAAAGGGAGGAACTCATATGTCCACCAACAACCTTGTACAAGAATGTTTATAGCAGCTTTATTCATCAGAATATGTTTGGCCAAAATGTCTTAGCCAAAAATGTTTGGCCAAAAAGTAGAAACAGCCCAACTGTCTTAGGAGGAGAATGGATAGGCAAACTGGGGTATATTCATGCAGTAGACTACTACTTAGCAATCGAGGAGCAAACCACTGCTGCATGTCACAATATGGATGAATTTCCAAAAACGCTATGCTGAATTTAAAAAGGCAAACAGAAAGAACACATCATGTATGATTCCATTTATATGAAATTCAAGAACTGGCAAAAATAATCTCTAATGGCACACTTGTAGAGATTTTGCAAGAAACAGATGTGTTTCTAATAGACAGGTGTGGCCAAGGAGACAAAATAGAGAAAAGGTTCAGCAAATGACCTCACTTTATTTTCTACCACTTTGGGACTTTGCACACGTTATTCTACATTGTTCTCTCTTTTGCAAAATGGGGATAATAATAGTATTACTTGATAGGGTTGTTGTGTGAAATTATATTAAATATGGCAACATGGCATGTAAATCGTCTGGTAGAGGGTCAATGAGCGTGGCACGCAGCACACATATAATATTTAGTAGCTGTTAGCAGCAGCGTAGGACCTGTGTTCATGCATCGCCCTATACATGTATACCGCTGGTTGCATGGTCCCTCATCACTAACAACACTCAGGAAAGCAATACAGAAATAATCAGGAAGAAACTATCGGGTTTTCCATATTCTTTGACTTACTAAACCCTCTCCTAGAAAAAGTATCCGGCACAATCTGATATATACATGAAGGCAATTTTTGCAAAATAATCTACGATAACTCCAAACTGGATATGACATAAAGATAGAACCATTATATTACAGAATCATAATAAATTATGGCATAGCACCTGTTGAAATGTGGAAGAATCTGTGTTAAAGTCACAAAAAGCAGAATGTAAAACAGTATGAACGCTGCAGTCGCAGATGAATACGGTTTGTTCGCGTGTGCAAAGTGTTGGCTCATACCATGCAGAATGGGAGCAGTTGTCTTCCCCTTTAAGATTTTAAAAAAATTTCCTGGTTGCCTTTTCATTTTAAAAATGTATACTTTTTTGAATTAAAATAACATTTCTTTGCATAAAAACCCACATGTTAAAGAGAATTGTAATGTAAAACCCAAATGATAGAAAACAAATGACTACTTGCTTCTGGTGGAGGTGGGACAGGGCAGGACACTGGGAAGAGGCATGAGCAAACTTTCTGGGATAAAGGAAATGTACCATTATCTTGATCAGGATGTGAGTTATATGGGTGCGTGCATTTGTCACAATGGATTGAACTCTACCCTTGATATCTGTGCATGTCACTGTCCATAAATTACCCGTCAATTTAAAAAAATTGGCTGGGGTAGAAGCTGCCCTTTTAGCTGAAATAGAACTCTGATTTAAAATAGCTCCTTCTTGTAGTTTGTCTCACTTCTGACCCTCCTCCCTACCATGCTGCTACTCGGATCAATACATTTAGTTCCTTTTACTAGCCAGTTACTTGCTTTACTGTCATTTTGATACACATACAAAATACAACATAGGTTAGAATTTCACAGATAACTAAATGACATTATCAACTACTAAGGTCTGGCCGCTATACATACTTTAATATAGTAAGGAAATGCATGCACATTGAAAATGTTGAAACAACAATGAATTTTAGATTAAACCTCAGTTTAGGCCTTTACTTATCTGATCTATTAAGACAAAAGCAAAAACAAACAAATTGCAGAGTAGTGGGGCCTTGCCAATGAAAACCGTTGATTTCCAACATCAAATGATCAAATATCACTTCAGTGAGGAAGAGATTTTCTCAGACCTTCTCATAAATTCTGGTGCAGACCACGCCCTTCATTTTACATTCCTTAAGAAAAGAGAGAGAATCATTGAGTCCCTAAAACTCAAACTAGGGAATAGCAAATTTGCACATAGCAACAGAAAATAAAAACAAGCTCATAAGATTAAACTTAGGAGTAGAACATCAGTGTGTCGGTGTCTGGCAATTCGGAATTATGGCCATTGAAACAGGAGAAACAGTTTTGAAGTCAATCTATGTTACCGTGGAAGAATTTTCTTAAAGTGGCAAGTTTTTATGCATAATTTGCGTGCAGTTAAATCTAAAAATGGATCTCGAAACTATATGCATATTTGCATCATCTGAGGAACATTTGAAAATACTGATGGCTCCTTCTCCCCCAAGAAGTTTGCATTTCATTAATCTGTGTTGGGGGCCCCATGTTGGTATTAACTCCCTGTGTAAATCTGTTTGGTAGCTAGGGATAAGAACCTCTAAACTAAAGGGAAAAAACATTTAAAATTACCTGAATCCATAGTCAATGTATTTATTAGTAAGCACAGAAGCTAAAACTTCAAAAAAATCGTTAGACGTCACCCCACGTAACCCTGATCATCGCTCTTTATCTGCAGACTAAACGGTCTCCTATGAGCTGAGCAGAAATTATTTACATGGCGTAGTCCAAGTTACTTTGGATTCTTGAAAGCAAAACACTTAGATATCTACAAATATTCTATAATTGAGCCGTCCGGCAGGGATTGTTTTGCCTTTAAAACTTAGACTTGCTTTTCTCTCTGTGAGTACAAAGGGGAGATTTATCCATACTTCCTTTGACTTTACTGTTATTTTTAGGTGTTGTTATTTCTTTCTTTTTTTTTAATGTTGTTGTATTATATTATGTTAGTCACCATACAGTACATCCCTGGTTTCTGATGTAAAGTTCGATGATTCATTAGTTGTGTATAACACCCAGTGCACCATGCAATACGTGCCCTCCTTACTACCCATCACCAGCCTGTCCCATTCACCCACCCTCCCTCACCTCTGAAGCCCTCAGTTTGTTTCTCAGAGTCCATAGTCTCTCATGGTTCATTCCCCCTTCTGATTACCCCCCCTTTCTTTATCCCTTTCTTCCCCTATGGAACATCGGTAGGTGTTGTTATTTCTAAAATAACAAATGGGCTTTGTTATTTCTAAGACCTTGGACCTATACTTGAAGTACCGTAGATGAGTCTTCATGGTTGGATTATCATCTAACCATTAGCTCTGACTTTATTCTTAGCCATTCTTATCCATTGGCATTGCAAAGAAAAAAAACTATTTTGAAAATAATATAACTAATTTCTCTATTTAAATACTATTATTTTTGGATTTAGAAGTGAAAATACTCTTACCACTACCATTTTCCCATCCACCAACTTTCTTTTTATTGTCGTCTCTTTGCCATCCCATTTCTGCACTTGATTCAATGAGCCTCTTGACAAGGTTACAATGCTCTGCAAAGACAAGTTCACATAATCAAGTTGCTTGGACTTCAGTTGATTAAAGTAGTATTTCATTTGGTATTGAACTGTTTTCATAATAGATGTCTCATGAAGCATATTCATTTTCTATTTAATTTAATTTAATTTTTATTTAATTTAATTTTTTTTTAAGTAGGCTCCACACCCAACATGGGGCTTGAACTCACAACCCTGAGATCAAGCGAGGTGCCCCCAAGACACATTCATTTTCTTTCTTTTTCTTTTTCTTTTTTTTTTTTTTTAAGATTTTATTTATTTGACAGAGAGAGAGAGAGAGAAAGGGAGAGTGCACAAGCAGGGGGAACAGCAGGCAGAGGGAGAAGCAGGCTCCCCACTGAGCAGGGAGCCCAGTGGATGGGCCAGGACCCTGGGATCATGAACTGAGCCCAAGGCAGATGCTTAACTGATAGAGCCACCCAGGTGCCCCAGTTTTCAATAGAATGGGGTAGTCGACCCTTTTGAACACCAACAGAAATAATCCTCTCAAGCCGGAGAATGAGCCAACTTTGAAGAGGAACATTAAAATTTACCTTTGTTTTCCTGTTGTCAGCTGTGGTTTCTTCAAATTCCTGACCTAACTTAAAGGAGATCTCTGTATTTTTAAACGTACTTTCAGTTCTTATAGTTATAATATCCCCTTTCTTGCTGATGATCACACGGGGCTTGGCCAAATTTCCCAGTTTTCTGGTGGCTAACCCCACACCTGAAAATCAAGATAATGTTAGAATTATGTTGACAAAGAGATGGACCTAGAGAGACTATGCGTGGCCACTTTCTATGCTCAGTTGTGCCTCGGGTGTGGAGACGGCAGATAGTATCACTAACTATTGAGGACCTCCTCCCACGTTTCACCACTTAATGGAAATACATGTCCATCAACTTGAATATTTCAGGTTTTATTATTACAAGAGTAATGTCTGCAGATTTTAAAGATAAACATGTTTAGCCTAAATTGTGCAAGTCATCCCCTTTTACCACATCTAATCCCACAGTCTTTGAAAATCACCAGTGTTCTGTATGCAGAATTCCAGGCACTTTAGTTTTTACATATTAATATTATAGGTATTTTTAAAATGTAACTATGACAGATACACACTGTTCTATGATTTTTTTCTCAGTATTATATTATGGATATAGAAAAGAAGTCTCCCCACATCCTTAATAGAATCTCATTTCTGCAATTTTGTTGTGGCCCCTAAGTTTAACTGGTAGGAAAAATCTATCCGTCTCCTTTCCAGATCTGTACCATTACACGTAATTATAAATAATTTTTAAAAATTTTCTTCATCTGAAAAACAAAACAAAATTAGACTCTCAAGCTTTATTACTATTAGTACTAAGACTATAGAAATACGTGGAGAAGGAGAAATGTCAAATGAGAGAAATAAATGAAGGAAAAACTATTTTCATATAAACTAGTTTCATATAAACATATGAATATATATATATATTATATATAATCTCTGCAGTAGAGTCTGATAATCTACACCATACCAAATTTGCATTCTAAATTTGAAAATGACAGAATTAGGGAGTCCTTCATTGAGGCTCTTGTATTTTGCTTCTTCCTCAGCTGTAAGGTCAAGTCCATAAATCTCACCAACCTCATAGTATGGATCTGTCCCCGTAAGGTCTCATAGTTTTCTAGGCGATGTGATGTTTTGCTCATTTTACCAAAAAATACAACTCTTCTCATAAGCTTTCTGAATGGGTAAGTAAAGATACAGGCCCTTTGTTAAGCATAGCAACCTGGGTCATTGGCATCACTTTCCCTTATATTTATATTCTGGAAATTTCCAAAAATACTTCATACCTGTTGTGCTCATATCATGGAACATTCTCTAGGAACAGTATAAAATAAAGTTGATAAAACTAATGACTGGATTTTTCATTTTCATCCATTGCTCCAACTCCAGGAAAGTCTGATATTAGCCTAACATCAGAAATTAGTATAAACTTCTGGTTTAGCTAACCACCAACATTTTAAATTGAGCTTTTCTATTAACTTTAGTATATTCAGCTCCTTATTTTATGAGCACTTCAGCTGTTATAAGACAAACCTTCAGGAAAGCCAGAGGATGGGTTGACTAAGCCTCTAAGATTTCTTTCCTTTAAAAAAAGCAAAGCCCTGCTGATACGAAACCACCTTTGAAATCAGTGTGAGTTCTACGCAATTAAGCAGCTCTTAGGTTAAAATCTATTAAAATTTCCACAAATGAAGTGCAATAAATTATTGGAATGACACAACAGAAGATTAATTGCGAAAAGGATTGTACTTCAGCCTGTGCAAAATTCCGCAGAGTCCTAGAAAAAAGAGTTAAAAGGAAGTAGGCAGGCAGCTTTCTCAAAAAGGATCTTCTCAGCCAGAGCAACAGGGAACATTTCTTACCCAGAGCTTTCATGTAATCATCGAAGTTCTCACTGGAGACAAGTTTCCAGGTGCCCAAGAATTTGTTGCTCATTGTGATGGATGAGAATTCAACACAATTCTAGATGAGGTTCAGGAGACTCAAATGAGATGCTGAGGCCTCAGAAGATTCTTTTCAAAGATGTCCAAAGCATGTGACTCTCACAGAGACCCAATGGGGAAAAGCAGTGTCAGGACTGGGCAATGAATCATCCCTTAGGACAAAAGAAAGCCCCACATAATGTTTCCTTTAGTCTCCAAAAATTTTTATAAAGATCAATGACAGTACTATTTGAACCTTCAAAACAATTTTTGGTCAATCTTACATTTTTAAGAAGTGCTTAGTCTTTAATGCTTTGGAAAAGACTCCGTGAATTGACTCCTATACCAGACTAAATTATATGAGCATGAATGAGTGTGTGTGTGTGTGTGTGTGTGTGTGTGTGTGTGTGTTTAGGCATCTTGGTCACTCTCAATCCTGAGTCTGCACAATTAAGAATTCTTATTGAAAAGAGAAGAAAGAGAGGAAAATGTCCATGAGTATTGTGATAACCGCCTCAAATATGTTGTGGGAGAGAAATGCAGGGAAGCAGTGTGAGGAAGTATTCATAGGTAAGGGAGGCTTGGCATAGTTCACATATCCCAGGCAGGCAGAGTAGGCAGACAATACGGTCAGTCTATTACAGCAGAGCACAGACATTGTATTCATGGGATGGCTAAGAAGTCGTGCTAAAACACGATCTTTGGCCACAGCAAAGATTTTCATCTAAAGAAAAGCAAACTTAAGTTCAAATTAAGCAGGTTCTTAGTTAATACAACAACCTTGAGTTTAAACCCTTTGAAATAAATCTTTGGTTTTATAAAGAGAAGGATTTTCTATATAAATAATACTAATGTATACTGAGAGCTCCTTACGAGCCAGTCACCAATGCTAAGTGCTTATTATGAATTATTTCATTTAATTCTCTCAACACCTCCAAGAGTTAAGTACTATTATTACATCCATTTTACCAATGAGAAGGTTAGGTAACTTGCTCCCAAAACTTGAATGAGGAGAGGCAAGGTTTGAACCTGGCATTGTTCTCCAGCCCGGACTCGGGCCATTATCTTACACTGCTCCCTTTATATCACATATGCACAGAGGCCTTGGCCAAAGGTCAGATGATACTGACATCATCATGTGACTAAACAGAGATATTCATTTCTACTCCAAAATCAAGAGAGGTGAAATTCAAGAGATAAGGCATCCAAGCTACTATGGTACATCAGAGCCCTAGTCTTTGACCAGGGGGAGCAGATATAAAACCACCTCAAATATAAGTGTTGCTCTTGGGAATACCTTCTTGCCGCCATAACTTTTCCTAGTGGGTTTATGTATTGGCATCAATCCTGACTGTGAGACAACTGATATTACTAGGTTGTAAGTATTTGTACACAGGTTGGCACTCTTCGCGACGATGGGATATTTTCCCATGATCAGATTGCTCATAACAGGTAGAATTGCTGGCCTCCTGGGCTTCAGTTACCAACGTCATAGCTGAGCCATAACGATTTCATTTTTGTTGTTAGGGTCCAAGTTGGGTCAAAATATGGAATCTTGTACCATGAGTCTGAGTCTCACCTTACATTACTCGTGCATGGATAACTCAAAGTAGGAATGAAACAGTGACTGGAAAAATTCCTCAGCTAACCTGCTAACCCAGTCCTAGACCCAAGAGAATATAACTGGAGGAAGGACATTGTACTAGAATAGAAGAAACAGCTATGAAAAAGAAAGGGCTTTTGATTAGAGAATGTGTTATTTTTTTTAAAGATTTTATTTATTTATTTGAGAGAAAGAGAGAGAGAGAAAGTGGGAAGGAGAGAGAGAGAGAATCTGAAGCAAACTCCACGTTGAGTGCAGAGCCCGACCTGGGGCTCAGTCCCACCACTGTGAAGATCATGACTTGAGCCAAAACTGAGTTGGTTGCTTTACTGGCTGAGCCCCTTATATTGTTAGAATGCGTTATTTTCTTATCCAAAATACTTAATAAAAATGAATGATGTTATCACTTGTGTCCTTAAAAAAATTTTTTGTGACCCTGCTTTATTGAGAAGTGTAGCATTCAACATTTAGGTGTTCTGCCTAAATCTGTGAAGGACTCTCAAACCAGCCCACTTGAGCTGAGCCCTTGTGTTCAGAGGGACTGATCTAGGAGAGCTGTATGAATTTTCAGCTGTCCCTGTATTGCACACAGGCACAGCTGTGGAGTTAAAATATAAACATTGACCTATGTATTGGCAGGGCTTATAACTTTGAAGCAATTTTAAACAAAGAAAAGAATTTTCTATTTTAGCTTATCAGCAATGTACCTGACTGCTGGAATGAACCAGCTGTATTCAGACAAAGATAAAATTCTGAGGCTCATGTCAAAGGCACAGATCAAAGCAGTGAGCAAAGATCCAGACTAAACCAGGCTCAAGACATTAAGTCAATCCTAGCTAAGAAAGTCATCAACATCCTAGTGAAAAAGAATGGATAATGAACACCAGAACCATATTATAACTATACACATATATTTAGGCTTGAACTAAATATTTGTAAAATGGGTATACAATAGTCTGTTTACAGTATGGATTCACCTTCCTTGGATTTATTGCCTATGTAATTTCTCATGATAAGAGGAGCTACTTGCATCATACACCGAAAAGAACACCCAGAAGTCCAAACAAAATAAAGATTGCTCTTTATAATATATCATGTAAATATAATTTCCTCATATAATTGTCTTCAAGATGCATCCAGTTATATATCTGGAAAAGTGATAACCAGCCGTCCTGTAGTAAATGAACCAAGAATTCATGATCACGCTCTGGAATGCCAAAGATCTGTCTCCATTCCTCTCATTTAATCGCAAAAATATTGAGAGCCTACTAAGTGCTAGGCACTGTTCAAGGTTAAACATCATTGAACAAAATTCCATGCCCTTTTGGAACTTACTTTCTATATTAAAATTATTATATTTATAAAATAGAAATACTGTGATCATACTTGGCATGAAAATCACACCAAATAATGTGTCACTGTAAATAAAATGGTCATTTAAAAAAATTATTGAATAAACAAACATGGACTTTAGAATTTTCATTTCCTTATGATAGATGAGGAAGTTAACTTTCCAACTATGACATCTTAGAAAAAACGGATGCCTTTTTTTTTTTTTTTTTTTTTTTTAATTCTACAAGGTATCCGAGAGATAAAAAAGCAGGGAAAAATTAAGGGTCTAGGATTTGGGTGAAAAACGCAAGGCCATAAAACAGTCCCAATATTTGGGGCTGCTGCCCCTCTAGGGATTGATGAAATCTGCAAAAGGCAGATGAGAGGCAGAAATCGGAGGAACGTTTATGACCGTGTTACAAGGTTAGGGGAACAATGAGAGAGAGTCCTGGTTAATCATCATGCTTTGGTTTGGGACTTTGAAAGGTTGCAGCATAGGGAAAAAAGTGAATTAAGTAGGCCCGTGCTTATATCAATTCAATTCTTAAAATTAGTTCAGTGTGATCTGGATAGCCAGTGAACTAGCTACCAGTCAGAAATAAACTCTCTCCGAAAGAAGGTAATGTCACCGTAAGTCTAAATTATTTCCACAACTTTTCATGTACATTGTTAATGCAAAATAAAAGATGGGCACCTGAGTGGCTCAGCTGGTTAAGCATCAGACTCTTGGTTTTGGCTCAGGTCATGATCTAGGGGTCCTGGGGGATTGAGCCCCACATGGGGCTCTGTGATCAGCACGAAGTCTGCTGGAGATTATCTCCCTCTCCCTCTCCCTCTGATTCTCCCCCTGTTCAAGCATGCTCTCTCTCTCTAAAATAAATAAATAAAATCTTAGATAAATAAGTAAATAGAGCAAAGAGATAAGAAAATATGCTCAAAAAGCAAAAGAAACAGGAGTCCATAGAACTAGATGATTGACAGAGCAGATATTAATAAAATAAAAACAAGCATGTTATAGAAAATATCATCAAAACCAATAGTTTTTTTTAAAGACTGATAAAATTGAGGGTCACCTGGGTGGCTCAGTCAGTTAAGCACCCAACTGTTGGTTTCAGCTGAGGTCATGATCTCAGGGTCATGAGATCGAGCTCCACATTGGGCTCCATGCTCTGCTGTGCGTCCCCTTGGGATCCTCTCTCTCTCTGTCCCCCAGCCTGCTCGCACGCTTCAACATGCTCTCTCTCCCTCTCTCCCAACAAACACATAAATAAAATCTTCTAAAAAGAAAAAGACTGATAAAATTGGCAAACTTTTAGCAAGATAGACTTAAAAAGAGAGAAGGCAAAGGTTATGGATTGCAGGAATGAGAAAGAATGTATCAGTATATCCTAGTTATTGAAAATTATAGTTATACAACTTAAAGTAATTAAAAAGATTAAGAAAATAATATGAACTACTTCATGCCAATAAATTTTAAGATTTAAAAGCAATTTTATAAATTCCTTAGAAAACACAATTTACCAAAAATAATATAAGAAGTAAAAATGTGAATACTCCCAAATTATTATTGAATCTATAATTAAAATTTGTCTCACAAAGATACTCCAGGCCCATAAGCTTCACCAATGAATTATTACAAGTGTTTACAGAAAAAATAGCACCAATCTTACACAAAATCTTACAGAGTATAAAAAAGAAAATACTAATTTCCAACATGCTTCTATGAGGGTCTTTGCACATGCTCTTCTCCTTTCTTGGAATGTCTAACCATTTCCATATGGTTAATCCTTAAACCTCAGCTCAATCATACTTTCCTACCCTTGGGTTGACATCCTTTAGATTTCAACTCAATCATCTTTCTTAACCTTTCTCTAGTATAACATCATTGAGCAGTTACAGCAATAGCAATTTTTATTAAATTTGGATATCATTTGATTAATATGTATATTGCCCACTGAAGTCTAAATTCCATAGAAGTGGGGACAACATGTGACTTTCCTCGTGTAGTATCCCAAGTCCATAACACCATGCATGGACACAGTCAATAAATATTTGTTGACTGACCGAATGAAGAAAATATAAAGTTTTCTACTTATGGGGGTTATTGTTTGCATTAACTCCTATAATAAGTATTATGAAAGCATCTAAAATTAGTGCTGTGATCAGTAATATTATTCTCCTAAACTTCCTTTCTCTGTTCTCCTTCCCCTGCCTTTTCTTTCTTTCCTTTTTCATGCCCAGTGGAAGCACGGGAAAGGCATTGGCTGGGGGTCATCTCTAAGCGTGAAACTTAATGACAGCACCCATTCCTTCATTTGGTCACTCTTTCAGTCAGTGGTAAAAGCAGGTGATTCTTTCCATGTTCAGGATGACATGAGCATGGTATACCACTAGGGAAGTGCATATGTAAGGTAATTCCAAGATTCATTGTACATATTCTCACCTGCACGCAGGCAGACAATTACTCCACGCAAATTTACTGAACTTAGCTAGCACGGGAGGGAACACGGTGAGTAAAGCAGCAACAGTTCCTGCCCATATGGGCCTTATATTCTAGTTAGGAAGATAGACATTAAGCAAACATTCAGAGACTTATTAGAATATCCAATTGTTATTTTCTTTTTTTTCCCCAATCACTATTCTCTATCATTTGTAGATGGAGGTAGTGAGGATACCATTAAAGAGCCAATGAACCATTCTTTTGTAGAAAGATCCCTTATGGAATTGTTTAGACACCAGATGCTATGAGACTGATGATCTGATTTACCTTCAGAACGCAGCCACTGAGGCATCTGGTGCCCCCCCACCCAGGAAGCTGTTTGACAGAAGGTGACAATGGCACTTCAGGCTGGATATCTTCCTATTACAGCTTTCATGCGTTTTTCTCTATGTTTAAGAATACTGAGATCATAGTTGCTTTCTTAATGCAAATCATGTCTTAGCTACCAGTGGGTATTTGACCTTTTGGTTGCTATGGTGACAGTTGCTGTGACATTTATTCTGCTCAAAGGTGGTTAATAGCTTTTCCTTTGTTGAATGTCAATAAAGAGAGGGAAGTGGGTTTTGATTCCTCCAAACAATGCATTTAGCTTTGTTTTTACTAGACTCGGACAGACATGGTCTCTTTTTCAAAATCTAGTCTAAGATTTCAAATCATTATTCCTAATAGAACACCTGAGAATTAAAGCTCCTCATTCACTGGGGAGGAAATAGAAGACAATTTCTGCATTTCCATTTCTTTTGTTAGTCATTATAGTATATACCAAGCTGGCCACACTTTTTCTCTTCGATTTGCATTTTTTCCCTCTTAGTGAGAAAGTGACATTCGCAGATTTAAAGAGGTTGTACTTTCTAGGCATTAGCATAAGGAGCCATAGGAAATACTTTTTAGGACTCAGCCATCTGCTCCCTTACATCTGATGGGAGAAAGGAATCCCTGAAAAATAATTCACTTGCAAAGCATAGTGAGAAGTGTTCATGGGTCTAGCTTTGTTTCATAAAGAACAAATGTAAACTTACAGAAGTTAAAGTGATTTTCTGATCGTGTGTGACATAGGTAGCCTACTTTTTCCTACTTTATTTCTCGATTATATCTTATGAATGCCTTCAATAACTGAGATGGTATAAAGGCCTTGAGAGAAAACATTATTTACACACATGTGCGTGCACACACACACACACAAACTGTATTTTCTCTAAATGTTCAATTTAGAAATCTTAAGACTTTGGGGTTAGGTTATTTTTTTATATCTCACCCTAATTTTCCATCTACACAACTCTGTGAAGTAGCTGACTCCAATTTGCAAAGGAGAAAACCACAGTGGCTAAGCAGCTCACGCGCGCTCACATAGGCGTCCACGGCAGAAGCAGGACTCAAGTCCTGTTCCGACTGGTTCTCAAACCCCATTCATTCCACTTCACTGCGTGTGCCTCTGGGCTAACAGACAAGACCCATTCTAGCACAGTGTGGTATCTAGATGGTTCCTCCCCAGTCTTATCCCTCTCCAAAAATCACACAGGATCTAGATGGCAAACTTCAAAATGGACAAACTGTATTTTCCCTAAACTTTCAATTTAGAAATCTTAACCTGTAATTTTGGGATTAGGTTATTTCCTGATATTTCATCTTAATTTTCCATCTATTCTTGGTTACTGTCTTTGGAATAGTCAGTAATCTTTTTACGGCCAGTGAAGAAAAGCATGGACTTTTATGTTTATTGCATTTTTGTGCAAAAAGTATGAATATTAAATACACTAAGAATGTTCAAAACAAATCATTTTGTTGATGATTTACTAAATAGTACTGGGTAACAAAAAAAGAAATCTGGTGAATTATTCTTTGGTAGTAGTATCAATCATGATTTTAGTATGATCTTTGGATAATTAATATTCCCACAAACTTCAGTGTGGATTTGAAATATGACTTACTACCAAGTCATTTAGGTTAAAAATATTCAAAAATACAATATATTTTCCTGTGTGGCTTATAAAAACTACTCTCACTTCCTTTATTTCAAACTCCTTTGGAAAGTGAATAATGGCTTTTTATTGCTCAAGTCACTATAATGAAAAGTTCCATTATTTCCAACACAAGTTAACAAATGTGACATGCTATTATTTACTTACAGATAATGATAAATACAGTATAACTTGACACATACGGCGTGTTATCATTTACTTATAGGCAGACAATGACTTTTGAAGGCAAGTCAGATATACCAGGAGACTGATCATGTGAAAGTCCTTAGCAAAGACAAATGATTCTTTTTTTTTATACTTTTTATTTTGTTATATTAGTCACCATACAGTACATCCCCAGTTTTTGATGCAATGTTCCATGATTCATTATTTGCGTATAACACCCAGTGCTCCATGCAATATGTGCCCTCCTTACTATCCATCACCCGCCTATCCCAATCCCCGACCCCCCTCCCCTCTGAAGCCCTCAGTTTGTTTCCGAGAGTCCACAGTCTCTCATGGTTCATTGCCCCTTCTGTTTCTAAGTATAAACTTCAGTGAGTTTTTTTCCTACAGAAATTTTGATATGAGTTGACTGAGAATAAAAGTAAAAGCAATAGGGTTTCAAGATGCCGGGCTACTCATAACATCAAAAGTTGTGAACTCCACGCCTAACATGCTGCTGTGTTCCAGCACCTAAGTTGGCTTTGAACAGTTGTCAGTTGAATGAATGATTTCCTCAGGAGTAGTGTGTTTGATTCAGCCTACTAAAGACTCAACATCAGGCTTTCATTTCATTTAGGCTCTTTGAACCTTGAGATGCGACATAAAGAGAGGTCTTGAAAATTCAGAACTATATTTTTCTTTTCTTAATTATGCCTCTATAAATTCAAAGATTTATTTTTTAAAAGACTTTATTTTTTTATTTGTGAGAGAGAGAGCACGCATGCCGGGGGAAGGGCAGAGTGAGAAGCAGACTTCCCACTGAGTGGGAAGCCGGACATGGGGCTCACTTGGGGCTCTATCCCAGGACCCTGGGATCATGACCTGAGCCAAAGGCAGATGCTTAACCTATGAGCCACCCAGGCATCCTATAAATCCAAAGATTTGAATGAGCAAGTGCCTAGTGCTTTTCAGAGTAATATCTTCTTCCTGATGGCTGCGAGAAACCCTTCAACCCCTGCTCTGAGGGGCATTGCTAAAGTGGCTATCACCTGAATCCACCTGGCAGAGACTGCCTTCTGATTAAAGAACCATTGGCCCATGTTCCTCTTTGTGCAAGGACACCTTGAGGATGGAGAGTCTCTGACTTCTGGAGAGCAAGCATGGTTACATTTTGTATACACTTGGGTCCTTTAGGAAGGACGGGCACAGGGGTGCCTGGGTGGCACAGCGGTTAAGCGTCTGCCTTCGGCTCAGGGCGTGATCCCAGCGTTCTGGGTTCGAGCCCCACATCAGGCTCCTCTGCTATGAGCCTGCTTCTTCCTCTCCCACTCCCCCTGCTTGTGTTCCCTCTCTCGCTGGCTGTCTCTATCTCTGTTAAATAAATAAATAAAATCTTTAAAAAAAAAAAAAAAGGAAGGACGGGCACAAGTCATGTGGGAATGACTGTCACTGCCCACATTCAGCAGCAGTGTGGCTACCACCAAGCCCATCACTTCAGGTGCATGCTTCTCCTTTTAATATGACAATCCTAGTTCCTTTTCTTGGCCTCCTTACTTTCCTTGGTTCAGTTCTTGCCCCAGCCCCACACTCAGTGCTTTTGTATATTACCTTTCAATTTCATAGGTACTAAGGTGGCCATTCCCCCCAGTTGGCCTAGGGCAGTCCCCATTTACACCTGTTGTCCAAATGTAATTACTGGTACAGCCCCTTTCCACTTTTTTTTTTTTTAAGATTTTGTTTATTTATTTGTCAGAGAGAGCACAAACAGGGGGAGTGGCAGGCAGAGGGTGAAGCAGGCTCCCCAATGAGCAAGGAGCTGGATGCAGGACTTGATCCCAGGACCGTGGGATCATTACCTAAGCCGAAAGCAGACGCTTAACTGACTGAGCCACCCAGGCACCCCCTTTCCATTTTAGAAAACAAATTACATGGTCATTCTACTTTAGCACATATTAAACACAACTCTTAGGACTTATTTTTGATCAACTACTATCTATTTTTAAATTTGAGGTACAACATGATATTTACATAATTCTTACTCTTTCCCTATTTCCTCCCTTCGGGTTTTCAGGCTTTACACTTTAATTTTACCTATATTACTCTGTTTTGCTCTAAGCCTGAGAGTACTTCCTAGCAACAGTCCTTAATGAAATTATTAAGGGACTTTGTGTAGCTCTAACAATTATATTCTTACAAGGCGTTTAGAAATTCAAGACTGGCATTTAACATAATGTCATTCTGCAAAGACTAAACTATAAATAGTGGTAACAGATGCCCTAGCCTGATTATTTTAAATGGGCTTATCGATAAGTAAGACAATAATTATTTTAAACGTTTTTCCATAGTAATTCAACCACAGCATATGAGGGTCAGGCTCTATTTTGTGCTCTATCTATCCCAATGACTTTAAGCAGAGCCGCCCTCTGCAGAAATCAAAAGTCAGCAATGTTGGTTTTCAGCATCTGTGCTGCCCAAAGTAGATTCCAGTGATTGTATCTCGGTGTATTATACCCTCTGGGAAGTCACAGGAATTTCCACAGAGCACTCTTTGACAGAATGTCTTAACCTAAATGTACTAGGTCCACTGGAAGGAACTCAAGGACTATGGATGTCAGGGGGACCGAGGCTTCGGGGGACTTTGGTGCTCTTATAATCATACCATAAGCAGTAGCTTCTTACCTCGCCAATTAATCTGCTTGTCCCCAACCCTCACTATCACACAGCTCCAAAACTGCTCTTAATTTTTTCATTTTATTGAGCAAATTTATGTTGAACAATTGTTTAAATCACCGGCCCTGAGGCATATCTTCTTCAAGTCTCAGCTTCCTGTTAGTGAACAAGTTTCCACCAATGTAGACGCTTCCCTCATACCTTTTCATAAACTCGAGTGCTGACAGTTTTATTCATGGCATACTCCTAAAAGCAAAAAGGGACCTATTAGAGTTGGTGGATGACAGTTTAAACTTGCTCTGTCCCTCCTTCCCCAGACTCTCAATTCAAGATGCACAACAACTGGGTAACTTGAAAGGCATGCATCAAATAGGAGTATCTAAAAAATTCAATTTTTTGAAAACTCACCACTACCATTTTTCCATCTACAATTTGTCTTTTGATTGTCGTCTCTTTGCCAAGCCATTTTTGGACGTGAATCATCGCCCCACTGTTTAATGTTATGATGCTCTATGAATGCATAAAGGAATCAGTTAGAAATAGCAATTCACTACACTCTAAGCTACCGAAGACAAGCCATCTACTTTTTCATTTCTATTTTGGTATTCTTTTCCCCCCAAATCCCCCCTCCGTTCTTGTCATCATTTAATATCATCAAACTAGAGAAGTCTCAAGAGATTATTCAATGATGCTCTCCTTCCCCAGACGAACAATACCTAAACTCTTTGTGACTTATTGTTCTCTTCTATATGCTCTTTTATACAGTGACAAAGAGAGATCAGAAAGAAGTGAAAACATGTCAAATTTTTTGGCCCTGTTAACCATCAGAATAATTTGCAAAGAGATTGGCTTTAGAGATGTTCAATAGTAATTAACAAAATAAGCCCAAACTGACTTGGTAATTAATCAAATTGGATATGAATGAACCATGCTCAACCACCTTCTAGGTTTTTTCTGGATTGTGGAACACCAGGAAGTTCTTACCTTTACTTTCCGGTTGTCTGCTGTGGTTTCATCAAATTCTTCCCCCAGTTTGAAGGAGATCTCAGTGTTCTTGAAGGAACTTTCTGTTTTGATGTTCACTTCATCCCCATTGACACTTATGCTGATTCTGGGCTTCGCTAACCCTGCCAGGTTCCTGGCTGCTGTGCTCATCCCTGTAAGGCAATACGGCTTCATAAGACATTGAGGAAGTGCTAACAACCATTTTGGAAAGCAATTTAAGGAGAATATATACTTCATCTATTCAGGTTTTGGGTAATGTGCCATAATTTCTTCAGTGCTCATAGTGATGGGGGTTGAGCCAAACAAGCCCATTCAGAAGGTATATCTAGTAATTACACTTGACATTTCGAAAAACTAAATTCACTTTTTGAGGCTATTGGGCCTCATCTAAAATCTTCCAGACTCGTGCTTCACCTAAAATGTGTATCTATATGGTGCCTTTCAGGGGATCAGAACTCATGCTTTACCTTGTGGGGTGTTACAACAGCAGTGCTGAGGGTGTTATTATCCTCATTTTAGAGATAAGTACACAGTGTCCTAGAGACGTAGAGAGGCTTATTCTAGGTGATGTGTCTGCTAAGTAGCAGAGCTGAGATTCAAACACAGGTTTTCTGATTGTCTAAGAATTTTAGCACACTTAAAAAAAAAAAGCAAAACAAGAAATACAACTTTCAGAGTATCTAAACTACTCTGAATGATTATGACTTATAAAGTCCAAGCTCCAGGGCATCTGGGTGGCTCAGTCGGTTAAGCATCTGACTCCTGATTTCAGCTCAGGTCATGATCTTGGTGTTGTGGGATTGAGCCCCACGTCAGGGTGTCTGCTTGGGATTCTCGCCCTCTCCCTCTGCCCGCCCCCCACCCTGCTTATGATCTCTCTCACATAAATCAATCAATCAATAAATAAATACATTCCTTAAAAAAATAATAAAGTCCAAGCTCCTCTCTTATTTCTCTCTTATTCCTCTATTATTTCAGATTACATTCAGATCTGGCCACGTAAAGAGAAAGTAGGCAAACTAGACAATTTGGCTTAGAGCCCGGTCCTGTTGTTCAGGTTGGGGGTTGTCCATTGTCAAGCTTGATTCCTATAATAGGTAGCCAGAAGAGCTGAGTCCTCTAGTATCAATATCAAACTCGGTTTCACATTTAAATTGTGGAACTGACAAGACACACCTGACCACAGAGAAGCAGTATTAGCTGTGGATCACAGAAGAGAGAAGAGTGGGGTGGTTACAACGCGGGCTTTGTCACCTGTGAGCTCGGGCATATTGTTTCCCTTCTCTAACCTTCAGATTTCTCAGGAGCGGAACATGGGTGACTATAGTACTTGCCTCCTGGGTGTGCTAGGAGATGGAGTGCGAGGACTTCGCATGGCAGTGGCACACAGTAGGTGCTCAGCTGCTACTCTCTGCCTAAGCCCAGCTCCCGGTCAAAACAAGTGCTACTCTTGCCATTAGACCAAAGTTTCTTAGGTGCCCCCAAATTTTAACTCAAAATAGGTGAGTCTATGAATCCATGAACAAACAGGGAAACATGTTGCTTATAGCTCCCTGAGAAAGTTAATACTGAGTACGAAAACGGGACAGATGTTGCAGTATGAACACAGTGACTTATTATGCATTGATCATTTCAGCCAAATTTAAAGAAGAAAATTCTTGGCTTTATATACAGTTTATTATTGCAAGGGAGACTTCTCTGAATTAAATATTAAAAATTACTTAATCAAATATTAAATAATTACCCTTCTTTTAGCATTAGTGAGAATAGTTTAGTTGTTATAGGCCTGAGCCATTATAATTGATGTTTATTCAACTTGAGTATAGAGCTAAAGGTGAATAGGGTTTATACTTCTGAGAAATATCCAATGGTGAGACATTCGATGAGTAAAAATGTTCCATTTCAAAATATTTTAAAAATACCTTCCATACGTATGAAGACTGAATATTAACCAACCAGAAATTTCATTTTTGAAGTCATAACTTAAAGCAAACCTTGAAACAAATTTAGCTGATAAATTTAATTATAGATATTATTACTATCTGTAAATTTGAAGCTAGGTAACGCTATTAGTTGAAATGATGAAGCTGGAGAGAAACTCCACCCAGGGTTTAGGATGAAGAAGTATTTTCAAAAAGGATAAATGGACTTAAATATACAGATAATGACTAGAAGGAAGTCTCTATGATCCTCGTATTCCAAAAAGAGGCCATTATTGCCAGTAAGCAAAAAAATCAAAAGCAGATACATAAAGTTTGTTAATCTTACATGACTATTTCCTAAGATCACAAAAGAGAGAATTGTAGGAAAATTCATTGTAGTATGCAAACCTAACCACATCACAAAACGTGTTGCCAGTTTCCAAATCTCGTAATGGTATTTCTCACCCAGTTGTTTCATGTATTCCTCAAAGTTTTCACTGGAGACCAGCTTCCAGGTTCCCAAGAAGGGCTCAATCATGATGGCAAGCTTGCTGAGTAGAGGCGCTCACAACAAAAAGCCAGAGAAACTTAGGGAATGCAGTGCGACCAGTATCTTAATTTAAAAGGCATCTTCATCATGTGACTTTTCTGAAATGACCAATGGGCAGCAGCAAGACCAAAAATTCCAGGTTCCAGCATGACTCACTTTATTTACCTCCAAATTAAGAAACAGAAAATCAACATGTAAAGTTGAATTTAAGTCAGTGATTATAGCTTCTAGGAAAGAGATTTACACCCCCAAGTCACCTGATAAATATTATTTGTGGAATGGAGACAATTTTCAATACATCAGCCCTTTGAAATTTGAATGCTGAGTCAACTCGGAAAGAATATCCCACAAATGTCCAAGAAACACCTGACTAAGGTCGTTTTCCTACCTGATAATAGAAGCACGTCCTTGCCTGGCCCACCTCAGCTCTTTTTTGTTTGGACACGTCATGGTGCCAGAGTACACTCTTCATTAAAATAATATCCTCCCCTCCCTTCCTTGCAGGGTTGATGAACTGATATTAGTTAATGTAACTGAAATGTCTTGCAGTTGCTTGGAGTGAGGTATAGAGTATTATTAATATTATCATTGTTGTTCATCAGGAGTAATTGCCCACTGGGAAGAAAGGTAACAATTACCATCGAATGGTGTTTTGTGACTTAAGCCCCAAAGAGGAGGTGGAGCTAATGCTTGGAAAATTCATCTTTTAGGCTTACAAGGTAATCTTGATTATTAAGATACTACTTGGAAAAAAAATCAAAGATACAGCTTGGAATTGTGAGGGGAAGTTTTAGAGAGAAAAATGGCATCTTGATATCTGCATTCGAGAAAACAAAGGCAGTAGAATTTAAAATCTTTGTACGATTACTTCTGAAATCATCTTCTGTAACCCACGTAATATGGGCTTTGCAATTTTGCCTTTACTGAAAAGGATTAGATTCAGAGGCTCGAGATTTATATCTCAGCTTTGAATTCCAGTTGTTTTGAAGAAGCCTGGAAAATTAGGCACCAGAAGAAGAATATCCGTACTATATTCTCCCTGTGTCAAGTATTTCTTCAAAGAAATACTTAGTTAAATCATCTGTGGAAAAAACAAATTTTAAAAAAGGTTGATGTTTTGGCACCATAATGTTATAACTTAAACGGGATAAAGAATTTCTTTTGATGACAGCACATAAAGAAGACATTTACAGTGCAGTATCTTTATAGATGTAATAGTTACTAAAATATTTGGAGGGCAAAACGGGAAGCAAAAACCCTAGAATCAGTTTCAGGAAACTGAGACCTCTCCCCAAAATAAGTGCCTTCACAGTTGAAAGTATCCTCAGAAGTGATGTTCAGATAAAGAACAAACTATCAGATCTTGCTTTCCTGGTTCTAGCTGTGTATTTACATTCTCTGCTTGAAAGGTAGCAAGCCACCGTGGCTACGTACGCCTACCAGTGGGCTTAGGTCACGTCGGTGTAATCATCCTCCTTCCAATTTCCCTTCCATTGACTGATTCAGAAATCAACCCTGTCGTCCATTTAGAACTCAGTTGTCCCATGAGACAAAAGGGAATAGTAAAACTTCTGGCCTCCCTGAAATTCCCTTACCACTGAAAGAAAGAGCCAGAGGGATGGTTTCTCTCCTCCTCTGCACATTTTGCTTTTTTGTGTGGTATTTAGGGCTGCTGCATCCACTGTGTTACCAATTCAAAGATGAAGCCAAAACTGAGAATGGCAGAGTGGAAAGTGGGGAGGAACAAAGACCATTTTATTTCTGGAATTTTGAATATATGAATTAATAAATTGCATTATTATTTAAACAACCGTGTGTCTGAGTTGCAGCTTAAGCCTGTGTAATTGATATGCCTTAGTAAGTAGCTTTACCTAAGTCATTAATTCGGACTCTCAAAACAACTAGTTACATGTATCCTATGATGTTGGCCTCATGCACAGCAACTCGCACCTTTCCTGGTCCGACTCAAACATTTCCTTCTCTGTGAAACTAGTTCAGAACTAACTGATCCCTAATATGTAATACAATTAGACTTTAACAGAAGTATATTAGAGAACATATCTCATAGTATTGCAACTAGTTATCTTCCAGCTCTCCCCTGAATTATTTTACAGGTGCATCAAGCGAAGAAAATATTGCTTACCTCCGTATCACTAAGACAGGGCCTGGTTTACTGTAGGTGGTCAATGAATGTTTTATGAATGGATGACAAAAGGAATAAACAGTGTCTGTTTCATTTTAACTGACAGTTGCCCTCATTACTGATCTTAATCTCTCTAACAGTGACCATAGACAAGCTTGTAATACATTGTTCTCTTCCAACCTGCTCATTTGATAGGTCTTTCATTATGGTCATCAGATGGTAGAGGGGTTCTCAGACTCCCTTCGGCTTTGCTCCGTGTCTCATTACTACCATAGCAGTCTCCTCGACCAAGAAAGGGTTCTGCCACTTCTGCTGCTACCACCACTAACCTTTGACTTTTTTTGTTTGATTATAAAAACAAAACGAAACGAAAAAACACCATTCCCTCAAGTTAAAAAATTTTTCAAGTGAGAATGTTAATTGCTAATCCTAGCAAAGGAACTAGAATACAGTAATTTGTTATAGAACCGTCACACATGTTGTTTTCATGATAGTTACAATGCTTATTTCTCCATTATCTCATTTTTATATGTTTCTCCAATATCTCATTTTCTACATTAACTTTTTTCTTGTGATATTTTAGATATTAAGTAGTGTTTAATAAAGTTTAATTGAGATGCCACATTCTCCACTGGTGAGGAGTAGTGGTAAAAATTAAAAATGCACTGGCAGCTAGAGAAGTATTCAGAAGTATGTCTTGTATGTTGCTGTACATTATTTTAGCTGGAGCCACCCTAGATTTATTTTCCAGTTTTTTGTGGTAAAATACGTGTATCATAAAATTATCTGGACCATTTTTCAATGTGCAGTTCCGTGACATTAAATACATTCATATTGTACAACCATCACCACCATCTACTTCCAGAACTCTGTTCCCTTGCAGAGCTGAAACTCTATACGTGCTAAACAATAACCCGATTTTCCCCTTCCCTCAGCCCCTGGCAACCACTATTCTACTTTCGTCTCTATGATTTCAGCTGCTCTAGGTACCTCATATAAGTGGAATCTTACAGTATTTGGTTTTTTGTGACTGGCATATTTCACTCAGCATGAATTCCGTAAGTTTCATCCATGTTGTGCCATGTGTCAGAATTTCCTTCCTTTTTAATACTTAAAAATATTCCGTGGTATGTAAATACCACATCTTGCTTCCTCCTCTGTCCATGGACCTTGAATTGCTTCGACATTTTAGTTATTGTGAGTAACGTTGTTATGAATAAGGGTGCACAAATATCTCTTTGAGACCCTGCTTTCAATTTGGGGGGGTATATACTCAGAAGCAGAATTGCTGGATCACATAATTGCATTTTTAATTCTTTGAGGAACTGCCATACTGTTTTCTATAGCAAGTGTATCATTTTACGTTCTCATGAATGGTGCCCAAGGGTTCCAATTTCTCAGTATTTTCACCAACACGTTGTTTTTTTCTAAGATTTATTTATTTATTTTAGAGAAAGCGAGTGGGGGGAGGAGCAGAGGAAGAGGGAGAGAGAGAATCCCCAAGCAGACTCCCCACTGAGCAAGGAGCTCCACGCAGGCCTCAGTCCCAGGACCCCAAGATCATGACCTGAGCCAAAACCAAGAATTGACTGCCCAACCGACTGAGCCACCCAGGCTTCCCTGGTTTGTTTTTTTTTTTCAGTAGTAACCATCTTAATGGATGTGACATAGTATCTCATTGTGATTTTGATTTGCATAATCACTAATGATTGGTAGTGTTGAACATCTTTTCATGTGCTTTTTGGACATTTGTATATCTTCTTTGGAAAAATATCTTGTCAAGTCCTTTGCCCATTTTTGAATCAGATTGTTTGTTTTATTTGTTTTTGAGTTTTAGGAGCTCTCTATATATTCTGTATATTAATTCCTTATCAGATATATGATTTGCAAGTATTTTCGCTCATTCTGTAAGTTGACTTTTTACTCTCTTGTTAGTATATGTCAACACAATGCATACACACAGATTTTTAATTTTCATGAAGTCCGATCTATTTATTTTTTCTTTTGTTGCCTGTGTCATTGGTTTCATATTCAAGAAATCATTGCCAGATTCAGTGTCATGAAGCTTTTACCCTATGTTTTCTTCTAAGAGTTTTAAAGTTTTAGGTCTTACATTTAGGTCATAGATCCATTTGAGTTCATTTTTGCATATGGTAAGGATCCAACTTCATTCTTTTGCATGTGATATCCAATTTTTCGAGCACCGTTTGTTGAACACTGTTCTTTACCCACTGATCGGTCTTGGCACATTCATTGAAAATCATTTAACCATGTATGTGAGGGTTTATTTCTGGATTCTCTCTTAGATTCCATTGGTCTACATGTCTGTCTTTATGCAAGTACTACACTGTTTTGATTATAGTAACTTTGTAGTAAGTTTTGAAATCAGGAAGTGTGAGTGATCCAATTTTGTTCTTCTTTTTCAGAATTTGGCTCTTTGTGGTCCCTTTAGATTCCATACGAATTTTAGAATGGGTTTTCTATTTCTGCAAAAAAAAAAAAAATGTCATTGGGATTTTGATAGGGATTCCATTAAATCTGTAGATAGCTCTGGATAGCATAGACATTTAATAATATCTTCCAATCTATGGATATGGGATATCTTTCCATTTATTTATGTCTTTTAAAAATTTCTTCTAGAAATGTTTTACAGTTTTCATTGTATAACTCTTTTACCAAAAGTTAATTCCTTTAATTAAGTTAAATTAAGTAAGTGAATTTCTACATATTTTATTTTTTGCTGCTATTGTGAATGGAAATGTTTTCTTAATTTACTTCTCAGGTTGTTCATCATTAGAGTATAGAAACACAACTGCTGGTTCATTCCCCCTTCTGCTGGGGAGTGAACCATGAGAGATTGTGGACTCTGGGAAACAAACTGAGGGCTTCAGAAGGGAGGGGGGGAGGGGGAGGGGGATTGGGATAGGCTGGTGATGGGTATTAAGGAGGGCACGTATTGCATGGTGTACTTGGTGTTATACGCAAATAATGAATCATGGAACATTACATCAAAAACTAAGGATATACTGTATGGTGACTAACAACATAATAAAAAAATATTATAAAAAAAAAGAAACACAACTGCTTTTTGTATGTTGATGTTGTATCCACTGCTTTGCTGAATTCATTTATTCTAATAGGTTTTTTTCAGGTGGGTAGAATCTCTAGGGTTTTCTTCACATAGGATCATACCCATCTGTGAACAGAAATAATTCTTCTTTTTTCAGCTTGGATGCCTTTTTTTTTTTTCTTGCCTAATTACTCTAGTACTTCCAGTGACATATTAAATAGAAATGGAAGGAGCTCACATCTCTATCTCATTCCCAGTTATAGAGGAAGAGCTTTTAGGTTCACTATTGAGTCTAATGTTCAATGTGGAGTTTTCATATTTGGGTTTTGTTATGTTAAGGTAGTTTCCTACTATTCCCAGTCTGTTGAATGTTTTTACATGAAGGAGTACTGAATTTTGTCAAATGCCCTCTCTGTGTCACTTGAGATGACCATATAGTTTCCCCCCCTTCCTTGTGATACATTGACTGATTTTTGTACATTGAACCATGCTTGCATTCCCAGAATAAATTCTAGTTAGTCATGGTGTATGATCCTTTTAATATGCTGCTGAATTCTGTGTGCTAGCATTTTGTTGAGGATTTTTGCCTTAAATTTATATGGGATATTGCTCTCTAATTCTTTTTCTTCAACTGTCTTTGTCTGAATTTGGTATCTGGGTAATATGGCTTCATAAAACGAACTAGAGAGTCTTCTTTTTTCTTCAGCAAAAAGCTTGTTCAAAAAACTTGTTCAAAAAAAACTTCAAACAAAAAGTTTGTTTTGTTTTGGAAGAGTTTGAGAAGGATTGACATTAGTTCTTCTTTAATTGGTAGAGTTCACCAGTGAAATAATAAGCCGCCGGGACTTTTCTTTAGCAGATATCTGGTTACTGATTCAGTCTCCTTACTAGTTACAGGTCTATTCGGATTTGCTATTTCTTCATGGTTTAGTCTTAATAGGTTTTGTATTTCTAGGAATTTGTTCATTTCATCTAGGTTATCTTATTTTTGTTAGTGTATGATAGTGTTTTCTATTTCTGTAGAATCTGTAGAATCGGTAGTAATGTCACTAGTTTCATTTCTGATTTTAATAATTTGAGTCTTCTTTATCCTTTGTCCATCTAGCTAAAGGTCAATTTCATTGATCTTTCGAAGAACCCAATTTTGGTTTCGTTGATTTTCTCTCTCGTTTTTCTATTTCCTATTTCATTCATCTCTGCTCTGATCTTTATTACCGTCTTCTGCTAGCTTTGGGTTCAGTTTTTTCTTGTTTTTCAAGTTTCTTAAGTTGTAAAGTTAGATTGTAGATTCAAGAACTTCTCCTTTTTTACTTCTTCTTCTCATTTAATATAAGCATTTTAGCTATAAATTTCCCACTTCGCACTATTTTCACTGTGTCCCATAAGTTTTGATATGTTGCGTTTCAGTTTTCATTCATCTCTAAGTATTTTCTAATTTCTCTTGTTATTTTTTCTTTGATCCATTGTTTGTTGTTTAATTATCACAAATTCGTGAATTTTCCAGTTTTCCTTCTGTTACTGATTTCTTCATCACATTATGTTTGAAGGAGATATTTTGTATCTCTATCTTTTTAAATATATTATGACTTAATTTGTATTCTTTCTAACATGGAGATTGTTCCATGTACACTTAAGAAGAATATGTATTCTGTTGTTGTTAGGTTGAGTGTTCTATATATGTCCGTTAGATATAGTTGGTTTATTGTGTTTTTCAAGTCTGCTATTTCCTTACATTGTTCTATCTGGTTGTTCTATCCTTTATTGAGAGAGCTCTGATTTCTCCAAGTATTATTGTGGAACTATCTATTTCTCTCTTTAATTCTGGCAAGTTTTTTTTCATTAAGATATAAAAATTCTGTCATTTTTTGCTTTATATATTTTGATGGTCTATTACTGGGTAAATATTTATAATTAGTATATATTCTTGATGCATTGAAATTTTCATTAAATATAATAAGTCTATTTTGTCTGTTATTAGTATAGCCACCTCTGCTCTCTTGGTTACTATTTGCATGGAATATCCTTTTCTATCCTTTGGCTTTCAACTTCAGATCTTTGGATCTAAAGTTAGTCTCTTGTAGATAGCATATAGTTGGACTATGTTTTTTTAATTCTTTTTGCCAACCTCTGTCTTTTGATTGGAGTATTTAATCTATTTATATTTAAATAGTTACTGATAAGGAAGAATTTACTTCTGTCATTTTGCTGTTTATTTTCCATGTGCTTTGTAGCTTTTTTTAATCCCTCATTCCCTGCATAACTATTTTCATTTTTGTTTAATTGATTTTTGTAATGAAACATTAAAATTCCTTTCTTGTTTCCTTTTGTATATTTTCTATAGCAGTTTTCTTTTTTTATTTCCATGGGGATTACATTTAACATTCCAGTGTTATAGCTAATTCTAATTTGAATTTATGCCAGCTTAACTTGAAAAACATACAAAATCTGCTTGGTATTTGCCAAGTCGTTCTATCATAAAACTAATTTATAAGCAACTAATTACAGTTATCTTTCATGGCCTACCTCAAATATATCTTCTATGTTGCAGATCTCTCTGACTACTCCAGCACATGTCGGTCCTGCTTGCCTTTGGCTTCCTTCAGTCCATTGAATATACCACATAATTTAGCGTATAAATCATTTCTTCCTCTATATTGCATCTTCATTTATTCTGTTAAAATTTATTGAGGGATTTCCATGCTTTAGGCAGTGTACTAGATTCTGGATATACATGTAAGTGACCTGCTCTAGAGGCAGTGACAACCTACCGAATGGGAAAAATAAGAAATGGGAATGTGGTAATATCTTGTTATAGTAAGAACACATTCATTTCTCTGTGGTCATGGGGAGGAATGTTTTAACCCTTCCTAAATTTGGGAGGTTGGGGTAGAGGAAAGAGAAGGAAATCTCAGGACAATTTTCCAAGGTAATGTGATGGTATTCATGCTATTTCTCTACTACAGTGAGGGTATGGAGATGGTTGTCATTCTTTCTGAGTTCCACACCACACGTAGCACAAAGAAGATAGTTCACTTACTCAGTCAAGAATCGTTTATTAAGCTCTGACTCTCCTGTTCACTGTGCCAGAGTCTGGGAACCCAGGTACAAATCTGACACAATCCTTGCCTTTGAGACGCTCTCAATAACTGATTTTTTTTTCCTGTTGCCTACCATTTTCTGTTTGTTTGACTCCATGTAAATCCTTTTAATGTATTCTGCGTTGGGATAGGGCTGGTATATGAATAAATGGATAGATCCATAATTGGACGTAAGGTCAATATTGTATACTTTACATCTAACAAACTAGAGAGATGGTCACTGATAAGCTGTCAAAGTGCTGTGCCTCACTCCTTCACCAGCCATTTCCTGTACCCATACAGTCTGGCTAAGGGCTATAAACACATTGGTTAAAAGCTAGACCCCAAAGATAAAAAACATCACTACCTGACAGCCATCTTGGAGGCTTACATGTTCCAACTCAAGATTTCACAACCTATTTTTCTCTTCAGCAGCAGCGCACCTGAGAAATAACTTTCACAAATGCCTCACAAACCCTTGAGTAATTCTCATGTACAATTGAGAACCTTTTTTTCTCCCACTTAAGAAAGCAAATAAAAGAACAAGTTTGTGAAAAACAGTATTTTACAGGATAATATTGAATTTAAGTAATTTATTTTTTAGTGTAAAATAATTCATAAATTTTTGTGCTTTCTTATTGGTAGTAACTTGTTCTTACATACCACACAATGGTTCAAGTCACAACGGGTGAAAATCACTATTCTAAAAAGGCTAAGTCACCTGTTCAAAACTGATGCATAATTTTCAAAGAAAAATTTAAGTCAGTAATGCTTTGGGCTTTGGAAGAAGTATTTCTAAGCCAGAAATTGTAGTTTAATGATGGTAGTGGTGGAATTGGAGAGAAGAAAGGATATGTTGGCCTATCATGTCATCTCACTCTCACAGTTTCGAAACTAAGTGAATGGCTTTCAAAACTTTCGTATCTACTTCAAGTTATAGATCGACTGTATACCCATACATCTGTTTTTCTGAGAAGGATCTGCTTGATCCCATCTCTCTTCCTTTAAGACTAGAATCTTCTCTATGTTTCTGTATTTATGTTGGTAGAAGCGATGTCAGACAATGGAAAATTTTGTGAGCTTCAAAGAAGTCCCAGGCAGGATAAATTTGAGAACTGATACTCAAAGATATCTATTGTATCTATGGCCTTAGTTTTATGAAAATATAGAAGCAAGAAATCAACTTATCTAGTGAATTTACATTGGACTGGATCTTCTTCCTCTATGCTTTCATACCATCTGAAAAATAAGAGTTAAACTTGAAGAGTAAGTTTTCAAAAATAACTAGATCCACAAATACACATAATTAGAAGTTGTGCCCTATGCAACTTTGTAAAGGAACCATTAATGGATGAAGAAATTTAAGGATGAGAGAAAGGAGAGTTCTAGACAGAAAGAAACAGAACATACACACACACCCTAGAGGCAAAAAAAAAGTATGAAAATTGCGTGGTATGATTGAAGCAAGAAGTGTAAGGACAACAAGAGCAACAATAAAACTGAACAGATGAGAAAAGGCAAGCATAAGACAAATATGCATGCCATGCTATGGGGATTGGACCTTCTCTGGATGCAGTGGGCACCGCTTAAATGTTTTAATCAGTGAGTGTCCAGATCAGATTTTTATCGTGTAAATATCATTTATGAAGTCTACAGGGCTTGGAAAAGAGAAGAGAGAACTGAGAGTAAACGAGGGAGATTTATTAGGAGAGCCCTGAAGTAATTTTTAAAAAAATGTTTAGTGGTATTGGCAATGGGGATGAGAAAAGCAAACATTAATGAAGTTTTAAGTTAATAGAATCAACATGATTTTTAAAAAATAAAATAGCTGCTGTGCAGTGAGGAAGAAGACATATTCAATCATGATTTTAAGATTTATGGAATGGGAAATTAGATAAAACATCCTGACATTCCCTGAGCTTCGGAAAATAGGAAGATGAACAAGTTCTAGGGAGTGGGTGGAAGGGGGCAGCAACGGTAAGTGTAGTTAGAACAGGTGGCTGGGACATCCACTTGATCACCTTCAAGTCTTTCTTTTTCCTAAGTCTCCCTTATCCTTGGATATCTTATCATCGTTCACGAACTAAGTTTTCACTGGGAGACTGATAGCTCCTAGATCTATATCCCAACCAGAGTCGCTCTCTTGAATTTCAGATTCTATGTCTATTCCTTATTTAGCTTTATACACTTAAACTCTAAACCTCATTTTCCTCATCTGTGAACAGGAATACTAAAATCTCCTTATAGGATTATTTTGATGATGAATGAAGTAAAGCATGCAAAGTGCCTGGGACTAAAGTAGGTGCTTAATAAATACTGATTTATCAAGAATTGTCTTAATCAGTCCCTGTAAGTCTTCTCTTATGGAGTTCTTCAGTCCTCCAGTGAGCCCAAAGTGAGAGAGTCTGACTCTCTGTTTTTGCTAAGAAAGTAAATTCTTATGATCAGGAACTTACTTCACCTCTTCTGGCCTCTTCAGATCTTGGTGTTGCGCATAAAATGGGTATTCAGAAAATAACAGACTTACTCTTTATATATATATATATATATATATATATAATTTTTATTTTGTTATATTAGTCACCATACAGTACATCTCCAGTTTTTTGATGCAGTGTTCCATGATTCATTATTTGCATATAACACCCAGTGCACCATGTGATATGTGCCCTCCTTAATACCCATCGCCAACCTATCCCAATCCCCCAACCCCCTCCCCTCTGAAGCCCTCACTTTGTTTCCCAGAGTCCACAGTCTCTCATGGTTCATTCCCCCTCTGTTTATCCCCCCTTCATTCTTCCTTTCCTTCTCCTACCGATCTTCCTGTTTCTTATGTTCCATAAATGAGTGAAACCATATGATAATTGTCTTTCTCTGCTTGACTTATTTCACTTAGCATAATCTCCTCCAGTCCCGTCCATGTTGCTGCAAATGTTGGGTAATCATTCTTTCTAATGGCTGAGTAATATTCCATTGTATATATGGACCACATCTATCTTTGGTATCTTTATCACCCGGACCATTTGGAAAATTTATGAATGGGAGAAAAGGGCTCTTAAGGACCATCTAGTCTACCATCCTTATAAAGAAGAACAAAGACAGAACTTTCCCAAGATCATACAAAAAGGCATGGCATAGCTGGGCCTGAAACTCAGGTCTCCTGACACTCTTTGTCTAGGTCTTTTTTCAATAAATCTTCAATTCTGGTTAATTTCAGGTCCCAGGTCATCAGGAACCAGGGTCAAGGGAAGACCATGACATTCAGTATTTAGATGTCACCTCATTTTCAGGCCTGTGCAACAGGAAGAATTATTTTTCATGAATAAATATTTATCCAGCACCTACTATAAACAAGACATATTTTCTAGTCATTAGGGATATTGTAAATAAGATAAAATCACAGCCCTCAAAGAGCTTGGTGGAGGACACTGGCAATCAACAAAAGTACAAAATTCTCTTAAAGCAAGCATCACAAACAGAATTACAGCAACTGCAACACACTAACAGACTTTGGCTGACTATAAAATATAAGTATGCAGTTTGGAAATTGTAATCTATGTGTGTGGAACTCCAATAACTTCTAGAGTAGCTTCAAAGTTTCCACAAAAGGCAGAAGAAACCTCTCTCTCTCTCTAACACACACCCACACACGTGCACGCGCTTCTGTCGGGGAAGACTTATTATCATTTTAGTCTTTTTTTTTAAATTTGGGATTCCATTGAGATTTTATTTGAATAAAAAGTTCCAGAACATAGTCAATATTTTATTTAATAAAAAAGTTCCACTAGTAGAAAAAAGAAAAATTTGGAAACCACTATAAGAACACTTGTGTCATTACTCATCACCACCTGTCATCTCTTTTCATGAATGAATATTATGGGATTATTTTCACTTAATTTTTGAGAGAGTCCAGAGATAGCTTGGTCTACCAATAATTTTTCAGACTAAAATTTATGCTCTAGAAATATAGTTCTGCAACCTGTGTTGCTGCTCTTTCTCTCCGTGCTCCAAGACAGGTAGGTGTGAAATGGCAGGATTTGGCCCAGCTGGCGTGGGCACTTCACTACACTTGAAACTACCATAGGTCTTTGAGGGAGAGTTACTTGACTGTAAACACGCTACAGAAGGACTGCATATTCAGTAATAGCAAATTTATCATCTCCTAAGACAACGGAAAATGCATGAGTATTTATTTTTTACCTTGGATTACCATGAAAAATCATATTACTTACATGAGAAACAAAGCAAAACACAATTTTCTATATCCTTCATTGGATTATGAGTAAGAAAGGATCCGATACAATAAATCAGCACATCACCTTCTAAATCTAAAAAGTTTTATTGAACAAACACATCACATTGAATAAAATCAGTTTGAGGGAGATTAGTTGCTTGCTAATTAGTAGAAAATAACAATACACATTTGGGCAATATATCCAACAGAAGTTCGATGAAAATTTCAGCTCGATGTCTCTTGACTTATGCTCTCTCATAAATTCTGGTAGAAGTGACGCCTTTCATGACACATTCCTAGACACACACAAAAAATTCTTGGTCAATTACAGGACCACATCATGGGTTATTTTTTGTCTCCTTTAATGTTGGGAAGGAAACAGTATTTATTTGAAAATATTCGTTCTGGGATCCTATATATACCTGATATTGTAATAAGTTAGGGAGATATAAAAACCGATAAAACATAAGTCTTCCCCTCAAGGAACTTTACGACGTATAAGGTGAGTGAGAAATATAACCGGAAGTGCATCATACCAAATGGTGTATGCTGAGAGCAGGCACAGAATGCTTTCTGGGGGACAGCACACCTTGACTGAACTGAACTTAAAAGCATAAGGGGCAATTGCCAGAGCGAAACCATGATCCCAATGGAGTCACCTTTTTTGTTCTATGTGAGCAAGCATGACTGTTTCGTTTGGTAGAAGAGTGATTATAAGATGACCTAGCAGTAGAGTCTAGAATTAAGCAACGAGAAGAGACTCACCAGCACCAGTTTATCATCCACTCGTTTTCTCTTTATGGTGGTTGATTTCCCGTCCCACTTCTGCACCTGTACCAGGACACCTCCATCTAAGGTTATGATGCTCTGTGAGCATAATAAAAAATGATTACATTGGTATATGGTAGAGGAAAATAAAATAAAAAATACATCACCTTTGAATAAAGGAATATTTTGAGGTCATTAGTCATTCTAAATTGTAAGGATATATTAAAACAAAAAAAAATGAGTGTCAAAAACAATAGCATACAAATAATGCTTTATGATCAGAATATTATACAAAAACACAAACTTGAAATAATACTCTAAAAAACAGAGATAATGAATTTATATTGAGGTGATAGTCTTAGAGGTAATTTTTCTCCTTTTTTGCTTCCACTCTTTCATAAACATCCTCTAACATTGTTATGTTATTTTAGTCCACTTCAAATAATCTATGTATTGTACGACAAATAAATTGTGTTAATCACTTTTTAAAAAAAAAATAAAGACAACTTTATAGAAAGGAGAGGATTCACCAACTAAATATCAAAGGCAATAGGGTTTAACTCTAGGAAGTCAGGGGTCTTTGATCTGTGATAGAACAGTTTCCCTGCTTTTATACAAAATGGCTTCTTACAGGCAGCAGTCTTAGAAACCATGCTTTTCTTCTGCCCCAACGCCTTCGTCCTCACCTTGACTTTTCTGTCATCTGCAGTAACTTCATCAAATTCCTGGCCCAGTTTGAAGGAAATCTCAGTATTTTTAAAGGTGCTTTCTGATTTGATGGTGATCACATCCCCATTCACACTGATGATCATGGTGGGTTTGGCCATGCCAGCCACCTTCCTGGTGGCAAAGCCCACGCCTGCAGTTGTGGAAAGGAAAAAACGGCAAGTTCACAATTTTCCTTCACATCTTTAATGAAGTCAGAGCTGCAGTGCATGTGTGTGTGTGTTTGTATGTGTACAGCTAGGTTAGTGTGTATAGGTGGGTGTGTGTGCGTAAGAGGAAAAAGACACCAGTGAGTTTCTTAAAAGCCTCATAAAACAGCTGCTGCAAGTAAGTAAAGCAGGCGAATATTCAAAAAAACCCATGGCACGCTTAAGTGTAAGTCTATCTAAATTTCTTCTTCTGGGTTTCACATACAACTCCATGGGAGACACACTGTTAATTTTGAAAAAGATTAAGTCTTCTGGAATATATATATATATACACACACACATATATATGTATGTATATACATATATATATATATGTATGTATAAAGTCACTGTACTCTCAAATTAACTGGCCATCTCAACCGTTAGGGCAGCAAATATCATTTTACTCAACTCATGAAACACTTGGGTCACCTCGACCTTTCCTTTTTAGAAAACAAAAATCCATAGTCAAAGAATTCTCAATAGGATTTTTAAAACCAATAGAGTTACTCCATTTCAAAATAATCTGTTTGGGTGTACAAAAGTCGCATTTCATGGCATTTGCTGCCAAGTCCTATTTTCTTGGCTTTTCCAAATTACTATGAAATGAAGATTTTGATTAATTCCTCCAAAAGGCAAAATTTAAAAGAATCACTATTTTAGTAAGTTTAGAAATCAATACTTTGATTCTTAATCACATGAGCTGCAAACCCCTCTTTTAAAAAAGGGACTTTTTTCTTACGTAAGTAAGGTTAGGGATGAACAGCTTATAACTTAAGGTGGACAGTGGGAACTTGCTGCCACTGCATATGTTGTACAGAATTTATGACCGTCGTAGGTATGTTCAATTTCTTAACACAGGTACATAAACCTAAGCTACTTCTTTTACTAAGGGCGACTTCTTTATGCCAAAGGTTAGATATAAGCGTAAGAGGGAGAGAAATACTGTACAAAACCAGTGATGATGAGGCTCTTATTTAGCTCCCTGTCTGGAGAATGTCTGCAGCTGGAAAGATACATTGCTTCATCAAGTCCTGGCTCTGGTACAAAATATAACTTCACATACATAGAGTGAGTCAGTATAATGAATGGATGCAACATCAGGTATAACTCCAGAATGGCTGACCTTGGGAAAAATCACATTCTCCAGGGTCCCTCTTTGACTGATGAAAGTATGATCATCAGTTACAGCAACTAATTTCAGGAGCTAGCTTATTGTCTTTCATTATCACCAGTACTTTATAATTTTATAACACTGTGGCATAAGAATTTAAATATAAATGTTAAAAGTGTAAAATGTTCCTTAAAAGCAGTAGCAGAATAACCTCAAATCCTGACATTTCTGTATGAGCACATACTAATTAGTTTACTGAATCACCACTAGTTGATATTCTAGAAAGTTAGGTCTCACTTATGCTGAAGTCCCTAAATTCCCTCCTGTCTATAAACAAAGAAAACAGTTGTACTTACAGGAAAGGAAAAAATATAAATACTATAGAATTTAGGGAAAGATAAAGTCTTGAGACAGAGAGATTAAATCCTAACCCCTATAAACTCACCCCCCTCAAATTGCTACCCCTGAATACAACCTTATCATACATAGGGGTGTGAGGAGAGGGGCTTTCAAGGTAGAAGCTGTCTGAGTGAGAACCAGCCTCCGCACCCCCTTGTTTCATCACAGTAATTATCCAGGGAACATTCACACAACACACTGGCAATATTAGCAGAATCTAAAAGCCTGAAAGCTTCCATTATCAAGGAGGAGGTATGTTATGGATAGAACATATTCCTTTTGACTTACTTGATAATCCTACGGCATCCCATGTAATTCCTAGTCAAAAAAATATTTAACCCCTTAAAGCAACATATTCTCTGAAATTAAGATTTTGGCTCCCATAAAACAACCACACATTTTAACAGATTGGCAGTGAGAACATAAAATAATTAATTAATATAGGTTTACTTTAAAAATTACATTAAAAAAGAGAACTCTAGTGCTTTCCACTTCAAATAGGAATTATTCAATACTAGGAAATAAATATAGTCTTATTTATTTTGTATGCAAAAGAGAATGATAGAGAAACAGGCAAAGAACCAAGTAAAACAAAGCTACCCCAGTTCAGCAGTGAAATAAAATCTTGTCATTTCTGTGGACCATAAAAATTCCAGTTAGACCCTTTTCATATTGGCGCACCTGTAGGAAGCATTAGTTGTGACTTTGGTCTAGAATGTTCTACAAACAAATGATTCTCACTTGCTACTTTTATAGCCTCTGTAGAGAAAGCAGCATTTCCTATCTGGCGAATGCTTCCAGAATGAAAAGCAGTCATAAACCCCTCTTCCCCCAGAGAAAAATTATAAATCCAGTCACCCCACAATGGATTTTCTTACCCACTTCTTTCATGTAATCATCAAAGTTTTCACTGGAGCTAAGTTTCCAGGTACCCACAAAGGCATCACACATTTTATGAGCTTTCTAGGATTATCTTCAAGATGAGAAAAAAGCTGTAGCTGTCAGGAAGGTGTTATGACCTTCTAGAGTCCAGATAACTTCCTTTTAAAGATGCCCAGATCATGTGATCTTTGGAATAACCAATTGGGGACGATATCAGATCATTTCCTTCATTACCAGCCTCTGCAATTTTTCCTCTGAGTCATGTTTTTAATAGAAATTTCTCAACTTTGGTTCTCCCTGGCAAATGGTCATTTGACTTAGAGTACAAATTATTTTTAAGCATTCACAAAATATTTTCAGCATTCCTATTTTGAGTTTAATGCTCAGGGCATTGAATTTGTACCTATTATTTCCATACATATTTATCTCAGTGTAGAATAGGTTAATTATCTTGGGATGAACTTTGACCCCCTTTTCTGGAGTTTCTATTAAAATTACAGTTACGTGGTTCTTTTGAATTGAGGAACATAAGAATTACCTTACAGATTCTTCAATAAAATTAATAATGATTTCATCTCACTCTTTCCATCCCCTAAATGAGAGCATTGAATTTATTTCCATAGAATTGGGGCCTTAAAAAAATAGGCCCCCTTCCAAAATATGTTCCTCATACTGAGAGAATTCCTCCAGTTCCTGAACTGTGTTATTATGAGCTCAGAATTTATCCAGACCTAAATGGTGTCGCTTTACTTGAAAATGATCAGAAGCGGTGGTGGCCACACACCATCAAAATTTAATTTCCTTCTTTTACCTAGTGAATAATTCATGAGATTACTTTTCTAAAGTATTCCTGTCTTTCGACCTCCTTCTACCGCATACCAGAATGATGGAAGATGTTCATATGTGCATCAAACTGCCATGAACATACCGAGATTTTAGAAAAGAGCAAAGCAATAAAAACATGGCATCGTGATGAATGACTACACTGTGTACCCCGCTGAGTAGTATCTGCCGCACACGCGACTGATTCACAGACCCGTGTACGTATCCTGACGGCTTCCCAGAAACGTTTGAGGAAGACAATTCTATAAAGGACAGGTTTTTCATTGGGCAAACAAGTTGCTAGCAAGGCCTGATAAAGTAGTGTTACAATAGCAAGTTTGAACTGCTGCACTGTTTATGGCGCGGTAATAATGTTCATGCGCTCTGGACTGCTGCGTAGATCCACGGACTGTGGGCGTTGTACTGTTCCGGCTAGACTTCCTATTAAATTTCATCTGTTTCCTATGAGCAAGTAAATAAAAATGATCAATCTTAATACAGTGATAACTTGACGATGTTCTCAGTTAATAATAGTTTGCTTTTTTGTTCTGGTTTGGTTTTGTTTTATCTTTTTTAAGATTTTCTGAAGAGAAGCTTTAGGTTTACGACAAACTTGAGAGGAAGGGACAGAGATTGCTCAGGTGCCTCCTGCCCCAGCACATTCACAGCCCTCCCCGTGATCAGCGTCACTCACGGTTTACCAAGGATGAACCTACGTTGACACATCATCATCACCCAAAGTGTGTAGTTTACGTTAGGATTCACTTTTGATGTTGTACATTCTCTGTGTTCGGACAAAGTATAATGACACGTATCCGTCATTATAATATCACAGAGTATTGTCACAGCCCTAAGGATTCTCTGTGCTCTGCCTATTCATCTAGTTCCCACATCCCTAAGCCCCCAATCTGTGCAAGCACAGTAATTTTTACTGTCTCCATCGTCCTGCCTTTTCCAGAATATAGCTATGTATGTGGCCTTTTCAGATTGCTTTCTTCTACTTAATAATATGCATTTAAGTTTCGTCCATGTCTTTTCATGGCTTCATTGCTCATTTCTCATTAATGCTGAAAAACATCCCATTGTCTAGACGTACGATAGTTTACGTCATTCACCTACTGACGGATATCTTGATTGTTTCCAAGATTTGGCAATTATGAATAAAGTTGCTATCCACATCCGCATGCAGGTTTTTGTGCAGACATAAGTTTTCAGCTCCTTTCGCTGTCTACCAAGGAGCATAATGCAGTAAGAGTATGCTTCATTTCCTAAGGAACCACTAAAGTGTCTTTCAAAGTGGCTGTACCACTTTGCATTCCCTCCAGCAACGAACGAGAGTTCTTTTGCTCCGCGTGCTCACTAGTATTTGGTGCTATCAGTGGTCTAGATTTGGGCCATTCTGGTAGGTGTGGAGTGGCGTCTCATTGCCGTTTTAGTTCGCATTTTCCTGTTGGGTATGAGGGGAGCATCTTTTCATATGCTTATTTGCCATCTGTACATCTTATTTGGTGAGGTGTCTGGTAAGGTGTTTGGCCCATTTTTAATTGGGTCGTTTGTTCTCTTATTGTTGAGTTTTAAGAGTTCTTTGTATATTTTGGATAATAGTCCTTTATCAGATATATTTTTTGCAAATATTTTTCCAGGCTTTGAATAATGGTTTACTTTTCAAAATATATGTTGATGCTTTACTTTTAGTAACAGATTGCTTCAGACAGATTTTCAAATGATTATCACACACGAATAATAATCATGTGTATTTTAACACTGCAATTTAAACATTTTTTAGAGATGGCCTGTCCAAATACTGTATCCCGAATACTTGAAATGTGGCTTATATGACTCAGAAATTAAATTTTTAATTTTACTTACTTTTAATTAAAATTGAAAAAATGATCCTTATACAGTAACTGGGAAACTTTTAAATATGTGTGGGAGAACCTGAGTATGTGAATCTACTCTCCCAATTATAGAAATAGCTAAATTTTATGAAATCTAAAAGTCAATCAAGCATTTCAAAAGAAAACTTAGAATCTGAATTGAGAAGTACTAATAGTATTAAATGCACACTGAACTTTGAGGACAATATAAAAAAAGTACAATATCTCATTAAAAATTCTTGCACTGATTATGTAAACTATGAAATGTTGAAATTATGACATTTTAAATAAAATACATTACTAAAATTACTAAATTACTAAAATTAATTACTTTAATTGATTACTTTATCAATTTAATATTTCTTTTTCACTCTCTTGACCTGGCTACTAGAAAATCAGAGATTACACATGTGGCTCACATTATGTTTCTGTTGAGTAGCACTATTTTAGAGTCCCATCGTGACACCAAGGTTTATGTGTTTATTCAACATGTGTGTTGGACACTTTGCCAGCCCCTGGGGATTCAATATGGGCAACCTTATCAGGCACTTGCTGGCTCTCATACATTCTAGTCTGGAAAAGATAATATACAAGGAGATAAATAAACCAACATCAAGTAGTGATTTTGGAGAAAACGGAATGAGGTAATCTCATGTAATGACTGCTCTGAGGGTTGGCAACACTAGATGGGGCAGTTCAGGGAGGTCAGTCAAAGGAGGTGGACAATGGAGCTGATGCTTAGAGGATGAGAAGAAAACAGTCACGGAAAGATGAGACAAAAGATGTTCCAGACACAGAGAACAGCAGGAGTTTGCAGATTCCATTCTTGTTCATGACAATTTCACCTAAACATGACCACCAACATGAACCCATGACACATAGATATATGTTCCCATAAAACCATGACAAAAGTACAGATATATGTTCCTGGAGAGCAGAGTCCAAGCTCCATTAACCAGGAGCTTTTGTTGTGAGTATTTACGGGTGCATACCCCGTAACTGCGTATTCAATAAAATTGAATTGAGAGTCCAGTAACACTCCTGTAAAATTACCTTAGGAATATTTCGATGGGCCGGTAGCCTCATGTTCCTGTGTTAACATATTTAGTATCTGATCATTGCTGGAGAAATGGCATATAGAAGTTTTCTAGAAACAACAGCTGGCTCCTTTAATGATTTCATATCAACAAAAATAGTAACCTATAGTATAGGAACTTGGTAACTTAAATAGCAATGAAAGAATTAATATATAAGAAGGTTGCTGGGTCTATATGAAAAAATTTCATGTTGTCAGTTGTGTAAAGGAACAAAATAAGCTTGCCAGAGTTACTTAAGGGGATGGTGTCTTTAAAAGCAACTCAGTTTATGTTCCAAATACATGGGCCATCCTAATATTCTATGAACAAGTCCACTAAGTTATGTATCATATAAGACAGAGATTTCCTTCAAACAAGAAGCTTTCCAGAAATTATTTTTAAGTTTTTTATTTTAATTTCAGTATAGTTAATGTACAGTTATATTAGTTTCAGGTGTACAACATAGTGATTCAATAATTCTACACATTACTCAGTGCTCATCATGGTAAGTGTACTCTTAATCCCCTTTACCTATTTCATTCATATTCAGTGGTGTAATATGGGCAACCTTATCCCCTTCAGTAACTATCACTTTGTTCTTTATAGTTAAAAGTCTGTTTCTTGGTTTGTCTCTCTTTTTTCCCCTTTGTTCATTTGTTTTGTTTCTTAAATTCCGCATCTGAGTGAAATCAGATGGTATTTGTCTTTCTCTGACTGACTTATTTCACTTGGCATTATACCCCCCAACTCCATCCATGTTGTTGCAAATGGCAATATTTCATTCTTTTTTATGGCTGAGTAATATTCCGTTATATATACCACATCTTCTTTATTCATCTGTCGAAGGACACTTGACTGCTTCCATAATTTGGCTATTGTAAATAATGCTGCAATAGACATAGGGGTGCATATATTTTTTGAATTAGTATTTTTGTAATTTTTCAGTAAATACCCAGTAGTATGATTTACTGGATCATAGGGTAATTCTATTTTTAATTTTTTAAGCAACCTCCATACTGTTTTCCACCAACAGTGCACCAGAGTTCCTCTATCTCCACATTCTTACCAACACTTGTTTCTTATGTTTTTTATTTTAGTTATTCTGACAGATGTGGGGTGATAGCTCATTGTAGTTTTGACTTGCATTTCCTTGATGATGAGTGATGTTGAGCATCTTTTCATGTGTCTGTTGAACATCTGTATGTCTTCTTTGGAGAAGTGTCTGTTCATGTCTTCTGCCCATTTTTAAATTGGATTATTTGTTTTTTGGCTGTGGAGTTATGTAAGTTCTTTATATATTTTGGATGCTAACCCCTTATCAGGTATGTTATTTGTGAAATCTTCTCCCATTCAGTAGGTTGCTTTTTTGTTTTGTTGTTTCCATTGCTGTGCAGAAGCTTTTTAGTTTGAGGTAGTCCCAGTAGTTTATTTTTGCTTTTGTTTCCCTTGCCTCAGGAGACATACCCAGAAAAATGTTGCTACTGCCAGTGTCAGAGATGTTGCTGCCTGTGTTCTCTTCCAGGACTTTTTTGGTTTCAGGTCTCATATTTAGATCTTCCATCCATTTTGAGTTTATTTTTGTGTATGGTTTAAGAAGGTGATCCAGTTTCATTCTTTTTCATGTAGCAACACCATTTGTTGAAGAGACTGTTTTTTTCTCATTACATATTCTTGCTTCTTTTGTCAAAGATTAATTGACCATATAATCATGGGTTTATTTCTGGGCTTTCTATCCTGTTCTACTGATCTATGTGTCTATTTTTGTGTCAGGACCATACTGTTTTGATTACTACAGCTTTGTAGTATAACTTGAAATCTGGAATTGCGATACCTCCAACTTTTTCTTAAAAAAAAAAAAAAAGATTTTATTTATTTTAGAGAGAAAGAGCATGATCAGGGGAAGGAGCAGAGGGAGAGGGACAGGGAGATAATTTCCAGCAGACTCCACACAGAGTGCAGAACCCGATACAGGGCTTCATCCCAGGACCCTGAGATCATGACCTGAGCTAAAACCAAAAGGTAGACACTTAACTGACTGAGACACCCAGGAGCCCCCAGTTTTTCTTTTTCAAGATTGTTTTAGCTCTTCAGGGTCTTTTGTGGTTCCATGTAAATTTTAGAGTTATTTGTTCTAGTTCTGTGAAAAAATGTTATTGGTATTTTGATAGGGATTGCATTAAATCTGTAGATTTCTTTGGGTAGTATGAACATTTTAATAATATTTGTTCTTATGATCCATGAGCATGGACTATCTTCCCATTTGTTTTTGTCATCTTTAATTTCTTTCATCAGTGTTTTATAGTTTACAGAATACAGGTCTTTCACCTCTTTAAGTTATTCCTAGGTATTTTATTATTTTTGGTGCATTTGTAAGTGGGATTCCTTTCTTAATTTCTCTTTCTGTTGCTTCACTATTAGTGTATAGAAATGCAACAGATTTCTGTACGTTGATTTTGTACCCTGTGACCTTACTGAATTCATTTATCAGTTCTAGTAGTTTTTTGGCAGAGTCTTTTTTTTTTTTTTTTGAGATTTTATTTGACAGAGAAAGACACAGCAAGAGGGGGAACACAAGCAGGGGGAGTGGAAGAGGAAGAAGCAGGCTTCCTGCTGAGTGGGGAGCCTGATGTGGGGCTTGATCCCAGGACCCTGGGATCATGACCTGAGCCAAAGGCAGACGCTTAACAACAGAGCCACCCAGGCACCCCTTTTGGTAGAGTCTTTTGGGTTTTCTATTTATGGTATTATGTCATCTACAAATAGTGAAAGTCTTACTTCTCCCTTAGCAATTTGGATGGCTTTTATTTCTTTTTGTTGTCTGATTGCTGGAGCTAGAACTTACAGTACTATGTTCAATAAAAGTGGTGAGAGTGGATATCCTTATCCTGTAGGGGGAAAGCTCCCAGTTTTTCACCATTGAATATTCACTGTGGGTTTTTCATATGTGTCCTTTATTATGTTGAGGTATATTCCCTCTAAACATACTTTGTTGAGAGTTTTTAATCGTGAATGGATGTTGTACTTTGTCAAATGCTTTATCTGCAGCAATTGAAATGATCATATGGTTTTTATCCTTTCTCTTATTGATGTTATGTATCACATTAATTGATTTGCAAATCTTGGACTACACTTGCATCCCTGGAATAAATTCCACCTGATCGTGATGAACAATTTTTTAAAATATATTGTTGGGTTTGGTTTGCTAATATTTTCTTGGGGATTTTTGCGTCTATGTTCATCAGATATGTTGACCTATACTTCTCTTTTTTTTTTTTTTTAAGATTTTATTTATTTATTCGACAGAGATAGAGACAGCCAGCGAGAGAGGGAACACAAGCAGGGGAGTGGGAGAGAAAGAAGCAGGCTCATAGCGGAAGAGCCTGATGTGGGGCTCGATCCCATAACGCCGGGATCACGCCCTGAGCCGAAGGCAGACGCTTAACCGCTGTGCCACCCAGGCACCCCCCTATACTTCTCTTCTTTTTGTAGTGTCTTTATTTAGTTTTGGGATCAGGGTCATACAGGCCTCATAGAATGAATTTGGAAGTGTTCCCTCCTCTTCTATTTTTTTGGAATAGTTTGAGAAGAATAGGTAATAACTTTCTTTAAATGTTTGGTAGAATTCATCTGTGAAGCCGTCTGGTCCTGGATTTTTGTTTGTTAGAAGTTTTTTGATTACTGATTCAATTTCATTGCTGGTAATAAATCTGTTCAAATTTTCTATTTCTTCCTGATTCAAATTTGGGAGGTTGTGTGTTTCTAAGAATTCATCCATTTTTTCTAGGTCGTCCAATTTGTTGGCATCTAATTTTTCATAATATTCTCTTACAATTCTTTATATTTCTGTGGTGTCAGTTATTTCTCCTCTTTCATTTCTGATTTTGTTTGAATCCTTTTTTTTTTTTTTTTGATGAGTCTGGCTAAAGGTTTGTCAGTTTTCCTGATTTTTTCAAAGAACCATAAACTGTCCAGAAATTTAATCCAAAGACCTCAACGTCATATTTTATGTGTCTACTTTGCAGTATAACTTGGAATATAAGCAACTGCCTAGTACTTCCATAAATTACTTTCATCTCAGTTTCTAAGGCTTAATCTTGCTGCCTGGATGAGATAGAATGTGCCCTCATCAAAAAATCAGTATCGTTCACCACAGTGTTGATGGATTGTTACATGAATAGATGGAATACAATAAGGAGAATCACACTAAACAACAATTCAACATTATAAGACCTTGGATTCAACATTCTTTGAAAAATATCTTCCTTGTGTATTAATGAAGAAACTTCAGATTTAACCAAAAATTTTGTGGTCATCCTTTCTTGAAAACTAGTAGAAATTATACCATTCACATTTTCAAATCTTGTTTCATTGTTTAAAGTTCATGCTGGCAAAATTTTTTCACAAAACCTTTTTTGGCAAACCTGCTATGTACAAGGCACTGTGCTAGGTGCAATGAGGGGACAAAGTAATAAATAAGATGGCATTTCTGGGGCGCTTGGGTGGCACAGTCGGTTAAGCCTCTGACTCTTGGTTTCATCTCAGGTCACGATCTCAGGGTCATGGGATCAAACCCCATATTGGGCTCCACGTTCAGCACTGACTCTACTTGAGATTCTTTCCCTCACCCTTTCTCTCCCCCTCTGCCCTCCCCCCTTGTACACATATAATGTGTGCAAGATAAGTGATATCTTCAGCCCATCCCCAATCTCTCCTCATTTCTGATCTCCCCTCACCATCCTGAAATTTATCTCAACCATTACTTCAAGTTCCTTGTACTTGTTCACTAAATATTTGCTGGGTTAATGCATTAATTAACAAAAGCAACGAGGTTTGTGTTTAGGCTACATAATCATTCTTATTGCTTATGTATGAGTTTTAAACCAATAAAACCATAGGCTCAAATCCGTGTTTTACAAAGATATAGTGGCACTAGGAAGGTATATTATAAAAGATAAAGTAAGTAGACGTAATTTCCTTCACAAGGGATGGTGAGGTGCTGAGCAGGGATAACAGCAGATAGATGATGGAAAAGCAGCAGAAGAAAGTGAGGAATGACATAGGAAGGGTAGAGAAAGCTCCTTCTGGAGGAGACTGGCCCTTATAAACAAGGTACATGGGAGAAAATGTGCCTTTGGCTGTAAAAGGAATTCCCACAGGAACAATGACTTTTTTATTCACAAATATTCAAATAGCAACATTAAAATGCACATACCAGACCATACTCTTACCCCAGAGCCATGGAGAAGGGCTGAACACAGTGACTAAAGCCTTCCTTTGCTTTGGAAATGTGGAGCCTAGGGATGTGGCCCCAGACACTCAGTGCTGACTGGGGACAAGCCCTCTCTGGTTCAGGCTGACTGCTTTGCACTTTGCTCCACTATGGACAGCTTCCATGGAATGCATCCCTCTGACCTTTGCCTGTGTTTATTTCTTTTGGAGGAAATGAGGGTATTTTTTCTGACAATTTTTAAGTTGAAGAGGAAACATACCCAATCTTGGGATAATAAAGAGTAGAGACAAAGCCATGATGAGAGGGAGTGTTTTCACAGCATGTGTGTGATAGGTTAAGAAAGGGTTCATGCCAAGGTTCTCCTTTTATTTAAACAAAGTTCCTATATTAATGTAATATTATTACCAATGTTTGGGGATTTCTTAAAGTTTTAAGATAAAATTTTGGCAGGTAATTTAGGCATATTTTGTTTGGTTCTCTCCCCCACCCCAGATTATCGGGAACTTTAATGTGAGAATTATTTTATATTTCCTATGCTAGGTTTAACAGGCAAAGTAAAGGTGCCTTCATTTAGTTTGTGTATCATTCACTGAATATTTGTTCACAGCGTCTGATCATTGACACTGTGATTTCAAATAGTGATGGTTTTGGAAAGAGTGACTAAGCCAGTAGGCTGTGCATCAGTTAGAAAGGTGGTGGCTAATTATAGATTTGTGTTGTGACTTCAAGAGGGTTGTGTAACTTCTTCACTTGCCCTCTTACTCATAAAAGGGACTGCTTGTTCATAGTGTAGTCGGCGCAAGTAGGAACCAACTAAAGAGCTGGCAAAGCACTTTCTGAATGTAAAATGTGTCCGATTTTGTCTTTATTTGATAAAGCAAGCATCATTATGAAGAACTGGCTGTGGGCAAGTGAAAAAGTGAACCTGGAAAATCAGCAAGGAATGTACAAATGAACCAGTTGTGATATTAGAAGATATCACTAAGAAAATGTCCAGGAGGACACACACACACACACACACACATCAAGTTTGTTTTCTTCTTTATGTTCACTTAACATTAAGTTATTCCTTTTTTCATTCCTGGGTATACTATATAACCCCAATACTTGGGGGTAAGTATTTTATTAATCATCCTTGGATACCTTAGGCTCGGCATTCTGTATGATGTGGAAGTTCTGTATAGTTCATTGTTGAATTAGGAGGGAATCGATCAGATTGATTTAGATCAGATTAAGGCATAAATGACAGATAATATTGTAATATTACTAGAAGTATTTGCGTTTTCAAAAATAAATCCTTTTTCAAGGGAAAAATTTCAGGTGTGGGAAATATACGGTAGAACAGAAGAACGAGCCTGGCCTCCTCAAGTCATAGTAGTATATACACTGCTACTTGTGCTTATAAGAACTTTCTTCAACCCACAAGGAACGATTACACTGTGTTTTCCAAACTTCTGTTCATAACTTCACTTTTACCAGTCTCAGCCCACTTATATTTTATATGCTTTTAAAACTTGCACATACATCATGTGGTTTTCATACATAAATAGGACTAAATACAAAGAAGGTAATCAGCCACCTATTCATCAAATGTCTAGTAAGTGTCAGTCAGTGTGCTGGAGGCTCTGGCATAAAACTGAGGAAGACAAGCAGGCACAGGCACATGCGGGCTATGAACTTTCTGGAGACGAGGGACTGAGCATCTGGAGTGGTCTAGCGTGGCTCTGGCCGACAGTAGGCACAGTCTCTGCTTCCTAGAAGGCACTGAAGAAATGACATTTAAGAGAGAGAAGAAGGAGGAGGTCAGGGAGAAGGAGAACTAGAAAAAGAAGGAGAAGAGGAAGAAAGGGAAAGAGAGTAGGGAAGAGGGAAGAAGGGAAAGAGAAAGAGGATGCTTAGGATGAGCACTTGGGTACCCCAAGGTTGTAGACAGAATGAGAACCATGTGGTAGAATGAAAACACCAGACGGCAGCAGATGCCACATTAGGCACCAACGGTGACCTGATGCTGGTGAAGAGACAGACCAGGAGCAGCTCCTCCAGGAACAACTTCGATTACAAGGAGACACTGAGTATTCTTTCTGGGAGGCACTTTTGCTGTGGGACTTCTCTCCAGTGAACTCTGATCGAGTAAGAAAGCACACATGTCAGACATCTGTGAACTATATTTGCCATCTGGGTGTTAACTTCCCTCTTGACGAAAATCCTCTCTCACTGGGTGAAATGTGCATTCCTGCATTCATTCAGTGCCTTGCCAAGAGTCTCCAAACCTAGACATTATCATCCCTGCGACAGGAGTCTTGATAATGATGTGATGCTGTAAAGATAAATTTATATATATCTTCCTGATAATTCTGTCATTATTCCTTATAACTCTGTCATTATTTAAAAATATTCAATGAATACCAACATACCTATGACATTTTTGTGGTTGCCATACAAGCAGTGTTGTATTGAAAAAAGGTCCATGAGCTCTGGAGTTAAGACATACTGAAATTCTGTTTCCACTGTTCACTGGCTTGTGACCTTTGGCAATCTAATTAATTTCTATGGCGCTCAGCTTTCTCATCTGTAAAATTGGAAAACTGTATTTTATGGTGTTGTTTAAATTCGCAGTCTTGATGTCGAGTATTTTGCATGTTGCCTGGCATTTCCTTGCATATGTTGCCGAGCAGGGACCTCACTCAACATGTGGCGGCTAGAAATGGTGGTGGTGGTGGTGGCAGGAGTGATACAGTCCCAGAAGATGAACCGCACACTTGGGGATGTGAGTCTGGGCTGGGAAGAATTGGAAAATTTTCTTTGATCCAGAATAGCCTTACTCACAGTTATCTTTTATTTTAGAACTCTCAAAAGGTTGAGTGTTTTCTCCAATAATGGTTCTGGAATGAAAGTTTAGTCTCAAGACCAGAGAAATTCATGAACTCCAAAAAAGTTTTCTTGATTTTCATGTATCAGAACAAGAATTTTTTTTTCTCAAAAGATGATACCATGTTAATACTCTTCCTTTCACTGTGGAAAATTTTCTTCCACAAATGGAAATATTTTTAATGTTCTTAAAAAATGAACATATGCTTGATACAAAAATTCAAATAATATAGATAGAGAGGAGAAAATCATCATCCCACTGTCTGGATTATCACTTTTAATGATTCCAGGAACATCCTTTCAGTCTTTTTTCTATGCATGTGTAAGCAAAAATATGGAATAGGAGTATGAGTTTTTATTAAAGACATTGGATACTATGCCAAGTTCTCTTCCGTAACTTTCATCTTCACTTAGTAATACATCATGGCCGTGTCCTCATGTCAATGAATGTAAATACATCTCATTTTTTAAAACTGCTGCCAAATATTCCATTTCTATGTGTGCCATATTTTAACCAATAACTCCACTTTTCACTGTTAAAAAATAATTTTAGTAAACATTCTTGTACATATTTATCTTTGTCTATTTGCGTTGGTATTCCTGTAGAATGAATGCCTAGAGGTAGAGTTGAAAGGCCAGTGGCTATGCACCTTCTAAGTGTCGATACACATTGTTGAATTGCCCTCTAAGAAGCTTACGCTCTTTAAACTCCCACCAGTAGTGAATGACATCACCTATTTCCTTTCAGGGGAACTGGCGTAAAATGGGGCTTGCTTTCGGTGGGGCTGATCATTTGAAATCGTCAACGTGGGCACAAGGTAAATCAATAATAGAACACGAAGTTGACTACTAGAACCCAGAGCCAGAACACTACCCAGGGCCTGGTTTATGGTGGCCAGTAGTCACTCAACCCATATTTAGTGACAGACTGAGCATGTGGCTGTCTAACCAAGGTCATCAAGGGCCTGGCTCAGGAAAGACTAGTAGATGGAATAAAGAAAAAGTAACATTATGTACAAACATTAGCATTCACAGTCTTCTGCTAAAAAAACAAAACTTATGAGTGAAGAGCTTGAAGCAACTTCACTTGAGAAGGCTTAGGGGAGATGGTTGAAACTCTTCCAATTCCAGTCAGAGACAGGTGGCGTATTCATCTTCCAATCGCATGTTTTCATATGCTTTCCAAATAAGGAAGCAGGTTAATTACAGTGACTATGCTTTGGTCGTAACTACTCCCTCAAAGCCTTATAAAATATGTTTTTCCCCCTTTGTGCCTTTTGGGTACCTGAGAATTTGCACTTATAGTTCCCAATGGAGGTGATTTTCTTTATTTGTAAGTATAGAAAGCAGGTTTGAAATATGCTATTTTGCTGGGATAAAAAGAGTTACTGTGATTCTAATTCTCTTAGAATGCTTATTCTCTTTAGTGTATATATATATATTAGGGAGTGATTTATACATATTAAAGACTGTGTTGCATGAAGTGGTTTGTCGTGGGTAGCCAAATCAAATTAAGTGCAAATCTGTAATATCAAATGGCATAGTTCAATAGCATAGGAGTTCCTCTAATGTGGAAACAGAGAAAAACTAGCATGAAATCTGATTAAAAATTTGGGGAGCTGTGCATTGCGTTTCCTAACATGATTTCCATGCCTGAGGGTGCACCATTGGGACCTATTGCCCTTTTCCTGACCCTCCCATGCTTGCAGACACCGCGGACCTGCCTCCTGATCATTAACACTGCACAGGGCAAAGATCCTACCAAGAATAATTGTTTTGCCTACTTACAGACATAAGTCATTCTTCAAAGGCATTTCAATGAATACAAATGCTGAGAAACTCCTTTGAACATCTCTATTAAAAATTGCTGCTAGTGTCAGGTAGTGGTAAATGAAAACGTCCTCATAGTGACGGGTTCATCTCCTACAAATAAAGCCAACCCCTTGATTAGTTCTGAGTGGATTAATCATCATGGATGTGTGTGAAGAATCATGAATGACTCTGACATGGGCTGATTTTTTAAAAGAGGTTCTTTATCTCTTTTCCTCCCCTGGAGAAATTATTTTGGTAAAAATTTTGTGGAGGTTGCAACTTCATTTATGCATTGAAGGCTGTGCCTTTCCAAGCAATCTTGGGAGTTTATATTTCTAATGTATGTGTTGTTGCTCCAAGGTAGTCCCTCGAATATGCTTATGTGCCTTAAAATTTTCCAAATTACTTATTTCTTAAATCCTCAAAGAAAGGAGTTCTGGTTCAGAGAAAACATCTAATGTGAAATGCATTCTTTTTTCTTTTTGCTTTGCCATACTGTGCCTGGGTTTTACAAAACATGTTTCTTTCTCTGTCTTGGTTTAGCCAAAGGAAAAAATCAGCATCCTTTCAATAATGCTGGCAGGCAAGACTATGAGCTGAAGTATTCCCAGGGACGCCAGAGTGGAATTTCCCGTCCTCTGAGTTTCCCCGGGGTTTTGGTTCCTGACCGCCCCAACCCTTGCAAGCAGCTATTCCAGCTCTTCTTGCTCTTTCCCCTACTTATCTGGCCAAATACTGCAAATGTCATTCTGGCTTCCTCCAAAATCACACTCAGGGACATTGTCCTCACTTTTTTCTAGATGGCTTTTTCCCCTTGTCCTTTGACATACTTCTGAGTTCCTCAGCACTACGGAATACAGACTATTTTAAATCAAGTCAATGACACATTCTCAGTTCCCATATCTACTTTTTTTAAAAAATTCTGATACATGTATTGTCTTTATTCAAAAATAACAGTCTATTCAAAAAGCACAGAATTGTAGTCCAGAGTGCGACCTAGCCATTTCATTGCTGCAAAAATATCTGGAACCCAAACCTTAGTAAACAGATTTTCTTATTCCTTTTCATTGTTGGGTACTTACCCAATGACATGATTTGGAAATGCAAATGAAAAAATCTAAGTACATAGAAGGCATATGATAATTTTACATGTAATATATAGATGCTACTTTTTGCTGTTTTTAGGTTAATTTTGCCAAAAAAAAAGCTTTTCCCTCATGGAATATAAGGTCCACTGTTCTTTTAGAAATGTGCTATTCTTAATTGTCCTCCCACATTCCTTCAATCACTGTAATTTTACAATAACATCAAAAAATAATTGGGAACGCCATAGAATTCTGCTGCTATCAGTGGCCTCTAATGCATTCTTTTTATCTTGTGGATGCGGAAATAGGTCCCCAATAGGATGCGGAAATAGGTCCTCCAAAATTACATAGATAACAACTCAACCAGAATCAAAATGGAGTTCACTTTGTTTTACATGAATGCTCTTTTCCATATGGAAATTATATTTTCTCAGTGTTATTCTATTTTCCCTAAATTGTAGTCCAATGTATACCATGTTAGAAGTTACAACATTCATGGGGCGCCTGGGTGGCACAGCGGTTAAGCGTCTGCCTTTGGCTCAGGGCATGATCCCGGCGTTATGGGATCGAGCCCCACATCAGGCTCCTCTGCTATGAGCCTGCTTCTTCCTCTCCCGCTCCCCCTGCTTGTGTTCCCTCTCTCACTGGCTGTCTCCATCTCTGTCGAATAAATAAATAAAATCTTAAAAAAAAAAAAAAAAAGAAGTTACAACATTCACCATCTATATTGGACACATTTTATCTTCTCCTTAGATTTTCTTGATGGTGTCGTCTCTTGGATCCTCTGCCCCAGCCTTCACAGCAGCCGAGACAGTAAGCCATAAATAATACTGCATTCCCAGAAGGATTGCAGATATTAATGTCAGCATCAGAGACTTTAAGAGTGCAGAGGTTGGGTTCCCTATCATATCCCTATTCAGTTTACCTAAGTGTCTAGCCCCTGCAAGAACTAGATGGATCACGGCCTATCGCTATGGACCAGCATCACCTTAGGCAGATGACCACTCTAGGCCAAGCTGAGGTACCACTCTACCACAAGCTGTGGTATTGTGACCGCAGCAAACAAGCACATTCGAAGATCCAGGCAAGCAGGTGCTGTCAGCTGGGGATCCCAGGCAGGTAGCAGGGTCCCAAGGTCAGGCCATTACTTGGGAGTTGACCAGAAGGCCGATTAGCCATAACTAAGCCCAGCCATTGAGGTAAGACAGCAATTGGATCACTGGAACTAGTCTACAAAGTAGGCCCCAGGTCCCAAAAACAAGAAGGAAGCCTGACCACCAGAATCAAGACACTGATGCTCTGGACCTGGGCTGCAAGACCAGAGGCTGGTGTGAGGCTGTCTCTAAGCGAGGACCCAGACAGAGCTTGTGCTTCGTGGGGATGACAAAGCTGGGGAAAGGAGCCAGGGAAGGATGAAGTGGCCTGAACCACAAAGAGGGGTATCATGACTGACCAGAGCCTAACGGCATAAATAACCATGAACCGTTCCCACCTTCCCTCCCCCAGCTGGGCTTTTAAGGTCTTTTTTTCTTTTCCTTTCCTTTCTTTTCTTTTTTCTTTTCTTTTCATTTTTTTTTTTCATTTTATTTTAACGTCTAGCTTCTAGCTTCTTTTTGAGGCTTGCCATTGAAGAAGCATTTTCAGAGAATAAAAGCCATTTCTAATGCCTCCTTTTTGATCTCTCCTCAAATACAAATACTGGCCAAGAAATCCTTGCAGATCACTGTGTAATTAGCCACAGCCATAACTTAGTAATCAGCAAACTTTCTGAGAAGTTGGCACATTTGTTCATTCATTTACACATCAATGATATACTCGTTGGACAAGTATTTGCTAAGTGCCTACTGAATGCAAAATGCCTACTCTCAAGGCAGACAGACCTGCGTTCTAACACTTGCTTGCCTATTTCTTTGGGCGTTAAAAGGATTGAGTGAGACAATTCATATAAAACATAAAGCACAAAACCTTGCAATAGTAATTAGTTAATGTATAAGAGCTACTACTATTACTTTTACTTTTATTAATATCACTGATAACATTAAAACATGGTTACAGTCTACTGAAAGGACGAGACTTTAAAATAAATAAATGTAATATGGAGTAATAGATGTTACGGCGCACGTATGTACAAGTTTGGGAAGGAATAATAATTCTGCTTGACAGGATGAATCATGTTTTAGCTTAAGGTTGAAAGTTGAAGAGTGCACCACACCGTCGTGGAACGGGTGTTACCAGCAGAGGCGTTTCTTCATACTGCATGAATCAGAGTGACAGGCAAAGCTGGAAATGCACCAAGGGGCTACAATGACAAATGGCGTTAGAGCCTTTGCGGCCGAGTCTGGATTTTGTCTGGGTAAATTACTGAGAAGACTTTTAAGCCATGAAGAAACAATTTGCCTTTTACAAAAATCACTCTAGCAGCACTATGGAAGCTGGAGCTGGGATCAAATTGGGGGAAAGGAGGCACAAGCCAGGGAGACCCCACAGGCAGGAAGGCCAGTGAGGAGCTGTTGAGATAGATCAGAAGGAAAGAAGTAAGCACCTGGTCTGGTTCCGTGTTTTTAAACTGGGATTCTCCCAGCCTGATCCTATGCCCGATACCCCAGGAACCCCAGCCCTGTCCCTGACAGTCATCCTCTCCATCCTCACTCTCTCTCTCTGGCATCGGTGTGGTCCAGAGGCAGCCGGACACAGCGTTTGGAAGACCTTTGGAACTGACCCTATACAGGCAACTTCTGAGCCTCTCAAGTGTGTCACCACCTATGCCCTTCTCCCTTTCTGCTAAAGCCTGAACGGCGCAGTGTTTCCTTAAGTGGGGCACACTGGTCACATGTTCCAGAAGCACCCTGGGGGCTTGTTAAAAATGCCTATTTCTAGACCCCTCCCAGTAAGCGGAATCCCTTGCAATTGAAAAGCAAATCTGCCCTTTTTGCCATCTTCCCAGGGGATACCGACTTTGAGAGCCCCTACAAGAGACCACCAGACAAGTAGTTCTTGAACTTGACAAATCATGTAACTGGCTTGGGGAGCTTTTTAAAAATAGTCTTTGAGACCCCTACCCCTCCAGAAATCTGCAGGTCTAGGGTTGAGTAGGCAGTCCACCCAAGGGATGGACACTGATCCTCCCTGGGACCCGCTGTCTAATATCACCTTCCCAGTAGCTTAACCTGCTGCTGCTGGAAGAAATGAAATAATTAGTCACAAACCCTTCCTGGTGTAATTACAAGGGACAGCTGAGTCGCCATTCTATTGAATTGCCGCAGAAAGCTTTTGAAAACAAAGAGCCTGAGATGAAAGAGGAAAGGTCCCTCTCACAGCTGACTGCTAATAAGGGGTGGCCTTGAGGCTGAGGCGGGCTGGCTAGCGATGACCACAGCACTTCTTCACTTGCTGCTCTACGGAAGGCACCCTGTGCGGAAAGCCGCGTGACTCGGGACGAAGAATTACCTTTGATCTGGTCACTTGCATCAGAGCCTTTTCCAGCTCCTCTCTCATTTGCCTCAGAAATCTAGGGAACTCCCTTTAACCATGGAATGCTTGTGCTCCCAGTTCAGAAAGCGAGGATCATCCGTTTTCCCCTTGCTCATCGGCCAGGACGTGTGAGGTGTATCAGGCCTGAAAAAGACCTACTTCAATAAAGGATCTGTTTGGGGTGGGAGGAGAACTGGGGTGGAACAAGAACTTGGGAATAACTAAATAATAAATAATAATTAGAAATTGTAAACTAACAATGAGAAAATGGATCCTGGACCTTGTCCACCATACCAGCACCAGGTCTAATGACCACAGTAGAGAGAGTTTCTGTGACTTAAAATGAGATTTAAAGAGGCAAAGGGGAAAGAAATCCTCCGGAAACAGAACATTGAGCCATTAGTTATCATCACTAAAAGTGGGTCTGGCTGCACCACTGATTTCTTCTCAGTTTAATGAATGCCCCCTGGGGTTGCCTGTTAAAGCTCATTGTTCTGTCAGAAACTCTGTTGCACATTGGAGGGAGATTTCACTGGTTTCCAAATGATGAAAGGATGCTCTTGGAACATGTTTCAAAGGAGTAATGGTAGCTTCTGAAAATTTTTGCTTTAATTTACCATGGTTGAACAACTGGGCAGCCTTCCAGCAAGAGATCTTTTAAGAACTTGCAAGTACAAAAGAGGATGACCTTTTTGCCTGCGGTACAATGTGAGCCTTCTTATAATTCCTATTGTTTAAGCATTCACGTGAACAGGATAGCCCAGGAACACACATGAACTATCCTTTCTACCTCCAGGAAGATAAAGAGGAGAATTCATTTTGAAGCATAAACCTGCCAGTAATAGGGCTGCTGACCCACTTGGCCTGGAAATTCCAGAAAAGCCTTCAAATGAAAAACCCCACTGCAATCTAGAAGTATTTAGTCCATTATTATTAGGGAAGGACCAGTTCATCCAGACAGTCAAGAAAGAATTCACTGAGAACATGTCACTCCAGCTGAATATTGCAGAATAACACATTTTTGCCAGCTAGAGAAAGAGGGAAAGAAAGAGTGTTCCAGGGAGTGTGAATAGGCATATACATGTGGTGATTTAAAAAACAAAACAAAAAGCACATGTTTTAGTGCCAAAAGTCGGGGGTGGGGTGGAGATGAGTGCATAAGGTGTCTATGTTGGGGGAGGGTCAGCTGAGGGGGGGGAGATCTGAGCCGTAGATCAGGTGAAGGCATTTGTCACCAAAAGGAAAGTCATAAAGTCCTTCCAATTAGAGATTAGTTGTGAAATCAGATTCAAGCTTTAACGAGGTAATTCTAGTTGCAGAGTGACCTGGTTTAAGGAGTGACTGGCAGCTGTGACTAGAAGACCATTAGAAGGCTAATGTAGTTAATACTAATTAAAGAAGGATGAAGGGAGAGTGAATTAAGATGGGGATAAAGGGCTTCTAGAAATGCGATATGGCTAGGATCACGTGGAGAGGCTTTCTTGATCCGTAGTCCTATGGCTTCCATACCCCACTCTCTTTACTACTGTATCATTGTTTACTGTGATTTGCTTTATGCAAAAATACAGTTCTGTTATCTTCTGCTCCCACATGGCTGATAGCAGCCTCCCTTCTCTGAAATACCATCACACTAATCACATCCTGACTTATACTGTTTGTAAACTTGTTTTATGATTATTATTGTTATTGTTATTATTATTTAGTTTGGATACCATTAGTTTATTATAAAACAGAGACATGGAAATTATTTACATGATGAAAGATTTCACAACTTTAGTGGAATGGGCAGCTCCACATGATGCCATTTCAATAATGATTAATTTCAGTCTACATACTTTCCAAGAATGTCACCATCTCTAAATAAGAAATAATCCTTGTCATCTAGAACTACTTTTGTGCCTCCGTATTCTGGGAGAAGAACTTTATCTCCAACTTTCACACTAACTGGTTGGATCTGTCCACCCTTTCCTTTAGAGCCCGATCCAATGGCTACTACTGTTTTTTGCAATACTTTTCCTTGAGATTTTTTCTGGAAGCATAATGCCTCCTTTGGTTACAGTTTCAGCTGCACTCCTTTCAACTAAAAGTCAAAGAGGGAAGAAACTTTCTAAACACTTGTCCTGTCATGACTCCAGCCACCATAGCTCATTGTAAACTTGTTTTAGATAGGATTCCTTCACTGCTTCGAATCTAGCTTTGAATGTAGCTGCCTATCCCTCTGCTTAGGGTCCAAAAAAGTATAGTAAGGGGAGCCAAACATACATTCTCCCGTCCACCACCACTATCATGACTTAAGCCCTAATGAGATAAGCCACAAAATGCAGAAACTTCAAAAAGACCCTTTGCTACTCGAAAGAGCCTGATCTTAAAGGGGATATACTAGCAACCCTGTGTTTCCTTTCCCAGGCCCCTACTATGGCCTTTTTAAAACTTTCCCAGCATCATATTTCCCAAGAATACAGACAAGTCCCCAGACCTTTTCAGCCTACAGAGGAAGAGGAAAAAAGAGGTAGTAAAAGGAATAAAACATTTATAATTCTTTTCAGCATCCCATTAATTGTTCCATGTCTTAACCTTGCAGAAGGGGACAGTCAAGGCATTGCTTTTTGGTGGCTGCACTCTCTGATCAATGTCAGGGATGACAAAATGATAGGAATGGGCAAACTGGGAAGGGTATAACTCATCTCTGGGATTTTTGCCTGTTTGAGAGCAGGGCCGAGGATCCTGCTTGCCTGTAGCCTCTACAATGGCTCACCTATAGTAGGACAGACAAGTAATTACATAAAGTAACTGATCCTTATTGTAACTTTTCAAAAGCCTGTGTTGGTCTTCATAGTTTTAGAGAATTGTCACACAATCTCCTTTTGTCCTTTCCATAATCTTGGAACAAAATCGGTGGAAGTCTTTGACCCAATTATATAGATAATAATCTAAAATATGGGTTAAAATACTTAAACAAGCATCAACAGGCAGTAAGTGGCAAGCCAGAAGTCAAACCTAGGGGGTTTTTTTTGTTTTGTTTTATTTTGTTTTAAAGATTTTATTTATTTCATTGACAGAGAGAGGCAGCTAGAGAGGGAACACAAGCAGGGGGAGTGGGAGAGGGAGAAGCAGGCTTCCCGCTGGGCAGGGAGCCTGACGTGGGACTAGATCCCAGGACCCTGGGATCATGAACTGAGCTGAAGGCAGATGCTAAACGACTGAGCCACCCAGGCACCCCTCAAATTTCGGGTTTTAACTCAGTATTCTACTTTCTTCTACGTTGTCGGTCTTCTGTTGGACCCTTATCATGACAATTGTATTGAGGAGGCTAGACCCACATATTTGTCCATCTTTTCAAATTCCTGAGCAGTGATGGCAGGCCTCCATTTTCTGGTTGTGAAAAAAAAATTTTGAGAACTAGGAAAATGGATAAAGAGTGCCAGTGATGGGTTAAACCCTATTTGTCCATCTACCCTGAGTTAAATGAAAACTTATTAGGATTAGTCTTAAAATATGAATATGGCAAAAGGTGTTCCCTGAGTACTATTATATCAAAGCACCGTCTCCCAAGTGAGGTTCCCACATCTGGAAACCATCTGAGGGTATCACAAAAAATGGACATCCCAGGTCCCACCCCCCAACTGAGTCAGACTCCCTAGGGTTTGAGCCCCAAAATCTACATCTAAAAATCTCTTCTGGAAGTTTAGAAAAATGACTGGACTAAGGACTATGTCCCCTCATTTGACCTCTCCAGGTATTTTGGCCTCAGATGTTTTATCTGCAAAATGGGATAATAAGACCTTACCTTCCTAAAGCTAGGAGGCTCGATCTGATTATCTCTTCCTGTCCTTTATGTGTGTAAAATTTGCCATTCAATTACTTTATGTTTCTCGTCAATCATTACCGATGATTCATTCCCGCTTCCGTGTGGTTACACCATTGCTTTCCCCCCAGTTCTCTCCTTCAACCCCTTCTCTCATTAACAATCCATCCCCTCCTTGAAACTGTTCCCAACTGCTCCCACCTTGGGTTTATTCCTTTCTCGCCTCTGAACTCTTGAAGCACTTGTGGTCCCAGCACTGATTGGGCCCAAGGAAGCCATTGCTTTGTGGTGACAACCTTTCCTAACTCTTTGTTACGACTCCCAGCTGGGTCTGGATTGTCCTTGTTGATGATGGTGATGTTGACCAACACGATGTAAACTATCATCTTAAAACAGCTTTATAATCACGTTAGTATGCATGTTCAGTAATCATGAAATAGATCCTCTGAAAAGTCTGCTAGGCAGATTTCAAACTCTAATAGAACTCAGGAATTCGGCTTTTATTACCTAAATGCAGTTCACTCTCCTCCAGTGTCTAGACCTTTTGACTCTTCAATTCAGAAAAAGTATAAAGCATTTCCTAAAAACAAGAAGATTTAATTAAACTACAAAAGAATTTTTAAAAAGCTAAATTGAAATAACCAGTCTCTGGCTTACAAGGGAAATCAACATGCTGGAAAGATAATGTGGAGCAGGAAAAGATGGATGTAATCAGCAAATCAGCTCTTGCCAGGGTGCCCAACGATGGACAGGAATGCAGTAAGTTACATTTTTGACATCAAAGCAGGTGGTATTCAACTCCCTCCTCAAAACACTGCCTCCTATTTAAATCAGGGCTATCTGCTACATTATATCCAAAGCCCCTTGTCAAAAATCCTCCTCATGCAGAATTGCAATAATTAGCTCCTAGTCTTAAAGTTGGTACAAGGGGTGCCTGGGTGGCACAGCGGTTAAGCGTCTGCCTTCGGCTCAGGGCATGATCCCAGCGTTGTGGGATCGAACCCCACATTGGGCTCTTCGGCTGTGAGCCTGCTTCTTCCTCTCCCACTCCCCCTGCTTGTGTTCCCTCTCTCGCTGGCTGTCTCTATCTCTGTCGAATAAATAAAAATAAAATCTTTAAAAAAAAAAAAGTTGGTACAAGATAATGCTTAAATATTATCTTATTGCCAGTTTCTAAGATCCTGGCTTTTTTCTTTTTTGAAATGTGTTATTCTTTTATTTTAAACTCAAACTTTTCAACTTTGTGGCATTAAGATTTGAAATTAGAGAGAGAAAACTAATCTTCTGAATAGGTAATTGCATAAAGAAATTCCGTGGAGATTGGCGAGCCTAAATTTGAGCACTAGCATTTTCAGAATGAGTCCTGCCGTCTCTCCAGCAGTTCTCTGCACATCGCTCTACCTCGCGCACGAGCATGGCAGGCGGGAAGGAAGCTCATCAATCTCTGTAAAAGATCGTTGCTTTTCAGTGGCGCACCATTAACTGAACTTTACTCTTTTCTATCATTGTTTGAATGACTAAATAGTAATGAAATTTGCAACCGCAAATTATCATTGTTTGATCCCACGACAGGCTTCCTTGACCATCTATCCATCTGGTATTGTTTGAGTGTTCTAGAGTGCGCCCTGTAGGAAAGGAAACCAGGAAAAGGTGGGGGCTGGGGAACAAATAGGGAGCTAAGAGAGCAAGTGACGTTAGAAATATTCCATTGGCTAGAATTTAGCAAATAACTAGAAAACAATCAAAAGTTTACATCCAGAAGTATTGTTCTTCGGGGAGTTTACTAGAATTCACCATCCTAAAAAAGTACTGGAACCAAAGTTTAGCAACGGATGAATCTATCAAGCAATAGCGAGTATATTGAAAGTCAATGGATCAATGCAGGGCAGCATTATGACCTTCATGGGCTGGTTTTTTTTGTTTGTTTGTTTTGGTTTGATTTTTTTTGCTTTCATAGGTCTCTTCTACCATAATATTAATATTATTTTATATTACTTTAAATATTTCAATATTTAAGTTTTTCTGTTTTAGTCAAAATTTAATAGATTTTCATGGGGCCTAAAAATGGGGTTTTTTATAATGTGAGAAACAAAACATATGACCCTAAAAGTTCTTCTTTTCCTAAAAAAAAAAAAAAAAAAGTTCTTTTTCTAATAGTTTTAAAAGAAATTCAAAGACTTTCATGGATCTCTAAAAATATTATGGGCATGTCCTCCGTGCTATTGTGCCTAATAGACAAGTTGGCCCTGAGTCAATAAAGGCAATAATTGGTTTGAGGTGAAGTAGGTCTTTTCCATTCTCAACTTTCATTTGTCAGATTTTACCTGGTGCTAATCCCCCCCTCCGTGGTAGATGCTTGGTGATATAGCTCTAGTCCAGAGAAGTCTGAGGTAATATCTTCTCAGTACACCGTGCTTCTCTTACAGGGTTAGTCCTTCTATCTAGTAGAAAGTCTCAGATCCATTTGCTAACTCTTATATAAAGGCCTGAACTGTAGACTGAAGCGCTTTTCCAATGTCCTCTGACTCAACTAACTTACATATGTTCTTCTGATATTTTTTTTATTTTTATTTTTTATTTTTAATTTTTTATTATGTTAGTCACCATAGAGTACATCATTAGTTTTTGATGTAGTGTTCCATGATTCATTGTTTGCGTATAACACCCAGTGCTCCATGCAATACGTGCCCTCCTTAATACCCATCACCGGACTAGCCCAACCCCCCACCCCACTCCCCTCTGAAGCCCTCAGTTTGTTTCCCAGAGTCCATAGTCTCTTGTGGTTCATTCCCCCTTCTGTTTAGCCCCCTTCATTCTTCCCTTCCTTCTCCTACCGATCTCCCTGCTATTCCTTATGTTCCATAAATGAGTGAAACCATATGATAATTGTCTTTCTCTGCTTGACTTATTTCACTTAGCACAATCTCCTCCAGTCCCGTCCATGTTGCTGCAAATGTTGGGTAATCGTTCTTTCTGATGGCTGAGTAATATCCCATGGTATATATGGACCACATCTTCTTTATCCATTCGTCTGTTGAAGGGCATCTCGGCTCCTTATGATATCTGATCAACAATTGTATCTCCCACAGGCCTTAGAAGACCTGCTAAAACTTTCAAGGATTAATATTAATTAATTTTAATGACAGAACTAACAATTGGTGATGATGATAATGATGGCCAAGACGATGACTGTAATGATTGTGATGTTTTCTTATACGTGTTTACTTATCGAAGAAAGGAATACATCTATGTGAATTTTAGTTTAGTTTCTTCCCCAGAATCAATGCACTTAATTGGCTCTGCTTGTCACTCAACAGTTTTTTCATATCCTCCAAAGAGTGAAAAATCATAAAATAAAAATATTAAAAATTGTTTGCCAAATACATTGATTTAACAATAAAGAAATTAACCTCAAAATTAAACTGAGTGTATTGGAAAGAGCATAGGGAACTAAGAAGTTTTAGCACTGTTTCTGCCCTTTACACTGTGAGATTTTGGGAAATTGAGATGCCTTCTCTGGATTTAGAGAAATTGAAAACTAGCGATTTCCCAACACTTCTTCCAATGCTAAAATTCTGTGAAAGCAACAAAAAGTTCATGATCCCTAATTAATAAAAGCATTTATTTCAACACTGTGCTTATTTATATCTACCTGAGTTGTAAACTCAAAAACGCAAGTTGCTAGGTTCCTATACATGCCCTTACCTACTGCAGATGTTCTGATTTTTAACAGGCACCCTGAAGTTGGGAAACACTAATCTAGACAATAGAATTATAGACGTTTGCATTTTGTGAAACTTCTAGCCTGTGTCCTAATTAACAAAGAACTATGTTGAAAGAATCTCATTAAGAGGTCAGGAGGAAAGCAAGTTATCTAACTAAAATAACATTATAAAGGGCTAAGGGAATGAATCAAGTGCAACAGTAAAGAGAGGCAATATTTTTGGAATCTCAGCTCCTTGATAAAAATTACAGCCAATGCTTACACTGTGCCCACAATGTGACGAGCAACATTCTAAGAGATTTATGTAGAGTGAATAAACTTAATCTTCACAACAACCCTGTGATTTGGGCACAGTCATTATCCCATTTTTGCAGTTGAAGAGACTGAATAGCAGGGAGATAGTTAGGAGAAGGAAGGGAAGAATGAAGGGGGCTAAACAGAAGGGGGAGTGAACCACAAGAGACTATGGACTCTGGGAAACTTGTGGTAATTTGATCATGGTAACCCATCAAGGTGGCATGGCACCCCTTGCTAAACACTGTCAAATTCCTGATTCTCACTTTGCTAACTTTAAAATACCATATAGGGCATTTTAAATAATTAGCTTTTGATGTAACTCCCCCCCCCCACCGCCAACACCACATGCCAGGCATTGAGAAAGGGGAGAATGCAAGAAAGGGGGATAGAAAAGATAAATTAGAATGTATTTTCTGTGCTTATGTAGTTTACATATTGGCTTACATTTGTTATGATTAATTTAGATGCTTTCTATTTGCATTTATTTGTACTTGAAATACATGTGTTGCATAAACACTGTGAAAGAAGTCACAATATCTATGCTAAGTCACTATATTCTCAGGAGTGGAATAGGCATGGGGCACTTGTGTGCTCCCCAGAGCTCAGCCAGTATTTGCACATATGAGAAACCTGAAATCTTTACAGTTTTTAGGGGAGCAAAGAGGATAGAGACTCCCCCAGTGGTGAGATTTTGCTCAGTAGCTGCAGCCACAGACAGCTCTGCTCCCTTTCTGACCTGTGCATTCCATTCCTACAGGATCTTGCAAGACTTTTACTCATCCAGTGTTAGAAGATAACTAGGATTAAAGTAGTCCTTTTCCAAGCAATACGTGGTTTTAAGACGGGTCTCTTGAAGTCAGAAAAACTTTGAAGAGCCAAACGGGGAAATTCTATCATTTGAGGACTCCTAATAGAAGGAGATAGCACAAGGTAGAAGGGGAATGAGGAAAGGGTTGCATGATACCTTTCATATTATTTCTCCTAGATCTATACTAGTCCCGCGTATATTCAAGGCTAATACTTAATACATGGGTCTTATTGTATCTGGAGTCAACCATTTTAAGAATAACTAACTCCTTCCATTTCTTAAAAAACACATTTTTCTTCATGCATATATTTCGTCCTTTGTGTCTGATAATTAAGGTCAGCATATACAAGATTTTATGGAATTCATGAAAAGGTGAATGTATCTGAACACGAGACACTGATAATAAAAAGAGGACAGTCACCACTACACATGTATTAGAATAGCCAAATTAAAAAGATTTTCCATACCAACTGTTGGGAAGGATGTGAAGAAACTGAAACTCTCATACACCATTGGTGGGAATGCTAAATGGTACATCCACTTGGGAAAATAGTTTGACAGTTTCTTTAAAAGTTAAGCCTGCATTTACCATTAGATCAAGCCATTCCACCCCTAGATGTTTACCCAAGAGAAATGAAAGCATCCATGCAAAAGTCTATGCACAAACGTTCATAGCAACTTTTTTTGTGATAGCCAAAAACTCAGAAGAACCCCCAGAGTCATCAATAAGTGAATGGATAAGCAAATTGTCGTATATTCATATAATGAAACACTAGACAGTAATGAAATGAATGATTGATACACATAATTATGGTGAGTGAAAGAAGCCAGAGTAAAAAGAGTGAATAATGTATGATTCCATTTACATAAAACTCTAGAAAATAAAAACTAATCTATAGCGACAGGAAGTGTATCAGTGTTGCCTTCAGATGGTGGCGTAGGGAAAGGGAGGGATGGAGTGGGGGGATTACTAAGGGAAATGAAGAAACTTTTGAGAGTAATGATATGCTCACTATCTTGATTGGAGTGATGGTTTCAAAGGCAAATGCATATGTTAAACATTAAGTTGTATAATTTCAATACCACTTTATTGGGGCACATGGGTGGCTCAGTCAGTTAAGAGTCTGACTCTTGATTTCGGCTCAGGTCATGATCTCAGGGTTGTGAGATTGAGCCCTGATGGGTCTCTGCTCTGGATGTGGAGCCTGCTTAAGATTCTCTCTCTCCCTCTTCTCCCCCCCCCTCTCAAAAAATAAACAAATAAATATCAGTTTATTCTATGCCAGTATTCTCAGTAAAGCTATTATTTCTTGGGGGAAAAAAGACTGGTTTAAAATTTAAAGTTGGAAAAATACTAGACAAACATCTAAAAAATCAACAGAAAAATGGAAAATGTAGCATTAAATGTGTCAAGGGCTGTCAGATAAATCCTGCTATAATAAATGATAGACATAGTGGGTGGAAATAAGACAATATATGTAATATCTTTTAAGAAGCATTCAAAGGAAGATTTGCCTGCAATTAGGTAGAGATAAATGGTGGGAGGAAAAGACAAGAAAGCCAACACCCCTGACAATCTTGTGAGCCTCTTCCAGTATAGAACATAAGTCTAAAAGATCAGGAGGTCAGAAAGATGGAAGGTTAAACCAAAAAATAAATAAATAAAATAAAGTATAATGAAAGGAAATTTATTAGATATCAAGGCTATATTAGGGGAAAAATGACATTGTTTAAGCGACCTTTTATACTGTACACAGCACCACCTTGAGGAAAACAATAGGAAATACTATTTCATGTGTAATAGAGCCCAAGCCATTCATTGATTTGTTCATGCAGCATTTACTTAGGTACACACAGCACTATTCTAGCTACTTGCGATACAACAACGAACAACAACAACAAAAATTTCTACGTTCTTAGAGCTTATTTGTCAAGAAAAAAAAAAGCTTTGTTTCCAACTAACTTATAGTTACATGTAAACTCACTTTATAAACTTTAAAAAATATAGTAAGAATTTAGAGGAAGTCTATGTATAAAAGTAAACATAAAAGACCATTGTGAATTATTTTTTTATTGGGTTTTTACAGAAGGATTTGCATAAATCAGGGTTTTGTTTGTTTTCCTAACACTTCATAGTCAATTCTAGATTATTAAAAAAAAAAAAAAAAGTATAGGTAACGCTGAGGATAGTTTCTTATCCCTTTCTCAAGACTAAGGTATGCATCCCCACCCAACTGCCAGGAGTATAGGCTTCTGAAGGCTCCCAGCTGTGACCCCAACCTGGGATGATTGTACCCATGTCAAAGAGCCATTGGGTTGTAGCTGTCCCTCCTGCCTGGGAGGTGTTTAAAGGTGGAGGAGGGAGTTCTTTAGCCAAAAGCAGTTTCCAGTCTTTGTTTCTATCTGTGCTTCAGCCTAGATAGAGTCTATTCTTATGTCTTCAGGTTCACTAATCTTTTCTTCTGTGGTTTCTAATCTGTTCTTAATCCTATCCAGCAGATGTTTATTTCAGATACATGTATTCTTCATTTCTAGAAATTTTCTTTTCCATTTATTTCTTCATTATGCTCAGATTTTCATTAAATCCTTGAGCATTTCAGCATACTTATATGTTTTAAGTAATCTTAAACTCTGTGTTTGCTAGTTCCATCATCTGTCATTTCTCAGTCTGTTTATCAACAGATTTTTTTTTAGTTATAGATTCCATTTCCTGCTTCTTGTCATGTTTAATAATTTTTAATTGGCTGTGTGGACATTATGAATGTAACACTGTTGAGTGCCTAAACTTTGTCTTCCTGTAAAGAGTATCGGTCCTGGTTCTTATAGAAATTTAAGTTACTGGCAGATCAGCTTGATCCTCCTAAAGCCTTTTTTGAGCTTTGTTAGGATGCATCTGACCTCAGCTTTACTCTAAGGATAGTATATCCCTAGTTCCAAGATAGAACCCTTCTGGGGTCTCTTCTGAATACCCTAGTTGAGTATCAAGGATCTCCACTCTGGCTGGCAAGAGCTTAAACAACTCTTGGCCTTGTATGAACTCTGAATTGTTCAGCTTACAGCCCTCTGGCTATTCTTTCCCTGGCCTCTGAAGTGTCACTCCACACATGTGCAGCTAAGGACTTTGCCAAAATAAAAGGGACCCTTAGTACGGATTTCTAGAGCTCTTTTTTTCTATAGATCCTTCCTGTCTAGAACCTTGCCCCATATCTTCCAACTGTCTCAAACTCCCTACCTCAACTCAGGCCACTGTGCTCTTCTTGTAACCGATGGGGGAAGTGTCCCTGGACAGAAAACTGAAAACTGAAACAATGGTGGGAGCTCACCTGAAGTGTTTGCCTTCTCTAAGGCATTCCATCATTTCTTTCCTGTACTCCAATACCTGGAAGTAACTACTTCATATACTTTGTCCATTTTTTAGTCATTTATTGTTCAAGGATAAGTACAATCCTTGTCATCATATCATGGCTAGAAACAAAGTCCCCAAATTCCTTACTACCTCATCTGTACATATAACATAGTGTGAATTCAAGTTCATTTCAATAATGCATACCCTCCATTTTTATAACATTGCTCTTTAAGAATATGTATTTGAGGTTCTAATGTGGGAGAGGGCATAGCTTCTCCCCTTTGTCAGTACTTAAGTATTGGAAACAGAGGTAGATGCTGGGAATAGAGAATTAAGAAGAGATGTTGATACGTATCTGTACCACAAAATGATAACTCTCTATATGTGCATATTTGTACAGGAAATAGTAACTCTCTGGGACACAAACAGAAAGCCAAACAAACAAATGAAGAGTACTATTGCAAGGGAAGAAAGAAGCTAGAAGCAAAATTCAAAATTATGCCTACCTGAGCTGTTTTGAGTCAGCCAAGTGTTTGCAAGTTGGAGCCTACCAAGAATTTACTATTTTGAAACACATTTTAGACTTTCCTCAAGGGAATAGACAAAATAAAGATTGCCAAACCCAAGATGTTACAACTCGAATGTAAGAGCAGCTATGGTTCACTTTTTTTTTTTTTTGAAAGATTTTATTTATTTATTCGACAGAGATAGAGACAGCCAGCGAGAGAGGGAACACAAGCAGGGGGAGTGGGAGAGGAAGAAGCAGGCTCCTAGAGGAGGAGCCTGATGTGGGGCTCGATCCCATAACGCCATGACCACGCCCTGAGCCGAAAGCAGACGCTCAACCGCTGTGCCACCCAGGCGCCCCAGCTGTGGTTCACTTTTGATAAACCTGTGTTTGGTATTCAAAGGTCACCACAAGCACCACTACCAAAAACCATAGAAAGTTCCAATATTTTATTATATTGGATATTACATATCCAAAATTGTTATATATTTGGATATTACATATCCAAATTATTATTATATAGTAATAAATATTATTATAGAAATAATATTTCTTCCTGAGATCAAATTACTCTCCTATCCCTTCTCTAGCCTTCTAGTCTTCAATACCTTTTATTTTTTTTATAATAATTTTTTATTATGTTATGTTAGTCACCATACAGTACATCCCAAGTTTTTGATGTAAAGTTCCATGATTCATTACTTGCGTATAACACCCAGTGCACCATGCAATACGTGCCCTCCTTAATACCCATCACTGGCCTATCCCGATCCCCCACCCCCCTCCCCTCTAAAGCCCTCAGTTTGTTTCTCAGAATCCATAGTCTCTCATGGTTCATTCCCCCTTCTGTTTAACCCCCCTTCCTTCTTCCCTTTCTTCTCCTACCGATCTTCCTACTTCTTATGTTCCATAAATGAGTGAAACCATATGATAATTGTCTTTCTCTGCTTGACTTATTTCGCTTAGCATTATCTCCTCCAGTCCCATCCATGTTGCTGCAAATATTGTGAAATTGTTCTTTTTGATGGCTGAGTAATATTCCATTGTATATATGGACCACATCTTCTTAATCCAGTCATCTGTTGAAGGGCATCTCAGCTCCTTCCACAATTTGGCTATTGTGGACAATACTGCTATGAACATTGGGGTGCATATGGCCCTTCTCTTCACTACGTCTGTATCTTTGGGGTAAATACCCAGTAGTGCAATTGCTGGATCATAGGTTAGCTCAATTTTTAACTTTTTAAGGGACCTCCACATTGTTTTCCAAAGTGGCTGTACCAACTTGCATTCCCACCAACAGTGTAAGAGGGATTCCCTTTCTCCACATCCCCTCCAACATTTTAGCAAAAAGTAACACATAAATAGAAATAATCCTGGCTTTAGCCATAATCCCAGGAGTAATGCTGAAGGCCTTACTTTTCTTTCAAACACCCTTTATCCAACTATGGTGTTTCTTCGTAACTGGGAGCAAAGTCTTTATAGTGAGATATACTGGGATCCTGGATGTACTGTTAGCATTTCCATTACCTCAGGGGAAATTACATAACTCCTCTAAGGCTTAAGTGTAAATGACCTAGTACATGGCTTGACACATAGTAGAAACTTTATACTGGTCAGAACGAGTAGAAACCGCACAGCAGAGAGATTTTCGTGTAAGGAATTGTTGAAGCTGATATCAGAGAACTGAAAGAGTTGCACAGAGGTACTAGAGACAGGAAACTTCAGGACTCAGCTACTCTCCCTGACGCTCCAGGAGCAAAGGGAAAGGCATGGGGCTTTAGCATTTAAAAGTTTGGTTGAGGCATCCAGTGGAGCTGGGACTCGGACTTCTGAGGAGAGGGCAGGCTGCTGGATTGGTGTCGGTACTCCTCTGAGTATGACGGGGCAATGGCCAAGTTCGCCTCATATGTTTCGTTCCTCTCGTGGATCACTGTTCTTTTGCCTGAACTTCTGGGTCTTGAAAACCATCGTTTCATATAATTTGTCCTTTTTTTGTTTGTTTGTTTCAGGGAGAGCTAGATCTGGCCCCTGCTACTCCATCACTGCCAGAAAGGGAAGTCTCTAACATTTTCTAAATAAATCAATTAGCCACTTTTGGGGATCACTTCCGCTGGTTCTGTCTCCCTCTGTTAAGTTTTTCAGTGAATTTATAAAACCGAACAGTTACTTTGGCATAGTTTAGATGTAATGCCACTTAATGACATGCATCTTTCTAATGTCTAAGTCCAAAAAGTTTTAAATTATCCTTAACTCTCTCCTTCTTTCAAATTCAATCCATCAGTAAACTCTGCTAACTGTAACTTAGAAATAGATCCTACTACGTCTTGCCGTCTACTGCTTCTTCCTATCCGCAGTGCCATCCCAGGGCAAGTCACCATCATCACCTGCCTGGAATATTGTTACAACTTCCTAATTGATCTGCGTGTATTCCTGTCTCGTTCCCTTGCCGTATTTTTTGTTTCTATCAGCATGACCCCAGCAATATTTCTTCAAATTGCCAGCAGCAGTACGTTCTAGTAGCTGAAGTTTTCCAACCCTCTCAGAACCAACCTCATGGTCCACATCAGAGAAGCCAGCGTCCATCTGGAACCTCCTTTTCAGGGGTCTGGGTCCCAACTCCGCAGCGTCTCTCATAGAAGTAGCTCTCAGCAGATAGGAAGTGAATTAAAGGTGCCCTCTAGAATATGGGTGAGGGAGACGAAATCATGGGTGGGGCCCTGGGACCTCCTACACCAACAGAAGAGTTCTGCATTGATCTGTTTTACACATCTGCATACAATTTATCTGGCAAAAAGTTCCATTGATTGAAAAAAAAATGTTCGAAAACTGCTGGTAACCAAAATTAAAGGAATAAATTTTGGAGAACTTAGCAAAGTGCTCATATCACGAAGTAAGGAAGATATAATTCTTTGCCCTAAAGCTTAAATGAGCTTTTCTGTCAGCAAGAGTCATGTTCTCATCTGGCACAGGACTGGATTCATTATTTTCGCTTAATTAAATGTTGTATCTCATCGACAGTTCTGGTCAAAGTAGTTCAAGGATTGTGATTCAGTCTTCCTTTGATTTTGTCTACAGGATTCCATATGGTCTCTAGCAATTGCTAAGAGCAAACCCATATAACACACCAGTGGTCAGTCAGAACTAGGATGACCACAAACAGGAACTTGTCACCTTCCTCGTTAAGGGTACCTCTGTTCTCTAGTCTCTTAGATGAAAAATTCTATTTTATGATTCTCAGATCCCTGCCTGGTGCTAAAAGCATATTTCCATGGCATCTCTGCACCGTATAAATATGCTAATTTCCCAAAATTCAAAATGTATAACAGTATTCTCAACTTAAATTCTTATACAGAATTCTCATCTATCAATGCTAAGCTAAAACTTACTAGACCTTCTGTTTCTTAGTCCAACTTCTCCGGTCTCAGATTCTTAGATTTTGTTCCTTTTGTTCAGCACATTGAGCAAGAATTTCCTTGATTCTTATAAATCTCTCTTATATGTGAAATCTAAAACAAAACAAAACCCTAAAAACAAACAAATAAACAAAAAACTGAAGCTCATAGATATGAAGAATGGGTGGTTGCCAGAGGTGGGGGTAGAGAGTAGAAGAAATGGGTTGAAAGGGAGTCAAAAGTTTAAAAAAAAAAATTTGCCTGGTGTCTTAGTCCGTTCTGACTGCTATAATAAACTACCCTAGACTGAGTGTCTAATAAACAACAGAAGTTTATCTCTCATAGTTCTGAAGGCTGGGAAGTCCATGATCAAAGCACCTGCAGATGTGGTGTGTGGTTATGGCCTCTAGCAGTTCCAGGCTCTCCCCTTTTAGTGGCAAAGGGGTTGCAGCAGCTCCGACCCTTACTTTATCTCAGATTCAAGTCCACACAAAAACAAGTTTGTTTAAAAATGAAAAATAGTATCACCTGTACTATTAGAAATATTTTTCTTTTAATAATTACTTAAATTAATTTGAAAAGAGAAACAGAGAGAGGAAAAAGGAATTAGTATGTAGAAGTATATTAATACACATATAAATATAAAACACAAATAAGGAAGAAAATATGTGTAATTGCCACGGTCTTATTTCCGTAAATTATGGCATGATTGTACACTGGGGCATTTAGATACCACTTTGGAAGGCATAATACATTAGATGTATGCTTTATATTTACATAAAAATCAATTGTAGATGGATTAAAAATTTTAATGTAAAATAGAAAACCATATGAGTAGTAGAACAAAAGAGGCATGACTGGTTGTATAGCTTGGAGAGTGGGGGAATCATTGAGCATAATACCTGAGATAGGTGTCCATTGACTTGTCTGCCCAGCAGCCCGTCTCTTCTGAGGAGCCTCCCCGAGCTTCCCACTGCCCCCTCCTTCCCCTCGACCTCCCACATAAACCTGTGGTTTGAATAGGAAGTGTCCAGTCCTCTGAAGCTATCTTCCTGGCCACAACGGCTTGTCTAGAGATGAGCTCCTCATCCAAGCTGAGCAAATCACTTCCCTGGCCACCCATCTGAGTCACCTTGAGATTCTTTGAATCCCTCTCTGTTCATGAAACTGAGGAGATTGTATGTTCTAGCAGTGCCTTTGGAGGCATAATAAAAAAATAAAGTAAAAAGAATCTCTTGATAAATCTTTCTCATACCGGTGATACATTAGTCATGGTTTGGCTATTTTCTGCTTCATAAATCTTCAGCTCTAAAACATAATCTTTCTAATCATTTAGGGAATGAGAGTTTAGGTTGGGTTCAGGTTAGTGGTGTTAATTATGCATTTAACATAGAAAGACTCTAAAAGAAACTTTCGTAACTTCATGATTTCCGGGGAGGCATGTGGCTTAATGGTTAAAGAACACGGACTTGGGGTCCCAAAGACCCATGTTTGAACTCAAGCCCTGGTATGGATCAGCTGAGGAAATTGAGCCCCCCTGAGTCTTAGTTTATACTTTTGTAAATACTTCACAGAAAACAGAATGAGGCAGGCATCAAAAGTGCTAGACAGTGTCTGGCACGTAATAATGACTCAAAAACCAGTGTATTGTGATTGTTGTTGTCCTATTTTTTTCATCACAGATTATTATCAGTTGAATTATTCAAATAGGACATTATTTTTCCAAATTTGTCTACTTAGATAGAAAATATTCAACATTGTTAACTCTACTGTTTAAATAAAACCAAAATATCCTCCCTTTCTGTAGTAAATGGTTTTCTGATTTTTATTCTAATATTTTGGCCAAATCTAAATCAAAGAATATGATATTTAAGAACCCAAACTTGGGGCACCTGGGTGACTCCGTCAGTTAAGCGACCGACTCTTGATTTCGGCTCAGGTCGTGATCTCAGCGTAGTGAGATTGAGTTCTGTGTCAGGCTCCACACTGGGTGTGGAGCCTGCTTAAAATTCTCTCTCTCCCTTTCCTCTGTCCCCCTCACCCCCCAGTCACGCGCACTCTCTCTCTCTCTCTAAAAAAATGAATGAATGAATGAATGAATGAATGAATTAAAGAGAAAGAAAGAAAGAAAGAAAGAAAGAAAGAAAGAAAGAAAGAAAGAAAGAAAGAAAGACAGACAGACAATAACAAAAACACCCTTTTCCTGGCTTAGGATGAACTGGCTATACCTCTCTAGGAATAAGTTCACACTCCCTATATATCCTGAATAGTGATTGCTGACTTGAACTGAATGGGTACGAAGTGCACAGAGGATGCAACATGGAGGAATGCACGTCCTAGGACAGATGTCCTGATAAGGTGTGCAGGAGGGCCCATGTGTGCCTCCCCAGCCAGGCTGCTGTTCTCCCTCTTGCTGCTTCTGCCACCCTTGTTGCTAGTTTTCTTCTCACCTGGGCAAGGCAATTATCCACCAAGGAAGTGGTATTAGATCTTTCTCTCTAGGTGAAAGCATTTGGTTTTTAATCTGTTATTTATAAATTCCTGAGATGAACGTGCCATTGTCACACTTGTTAAACAGATCTCTTTCGAGTCAGTCAAGAGCCGGGAACACGGCGCCTTCGCTCTCCTTCGATCACCATTCTCATGCAGTGCCGGGTACACGGTGAATGTGCAATAAATCCTGAATTACGACATGACTTTAGAGCAGTGGTGTGTCTTGTTCAGTTTGGTTGTATGTTGATTGCCGAACCGTACCTGAGTGAGACTACGCATCCATCAGTCATAGCGAGTGCCTTTCTGTTTTAATGGCTCTCAACCAGGTAAAGCAAGTAGGAGGAAGGTAGGCATGCTGCTTACTTACCTTCCCTGAAAATCTTTGCTTGCTGCTGTTGCATTTTCATGGTTTGTGTTTGTTTGACTGAGTACCCAAAAGTCTCTAGACTTCATCAAATTGTTGACAAATAAAATAATATTAATACCAGTATCTAAATGTGATGTTCGTACTTGCTTGTGGACAGTTCCAGCCTTTGCAGAGTCCCACCCCCACCCCCAGCTCCAAGTCCCGGATGTTCCGGGGAGTCCTGGCGGGTGTCCTGTCCCCGGTGCTGCTGGTATCTGGTAGCTACGCCCTCACCACCAGGCTTCCTGTCCGAGCTCCTACTGCCCGTGAGAGTAGCTCCCTTACCACAGCGGACCAGAACGCTCACACCAAAGCCAAGAGCACTGTGTGGGAAGCTCCCATATCCACTGTCCCTTCGGGTAGCGGAGCAGTGCTGGGTTCCATTTCGGGGGGAGGACGCCTCTCTCCCATTTCTGTGCGACATGCTGTCCCCGGGCCCTGCAGCAGGCTGCTCGGCCGCACAGCCCTCCACAGGGCGGTGGGAAAAAAGCTCTCTCGGCCTCCGCCTGTGCCCCTCTCTGTTCAGTCCAAGCAGCCCAGGGGGTGTTTTTCTATGCCTTCCGTTGTCTTCTGCATCATTTCAGTACACCGGAAAATAAACAAGCACTTCTCGCACTTCTCCAGAGCTCCAAGATCCCCTAGTATATCAGTTGAGGCAAATAAGCAGGGACGGGTCACAAGTCCAAAGGGTCAAACCCAATGTCATCGCCTGGACCAAGCTGGGCATCCTGCCACACATTTTAACATAAAGGGAAGGGGCGCCTGGGTGGCTGGGTCAGTTAAGCGTCTGCCTTCCGCCCAGGTCATGATCTCGGGCTCCTGGGATCAAGCCCCACCTCCCGCTCTCTGCTCAGCGGGAAGCCTGCTTCTCGCTCTGCCTCTGCTGCTCTACCGGCTTGTGCTCTCTCGCTCTCTCAAATAAATTAATTAATTAAAGCTTTAAAAAAAAACATGAAGGGAAGCTTGTTTATTTGTTAGTTTGATGTAGTGTTACACTGACCCATAATTGTACACTGTGAACCTGTGAGGTGAATAATCCAGAATCATGGGTTCTGGTTCCAGTTCCTCCTAAAACCATCAGGGTGATATGAAAGTGTACAGTTTACCAATTTGGGCCTGTTTCCCCGTCTACACAATAAATCAGTCTGCGTGGTTCCTAAAATCCCTCCCTGGTCTAAACTGCATAAGGTTTGGTGCTAATAGAACAGAATATTCTCCTTCGCCTTGGCTTTTAGTGTAATGGTAGTAGTTATGTGTCTTCTGTAAAAATCATTTGCTGATAGATTAGATTGTCAGTTATTATTCTAGTTCCAGGCCTGTGTATTATTCTGTCACGTACAGCTGAGGTATAACCTGTGAGACACACGGTGTCCCAACTAGTTTATTAAAAAATTAATATTTTACCTTTTGACCCCCTTTACCCATTTCTCCCAGTGGATGAAGGGGGTTAAAAGGTAAAAAGAAAAGAATTGCATATTAACTATGATTCAAAGAAGCTTCTTTGTTAATTAGAAGTTTGATCTAAGTATAAATTTTTGTTAATAATCAAAGCAGAAAATAGTTCCTTACATACCAATTCTTATAAGATGGAAAAATGCTTAAGTTAGTACTTCTGATGGCCCTCATACTATTGATTTTAAATGGCTGCACACTACTGATTTTAGACGATTGCCCTGGTGTGTAAAAAATTGAAAAACACTAAGAGGTTCACAAAATAAATGGTTGCGTTAGAAAAGGCTCAGTGAAATTAGTATTGATGTTTATAACAAAGTTTTTCTTTATAGAGTTCTATTCATATCAGTGGGTGATGTAATAATTTAGACATTAACTTAAAAATTCTCAGCATCTAGGACAAAATTCTTTCTAAATACAAATCATTGTATATTATATAATAAGTTAAATCTGAAATATGAATCATTCTAAACAGCTTCTAATGCCATTTGATTGTAAACTTTATCACAGGGCATGGATTCTTTTGTGTTTTGCTGTATCTCCAGCACCTATAAAAAAATTTTTTTGTTGTTTTTAATGATTCAATTGTTTGTTTGAGAGAGCGTGCATAGGAGCATGGTGGGGAGGGGCAGGGGGGAGAGAATCGCAAGCCAGCTCCATGCCAAGCACAGAGCCCAATGTGGGGTTCAACCCCACGACCTAAAAATCACAAGCCCAAGATTACAACCTGAGCAGAAACCAAGACTCAGATGCTCAACCCACTGAGTCACTCAGGTGCCCCAAAAAGATTTTTTTAAATTAATACTATTTTCCCAATATAGTACAGATCATGTTGAATATAAAGGATTGGCATAATATGCCTAATGTGAAAAAAATCAACACAAAGTGCCTTTCTGAATGCATTATAGCAGCCCTGAGTTGAAGAGGATAGATCACCTGACTTCCCATAGCTCCCAACACCAAGGTACTATATAATAAAGGCATGTAAAACAGGAAAAGCAAAATTGTCAATGCCCCAGGCTCTCTCATATTAACAGTTGTAACATTTTACTTTGGAGTTTTATTTAAACAAACTCAGCAGTTTGGATCACAGTTTGGGAGTACTTGAGAGTTTGAATTTGAGTTTGTTTGTACTCTCTTGTATGTCCGAGTGCAGATAACATTGTTCATGGCACTTTCCTAGAAGACAAAAGAAGAATGAGACATTTCAGTATTATTGGTGAAACTGACTTTTAGAACAAGGCAAACTAAGTACTATCCATACATACATTCTTTAAAAATCTTGAAAAGAGATCTATGTAGACAACTATAGATACCAACTTTTTGTTAGCTGATTTTGCTAACAAAATGGCAAATCATATATTAAATATGGTACATGTGGTTATACATGTAAATATATATAATGTGTATGTATATATATATATATATACACAAAAATGGCAAACCACATATTATATATGGTGTATGTTGTTATATGTGTATGGCAAATCATACATATGGTACATGTGGTTATACATATATGTGGGATATATAAAATGTGTGTGTGTATATATATATATATATATACAAAAAACAAGGCAAATAGCATAAGATTTGAAGTCTTTGTTAAAACATTTTAAATGCCTATAGGGAAGCATTTTTGCTAATTTATATACCCTCCATTTTTCAAATAATAACATTAAGTTACGTGGATGTAGTATTTTATGGTTTTTAGAGCACTAATATATACATGGTGGTATTTAATTGTCTCAAAAAAAACCATGAAGACAGTCCTACATTTTTGAAGGGAGGTAAACTCAACCTTGGAGAGGAGCAATGACTCATCCAAAGTCACAGAATTACTGACTGGCAGAGAGGGCAATGCGCACTTTGGATTCTGAAACTATATTCTTCCAATGAATTAAAAACATATCTGTTTGGTGATTAATGTCATTATAAGGACCAAGAAAATCAAGTATTCTTAGTCTTCCACTTGCTACTTTATAAGGAAATGTATTCTTCATTGTTGAAAGAAAAAACATCCTTACATTAAGAAATGAGGCTAGGTTGGTGGTTTTTTTTTTTTTTAACTCCTACATAATTCTTACCTATTCCCTTAGAACTATTTGATATTTTGTCCCAAAATTGTCATTTTATTCATTTCAGTGGAACTGGGGGTTTGAGAAGAAGAATCATTGGCATATTTCCCTCCGCTGTGTAGAAGTGAGAAAGATGACCTGAGAAGCCATCCTCAAAGGGAGCAGAATGGACCCAAAAAAGTATACTTTGGAATGAAGGCAACCTGAGTTTTAAACCCAGCACTCCCATGTTTTTCCAGCTGAATATCCTTAGGTAAGTCTGTGGCTAAATCTCAGTTTTCTCAACTGTTAAATGGGCTAGTCTTACCTCACAGGATTATTGTGAGGATTGGGTAAATAATATATGAAAACATGCAAACACGGTAGCCACGGAAATGTTAGTTTTTAATTGTGTCAACTCATCCATACACCAAGGAGACACCACTTAAGCTTGGCATTAGTTTAAATTTCCTTTTCACGTGTTTGTTTGGTGTTGGGCTGGAAAACAGCAAGAAATTAATCCTGGTATGGAGAAAAGGATTAGCAACACCTCTCAGTCCCTGCTGAAATCTTCATTGCACAAATACATGCTTGTTTTGGCTTATGTGCAAGTCAAAGAATTAGGCAACACCGTTTTTTTTATTTTCTTTAGTTTTTTAGTTGCTCAGCCCATGCACATTTTATAATATTTATGATCATGCATAAATATTATATCTATTATATTTATCTGCCAATGTTTTCCCCCATTCTTATAAAGCAAGAGAAAAAGAAAAATTACGTTGACTTCTATTATTTTAGAACAAGCTATTTGAATGATTTTATATACAGGTGTTAGAGCAGGTGACAAAAATAATGACAAACAGCTCACTCACCACCACCAATTTCCCATCCACCAGCTTTCTCCTTATGGTGTTCTCTTTGCCATCCCAATCTTGAACCTGAATCAGAGAGTCCTTATCGAAGGTTATCACACTCTGAAAACAGAAGAAACTGAATTTAGCTCAGATTGTCACATTTGAATACTAACATTTTATCAAGCGCCAAATCTGTTTCAGCTGTTGTGATATTCTCAGGTAGTTTTAGAATGGTGTTTACAGTTTTATTTGCATTTTAAGACTTTGTCGACACTAAATTTGTTGGCTGATTCTTCTGGGGGGAAAAAGTTTTATAAGAGTAAAAATATAATATTATCTTAAAGAATAAGTAAAACTCTCTTTTCCCTGAGAAATTAAGAGAGGTAAATATTCTATGCCGTCATTTCCTGTCCGCTCTCCAGCGCGCACACAGAAACTTCTCCAACCCCACCACAATGCTGACTATGTATACTAAATTAGGAAGCGACCCCCACTGGGTTAAGCTGCTGGGGCCTGTGGCTAATTTGGTACTGGGGCATAACCTCACCTGTACCGGGTAATGTAAGTGTTATTCATTGTAACTTTATGCATAGAAGAATGCTACAAAGTAGAAAGGCAGGACTTTTATTTCTGAGAGAAGAATCTAGGGAAATGATTCTCAAAATGCGTTTGCTAAGCATCTACATCGGAAATGTTAGAAACACAGTCTTCAGGGGCCTACCCCAGACGTCAGAGCCCGTGGGGAGGGGACCGACACATAGGCATTTTTCACAAGCATCACAGGAGATTGGTATGTATATTAAAATTTAAGATCCCCAGATGTTTAGCCCAACGTTTATCTAATACAGACTTTAGATGTGTTTGCTCTAATTCTTTACTTACTTGGAATGATTTTGAAGTAGCATTCTTATGAAATGTATCTGAAAGAGTGTTGAAGGCCTCACCTTGGTTTTATGGCCACCTGGTGTGGTTTCCTCAAACTCTTCTCCCAGTTTAAAGGAGATCTCATTATTTTTAAAGATGCTTTTGGTTTTTATAGTGATCAGATCTTCCTGTGTACTGATGGTCACAGTGGGTTTTGCCAGACAGGCAAGTTTCCTGCTGGCTCTTCCTATTCCTGGAAACCAGAGGAAAGGACACCAGAGTTAAATGTGTTGCTAGCTTTAGAAACCCATGTTAGCTGCATGATTCTTTACTAAGTAGGAGGTCTATGAGTTAAGCAGATTTAATGCTGCATGAATTCAAATATCTGAAGCTTGTAGCACCACCATTATAAATTAAAATAGATTATATTCTGCAGAAAAAACATCAGTCTCAAATTTTGGCTACAGGTTGTCACGTTTCTTTAGCCCAGTAGTTATCGATCCTATTGGTTCATGAACCCCTTTGAAAATTCTATTAAAGCCCCTATTTTGATAAAATAGCTCCCTCTTTTAAAATGTACTCATTTATACAGATAAAATACTTTGGCACGGATTATTTAAGATCTTTATCTCTTCACTTATATTCTTATATGTACATATATAGAGTTTGTTTTTTCATCATGTATTTTTATTGTGCTAAAATATATAACATAAAATTTATCATTTTAACCATTTTAAAGCATGCAATTAAGTGGCATTAGGTACATTCACAATATTATACAACCATCACCACTATACATAGAATTTTTAAAAATATAAATGTTTTATTATAACAATTGTTATTCAACTTACTTTTCCCCCATCTCTGTATCTTAGAGATTTTCTGTGTCGGTACAATTAGATATAAATTTTTGTCATTGCTTCATAATATTTTATAGAGTGTATATTATTATTTATTTCATCTGTCTCCGTATTGATGGACATGTAGCTTGTTTCCACTTTTTCTTATTACAAGTAATGCTATAGTGATCGTTCTTACACACAGATTTATGCAGTACATGTGGGACTATTTTCTAAAGAAATAGCATCACATGTACAACAATACTTAAGTTAAATTTCTAAGAGAGGATAAATTGGAGAAACACTCTAATATGGTTCATGAATTCATATTGTGAAACATAATAACAAGTTGTGATGTGTTAGATAATGATTCCCAAAGATATTTACACCCTAATCCCTAGAACCTCTGAAAGTCACTTTGTATGTCAAAGGGGATTTTGTAGATATGGTTAACTCAAGGATCTTGAAATAGGGAGCCAATCAGCCATGGGGACCCTAAATGTAATCACAATTTCATTATAAGAAACTTCTCTTAGAAGAAAAGGGAGAAGGAGATTAGACTACAGAAGAGAAGGCAGTGTGATAATAGGAGCAGAGATTGGAGTGTGGTTGGCCAGACACGAGGGAAGGCCAGCAGCCATCTCAACCAGAAAACAAGATCTATTCTGAAGATCCTCTAAGGATTTAGAGCAAATCCTTGTAAAAATGATTGTTTTTTTTAAATAATTATGACTTTTTGCTTTAAATTATTTATGGAAATAATTTGCCATTTAGTAAATGATGTAGATGTGTTTTATCTGTGTAAACCCATAGTCAATTACGTGAGGGCAAGGATTCTTTCAATTACAAACTAATTTTGCATTGAACTGTATCTAGGTCCTGCATCAATGCTGATCATTTCTATGTGATTGTTTCTATGTTTCTATTGGAGGGAGGGACTCAAGATTACAGACCAAGTTTCTGTGCAATCAAATCTCCCATTTTTACTGGCTATGATATGCAGGTAAAAAAGGCTCACCAAGCTCTTTCATGTATTTTTCAAAATTTTCACAAGAAATGGATTTCCATGTTCCCTGGAGCTGATCAACCATTCTGTCTAAAATGATCTTAAAGAAAAATAGCATCATTAGGATGAGTATGTTGTTTCCTGAAATAGTATTTGAACTTGTTTTAAATACAGTTCTTGTGGATAGTACAGAAAAGTCAGGGGGAAAAGTTAGGAACTTTAATCCTCAACTTTTCTTAATGTCATCGAGAGCAAGAAAACTCTCAAATGTAAGCTGGTCAAGATGAAAATGGAAACAGTTTTTGGCAGGACCAGATATAATTTTTCCATCTCTAATTTAGGATCAAAACTAGGTTTATAAATTCTAGTTCCTTCCATAAGAACGGTCACACACACACACACACACACACACACGCTCACACATATACACACAGCAATGCATAAGGGGTAGAACTAGGCATCTATGTTTATGTCCTAGGACCTCTGTACTCCAGGTCTTTGTCTCTCTTTCTCTGACCAACGGTGATCTAGAATAAGCCAGTTTATAGCTGTTTAGAGATCTTTTTTTTTACTTTCTTTTTTTAAATTTTATTATTATGTTATGTTAATCACCATACAGTACATCATTAGTTTTTGATGTAGTGATCTTATCACACTCTCATTCTTGACAATTTGAACTAAAAACCAGAAAGATTTCATAGATGGTATTTGGCATTTGAACTAAAAAGTTAAATTTAGTGAGGGCTAGACCAATCATTTTAAGCCATGTAGATATTGAGCAAGAGAATGAAACATAGGGAAAAAGGAAGGAAAGAGATTGTGTTCTCACACACACACACACAGCCTTGTTACTGATGCTTTCCCAGATGTCAGCTCAATTTCCCATAAGCTTAGAGAGTCATCATTGTCATGAGAACACCAAATATCTTCTTAGTAAATCCCCCTTAATTTAGGGGGGATTCCTTTCAATCTTGACTGAAACAATCTGATGTCCACTGATATCTGTAAGAAATCAGAATAGAGCATAATAGGAAATACAGCAACTAGAGAAGAAGAGATTCTCAAGGTTAAAAGACAAGCACAGTCTTACACATGCCATCAGCTCTGAGACCATCATTGTTAATTCTAGGCAATGCTTGATGTCCATATGCTAACACAGAGTTATTAAGAAAAAGTGAAATTATAAAGTTATTTTAAGACAGAAAAGGAGAATAGCATTTTATAACAATTCCCATTAAAATGTTTAATTTCCAATATCTATAAATATCTGTAAAAGCACTTATCCAGGCCAATGGTCTTACTATTAATTATTCAACTAACATTTATGGAGCACCTAGTATTATATGCCTAGTATGAGGCTAACAATTTTGCATACACCATTGATATAATGTTCCAACCATGGTTGAAAAAGATACTGTAGCTTTTTGATTCTTTTCTTTTCCTATGTTAGAGATTTACCATTATGATTTTTTTTTACATTAGTGTGTACAATTTATAGTTATCCCCACTCAATTGAATAACATGAGGCTGAAGCCAGGAAATGACGCACCACCAAAGGTACTAAAGATATTAAAATTAGGCACTGAAGTTACTAAAATTCCTAGGATTTTTTTTTTTTAAGAAAATGTCAAATGTGTTGCCTTATGTGTTGAATGCACACTGATCTTCCAACATAAGGGAATCAACTCTTGGAAATCATCTCCTTGGGGAAGATGTCATATTGGGAGCTTAGTATTGGTCTCTACTGCTGGCAGGTTAGACTTTCAGAAAAGTGTCAGTAAAATGGAGCCCACACAGAGCCTCTATCTCTGCCCCTGCGGTTCCTCTGTTCATGTGCTCGTCACGTCAGTTCAAAGACTGGCTAATGTGCACTGGCCTAGTCATGTGTCCACTCGGTTGCTCACTGCCTATTCTGTGATGGATGCTTCCTGGTGTCCATTACTGTGTGAGTCACAAATCTTCACACACTATGCCCGTTCCCTCAAGGACATCCACATTCCTCAAGGCCAAACTTCCTTGTCTTCAATTTTTCAGTCCTTTTCCTTCCAGACCCCTGACCAGCCCATCAGAATATTCCCTCTACTCATGAGTGTGTCTTCATTCTCACCTCAGACCCCTGCTCCCTCCACACAAAAGGAGTAAGAGGTGCACCACTCTGAGCTTTGTCCGTTGGGACGGTTTTTCCTCACCACTGTTTTCAAGCCCCCCCCCCCCCCGAGGGTAATTAAACCACTGCCTGTTTTTAACTTGCATCCACACACTAAGCTGACCTGCCAAATAGAACACATTCAAGCTCTTCTTACGTCTTCAGCTGGTTACGTGAGCCCCCCACAAAGTCGAGGAATAATCTGAGGGAGAGGTGCTGGTACCCCGTGATGGGTGGCATGAGGAGCCGGGCTACCTGCTCATGCGGTCACTGTGTATCTTCTGGCCTTGCTTAGCCTTAGTCCAGATGTACGATTTTGATCTTACTTTGGAATGCTGGGCCTGCCTGAGTCTATGACTCTGTGGGTCCGACGGAACCCAGCTCATAATGGACAGTTCCAGATGCGTGGTTACTTGGTGTCTTACAATCAAGAGTTCTGTCTCTACTAGTCCCCCGTAACACACCAGGAACTCTTTTCCAAAGCGTGTAAGTTTTTGCTGCAGGTGTTTCTGTTGCGGGTGGCATGGTCTTGCTCCAAAACCCCAGAGGTCTGTGTTGTGATGCTTCCACTGTGGTTTCATCTCTCCGCCACACTGCGCATTTTCCCATCACTAATACCTCCAGTGGCTTAGGGTTTGCCAGATCATATGGCCCAAGAGGCAGGGCTGCTTCTACTATAATTCTGACTTTCTGTTCCGGGCCTCATTTGAAGCAAGGAGCTATTCCTGTCACCCAGTATATGGGCTGGAGCACATTCCTAGATGTGGAATATGTTGCCACCATCAGCCAAAGGATCCTACCAGGAATTTTGTTTCCTTCTCTCTTTGTCTTTTGAACGAGATGTCCTCCCTTGCCCTTGACCCAGCTGGATCCCTAAACACTTTACAACAGTGAAAGTTCACTCGATTGCCACCAACTTAAACTCCCATGCTCTGTAGGGCATATGTCTTACCAGCACCTCCTGTATGCGCCATTCCTGCTCGTCCTCCTGAGCAGCACCACGTGTAGGACGTCCAGACAGCTCAGATCTCATCTGATCCTATTATAACAGCAGAAGATAATGTGGACCCCTAACCTGTAAATGTATATTGTTCCATGTAAATGCAGTTTCTATTAATTTTTCTGATCTTTTCTGGTTGGGATAGAAAAAAATGCTATAACATGTACTTGAAGCCATATTAATCTGCTCCAGCAAAGATAACATATCTGGCACAATAGCCACCATTGGGGTTATTATTTGAGTTTGCAGTAGCCTATAGTCATTCTCCAAGATTCAGTTGGTTTCTGCAGTGGTCAGACTGGTAAATTAAATGGAGCTCTGATATGGACCACCACCACCCCACCCCCACAGTCTTAAGATCCTTTAGAGTAGCATTCATTTCTGCCATTCCTCTCCACCATCACCACCAAACACAGTGGGTTTTGATGGACCATCTTAGCCAAGACTGGCAAAGGAATAGGGGATGGAGGGGATTGGGGTATAGAGGTACAGTTTTAGAAGCTCTCACTTCACCGTCCCCACTGTGATAGCTCTCTTTTGGTTTGAATGAGAAGTCAGGGTGGGGTTCCTTCAATGGCCAAATATGTCAATTCCAATCATATATTTGGAGACCAGAGAATTCACCACTGGATGGGTCCACAGACTTACTGGACCTTCTAAGAGCCAGACTTAGGCCAGGATTCTGTTTATTTCAGAGCCTGGCCTCTGTGTGCCTCTGCTCTACCATGATGTTTTGAAATCCTATGAGTCAATGTTAATTCAGACACAGTACCTCCAAAATATTTGGATATTCCTCTTTCCATAGTATGTATTTTCTCAAGTAAGTATCACAGGTCTCTTTTGAGGAAACATGTGGAAATTAACTATATTTTTGCCATGGTATTTCAAAATTCTTCCTCCTGTGGACTTAGCCACCTCTTCAGCTAATGGTTTCTGGATCTGAAACCTGGCTGAGTTCTAGGATATGGGCAAAAGATCAAGACTTTCTATTGAGATGATCTCCCTTAATCTGCTGTTCATATAGTCTTGCCTTCTTTTGGTTGATATATTAAGCAACACCCTCACTGACTGTTCATCCAGTTTACCTATAGGGATATACTCTTCTCTTAATCATCTCCACATCTTCCTCCAGGTCAAGTCCAATTGGGTGCCCTTCAACTTTCCCTGTTGGTATGGTAATTGTAACCCCCTGGCTTCTGGCAATAAGTGCTGCCGTCTGGTCCCTGTTCCTTCAGAGTCTCTCATCATTGCCATTGCTATCAGTGAGCGAGCTGATAGAGGTAGAGATAGAGATAGGTATGGATGACACATGTAGATCTCTATTCTCTTTCTACAGAAAGGTATTGTGGCTATACTGAGCCATAACAGAAGTACAGATCTCATAAATTTCCTACAGAAAAAGAGAGAGGAGAGCCCTACCATACAAGAGTTTCATGCAGTGTTTTGGCATATTGAACTTGTGTTATCTTAACTAAACAATTTGAAATGTACTGGAGCTGGACAAGGTATAGTGGGCACTCTGCAGAGACTGGCATGCTAGGAAAACTCAAGCCTTACTCATTTGCTATTCACTCAATAAACTTTGAGTGGCTAATAAATAAAAGACCCCCATGCTAGGCTCTGGTTTATAATGGGGAATGAAAGAGACTTCCAAAATGTTTCCAACATTATGAAAGAGAATCTGAAATTGTACTAAATTCCCTAGTGTTTCCATATGGAGATATATATATATATATATATATATATATTAGAAACGTGGAGAACTGGTTGATATTTTAGACTAGAGGTCAACCTATGATCTGCGTGCCAATTCCAGCCAGCACCTGTAGATAAAGTATTATTGGAACATGGCCACACTTATTCCTTTGAATATTGTCTAAGGCTGTTTTCACACTGCAGTAGCAGAATTGAGTAGTTGTGAAAGATATCATATGGCTCACAAAGCCTAAAATGTTTACTATTAGGCCCTTTACAGAAAAATGTTTGCTGGCCCCCATTTTAGAGTCTCATGTTTGATTATTTAAAACTCAGGATCCTAACAGCTCCTGTGTTCATAGGCTTTCTGTGCTTAGGATGGATAAGTAGTGGATAACAATTTTTCTTCCATAGCTGTTTCATCAAGAAAAGACGTTTTTATAATTATGTCATGGGCAAGGCAAACAGAAAATGTAATTTAAGAAGCTAAGCTCTGGCATCTCATAAAATTTACATGACAGACAGATGGCTATCAGTCAAATACAGATGAAACATTTTGTAAAATTGCTCTGAGTGCTGCAAGGCAGAAAGACACAAGAATTACATCGACTAGGAAAGAAACGGTAAAAAAGCTGCCCTGCTGTCTGCCTCGCCCTGCGTTTAACCTGCAGGGTCTAATGGTCCTGTTAAGCTCCAGAACTCTCTTCAGAAGTGGTCCTGACTCTCCCACCCTTTAACTCGCCTTAGTGGTGTTGAGCTCTCAGGGTTTTCATGCACTACTAATGCACTTAGATGAAAACCATGCCAGAAGAAAAATAGCTTTAGTGACTTTTTAAAGGAAAATGTATTGGAAATAGGGGAAATCCACTACCAAATTTTCAGTGTGGTGATAAATAGAAAGCAGTAGAGTTGCTTCTCTTCTGATAGGGTTGGGCTTTGTAGGGTATTAATGAGCCTTGGGGAGAGTGCAGGCTTCCCTGGTCATCCGTCAGTAGGGGCTAGTTGAGATCGATGGGAAAAGGCTGGCACCTTGGCCGTCCCTGCGACTCAGGCTGTTTCTGCACCGCCCACTGGTCAAAGAAGCATCTGGAACTGAGCAGCAAACAGGAAACTGGCCCCAAAGGCTGGATGCAGCACGTAGACACCCAAGCAAGCAACAACGTAGCATGTGCTCCACATCGATGTTCTTCACACATTTGTTTAGTATTTTTTAGTAGGCAGGATAGTGGGTTGAATTGTGTCCCCCAAAAAGATATGTCCAAGTCCTAACCCCGGGTACTTATGAATGTGACCTTGTTTGGAAATAGCGTCTTTGCAGATGTAATGAAATGAAGGATCTCAAAATGAGATCATTCTGGATTCAGGGTATGCCCTGAATCCAATGACACATGAGAGAAAGTGAGAGAGATCTGAGGCACAGAGACAGAGGAAAAGGCGATTGACTGACCAAGACAGAAGCTGGAGGGCAGCCATAAGCCAAGGAATCAATACCGTATTGATCAGGAATCAGTAGCCACCAAAAGCTGGGAGAGCGGCATGGAAGGATTCCCCCTCAGAGCCTCCCGAAGCCTCCCAGCACCTTAGTTTCACACTTCTGGCCTTCAAAACTATAAGATAATAATAAATCAAATAATAATAAATCATACATTTCTGTCATTTGAAGCTGCCAAGTTACGATAATTTGTAATGGCAGCCCTATGAAACTACTAAAGGGAGAAACTGATTTTTAAAATCTTAGGTCATTTTATGTTTAAAAGGGACTTTATTTCATTGTGTAAAATAACATTTAAATTTATTAAGAATTGCCTTTATTTCACTGGATTTTTTTTTCTTGGACAGTCAAAAATTATTATATTTACCAAGATAGAGGTAACTTTTATAGATAATAGTAACAGTAAGTAATTATGACAATATAATAAAAGGCTGAGTAATAATAGTAATGGTATAATTATATAATAAAATTATATAAATTTTTTTCTGAAATTCATGTAAGAAAAACACTTTCCTTGTTTTTTCTAGTTTGTTATCCTCTCCTGTTTCCCTGCCAATTTTCTTTTGAAATACTCAGGATCATACAACTTCTTCGGGGTGACTCTTGAAGGATTTAAGATTTAGATGATAAATTATTTGATACTGGTAAATAGTACTATGTTATGCTTTATTCTGTTTCAGAAGTTCAGCAGATTGCTAACTTCAGGCTGGTCTTGGGGTTGAGTGCTGTCTGCTTCTGAGCAATCATGTAATTCAGACCAATCAAAACAAGAGGAAGACTTCCTGGAGGGATGAATAAGACTGCAAGGTCAGGGCCAGGCAGGCGGAGGGCCTGTGATTCAGATCCATCTGGGTTCCCAGGCTCTCCTGCCCTTCTCTTCCCACAGTCAGAGCTGTTTGAACCCCACCTGCTGCCTTAGCATTGTCCTGAGGCCGCCACAGTTACACATTCACCAGATTATTATAAATTAGCATTAACCCCAGTGGTTCCCAAGCTTGACTCGCATTTGTAAAAATGCTAACCCATGTGCGCGCCCTAGAGTTCTCAGTCAGAATTGCCAAGGACCAGACTTGGCAATATGAATTTTTAGAATGTCTCCCAGGTGATTCTTCATCTAAGGCTCAGTAATGAAGGGCAAATGCACTGGACCGGTAGTTCTCAAAGTGTGATTCCTGGACCAGCAACATCACCATCACTTGAGAAGTGATTACAAGTGCAAATTCTCAAACCTCCCTTCCTCCTCCCCCAAGGCTTGCTGAATCAGAAACTGGGAAAGGAGCCTAGCAACCTGTGTTTTAACAAACCCTACAGGTGATTTGAGTTTGAGAACCACAGCCCGCGCTTAGATGCACTTCCAAAGAAGACAGTATGGAACAGTAGAAATAGGAATTTTAGAAACTTGGTAGCCATCATCTTAACCCAGCAATCAAGTTTAAATCACCTGTGTTAAGTCACACTGATGTCATGTGCCCCCTGATATGACACAGTGAGAAGGCACTTCATCTCTGTGGTTTTCTTCCTAAACACCCATAACTCAAACCTACTCGTGAGAAAGCATGAGACATGTGAAGACAAAATTGAGGGAATTCTTCAAAACTATAAGGTCTTGAATAACAAGGAAAAACTGTGAAACTGTCACAGATTGAAGGAAACTAAGGAGATATAACTAAAAGCAATGTGGGATCCTGACTCGGATCCTAGAACAGAAAATGACATTAGTGGACAAACTGGAGAAGTTTGAATCGTCTACGGTTTAGTGGCTAGTATCATACCAACTTTCATTTCTTGATTTGGGCAAATGTACACCATAATGTAAGATGTTAACATTCGGGGCGTTGGAGGAATGGTATATAGGAACTCTCTGTGCTATATTTGCAGCTTCTCTATAAATCTAAAATTATTCAAAAAATGTTAAGTGTAAAAATGAATATTAAAAATTAGAGCAAAAATATTGTCCACAGATCAGTAGCACTTGAATCACCTGAAAGCTTGTTAGTAATGCAGATTACTAGAACTCACTCCAAATCTGCTGAATCAAAATCTGCATTTTTCAAAAGACCTTAGATGAATCACTTAATGTACAACAAAATTGGAAAAATCCTGCTCTTTACTACAAGCCTGGGATTTAGCATCAGCTCAACCCTGTCCGGGCCTGAAACGTGAACTAGTTTTGATTTAAGCATCTACCTACTTCTTGAGACCTCAGGCTCAGTTTTCAACCTAATTCGATGGCTGAGCTTCTGTGCCCCTCCTAAGGGCTCCTTACATAGTCACACCTTCAAAAAGGCTCAAACCCTATCTTGTGTTTGTGAGACATTTTCAACCTTCAAAGACAGGAGTCTTGCCCTTGATCCCTAACTCCGTGCCTGGGTCCCTGCTACCTGCCCCAGACTTCCCTCTTGCTGACAGTCACTGCCTGGCACTCTAAGTGCTGCCTCCTAGGAGCCTCCTGTCACATCTTTCAGAGTACTTCCCATGCTGTTGTCACTATGAACTCGGATGTTGTAGTCTGTTTGCCAGATTCAACCATGCCTGGAAATATCTAGAGATAGGATGGCATGTAGTGAATTTGCTTCTCTATCAGACAGCTTAACAAAAAGGACAAGACTTCCAGTGGCCCCAATGTTTACAAAAAAAAAAAAAAAGTTCAGTGGGATGTGTGATCAGAGGTAACAGGTAGGAGCCATTAAAGGCCCAGGAATAAAACTAGAAAGGTAAACAATTTCCTCTGTACCCAGGCTTTTTACTTTTGTGTCATTGAAGTCTCAAGAACTTACTGATGCTATAAAAACAGTTTTTTGATGGGGTATTATTTATAAAATCCACTTAGAATGGTGAAAATGGACCATTCCCCAGACATATTGGCATTGACCTTCTTCTCTTGAGAAAAAGGATTGAAGTGAATTGCTGAAGGTGAAAAGTCAGGAGAGTGGTGCCTGGGTGGCTCAGTTGGTTAAGCATCTGACTGTTGATCTCAGCTCAGGTCTTGATTCCAGGATCATGAGTTCAAGCCCCATGTTAGACTTCGTGCTGGGCATACAGCCAACTTAAAAAAAAAAAAAAGTCAGGAGAAACTACTCCTTCAAAACCTGACTGGCTCAGTCTGCCAAGGGAGACCAGAGCTGTTTGCTTTTTGTAGGGAAACACTGGGCACTCACCTTGAGGCATCATGGCAAGTGTCATCCTCGGGAAACATTGTCTGAATTGAACCATGGCACATGGATTTTTCAGGGAAGAGTTGCACCAGCACCCAAATGATTTGAGAGCAGTGAGATAAGCCCACAATGACCTGAAAGGTAGAGCCAACCTGGTGAGTGGGGCGTGGGAGTAGTTTATGGGATTCTATGCCTCACTGAGCCATAAAAGAACTCTGGATGGGGCTGGATGCTCCCGCAAGTCTACAGGAGGCAGGTAAGTTATGGATCACTGATACGCAACTTTCTGGGCATGCTGACCATGCCCAAGTTACAGTAACCTGGAGACGTGCATTTGAGCCAAGACACCACACTCTACAAATGCACCCATTTCTAAACTTTTTGTGTCTTATTTCTTTTAATCTTCACTTTTAAAAACTCTAACCTTGTTGTCGATGAAGCAAGAAGAAAAAATATTTTCCCACTTTGTGATCAGGATAGACAGCAGATTACTATCTTTCACATCAGTGACTAAAGAAGTTGCACAACCAGGGGAGGGAGGGAGCAGGGCTACCTGAGGGCACTGACCCCTTGCTTCAGTGGAGAAGGCCAACTGCACCTTCAGGTGGACACGGTTGACTTTAGTATCAAATGTAGGAATAAAGTCTACTATTCTATCAAAATAATCTATGGCATAATCTAGTATCTCCAATTAAGATATTCAACTTCAAAATTTTGGCACTTTAGTGTCTAAAATTGCAATGAAATATTCAGTAATAAAAGTCATAGAAAGCAAAACATTTATATCGTTGGTTTTGTGATTATAGGTGTGCTTTATGAAACTAATTAGCTCTAGGCTAGGCAGTATGTGAGTAATTTATTCTTCTCATATTAACATCAACTGTGAAATCTAAAGTGAGTGATGACATTCCAGGAACAATTGCATGTAATAATTCTTCTGCAGGTCTGGGCAATGTGGAGTAGCTATCATAAGGGAAAACGTCATCTCACGCTATTTAATGATGATGATGGCTCCATGGAAAAGGAACTTAGGGGAGAATGAGTTTAGTGTCCGGGTTCTGGTTCAAGCCAAAGTGAAAATGAAAAGCAAACACTATTTTGATATTAATTTAGAGGATTATTGGTAACAGATGAGAAATTATGTTTCAGGGTTGTCTAGAAACAAACACCCACAATTTTGAAAAGCAATGAGACTTGCTCATTCATTTATGTATGGGCATACAAAATTATTTACACTCTGATAAAAAATATGAAAAAATTCCATAGTAAAATGACTGGAATTAAGTGCACTAAGTTAATTGTGTGAAATGATAGATCTGGGGCAAGTTAAATTTTTTCTTCCCACTTTGCAATAATTGCAATTTGTCTAGAATCATTCTATAATTAAAAGAATAAATTCCATTTTAAAGAAAAACCACAAAAGGGCAAATACTATGTGATTCTACCCATAGGAAGTAGCTAAAGGGGTCAAAATCATAGAAACAAATAGAAAGGTGTTTACCAAGGGCTGGGGGGTGAAGGAGAGTTTCGGTGTTGAGGAAGGTGGGTATTAAGTTTCAGTTTCGCAAGATGAAAAGGTTCTGGAGAGCTGCTGCACAACAATGGGCATACGCTGAACACTGCCGAACGTATACTTACAAATGGTAGACAATAAACTTGTGGTACGTCCAAATAACCACAATACAATATGTAAAATCATGATGAAAAGATAAAATTTTAAAAATAAAATAGATTCATCAAGGACTTGTAAGACTGACGAGACATGGGAGATGAAGTCAGAAATTAGTCTAAAGTGCTCCTGATGCCCATCATGCAACATACAGAATATACAGGAGGGGAAACAGTTTTGTAAAGAAAAAGGAGATACGCATTCAACTTAAATAGCCAGTGTCTGTAGGATAGCCAGTTTCAGGTGTGCATTGGGAAGTTGGATACACAGTTGGAGCACAGGAAAAAAAAGATTGGAATCTAAAAAAAAAAAAAAAAAAAAAAAGCACAGATCTTGAGGTAACTCAAGATTAGAGTGTCAAGTAAGAGGAACAGGTGCAGAGCTATATGAAAAACTAACATAAACACAACCAGTGGAGTGACTAAGAAAAGGGGACTGTCTTGAGTTTCCCAAGGCTGCCATAACAAATGGCCCCAAACTGGGCAACTTATAACCACAGAAATGTATTCTTTCACAGTTCTGGAGGCCAGAAGTCTGAAATCAAGGTGTCAGCAAGACCGTTTCCTTCTACAGTCTCTAGTGGGGAATCCTTCCTTGCATCTTTAAGCTTCTGGTGGCTCTAGGCATTCCTAGACTTGTGGCCATATCACTCCCATCTCTGCCTCCATCTTGGCCTCTTCCCTATGTGCATGTCTTTTCCTCTTCTGTCTCTTATAAGGAAATTTGTCACTGGATCTAGAACTCACCTTAATAATCTAGGGGGATACCTCAAAATCCTTAAGTACATCTGCAAAACCCTTTTTCCTATAAGATCACATTCCCAGGCTCCAAGGATTAGGATATGAATGTATCATTTGGGGGGCCACCATTCAACCTACTCTAGAGAGAAGTTCTGAAAATTGTAAGGACTGTGGGGGAAAGGATCTCTATATGGGTCAGACAATGAGAAGACCTACGCTGGGGAAAAAAAAAAATCTGCTTAATTTTGTGTAATATACCTTTCCCCAAATGCATGTGTCACTATCTTCTAGTGTGAGTACAAAGACGAATAAGATCCAATCCCAACCTTCATGAAGTCCAGTGGGGGGAGAAAAGCGTATAATCAAAATAATTGTAATGCATGGTTTAAGCACTACAGTAGAAAATGTTCAGAGTATTGCAGAAGCCCAGTGAGAGGTAAAAGTGATTTTCTACAGGGTCAAAGAAGAGCTTACTAAGTGGAAACTGGCGCACACACACACGCACACGCACACACACACAAGTGGTGGTGGGTGGGGGATTATTCTGGGAAGAGATTTCATGATTGATGGTTTAGAGGCCAGGCAATGTTTATGGATTATCTAGGGAAGAGTGGAAAGTTGGGTAAACCCTGGAGGGTAAGGTCTAGGGCAAAAGTGAATATGAGGTTATGTAGCAGCCAGAACTGTGGACAGAAAACCTTTAGCTTTACCTTTGTGCCCCATTCTAATCAAGGTCTGGAAAATTAAAGGGAAGCCCTGGTGCGGGGAAAGAAAGAAGCCTGACAGTTACAATAGAGTTTATGGTGTCACTTGGGGCTCTCGGAGTTGAGACTGATTCACTGTGAGCACAGGCAGGCTGTCAAATGATGTCTGAAAGAACAGCTGGGCTCCAGCGGGCAGACGGGAAACAGCACCATCAGAAGGAAGGCAGGTGCAGCAAATCAGAGAGGAAGTGCTTGGGAGCCGGGTAGAGCCATGCAGATGGGCTGCGTGCATTGGGTATAGGAAGGGGGGTGGGGGAATGGGATAGGCTGGTGATGGGTATTAAGGAGGGCACATATTGCATGGAGCACTGGGTGTTATACGCAACTAATGAATCATGGAACTTTACATCAAAAACCAGGGATGTACTGTATGGTGACTAACATAATATAATAAAATATTATTATTACAAAAAAAATAAGGAAGGGGGCTCTAGCTGATGGAGGCCAGAGGCAAAGATCTTCTCTGGACTGGTTGGCTGGGGGACTATGGATGAAGAACAATACAACTGAGAGAGGAAATGGAGGAACAGAGTTCCCAGTCCCTCACCCAAGATTTCAAATCTTAACAGCTCTGAAACGCTGACGTTTAGGAAGTAGGTCTGGTGTAGCTCACTTGGTGGTAAGCCTGACCCGAAGGAACATGAGGCCATCTGTAAGCTTTACATATCTTCTTTAGAGCGAATATGCACCGTTTGCTAAAGAAATGCTTCGTTTGATTATGGCTTTGTCCCTATAATATACGGCATATGCCTCATGTTACCTTGCTCAGACCTGATAAATGTCCGAAACCAGATATTTTTTATTTCAAGGCACAGGGGTTTTAGATAAGTAATTTCACACCTATAATGATTCCAGTTTGAAAGCTGCATTTGAGGTGTTCAAAGTGAAAAGTCCCGTCAAAAGCAACTCTGCACGAATGAATACAGGTGTAGGAAAAACAACAAAACAAAACATTTTCCAGCGAACTAGAATAAAATGTCAACCTAGTGGGAATTTTCAGTAAAATGCCAAAATAATCTGGAAAAAAGTTCTCCTCCCAGAAGAGAGTTCTTAGTTAACTTTAACACACTGAAACAAATTCCACAGGCTAAAAATTGAAGGCTAATGTATGGGGACGCCTGGGTGGCTCGGTTGGTTAAGCGTCTGCCTTCGGCTCAGGTCATGATCCCAGGGTCCTGTGATCAAGTCCCGCATCGGGCTCCTTGCTCAGCGAGGAGCCTGCTTCTCCCTCTGCCTGCCGCTCCCCCTGCTTGTGCTCTCTCTCTCTCTCTGACAAATAAATAAATAAATAAATAAATAAATAAATAAATAAAATCTTTAAAGAAAATAAAATAAAAAATAAAATCTAATGTATGTACCAGCACTGCACACAGATTTTCCTGTATCACTCTTCATCTGAGCAGACTTCTTTGAGAGAATGTCAGTAAGTAAGCTGTACGTATTTTGTCATCTGTGCTTTATGTTTCCACTTCTTAGTTATTCTTGAATGGAATCAGCCTCCCATGGATGGCTACCTGTCTTCACACATCCTCCTGGCATCACTGAACACTCAGATTTCTTTTGAAGCCAGGCCCTTGGCGTACAACATTTTTCCTCAGGACATTTTACTTGTTCAAACACACTTACAAGAGTTATTTGCAAAAGCTCCCTTGTTCCCTTTACATTGGTTTTGTGAGTAATGTGAAGGAGTAAGGAGAAAAATCAGAATTCCCATGCTCAATATCTAGAGAGAAGAACAGCGGAAGCTGAGACACTGCCAACAAGTTAGAAGTAGAAACAGTCCTTTGCCAGCTCACAAATTCCTGACACCTGGACCAGGTTTAATTTCATCACGTGTGGAAGAGCATGGTTCCCGAGCACCTATGTGCGCGCACCCGTGCTATAGACAACTGAGGAGACCATTAGAAGTGTGTTTCTCCCACCCCCTGGCATTTCTTCCCTGCCCCATTCACTCTCAGCACTACACAGTGGCCCACAAGGGCTCTGGGATTCGATGAAAATCAAACATGTAAGTAAGGTTTGCGAGCAGATGAGTTCATTTGATCATATTCCAGTTTCTTAATTACTATGCATTCATTTTGAGGAGAGAGAATGCACTTGAATTAAAACTGCTCTTCTCGGGGGAGTTAAGATGGCGGAGGAGTAGGGGACCCCTTTTTCAGCCGGTCCCCTGAGTCGAGCTGGATAGGTACCAGACCAGCCTAAATAACCACGGAATCAGCCTGAGACGCAGGATGATGCATCTGGATCTCTACAAATGAACATCTCCAGCGCTGAGTATTGAGGTACCAAGAGGGGAGCTGTAAACCGTGCAAGGATATCGGAAGATAAACGGAAGGGGGAGGGAGCCGCAGTGTTTGGGCGCCGGGAAGCGGCAGCCACCTGCACGGGGGAGCGGGAAGACACACAGAGGGTACCCGCGAGAGAGCGGACTGAGACTGGTGAGCCGTGAACGCGCGCGCCACCAGGCATCTCCCGGAACACCGGAATCCCGGTGTGCTCACGGGATCCAGACTGAGACCGGGAACTCCCGGAGCGCGCGCGGGGCGGCTGGCGGCTGGCGGGCCACCTGCACGGGGGAGCGGGCGGACTCGCGGTCGGCACCCGCGAAACAGCAGACTGAGACCCTGAACCGGGTGCGCGCGCCACCAGGCTTCTCACGAAACTCCGGAATCGAGGTGTGCTCACCGGGCATAGACTGAGACCGGGAGACCCGGGAGCGAGCGGGGCGGCCGGTGGCTGGCGGCATTAGAAACACAAAGGACAGAGACGGGGCGGCCGGTGGCTGGCGGCATTAGAAACACAAAGGACAGAGACGCGCCGGCCCTGGAAGTGAGGGCAGGGTCGCCGAGTTGGTGCGCACATCCCGGGACGCTGCAGGGTTGAGCAGCACCAACAGTAACAGAGTTAAAGTGGCCAGAACATCAGTGGAGAACGGGCCGCAATCCCTCTGTTCTGCGACAATGCAGCCTCTGCTGCTCTGACCCTCAGAAGAGGCATAGCCGGCCGCCAGGGAAAGCCGCCAGAGAACAAAAGCCTGGAAATACCGGCTCAGAGAGTGCCCATCCCCATCCTCCCTCGCAGGGGCACGGAGACTCTACCCAAACAGGGTTGCCTGAGTATCGGCGCGGCAGGCCCCTCCCCCAGAACACAGAAGGCAGGCTGAAAAATCAAGAAGCCCACAACCCAGGCGCCTGGGTGGCGCAGTCATTGAGCGCCTGCCTTCAGCTTAGGGCGTGATCCCAGCGTTCCGGAAAGGAGTCCCTCATCGGGCTCCTCCGCTGGGAGCCTGCTTCTTCCTCTCTCACTCCCCTGCTTCTGTTTCGTTCTTGCTGTCTGTCTCCCTCTCTCAGATAAGTAAATAAATAAAATCTTTAAAGAAGAAGCCCACATCTCTAAGATCCCTATAAAACAAGGGGCACGGCCTGGGACCCAGTCAATAATTTTGGGCTCTGGAAACCCCGCAACCTCTCTTCATCAGAATGACAAGAAGGAGAAGCCCCCCCCAGCAAAGAAAGGACAGTGAGTCAGGGGCCTCTGCCACAGAAGTAACGGATATGGATGTAACCAAATTATCAGAAATGGAATTCAGAGTAACAATGGTCAAGATAATGAGTAGACTTGAAAAAAGTATTCAGGAAAATATTACTGAGAATATACAATCCCTAAGGGCGGAAATGAGAGCGAATTTGACAGAAATTAAAAATTCTATGAGCCAAATGCAGGCAAAACTAGAGGCTCTGACGGCCAGGGTCACGGAAGCGGAGGAAAGGGTTAGTGAATTGGAGGATGGGTTAATAGAGGAAAAATTAAAAATAGAAGATGGTCTTAAAAAAATCCACGCCCACGAATGTTGGCTACGGGAGATTACTGACTCAACGAAACGATCCAATGTTAGAATCATCGGCATCCCCGAGGGGGTGGAGAAAAACAGAGGTCTAGAAGAGATATTTGAACAAATTGTAGCTGAAAACTTCCCTAATCTAGCAAGGGAAACAAAAATTCGTGTCCAAGAGGCAGAGAGGACCCCTCCCAAGCTCAACCATGACAGACCTACACCACGTCACGTCATAGTGCAACTCGCAAATATGAGATCCAAGGATACAGTATTGAAAGCGGCCAGGGCAAAGAAATTTCTCACGTACCAAGGCAAAGGCATCAGAATTACATCAGACCTGTCTACACAGACCTGGAATGAGAGAAAGGGTTGGGGGAGCATTTTTAAAGCTCTTTCAGAGAAAAACATGCAGCCAAGGATCCTTTATCCAGCAAGGCTGTCATTCAGAATTGATGGAGAAATAAAGACATTTCAGAATCGACAGTCACTAGCCAATTTCGTAACCACGAAACCAGCCCTACAGGAGGTATTACGGGGGGTTCTATAAAAGTAAAAAGGCCCCAAGAGTGATACAAAACAGAAAGTCACAGCCAATACAAACAAAGACTTTACTGACAACATGGCAGAATTAAAAGCATATCTCTCAGTACTCAGCCTGAACATTAATGGTTTAAATTCTGGTTTCAAACGCCACAGGGTTGCAGATTGGATAAAAAGAAATGACCCATCCATTTGCTGTCTACAAGAGACTCATTTCGAACCCAAAGATGCATTCAGACTGAGAGTAAGGGGATGGAGTACCATCTTTCACGCAAATGGACCTCAAAAGAAAGCTGGGGTAGCAATTCTCATATCAGATAAATTGGATTTTAAACTACAGACTATAGTTAGAGATGCAGAAGGGCACTATATTATTCTTAAAGGAAGTATTCAACAAGTGGATATGACAATTATAAATATATATGCCCCCAACAGGGGAGCAGCAAGATACACAAGGCAACTCTTAACCAGAATAAAGAGACATATAGATAAAAATACATTAATAGTAGGGGACCTCAACACTCCACTCTCAGAAATAGACAGAACACCCTGGCAAAAACTAAGCAAAGAATCAAAGGCTTTGAATGCCATACTCGACGAGTTGGACCTCTTAGATATATATAGAACACTACACCCCAGAACCAAAGAATACTCATTCTATTCTAATGCCCATGGAACATTTTCAAGAATAGACCATGTTCTGGGACACAAAACAGGTCTCAGCCGATACCAAAAGATTGAAATTATCCCCTGCATATTCTCAGACCACAACGCTCTGAAATTGGAACTCAACCACAAGGAAAAATTTGGAAGAAACTCAAACACTTGGAGACTAAGAACCATCCTGCTCAGGAATGACTCGATAAACCAGGAAATCAAAAATCAAATTAAACAATTTATGGAGACCAATGAGAATGAAAATACAACAGTCCAAAACCTATGGGATACTGCAAAGGCAGTCCTAAGGGGGAAATACATAGCCATCCAAGCCTCACTCAAAAGAATAGAAAAATCTAAAATGCAGTTTTTATATTCTCACCTCAAGAAGCTGGAACAGCAACAGAGGGACAGGCCTAATCCACGCACAAGGAAGCAGTTGACCAAAATTAAAGCTGAAATCAATCAAGCAGAAACCAGAAGTACAGTAGAGCAGATCAACAGGACTAGAAGCTGGTTCTTGGAGAGAATCAATAAAATTGACAGACCACTGGCAAGACTTATCCAAAAGAAAAGAGAAAGGACCCAGATTATTAAAATTATGAATGAAAAAGGAGAGGTCACGACGAACACCATTGAAATTGGAAGGATTATTAGAAATTTTTATCAACAGCTATATGCCAATAAACTAAGCAATCTGGAAGAGATGGAATCCTTCCTGGAAACCTATAAACTACCAAGATTGAAACCGGAAGAAATTGATTTCTTAAACAGGCCAATTAATTATGAAGAAATTGAGTCAGTGATAAACAACCTTCCAAATAACAAAACTCCAGGCCCGGACGGTTTTCCTGGGGAATTCTACCAAACATTCAAAGAAGAAATAATACCTATTCTCCTAAAGCTTTTTCAAAAAATAGAAACAGAAGGAAAGCTACCAAACTCATTCTATGAGGCCAATATTACATTGATCCCCAAACCAGGCAAAGACCCCCTCAAAAAGGAGAATTACAGACCGATTTCCCTAATGAATATGGACGCCAAAATCCTCAACAAGATACTTGCTAATAGAATCCAACAATTCATTAAAAGGATTATCCACCACGATCAAGTGGGATTCATACCTGGGATGCAAGCGTGGTTCAATATTCGCAAATCAATCAGCGTGATACATCATATCAACAAGAAAAGACTCAAGAACCATATGATCCTCTCAATCGATGCCGAAAAAGCATTTGACAAAATACAGCATCCTTTCCTGATTAAAACCCTTCAGAGTGTAGGAATAGAAGGTACATTTCTCAATCTCATAAAAGCCATCTATGAAAAGCCTACTGCAAATATTATTCTCAATGGGGAAAAGCTGGAAGCCTTTCCCTTAAGATCAGGAACACGACAAGGATGCCCACTCTCGCCACTATTATTCAACATAGTACTAGAAGTCCTTGCAACAGCAATCAGACAACAAAAAGGGATCAAAGGTATTCAAATCGGCAAAGAAGAAGTCAAAATGTCTCTCTTCGCAGACGACATGATACTCTATATGGAAAACCCAAAAGAAGCCACTCCCAAACTATTAGAAGTTATAGAGCAATTCAGTAACGTGGCGGGATACAAAATCAATGCTCAGAAATCAGTTGCATTTCTGTACACGAATAACGAGAACGAAGAAAGAGAAATCAGGGAATCCATCCCATTTACAATAGCACCAAAAACCATACGTTACCTTGGAATTAACTTAACCAGAGACGTAAAGGACCTTTATTCTAGAAACTATAAATCACTCTTAAAAGACATTGAGGAAGACATAAAAAGATGGAAAGATATTCCATGCTCATGGATCGGAAGAATTAACATAGTTAAAATGTCCATGCTACCCAGAGCAATCTACACTTTCAATGCTATCCCGATCAAAATACCGAGAACGTTTTTCAAAGAACTGGAACAAATAGTCCTTAAATTTGTATGGAACCAGAAAAGACCCCGAATCTCCAAGGAACTGTTGAAAAGGAAAAACAAAGCTGGGGGCATCACAATGCCGGATTTCGAGCTGTACTACAAAGCTGTGATCACAAAGACAGCATGGTACTGGCACAAAAACAGACACATAGACCAATGGAACAGAATAGAGAGCCCAGAAATGGACCCTCAGCTCTTTGGGCAACTAATATTTGATAAAGCAGGAAAAAACATCCGGTGGGAAAAAGACAGTCTCTTCAATAAATGGTGCTGGGAAAATTGGACAGCTACGTGCAAAAGAATGAAACTTGACCACTATCTCACACCATACACAAAAATAAACTCCAAATGGATGAAAGACCTCGATGTGAGACAGGAATCCATCAAAATTCTAGAGGAGAACATAGGCAGCAACCTCTACGACATCAGCCTAAGCAACCTTTTTCATGACACATCCCCAAAGGCAAAAGAAACAAAAGATAAAATGAATTTATGGGACTTCATCAAGATTAAAAGTTTCTGCACATCCAAGGAAACAGTCAGAAAAACTAAGAGGCAGCCCACGGAATGGGAGAATATATTTGCAAATGACACTACAGATAAAGGACTGGTATCCAAGATCTACAAAGAACTTCTCAAACTCAATACACGAGAAACAAATAAACAAATCAAAAAATGGGCAGAAGATATGAACAGACACTTTTCCAATGAAGACATACAAATGGCTAACAGACACATGAAAAAATGTTCAAAATCATTAGCCATCAAGGAAATTCAAATCAAAACCACACTGAGATACCACCTTACGCCAGTTAGAATGGCAAAAATAGACAAGGCAAGAAGCAACAATTGTTGGAGAGGATGTGGAGAAAGGGGATCCCTCCTACATTGTTGGTGGGAATGCAAGTTGGTACAGCCACTCTGGAAAACCGTGTGGAGGTCCCTTAAAAAGTTAAAAATTGAGCTACCCTATGATCCAGCCATTGCACTACTGGGTGTTTACCCCAAAGATACAGACGTAGTGAAGAGAAGGGCCATATGCACCCCAATGTTCATAGCAGCAATGTCCACAATAGCTAAATCGTGGAAGGAGCCGAGATGCCCTTCAACAGATGACTGGATTAAGAAGTTGTGGTCCATATATACAATGGAATATTACTCAGCAATCAGAAAGAATGAGTTCTCAACATTTGCTACAACATGGACGGCACTGGAGGAGATAATGCTTAGTGAAATAAGTCAAGCAGAGAAAGACAACTATCATATGATTTCTCTCATCTATGGAACATAAGAACTAGAATGATCAGTAGGGGAAGAAAGGGATAAAGAAAGGGGGGGTAATCAGAAGGGGGAATGAAACATGAGAGACTATGGACTATGAGAAACAAACTGAGGGCTACAGAGGGGAGGGGGGTGGGGGAATGGGATAGACCGGTGATGGGTAGTAAGGAGGGCACATATTGCATGGTGCACTGGGTGTTATACACAACTAATGAATCATCGAGCCTTACATCGAAAACCGGGGATGTACTGTATGGTGACTAACATAATATAATAAAAAATCATTATTAATAAAAAAAAAAAAAAAAAAAAAAAAAAAATAAAACTGCTCTTCTTTTTCATTCAGCACATACTGGCAGAAATATTCTAAATAAATAATGACAACATATCCTGGGATTAACATTTACTGTTTTAACTCCGCACCAGAGTGCGGCGTTGGAATCCACAAAGCCAACAATTAAAATGAGACATCACTTTTTAGGCCTAGTTTAAATCACTCAATAATGTCTCCATCATTTAATTCTCCATATGTCATTCATTCACTCAATACTCATCTCACATACACTTCACTGTTGTGCTCACAATATCCCTCCACGTCAGAAATAGGGTGAGAACACAAACTTTTGAAGGGAAGGGAGTTGATGTTTGATGAGCACCTACTATGTGCCCAATAACTTATTTTATCATCTAATTTATTTTCCAACCCCTCCCATCAATATAGGTATTGTCAAGCCAATTTTATAAAAATGGAGAACAGGGTTAGAGAAGTGAAAGAAGTTTCACAGAGCTCTTACAGCTCAAAAACAGTGAAAAGATTCATTCCATCAAATATTCACTGACCACTTACCATGTTGAAACTCTAACTCTCAGTATCTCAGGATGTAACTCTATTTGGAGAGAGGGCCTTTAATAAGGTAATGAAGTTAAAATGAAGCCATGAGGATGGACCCTGAGGAAACTTGGAACACAAAGTGACACCAGGGGTGCACACACATGGAAGAAAGATCATATGAGCACAAAGCAAGATGGCAGCCACCTACTAACCAAGAAGAGAGGCTTCAGGAGGAACCAACTCTGCTGTCAGTGTTGATCTTGGACTTCTGGCCTCTGGAACTATGAGAAAATTAATTTCTGTTGTTTAAGGCACCCAGCCTGTGGAATTTTTTGGGGGGGAGCCCTAGCAAACTAATGCAAGTAGGTTCATGGAAGCCTAATCGCACAAATGAAGAGAATATAGGGAAACCATTTGAAGACAGGGCATACTGTTGACTAGGGTCATGATTCTCAAACTTTGGTGTGTATCAGAATCATCTACAGAATTTGGCAAGATGCGGATACCCAGGTCCTAGGCTACTTCCACATGATTCTTTGCTTCTGGTGATTTGGATACTTACCACAGTTTGAGAATCATTAGACTGGAGAGTGGAGGATGTTATTAGCAGGTGACAAAGTCGTTGTTAACTGGGGACAAAAAAAGGCTAGAATGAGTGTGATTCGTATGGATGGGAGTGATGATGTTAAGGAAATCTGCATAATTAGGATAAAAGTCATGATGATTAATTTTATGTGTCAACATGGCTGGGACATGGTGCCCAGATATTTGGTCAAACATTATTCTGGATGTGTCTGAAGGTATTGTTTTGGATGAGATTGACATTTAAATTGGACTTTGAGTAAAGTAGATAATGTTGGTGGCCTCATCCAATGGGTTGAAGGCCTGAATAGAACACTTTGACCTCCCCCAAGCAAAAAGGAGTTCTGCCAGCAGGTGCCCTTTGGGATGGTAGGTAGGTAGGTAGGTAGGTAGGTAGGTAGGTAGGTAGATAGATAGAAATAGAAACATACATGCATACACCCATACATGCATCCTATTGGTTCTTTTCCTTTGGAGAACCCTAATAACAAGAGTTAGATGACAGAATACACTGACGGAAGGCCTTGATGAGCAAGCTAAAGAGTTTGGCTATTGTCTGATTGTGACTGTAGACGTTTTCAGATAAACCAGGTGAGCCTTCAGACTACAGGTTTGGCCTTTGGCACTTACCAAAGAACAAACACCGGTACAGAGTATGAATCAATCCATATTGTGCTTTTCTCTTTGACACCACAGAAAGGGTAGCAGCTATCCAGAAATGTGAAACTTGCTAGAGCAGGATTATAAAGGTTGCCAAACTGAATTTTCTCCATTGTTGTGACAAGGAATCACCAATATATCACAGGGATAAAATGGAAGAATATGTGCAACTGGCTGATGAAAAATGTGGCTGTGGGCTTCAAATCCTTGACATGGGTGCCAACCCCACGTGCTGCTGCATTTGCTGTGATTTGTTGAAACTGTTCTCTTTTGATGTCGCAACCATGAAAAATATCCCAGAATACAACAAATCAGGTTAGATTTCAAAGGATTCAAATGAAGAAGCCCTGGGAATTTTATATCCTACAGTTCTAACTTGGTTTCCAAAGACTTCTGCTGACATACGTCTCATGTCCTTATTGCTGTTGGAAGGATGGGAATGGATGCTGCCTGTATTTGTTTTTAAAGTGTTGTTGAAATCATCTATGCCTTTGTTGTAGGTATGCAGTTTTCTCAGTTCTAGGCCAGTCTAGATATTCTTCTTCTTAATTTGTCTAAAATCTGTCAGTTCCCTCTCCAGTGTTTACACTAGACTGTGTTGAAATGCCACTTCATTCTTTCAAATATTCTTTCATTCAATTCAACATGGATTAAATAAATACATACTGAGTACCTACTCTAAGCTCCACACTGTGATAGGTATTTCAAATTCAGTGTTCAGCAAGATAAAAGACACAATCTTTTCTCATTATAATCTTTTGATAGCTTATAAAATTATATCTTAAAAGGCAAAAAAAAAAAAAAAAAAAGAAGTGTTCCAAAGGATACTGACCCAGACATCTGATGGGATGGCATTGGCTTAGCAAATGTGTTGAGGGTTTCCCTGTGCATGCTTGATTTCTAGAAACTTCATGGAGCAGAGTGTTCATGAGTGGAGATTCCAATAGACATAGACTACTTTTCCAGGAGACATGCAGTGTGAAGCAATTTAAAGCTTTCCTCCTTCCTCCCTCCCCACCCTCTCCTCTCTGTCATTTAACAAGTGTGTTTGAATCTATACTATGGGCAAGGTTGGGTGAGGACATGATGAGTGAAAACAGTCTTTGCACCCTTAGAGCTTGTACTATAGTAGGGAGTAAGGCAGGAATAAAAAGTCATACAGATTGATGCAAACTCTAGCAATAAATGCAATGAATGAAAGGCACATCAAAATGACAGGGGTCCTCACTTAGTCTGGAAACTCAGAGAAGGCACCAAACATAAGTCCCTTTATTCTTATTTACAGGAAACTATCAAGTACTATGCATGCAGTTGCTCAGTTCATTTCGTCTCAACCAGTGTTGGGATGATTCCTTTCTCTAAAATGTTATATAAAATATCTGTATTAAAAAACCCCAAAGATTTTATTTATGTGGCCACACAACTCTTTTATCTGATTGTGAGGTTGGATATCTTCCCTTTGAGTAGGTATATAGTGTCTGAGTTGAAAATGGATCCCCCACTGGGCAAAACTAAAGACAACCAAGACGTTCTCAGTTATCATAATATTAAATATCCCTTTCTGGGTGCAGAAGTCCAAGCTAGTGCTGTCTATCCATTCCACACCTTTATCACATGGGCTACAGCAGTGGTTCTCATTGGAATCACCTGGGCACCCCAAATACTGCTGCCCGAGTCCCACCCCCCAGAGACTCATATTGGTCTGATGTAACTGGGTTTTAAAAAGCTCTTCAACTGATTCTGTTGTGAAACTGTGATTAAGAACCACCAGGCAACCATGATCTCTATCCAAAAATGACCGTTATTACAAAAATGGCCTACATTCTCTGACGTTTGAAAAGGTCTTGTCTATATTCTCAAAGTTTTGCACTCTCCAAGTATTTGACTCAAAGAAGAGAATTGCCAGCATTCTCACAATTCAAGAAGCCTTCGACGGCAATCAAGTATTAGTGATCATAGTTGCTTAAAACACTTCAAAGACTAAAAACTTGGTTTAGAAAAGGTCTTGGAAAAAAAAAAAAGAAAAGGTCTTGAGGCAGAGAATATTTGGGGTATGCTGTAAAGTATTGTGTTTGGGTTTGAAATTTATTTAAAGACCTTCTGGTAGAGGGTTTATTGGGGATGTATATTGAAGCTTATTTTGCTCAGGCACTTAGAGCAAAATAAAAATTTGCAATATGGTGACTATAAACTTTGGACTAAAATGTTGAGAACTTACCCACCAGAGGGGATGTGGGCGAGCAGGGCAGGAGATGAGTTAAAAAGGTGACAGGGATTAAGGAGGGCACTTTTGATGAGCACCAGGTGATGTATGGAAGTGTGGAATCATTATGTTGTTCACCCGAAACTAATATTACACTGTATGTTAGCTAACTGGAATTGAAATATACACCTTAAAAAATAAAATTTTAAAAGAAAATTAAAATTTTAAATTAAAAGAAGAACTTAAATGAACAATTCAAATTCTACAATCTATGGGAATTGATTTGAGAGACACGTGAATTCAGTGATCGGGAAAGCTTCCTGGAGATCAAGGTCAGATAGGCCTTAACTGGTAAGCAGGGTTTTGTCAGGTAGAGAGGAGAGGAGGCAGGGAGTGTACGAAATATCACATGAAAAGGGAAGAGCACGGAGGAATGGTGTGGAGTTGGAAATAAGCATCAGCTTCCAGAAACAGTGAGGAAACTGGCCTGCTGACGTGTAGGTATGCTGTTACAGAATCCTGGGAAAGAAAAATGCCTTAGTACAGTGGGACCAGACTGGGGAGTTAAGTCCAGGTACAAGAGTTAATGAGGACACACTGAAGTTCCTCAGCAGGCCCTGATAGCATTTTATGAATATCAACTTGTTGGCAGTTGCGGAGTGGAAGGGAAAGATTAGAGAAAGAAAGACCAGATAGGAGGGTTTGGCAATGCCTTATCTGTAAGGTCAAGAGAGTTTGGGTTTTCCTGATGACTATGCAAAGAAAAACAATGGGATATATGAAAGAGGCATTTTGAAATAAGAATCGACAAGAATTAGTCATTGACTATATGTAGGTGGCAAAAAAAAAAAAAAGAGTCAAAATTACATTCTGAGTTTTTAAGCCTGAAGGATTTTGAAAATCCTTAGGAAACTTTGTAGATGCTGGGATATTTGGGCCCATGTTATAACAGGAACGGAATAACCAATTCTGGCGGTTGTCTCTGCGGAAGAATAAACACACACTCAGTGTATTGCATCCATCTCAGAGTGAGTTTTTCTACACTTCCTTAGAACTAACACTGCAAATATTTTCATCAGGCCAGATATCTCATGACAAGAACAGTGTGATGCTCCAGTCCCATAGTCAAGGTGGAGAATTCCAACTTACAGAGCAGGTTTTCCCTAAAACCGTAAATTAGAAAGGTATTGTATTAGTTTGCCAAGGGCCTCCATAACAAAATATCAGAATGAGTGGCTTAAACAACAGAAATTTATTTTGTCACGGTTCTGGAAGCTGGAAGTCCAAGATAAAGATGTTGGCAGTTTGGTTTCTCCTAAGAACTCTGTCCTTGGCTTGCAGACGTGGTTTTCCCACCGTGTCCTCATGTGACCAGCTTTCTGTGTGTAAGCATCTTCTTTGGTGTCATTTTGTCTCATGAGGTTGCCAGTCTATTCAATCTGGGCTCATCCGTATGACTTCTTTTAACTTGAACCGCCTCTTCCAAGGCACTGTCTCTAAATGAAGTCACATTCTGAGGTTTACTGGGGTAAGGATTTCAGCATATAAACGCTAGGGTGGAGGGAATGAATTTAGTCCAAAAGAGGCAGCATGATCTCTAATTAGTATTCTTTTGGAAATACCCAGTATTCAGGAATCAGAAAATTAGGTATTTCTGGGGCGCCTGGGTGGCACAGCGGTTAAGCTCCTGCCTTCGGCTCAGGGCGTGATCCTGGCGTTGTGGGATCGAGCCCCACATCAGGCTCCTCTGCTACGAGCCTGCTTCTCCCTCTCCCACTCCCCCTGCTTGTGTTCCCTCTCTCGCTAGCTGTCTCTATCTCTGTCAAAAAAATAAATAAAATCTTAAAAAAAAAAAAAAAAGAAAATTAGGTATTTCTGAGATGTATGTTCAAAGTTAAGGGAACATCTCACCTCTTCTAAAAAGCAGATGAAATTCATCCATCACCTAAATTTTAGAAATTTTACAAAATAAAAATGGAAAGTGTATTATGTAACTAAATTATTCTTTTTTGTCTCCCTATGATTGCTCTGAATATTTTGAATAAAAGAGAGGGGAAAAAAGCATTTCCCATCTCACCAAATCAGTTCTCTCTATGTCCATAAAGTTTTCCACCTGCCATTCTTCATATGGTTTCAGTATCTGGGTTGCTGCCCCTCTCCAAAAATCCATCCCATTCACTTATTTGCATTTTTATTCGTCCATTCGTGTAACAAATAAGTTATTTGAGTATCTACTCTGGACCCCTCAGGTGCTAGAGCCTCGGGTACAATAGAGAGCAAGGCAATTAAGGGTCCTGGGATACAGCTCTTCTAAGGCGGTGTGGAGCACCTGCAGTCATCTGCGGTAAATGCAAGGAGAGGTCTGAAGTGGGTGCTGGGGAAGCTCAACACAGAGGCACTTAACCAATCCGTGGGATTATTCAGAAAAGGATTCCCTGAGAAAAAGACTTTTAAGCAGTACGTGAAGGGTGAATAGCAAGAACAGCAAGAACAAAAGAAAGCAAGGAGGCAGACTTCAGGTAAAGAGAATGACAAGGACAAATGCGCTGAGTGTGAGGAAGAGAGCAAGCCCCTGAGGGGAGCAGGAAGAGGTCCAGGAAGACAGGAACAGGTCGTGCAGCTCTTCCAGACTAGGAAAGAAGAAGAGGTCATATAACAAGGTATGGGGGCACCCAGGTGGCACAGTCGGTTAAGTGTCCGACTCTTGGTTTCAGCTCAGGTCCTGATCTTAGTGAGATGGAGCCCCAGGTGGGCTCTGCGCTCAGTAGAGTGTGTTTGACATTCTCTCTTTCTCTCCCTCCTCCTCGACCCCTCCCCATTGCCAGGGCTCTGGCAGGCACACGCACACGCGCTCTCACTCTGTCGGATAAGTAAGTAAATATTAAAAAAAAAAAAAAAGTAACAAGGTGTGGTTTTAAGGGGATTAGGTGGTATCCTAGAGCAATTGGAAGCTGTTGAAGGGATTCAAATTGAGGAGTGATTTGATCAGATTAGGATTTTAATGAATTCACTCAGGCTTCTATGTGGGGTGGAGTTGGAGGCAGGATGAAAGGAGACCTGAACCACGAGAGACTATGGACTCTGGGAAACAAACTGAGGGTTTTAGAGGGGAGGGGAGTGGGGGATGGGCTAGCCCAGTGATGGGTATTAAGGAGGGCACGTATTGCATGGAACACTGGGTGTTATATGCAAACAATGAATCATGGAACACTACATCAAAAACTAAGGATGTACTGTATGGTGACTAACATATAACAAAAAAAGAAAAAAAAATATTATGGAAAAGAAAGCATGGGAGGGCATCATGGAAGAGAAAAAAAGAATGATCATGGAATGATTAAAATGAAGTATAGGGGCATCTAGCTGGCTCAGTCGGTAGAGCATGTGACTCTTGATCTCAAGGTTGTGAGTTCAAGCCCCATGTTGGGCACGGGCCTACTTAAAAAAAAAATTTTTTTTAATGGAGTATAAAGAGGTGCTCAAGGAGTAAGGTTAAAGATCAAGAAAAGGACCAACAAAAAGATCTCAGAGACCTTGACCAACATTGGGAAAGATCAGAGACTGGGTTTGGAGGAGAGGCACAGCTTTACCAGGCTTGGAGATGACTTCAAGTTAAAGCTCTCTTGAGTCCTACCTGAGCTTCCGACTGTACTGGAGGGAGTCACAGTGGTCGTCCTCAGGCCGTTTTCTCGCCCACCGCCCACCGCCAAAGTCATGGTCAGTGTTCCTCATCCCTATTTCCTCAGGGTGCTATAAAGGTTACCACATCTCTAAGGAACAAAAGCATGTAATAAATATATTATCGGGGAAAAAAAGGAGACATGTTGGAAGGCTGTTGAAGGAATTTAAAGCAGACAATGCTTGGAACTAGGAAAATGATAGTACGGTGAAAAAAGAAAAAACTGTGATTTGTGAAAAAATTAAAAATGCTTTCTTATCCTTTCTGATGCTCCATTTAAGTTCGATAGAGAACAGTGATTTTCTTTTTTGTCTGTTTTGTTCACTGGTATATCCCAAATGCATCCTTCAAGCTTCTGGAGAACAGCAAAGATAATGACCAGGGAACGTTGGATTTTCCAGACAGCGCTGACTGTATTCTCGGACTGGACGTTACAATAACAATAGAATCCATTTTGAAAGCTTACTGTGGGCAAAGTACTGAACCAGATACCTTGCATACACTGTCTTATCCATTCCGTGTGAAAAATGTAAAGAAGAGAAGCTAAGAATCCGAGATCTGGGGCACACAGTCCATAAATGGTAGAGTGAAGATTTGAACTCAGGCCTGTCGGATCCCAAAGCCCATTCTCTTCCCCTATGATCCACTGAAATCCAACCTTATGCTCCTCTCTCAATAATACGATGGAACATCATTTTTTCTAAGGGGGTACTTACTACTTGTTCAAGGGCTGGCAGAGTAATCAACTTGCCTTGCCTCCCTCCTGATTCGCCATCTTCAGGCACTGAGCCTCGCCAAGTCCCCGGGGCTGAGGGGAAGAACCAGTCTTGAGCCAAGATCTCACATAAAGTGTTCCTGGCCCATAGCCTATTTCTCCCATAGAGTTTGAGGTGGAATGAGATCAGGGCAAACACTTTCATACTTTCTTTCTATGAATTGCTTGGATAACAAATTCTCTCTTAAAATATTTTTAAAATCATGAGAAAAACTGATATTTGAGGCTTAGTTCTAAGAAGAGAATATCGTAGGCTAAAGAGAGAGTCACGTGTTCCATGGGTAGCAACAACCACGTGGTCTTTATTTTTTAATTACCCAGAGAATACTACTGTGAATCAGTTAGTTGAAACGTATTTATTTGTCTCCTATTCTGTATCTAGACCCTGGGCGCACAGGACAAGACAGACAAAGTGCCATCCCCTTAGAAAGCTGATATTCTAATTTACAGGGCACAAAAGACAATAAACATAAAAACTGGACAATTCTCGTAAAGTTCAGAAAACCAAATTTTAAATTCCAAACTTTTTTTTTAAACAGTGTTTTTAAAATCCAAACTGCTAATACCAGATAAATGGTCCCAATTTTTCTCATTTCTTCTTTTAATTAACAATATAATACTTGGAATTGGAAGCCTAGTTTTAAAGTGAAAATGTATTCAGTGACTGATAAAACTTCCATGGGAGTGACGGAAAGAAGATAGTGGCATAGGATAGTCCTTCATCTTTTAATGATTTTGTAAAGTCTTTCATATGCTTAGGGGTTTTATCACCATTTTATTTTTTTATTTCTGTAAGTATTCTTTATTTCCTAGTATCCATTAAATTCAAGCAACATCTTATACCATAGTTAAAATATAGCTTTTTTGTTAAAGTCACTTGGAAGAAACTTGAAAGTATATTCTTAATAGAAATTTTTAATAGGTGGACATGAACAAAATAAAAACATTCAGGAAAAAAAAAGTATTCAGTAAAATAATTTCACACCTAGAGACGCTAAAGGAGAAAGCTTGGGTGACCAAAAACTCTAGATGTTCTAATTAAAAAAAAAAAAAAACCATTCAGATTGTGGAAAATTCTTGAATATAACTCCTGAACATGCAGAAAATGAAACGGTGACCTCCGGAAGTTCAAGGCATTTTGATAACAAAGCATACTTTTTTAAAAAAGATTTTATTTATTTATTTTGACAGAGACAGCGAGAGAGGGAACACAAGCAGGGGGAGTGGGAGAGGGAGATGCGGGCTCGATCCCAGGAGCCTGGGATCATGACCTGAGCCGAAGGCAGACGCTTAACGGCTGAGCCACCCCTAGGCACCCCCAAAGCATACATTTTTTAATGACAGAACAAAAGGTGCTAAAACACAGTGCCTTGGTATTTATGGCATTTCTCGAGATCTTTCACAATATCTATGTTAATAAGAGTTTTTTAATTGCACATGTAGTACTACAGTTAGCAAGTTGGATTCCCAGTTGCACAATAACATTGATTAGTGGTTTAATGGAAAGCTGACCGGAACACTCTACTCCTGTTCTCTCTAATGATTCTACCAGGGATTCGAATGAAGATATGGAAGGCATGTCATCAGATGTACCAATGTACAAGGTTTAGGGTGAAAGCTAATGTGTTTGAAAAGAAAGATTAGATTAAAAACATACTGATTGACTGGAACAGTGGGAAGGACAGACTGTTGGGCTACCATGATGGAAAACTCATTATCATTGCTGCTTTCCTCTTGGGTTTGCTAAAGCCACAATCCAGATCTAACTGAGCACTATTTTTTTTTTTTAATATTTATTTATTTGAGGGAGAGAGAGCATGCATGAGTGAGGGGAGGGGCAGAAAGAGAGAGAGCCTTCAAGCTGACTCCCCACTCAGCACGGAGCCTGGCTTGGGGCTCAATCCCAGGACCCTGAGATCATGACCTGAGCCCAAACCAAGAGTCTGGCGCTTAACCAGCTGAGCCACCCAGGTGCCCCTAGTACCTATTTTTATTCAATAAACAGCAATTCATTAGCACTGGGGGAAAATAAGAGACAATAATTAATGTCCAGAAAGGACTAATTTTAATGGTAAATGATAAATATGCTTGTTGTTATTGTTGTTTTCTTCAAATGAATGAGAAGAAAAGAAATCCCATAGAAATAACATAGTTTAGCTTTCCTCTTCAGATAAGAAGATCTCCTATCACATACCAGACGTATGGCTAACAGGCCTTTTCTGGAGTTTATTCATGACTACATCTCAGTGTTAAAATAGTACCGTAGTCACAAAATGAACTTAGTCACAAAAAATATTTGTTGATTGAATGACTTTAGGGTAGGGAAACTCACTTCTTTCTTTGACACTGCATTTCTAGGTAATACCAATTGCTGGAATGGTCTTCCTTATACTAAGTCAAACTCATTTTTCCAAAACTCCCTATTTATTAGATATAATTATGCTTTCCTGATATGGACAAAATGAACCTAGTTGTCTTCCAAATATTTTAAGATAACTAACAGTTCCCTTTTAAGTACTTGTTACTTTTTCTAAGAAGAAATTCCTGAAACTTCTTGATATAACATGACTTCTGTTTCCTTAAATCATTGTCATTCTCCTCTGTATGTACCTCAGGTCTTCAGAGTTTCTTGTAATATGGTGCTCTGAATTATCTCCAGCAGGAAGTTGATCTGAACACTACACCACATTATTTTAAGATTGGATTAGCTGTCTGAAAGATAGCTATATAAGTAGCAATTATTTTAGTTCTCTCTGAAATCAATTAAAATCTCTAAGTGTTTTTCTCAGGTAGGTCTGATCTGACATCTGGGTTACACATATTAAGTTTTTTCAAGAATAAGATTTTTTTCTTTTGTTTTCTGCAGCAAGTTTTTTAATCAGCTAAAGGATAAAAAGACGACATGGGTTATAAGAAAACAGTTGTATTCTACAATAATTTAAATTTGGTTTTAAAAATCTCATGCAGGTCTAATCAGATAAACAGTGTTCTCTGCACTCAGTCTTAAGACCTGGAAGTGATACGCTGGCTCTTACGGCTTTGACTCTGCATGGGCGGAAAGCACGGGGCACCCAGTGAGGGGGGTCTGAGAAGCCAGTTAGGTAAGAAGGCACTGGAGCACAGCACAATTGCCCAAGCTCCCCTCTAGGCCAAATGGACACGAGGATTGCATGAACAGTACTATTGGCAAATAGAGAAACGGTTCTATGACATGCCCTGTGCTACTCTACCCTGTTCTCTGAAAGGAGGGAGAATGCTAGATTTCTTACCCAGGAGGGAGGAAGAGAAGAAATGGCCATAAAGGCATATAGGGACACGGCCCTCTCAGCCCTTCCCACACACTGTGAATTGATGAGCTATGTGTCAGGGAAGTCTCTCCCGTGTAGACCTATACAGAGGCACAGAGTGATTAGAGTAAGAATTCTGGCAATTCATCCTTCGGTAACTTGAATTTTGAGCCATTTGCAACTCTATGAAGGGTAACAGAGTTGTGCAGACCCAGTCACCATTTCCCTAAGCACACTTCCATCATTTTTTCTGCAGCACAGAGCCCCGGCCTGCCTGCCCTCCTTCCCTTCCAGGCTGCCACAGGCCAGGAGCTGTTCAGACGAAGGCAGCCAAGGCCAACCAAGATTCCTCTGCCCGCAGGTTAAATGTGGCCGAGGTACTTTTGGCATTTAAGTGGATAGAGGCGGGGTGAGTACTTCCAAGGGAAAGGGCAGAGAAGGAGGATGCCTAGTGGCACAGGGAGCCTCTCTAATGTCCTCACAATTCTGTTCTGGCTCCAGATTTGGATACTGCACTCAGCAAAACACAGGCTTGGCTTAAGCAGAACCCTTTCTCTTAGAAGGCGGTTCAGCAACCCTATCTTGTTCCTCAGGCATTTATTTTCCTTTGGAATCTTATCTCAGCCCACTCCCCATGCCAAGCAGCTTCTCGAAGTATTCCACTCAACAGTTAACAATTTTCTCTCTGAAAGGAATTCCAGGGATGAAATTTTCTCCATCCTGTAATATTCCCAGTGATGTTTTATGCCCCCTATAGAGTGCTATCCTGGGAAGACCTTGCGAGCCTACTGATCCAAATATGGGATCCGCAAAGAGCTGATCTTCTCTTCATTCATGGGTCTAGGACCCACTTCTCTTGTCTCAGCCAGGATGATAAGAGGTCTGGTTCCAATGGAGTCAATAGTAATGTAGTGAAAAGGAGCTCTTTCCACATCTGCCTCACCAGCTACCATCTCTCTTTCTCCATGTGCCTTCTTTCTGCAAGTATTAAAAAAAAAAAGGTAGGCTGGGAGGACTGTTGACCTACCCTTTTCTGAGGCCCCAAAAGATATGTGTTGTATGGTAATATAGACTATATTCTTTATAGAAAATTCAGCACCTGATACTCTGTTCCTGGGAGCTCAAGAAAGGCCTGAGTGAGCATTGCAACACCACTGCTACCTTTACTAGGGAGAGAAACTCTAAAAGGTTATAATTTGGGGCGCCTGGGTGGCACAGCAGTTAAGCGTCTGCCTTCAGCTCAGGGCGTGATCCCGGCATTATGGGATCGAGCCCCACATCAGGCTCTTCTGCTATGAGCCTGCTTCTTCCTCTCCCACTCCCCCTGCTGTGTTCCCTCTCTCGCTGGCTGTCTCTATCCTGTCGAATAAATAAATAAAATCTTAAAAAAATAAAATAAAATAAAAGGTTATAATTTGTCTGCAGCATGAGGTGATCAGCTTCTGTAGTTTGGTCCAAGATGAAGCAATTTAATTCTGAACTATTGAACCATAATTCATGACTGGAAAGGACTCCTGAGTACTACAAACAATTCTTCGTAGGAATGCAAGTGTCGGCCATCATTACATGGAAAAATGATATGGTCTGTTTATATATTTGTTCTTTCTCTCCCTCCATGCTCATCCCCAGCCAAGCCACAGTTTTTTTTTTCTTGAATTCATTTTGAGAAAAAATAATGAAAAAACTTTTACACCCTCAGCTATATTTGTATACAGCTGCAGCAATGGTATTCCAGAACAATGAGATAAAGACTTGCAAGAAAGAAAGCCAACTGAAAGAAATGAAGAAACAACTAATTTGGCACAAATGCCCCACTCTCTTCCCCTCTGGCAGACAATCACCCTTATTGTCTATCTCCCTCATACGTGTGCTAAGGTGACAGGATTTGGAGCTGTCCACCATACCGCTAAACTTAGGAGAAGATGCCGGAGAAGCCCCAAACTAACTAAACTGACAGAAATGATTCAAATGCACATCACGTTTCAGTCATAGGGCACTTGTGGCCTTATTTTGTTTGCCTCAGAAAAGTTGTTTGACATCCTAGGTACTAGGTGGGTCATCCCTCTGTCACCAAACAGACTCATCTGTGGATTGTATTCAGACAGGGGGTGCAACTTTGCGAACCCCAGCCATCTGCTATACATGTGGGGTGTGGCAGATCCCTTCCATTCTGTCTTCCATGTCCCTCAGGGTCTCTCTGGCACACCCCGTGCCAGGTTTTATTAACATCATTATCTCATTTAATCTCAGCATTTTACAGAAACACCCTTTGAAAGGTTAGGTGACTTTCCCCAGAGCACGCAAGCTACCAGGCAGTGAGGTAGGACAGGCACGCTGTGACATTCAAGCCCATGCTTTCAATCTTAGGTTGTGCCGCTTCCACACGCTAAGTGGGGAAAGCAAAGGTAACCCTCCTTGATGAACCGACACTCAGCTGCTATGTCTTCAGGGTGCCGCTGTGACCTGGAAGAGCCAAGGGAAGTGGGGAGTCCTGGTCACCTTTCCCAGCACAAGTCTTCTCCTCCCATCCGTGAGTGGATCATGTGCCTTTTTTGAAAACTTTTCATTATTCTTCCCCAAACCCCAGAAGCAATGAGGTTTGATGGAAAATTGGCAGATTTTTTTTCTTTCTAGTCCCAGCCTAACTTTAGTGGCTGTGAGATCTTAAGGAAGTCATACTTACTCTCAGTTCCAAATTTCTAAAATAGAGCAATCATCTCCCTTTCTTCCTGAAAGAATCATATGAAAATAGTGTGTATGAAAGTACTTCATAAATGGAAAAATATTCTATGTGATATTGCGGTTCAAGTTTAAATTCCGAAAGTTGGGTCAATGTGTTAGTTAGCACACACCCATTGGCAATTTAAAAAAAAATTAAATTGCATAAACTAATTTTGTTCCTTTGCTAATATTGTAGCTATGTTCTAAAACGTATTGGTGTTTAAAATGCTGATTTAACAAAAGACACAAGTTTGGGTAGAAACCAAGATAGTTGTTAAATGGATTTTGACCACTGTGGTTTATTATGTGGATCTGAAGCATAGCCAGATTAAATTTTGATGGGGTCAAGTGGAGACGCACAGCATTAAACCCTGAGGCTGCAAGAGCTGACACCCAGAATGAGAAACAGTTTGATTCCACAGTGTTCTGAAGGGAGCAGGTGCCCTGGCAATTCTGTCTTCATTTCCGCCTTGGTGTGGACTTGGTACTAACAGAGAGCAAAAGCTAGACCTCTGCCTCCTTTAATCTGTGTCTCCATCAGAGTCAGGAGATTAAACTGGAGACACAGGGAAGTGCTAACTTCAAGACCAAGTAAGCAGTTGCAAGCCATCACAGCTCACTCAGAGCCGCATTTATCCCAAGGAGTTTGTAGAATGAAATATGTTCCTTTAACTCTTAACTAAAAAAAAAAAAAAAAAAGCAGCCCTTTACTAGTTACAGAAATCTTTCATCTGGGTGATAACCAGAATTCTCTTTACTATTACTGAGTGCTTTCAAATATTGTATCTTACATGAAGAAGGATTATTCTCTTTTTATAGATGAAAATACTAAATTTCAGAGAGACTAAGCCACATAGACAGTGACTGGTAGAGGTCAAACGTGAACCCAAACCTTCTTTTTCAAAATATCTTAAGTGGTCTTCTATGTTCTAGTCCTTTTAAATTTCATCAGTGAAATTCTGGGGTCATTTAAAGCCATGGCTTTGAAATCAATGAAACAACTAACAAACCCAAGGCAAATGATCAGTTTTCATAAACCACTTATTGTGGATTTTATAGGATAAAACCAGTTTGAAAGTGTATTTCCTATTGTTCTCCCAGCAGTTATTGAACTTGTCACAGCACACATCCAAAACGTCTCTGTTACTGTTTTGTAAAAAATTCCATATGATTCTAACATCGTCTTTTAAATGCTGAAACTAACTTTCCTGTGTATGTGCTGCCTCTTGACTCAGAACATAAGGTTTTTTAATAACAGCGCTATTTTTGGTTGGCACCAGGTTGGGGAGTGGGATGGATAGGAGGCAGAGGATTTAGGGTGGAGGTCTGGTCTGGTTAACTCAGGTGTCCAGAAGAGGGTGTGGAATGTCCATAGGAAACCTTTACTCTCAGAGGCGCCATATGTTTTTGCTAATAATTAAAATTGTACCATGTTTTAAACTTGAATATGCCTAGGATGATATTTGTAAAACATTAGGTGACCCTAATTATATTTTAGAATTATCTACACCAGGCACTTAGTTCTGAGAAGTAAGAAATATCCCCAAGTTCCCGTGTCAGACAAACGAGAAAAAGAGCAGGGAATGTTTGACGAGGAATTATAGACAACCTGTCCAACTGTGCCTTGACCCACAAAACTGCACGTAACCCAATAGGAGCTGAATCAACTGGGAACTGTCTGATATTAATGAGCAGAGAATCAAGAGCATGAACTTCCTGCCAAGTCAGGCAGTTAGGGCCATTGCAATTATTGTCTCCTGATCAGCCCGCTCACAAGTTCAGACCTGACCCTGCTCTTCTAGGGAGGGCCCCCCCCCAAGACAGGCAATCACAGGCTTGGTTATCTGACTCCATCCAAATCCAAGATCTACTAGAGAAGACCTTTCATCTTTCCTGTGCATTTCCTCTTTGAGAGACCTGAAGAGTCCTCGATATAAGACATTTTACCCTAGACCAAGAGTTAGGTAAAAACCAGGAGGGCTACAATTTGTTTTCTTTTCTTTTTTTTTTTTTTAAAGATTTTATTTATTTATTCGACAGGATAGAGACAGCCAGCGAGAGAGGGAACACAGCAGGGGGAGTGGGAGAGGAAGAAGCAGGCTCATAGCGGAGGAGCCTGATGTGGGGCTCGATCCCATAACGCCGGGATCATGCCCTGAGCCGAAGGCAGACGCTTAACCGCTGTGCCACCCAGGCGCCCCTACAATTTGTTTTCTAAATGAATACTTTCTCCCAATTGGTAGGTGTCTGCGTGAGTGGCTAAGAGTTAGGTGCTCAAATTGATCAACCCCAAGTAGGTTCAATTTAACTTTATTTTTAAATAATATCCTAATTTCTATTTCCATACTGGAGTGTAAAGGAGGAGAAAGAAGAGGCAAATATCAGTAAAAAAGAACATAGAGTAAAACAAATCATACATCCAGAATAAGAAAACAAGCCAATTAAAAAATATGCCAAAAAACAAAAAACAAAACAAAACAAAACAAAAAAACAGATATTTCACCAGGAAGTGTGAGGGGGTGCCTGGGTGGCTCAGTTGGTTAAGCATCTGACTCTTGATTTCATCTCAGGTCATGATACCAGGGTCGTGAAATCAAGCCCTGTGTCTCGTTCCCTGCTCAACATGGAATCTGCTTGAGATTCTTTCCCTCTGCCCCTCCCCCTGCTTGTATGCGTGCTCTCTCTCTCTCTCAAAATAAATAAATCTTTAAAATATAAATAAATAAATGAAACCACAGTGAGATACCACTACATACCTATTAGAATGGCTAAAATTAAAACAACTCACCATTCAGAGTATAGGCAAAATATAGGACAACTGAACCACTTAATCATGCTGATGGGGACATAAGATGGTACAGCCACTTTGGAAAACACTTGGGGAATTTCTTTAAAAAGCAAAAAACATACAAAAAAAAAAATACACCTGTATGTAATCTAGCCACTCCATTCCTAAGTATCTCTAAGAAAAATGAAAGTATGTGTCCATATAAAAACTTGTACATTAATATCTAGTGTTTGTAATTGTCAAAAACTGAAAGCAATCCTAATGGCCATCAATTAGGTGAATGAACAAACTATGGTATGTCCATCCAAAGGACTACTACTCCGCAATAAAAAAGGAATGGGACGCCTGGGTGGCTCAGTCAGTTAAGTGTCTGCCTTCTTCTCAGGTCATGATCCCAGGGTCCCTCATCTGGCTCCCTGCTCAGCAGGGAGTCTGCTTCTCCCTCTCCCTTTACCCCTCCCCCCTGCTCTTGCTCTCTCTCTCTCTAATAAATAAATAAAACCTTTAAAAAAAAAGAAATGAATATTAATATATACTACAAGGTGGATAAATCACAGTGTAATTAACCTTAGTGAAATAAGCCAGACAAAGAAAGCGTATATACCACATGATTCCATTTATATAACATTCTAGGAAATGAAAACTAAGGTGACAGGACAGAATGTAGATTGGTGGCTACCTGGGTATCGTTGGTAGGGATGGAAGGTGAAGGGAAGGATAACAAAGGGGTAAGAGGAAAATTTGGAGATGATGGATATGTTCATTATCTTTATTATGGTGATCGTTCCATGAGGGTATATATAAGTCAACTTTTCAAATTGTATACTTTAAATATTTGCACTGTTTCTAAATATCAATGATACCTCAATAAAGCTGTTTTAAAAAGACCATGAACACTGAAATGTTTCCTTTTCTTCATTTTTTTATGCAACAAAGTAATATGTATGTGTGGAAAAACTAATACTAAAGGCCCCATAGTGAACAATAGCAATACTTTCTGTACAAATGTCTCTTCAATCCTACTTTTTAAAGTAAACTGTTTTACAGAGCCTTTTTCTTTCTTCCAAATTTTTATTTAAATTCTAGTTAGTTAACATATATAGTGCAGTATTGGTTTCAGGAGTAGAATTTAGTGACTCATCACTTACATACAATATCCAGTGCTCGTCACAAGTGCCCTCCTTAATGCCCATCACCCGTTTAGACCATCCCCTGACCACTTCCCCTCCAGCAATCCTTGGTTTGTTCTCTATTGTTAAGAGTCTTTTAGGGCTTGTTTCCCTCTCTCTCTCTCTTTTTTTCTCTCCTTTCCCATATGTTCATCTGTTTTGTTTCCTAAATTCCTCATACGAATGAAATCATATGGTATTTGTCTTTCTTTGACTGACTTATTTCGCTTAGCATAATATACACTAGTTCCATCCATATCGTTGCAAATGACAAGATTTCATTCTTTTGATGGCTGAGTAATATTCCATTACATATATATATACACTACATCTTTATCCATTCATCAGTCGATGGACACTTGGGCTCTTTTCATAGTTTAGCTATTGATAATGCTGCTATAAATATCGGGGTGCATGTACCCCTCTGAATCTGTATTTTTGTCTACCTTTTGAGTAAATACCTAGTAGTACAACTTTTGGATCATAGGGTAGTTCAATTTTTAATTTTTTGAAGCACCTCCATACTGTTTTCCAGAGTGGCTGAATCAGTTTGCATTCCCACCAACAGTGTAAGAGGGTTCCCCTTTCTCCAAATCCTCACCAACATCTGTTGTTTCCTGTGTTATTAATTTTAGCCATTCTGACAGATGTGAGCTGGTATCTCATCATGGTTTTGATTTGCATTTCCCCGATGATGAGTGATGCTGAGCATCTTTTCATATGTGTGTTAGCCATCTGTATGTCTTCTTTGGGAAAATGTCTGTTCATGTTTTCTGCCCATTTCTTAAATGGATTACTTGCTTTTTGAGTGCTGAGTTTGATAAGTTCTTTACAGATTTTGTATACTAATCCTTTATCAGATACGTCATCTGCAAATATCTTCTCCTGTTCCATAGGCCACCCTCTAGTTTTGTTGATTGTTTCCTTCACTGTGCAAAGCTTTTTATCTTGGTGAAGTCCCAGTAGTTCATTTTTGCTTTTGTTTCGCTTGCCTCCAGCAACATATATAGTAAGAAGTTGCTCTGGCCAAGGTCAAAGAGGTTGCTGCCTTTGTCCTCCTCCAGGATTGTCATCCATTTTTAAATTTCTTTTGTGTATGGTGTAAGAAAGTGGTCCAGTTTCATTCTTCTGCATATCACTATTCACTTTTTCTGATACCATTCACTGAAGCAACTGTCCTTTTTCATTGGATATTCTTTCCTGCTTTGTCAAAAATTAGTTGACCATGTAGTTGTGGGTCCATTTCTGGATTTTCTATACTGTTCCATTGATCTATGTGTCTGTCTTTGTGCCAGCACCAAACTGTCTTGACAACCATAGTTCTATAATATAGCTTGAAGTCTGGAATCATGATGCCTCCAGCCTTGCTTTTCTTTTTCAGGATTGCTTTGGCTATTTGGGGTCTTTGTGGTGCCATACAAGTTTTAGGACTGTTTGCTCTAGCTCTGTGAAAAATGCTGCTGGTATTTGGATAGGGATTGCATTAGATGTGTCGATTGCTTTGGGTTGTATAGATATTTTTAAAATGCTTGTTCTTCCTGTCCATGAGCATGGAATTTCAGAGTCTTAACTATGGAGAAGAAACTGATGGTTACCAGAGGGGAGGTCGGTAGAGGGATGGGTGAAATAGGTGATGGAGATTAAGGAGGGGATTTGTTGTGGTGAGTACCAGGTGTTGTATGAAAATGTTGAATCACTATATTGTACCCTGAAACTAATATTATACTGTATGTTAAGTAACTGGAATTTAAATAAAAACTTAAAAAAATAAAACCTTTAATCTTTCCTTAGTAAAAAAATAAATAACATAAACTGGTTTTACTACCTCTGATTTTAATTCTTTAGTATCATTTTTCTAACTTTATTTATTTATTCGTCAGAGAGAGAGAAGGGTAAGCACAAGCAGGGGGAGCAGCAGGCAGAGGGAGAAGCAGGCTCCCTGCTAAGCAAGGACCTCAATATGGGGCTGGATCCCGGGACCCTGGGGTCATGACCTGAGCCAAAGGCAGATGTTTAACTGACCGAACCACCCAGGAGTCCCTATTTTTCTAACTTTAAGTAACAGACTTAAATTATTACTATACTCAATTTTCCAATTTAATAATATCTGGGGGTCATACCACCTCTCCATTTTCTCAACTTCCTTTTACTATGTTCTTTCTTCGATTGCCTCAGTTTCTCATACACTTTTTGTTTCTCTTCACCATGTCATTACTACCATCTTGCAATGTATAGTCACAATATCTAATGCTTTATTGTTATTTATTATTATTAATGCACTTCTTTATTATTATTAATGCACTTCTTTATTCTTCTTAAGACAGTCTTCCTAGAGTCTATTTACTTGATTTCCTGGCTTGCTGTTCAATTATAATGCAAAGATTTGCCTAACTACTTCTTTGCCTAACTACTGGGATAGTTCCCAATTCTTTCTATCTCATTTCTTTTTCTTGGTTTCTACTATTATCTCGCTGGATTATGTCCTCAAGTAACTTATGAAAATGATTCCTGGCACCTAAAGTTTCTGAGTCCTTCCGTACTGAAAATGGTCTTTGTGCTTTTCCTAGACTTGATTAAATTGACTAGAGTAGAGAATGCTAGGTAAAAATTACTTTTCTGTGAACATTTTACTTTTGAAAAGTCTAAGGCAGCAGTCTGATTTCTTCTTCTATGCAGGTGATCTGTATTTTTTTTTTAATCTTGGAAGAAGTTTCTATTTTATGCCTTAACTTTAAGGTACTGGATTTTCATGAAGTTACATCTTGATGAGGGTCTTTTTATTCAATCTGCTCATCACTTTATGGATTGCTTCTATAAGAAGATTCTTTAGGTCTGGGAAATTCTCTTTGTTCTTTTATTATTTCTTCTCCCTTGATTTTCTCCCCATCCCACCACTTTAGTTTTGTTTTAATTCTTTTCTTCCTGGAATTCTTACTATACAACTTGTTAATATTTTGGCTTGACCTTCTGTTTCATTTTTCCTTTCTAGATTTTCCTCCCTTTTTTTCCATTTTACTCTTTGCTTGAAAATATTTTGTAACTGTAATTCAAGCCCTTCTAAAAAATGTTGGGGGAGAGAACAATCACAGAGTTAATTTCTAAGAGCTCTTTTTTTGTTTTCTTTTTTTTTAAGATTTTATTTATTTATTTGACAGAAAGAGAGAGAGAGGGAGAGAGAGAGAGTGCAAGGAGGGGGAGCGGCAGAGAGAGGAAGAGGGAAGAGCAAGCTTCCCCGCTGAGCCAGGAGCCCAACATAGAACTCGATCCCAGAACCCCAGGATCATGACCTGATCCAAAGGCAGACGCTTAACTAACTGAGCCACCCAGGTGCTCCCTTTTTTTTGAGGGCTCAACACTTATTTTATGACTACGACATCTTCACACTTCTCTTTAAGGACAAGAAATAGAGTTCACAGATTCAAATTTTCTTTTGTTCTCTAAATTACCGGTTACTTTCCATTTCTTTTTCTTGGTCTCTTTTTTTTTTTTTTTTTAAGATTTTATTTATTTATTTGACAGAGAGACAGCCAGAGAGAGAGGGAACACAAGCAGGGGGAGTGGGAGAGGAAGAAGCAGGCTCATAGCGGAGGAGCCTGATGTGGGGCTCGATCCCACAACGCCGGGATCACGCCCTGAGCCGAAGGCAGACGCCCAACGACTGGGCCACCCAGGCGCCCCTTTTTCTTGGTCTTCTGAACTTTGGATTTTCTTTATATATATGGTGATGTTTGGTCTTTTATATTTATATTTTATGTTTACGATTTCCAGGTAACTGGTGTAGGTTTTCTTTTCTTCTGCATATATATTTCACTTTCCCACTAGGGAAAGCTCCATGTTAGACTGAATAGGCAGAAGGCTCCCAAATGGACAGAGCTTAAAAATATCTACCACAGGAGCCTTGTTTCACCCCAGACAGTTCTTTTAATTCTTTCCTAAAGAAGAAGTCCAAGGTCAGAGGAAGGTGTGAAGAGTTTGGGAACCAATTGGCAAAGTCATTTTGTAACCAGATTTTTAATTAACCCCTGGGTTTTCTTCAACTTTTTATTTTGAAACAATTTTAAATTTACAAGAAATTTCAAAAATAATACAGATAATTCCCATGTACACTTCACCTAGATTCCCCCAATGGTAACATCTTACCTAACATTATAAATTATAAGCCAAGAAACTGATATTGGTAAAATATCATAATATAATATAGACTTAGATTTGAACAATTTTACACTATTCTTTTTTATGTGGCATAGTTCTATGAAATTTTCTAATATGTGTAGATTAGTGTAAACACACTAACAGGATATGGAACTATTCTGTCACCACCAAGAAGCATGCTTCATGCTACCCTTTTATGGTTGCCTTCCCATCCCACCCCAATCCTAATCCCTAGCAACTCCTGCTTTCTTCTTCACCATTATAACTTTGTCACTTCCAGAATGTTATACAAATGGAATCATACAGAATATAATTTGCTGAGATTGGCTTTCTTAGCTCATTACAATGCCCTTGAGATTCATCCAGGTATTTGCTTATTAATACTTTGTTCTTTTTTATTGCTGAATTGTGTTCTATTGTATGGATTTCCAGGGTTTGTTTATCCAGCCACCCACTGAAAGACATTTAGGTTGTTTCCAGTTTGGGGCTATTGCAAATAAATATGCTATGAACATTGATCTACAGGTTTTCATATGAACATAAATTTTCATGTCTCTAGGATAAATACCCAGGAATGTGATTATATAGTCAGATGGTAACTCCATGTTTACCTTTTAAAGAAACTGCCAAACTATTTCAGAGTGGCTGTACCCTTGACATCCTCACAAGTAGCGTATGAGAGACTCAGTTGCGCTGCATCCTTGTCAGTACGTAGCATTATCAGCATTTTTTATTTTAATCATCCTAATAGGTAGATAGTACTTTAATTTGCATTTCCTTAATGCCTAATGATATAGGGCATCTTTTCATGTGCGTATTCACCGTATGTCTATCCTCTTGAGCAAAATCTTTGGTCCAATCTGTGCTTGGATTGATTGCCTTTTTTCTACTGCAACTCTATATTCTGGATATATATCCTACCATTTCTAAAGAAATGGGTCTGAAGACGCATTTCTAAAATGGAGAAAAAGAAGCAATCTCTAGGAAGGATTTTCAAATTAAAATGTGTTTTTCATTTGTTTCCTAATTTTCTCAGCCAAGACACAAAATATTTAGATTGACAAATATGCCCTGAGAAAATCATCAAATAAAAATCTCTTTGAAAGCAAATGTCATTTATGATGCCATTAATTCTTGATTTGCATTTGTCTGGCACCTGTTAAGCATTTTCCAGGTGAAATGTTATACTTTTACTGGCATGTTACTAATTATCTTTAAAGACTTTAATATTATTAATGACCATGTTCATAAGTACATTTTGATTGAATTATATTGAATTAGGACAAAAATGAGATGACTTCGACAAATGACGGAAGTGGAATTTCTTGAGAAATTTCTTTGATAATATGAAGTCAAAGCTTTGAATATATTTCAACAATAATCTGGAGATGGGCTTCTATCCTTAAAGAAAAACATAGAAATGCCTATTTTATTTCTATTTGTTCTCTTTAATATGCTGAAAAACCTGGAGTAACAGTTGTTTCCTAGAAGCTATTTCACAAAAGGAAATTGAGTGCTCTTCTGAGACAAGGCTGAGATATAAACATACTGATTTAAAATTTATTTTAAAAAATGCAGAGGGGCACTTGGGTGGCTCAGTCGTTAAGCGTCTGCCTTCGGCTCAGGGCGTGATCCCAGCGTTCTGGGATCAAGCCCCACATCAGGCTCCTCTGCTGGGAGCCTGCTTCTTCCTCTCCCACTGCCCCTGCTTGTGTTCCCTCTCTCGCTGGCTGTCTCTCTCTCTCTCTCTCTGTCAAATAAATAAATAAAATCTTTTAAAAAAATAAATAAAAATAAAAAATGCAGGGGTCAGTCTACAATTTCATTCAGAAATTTCCCAGCTTTCTCCACAGGTGTTCTGAAAAGGCTATGACCATCTCACATTTCCATTCTCCACCCCCAGTCCCTCCCATGTCCTCATGTCATGTCACTGGGGTCAGTTTTCCGGCCATACAGGGGTTTCTATTGGCACCTGCTGACGTCACTCTCCCTGGGGGTTGTCATAGCCACACAAATGCTCTGTTCTGGCAACTGCTGTTTTAAAGTCAAGGAAATAACTTTGTCTGGCTTGGTTAAACCCTAGCATTAGTAAACACCAGGGGTTCTCAGCAGCAGAGCTATTGACATTTGGACAGAATAATTCTCTGTTGTGGGGACTGTCTTGTACAGTCTTGGGAAAGAAGAAAATCCTGCCATTTGTGACAACATGGATGGAACTTGAGGGCATTATGCTGAGATAAGTCAGACAGAGACAGACAAATATCATATGATATTACTTATATGTGGAGTGTAAAAAAGCCAAACTCACAGAAGCAGAGAGTAAAATGGTGGCTGCCAAGGGGCAGGGGGTAGAGGAATTGAGGAGATGTTGTTCACAGGGTACAAACTTACAGTTAGGAGATAAATAAGTTCGGGAGATACAAGACACAGCATCGTGATCATAGTCAACAATACTGAATTATATACTTCAAAGTCGCTAAAAAAACTAGATCGTAAATGTTCTCACCACAAAAAAGACATGCTAATTAAGTGACATGATGGAGGTATTAAATAACATTAGCGTGGTAATCAAACTGCAATATATAAATGTATCAAATCAACGTACTGTACATCTTAAACTCACACAATATTATATGCTAATTAAACCTCAATTTTTAAAAAGAAAACCTAAAAAGCATTTTCCACACCCTGAAAAAAAAAAGAAGCATATTTGAGCATAGCTTGATTGACCTAAATACCCAGTTATACTCAAGTTAGGTCCTAATTCTTAGAATTATTATATTTGCAAATTCTCAGATTCTCAGTATGCTTAATTTTTTAATTTAAATTCAATCAGCCAACACATAGAACATCAGTAATTTTGGATGTGGTGTGCAACAATTCTTCAGTTGCATACAACACCCAGTGCTCATAGAATGCTTAATTTTAAAGAAAAAATTTAAGAACCTGAATTTGATGCTACTTTATTAGTTCAATGTATTAATGCTTAAAATTGAAACTACTACAATTAGAAATCTTTAGGTAATTTCTAGTTTACTTTTTAAATTTATAGCAACTCCTAAACATTAGCTAAAATAGTGACAACTGACTTTAAAACTTAATATCTTTGCTCTGAATATATTATCAACAAAAAGAGCCCATTAAATAAAACTGTTCCCTGGACTCCAAGGGCACTGGTCTATTCAAGAACTGATTTGTTGTGCTGATATGAGTAGATAAACATTTAATGTTGGCTAAAATATAGGCTTACCCCAAAAAAGATAAGACCAGAATCTGTCTCCCTTGGTTGTTTTAGGACTCACCCCATGGAAGAAGTTCTATTTCCCCATTGAGAATCCAGATATTGGTCACAGTCTAGTCCCTTGGAAGTTTCTATTGTCCCAGGAAACAAGGTTCTGTCAACTGCCCCCAGATGCACGCTGGGTACAAATCCTGCTAATGGTGACCCTGCCCCATTGTCTCCTTGCAATGGGCTTTTGTGCCCAGATTTCTGAGTGGCTTGATAGTAAGGCAAGGGACTTTGGTAAAACACACGCAGAGTAATTTATAGAGATATTAAATTTGATCTTATTTTTCCTTTTCTGTAAGACTCAGGACAGAGTGCAATTTTTTTCTCTTTTCCTTGTGCTTTTTTTATCTAAGCAGTTTCATCCCAGAGCTTCTGGTATTCACAGGAGAGAAACAGGAGGACCTTTTTTTGACAGCTTGGCCTGGAAGATGCCCTAGAGCAAACTTCTAGGACCAGGGCAAAAGGAGGTTGATGAGAGAGGACGGACTGAGAAGGGGTTGGTTTTCAAGAGTGGTGGAGGCCCAGAGTGTCTTGTTGAGTAGAAACGCTGAACTCTAATGGGGGAAGCCAACAAAAACAGATGAGGGCTGGGTTGGATACCAGGAACGAGGGAGGAGCCAGCTTAGATGGGCTTTTATGCCTCTACTCAGCCTAATAGGGCTGGAGCTGCCCACCTGCAGAACTTGGATGGGGGAGCATCAACTGTGATCAGAAACACCTATTCCCTAACGCCCTTAATTGTGAAAATACCCTCCTGCTTGACCCTCAGGAAGGGGAAAGAATTCCCCAAACCTGACTGAGATCAGAAAAATAAAGCTCACAACTGGACCAGATATAATTTGATTTTGAACAAATAGGGGAATGTGACATTTCTTAGACCCAAGTATTATGCAGCAAATCCATTGTTATTATAATGCCTCACCCGCTCTAGTTGCTTAGGGGTTTCAACCAGATGCCTCCAGAGAACATTAAAAAAAAAATCTCTTAGCAAAGATTACTGCTTAAAGTGGGTAGCTGGAAGGGCTTGCAAACCTATTTAACGGAATCACACAACTTATTTATGTGATCAGGAGAATGAGACTTATGAGAGTTAAACCTTACAAACCCCTTTACATGAGGCAGAAACTGGGTCCTAAGAGAGCTGGGAGGTCATAACCGTTGAGTTCTAAGAACCAAAGTGGAGGACTGGTGTGGAACCCTCCCCACATTCTGCAGGAAGACATGATTTGGTGGAAGCCTCGCGGGGAGACTTGGCTCCGGCGCTGTGAGTGGTACAGAATGGGCTGACAGGCAAAGTCTAGAGACCAAAGTACAAACAGCAGATGAGTGAAGCCTGATTGAAGGCTGAGCCTGAGGACGGCAAGAGGGAGGAATAATTCAAGTGCAGTCTTAAAGGTGATATTTTTCCCTTTAAAATAGGGTTTTGCAATATACTAGATTTCTGATCCTTCATTTGAAACTTCATAGGATTTTGTGCATAGATTTTCCAAATGCTTGAGATAATTCAATTCTACAGATATTTACCAGGTATCTACCACGTATAATGCATTATAGTAAACACCTGGGAGAGAGAAAAAGGTGAAGAAGGCACAGTCACCTCTCATAACCTAGTAGGAGAGACGGAAACAAACATAAATCGGTCTAACACAAGAAACAGTAGGTCATATATTAAAAGAAAGTAATAGTAATAGCTAAGATTTGTTGGGAGCTTTCTAAGAACCAAGGATTAATATGCACTACAATATTCTAAGGTATGTACTATTATTATCCCCACTTTATAGATGAGGGAACTGAAGTCCAGAAAGGTTAAGGAACTTGCCCAAGGTCATATAACTAAGAAGAGTAGATCTGGAATTTGAACCCAGAGATACTGACCCCAGAACTCAAGCTGTTAAACTCTCCTGTGACATGTGTGATAGTAGAATGGGGTAGGAAAAGGCTAAGTCATTCATAGAGGGGAAATCAGGAACCAATAAAGACTTCTTAATCCTCCTACTTATTAGGGAAAGAGGCAAAATGGGCAAGCTCTGTATTAATTTCATTTTCAAAAGCAAATACATTATTTTTCCTTATTTATACTCCCTAAATAAGCAAAAAGTTATTAGATATAAGAGATGTAAGAGTCCTTCAAAGAGAAAAGAAACCTGTCATTTAATTATTTTGGAAACCATAATGTTTTTCACATGTTTTTCCCCATAGATATACATTTTTCCTTATCTCTGCAGTGAAAGTACAATGTTCTTTTTACTATGTTTTTTTTCCAATATGCTTCTTTTTGTTTGTTTTTATTTACATTACAGTCAGTTAACTACAGTTAGTTTATATTACAGTTGGTTAACAAACGGGACAATATTTGTTTCAGGTACAGGATTTAGTGATTCAACACTTCCATACAACGTGCAGTGCTCATCACAAAGAGTGTCTTCCTTAATCCCCATCACCAATTTACCCCATCCCCCTTGCTAGGTTTTATTTAAAATAATATAATTTTATTAGTCAACTTTTATGTCTACAACTAATAAGATATCTATGAATGGAAGTAATATCTTGCACTTACATTGCTCTTTTCTCTCAAACAATCTAAACCCTTCATGAAGCCCCAGTCTTTTCCATTTTCAGGGGACCCGTATCAATAATTTACTATAACGTGTATTTAATGGAGGGAAGGACTAAACAAAAAAGAGTCTGTGACTTTTTTAGAAGTGTAGATTAGTCTCTAAAGGAGATTGGAATAGAACATGTAACTTCACTCCCAGTCTTGGGCTCAAGCAACCTGCCCCCCCAAGTGGCAAAGTAAATGAGGTTTGGCAGAGCTGATGGAATAAAATTAGAAACAGTGCAAACAGGGGCGCCTGGGTGGCACAGCGGTTGAGCGTCTGCCTTCGGCTCAGGGCGTGATCCCGGCGTTATGGGATCGAGCCCCACATCAGGCTCCTCTGCTATGAGCCTGCTTCTTCCTCTCCCACTCCCCCTGCTTGTGTTCCCTCTCTCACTGGCTGTCTCTATCTCTGTCGAATAAATAAATAAAATCTTAAAAAAAAAAAAGAAAAGAAAGAAACAGTGCAAACAGTCCCCCAAAAATCAGTGTACTGTCTCTAAAATCCTCCTAAGAAATCTGTCATGTGGAGATTATTCACACCCACAGTGGCCACTTTGTAGGTTTTCTCATTATAAAATATACCCTTCCTCATCTTTGTCCCAGTTGTGTGTTATACCATAATGTTGTGTCATTTGTACCATGATAGAGGGAGGACTTTGCTAGAATGTGAGCAAGCAAGGAAGGGAATGAAAAAAACGAAGACCTTCAGTAACAGAAGTCTGGGAATTGGATCTCAAAGCGTCTGTTTTAGCTGGATCAACTCTCGTTTTGGAGCTTCAGAAGCTGGGCATGTCCAGGCTCACCAGAGGAAGACATGTCGGTGTGAACTTGCCTTGTCTGATGGCAGGCCTAGACTGTTTATGATTGAACTCATTCCACAATTGTTTCCGATGGGGGCTGAGTCTTTAGTCTCAATAATAATTCTGAAGCCAAGCCGCAGAGCTCTTGGCTACTGGTTTTGCAGCCTTAATACAGCTGGGTAATTTTCCTGGAGCCTGGTGGATGAACAGTTGTTTCCCTGAGTGGGGTCAGTGAACGTCCTGCCTGATAAGCAGTCATCCCAGTGTCTGAGATAAGAACAACTGTTCACCAGAGGGGCACAAGCAGCTCCAGCACGAAGGCTCTTAAAATCCTGTCACTAAAGACTTCCTGGCACCAGAGAGCCTCAGAGGTCAAGGGTCCCGCATCCAGAGACAGCCACTCACAATATTAAGGGACCCTTGGGGCTGGGCTCTGTCTTGCTGTGTACTTCGGGGTTCAAGCAACAAAGAATCAGAGAAGATTCCTATTTGGAGAGTAGGTAGTGAGTGAGCTGTGACTTCTCAGTCATCACACAAGTGATGGCACCACAGGGCAGGAGACACGAGAAACAGGCCTGAGGTGCCGGACTGAGGCACACAGAGGGACAGCAGGCATCACACAGTAATTAACAGCTGAGGGCCATGCTTCTCCACTTCTGAGAAGACTTAAGGAGTCTCGGTTAGCTGAACACTAGCTAGAATAGCAGAAGATATTTATCTACAACCACATGTGAGCACACACACACTTTGCAGATGTGATTTCAGGATCCTGAGATGGGAGACTACCCTGGATTAACCAAGGGAGGGCTACATGCCATCACAGGTGTCCTTGCAAGGGAGAGGTTCACACACATACACAGGAGAAGGTGACGTGAGGACAGAGATTCGAGTGGTGGGGCCACAAGCCACTGAGCACTAGCAGAAGCTGCCAGAATTCCAGCAGGAGCTGGAAGAGGCAAGGAAGGGGTTCTCCGGAGCCCAGAGCCATCAGGAGGAACATACGTCTGCTGACATTGTGAGGTTGGTCCACTGATGTTGATTTCAGGCTCTGGTCTCCAGAACGGAGAGAACGGATTCCTATGGCTGTAAGTCAGCCAGTTGCTGGGAATTTGCCCCAGCAGCCACAGAAGAGGACACACATTACTATCTAATACGGCTTTATTGATCTACACCCACAGAGCCCCACACACATAATCAGGATTCAGATAGCGACAGCCGATGAGCCACAGCTGGGACTAGAATGACACTGACAAGATAGCTAAGAGCACCTGAAAAACATACTCCTCAGGCTCTCAAATAAAGAGGAACGTTCTAAAGGAGTGACGGTGAGTTGTGTGTCATGTCGCTTCTACTAATATAGTGTCTCGATCTGCAGGACGGCGTTTGTGCTTGCTGTTGGCTTGTTATCCCCACGCCCCGGCCCCCAGGAAAACTCTGCTGGTTGTTTCCTACTCATGGCTCTGAAACACTTGGTGCTTACCCCTAACACAGAACTTCAGTGTGTGTGTGTGAGTTGTATGTTTGTAATTATTTCTCCTTGTCCTGTTGTAGTTAAGATGACCAAGAGCTTTAGGAGATGGAAGGAAAATTGAGTTTTGCAAGCTGAGGATATCAGTGGTAACGTTCTCTTCATTGGACATATGAACCAACCTGGCCTCTGATCCCCTCTCTGGGCCCCCTCTTTGGGTCTGTTGAGGGCAGTTTGAGGACCGTGTTGGTATGGTTTGTATCTCTGAATTGCTATAGCAGTTGTTGATTTTCTTGCATTTCTGACTGTTTTCAGGAGACCCTCTCTATTTGAACAGCCGGCTTGAATGCTAATTTTATCAAACCATGTGAATGCTCTTCCTGTCTCCTCCTGAACTATCAACCTCATTTTGCTATTTAGTTCCCAAGCTCGGAAACTATTTCTGTCTCTCCTGAGCCTCCCTGCATGCTTTCTTTTCTCATAGCTCAAAGGAATTGTTTTCAAATACAGTTATAAGATCTCAGACTTAGCCCCCATTACCTAACTGCCTTCCTCCCCTTAACGTCATTACAACCTGTCTCTCCTTAAACTCATTTCCAAAACCAGGTTTTTGCGTACTCTTCTCATCTCTTTCTATTTACATTACTCTTTACACTCTCATCTCTTAGCCATGAGTCTACTTAAACGCATTTTGAACTTTTTAAAAATTCTGCCTTGCTCTACGTTTTGGGATAATGCATCCTTTAAGTCTCTTCCTTACTAAGTAGAAGGGTTAAAAGGCTCTGGAGTCATCCCTGAATTTTGTCAATGAGAAAACGAGGTTCCATCATTGGCCCAAGAGTTACAGAAAGTGGCTAAACACATTGGGCAAAGATCTGGATTTTAGGTAGGTCATCTGACTTGGGTTCAAAGGGAAGGATTTGAGAGAGCACGTTTATCAGATCGGTGAATGGAAAGGAATGCGCAGGGAGGCTCGCTCGGAGCTCTAAGCCGCCATGACTCGCCGGAACCCAACAAAATGCAGCTGGTGAGGTCATAACGGGAGGCACGAGGTTGGGGGCACAAGAAACCAGGTGTGTGTCTCAGCATGCCGTTACTCGATTCCTGACTGAACCGGAATAATGCCGTCTTCCCTTTTTGTGTGAAATGTGTTGAAATTAGATAGTTTTAAGGGAAAAAAATGTTGGGGGTTTGAACATAAAGGGATTTTTATATCTTCTAGTAGCTGCCTCCATACACATGGTGTTGGAACTTCCCCTTCTTACTGGTTATTGAGTCCCTTCATGATTATGGGCCATAGTTTATAACTTCCAATAAATATTGGTTATCATAGAGTCTCATTTCATCTTTAAAAGACTCATTTCTATTCATTTCTTAAAATTACACATTTAAGAAAGCTTTCCCACATGACCCCAGCTCTGGCTAGATCCAAATATACAGTTCCTGTGTTTTTCTTTAGGGGAGGGGGCATGGTTTGCTCTTTAGGAAGCTTTCCCTTTTCCCTCTTCTGGCTGCTAGCTCCCCCAGTGTCCTGAGAAGACTAACATCTCCTTACTTAACTGGGAGGTTGCAGTTGTCTCCCTGGTTCACCACAGCTGCTAAGCTGTATTGTGGTCATTAGGGGTGGACAGCGGCTCCAACCTGCCCTACTCAAGCCAGGCTCAAGCCTTTGAAGCTTTCCTGGGCATTGCTGGTTCATTCTTAAGTGTGGTCACCTCTGCTGCTGACATCTAGCTGCACATTCACATGCCCTTCCTCTGCCTACGCCTCTTTGCTCCTTTTGCTTGGTTTCCCAGCAGCTCTGTAGCTCTCTCATCTTCCCTCTGCAGCTGTCTCCAGGCAGGACTAGTGGGACCCATCGTCCTTACCTCCCAGAAACCCCCAACAGCCCTGACTCCCCTCCTTACTTGGCAATCCCTGTGATGCCAAGTCACTCCAATTAACTTTCCCCCTACTTAAGGAGAATGGGACAGATCAACAAGTCCCTGACTAAGCAGACATTTAATTAAGGGGGAAAGTGTCTTTTCTTTCAGGCAGGGCCAAGCCTTATGAGGATTCTCTTGGCACCTCTGCCTCTCTGGGTTTGGAGGAGCAAAGCATCTGACTCTGCAAACTGCATTTCCAAAGATGGCTGCCTTCTCGCCTCAGAGCAACTTCATACCCCTCGATGAGAGCCAGATCCAACAGGTATGTTTCTCCTTAACCTTTGGGGAGGTAGCTGGCTCTCACGCAGATGCCTCCTTGAGTTTAGAATTTGAATCATAGAATGACCTCGGTTCATAGCTTTGAGTCACTGAAATTTTAACCAACATGAAAAACTCCACACAACATTGTTGTTTATAGATATATACTAAAATAAAGGCATTTCTCAAACTGTTCTTATTGTGATAAAATAATTTTCATTCAAGTAGTACTGTGTCATACCTAAGAGTTTCAGGAAGTCACGTAATTGTCACCTGAGGAAGGAACCTGGGATTCATCAGCGCAACATGCAGAGGCCACGTTTACCAACAACCCCTGGAGCTTAAAGGATTACCGGGCTCCGTTGGAGATTATGCTCTATTTATGCTTCTAGTCTCATCATGGCAACATATGTTCGACACTGGTTTAACAGTCACCATTTATACTTTACAAACCCCACCCGTGAATATGAGATCGAAAGAGGTTTTAATGAAAAACAAAATATTATAATTCACAAATTATCTGGATCAAGCAGGCAAGAAAATGTGCAAAGGGGCGCCTGGCTAGCTCAGTCGGTAGAGTGTGCCACTCTTGATCTTGGATTGTGCGTTCAAGCCCCACATCAGGTGAGAGTATTCCAAAATAAAATCGTAAAATATATATGCAGAAAATGAATATTGGCAAACTTTGATTTCTAAAATAATCAAGGAATATCTCCATAATGATGTTTATAGCATCGTAATTTGAGTACCTAAAGATTACGAAATGAGCAGATACACACCCTTCATAATAGATCTTCTTTAATTTTTATTCTTCTCTTTCAAAATTTGAAAGACTCTCTGAATCACATTTTGATCAGTTGTTTTGGCTACCACTTTATTTGATCTGAGACCTTTTTTTGAACTATTTCTTTAAATTAAAACAGGCTGCCGCCTCAGGCTCTACTGCTTCTGTTAACTCATTACCCTTTCAAAGAGCTTCACGTTCAGAGGTGCTGGGAAAGGCTGACTTGTGGTGGGTAGTATACTCCCCCTGGTGGACAAACAGAGAGAAGAAAGGCTCTGATTCCTTCGTTTGAGGATTAGTTACAACTGCAATTTTTAAATTTATTTTATTTTTATTTTTTAAGTAGGCTCCATACCCAGTGTGGGGCCCAACTGGGGCTTGAACGCACAACCCTAAGATCAAGACCTGAGCTGAGATCGAGAGTCGGACACTTAACTGACTGAGCCACGCAGGCACCCCTTACAATTACAGTTTTTGAGCTCACTCTGGGGGCTTAGTTTCTCCCTAAAAAGCTCCACTTTGTTCCATTCAGGTTACCAAGGCTCCACCAAGCAGTCTATGAATCTTTTTATTGTTTAATTTTATCTCCACTGTTGTCTTTTTTTCCCCATTATGATTCTCTTCCTCATCAAAGTTATTCAGCCAGCAGATATTATTAAATGCCTGCCATGCATCAGCACAGCTCTAGGCCCTGGGGATACAGCGCTGAGTGAGGAAAATGATTCAAAATCCTGCCCCTGGGAGCTTAAAATAACATCTGATAGTGTTCATTCTGTGTTTCCTACCCACCGGACTATGTACTTAGTGATTTGTAAGTATTAGTTAACTGAATCCTCCCAACAACTCTATGAGGAAACTGAGAAGCTAAGAAATTTGCCTAAGCCCGCATGGAGGCAGGGAGAGGTACGCGACAGCTCTGACCCCACAGGAACCCTGAACCTTGTGGCCCTGCTTTGATTTTTATTACAGCATTTTTTTTTAAATTGCCATCACCTCCAACTAACAGATAAGCTCCATGAGAGCAGGGACTGTCTGCTTGTTCCCCATAATCCAGGACCTAAAGCCCGTCACAGCTCTTCTCCAGAATAATGCAGTTAGATGTCTTCCTGGTAATGGAATCAATGAGGTGAAAACTGAACTCGGGACTAATTGACTCCAAAGCCCTTCTCACCAAGCGACTCTACTACTTCCACGAGAAACCAAAATACAGACAGCTCCCCCGTACTGGTTGGCGGATCTGAATTAGTTTGGAATTCTATGTCCTCTCCAATTTCTTAAAGAGTAGGTGAAGACAGCAGAGTCTAAAATGAACAAGATCTGATTCTTTAGAAGATTTAAAATCTTTAAACGGATTTTCATTTGCCTCCTCTCCTGAATTTTACAGCTAGAGGAGGCAGGAAGAAGCCAAAGCCACATTCACGCTGGGCCGAGCGGCTCCCCCTTTAAAAGCCACTGATGCTTTGCGGTGGAGAGCGGAGGGCGGAGAGAAATGGTGGAGCAGCCCCTTCAGGAGCTACTGAGCCTGCGGTGAGCACAACCAACGCCTGTAATAAACAGGTCAATTTCCATGGTATTAGGTATTTATTTTATAGTAGCTATTCCCGCAATGGCTGTATGCCCTACGCCATTATTTGCCACTTGCCAAGTGACTTAAGAGCATGATAGCCATCGTTCAAATCTATTAACCTTTCTTTGGGTGTTTGAAAGTCATCAACGGTGTTCTGGTCTCAGTCGCCAAGGGCAGAATGGTAAATATTGAAAGAGTAATCTTGCCATTTGAAGGGCTTCTGGCTTGAGTAAATGTTTGCTCAGGTTGCAGCAATGCCCAGGTAATTCCTTGGTAATGAAGCAGGGATCACCTTCCAGCAAGAGGGAGAGCAGGAAAAATGACTAGATGCAGGAACAGCTTGTGGGGCGGATCTCGCCCAGCCTACCCTTTAGGCTTGTATTTTAAAGAGCAATTGCTGGTGTCTGCTGCTATTATACAAGACCTAGTAAATAAAACAAACCAAAAGGAGAAAACTGAGAAGTTATTTCAGGCTGACAGTTATTACACAACCACAAGAAACAACCCAAGGAATCCTGAATATCACAAATCAGGAGGCCTAAGCCTGTCATCCAACCTTTCTTAAGATTATAGGGATGGCTCTTCCCTGTTTAAGTCTTTCGTGCATGGGGAGTTCTGTAAGGGTAAGTTTGCCACTTAATTCTATACATCTCTTCCTTCATTGGCACACTTATTTTTGCTCCCCAGACAGAGTGTGTTTACAGTTGATAACCACCATCTATTCCCTCCCATCTCTTCCTTCTTTCTGCAATCCCATCTTCTCCTTTAGACCTCTATGCAAAAATCTCTCACATTTTATCAAATCTCCCTTTCTTAACTGTAGGGGGCTATCCCAACTGCCTTCTGGGCATCTCTACATGAATTTCCTACTCTTGCTTGAAGCTCAACGTGTCCCAAACTGAGCTCATCCCAAAATCTGCTCCTACTCTCTAATCACTGCCAAAGTCCTGAGTCGGTGTTTTGGATCTGTCCCCTTCCCATGAGTTCCTGCTGCCTGCAGTCAAGTTGCCCTCATTCTTTCTTGGACTTCTTTGAAATTCTTTTAATTGGCCTCCGTGCTTTTCAAATACCATCTCTGTATGCAATTCACCCGTTTGTCTTTTTAAGCACAACTGCTGTCAATTCTCTGCTGCCCAACAACCATGAATAGTCCATTAGCAAATTAGAGATACTCCCTGGCCCAGCTGCGCCTCCAGAGCTCTCCACAATGGGCCCTGGGACCTACCCTGAATACCCACTAAACTGGAGAACTACCCCTCTCCTAAACCAACCAGTCCTCTCTAGTCTCCAGGCGTTTTCTCAGTTTCTTCTTCATGATATGCCAGTCTCAATTCCATCTTTCCCAATCCCATCCATTTCTTATGGCCTTCAAAATCAATTCAAAAACCAGTTTCCAGTTCCTCTTGAGAGTCTTTTCCTCCTTCATAGCACCGTGTTGGTGTTTCTCCCATCCTACATCCCTTATTTTCTTCCTCTTGGTATTGTAGTTATTGATTTACGTACCTTTTAACACTCACACACACTCCACCCTGCCGCGCCCCCCGCCGCACACACACCCCCACACACCATGATGGAGGTGGTGCCTTCCATAGTTAGGGAAAATAGCAGCTTTGGGTTCTATCTCTAAAACATGGCTTTGGGCAAGTTTCTTATCTATCCTGGACTTATGGTCCAGAATAGCTCTCTTATGGTAAAAAGTGAGTAATGCTCAACTTTTTCAAATTTAATTAGAGTATGTGTATTTGCCAGATGCTCACTAAATGCTGGCTAGTGCTGGCTCTTGTTATTAACTCTATCACCTTCTTGTCTGCAGCTCACCTTACCTAGCCCATACCTACACAAAATAGGTTCTCAGAATGTCGGTTGTATTGAAGGATCTTGTCTTCAAGTGGACCTTTTGTGTAATACTTATGTCAAAATATAGTAGCAGTTTGACGAACATTGTGCTGACCTACAGAGCACTGAAGAACATTTCCCAATTAGATTTATCAGACTCTAGGGTTTTCAGCTGGACCACACTGACCCAGTTCTTACCCAATTCTTATAAAGCTGATCTTGGTCTGGTGAAGACTAGCCATCACTTATGTCTCAGAACAGAGGGAGCTGTATGACAAATAGATATCCAAAAAGTGAAAAACCAGCAAATGCACTGGACCCTAACAGCCTCAAGCCTGGTTTCTAGGACAGAGAGCTTGTGTCAGCCTACATCAACCCGAAGCCTCCCCGAGGTCCTTTAGCTGAGATGTCTCAAACTGTGGTCTCACCAGAGCCTCCTCCTGGGAATGACTGAGGAGAGTAAAACAGGAGACAAAAATCTGGTTCTCCCAGCCACAGACACATGATCAGTCACTCAGATAAATAAAGCAAACAGTTACCCATATGTTACAGTTCCAGGCTTAGCCCCGTTTACAGTGATTCTCAAAGGCTGGTGGTTGTAGTAAAGACAGAAGGTTGTAGTAAAGACAGAAGGGCAGAGAGTGCATTTCCCTCATTGAAACATATCAAAACAGCCTACGGTCCCCCTCCCTTCCAGTAATTCTGAGAATCACTCTCTAAAACTCCTATAAATGTATGCCTTCTTTGGGGATTCAGTAAAAGAAGACAAGGCAGAGATTAAGATGGAGAGGGTTGGGGCCAACCAAGAAAGGGCCCAGCAGAGAGAACGGTAGTCTCATCAAAACATCTACCCACGTTACTGTTTCATACAGGAGTTTTCTAGCTGGTACATGTACCATAAGTTTAATGAGCCGCAAAGAGTACAGTTGCTTTTTGGTGGAAATATTTAAAAATCATTCACTGAAAAGCAGAAGTACAATAGTTCTTTAATTCACATGTGTGGCCTCCTCTCCCCTTTCCCCTAGCATAAGCAAGCCTGTGTGTGTGCGTGTGCGTGTGTGTGTGTGTGTGTGTGGACTCACACACATGCATGGAGCTTTCTCCAGGTCAGTCAAGGATGCTAACTCTGCACCAATTGCCAAGAATATTTCTTTCTCTACAGAAGCTGAGTGTAATAATTATTTACATACTTGTCTGGCTCTCTGCCTGTTTCTTGTCATGTTCCACAAAGAATTTAAGATGGCTTATGTGGTTATGTACTATGACAAGAATTTAAACTGGAAGTGAGGTGAAAGAGGAAATAAATACAAACCGAAGATGTGAACACAGGGAGACAGAAAAATAATTAAGAAGTATAATAAAATGGTCTATACACCTACCAATGAACGTAAATTTGTTTTCTAAGCTTGTCAGTGGCTGAATGTGAAAACTACTCAATTACATGATTGTCACCTATAAGAGGGATTCCCAAACTTGTGTGCATCTGAATCACCTGATGAGCTAATAAAACTATAATCGCTCAGGGCCCACCAATAGAATTTAAACATTTGTATATCTGGGGTGAGATACTGAGGTTTATAATTTTAATGCATTCTTAGTGGTCTCTCAGCTAAGAGGAAACCCGCTTCTCAGGACAAGAACGATAATTCTTGATATTAAGATCTACAGGACTTTCGGGGCGCCTGGGTGGCTCTGTCTGTTAATCATCTGACTTCCACTCAGGTCATGATCTCAGGATCCTGGGATCGAGCCTCACGTTGGGCTCTGCACTAAGTGGAGAGTCTGCTTGTCTCTCTCCCGCTCTCTCTCTCTCTCTCTCCCTCCCCCCAGCCCTAGCGCTTTCTCTGTCTCTCAAATAAATAAATAAAATCTTTATTAAAAAAAAAGAAACCTACAGCACTTTCTTCTAGGGAGTGACAAAGAAAACCTTAGATTTTACAATGAACATTCTTACAGAAATTCAAGATGAGTTTCAGAGATCTACGGGCTGCTGCTTATAACCTTCAAAATAGGCTTTTGCATATTTATGCAGAAGTAATCATGTTGAGACTTGGTAAAGAGGGGACAAGAAACCTAATAATGTTCCCCAGGAACTTGATTTTTGCTAGTTTGCCTTGGCCCAGAATAGGAACTAAAAGGATTTTAAATCTACTCAATCCCATTATCTTTATTTGGAGCCAAAAATTAAGAACTCCTTAGTAAACCCGTCAGCAAAGTATACAAGCTACAGGGCTATGTCAGCACTGAGGTTTCTCTACAAGCTATAACATGAGTTTGAAGAAATGTAATCGAGTTAATCTTATCTTTAAAATTATTCTTGAGGAATTGTATTGTTTCCTGGCTTGAATTGTAGTAGAGGGGGGAGGCAAAGAGCAGCGTGGGGGGCGGGGGGGGGGGCTAGTGGAAGGAAGTGAGCTCATCCTTATTATGGAAATTGTTCTTTGTAAGACCTAAGTCCATTTTTAGTGAACCCAAATCACTGTAAGTTCTCCATGTGGAGAAGTTCTTGATACACATGAACTTTGCGTGATCTTGTAAAGTCTCCTTCAATTTTGTAGCAAAAGAGACTTAAATTTTATTGTATTTTTCCTGTCTCACATCTTGTCACCTTGGATCTGAAGCGAATCTACAAGATTTGGGGGTGTTTCATACATGTTCTGTTTTTCAAATCTATTACTTGGGATGCTCTTTTGTTTTTCTAGGTCTGGGACAGTGTGGGCTGGTTTTAGACAATTTATTATTTGAGGTGTGCATAAAGTTACTGCTCTCAAACCAGAAACATAAGAAGGGTGCTATTAGATGTTGAGACCTCACTCGTTCAGTAAATATCTACAGAGAACTTGGTATTTGCCAAGCATTGAGCTAGGTGATAAGAATCCAAGAATAACTAAGAATGCCTCCATGATGTTTGCCGTCTTATCTTTACAGACACAAAAAGAGGTGATCATAGCAGAGTGTGGTAGATAGTCTGAAGGGGAAAAGGCAGAATACTCAGAGAGGAAACAAAGCTATACTTCAGTGGTCAAGGAAGGCTTTCGGAGGAAGTTACATGTAAGCTAAGACCTAATGTGTAGATAGAAATTGAACTTGTGAAGGTGGGATAAGCAGGGGTTAGGGTGAAGTTCAAAATGGGAGGTGGGAAAGAAAACCAAAAAAACCCTCCCAGCTCATTGTGAACATGCATGAGACAGAAGAAGGTATGTTGCTGAAGCTGAAATAAATCTAGTCTGACCTCTACTGGCATATGTGGGATTGGGGGGTGAAAAGTTGGGAGATAAGAAGGGCGGGGCTAGATCTTGCATAACCTTATAACCCCTATTAAGGAATCCAGACCATATCCAAGAGAACTGGGGAGCCATGGAGCTGGTGATCATGTATTTGTATTTAGGAAGATTGCCTGAACTAAATCTCTCCAGTTCTATCTTTCATCGTGTGTAAATTCAGATGAAGGATATTGTTTAACACTTGAAAACCTAAGGTAGTAGAATGGAGAACCCCACTGCACCTTGAAAAAGTTCAAGACAGGTGTACCCTGTCTTGGCTGCCCTGGGTATGCTAACTTGGTGGTGGCTAGGCCCTTTTGAATTCGGGAATGTGAGGGTAATTTCCTGGTTGTGAGATCCTAATACATGATCACATTAATATACTCTGATATGGAGTCTCACATCCCCCACCTCTGTAGCTCCATTATCCAAGCAGACACGGTCTCTAAGGAGAAGGGGAAATGCGATATAGAACTAAGCACCCTCTGCCTTGCAGGTTGGAGTGTGATAAGTCCCTGAGAAAGGTAAGCAGAATATTTGTAAATGTTTTTATAATGGGCCAATTATTTGACAGAGACATGGAAATCTATTGGTGGAAAAGTGTTCTCGAGTATAATAAGAAGGACAATTACTTCATTTTATATATGAACAAAACACTTTCTAAAGCTAAAGCAGGAAGAGGACTTAAATCCAGGCCATACTATATACAGGGTATTCATGGCTCTGCTTAAAGTAATATGAATTGACCCATAATACAGAGTAATTCAATTTATGAAAAAATTACCCTGGTTTTAATACTATATGGTTAAACTCGAATATTGGCTAGTGAGGTTATTTAAAGGAAAAAAGTTTCTGAAATGGAAATGCTCAACATGATTCCCTATGTGTAGTCTGCCATCTAGTGCTGGTTTGTGGAAATAAGGGCTGGTACAAGAATTTTCAAATCAGGCTCGCCAGGTGACCAAGGGATGTGACTCAAAACATTTCAATATTAAGACAACATCAAATTATACTATGAGACCCTCTGAGGTTTGCGGAAGGGAGGGAGTGGGTGGGTGGATGGGAGAGTTGGCTACTTGTAAGACATCAGTTACTTCTAGGAAGCAGTAGTGTGTAGCTAATGGTTCTCAATTCTGTCTACCCGGTAGAATCACCTGGGAAAGTTTTAAAAAATACAGATGGCTAAGCTACACCGCAGACGTAGAAAATCAGATTCACTCAAGTGGGACCCAGCAATGGCATACTGTAAAAACTCCCAGGTTATTCCAAGGGCACCTGGGTGGCTCAGCAGGTTAAGCATCTGCCTTTGGCTCAGGTCATGAACTTAGGGTCCTGCCATCAAGCCCCACATCCGGCTCCTCACTCAGTGGGGAGTCTGCTGTCCCTCTCTCTCTTCCCCTCCCCCACTTGTGCTCTCACACGCACTCTCTCTCAAGTAAGTAAATAAAATCTTAAAAAACAAAAAACCTCTCAGGTTCAATTCTGCTATGCAACCAGGGTAAGCAGCACTAGGTAATGGGCTAAGACTGTGGAATCTAGCTCTGTCTCTACATGAGTTTCTCTGCTTAGTTGTGTGACTTTGAGCAGGGAAATTAGGCTAATTAACATCTATGTGCCTCAGTAAAATGGAGATAATAACCCCTCCTTGGGTTATTGTGAGGATTAAATATCATAAATGTCAAGTGTTTAGCATTATGCCTGGTACACTGTTCAACAAATGTTAAATATTAATAGCAATTTTATTATCAAGGAAAATATTTTATGAGTTATTTAAGGGAATAAATAACCTAAGGGATATGAACACATACAGCATATTAGAAATTAGAACATATTACATATGGCATATTGCTATTCTTCTTAAACTGGAAGACTTGTGGGGTTGAATGCTGATGCCCAGCTCAGCGACCCCTGAGAAGCACGTGACTTCTTTAGTGCCGACCTAAAGTGCTTTACGGCATACTAAATTATTCTCCGTCATTCCCAGTCTTTATCACTGGGTTCAACATGCCCAATTCCCTAGCACATTTCATTTGTCCTGTTTGGGTCCTAAATTAGGGAGCAGAACCATGTCTCTACATATGTTGTGACCGTAGTGACAGTCCTAGGCATTGGTGGTAGTTCCTAAGGAATGGGAAATCACTGTGACTTAAAGTATCTTTGCAATAAAAAAATATCTATTACTACTATCGTTACTAAAAGATCTACTAGTACTATTAGTGCTGTGGATAATTTGGGGCAGAAAGAATATCATCTGAAAAGACTCAGGAGTCCAGTGAAGAATAAGAGCTTACTGGGTATTTGATGGGAATATTAGGTGGGACCATATTATAAAAAAAAAACTTTGGTAATGATAAATTGGATGGCAGGGATAAGGGTAAAGGGAACATCAAATGTAACTGGTTCTATTAATTAATTAATTAAAGTAAGCAGTTCTAATTTGAGAGTGACAGGAGGTGGGGGTGGGGAGGAAATGCGTACATTACAGGAAGATAGCAGAAAATTCTGAGCAGAAATTAGTTTGGTTAGAGACCTGTTGAGCTGATAAAAGGAGAAGATATTCAGAAGGGAATGTCCAGCAAGGAGCTGGAGAATCAGGGTGAGGACTCAGAAGGGAAGTGTGGCCCTTGCCTCGAGATTTGGGAATGAGTGGCATAGGTGTGATAGTTGAAGTCATGAGCATGCCTGTGTTTCCTCAGTGACTTGAGAGCAGCCCGCGGATGGCACGCCATAGCCGCGTCATTACCACAGAGAGAGAAGGCAGGGGCTGAGAAGCAGTGGACGATGAGAATTTTAAGTGTGATATTTAAAAACACAGAACAAGCAAAGGGGAAGAACTGCAGAGAGGTCAAGTCAAAGGCAGGAAAGATTTGGCTTCTGTAAATTAGGACCTCACTGCCAGCTTCAAAAAGGGCGGAACTGCTGGAGTGATAGATGCAGCCGGATGCTTCGCGTCCTTATCAGTTCTTGGAATCACTGGGTTCATTTGGTTTGTTTTTGATGTTGCTGCATTTGTTTTGTGCTAATCATTCTGCTGTGTGTAGTGGTATGTCATTATTTTAACTTGGATTTCTTGGATAACATGATATTAAGCACTTCTACATTTGCTTATTTGTGTATATACTTATGGAGTATATGTTCAAGTGATTTGCCTATTTTGTAATTATCTTCATCTTTTTTCATTGAAGTATAATTGGACGCACAATGTTACATTAGTTTCAGGTACACGACATAGTGATTGGACAATTCTGTGCCTATGCTATGCTCCCCACAAGCGTAGCTACCATCTGTCCCCATACAGTGCTATTAAAATGCCAGTGACAGTATTCCCTGTGCTGCACCTTTTATCCCCATGACTTATTCATTCCATAACTGCAGATCTATACTTCCCACCCCCTTCACCCATTTTTCCCATTCCTGCACCCCTCTCCTCTGCCACAATTAGTTCTCCATATTTATGAGTATGTTTCAGCTTTTTGTTTATTTGTCTGTCTTGGTTTTTACATTCCACATACAAGTGAAATCGTATAGAATTTCTCTGATTTATTTCGCTTAGCATAGTACTGTCTGGGTCCATCCATGTTGTTACAAATGGCAAAATCTCATCCTTTTCTATGTCTGTGTACTACGCCATTTACATAAGGACCACATCTTCTTTATCCATTCATCTATCAAGTGGACACTTGGGTTACTTTCATATCTGCTATTGTAAATAATGCTGCAATACACATAGGGGCGCATATATCTTTTCAAATTAGTGTTTTGTTTTCTTTGGGTAAATATCCAGTAATGGAATTACTGGATCATATGGTATTTTTATTTTTAATTTTTTGAGGGAACTTCATAACTGTTTTCCTCAGTGGATGCATCAGTTTACATTCCTACCAACAATGCATGAAGGTTCCCTTTTCTTCACATCCTCACCAACCTCATTTCTTGTCTTTTTGATTCTAGACTTTCTGACAGGTGTAAGCTGATATCTCATTGTGGTTTTGATTTGCATTTCCCTGATTATGAGTGATGTTGAGTATCTTTTCATGTGTTGCTTGAACATCTGTATGTCTTCTTGGAGGAAAATGTCTATTCAGGTCCTCTGCCCATTTTTAATCAGATTATTTGTTTTTTTGGTGTGGAGTTGTATATGTTCTTTACATATTTCAGATATTAAACCCTTATCAGCTATATCATCTGTGAATATCTTCTCCCATTCAATAGGTTGCCTTTTCATTTTTTTTTAAGATTTTATTTATTTATTTGACAGAGAGAGAGGCAGCGAGAGAGGGAACACAAGCAGGGAGAGTGGAAGAGAGAGAAGCAGGCTTCCTGCTGAGCAGGGAGCCTGATGCAGGGCTTGATCCCAGAACGCTGGGATCATGACCCAAGCCGAAGGCAGACACTTAGCAACTGAGCCACCCAGGCGCCCTGGTTGCCTTTTCATTTTGTTGATGGTTTCCTTCAGTGTGCAAAAGTTTATTTTGATATAGTCCCAGTAGTTTATTTTTGCTTTTGTTTACCTTGCCTTAGGAGACTTATCTAGAAAAATGTTGCTAAGGAAGATGTCAAAGAAATTATTATCTATGTTTTCTTCTAGGAGTTTTCTGGTTTCAGATGTCACATTTAGGTCTTTAATTCATTTTGAGTTTATTTTTGTATATGGTGTAAGAAAGTGGTCCAGTTTCATTGTTTTGCATGTAGCTGTCCTGTTTTCCCAGCACCATTTATTGAAGAGACGATCTTCTTCACCATTGGATATTCTTGCCTGTGTTATTGTAGACTGGTTGACCATATAAGTGTGGGTTTATTTATGGACTCACTATCCTTTTCCATTAATTTATGCATCTATTTTTATGCCAGCACCATACTGTTTTGATTACAACTTTGTGGTGTATGGTGAGATCTAGGATTGTGATACCTCCAGCTCCGTATTTCTTGAGCGCTTTGGCTGTGTGGGCTCTTTTGTGGTACCATACAAATTTTATGATTATTTGTTCTAGTTCTATGGAAAATACTGTTGGTATTTTGATAGGGATTGCATTGAATCTGTAGATTGCTTGGACATGTAGATGTCCATCTACATGGACATTCTAGATCATGGGTAGTATGGACATTTTAATGATATTAATTCTTCCAATCCATGAGCATGGAATATCTTTCCATTTGTTTTTGTTGTCATGAATTTATTTCATCAGTGTTTTATAAGAGATCTTTCACCTCTTTGGTTAAGCTCGTTCCTAGGTATTGTATTCTTTTTGGTGCAATTTTAAGTGGAATTGTTTTCTTAATTTCACTTTCTGCTAGTTCATTATCAGCGTATCAAAATGAAACCAATTTCTATATGTTAATTTTGTATCCTGTGGGTTTACTGAATGCATTTATCAGTTCTAATAGTTTTTTTGGTGCAGTCTTTAGGGTGTTCTATGTATAATATCAGGGAAGCTGCAAGTAGGGACAGTTTTACCAATTTAGATGCCTTTTATTCCTTTATCTTGTGTGATTGCTGCAGCTAGGACTCCCAGTAGTATGTTGAAGAAAAGTGATGGGAGTGGACAAACTTGTCTTGTTGCTGCTCTTAGAGGAAAAGCTATCAGTCAGTATTTTACCACTGAGTATAATGTTAGCTGTGGGTTTTTCCTATATGGCCTTTATTATGTTGAGGTATGTCCCCTATAAACCCACTTCATTGAGAATTTTTAACAAAAATGGAAACTGAAATTTGTCCCATATTTTTTTGCATCTATTGGGAAGATCATATAATTTTTATCCTTCATTTTGTTGGTATGGTATGTCACAGTGATTGATTTGCAAATATTAAACCATCCTTGCATCCTCAGAATAAATCCTCTTGATCATGGAGAATGATTCTTTCAATGTACTGTTGAATGCAGCTTGCTAATATTTGTTGAGGATTTTTGCATCTATGTTCATTGGACATATTGGCCTATTGTTTTCTTTTTTTGTAGTCTTTGTCTGATTCTGGTATCAGGGTAATGCTGGCCTCATAAAATGATTTGGAAGCTCTCCTTCCTCTTCTATTTTTTTGGACTAGATTGAGAAGAATAGATATTAACTGCTATTAGCTCTTCTTTAAATGTTTGGTACAATTCACCTGTGAATCCATCTGGTCCTGCACCTTTCTTTATTATAATTCTTTTTGTTGTTGTTTTTAATTCCAGTGTAGTTAATATACAGTGTTATATTAGTTTCAGTGTACAATATAGTGATTCAACAATTCCATACAACACCCAGTGCTAATCACAACTGCCTTCCTTAATCCCCATCACCTATTTCACCCATCTCCCCACCTAACTCCCCTCTGGTAACCATCAACATGTTCTCTGTTGTTAAGAGTCTATTTCTTCATTTCTCTCTCTACCCCCCTCCTTTTTTTCCTCTGTATATTTGTTTCTTAAATTCTACATATGAGTGAAATCATCTATTTGTCTTTCTCTTATCTATTTCACTTAGCATTACACTCTCTAGCTCCATCCATGTTGTTGCAAATGGCAACATTTCATTTTTTGTGGCTGAATAATATTCCATTGTATATATACTACATCTTCTTTATCCATTTATCTATCAATGAACATTTGGGCTGTTTCCATAATTTGGCTATTATAAATAATTCTGCTCTAAATATTGGGCTGCGTGTATCCCTTTGAATTAGTGTTTTTGTATATTTGGGGTAGATATCAAGTAGTGTGATTACTGGATCATAGGGTAGTTCTATTTTTAACTTCTTGAGACACTCCCCCCATACTGTTTTCCATAGTGGCTGTACCAGTTTGCATTCCCACCAATAGTGTCCAAGGGTTTCTTTTTCTCCACATCCTCACCAACACTTGTTTCTTATGTTTTTTTACTTTAGCCATTCTGACATGTGTGAAGTGATATCTCATTATAGTTTTGATTTGCATTTCCCTGATGATGAGTGATGTTGAACATTTTTTCATGTGTCTGTTGGCCATCTGGATGTCTTTTTTGGAGAAATGTCTGTTCATGTGTTCTGCCCATTTTTTAATTGGCTTGTTTTTTGGGTGTGCAGTTGTATTAGTTCTTTATATAGTTTAGATACTAACCCTTTATTGGACATGTCATTTAAAAATATCTTCTCCCATTCAGTAGGTTGTCTTTTATTTTTGTTGATTGCTTCCTATGCTGTGCAGAAGCTTTTTATTTTGATGTAGTCCCAAGAGTTAATTTTTGCTTTTATGTCCCTTGCCTCAGGAGAGCTATCTAGAAAAATGTTGCTACTATCAGTGTCAGAGACATTGCTGCCTGTGTTCTTTTCCAGGATTTTTATGGTTTCAGGTCTCACATTTAGGTCTTTTATATATATATATATATATATATATATATATATATAAAATGATTTTTTATTTTATTATGTTAGTCACCATACAGTACATCCCCGGTTTCCTATGTAAGGCTCGATGATTCATTAGTTGCGTATAACACCCAGTGCACCATGCAATACGTGCCCTCCTTACTACCCATCACCGGCCTATCCCATTCCCCCACCCCCCTCCCCTCTGAGGCCCTCAGTTTGTTTCTCATAGTCCATAGTCTCTCATGTTTCATTCCCCCTTCTGATTACCCCCCCTTTCTTTATCCCTTTCTTCCCCTACCGATCATCCTAGTTCTTATGTTCCATAGATGAGAGAAATCATGATATTTGTCTTTCTCTGCTTGACTTATTTCACTTAGCATTATCTCCTCCAGTGCCGTCCATGTTGAAGCAAATGTTGAGAATTCGTTCTCTCTGATAGCTGAGTAATATTCCATTGTATATATGGACCACAACTTCTTAATCCAGTCATCTGTTGAAGGGCATCTCGGCTCCTTCCACGACTTAGCTATTGTGGACATTGCTGCTATGAACATTGGGGTGCATATGGCCCTTCTCTTCACTACATCTGTATCTTTGGGGTAAACACCCAGTAGTGCAATGGCTGGGTCATAGGGTAGCTCAATTTTTAACTTTTTAAGGGACCTCCACACTGTTTTCCAGAGTGGCTGTACCAACTTGCATTCCCACCAACAATGTAGGAGGGATCCCCTTTCTCCACATCCTCTCCAACAATTGTTGTTTCTTGCCTTGTCTATTTTTGCCATTCTAACTGGCGTAAGGTGGTATCTCAGTGTGATTTTGATTTGAATTTCCCTGATGGCTAATGATTTTGAACATTTTTTCATATGTCTGTTAGCCATTTGTATGTCTTCATTAGAAAAGTGTTCGTATTTTCTGCCCATTTTTTGATTTGTTTATTTGTTTCTCGTGTATTGAGTTTGAGAAGTTCTTTGTAGATCTTGGATACCAGTCTTTTATCTGTAGCATCATCTGCAAATATATTCTCCCATTCCGTGGGCTGCCTCTTAGTTTTTTTGACTGTTTCCTTGGCTGTGCAGAAGCTTTTTATCTTGATGAAGTCCCACAAGTTCATTTTATCTTTTGTTTCTCTTGCCTTTGGAGATGTGTCATGAAAAAGTTGCTTTGGCCCATGTCGTAGAGGTTGCTGCCTATGTTCTCCTCTAGGATTTTGATGGATTCCTGTCTTACATCAAGGTCTTTCATCCATTTGGAGTTTATCTTTGTGTATGGTGTGAGAGAGTGGTCAAGTTTCATTCTTTTGCATGTAGCTGTCCAATTTTCCAGGCACCATTTATTGAAGAGACTGTCTTTTTTCCACAGGATGTTTTTTCCTGCTTTATCAAAGATTAGTTGCCCAAAGAGCCGAGGGTCCATTTCTGGGTTCTCTATTCTGTTCCATTGGTCTATGTGTCCGTTTCCGTGCCAGTACCATGCTGTCTCTGTGATCACACTTTGTAGTACAGCTCGAAATCCGGCACTGTGATGCCCCCAGCTTTATTTTCCTTTACAACAGTTCCTTGGCAATTCGGGGCCTTTTCTGGTTCCATACAAATTTAAGGACTATTTGTTCCACTTCTTTGAAAAATGTCATCAGTATTTTGATCGGGATAGCATTGAAAGTGTAGATTGCTCTGGGTAGCATGGACATTTTAACTATGCTAATGCTTCCGATCCATGAGAGTGGAATATTTTTCCATCTTTTTATGTCTTCCTCAATGTCTCTCAAGAGTGATTTACAGTTTCTAGAATATAGGTCTTTACGTCTCTGGTTAAGTTAATTCCAAGGTAACGTACGGTTTTGGGTGCTATTGTAAATGGGATGGATTCCCTAATTTCTCTTTCTTCAATCTCATTATTTGTGTATAGAAATGCAACTGATTTCTGAGCATTGATTTTGTATCCCGCCACCTTACTGAATTGCTCTATAACTTCTAATAGTTTGGGAGTAGATTCTTTTGGGTTTTCCATATAGAGCATCATGTCATCTGCGAAGAGAGACATTTTGACTTCTTCTTTGCTGATTTGGATACCTTTGATTCCTTTTTGTTGTCTGATTGCTGTTGCAAGGACTTCTAGTACTACGTTGAATAATAGTGGCAAGAGTGGGCATCCTTGTCGTGTTCCTGATCTTAAGGGAAAGGCTTCCAGCTTTTCCCCATTGAGAATATTTGCTGCAGGCTTTTCATAGATGGTTTTTATGAGATTGAGGAATGTACCCTCTATCCCTACACTCTGAAGGGTTTTAATCAGGAAAGGATGCTGTATTTTGTCAAATGCTTTTTCTGCATCTATTGAGAGAATCATATGATTTTTGAATTTTTCTTTCTGGATAAAATCTAAGACACCAATCGATTTGCGAATGTTGAACCACCCTTGCATCCCAGGGATGAATCCCACTCGGTCATGATGGATAATCCTTTTAATGTACTGTTGGATTCTATTAACCAGGATCTTGTTGAGGATTTTGGCGTCCATATTCATTAGAGAAATCGGTCTGTAATTCTCCTTTTTGATGGGGTCTTTGCCTGGTTTGGGGATCAAGGTAATATTGGCCTCATAGTATGAGTTTGGTAGCTTTCCTTCTGTTTCTGTTTTTTGAAATAGCTTTAGGAGAATAGGTATTATTTCTTCTTTGAATGTTTGGTAGAATTCCACAGGAAAACTGTCCAGGCCTGGAGTTTTGTTATTTGGGAGGTTGTTTATCACTGACTCAATCTCTTCATAATTAATTGGCCTGTTTAAAAAGTCAATTTCTTCCTGTTTCAGTCTTGGTAGTTTATAGGTTTCCAGGAAGGCCTCCATCTCTTCCAGATTGCCTAATTTATTGGCATATAGCTGTTGATAAAAGTTTCTAATAATCCTTCCAATTTCATTGGTCTTGGTTGTGACCTCTCCTTTTTCATTCATAATTTTATTAATTTGGGTCCTTTCTCTATTCTTTTGGATAAGTCTTGCCAGTGGTCTGTCAATTTTATTGATTCTCTCAAAGAACCAGCTTCTAGTTCTGTTGATCTGCTCTACTGTACTCCTCGTTTCTAATTCATTGATTTCTGCTCTAATCTTTGTCAACTGCTTCCTTGTGCGTGGATTAGGCCTGTCCCTCTGTTGCTGTTCCAGCTTCTTGAGGTGAGAATATAAAAACTGCATTTTAGATTTTTCTATTCTTTTGAGTGAGGCTTGGATGGCTATGTATTTCCCCCTTAGGACTGCCTTTGCAGTATCCCATAGGTTTTGGACCGTTGTGTTTTCATTCTCGTTGGTCTCCATAAATTGTTTAAATTGATGTTTGATTTCCTGGTTTATCGAGTCATTCCTGAGCAGGATGGTTCTTAGTCTCCAAGTGTTTGAGTTTCTTCCAGATTTTTCCTTGTGGTTGAGTTCCAATTTCAGAGCATTGTGGTCTGAGAATATGCAGGTGATAATTTCAATCTTTTGGTATCGGTTGAGACCTGTTTTGTGACCCAGAACATGGTCTATTCTTGAGAATGTTCCATGGGCATTAGAATAGAATGAATATTCTTTGGTTCTGGGGTGTAGTATTCTATATATATCTATGAGGCCCAACTCGTCGAGTATGGCATTCAAAGCTCTTGTTTCTTTGCTGATTTCTTGCTTAGGTGATCTGTCTATTTCTGATAGTGGAGTGTTGAGGTCTCCTACTATTAGTGTATTTTTATCTATATGTCTCTTTATTGTGGTTAAGAGTTGGCTTGTGTATCTTGCTGCTCCCCTGGTGGGGGCATATATAATTGTCATATCCACTTGTTGGATACATCCTTTAAGAATAATATAGTGCCCTTCTCTGTCTCTAACTATAGTCTTTAGTTTAAAATCCCATCTGTCTGATATGAGAATTGCTACCCCAGCTTTCTTTTGAGGTCCATTGTCGTGAAAGATGGTATTCCATCCCTTTACTTTCAGTCTGAATGTATCTTTAGGTTCAAAATGAGTCTCTTGTAGACAGCAAATGGATGGGTCATGTCTTTTTATCCAATCTGCAACCCTGTGGCATTATGGGAGTATTTAGGCCATTTACATTGAGACTGATTATTGAGAGAGATGATTTTAATGATGCCATGTTTCCAGTAAAGTCTTTGTTTCTATAGATTGTGACTTTCTGTTCTGTATCACTCTTGGGGCCTTTTTACTTTTATAGAACCCCCCCTTAATATCTCCCATAGGACTGGTTTCGTGGTTACGAAATTGGTCAGTGACTGGCGATTCTGGAAGGTCTTTATTTCTGCATCAATTCTGAATGACAGCCTTGCTGGATAAAGGATCCTTGGCTGCATGTTTTTCTCTGAAAGAGCTTTAAAAATGCCCCCCCAACCCTTTCTCTCATTCCAGGTCTGTGTAGACAGGTCTGATGTAATTCTGATACCTTTGCCTTGGTACGTGAGAAATTTCTTTGCCCTGGCCACTTTCAATACTGTATCCTTGGATCTGATATTTGCGAATTGCACTATGACGTGACGTGGTGTAGGTTTGTCGTGGTTGAACTTGGGAGGGGTCCTCTCTGCTTCTGGGACATGAATGTTTGTTTCCCTTGCTAGATTAGGGAAGTTTTCAGCTATAATTTGTTCAAATATCTCTTCTAGACCTCTGTTTTTCTCCACCCCCTTGGGGATGCCGATGATTCTGACATTAGAACGTTTCATTGAGTCAGTAATCTCCCGTAACCTACATTCCTGAGTGTGGATTTTTTTTGAGTCCAGATTCTACTTTAGCTTTTTCTTCTACTAACCCATCCTCCAATTCGCTAATACGTTCTTCTGCCTCAGTGACCCTGGCCGTCAGAGCCTCTAGTTTTGACTGCATTTGGCTCATAGAATTTTTAATTTCTGCCAGATTCACTCTCATTTCTGCCCTTAGAGATTCTATATTCTCATTAACATTTTCGTTAATACTTTTTTCAAGTCTACACATCATCTTGACCATTGTTACTCTGAATTCCATTTCTGATAATTTGGTTATATCCATATCCATTAGTTCTGTGGCAGAGGCCACAGACTCATTATCTTTTCTTTGCTGGGGGGTATTTCTCCTTCTCGTCATTCTGATGAGGAGAGGTTGCGGGGTTGTCCAGAACCCAAATTACTGACCGGGACCCAGGCCATGCGCCCTTGTTTTATAGGGATCTTAGGGATGTGGGCTTCTTGATTTTTCAGACTGCCTTCTGGAGGAGGGGCCTGCCACTCCAATATTCAGGCAACCCTGTTTGGGTAGAGTCTCCGTGTCCCCTGTGAGGGGGGATGGGGATGGGCACACTGTGAGCCACTATTCCAGGCTTTTGTTCTCTGGCGGCTTTCCCTGGCGGTTTGCTGTGCCTCTTCTGAGAGTCAGAGCAGTAGTGGCCAAATCTCAGCCTCTGTTTCAGAACAGAGGGATCGCGGACCTTTCTCCACTGATGTTCTGACCACTTTAACTCTGATTCTGTTGATGCTGCTCAACCCTTTTGCGTCCCGGGATGTGCGCCCCACAACCGGCATCTCAGCCCTCACTTCCAGGGCCGGCGCGTCTCTGTCCTTTGTGTTTCTAACACCGCCAAGCGCCCCCGCGCGCTCCCGGAGCTCCTGGTCTCAGTCTGGTTCCAGTGAGCACACCGGAACTCCAGTTTTCAGTCTGGTTGCACGCATTCCCTGGTTCACGGTCTCAGTCTGCTCTCTCGCGGGTGCCGGTCCGAGAGTCCGCCCGCTCCCCCGTGCAGGTGGCTACCGCTTCCCGGTGCCCGAACGCGGCGGCTCCCTCCCCCTTCCTCTTATCTTCCGATATCTGTGCGCAGTTTCACGGCTCCCCGCTTCATACCTCAATACTCAGCGCTGGAGATGTTCATTTGTAGAGATCCAGATGTATCTTCCTGCGTCTCATGTTGATTCCGATTCCGTGGATGTTCAGGCTGGTCTGGTACCTATGCAACTCGACTCAAGGGACCGGCTGAAAAAGGGGTCCCCTACTCCTCCGCCATCTTAACTGCCCTAAAGAATTCCCTTTAATCTCTTTTTTAAAAAATATTTTATTTTACATAGAGCACTAGAGGGGGAGGGGCAGGATAGAGAGATAGAAGCAGACTTCCTGCTGAGTTTGGAGCCCAACGTGACGCTCGACCTCATGACCCTGACTGAGATCATGACCTGAGCTGAAATCAAGAGTCAGACGCTTAACTGACTGAGCCACCCAGGGGCCCCGGATTCCCTTCAACATCTTATAAGGCTTGTTTAGTGGTGATGAACTCAACCTTTTTTCTGTGAAATTCTTCTCTTTCAATTCTGAATAAGCTTGCTGGGTATTTTTGATTGTACACTTTTTTCCTTTAAGCTCTTTGAATATATTATGCCACTCCCCTCTGGTCTGCAAAGTTCCTGCTGAAAAATTAGCTGATAGTCTTATGGAGTTTCCTATACCTAACTTTGTTGCTTCTCTTGATGCTTTAAAAATTCTAGTTTTATCTTTAACCCTTGCTGTTTTAACTATTATGTGTTTTTGGGTAGACCTCCTTGGGCTCATCTTGTTTGGATCTCTGTGTTTCCTGAACTGGATGTCTATTTCCTTCCTTAGATTAGGGAAGTTTTCAGCCATTATTTCTTTCAAATAAGTTTTCTGCTCCTTTCTGTCTCTCTCTCCATCCCTCTCTCTCTCTCTTCCTGGGACACCTATAATGTAAATGTTCTCTTGATGTTGTCCAAAAGCCCCCTAACCTGTCATTTTTAAAAATTATTTTTTTCTTTTTGCTGTTCAGCTTGGGTGCTTTCCACTACCCTGTCTTCCAAATGGCTGATCCATTCTTCTGCATCCACTAATACTGTTGATTCCTTCTAGTGTAGTTTTCATTTCAGTTATTGTATTCTTCAACCCTGGTTCTATTTTTTTATATCTTTTATCTCCTTGTCAAAGTTCTCATTTTGTTCTTACAGTCTGATGAGCATCTTTACAATCATCACTTTAAACTCTTTATCAGGCATATTGATTATTCCTGTTTCATTTCATTTTCTGGGTTCTGTCTTGTTCTTTCATTTGGAATATATTCTTCTGTCTCCCCATTTTGCTTGACTTTGTTTCTATGAATTAGGTAGAATAGCTGCTTCTCCTAAACTTGAAGGAATGGTCTTGTGTATGGTCATCCCCTGTGCAGATTGTGTGCCTGGTAACTTTGGCTGGCTGCCTAGAGCTGTGACTGGCATGGGAGTCTCTGGACACTCCGCTGGGGCTGCCTGGTGGGATGGCCAGAGCTGAAGTGGGCATGGGCTGGGGTGATCCTGGGACTCTGCACAGAGAGTGCCCTGGTAGGTCAGCTGAAGTAGGCATAGGCTGGGGCAGTCTCTAGGCTCTCTGTGTAGAGGGTATCTTGGCAAGATAGCTAAAGTGGGTACAACCCAGGTTGTCCCAGCGTTTTCTATACACAGGGCACCCTGGCAGGTCAGCTGGAGCCATGGTGAGGCCCAGACCAGTAAGTCCTGTGGCACTCATCACAGGGCCACCCCAGGTTTGGGGGAGCTGAAGCGAAGATGGGGCACAAACTGGAGGGTCCTGGGGCACTCTATACAGGAGGAACCCTGGGAATATAGCTGAAGCTGAAGTGGGTATAAGTCAGTGTGCGCTCAGCACAGGGTGTGCCCTGGCAGAGGGACTGGAGCCAAGGCCAGTGCCAAGCAGGGTGTCCCAGGACAGGGTGCATAGGGGGCACCTTGGTGGGGTGGCTGAAGCAGGTGTGAGCCAGGAGGCCACCTGAAACCAAAGTGATATGGTTTACACCTGTTGCACCTTGTGCAACTGCTGGAGCTACATATAGTGAGCACTTATTAGGAGTGTCCCAGTGTTTGTCACGCCACCTTGGTAAGACAGCTAGACCTGGTATGTATTAGGGACTGGGGGCTCACTGAGGGGGGGTAAGACCAGCAATGGCACCTGGACATTGCTCCCATCCACACTATCAAGGTGGAAGGGGAATGTAAACTGTGGGGCTCACCAGCCCCTCTGACCTGGAGAGTTCTAGCAGATCCCTTGCCATAGGATAGGATTCTAGGGCTAGTTTCTTTATATTCTATTTGCTCTTTTAAACCATTGCTTTTGTGTGTGTGCCCCAGGACTCACAAATCTGCTCATAGTCCTTCAGTACTATACCTCCCCACTGCAATGTGTGTCCTGGGTGGGGGTTCCCTTCATAACTGTCTCTATCCCTCTTGCCATTCTTTATGTGGTCTTTTTTGCAGAAGCTGTTTAGTCAGCCCTCAATTTTTCAGGAGGAATTGCTTTACATTTGAGTGTAGATTTGATGTGTGGAGGTGAGCTCAGGATCTTCCTACATAGTCATCTTGGACCAGAGTCCCAATTATTTTTTTCACTGGTAAGGAGTTATTTATTTATATAATCTGGGTAGAATTTGTCAGATATATTATTGCAAACTTTGGGGGTTGCCCTCTGACTCTCCTCATATATTTAGATAAAAGTAGCCCGATCAATCAATGATCCTTTATGATTAGTGTTTTTGTGCCCTGTTTACCAAATTGTTGTTTACCACAAAGACAGGAAGCTATTCTTCTATGCTATTTTCTAGAAGCTTCATCTTTCATCAATTGTGCATGATCCACATCCACAATAGATTTGTACATGTGGATCAAGATTTTTCCCCCTTTGGATGTTCATATTGATTCCACACCTTTATTAAAAAGACCATCTTTTCCTTATCACATTAATTATCATAAACTAGATAGCTCTATATGTTGGTCTATTTCTGAACACTATTCCATTGGTCTATTTGAAGATCTTTGTGCTAGTAGTATCACTGTTTTAATTATGGTACCTTTATAATGAGTCTTGATAACTAATGGTGTAGTCTTCTAACTTCACTATTGTACTTTAAGAGGTCTTTGCTATTTTTGGCTATATTTCCACATAAGTTGTTAGCCCTCCCACCTTACAACCTTACCCAAACCATTAGGATTTTGATGGATTGCATTCAATCTACATCAATTTGACAGGAATTAACATCTGAAAAAGTGTTCTAAACAATAAACATGTATATTACTCCAGATCTTTGAGAAATTTCTCAGTAGTTTTATACTTCTGTGTAGAGCTCTTGTACATCTTTCATTAGACAAATAGTCTAATTCCTAGTTATCTGATATTTAATGCAGATAGCTTTTTAAATATATCTGCATCAAAAGATATGTGTTGCCAGCTTATAAAAATGATTTTGTACATTGACCTTACCTCTACTAACACCACTAAAGACACTAATAAGAAAGAAAATCCAAAAGGATTTGCAAAAAAACCTAAGTGGGAAATCAGACAGTGAATTAGTTTTTGTTTTTTGTTTTTTTACCTTACACTTAAGGCTACAGATTTCCCTATAAGCACTACTTGACCTATACCCACAAATTTTAAAATGTTATATTTTCATAACAAAAAACCTTGAAAACTGAAGAACCTGCAAGGGATAATGCCAGGGATAGAATCAAGGGATAGCATACCATTAAAAAAGTGAATAAAAGGTCTGGAAGATAGTTAAGGAAGTCCCTTAGAAACAAAAGCAAAGGGATGTTAAACAGAGAAAATAAGAGGATAAATCTAGGTGGTCCAAAACCTGAATAAGAGATATTACAGAAAGAGAGGACAGAGAATGAGGAAGGGAGGAAACTTACTTATATGAAAGAAGCAAAACACTAAAGGACTTGAACCTTCCAGAATGAAAGGATGTGAAAAATTAATTAGCACAATGGATGGGGGCGGGGGGAGAAATCTTCTTATCACCAGGAAATTTAGGATTTTCTTGATTTCTGGAGTTTTCTAAAATCTTCAATAAAAAAGACTACTTGTTAATGGATTAAAAATGGAAAGACTTCTCATCCTCAATCCTGAAGTGAGGCAAATTCTGAAGGAAAACTGTTTTCAAGCTAGCATTCTAGTACTAGCCAAACTATCAATGAAGGAATGGACATTTTCTCGTGAGATTTCAAAATTTTACCTCTAAGTACCTGGAAGATGGGCTCACCAAAATGAGGGAATGAGCAGGAAAATCAAGGACACAGATGACTGAAAATAAGAGAAGCCCCAGGAGGACTGCTATGCAGCACACTTAGCCAGTAACCAATTCACACTGGAAGAAAAGGAAAAGGGCCCCACAAAATTATCTATAGGAGGAAAAGAAAACAGTGCTAATAGAACAGAATACCTGATTAGGGTTAGACAAGTAGAAAATAAAGAGGTTTTACAATCCTGGGGAAAATGTGTTAATTTCAGGAAGAACAAAAATTGCACAGGAAAGAAAATATAATGTAGTACTAGTTAGCTAACCAGTGAATAAAAGTCCTAAGTTAAACACTGAATATAAATTTAACAATAACAAGAAAGATTACTATACTAGGAGGATGAAAAGGAAGAGGTTAATGTAACTCACGGGTAAGTTTAAAGTACAAAATCCTCATCTTCTAGAACAGCAAGTTACCAGATGATGAATAAAGCCAATAAATATGTAACAGAATATATCCATCTTTAATAAGATGGAGGTAAATACCAGAAAAAACTGTTAAGAGTTGGAGAGATGGACTGCTACTACTCAAACTATTGTTGGATAACTCACTTGTCAATCCTTTTTCAACGTCCAAAGAAATCAGCCACAAATTATCTAATTGCATTTAGAATAAAAGATTAAGTCTTTTAGAAAAGTTGGGAAAACTGCAGGCAAACCCCTCCCCCCGCCCAAGAACATGTATTCAGTCACAACTGCAAATGTCAAATATTTACAACTCAACACAAAACCCCTAGAAGTCCTTTAAACTATAAACTTTGATAACATTCATACTTATTTAAAATTTTATTCATCAGTCTTAATTAAAATAAATTTAATTGAAAAATTAACCATAGAGTAATATAGTACAAGGTATTTTTACTGCACATGACCAACAGTACAAATACAGTAATTATACTCAAACCTTAGTATATTTTTAAATATATCAGATGTGCATAACAATAAAATAACCTCCTACTTTACAGATGTACTTTTCATTCTATCCAATACAAAGCTCACACGAGACCATAACAAAACTTAATACTCTGTTCAAATGCCCAGGGACAAGGCTGAGCAGTCAATTAACCTTTTAAAGTATCTATAAACCAGAACAATTTGTTTTGAGTTTCATAAGCCAAAGACTATTAAGGAGTACTTTAAGACTGAATAGAATCTGGTGGCAAAGAAATTAAAGGAGTTTGGGGGAAAAAAAAACATAGTTCAATATTAACAATACAGTATATTTGCCAGGTTTAGGTTTCCTGTGCACAACCAGGTCAGTATGAACAGCTTTAAAACATGAATATTGAGTTTAGTACAATTTTATAGGTAGACACCTGATGAGAATGCTTTTTTGAAACAGAATCCAAATACTGTAATGCAGGGTCTTAGAAAATACATTAACTGCAGAAATGCCCACAATTAGAAATGATATCTGGTAGTATGGCAATTGAAATGGTATGGCAATGTAGAAATGTTAAAAGGAATGATAATGTAAAATATGAAAATGATGATATCATTTTTACATCAAAACCTAAAATAAAAATAAAGAGTGGTGAGCTCATTACTTTATGTATAACTAGGACTTGCTACCTCCAAAATATTTATTCTTTCAATGCTTATTTTTGAATTGCCCATATTTGACAGATACTCTGCTAGGTGCTATGTATACACTGATGAATAAAACTAGGTTCTCTGCAAAGAAAAAAAAACCTGAGTCAAGGAAGTACCCATTATATTCTTACAAATTTAATTAAAGATGGCTTTGGGAACTAAAGAGAAAATTTCTTCCAAAAAGTTACCTCTCTAATTAAGAATGCTTGTGTACATGGTCAAAATTTCAGAGGGTCATATATACTTAGAAACTCTAAATTGCTAACTATTTCAGTTGATGTGATTGATACCTTGTCTCATCAATTACCTATGTATTTTTCCCCAAAGTACACTCCTACATGTAAAATTCTTTAAAATATTTCATCTATTCTTTCATACCCAGTCTTAGTAAAATATACAACAAACTGCAATTTGTAAATCTGGGTACCAAAGACCATTTAAACCAACCATATTATTTATCCGAAATAAATGTCCTAATTTTATAATACCATCAGTGTGTCAGCAAATATGGGGAGATGCAACTGTGACTGAATATGTGAGGCTGTTGCAGTTACTCTTCATCATCTCTTTGAAGTGGTATCACCTGGATTTCTTTGGCTATCCTTTCTGCTAATGTTTTACTATTGGCAGCAATTATTCTTCGTGACATCAAGTCAAATGGTCCACCTAAAATCAAACCAAACATAATTCCTGTAAAACTAGTATAGCAATATGTACTACAGTCAAACATAACACTTTCATACTTTCAGTTTTCTTTAAAAAAAAAAAAGAAAAACTGTCATAACCATAATGTTTAAGCTTTGGCAATACATAAATGAGTTTTAAGAATCTTTTAGTAAATGCCAGGGTTTTTTTTGAGGGGGGTGTGTCTCAATCATACCAACCTGAAAAATGATTATTTTTTTTTATTTAAATTCATTAGTTAACAAGCAGTGTAATATTAGCTTCATCTACTTCTTTCTTGTGTTCTTTTAATTACTTTTATACCTCTTTCATGTTTGGGAATCTATGGACAGGAAATTTGACTCCATAGCCCAGCATTTTCTTTTTTTTTTTTTTTAAAGATTTTTTTTTTTATTTATTTATGTGACAGGGAGACAGTCAGCGAGAGAAGGAACACAGCAGGGGAGTGGGAGAGGAAGAAGCAGGCACCCAGCGGAGGAGCCCGACGTGGGACTCGATCCCGAACCGCCAGGATCACACCCCGAGCCAAAGGCAGACGCTCAACGACTGCGCCACCCAGGCGTCCCTAGCCCAGCATTTTCATTCCATTCTCCTTCCCATTTCTTTATTTCTTCGTTGCCTTCCTCCCAGATCACTGGTGAATATTTTTAGCCCAGGTTCACTCTTCACTTTAAAAAAATTCACCATCAATTCAAAGCAAGAAGTTCACCTCTCTAGGCCCAAGGCAGAAAGTGATGGTGGGGGAAGTTCATTGTCAACTACCACCATGGTCACCAAACCTCAGATTCAGTGACCTTCTATAATTAGCTTCTTGAGTTCCTGATACTCACATTTAAAGAGGCTTAGTCATTTATCATCATTAATCCCACATTATAATTAGCTTCTTATCCTTGCCTCTATCTTTCAAAATTTGTTATTCTGATTTTGCAGAAAATTACATGGCTTTTGTTTTGCCTTTAAGAGTTTAAGTGTAATATATATTAAACATTAAAAAAGCCACATATAAAGGAAAGTCCAACAGAGAGAAAAATGCTTTACTGTCCCATAATTTTACCTGTCACATCCATTAGTACTCCACCAGCTTCAGTAACAATAATGCCAGCTCCCGCCATATCCCAGCAGTGAATTCCCATTTCATAATATGCTTCTGCAACCCCAGTTGCCACAAGGCACATATTAACAGCTGCTGTTCCAACACCTCGGATCCTAACAGATAACATTTAAAAATAAGATTGAAAAAAATCTTTCAAAAAGGCTCCTCCTTTAGTTTAAGTGTGGAGAAAATTTACAAGTAAAAAAGCAAAACAAAACTTACCTAAATTTAAAATAAAAATACATAAAATCTGATTATCATGGTACACTATACAGATGACAAAATTAATCCCCACAGAGCAATCATTTAGGAAGATAAACATTAAAACAAAGATATTTTCAGGGAAGAAAAAAAGAAGGCCATCATTCTTCTATAATGGCATGCATGTATATTCATATTTGTCTCAACTCAGGGACTACAGACCCATAGGTCTCTAGAAGGAGTAAAATGTTAGGTCACTGCCACATGTGTACACATCGGTATGTGTGACTAGAGGGATAACAGCACACCTGAGCTCTGGTAAGACAGAGGCCTACCTGAAAAGAGTATTTCAGGTTTGCACCTCTTCCCTGGAAACAGATCAAATTAAGGTAAGTATGGACACTACTTTGATAGCCATTACAGTAACAACTGATTCAAGAAAGAATCACCAATAAATGCCAAAATGCGCAACAGCAAGATTGGTATTTACATAATGTCAAAGTATCTGCCCCTAATATACGTAATACATGCACATATCTATTGTGCTTTGTTTTATCACATATCACAGAGAATGATTTTTTTTTTTTTTTTTTTTTTTTTTTTTTTTTAACAAATTGAAGGTTTGTGGCAACCCTGCATCAAGCAAACCTATTGGCACTTTATGTCTCTGTGTCACATTTTGGTAATTCTTATATTTCAAATTTTTTCATTATTTGTTATGTTGATCAATGATTATGACTCACTGAAAGCTCAGATGATTAGTATGTTTTAAAAATAGAATGGTAAGGTATGTACATTGCTTTTTTAGACATAATCCTATTAGATACTTATATATTGTGGTATAATATAAACATAACTTATATGCACTAGAAAACCAAAAAATTCATTTGACTTGCTTTATTGAAATAGTACAGGTTTGGTTCTAGACTAAAGCAATAAAGCAACTATCACTGAGGTATGTCTGTACCGATAATGGGAAAGCATCTTTATAATGGTCTACCACTTATCAAGTGATCTAACTTATTATCACCAATAACGGGACAAAAAGATATCAAGTGCCTCCTCCTATCATGCACTGAGAAAGACACAACATTGCTTCTCTGGCATTCCTGCCACAAATGTGTAACTCTAATCTTGAGGAAACCAGACAAACCCAAATCAAGAGACTTAGTACAAAATAACTGGCCTACCTTTTTCAAAAATAGCAAGATCATAGAAGACCAAGACTAAGCACTGTTCCAGATTAAAGAAAATTGATGAGAAATGACAATTAAATTGATTCTAGATTGAATCTTGGATCACATTTTTTTCAAAATTTGAATAAAGTCACTATATTAGGTAATATATCACTGTTAACTTCCTGATTTTTACAATTGTATTATAGTTAGGGAGCACCCCCTTTATTAAAGGAACATATACACTGAAATATTTAAGAAAAGGGTTCATCATATCTGCAAGTAATTTTCAAATGATTTTTACTCAAACTCCTTTTGTAATTATTTAAACCTCTGCATATAAGGCAGTGAGATCTGTTCACTGAAAAGGAAGTGACGGGAGTTGGGGGAGAGCAGGGAAGAGGGAGTGGTAGGAGGAGCCTGAGCTCAACTCCTTCCACACATCAAGATAACAGTTCTATCTGTGCAAATCACTCTGAAAAATGACACAAAGTCTGGCAAAACAGACCTTCCAAAGTTAATTGTGGAGAGACCACATCAAAAAGGGCAGAAGGGGACAGAGATGCAGTTGGGAACCAAACCCCCCCCTCCCCCCCGGTAAGACTAACCCCAAACAGGAGGGACATCACAAGCGTGAAGAAGTGAGATGATCAGACTCCATGCTAGGTACCCCAGGCACCAGGGAACCACACTGGGAAGACGAGCTCCCACAACATTTGGCTCTGATAACCAGTGGGGCTTAACTTCGAAAGCTGTTAAAATTAGCAGGGTTTAACTCCAGGTACTTTAAAAAATCAGTAGGCTTAGCTCTGGAAGAGCTGGAGGGCACTGGAAAACTGTCTCTGCCCTAAAATAATCCAAAGTAAATAACCTATAATAAATAGCCCAGCCTAGACACAGCATAGAAGCAGCAATTTTTAAAGTGTCTATGGTATACACGGAAAGAGATTTATTTACTAATCACAGAACAAGTGCTGGAGGGCAGGAATCTTCAGGAAACTTCTCCAAGAACAAAAGTATAGGCATGTACCACTTCACTTCATCTCCCCCAGCCTAAATAGCCTGACATGTGTGGGAACCTGAGTAAACCCTTTCCATCTATTTTGCTAGCACTGCATCCCTCACCCTCACATTCACCTGCAGACCCACCCCACACAACCCCCCACCCCACAACTTGGTAGGTGTCCCTGAAAAGCAGCTCCTGCCCACCACATCCTGCAAGCAGCCCCAGCAAGGAGCAGTACCACTCCAAAGTGACTCTTCCTTGGGTAGAGGGGGGATAACCCCACACACCAGCACACTGACAGTTCTAGCAGCCAAACCTCTTCGCTGGCCATCCAGGGAGCGTGCCCTGCACTTGGTGTGCCTGCAGCTACAGCAGAGACTGGGTATAGATATCTAGTCTGACTGCCACCCCCCCCCCCACCAAAAAAAAAAAAAAAAAAGCCGCCTAGGGAGCCCTGCAGGGGAAGTGCCCTTCCCTCTGGTGTGCCCACAGCTATGGCAAACTAGCTGCAGACACCTCCCACATACAAGCATGCAGTGGTCTCAGGCCCCTCAATGGTGCAGGACCAAACCTGGCATGATGTGCCCGCAGCAGGCAAAATAAGATAGGTCATTGTAGCCAATTGGACTGAAGGCAAACATGACTGAGCCACAACAGTAGGGTGCACAGAGCCCACAGAGAAGACACCCCTGGAGTGCCTGGTTCTGATGACCAGGGGCATTGGGCTACAGGGCACCACAGAATCTTTTCTTCACAAGGCCACTACTTTCAAGACCAGGAGACAGAGATGACCTTCCTAATACACAGAAACAGAGTTAGACAAAATGAGGAGAGAGAGGAATATGTCCCAAATGAAAGAACAAGAAAAAAATCACAGCAAAAAAGCTAAATGATATGGAGATAAGCACTATGCCTGATAAAGAATTCAAAGTAATGGTCATAAAGATACTCACTGGACTTGAGGAAAAAAAATCTCAGATCTTCAACAAAGAGATAGAAAATATAGAAAAAGAACCAATCAGAGATGAACTTAATAATGGGGAAAAAAAGAAACACACTAGAGGGAATCAATAACAGAAGAAAGGATGCACAAAAACAGACTGGTGATCTGAAGATAGGGTAATGGAAAGCAACAAAGCTGAACAAAAAAGAAAAAAAAAGATAAGGAAACTCTGATTTCATCAAGCATAATAACATTAGCATTACAGGGATCTCAGAAGGAGAAGAGAGAATGGAGCAGAAAACTTAGTTGAAGAAATAATAGCTGAAAACTTCCCTAACCTGGGGAAAGAAACAGACATTCATATCCAGGAGGCAGAGACCCTCCAACAAGATGAACCCAAGGAGATGCACATCTCCCTACATTATCGTTACTTTCTGCCATGTTAATTATTAAAAGAATTTTAAAAGCAGCAAGAGCAAAAACAGTTACATACAAGTGAAACCCCTTAAGTCTATCAGCTGATTTCTCGGCAGAAACTTTGCAGACCAGGAGACAATGTCATGGTATATTCAAAGTGCTTAAAGGAAAAAACCCGCAACCAGAATACTCCAGCCAGCAAGATAATCATTCAGAATAGAAGGAGAGATAAAGAATTTCCCAAACAGAAGTTAAAGGAGCTCATTACCACTAACCCAGCCTTACACAAAATGTTGAAAGGAATTCTCTGAATGAAAAGAAAAGGCCCTAACGGTAAGACAATTATGAAAGGAAGAAATTTCACAAATAAATGCAAACATATAATAAAGGTAGGTAAATCTCTTATAAAACCAGTATGGAGATGAGAACACAAAAGCAGTAAAATAAATTATACGTATGTACAAAAATGAGTCCGAGATACACAAAATAAAATTATACAAAAACATTCACAAAATGTGGGTAGGGGAGTAAATATTTAGTGCTTTTAGAATCTGTTTGAACTTAAGTGACCATCAACTTAATATAGACTGCTACACCCATAAGATGTTATATATGAACCGAATGGTAACTGCAAATCAAAAACCTATAATAGATAAACACAAAAAAAGAGAAAGGAATCAAAAGTATAACACTAAAAAAGCCATTAAACCACAAGGGAGGAGAACAAGAGAAGGAAAAACAACCAGAAAATAAATCACAAAATGGCAATAAGTACACACCTATGAATAATTACTTTAAAGGTAAAAGGACAAAATGCTACAAAAGATATAGGGTGACTGAAAAGATTAAAAAAAACAAGACCTATCCATTTGCTGCCTGTAAGAGGCTTACTTTAGACCTAAAGACATATACACTTAATGAATGGAAAAAGATTCCATGCAAAGAGAAGTGAAACAAAAAGCCACAATAGTAATATTTAGATCACACAAAATTGTCTTTTGTTACAGTCTTTGTTTTAAAGTCTAAGAAGGGCATTACATAATGAAATAGGGAGCATTCTAAAAAGAGGATATAACAATTATAAATATCTATGCACCCCACATTGGACAACCAAATATATAAAGCAACTACTAACAGACATAAGGGGAGAAACTGACAATAGTACAACGATGGTAGGTGACTTTAACACAACACTTACATCAATGTATAGACCATCCCGAGAGAAAATTAACAAGACACAGTATCTTTGAACAACACATTAGACCAATGGACCTAACAGATATATACAAAACATTCCATCTGAAAATAGCAGAATATATATTCTTCTTAAGAACATTGAACACATAGAACATTCTCCAGGACAGATCACATGTTAAGCCACAAAACAAATCTCAATAAAAATCAAGAAGACTGAAATCCTATCAAGCATCTTTTTTGACCACAACAGTGTAACACTAGAAATCAACTGCAAGAGGAAAGAACACAGATACACAGAGGCTAAGCAACGTTCTACTAAACAACAAATGGGTCAACCAAGAAATTAAAGAGGGAATAAAATCTGTGGAGATAAAAGAAAATACAACTGTCCAAAATCTTTGAGATGCAGCAAAAAGCAGTTATAAGAGGGAAGTTTATACCAATACAAGCCTAACTCAGGAAACAAGAAAAATCTCATCTAAGAGATCTATAAAAAGAACAAAGCCCAAAGCTAATAGAAGGAAATGTTAAGAGTAGAGAAGAAATAGAGACTAAAACAAAACAGAAATGTCAATGAAACTAGGAGCTGGTTCTCTTAAAAGACAAAGCTGATAAACCTTTAGCCAGATTCAGCAACAAAAACAGAGAAAGGACTCAATCAGAATTGAAAGAGGATAAATAACAACTGATAGTATAGAAGTGGAAAGGATTATAAGAGAATATTATGAAAATTATACTGGGCACCTAGAAGAAATGAATAAATTCCTAGAAACATAAACATCCATACCAGAATCAGGACGAAATAGAAAATTTGAACAAACCATTGCTAGCAATGAAATTGAATCAGTAATCAAACTCCCAACAAACAACGGTCTAGGACCAAATGGATTCACAGGTGAATTGTACCAAACATTAAAGGAAGAGTTAATACTAAAATAAATTTTAAAAAATTAAAAAATACATATTCTTCTCGAACTATTCCAAAAAAATAAGAAGGAAAACTCCCAAATTCATTCTATGAGGCCAGCATTACTCTGACATCAAAACCAAAGACACCACGAAAGAAGAAAACTACAGGTTAACATCTCTGATGAACACATATGCAAAAATCCTCAACAAAATATTAGCAAGCCACATTCAACAATATATTAAAATGATTCACCATGATCAAGTGGGATTTATTCTGAAGATGCAGGGATGGTTCAATATTCACAAATCAATATCATATACATCAACAAAATGAAAAATAAAAAGCACATGATATCCCACTAGATGCAGAAAAAAATGTGACAAATTTCAACACCTGTTCATGTTAAAAACCCTCAGCAAAGCTGGTTTACAGGGAATATACCTCAACATAATAAAGGCCATATATGAAAAACCCACAGCTAACATTATACTCAATGGAAAAAAATACTGACTGATAGCTTTTCCTCTAAGAGCAGCAACAAGACAAGTTTGTCCACTCCCATCACTTTTCTTCAACATACTACTGGGAGTCCTAGCTGCAGCAATCACACAAGATAAAGGAATAAAAGGCATCTAAATTGGTAAAACTGTCCCTACTTGCAGCTGCCCTGATACTATACATAGAACACCCTAAAGACTCCACCAAAAAACTATTAAAAATGATACACCTTTACACCAAAGTAATTTTTTAAAAAGATTAAAATTATGTGACGCCTTTGATTTCAAATATGCTTTACTGCCTATTTCTTACTGCATATCAAATTTAAAAACTAGTAACAAATGTCAAACAGATGTTTGACTGCTTTCCAAATATATAAAACCAAATTAATTAGTGGCTTTTGATAGTTTATATGAAGAATGGCATATGAAATTTTCCCCTTTTCTCATGGGATATGTGATAGTTCATAGCTCATGTCCTAGAAAGCAAATATCAAGATCTTTCATAAATAACCCCTTGGTATTTTCAGAGACAGAGCTGTAGGCTGGAAGACCAATAGTGATACCTACTGGCAATGCTTCTGTCCATTTCTAATAAATATAATGGGCTCTCAAGCAAGGAGCCTTATAGTTGGAAAAGAATATATTATTTTATGGACAAATATTACCAGAAAGAGTACTTAATTACCAAATAATCAAGGTTGTGGTCTAGATTTTACAAATGTGTTCTGAATCCTATCTTAGTCTGATACTTCTATAGAATTAATATGGCATTAAGTAAAAAGGACTATCTTTGGTATCACAGATATTTGAGTTTCTTAGCTGCTCAAAACTATAATCTTGAGAAAGTTTCCTCTTCAAGTTTTACTTTTCTTGTCATCAAAATGGGGATACCAACTTACTTTGGACCACTCTTGTAATGGTTATAATAAACATATGCAAAGCACCTAGGAGAGTGCCTAACATCTAAAAGGGCCTCAAAGATTATGTTTAAGATGAAATTGTTCCCTAAACCATGATGCCAGGAAACATTACAGAAGTAAATGGATGTGCATTTCACCTAAATAAGTCCCCAAAAATTAAACTAAAGGAAAGAGACCCGTGATGATTTAACTTTGCTACGTAAATGTCATTTCCCAATTAGGAACCTATTAGACTGTTTCTACTTAAGACATTCATTCAGATTATGACTCTTCAGTTGCATGTGCATGTGTAAGTAACCCTTCCAAATTCACACTGAAAAACTCAAGAACCAGCAGAATGCAAAAGATCATAGAAATCAGTAAGTCAGCACTTCTTGGTAATATTTTCCTGGTTATACTTTTAAGAAAATCCAAACATAAAAGGTCACTGTTTACTTTTTACTTCAGACAATGGAAAAATAAAAGGTTAAAGTTATAAAGCACTTACAGCTCTTTTATGAATAACATAACCATTCTACTGCCCGCAGTTAAAGTCCTTGCTTCAGTAGCACTGTAGCTGCAGGCTTTTTTAATCATATTGCTCTTCCCTCAAGGACGTCACTCTGGGACGTTCTCTACTTTTTTTTTTTTTTTTTAAGTAGGCTCCGTGCCCAATGTGGGGCTTGACCTCATAACCCCAAGATCAAGAGTCACATGCTCTAGAGTGAGCCAGCCAGGCACCCCTAAGTCCCAGACCTTCTTGACAGGAACTCTTCTCTTACTTTCCTTATTACTAAATAGATCACAGATTTACAGCCTAGAATTATAGTTTGTATCATGGCCAAATATACATGGAATGTCCTGACTCCTTTTTTTTTTTTTTAAAGACTTTATTTATTCGACAGAGATAGAGACAGCCAGCGAGAGAAGGAACACAAGCAGGGGGAGTGGGAGAGGAAGAAGCAGGCTCCTAGCAGAGGAGCCTGATGTGGGACTCGATCCCAGAACGCCGGGATCACGCCCTGAGCCGAAGGCAGATGCTTAACGACTGCGCCACCCAGGCGCCCCGGAATGTTCTGACTCCTAAAAGAAAAGTCTAATGTTGGAGAAAGAGAAATAGTCTGGAAACCAGGGTTCTAGTCACATCTCCATCCACCTGTGTGATCTCAGGCAGTCACTTTACCTCTCTGAACCTCAGTCAACTCCTCTACAAATAAGTCTGGATTATCAGATGTTCTTTGGTCAGTTCTAAGAGTCCTGTAAGTCAATGATATTTTCAGAAGGAAAAAGGTAGGCACAATTGGTAGTGAAATAAAATCCCCCAAATCTGTGATGATTATTTTTCTCTATTTTTTTTTTCATGAAAACAACTACAATAAAGGTCAGGGGAATACTATTTAACATACACATTAACTACACTAAATTTAAGAACCTCAAAACTCTAGCTTCTCTTTTAAGGACAAATGTATATACCTGTTTAATATTTGCTTTTAATTTCTTCATTTATAAAACTTCCATTACAGAAGGACTCTGAGGTTTGGAAAATAAAAGTGGCATTCTGACTTAAAACTATCATCTTCCCCCAAAATAAAAATAAAATCAACGAGGACAAGTAAAACCCATACCACCCATTCCTTCAGCAGTTCTAGGAACCAGAAAACACAAATTCTCAAACTACCTGTAACTAGAGGGAAAAACAAACAGTAGAATCCTAATAGAGCACTGCAAGCTTGAGGATACAGAGTTGGGGAGAGGAGGCAGGAAAGACTCTGTCACAAAGAGGAGAAGGGAGCAGAGGACCCAGCGGGAATACAGACAAAGCTACCTTAAGAAAGAGAAAGTAAGACAAATATAAAAATGCCGAACAGCATGTAAGGATTGGTAATTCATAGTCCTGCTACAGGGAAGGGGCTGGAAAAAAAGTAAAACCTCAACTCACAGCCACAAAGAAGCTGTATTTCTTGGGGAGAGTCAGATAAGATTGGTTATTCTACATATATGTGCAATCTAAAAACAAAACAATAAAAAAACCAAGCTCTTAGAGAACATACTGGTGCGTACCAGGGGTGGGGGGTTGAAGGGGTTGGCAAAATGGGTAAAGGGGGTCCAAAGGTACAAATTTCCAGTTATAAAATAAGTCATGGGGATATAATCTATTGCATGGTGACTACAGTTAAGAATTTTGTACTGCACATTTGAAAGTTCCTAAGAAAGTAGATCTTAAAAGTTCTCACAAGAAAAAAAGATCTGTATGTGGTGATGAATGTTAACTAGACTTATTATGGTGATCATTTCATAATATATCCAAATATGAAATCATTATGTTGTATACTTGTAACAAATAATGTTGTGTCAATTTATCTCTAAAAAAAAAAAAAGAGAGAGAGAGAGAGAGAGGTGGTACCTCTTTTAGACAAAGAAGAGAAGGAAAAGTATTAGGTGTGAAAAAATGAGGATCCTGCAGAAATGAAAAAACAAGAAAGGCCAATCTCCATCCCCCCACCACAATTTAACAGATTATCAGAAAAGAAATTGCACAGAAGGGCAGAACTGATAGCATAAGGAGCTCTGAAACCAGGAACCCTGATCACAAAATGAACAGAAATAGAAAAAAGGAGATCACATCCACATAAAATGACTGTAAAATATCAGATGTTTGCTAATGAAAGTATTTGGGATTTTTTTTTTGCCTGATAAAGTTTCCCCCAAAAAGTCAACAATGAAGCTGTAAAAAACTGAAGATGAAACCAATCCAACCTGAATTAAATATCCTCAAACAAATATGTGTAAATATGGAGGCAGGGGAGGGAGTTAAATGAGAAATACAAAAACTACTGCAGAAATTGTGGGGGGGCGGGGGTTGGAGGAAGAAATGAAAACAAGAAATGAGTAAACTCAGAAAAGGTGGGGGAGGGGAGAGACAAAATTAAATCAGGAATAAAAACCCAATCACAAGGTACCTGAAGGAGAACAGATGCCAATAAAAACCTAATCAAAGGCAATGAGGAAAAGCAATACAGGAAAGAAGTAAAAATGGTGAGAGAGAAAGTAGCTGAAAAAGAAGACCCAAAGGAAATTGAACATTCCTACTGCTGTCCTGAAGAAAATGAAAACAGAACAGAAAATGAAAATGAGAACTGAACTAGTATTTAAAACTATAACTCAAAAAAATTTTCCTGAATGAAAAAACACCTGAGTATACATGTTAAAGGAGAAAATTCTGCCAGAATGAGCAATTCCAAGATCTATCCTTGTAAAGCTATTAGCCGTGGAAGATTGAAAGGAAAAAAATTCTCAGAGCCTTCAAGTAAAACAAGAATTTTTTTTAAGATTTTATCCGTCAGAGAGAGAGAGAGCACATGCGAGCAAGCGCGCACAAGCAGAGGGAGTGGCAGGCAGAGAGAGAAGCAGGCTCCCCGCTGAACAAGGAGCCCGATGTGGGACTTAATCCCAGGAACCTGGGATCATGACCTGAGCCAAAGGCAGATGCTTAAGCAACTCAACCATCCAGACACACCAAAACATGAATTTAAAAGCCAAGAAAATTAGAATTAGAATGGCATCCGATTTCTCAAAAGCAACATACAACGCAAGGCAACAGTAAAATAGCATTTTCAAGACATTTAGTTCATACTCTTTAAGGATATTATATCCAACCAAGTTATTCAAGTTTCAAGGCCACAGAAAAACAGTGTGGAATGTGCTAGAACTCATGGAGTCTTATGTACATGTGCTCTTCTCAAGGAATCTACAGAAGATAAGCTCATACAATTTAAGGGTGACTTGGAAAACTTTATAAAATCCTTGCCATCCTTTCCTAAAGTCAAGCAAAAAACTAAGACCAAAGGGTAGAATTGATACTAAACAAAACAGTCATATTAATAAATGAAGAGGCCTGTTTTATTAAAAGAAAAAAATATTTAAATTCATTTGCATTCTTAAGCAAAACTCCACTCCATGCTGTATTCAAGAGATACACTTAAAGGGCTCAAAGTAAGAGTGGACCAAGATTTACCAGGCAAATAGCAATAATAAGGAGATAGAGTTTACAATTTTGATGTCAAAGCAGACTAAGTCTAAAAGCATGAAACAAGACAAAGGATACTATATAAAGTTAAAATTATATAATAGTTATGTATAGGCATCAAATAATGCAGCTTCCAACTTATTTTATAAAAGAAGAGTTGCAAGGAGAAATATAAAGAAACACACCAATAATAAAAGAGTTTAACATATCACTCAGTATGAGACAGGTGAAGTAGACAAAAAAATAAACAACACAATAAGGTTCATCTTTAGGCTATATGTCAAACATTATACCCTAATAGAGAATATACTTTTTTTCAGTGTGTACAGACCGTCCCCAAAATTAATTATATCCTAGACACAAATTAGTAAACTCCATAGCAGATTCACTATGATGTAATAAAACTATTAAAATTAAAAATGAAATTAAAAAAATTTCTGTGTAGAAATTTAAGAACACAACTCTTAGGTGAAAGGGAAAATACAAACAAATTACAGATTTTGTGAAAAATAATTACAATGAAAACCCTACATATTAGAATCTATGGGATACATTTAAAACAGTGGTAAGATAAAAATTCATAGCTTAAACACTTATATTAATAAAAAAATCAAAGAATAAAAATAAATTCAAGGCAGAGAAGAGAAAAAATGTAGATCGGTTTAATAAATCATAATCCTGGTTCTCAGCAGGGGGGGGGGGAGAAGACACACCACTAAGTAATTTAATCAAGATTTACAAAAAGAAGAAAGCACAAATACAAAAATTAGAAGTAACAAGGGAGAAGTAACTACTGACACAGAGAAACCAGAAATAAATTGTAAGAGTCTACCTTGTATTCTTCTATGCAAATAATTTGAAAACAGAGAAGGTGGGTAATTTCTTAGGCTGTGGAAATATTCCAGATCAAAAGTGGCTGAAGAGACAATGACAACTATATTCATGCTTGACCCTAGACTGAATCTTGCACTGGAGGAAGAAAATGCTACAAACACTGTTGGGTCAACTGTCAAAACTAAATATGGATGGTAGATTAGATAAAACATAAATTTATGAGGTCAATAATTATACTGTGGTCATGGAAGAAAATATCCCTAATCTCAGGAAATAAATTGAAGTATTCAGGAGTAAAGAGCCATTATATATGTAATTTACCTTAAAATAGTCCAGGGGAAAGAAAGGTGTGTATATACTTGTGTATGCATGCATTCATGCACACACGCAGAGGGAATGATAAAATGAAGCAAATGGGGTAAAATGTTAACAACAGGTGAATCTGAGTAAAGGGTATACTTTTTTTCTCCCATTATTTCTGCAAATTTTGTTAAGTTTGAAAATGTTCTCAAATAAAAAGTTTTTTAAATTACATTACAAAATTATAATTATGGTACTGATCCTAAGCCTATTAATAAAAAATTTCATTTTTAATGGAAAACTCATCCTTGAAAATGTTAAATTCTCTGGAACTTCAGGGAAGAAATAATAAGAGCTTACCCATGAATAGGAATGCACAAAAGCTTTTCCAGATTAGAAAGAACAGTTCTTACAGTCTCTGGTGTTCTGGAAGAGCCAAACTCTGTCACCAAAAGTGATTTGGTAATATCTAAAAGAGAATGTTTTAAATAATAACTAGAGTTTAATAATAAGAACTCTGATTTAAAAATGTGATACTTGTAATTCAGAATAAAATAGGACCATTTTTCTCTCTTATCCTAGTTGTACCATATTTCTTTCACTCTAAGCCCTGAAGTATTAAAATTCTGATTATCCTTAAGTGGTTGCTTTTATAATCAAGGAGTCTGCTTCTTAGATCATCCCCAAAAAGTATAGAATATAACCAATTTGCTTGCATGCATGATACCTTTAGTGAGAAACAAGCAAATACCTTAAATATTTAAAAAGTAGCATTTAGAAATTAAATAATTTAAATATAGATTTGAACTAAAACAAAAGTTTAAATTGAGTGGTGGCTGACCTCCATTTACTAAATTGACAGATTACCCAATGCATTCCATTCTGTCTTTGAAATGACATGACTGAAGCTCATAACACACTCAACACTCTCGGCTAACAGGCTCCCCGTGTAGCGTACCCTGCACTTCATCTCCTCCCACCAGTGTACGCCTAACGGCTTGTCCTGAACATGTTTACAATTACTGTTTCTTCTAATAATCATATAATCTAATTAAAAACTATGAAAAGCAAAAAAAATTACAAAAAGGGAAAGGTTTAGTTTCTACGAAAGCTACCACATTACTTTGATTATAAGACGCATGTTTTTTCACACGTTATCATCTTAAAAATTAGGACGCATGTCCCCCAATCTTTAGGGTCTTAGAGTTCAATAAAAAGAAAATGAACTAAAAATCTGCTCTCAACTTAAGTGTTTGAGGAGAAAAATTATAAAAGTGTAGGGGGATTCTGAACTTAGACTGATCTGCAAGTATCTAAGTTCTTGCTGCACTTAAAAAGAATCTGAAGTACAAACTCTGGGAAATGTTGGACACAGTTTATGGAAAAAAGGTGACTCAAAACCTCAGTGAGCTGTCACACAGAAGACAAAATGCCAATCATCAAGGTCATAAAAAAATGTAGAGACCCGATTTTTAATGATTCCCAATATTAACAAACTTTCTTCCCCCCAGATTTACAGTCTAACTGGTCGCAGTGACATCAGATCAGAGGAATTCGACAAGGTATTTAAGATGTACTGGCTGTAACAATAAACCATGAACTCCGTGGGGGGCAGGAAGCCATTCTTATTCATCTTCCTATCCCCAGCACTTAGCAAGCCGCCCAGTCTGAAGTGGTGTTTGCTGGACTATACTTACTTTCCTTGCTTCCACTACCACATTCAAAACTGTGGTGGAAATAAAAACATGAAGGGAAAATACACATAATCTATGACTCTGTTAACAACTGGGAGAACTCGACTGGTTAATTCAAAAACAAGAAAACACATGTATATAATATCAACCACACCAAAAATTAAAGAATAAACCTACCTTCCTGTTGTGAAACCTGTAGTTTTTGACCATTACAAAAGGCTCCCTTTCCTTTCCTGCCAGTATACATCTTATCCTCCAAGCAACTGTATACAACTCCAAATTCCATCTGCAGAAGGAAAAAAGTTTCCTTTACCAAACCTGAGTATTTTTCACCATTAAATCAATACTTTTTTTTAAGGCAGTAACAAAAAAATACAGTATATTGAGAACGTTTTCAAATTACTAGGGATACTTAAAAATGCTAATTTCCAGCTTAAACAGAGGAAAGAGGTCATCAGACTTGAATCCTTGACTCTTGCCCCATCCATTTCTCAAGTCACCCACCTTGACCTCCCACCCTCCTGCCTCAGAAAGATAAATATTTCCTACTTTCTAAGGTGAGTACTTCCATCCGTATTATGATTCCCACCCTCTCAAATGTCCCTGAAAAACTCCTGTATCAGCTGATCCTCCTCTCAGATTTCCATTCTGGTACTTTCACACCAAATTTCTACCTCCCCCACAAAATTTTCAAGATGTTATCTTCTCCTTTTCCCTTCACTGCCAAAGGGTAGCCTACACTTCACCTCTCCTATTCTCCTCTTAATAAAAATTACAATTTGGCTTCTGCCCTAATCACACACACTTCTGAAACTTCCCTGAAAGAGATTTCCCATGAATTCCTGCTAACCAAATGCCATCTCCAAAGAATTGGAGACTACTAACCATCATCCACACTTCATTACTTAATCCAGTACCCCCATGTTTCTGGCAGTACTCTTAGTCCTACCTCACTCATTAATCTATCTTTGTGTCACTTTTTCTAAGGACCTCGTTCTCCAACCCTTAAAAGTTGTGTAGGTCAGGATTTGTTCACTCTTTCATTTCTTCCATTCCCCTCTTGGATGTCTATATTCTGAGAGGTTTGTTCTTTCCAGTCCATAAATTTAACTACCACCTTCAACTGTGGCCTATTACCACCGATAGCCCCATTATCACAGGTAAGAATTGCTATAATTGTTAGAATTATCTGTCACTCTGTACTTGGAAAAACTTCTACTGGTTTTCCACAGCCCAAAACAAAACCTAAATGTTCTGGCATAGACAGACCACAGTGCCTCACAATAAAACCACAACTGACTCACCTCATCAATTCTGTTCCTGCCACTTTCAGAGTTTTACTCACAATGAACATCTCGTTCTTACATACATCATGTTCTTCTCCAAGCTGTTCTTTCTGATTAAAATGCTTTCTTCCTTTTCTTCTTTATGAAAAAGTCCTATGTTTCTAAAACCCAGCTCACATGACCAAATTCTAAAGACCCCTTCTGTTATGAAGGTTTCCCCAAACCACTCTTGGGCAGAACTGGATATACCCTCTTCATGTTGTCACAGCGTTTGTTTCCTAGTTCCACTACGTATTTATCTGTTTGCACATCTAACTTGTGCATGAACTGCAGTTAGTTCAGTGGTAGGCACGGCACATAGTCCAGGGCTGATTATATGCTAATGGCTCCTTTCGCTTCTTTTGGATGTTCTCACTAATTAGTGCAACCCTGTGCCTAAGATGTGTTTTTATTTTCACAGATTTTTTTTAACTCTCTTGTATACATGCTGATCAAATATATCACAAGCTCCTTGAAGACAGGTGTGTAAGATGTTAGTAAACATCATTCATTGTTTGATCAAATAGCCAAACAACAAGGAAATGCAATAGCTACAGACTGTATTTTACTGGGTTTTAAATATAGCAAGTAAGTATTTGGGTTCCTGAACATACTCAGCGTTTCCCAATCATGTTCTGGCCCCTACCACACTCTGGTCTTTCAAAGTCTCCTTTCACTGACACCTATTAAGGCAATCCTAGCTCAAACCCCACCTCCTCGATTTAGCATTTTAGATCACACATCAACTCCTATCACATCTGACTTTATCATGTATAAATGGTGATTAAATACTGAATTGTATTTCAGTTACTTGCATATATTTTTTCCTTTTAATTTTTGCTTCTCAGACATTAAATTTTCTTTACTGGAGAAAGTATCACACCAATTTTAACAGTTCCGAAGCTTACTTTGAAATGATGCAGCTATATAAATTGAATATAGAGACAAACCTAAATTTATTACGGAGACACATGTACTCTTTCTCAGAAAATGAGAGCAAGGCATTTTACCATAAATTTAAACAGCATACCTTTTTATTTACAGTAAAGCCAATCGAAACAGCTACAAAAGGAAATCTAAAAAAAAGCAAAAAACAAAAAAACCACATATATACAAATTTACCAAGATAAACATTTTCAATAAACATGTTTTTTCATAATTGACTACATAATTTTTCCAATAAATAGTCTTATCCCTCCTCCCACAGAACAGTGTGTACAGTATGCAGCCCTCTGTGTAGTGGGGAATATGGGGAGAGGTGGTGCATATGCATACATACAGGATGCTTCTAGCTTCTCCAGGCATGAAAGAATTCATAAGAAACTGATAACAGTGACCACCTCCAGAGAGTGGTCCTGAGAAACTGGGGTCAGAAGTGGGAAGGACCCTTTGCACTGCATGATATTTTATATCTTTGGAATTTCAAATGCCACGAATATAGTAACTGTAACATTTTTTTTTTCAAAAAATAAATAAAATTTTTTAAATGTTCATTGTTACAAAGAAAAGTCTCTTTTCTTTGGTCATTTCTCCCACAGCCAGGACCCATAAACACAGGTATTAAATTGTACAAATTGTTACTTGTCTTTAATACCAAACTTGGAGTTTCACATCTGAAAAGTAAACTGTTAGCCACAGCTATTGCTATGGCTGCATGATACACAGTTTGAACACATAGTTTGTAATTTCTGACTCAAGAGTCACGATGAACAAAATAAGACAAAATGTGTTCAACTACTGAAAATAAAAAGTTTAAGAAATATTAATAGTTTTCATTTTAACAAAAATGGGATCATAGTATACACTCTGTATTACAATCTTCTCTATGTTATATCATGAGGATTTTTCCACATTAACAATCCACATATAGATTCTAGATCTTAGCTTTACAGATTTTAACAATTCTGTATTCGTAAAGATATGTATAGCCACATGGCAACCTCAAATATAACATTTATATATAATCCCAACACACCAGGCTACCCATTTTAACTGTCGCCAGCAATTCCCTCAGGCTTTCTATTAGTGCTAATATACTGAGTTACATACTTACTTTGTGTCAAGCACCACATTAAGTTCTTATATAAAAGTATTACTCACTGAATCCCATGAATGAACAGTTCTATGAGGCAGGTACCATTAATATATTTATTTTACACATTAAACAACAACAACTGAGGCTTAGAAAGATTAAATAACTTGCCTAAAGTCACAAAGCCTTATAAAAAAGTATCTGGAATCAAGCCCAAGTCTGTTGATTCCCGCCCCCCCCAACCCATGCTCTTTTTAATAGTTTTTTTCCTCCTGGATTGAACCACTCTATACAGACAACATTCTATATGACCCCCAAAACTGACTCCATTAGTTCCTTAATCTCAAAGCAGCAATGTTGCTTGCTTACATTTTTATATGGCTCCACCAGTGAGAAAAAGAATGGTGAACAGGGCTCCTCATGCACTGTGTGCTTGTCCACAACATGAATATTTCTTCATCTCTTCCATAGCTGATGAAAATTCTGCTTAATCCATTTCATTCTACAAATTATACAAATCTCTAAAGTACCTAGACCCATTCAGTTAGCATACAAACAGTAATTATAATATTAACATTTTAAAAACGTACCTATGTACAAAATTCGTTGTTCCGTCAATAGGGTCAATGATCCATGTAGGGCTGTCAGTTAAGACACTTTTTTCCCCAGCTGCCACAGACTCCTCACCAATGAAACTACAAGAATGACAAATTCCAAATCTTCACACTACTTTCAACAATTTTCAAACCTAAACATGTCCTTAGATTCAGAGTCTACTTTAATACATAACAAAAAGCCATACACCACTTTTCTATTGTTGTTTCTTCTTCCTTCAAACTGATAAAGTGAGAAAACTTTATTTCCCCAAGAGGAAAGTCATGTGAAAAATCAAATTCAAAATTCTCAAATGTAATACCAGGGTAAGTAAAGGCACTCACATGAGTGTATGCACACACATTTGTTGCAGATGAGAACTTATTAAGGAAATGTAGTGGTTTTAAAAATAACTCTACAAACTCTCATGCTCTTCTCTTTAAGAGGTCGAAACTAACACCCCTTTGCCTTGAGTGTGAATTTAAACTGAGTGACTCTTCTAACCAGTAGTCAAAGCAGAAGTTATAATATGCAACTGTGAAGACTCGTTCACAAAAACAGTACTGTGGTTTCCATTTTATTTACTCTATTTCTCCCTCTATCCCTTTTCCTCCCTTGTTCCAGGGGAAGCCAGCCACCATGTTAAAAGCTGCTCTATGGAGAGGCCCACACGGCGAGGAAATGAGGGCAGCTGCTAGCAGAAAACCCATGAGGAACTGAAGTCAAACAATCACATAAGTGAACTTTCCCCTCAGGCCTAGTTGAGCCCTGAAATGTTACAGCCCTGACCAGCAGTTTGACTATAACTTTATGAGACCCTGACCAGAACCATGCAGCCAAGCTACTCCCATATTCCTGACCCTAGAAAACTCTGAGATAATAAATGTTTGTTGTCTAAAGCTGCAAAGTTTTTGGGATAATTAGCTATGCAGCAACAGACAATATACAGAACACTAAATAAGTCAATGAGAAAGCAAATTATCCACCAAAATTACTGTGTCTACATGCCTTCCTAAAACATGCTATGCAATAAATCTCAGGTGAATTTTGTAAATGGTGTCTGAGTTCATTGGTCTTTTTCTTTCTTTTATTCATTATTCTATTTCCTTTACTCAATACTGAACTGTTCTGTAAGCATTATGATTTTCTTTTATCCCCTTTTCACTTAGCTGTAAATCTTTTTACTAAGAGAAGTATATTTAGCCACAGCTTTAAACATTTTTTCTTCTCAATGGCTAAAATATCAGGAACAGATAATGGAATGACCAAGAAACAGAGAGTGAGGGGTGCCTGAGTGGCTCAGTTGGTTAAGCATCCAACTCTTGATTTCAGCTCAGGTTATTATCTCAGGGTCGTGAGCTCGAGCCCAGCATCAAGCTCTGTGCTCAGAGGGGAATCTGAGATTCCTTCTCCCTCTCCTCTGCCCAACCCTGCCCTGTGCGCTCACACTCTCTCTAAAATAAATAAATCTTCAAAAAGTAGAGAATGACAATGTTAAAACTTTAAAATGAGGACAATGTTTCTGCTATATGTCTCGGTAAGACAGCCCCGATTTTAGTGTTTTCTCTCAAAGTCATTAAAGTTACCACAACTCTATCACATTAAAAATGTTTGCAATAAAACTTCTAAATCATGCCTATGGCAGACATTTGTCATATTAGCTTCCCAGCATCCAAACACTCCTCTTACTATGAAGGAATCCAAATACCTCTTGTTTGCTCCTTCCTGGCAGCTTGAGCTTGGGCAAACAACCTGAGTTTAGCAAGACATTCCTGCTCAGGATTTGTAATCTTGAGATAATGAGGTAAAGATACCCAAAGTCAGCAGTCAGTCCTGAGGCTACGACCAGTGGCATCTGAAGCGGTGGCCACTGGGGCGCCTGTAGCTTGGCCTTCCTTCCTGACTTCTGCCTGTGCCCTGCTCGCATGGCTCCTGAGATGCCCAACACTCTCCAAATAAATTCCTTTTTAGCTTAAGTTAACTAAAGTCGATTTCTGTGTCTAGAATCAAAATCTGTCTAGTACATTGACTCTAACCTAAGTTTCAATTTATCATGTGAAACTAAAATAAAAAATACCTGTGAGATGGATACTTTCCCTTTATGGAAGAGATCAGCATTTTTTCAATTTTTTGGTCAGTAGCAGTTACCAAATCAGCTGGAGAACTTTTAATCATGACATTCATTTCATTTTTTATGGCTTCACGAACCACCTACAAAGATTTTTTTGATAAGCAAATACAAAAGGCATAAATCATTTTAAATCAAACTAAAAGATAAAATATAGAAATGGTTTAAAACATTCAATCTGTCTGAAATGATATGCTTAAAAATGTTTTACCACAATGTATATAATATAAACTTTTAGTGGTTATGACCTTCTAGGTACAAAATCATACAATCTTACATCCTATTTTAAATTCACGATTGTCATTAAAAAGGTTTAATGACAAAATCAGAGTCTTGACTCCATTGAAAATGTTTAGTAAAATGAAAACATGTGCAATTAATCAAAATGCCTATTTTATTTCACAGGACAACCACATGCTGTCCACATCCATCACATCATGGCTGACAAGATTTCAGTTCATACCTCTCCAGCTTGTCTTGCTAGGGTTACTGCATAATCCATGCATTCCTGCCAAGGATCAGCCATCTTCTGAACAGATTTAACACTAGTCAGGACAAAGCAATTAAAAATCTCTAAGTCTTAATTATAGAACAGTTAGTTCACAAAAACATCTCAATTAGCATAGTACTCTCATTCAGGAAATGAATCACACATGTACAAAATCACAAATGTAGTAACTGCCTTCTTCCTGGTGTTAGAGTTCAATGCTTTTCAAGATTCACTCATAGGTCCATTAAAAAATATTCTTACCTAATCACTTCTATTGCAGAAACATTTACATAACAAAAAACACTCTATAAAAGTGTTTCCCAAAGAGCCTATAACATCACATTAAACAAAAAAAACAAAAAACACTGTTTTGGGAGATGGAGAAAAAAGGGCACAGAAGTATTTTAAAAGATAGGTCCATGTTTCAATAGAGAATAAAGTGAAAATAAAAGAACACTGGGAATGCTGAAATTAAAGAAGCTTTGAAAGGAAGGTATATACTTTGAAAGGAAGGTATATACAGAAGGTATATACTCAATTCTGATATTAAGGTCCTCTGATCTTTCTATTACAACATGTGAAAAAAAGAAAATTCTAGGCCAAAAAAAATAATTTTCCAGAAAAAAATAACATTTTTATCTTCTGAACCGTCCAGCTTCCACTGACTTCTGAAGAGAATATGAAAATACCTCACCACTGGCTTGACCACACTCTAAAATCGGAACCTAAGACAGTGAAGCTTTTCAAATGGTCAGAAAAATGTGGCATCATTTATAAAGCAAATCCAGGGATGCCTGGGTGGCTCACTTGGCTAAGCATCTGCCCTCGGCTCAGGTCATGATCCCTAAGTCCTGAGATCCAGTCCCACATCCTGCATTGGGCTTCTGGCTCAGCAGGGAGCCTGCTTCTCCCTCTGCCTGCTGCTCTCCCTCCTTGTGTTCTCTCCCTCTCTGACAAATAAATAAAATCTTTAAAAAAATAAATAAAATGTAAAGCAACCCCAATTTTGTCACCTTTATAGTTGAGAATAACTGACACACAGTTTCACCTTAAAGACTACTCAGAATTTCCTATCAAGGTGCTCGCAGTGTAGGAAAAAGGAGAGGAAAGGAGGGGAGGGCAAAGGGCAAAAAGAGTGAGCTGTTTTAGCTAGTTTTCTTTTCCCCCTCTGATGTAAGCTTCTTTTTTTTTTTTTAATGTAAGGGGGAAACCACTTTTCAAGTTACAGGAGTCACTGCTTAGAGTGTCTCAAGAATTGTTTCCAAACTTTTTTTTTTCCCCATTCTTACTCCATTCCTCTTTCAGGTTTAACAGAACTAGATTAACAGAACAGTGTATCTGCTTTCTTGCCAGAAACTTTGCTCAAGCCTCTCCTATCTCTGCCTTCTAACAACACCAGCACAGATGTAACTCCTACCAATTCTTCGACGCCCATTTCAAAAGCTACCCCTTCTTCTAGGGATTCTCCTCCCAGAATTCGTTGTTTAATCATTTGATAGCTATTTGCTGAATACCTATGACACACTGTGCACTGCATCGTAGTGAGGAAACAGACCCAGTTCACTTACTCGCAAGTGGGGAGTCAGATATTAATAAAAAATCTGACTACATACAAAATCACAAATGTAATAAAGCCTAAGTAGGAGAAGTACAACGAGAGAACCATGCACCAGGAAGCTTTAACCTAGCCTTAGGTATCAGATAAGGTTGCCCTGACAACATGATTAAATCAAGATCTGAAGGACAAGTGAATAGGCATTAACTAACTCAAATGCAGGCTGTAAGCAGAAGAGTAACTAAAAGGCCTAAGTGTGACAGTTCAGAGATCAAGGGAAGGGGGTAGGAATGAGACTGGGGAGATAGTAGGGATCATCCCAGGCAGGGCCTGAAAAGTAAGATTTTGACTGAGAGCCATGAAAAATCATTTCACCATAGCGATAGAAGAGAACAGATTGGAGGGTGGAGGGAAGAGTGGAGACTGGGTGCTCCATAGACTGGACTGGAGATTTAGATTTAGGATGCAGTAGTCCAGAGTAGACCTGAAGGTTGGCTTAAACCTGGGAGAGTGGAGGAGAAGTGTTTATAGAGAAGTTTAGAGAATGGAGAGATATTTGCTTTAGGAGGTAAAGTTGGGGGCATTTAGCAATAATTTGGATATGGGTATGAAGGAGAGGAAAAGTTCAATGATTCCCAGATTTCCCACTTTTAGCAACTGAGTGGATAACTGTTACATTCACTGAAACAGGGAGTAACAGAAGAATCAATCTGGAGATTTGGGTAGGAGGTGGAGATATCAGAAGTTTAATTACTAGAGGATAAGAAGCCTTTGTGAAACCAAAAGGAGATGTCAATTAGGCAGCTGAACTATGGTTCCTGAGCTCACAGAAGAGATAGGACCTGCAGATATAAATGCTATGTAAGTCACCTGAGTAAGCAACGACTGAGTCCTGAGCCTGAACGACATCCCTAAGGAAGGAACACACAGTGAGAAGCTGGGAGGACACCTTTGGCCTGGAAGAGCCCAAAAAACTGTGCCTCACACTTAGGACACTCAGGAATGTCTTCCTTATGTTTTGATCATCTGTGTAGGTGCCTTATATTCACAACCACTTTGAGCACATGTCTTAATGGAGATAAGCATATTCTATTCACCTTCACTTTCCTAAGACAAACGCCTGAAACATTCCCAACTGTTTCTGTCCTGGTCACAGCCTTCCTGACAGTGGGAACCATGCCACCTTTCTGTCACCCGTCCCCAGCAGTGCAGGTGCACACAGCTCAGGCTCACACTGGGTCTGCATGACCCTGGGAATATGCCAGGTCTCTCTGAGCATCCTTGGAATCAGTAAAATGAAAAAGACAATTATTTTACGTCAGCTGCCACAAGGGTTCAGAGACAACGCATGGGCGAAACCGCTACACGACGTGGGGCCTGTTCCCGGTGTCACTGGGCGGCGGGGTCTAAGGACAACACTGCAGGGATAAAGGGGCCCGGCTACGGCCTCCGTCCCTGGGCGCCCACCCACTCCGGCCGCGGACGGCCGTCCGCAGCACCCAGGCTCGCAGCTCTGATCCAAACAGCCCCATGGCCGATATAAAGTCACAGGAATGAAGGACTTACCTCAACTTGGGGGACGTCAGACTCACCAGGTTAGCCGGGGGCTTTGTGGCTGGGTCCTTCCAGAGAGCGAGAAATCTCCCAGACAGGAAGTCCCGCCCTTGCGGCCCCGCCCACATGGGCGTGACTCCCTCAGGCCGGAGGCACTGAACGCGCCGGCTGGTGCGAGGCTCCTGCCCCACCCGCCCCGCGGGCCTGACTAGGCATTAGAGATTTGGCCTCTTTTTATTTCTGGTTCCAACTTCCTTTCTGCAGCCTGCGCTTTCTTCAGAAATTTAGAAAAACTTGAGAAATTAGCTTTTTGGTTCTTAATTGTCAATTATCTTGAAATAATCTTGCCAGGGAGCCTGCATGGCTCCTTAGGTTAAACATCTGCCTTCAGCTCATGAGCCAGAGTCCTGGGATCAAGTCCTACCATCAGGCTCCTGGCTCCCCAGGGAGCCTGCTTCTCCCTCTGTCTCCCTCCCTCCCTCAGTCTCTCCTGAATAAATAGAGCAAATCTTTAAAAAATAATCTTGCCAACTGCAGAGCGGCGGCTAGTGTTGATCTAACCAAATAAAAATTTCCAGGCATTTGCAGAAATGTCACCAGAGACCTCTTTAAGCCTCCTTTAAATGAACATGGTCCCACTGCAAAGCTGCTATAACTAAAATCAATGTAAGCAACGTTAAATCAGATCAAGTCATTATTTCTTATTCAAATTAAAATCACTTCGCACTTCCTACCTCAAATGAGCAGGAAGTCCAAACTTTTTCTAGGGACCTCAGCTGCCACCTCACAATTGTTCTCAAGTAACTCAAGAGTGTTTTCAGTGCAAAGAGGCCGTTTGACTTCCAAACGCCTGAAAGTGAAACGAGGACTCTGGTAGTGCACAGGAAGGTCTAGTGCGCAGATCCGGTTTTGGCAGTGTTGCAAAACTGTCCCACACAATCCAGAAGATTTTTATTCAGTGCTGTGAGTTTAGAGGGCTGCAGAGGTCTCAGTACCTGGTATACTGCTCTTGGCTTCCCAAAGGGATCATTTTTTAAAGCTATGTCATATCTACAGCCATTGTTCCCAGTACCAAAGATTGTCTGTTGTTCCAAGGTGATTGGGGGTTAGGGAGCAGTCAGGTTCCAGCATCAGCCACATACTATGCCAGGACAAAATCTGCTTCCTGATGTGGCATCCAGGTCATCATTCCAGACTTTCCTAAAGGCAAGTTTCCTCTTCTGAGTCTTTGAAATATCCTTTTCTACCAGCTGACTTCCATCCCTGAGAATGGTTCTAATTATGCTAAACTTCAAAGGAGAAAAGAGGTGAGATCCAATGCCCTTGATACTTTCCCAGACACCTGACTATACAAAGAGGGGATGGTATGGGGGAAGAGGTTCCTTTATGAAGCCACAAAGTGCTAAAGTCACACATCTGCAGGAGTAGTAAGTGCCAAATTGTCCTATATTTGAATAAAGAGGGACCACTGTGATGATTCCTTTCCCAGCAATCGTGGGTATCTTGTTAACTCTACTTAAGTGATTTCTTTATTATAAAATGTAACTAGAAAGGCAATTTGTCTCCCAATCAATAAAGTATGTTCAGGGGCACATGGGTGGCTCAGTCGGTTAAGCATCTGCCTCTGGCTCAGGTCATGATGCCAGGGACCCGACATTGAGCCCCGCATTGGGCTCCCCGCTCGTCGGGGAGCCCACTTCTCCCTCTCCTCCCTGCTTGTGCTCTATCTCTTTCGCTATCTCTGTCTCTCTCTCAAATAAATAAAATCTTTAAAAAAAAATGTTCATGAAAATATAAGTTAAATCTGTATAAGCTTAACTATAAACTCCTAGGTAGAGATTTCTGTTTTAAGGAGTCAGTAAAATATTCCATGCCGGCAATTATCATTTTATCAAGTGAATAATAACCATCTACCACCATGCCAAACCAGGTCTTTTATAAATCTTGATATTCATATACTGGGTTTGGTGAAATTAGAAAAAGAGAACCCTGGTTGTCCTATTAGCTGGCAAATTAAACAAAAATTCCCTAGTACTATGGGTGAATATCACTGATAGGAAAATGTTCAAAGTTTTAGGCTCCATACAGAGTTATCAGATTCATACTTCAAACCAATAGATATTTCAGGGTCAAAAGTTTAACCTATGATAAAATAGCAGCAGCTAACACTGAGCATGTACTATGCGCTAGGTACTATTCTAAGTAAGTACATTCTAAGTATGATCTCATTTAATTCTGTGTAATTACATAAAATTTCTGAACGTGAGACGCCATTTTGAAGCTTCATTTTCCTTTCTAACAAGTGAATGAATTCCTGAACTGGGCCAAAAGCGGCAACTGTTTTACAAGGAGTTGCTAAACAGAACAATTGGCATCAGGACCATAAAACTGTTGGTAACTTTATGAAGACAGAATAGTTAACTAAAACATACAAAGATTAGTTTCATTTGATAGCACCAATTAAAGTCAGTAATCAAAAGCAGCTCAACTGCTTAGCACCAATTAACAGGGTTTTATTTTTCTCTATCAAAATCATGTAATTACCCCAATTCTTCTTTCTCAGAATAACCTCTTGTCTTCCCCACATGAGTGGGACACTTTTCTGGTTGCTAACACAATTTGTGCTCTCTGAATTGCAATTCGGAGGCCCCAAATAAAAGGCCTTGTTTCTTGTTCACTTTCACCTCCTTTTCTCCGCTGACAATTCCCCCTAACAATTTGATAGAATTCAAATATCTCCATTTTTTTTAGACAAGGAAACTGGACTATAGGAAGTTTCATTTGCCTACAACTACCAGGTAAGAAAACATGGAAAGCAGAATTATTTAGAGAGATTTCTCATTATTGATGCCCATACTATCTTTGGAGAAGAGAGCAAACTCAAACTAGATACTAAAATTGCCACTGAACATTCAAAGGTGGTATAGAACAAGCACACTATTCCTTTGGGACCTAGTCTGTGCTTCAGCCCTTTGAGTAAGCACATAGGAAGTGTGCTAGACATGGGGAATATCAAAATTAATAGTTTATAATATTATATTGTTTATATATTATGGTTGTAGTTCTCATGTTCAAGGATTTATAGCAAAATAGAATATGACAGGAACACAAACAGTTATGAAACAAGCCAAGCTGGCTAAATATGAAATATAAAAAAATTGTGAGAATGTAGAGAAAATTTCACTTACAGGTTGCTAAGTGGGATTAGCAAAAGCTTCATGGCAAGGCTGATACTTGCACCAGGTCTGCAGGAGTCATCAGAATTTAGATAAAGACAAGGCCTGCTCCTCCGGTTGTAGGAACAGCATGAACAAAGGCATATTCATGAGATACCAAATCATCCAGTTTGAATGGAGCAAAGGCTGTGTGTAAAGAAGTGGGAGTGGAGATAAAACTGGAAAGTGAGAATGAAGTCTGATAGTACGGTATAATAAAGAAATGGCTCACTAAGGAATACAGACTTTATTCAAAAGGCAAAAAAGCTTGCAGCAGGGAAGATACATAATCAAAGTTAGATTTTAGGAAGATTAATCTGACTGTGACTGGACAGTGGACAGAGGGGACAAAAGCCAGTTAAAGGTTTAGGGAAGCAATAATATAGGGCAGAAAAAAAGTGGTATTACTGGGAATGAAGAGATTGATGAAAAGATATTATAGGAAATTTTCTATAGGAAATAACTGGACTATAAAGAATGAAGAAAGGAGAAAAGGGGAAAGAGATGACACTGTTTCAGGATAAATGGTAATATCCTTAGTGACACATGTGCAAGACAAGAGGAAGTACAGGTATGAGAGCAGAGAGGCTACATTTAAGACATTAAAAAAAAAAAAAGACATTGATTCTGATGAGCCAATGAGAGAGCCAAGTAGGAATTTACATATTCATTCACTGTGTGAGCATTTACTGACTGCCTATTAAATGGAGAGCCCTTCCATAAATACTTGGGATATATCACAATCACCAAAGGATTATTTATTGCTCTTTCCTGTTTAAGAGACTATAATAAAGTGTCATATTCAAATTCAACTCTATAAATATAAAACATTTCCAAACTAACACAGTTGAAAAGTGCTCTCCTTCCTCTGAATTTCCGCACATTTAACTATCTGTACTACTCATGGGGTGTTTAGCACTCCCCTAGTGTCAGGTTTTCAATCAGATCATAAGTGTATTGAAAACAGGCATCATCTTAGATATTCTTTGAATCTCCCACAGTAGCTCATCCAGAGTAGGAATTCAGTAGTGCTTTAATTGTTAGGGATTTCTTTTTCCTTTTATCTTCTATGATAAGGATACATCTTTTCTTAGCCTTATAGAACAGAAAGGAACAGTAACATTTCACAATCCAGAACACATGACCACTGTAAAAGGAGCCACAGAAGCTAAGTCGGTCTTGGACTGTAAAAAAAGCTGAATAATGGCAAGGGCTAAGGAATGAGTATCCCACTTTTGATAGCAAAAAGTTTACAAACAGGAAGAGGCAGCACAGAAGTTTCAGCAAAGGAGTACCGAAACAACAAACCCAGAGCAGGAACTAAGACACCCAATAAAGGTACCTCTGGGTTAACTATTTTTAGAAACTCTCTGAAAGTCAAATAAATGCCTACAGGCATTAAAACTCAGAATTCTAATTATTCTCTCCAAGAAGTTTGCTTTTTCAAGTATTCTACACTTGACGACTATTCCAACTGATTATAAGTATAAAAAGGTATATATAATTTTAGAAACAGGAATATGAAATGTCGAACATCCCACTGTACAAGAATTGGCAAACATCGGGGCGCCTGGGTGGCTCAGTTGGTTAAGTGTCTGTCTGCGGCCTGAGTCATGATCTCAGGATCTGGGATTGATCCTGGGATCTCAGGGTCTGCTCAGAGGGGAGCCTGCTTCTCCAGATGGAGAAGCACTTCCCCCTGCTTGTATTCTCTGTCAAATAAATAAAATCTTTAAAAAAAAAGTTGGTGAATATCAATAGCAGTGCCAGTAACACTAAAGTGCAAGTTATCTAAATGACCAAATGATAGATACCTCCTTCTAGAGGCAGAACAAAGAAACAGACCTCACTCCCCCAGGGCATGTGCAGGTCATTACAAATCCAAAAGCCTATGCTGTGCCTCCCCGTGATGCCAAAATCTGTGTCAAAAGAAATCCATAAAATGGCATAAAAAAAATTGTGTAGTTGCCCCCAAGAATTACTGGCAAAGTTCTCTTTCACACTCTTTGAAACACCTGCAAATCAATACTACAACCAAACGCACATCAGTAGAATAAGCACTTAGGATATTTCAATCAATATGCATTGATGCCTTGAAAAGACAGTCTTTTCTTTGTTTAAGCACTTTAACACTATTTCTTGAATCTTGCCTACCTTCAGAATCCCATAGTTGAACAGTCAAATTCGTCTCTCCATCTTCATCTGTCACAAGGTTTCTGATAAGGTTTTTGTCACATTCACCACTTGCAGCAGTTTAAGATCTTCTAATTGCAAGAAGAGATAGCTGGAGTTTGGCCAATCATCTCCATAACTTGATCTTACAATGACAGTTTCTTCAGCCTTTATGAAAAATAGCACTTAGTCTTTTCTACATTCAGAACACTGAGAGATGACTTCCTTGCATCTCCCAGCATCACAAATGACAAAAGCAGGGCAATAACAAGTTTGCTAATCGTTTTGCAAGTTGAAATAAATCACATATGCAAAGCCATTAAAAAAAACTAAAGAACATTCTGCATACAGGTTCAAGTGACAGTCTGAGGTCGTTAGGTAAGTTGTTTTTGCTCTACCAAAGTCCACCATGCTTTTCAAAATACGAAGCTATCTAGTGAGTAACACAACTTGTTTAACCTGTAGTTATGAAAATGTAAAAGCCATAGCAGAAACCTAATCTCTTTCCTCTGGACTTCTCACTTCTGCTAATGAAAAAACAGCCTCCCATTTACCTGAATTTAAAACCTTAGTGTTACCATTTTTCTAATTCTCTTTCTTCCTAAGGAAAACCCACACTAAAAGCAGTCACATCCAAAAATCTAAAATAGATATTGAGGAGGCCTATAAATGGGTATTACTATTTTATTCATTTAAGTCAAAATCAAAATATTTACTGAACATGCTTGCTGGGAAACTGAGCTAGGAGCTGGGTATACAATAGTAATTCAGACACGGTCTCTGCCCTCTTGGAGCTTAGTCAGGTAGCCTCTTATCACTTAAACTACAGTGCTCAGGGGTACCTGGGTGACTCAGTTAAGCATTGGACTCTTGTTCTCAGCTCAGGTCTTGATCATGGAGTTGTGAGTTCAAGCCCCTACTTAAAAAACTGTAGTCCTCATATCAGCCTTATAGGCTGATAATATTTTTCCTACAACTTTAAAGAGTGATTGTTATCAGGCAAAAACAAACTGTTTTTGAGGTCCTTAAGTAGTAAAAAAAAATTCCAGGATGATTACCAAATAAGCTTGGAAACCTAGGGAAAGCAGATGGCTGGATCCATGGCCAAAGGTACAACCTAGTTACAGGGACACCACTCCTGGACACTTGGATGGCAACACAGTAGGGCACAGGAAGGCCACTGGCACTAATTCTAATCTCTTACTCCTTCCTCTAACACTATGCCCTATTCATAGTTAGGGACAAGGACATTCAATTAACCCACCTTAGGTCACACGCCTGTGTCTTATGAGGAATAAGGAAAATACCAGGCTTTTTTGGACTTCAACCCACAGACTCTTTGTATTTCCCAAACAAGAGGAGGGAGTTCTGGTGCTAAGCCAAAAAAAAAGAATTTAAAAATGGAAAAAACTACTACAACTGTCTACTACTGAGGCTATAGATCCAGTAGTCTCCAAACATATAACCATTGCAGGAGATCCTTGATGTAATCATGACAAAATCTTTATCAAATGCAACTCTCATGGTTATGTATCAAGTATTTTTGATAAAATATTTGCCCCCTTTTTGACAAGAAATTGTAAAACCGAATTTTATTGGACATTTTTTAGGTTTTTTAAATATTCCATTTATATAGGCTAATCTTACAAATGCAATAGATTCTGTATTTCATACCTCTTGTTTCCATGTACCACATTAGGAGAAACATGACACACTGCACCAATGTTGAATATAGGGAATGGAACTAATGTTTCTGTAGTACCTCAGTTAAATTCCCAGGGAACTTGCCTAGTTTACAATGACAAAACAAAACAGATATAAAACAAAAACCTTATGAACCCAAAACTATCTTTACACTTGTATGACTAAATATCTCAATTCGTAATTTTTGTTGCCCAGGTCAAGGGTATTAAGTATATAAATTTTGTTCCGCTTTCTATCAACAACCTTTCCCTTTCCTCACATTCTCCAAGCTTTCTCCTCTCCTTACCTGATAACAGCCAGGAATAAAACTTGACAAATCTGGGAAAAAACTGATACTCTTATCATTCACATGTATTTACTGGCTGATTACATTTAAACTAAGGTTTATATCAGAGTGATATTACAAATACTTATCTAAATGTAACACGTTCCCCACCCCCCACCCCTGCATTTTTGGGTTTCTACTTAGAATTCTAGTTGTCTGCAAGCAGGTAGAAAGATACTAGGGTTGGGTGGGGACAGTCAAACCCTAAAATTTCATTAAGCATACTCAACTGAAAGCCCTAAAAGAAACCCTGAGAAAACTGATTTCAGAGTAGTTTAGAAATGAGAAGCTGGAGAGACTTTCTTACCCACGATCTTATTCTCTAGGTGACTGCTCATGCTGGAACCTCTGGTCCCTACAGTCTCTGAGGATGCTGGTACCTGTGTGTCTCTTCTAGATTAGTTTGCTACACTATCTGGGACCTGATCTAACTTCCCCTGCTTTGCCTGTTGACATGAGTCTTTTCCTCCATGCTGCTTTGTGTTTTCTCTAATCACAGACATGACCTCTTCTTCATTCTCTCTGGGTATAACTCAATTTCTGCCGGTCTTACTTCCCCTCTTCGCAACCCCCATTGCTGTTTTTCCTGGTATATTTAACTGAAATTCAATTCATGAGGCATGTGTTGATCGCGTACTATATGTAAGTAATTATGACGGATGCTAAGGTCTGTATTAAAACTTTCTGGTATCTGCAAATATATTTAAGGATTATTTCTACTTCTGGCCTTGTAGTTTCTGAGAAAGAACCACTGGAACATCTATATTTACTGTCTATCTACTCATTTGGCACTTGCTACACAGCTCTGTATTATAATTATAAGTATGCATATATCTCATTATATCCACCACGGCAATTATAATCAAATTCTTAGATTTAGTAGGTACTCAAATAATTACCTTAATAAATAAACAAATAGCTGACCAAAGTCACAAGTTATCTCCATTCCTTGCATGAAAATATGAAGAGATGAACATTGAGTTTAATTCCTTTATTTAATTATACATAAAGCCACTATATGTGTCTATGACAAATAAAATAGAAAAGGGACAAAGCCTTCCCCAAAAAGAACAAAAAGGGAAAAAAAACAAATCATTTCTATTTTTTCCATATGGTAGTACTTTGATGAGTACCAATGAAATAGATCAGTCAGAAGTATTCACCTGATGTGCTGGTAAAAATATAGTTCCTTTTTGGTATGTATTTTGCTTTTATATATATATATATATATATATATATATATATATATAAAGATACTGTAATGAAGTTGTGCTACCTCATCTTACTCTCATTTGTAATACAATTACACAAACAAAAAAGGTAAATCCTACTGGAGGAGGACCTTTATCAGAGAGATATGCCCCAATGCAGTTAGAAAACACCAAGAAAATCGTTTCCCCTTCCTAGGCCTATCCTGGCTTCATGATGCAAGCCTTGGCCAGGTTACTTGCTTAAAGCAAAAGCGATACATGTTAAAAGCCATCTCTTTCTTCCTCTGCCTTAGAAGTAGCAATGTCCCAAACAGGAGTCATTCCTTCAGCTTAGATCCTACAGTAAAGAGGATATGCTGCAGAGTCACAACAGCTGACATTAACTAAATGAAATACACCTTTTTTGTTGTTACTAAGCACAACCTAATAAAAGCTAAAGGTAAGAATTTGCTAATAATTGAATGTCCATTCATAGTTTAACACACAAAAATTCAAATTCAATTTAACAGAAAACTGATAAGGTAAATTATGACCTAATGGAAATAAGTTAAAAAGCAACTTTTAAAAATAATAAAATATATAGTATTTGTAGTAAAAGAAATTGACTTAACATAAAATTTTCCTTATCATTTCTGGCTTGAATCCTTAAAAGACTATTCCAAATAAGAATCAACATTTTTTAAAAATTGTTCTTCATCATTAAGATATTCCAAGATAATATTTCCACCATTATATAAAGGACAATTCTCCTTAGCAATCCAGGTTTCCAAAGTATGATCCAAGGGTAAGGCTTCTCCTGAAGTAATGTGACATAACCTTAATTTCTGTTAAGGGAAATAAATCACACTGTAATAAACATGCTGGTACACAGTATCCTAAAGCTTTTAGAGAAAAATTATAACCAGTTGTTACCTTAGCTGTTAATTTGTTATTATCATTTTTAAGACTGGTTAAAGAAGCTGCAAAGTCTATGACCTTTCCAATGCTCCATCGGTGGCAAAAGAACATTGGTTTGCTCTTCTCTTTGCTCCCCTTAGGTAAGAAAACCTGAAAGTAAACTCTTTCTGTCTGTAAAATAAAAAGTAAAATACAGTTAAAATACATATATATGTAATCTGTGTGTGTATATATATATATACGTAATGTGTGTGTGTGTGTGCGCGCGCGTGTGTGTGTGTATATATAAATATAATATTATAAAGACAGCATCTGTTTTTGTTTGGTGACCCATCTTCCTCTCTTCTGGTTAGAGGATTACCCTCTAATGATGGATCTTTCAGTGGAATACCAATCACAGTACCCAAGAATCCACCTAAGTGCATATGCATAGGACCTGAGGCCCTAGGCTAGGGTGGTCTGTGCAAAGACAAGCATGTGACATAAAATTAGGCCAATCAAGGTCTTTTCCTGGGATTTTATCTTCAAAAACCAGGAGAAGGGAGGAGCATTTTTTTTTCCTTAAGAGTTTGGTTTTTTTGGGATGCCTAGGTGGCTCAGTCCATTAAGCATATGGCTTCGGCTCAGGTCATGATCCCAGGGTCCTGGGATCAAGTCCCCCATCAGGCTCCTTGTTCAGCAATGAGGCTGCTTCTCCCTCTGCCTGCTGCTCCCTCTGCTTGTGCGAGCGCATGCATTCTCTCTGACACGTAAAAATCTTTGAAAAAGAGTTCAACCTGAAGTTGCCTGTAGCTATCCCCTCATACCTCTCAGCTATTCCTGAACTAATGTGGAAAGTTTCCTCAAGTGGGAAAGAATGGCTCCAACACAGAGAGAAAAGTCAAAGAAACAGATGGACTCTTTCAACAGGATGAGTCCCATAATCTGGCCATCCCTTGAGATCAGATCAATGCATCATTCCCCACTATAGAAGAAAAAATACTGTTTTGATTAAGCTAGTTGTAATCAAGTTTCTGTCACTTGCAATTAAAAGATTCCTGATATGTATTAACATTTCACCTGAAAGACCTTACTTCATATTTAGATACAGCAGGGCTCTTTAGAACAAAGGTCCTAAAAATAAATAAGGCAAGTAAGTACCTTATCAACAAAACAGAAGGATTCAGAGATTTGGAGGTGGTTCCTTTAGTATTTCATGTCCTGTGTGCTTCCTTACGTTGCATTTTCTGCTAAATTAAAAAATGTGGGAGAGCAGGGCACCTAGGTGGCTCAATCACAGATCAGGTCTTGATCTCAGGGTCGTGAGTTCAAGCCCCAAGTAGGGCTCCACACTGGGCATGGAGCCTCCTTAACAATCAATAAATTTAAAGTGTGTGTTGGGTAGGGGGGGAGGAGATCAAAGTTGTCTGGCCTCTGATCTTCCCTGATTCCTAAAAATTGCTTTAAAAAAAGCACGGACTTACAAAGTTTGTGCTACAATAAAAATTTTGGTATAACTGGAGTATCTCTAAATTATAGAGGAAAGATCAGAATTATTTTAAGAAATAACAGATTCGACACAATTTCCACCTAAGCACTAAGGAATTTAGATTTGTTGAAAACCAATGGACTGTATCATACCAGGTAACAAATATTAAAAGAAAAAACAAATCATCAGAAATTTAAGTCTTGGGCCAATGCTATAACCTAATAGTTCCTGCTCCAAAACAAAGTAACAAGACCATCAAGAGCATAAATACAGGGGTGCCTGGGTGGTTCAGCCAGGTAAGCATCCGCCTTTGGCTCAGGTCATGATCCCAGGGTCCTGGGATGGAGCCCCACATCAGGCTCCCTGCTCAGTGGAGAGTCTGCTTCTCCCTCTCCCTCTGCCTGCCACTCCCCCTGCTTGTACTCTGTCAAATAAATAAAATCTTAAAAAAAAAAAAAAAAAAGGAGCAAAAATACAAAAGGAAAAATTTTAAAAGCTATAGCCCCCTGCCCCACACATACACAAAGACAAGTACCCTTGAGGATCAAAAATGAAACAAATACAAACAAGTGCTAGGTAGGCAGGCTGAGCCACAGACTTCTAAAGCTCCAGAAGAGAAAGTAATAGTCAAGAGTTCAGCTGTGGGTTAGTGGGAAACAACAGTGCCACACGGAGATCAAGTACCCAGATCGGGCTCACTGCCTGGAAGCAGAGGCTAGCATGGGGCTTGTACTCCAGGACGCTGAAGAAGGTATTGCTACCAAAAATATTATTTAGGAAAGCAGAGGAGCACAGATTGAACACCTTGACAGTGAACAAAGCAAGGTCTTCCAACTCAGTAAATGGATCCACAATAATAAGAAAATCTCTTTAGAGCAAAAGTACAAACTGCCAATCTCAAGCTTGGATTGTAATGGAAGTCCTGAGTAGATGGCCCAGTGGAAGAAAACGCAAAACTGCTAGAGAGTGAGAGGTGAGTGGCCATAATAAGCAATACAGTAAGAACCTCCTACTTAAGACAGACCTGTGGAATCTATAAATGGAAATTCAAAACAAAGGTTAACTTACAATGGGCAGATGAACTGAACTTAAAAAAGATACTTTTATGGATAGAGCCATAAAAAAAGAAACAAGAAGGTATGAATCAAGCTATGAAGATCCAATATGAAATATAAAAATTTTAAAATACAGTTTCTGAAATAAACTCAAACAGGAGAAATCTCAATAATATTCAATAAAAAGGTTTAACTGATTGGAAGGTGTATTTGAGAAAGTCCTCCAGAATGCAGCACAAATAGACATAAAGACAGAAATTATAAATCCCAAAAATATGTCTAACAAAAGTTAAGAGAAGGAAGCAATATTCAGAGATAATGACTATAATTTTCCAATAGTAAAAAAAAATAAGTCAAATTAAAAATGTACCTCCAGGGCCAACCTGAGCAATCAAAATAAATCCATATGTAGAAACACTACACCGAAATTGGAAAATACCATAAACTCCTAACTACCAAAAAACGGCTGATACCCATAAAGCAACAAGACTGACAGATGTTTCCTCAATAATAAACAAGGGCCAATGAATAGTGTATTGAGAGTTGAGAGAGTTTAATAGACAATCCAGCTCAAATGAGGGTAAAATAAGGGCATTTTTAGAAGACTAAAAGTTTACCAGTGAAGACTCTTAATGAATTACTAGTACGTTAGCCAAAATAAAAGTGAGTCCTGAGGAAAGGAGAAATTCAAAAACTATGTTGGTAAATTTGAACAGCTGCTGACTTAAGAATCCTGTGTGAACAAAGATGATGGGATGAGACACACTCAACTGGAGAAAGCATGTCAAACTTGTCTTATTCAAGAGGATACAATACTAAGTAACTTCAGATTCTGAGAGAAAAATTTAATTTTAAAAATTAAAAATGTAAGCACATGCCTATTATCATATTACAAAACATTACAATGGAGATTCTAGATACTACGTACAAAAAATGAATTTAGGTAGTATAATTATTGAAAAACTAAAATTAAAACTATCCTTATTTGTTAATGCGGTGTGATTGTTTACCTAGGAAATGAAGGCAAAGAAAAAAAAAATCAAAGAATTTGGTGATATGACTGAATAAGATAAACAAAAAGAAAACACCTTTTTTTCAATAGTACCTGGATATAGAGGTAGGTGGAAATATTCTGTTCATGACAGAAACAAAACCCATGAGAGAATTAGGGCTGAAAATAAGGAGTAAGATTTAAATGAAGAAAAACATACAATGTTACAGAAGACAATAAAACAGGAGTTAAATAAATGAAAAAACTTACAGGATTCTTAGACAGGAAGACAACACTACATATCATACCGTGCAAATCCAAAGTGAATCCTTCAGGAATGATTTCAGTCAGGACTTGCTAATAGTCCCAACTTGCTGGGAGAGTGAATTTCACTTTACCTAATTTCACAGAAATCACTAGATAATGTATTGAGGACCTTTTACAACACTTATTTACACCTAGTGAGCAAGGAGGGAGCCAGAATCTCCACTACAAAGAGGAAAAGTTCAAGAGGGTATAAAATCCTCCTAAAAACAAAGGGGGCTTCTCATAAATGGCCAAATCTTTACATCCTGTGGGCACTATTATTCACAGCTCATATTCTTGTGGGAAACTGGGGGACATGGGAAGCCACATATCTGTCTAACACCATGCTGTGTTCTCTCTTGCTATTTATAATGATTTCTCTCAGTTTCTCCATTTCTCCTTCAAAGAGCCTATAATCTTTAAAGTTACCTACTGGAGTCTGTCACTCAAAACCTTGTCCCATCAAGACAACCACGAAGATCCTAAGGTTTTTCGTTTTTTGTTTTTTTAGTGTAGTTGACATACAACATTACACTAGTTTAGGTACACAGCATAGTGATTTGACAAGTTTATACATTATGCTGTGTTCACCACAAGTATAGCTACCATCTGTCCCCATACACTGCAATTACAATATCATTGACTATATTCCTAATGCTGTGCCTTTTATTCCCATAACTTATTCATTCCAAAACTGGAAGCCTGTATCTCCCTCTCCCCTTCACCCATTTTGACCAACCCCTCACCGAGAAAGTTTTAATTTGAACATCATAAGGATGAATAATATGGATGAATTAAAGAATAAAACTAAGAAAAATATAGATGGGACTTACATTATCATATTAGGACATTCTATAAAGCTACTGCATCAAATAAATTTGGTATTGATACATGAGTAAAAAATGAGTGGAATAGAATAGGAAATCCAAAAATAGCGCCAGTTAAAAAAAAAAACTTAAACTTATTATATTGAAATACCAAATATTACCTTCAACAGGAGAAATGATTTAAGTAATTGGTGATGACAAAACTAACTAAAAACTGGAAGAAAAAAATTGGGTCCTTAGTTCATAGTATATGCTAAAAACAAATTCCAGATGGATTAAAGACAAATGCAAGATGCAAAAAAATAAAAATCCTAAAGAAAACCAAAGCAGGGAAAGAAGAAAAAAAAAAGGCAGACCTTACAAAAAATTAAAACACTGATACATCAATGAGATACCTAAGTGAAATCAATATATTTGATAGATTTTGAAAAAAAAAAGTTTCCAAAGCAGATTACAGATTAAAAATTAACATCTATTATATTCCAAGAGCTTCCACAAGTTGACCAAACAAAATAAAAAGACATGAATATGGGTTAATGGACAACCAAAGAGAAAGATGATCAAAGGATATGGGTGATTAAAAAAAGAGCAATTACACATGGCCAACATATTAAAAGACGCTCAAACTGAACAGTAGCCAAGGACATGCAAATTAAAGCAATTAGAAAGATCTTTTTATAGCCATTAGACTGGAAAACATTAAAAAGGATGATAACAGCTACTGCAAACCAGGGGAGGAGGAGAGGGTACTCTTATGTCTGGTCACAAGAGGCAGTATATTAAACTGGGTAGGTTGACAGCCTCATCCCAAGTGATCTTAGACAACTTGAGATTATTCATCTGTGAAATGAGGACATAGAATATTCCAATACTTCCAGTTACGGAATATACCGGGAGAATAATGAGCATTAAGAGAGATAAAAAATTTAAAGCCACAAAACAATGCCTGGCATAGTGTAATCAGTCAATAAAGGCTGACTATAATAACTGCTGCTAGTAGAAATCTAAATTGTGGCAACTTCCTTATAAAGCAGTTTGGCAACATCTATTACGATTTAAAATACACATATGCTTTGACCAAGCAAACACACTCCTGGGAATTTAGCTCACAGAAATAAGAAACCAGATTGAGACTACTTGCACAGTAGCCAAAACTGGAAACAAACTGAACGTTCATCAAGAGAAAATGGTAAAATATGACCTGTACATCCACACTAGAATATCTGCCCAATTTTTAAAGAACGATTTAAAGCCACACCAGCTCCCACGAGGGAATCTCTGCTGGGCACAAATGAAAAGGATATATAGAGATAAGGATAGATAGCCTACTTAAACCTGCCTTATTTTTATTTATAGCCATAATCACTATTTGACATAGTATATATAATATTTAATAGCTATCTCACCCCTTAGAATATAAACTCCATGTCGGCAAGGACTTTTATTTACTCTTGTCTCCCCAGGGCCTATTATGTAGTAGGTAGTCAAAAAAAAAAAAAAAAAAAAAAAAGTGGTGACTAAATGATATGATGCCATTTTTATAAAATGAAATAATGACCAAAAGATACTTTGTGTTTGCACACACATACAAGCAAACATTTCCATTTATGTAAAATTATATGCATGTATACACAAACATACATGAGTGTATATATATATATATATAATATGTAAGTACATATGTGTCTAATATGTAAGTACATATGTGTCTAAATACAAACACACATTAATGCAAGGCGAAAAGTTATAGCTACAGACCTGTGGCATACCCCATGATAAACTATTACCTGTGTTAAGAACATAGATTCTGAAGCCAGCCCACCTGGTTTCAATTGGCAAGTTCTCCACTTAGTAGCTATGCTACTAGCAAATTACTTAACCTTTTTGTGCCTGAATTTTCTTACCTGTTAGGCAGAAATAATAGTGCCTCTCTAACAAGCTTCTTGTGAGGATTAAATGTGTTAGAAGAGGGACTGGAACAAAGTAAGTGCTATATAAGTTTTTACTGTTATGTTTAAGTAATGAAACAACTGTAAAGTAATCTGAACATTATTGGATACCTTTGGGCAGCCCTTCTCAACCTTGTCACTACTGACATTTTGGACCAGAAAATTCTTTACTGTGGGCACTGTCCTATGCATAGTAGGATGTTTAGCAGCATCTCTGGCCTACACCCACTAGATACCATAGGATCCCCATGTCCAGTTGTGACAAAGCAACCCTAGGGGACAAAAATCACCTTCAGTTGAGAACCACGGCTTTAGTGGGAAGGACATGGGCAGAGGAGGGTGTGTTGGTTTTTCCCTTTATACATCTTTTAAAAGTTACACTTGTAAAAGCATGTACTACATTTGTAATTTTAAAACCATCAACTCGAGATTTCAAAAAAAGGAAAGTGTTAATAATCACTAAAAAAATAACTATAATCAATGGTTTTAAACCACGAGAATAAAAGGGAATATAGAAAATGTGATCAGTACAAAAGATGTGAGGAAAGAGGAAATAATCAAGGAAAAGGTTGATGAACAAAAAGCATAAGATGGAAGAAATATGTTCAAATAAATCATTGATCACAATATAAATGGATTCAACTCACCTATAAAAGAGATACTATCAAACTGGATTAAAGAAAACAAAGTCCAGCTATATGCTGCTTACAAGAGACACCCTACAACAAAACAGAAAAGTTAAATATAAAGGAATTTTAAAAAGACGTAGTAGTTAAGTATTCACTAAAAGAAAGCTAGGAAAACAGTATTATTCAAAATGGGATTTAATGCAAAATTCATAAAGATAAGAAATTCCATGTACCTGATAATATGTTTAGAAAAACCATTAGAATTACAAGAAATCTGACAAAACCAGTTATAGTGGGAGATTTTAACACCCTCAGTCTCAAACCGATAGATCAAGCAGACCAAAAATTAGCGCGGGCGCACACACAGGCACAGGCATGCATATGAATACATACAAATGGGGAAGGGGTGGTGGCAGGAGAAAGACTGCAAATGACAAAGCAAAAAGGGTAAAATGTAAATGATTGGTACATCTGGATAAAGAATATGGAAAAATTCTTTGTACTACTCTTATAACTTTTCTGTGTTTAAAACTATCAAGCTACCAAATAAAAAACCCCACACCCACACAAGCACATTGAAAATATATTCACTGCAAGATGGAAAAAGATCAGAAAATCTAAGCAAAGCAAATAAGAGGAAATAATATAAAAGCAGAATTTAGTGACACAGGAAGCAAAAAAAAAAAAAAAAAAAAGCAAAAACAAAACAGTAGAGAGGTCAATAAAACCAAAATATGGTTCTCTAAAACAACTAAAATATAAATTAACACACACATACACAAATCTCTAGCAAGACTGTTAAGGGGTAAACAAAGTACAAATGAAAAAAAATTAACAATGAAATGGAATGACTACTAAAGACACAATAGAGATTTTGGAACATAAGAGAATAACTTGAAAACTTTGTAACAAACTGGAAAATCTACATCAGACAGTAAGTTTTTAAGAGAAGTTAATATTTACTAAATTTGGGGTGCCTGGGTGGCTCAGTTGGTTAAGTGTCCAACTCCTGATTCCAGCTCAGGTCATGATCTCAAGGTCGTGAGATAGCGCTCAGTGAGAAGTCCGCTTGAGATTCTCTCTTTTCCTCTCCCTCAGCCCCTCCCCCTGCTCGGGTGCACCAATTCTAATAAAATCTTTTTTAAAAAATTTACCAAAATTTCACAAGAAAGGACTATCCAAATAAACCAAGAAGAACTATTTAACACATTGAAATAGTATTCAAAATTCTCCCCTCAAAAAAAGCAACAGATTCAAAGGTTAACTCCCTTTGAAATAACCCTTCAGGAACAAATAATCCCCATTCACTACAAAGATTTCAAAGAATGAAAAAGAAAGCTACTCAATTTTATGTGTATAATATTGGTACTAATAAACACTAAATAATATATTAGCTAATCACTTAGCAGCGCATTTTAAAAGAATTACATACCAGAGTCAAGTAGTTTATTCTGGAATATGTGAGTGATTCAACAAAAAAAATTGATCAATGTAATTTAAAACATTTGTAAGGAAAGAAAAGACACCTGATTATCCTACTGGATGTAGAAAAACAGTAAAAATTAATACTTATTCATGATATAAATTCCTAGCAAACTAGGAATAGAAAGAAGTAATGCTAACGTGATAAAGGCTACTACCAAAAATTTACAGCAAATATAGTATTTAATGATGTTTTGAAGTCATTTACATTAAAGTCAGAAAAATGATGAAGATGCCTACTATCACCTACATTATTCAAGACTGTTCTAGAGATCTCAGCCAATGCACTAAGATAAATAAGGAGAAGCAGAAAAAACTGGGGGGGGGGGGGAGGAAACACCACAGAACTGTCATTCACAGAAGATATGGCTGCACAGAAAACACCCCAGAAAATCTACAAACTATGGGAACTATTAGAAAGATTATCTGTTAGAAAGAAGGACAACATACAACAATGAGAAATAACCAGTTAGGAAAATGTAATTTTTTTTTAAAGTTATCATTTAGAATGGCAACAAAAACGATGAGGAGCCTAAGATATATAAACATGTATACGCATTATAAAATGTTAAAGACATTTAAAAAAAAAAAAGACCTAAAAAAAAATTGGAAATCATAGATGTGGATGGGAAGAATCAAAATTCTAAGATGTCAACTGCCTCTAATCTAAAATTTAACAATTCCTATCAAAACTGCAATTTCGAAGAACAGGACAAAGTGATCCTAAAATTTTTTTTACAAAGGAATAAATTGCCAGGCATAGATGTGGTTGAAAGCGAAGAATAAGGTGGAATGACTTGTCCTACTTATTATAAAGCTATGATAATTAAGACAGTTTGCTATTAATGCAAAGACAGACAAACAGATCAAAGGAACTAAACTGACTTCCATAAATTAGTCCTATATGTATAGAACAATCTGGCGTATGACAAAGATTTCATTATAAGGGTGAACTCTTCAATATCTTATGTTACGACAATAGGAAATCCCTACGGGGGAGGGAATCTCTACTTCACTTACAACTAAATTCCAAATGGAACAAAGAGTTGATAATTTTTTTTTTTTAACTTTTAAAGGAAAATATACGAAAATAACTTATTTTAAAAAGTACAAATCTTAAGGAAATTGAATTTGAGTACATTAAAATTCTCAAGTCTGAACCACCAAAGAGATCAAAAACAAAGTGAAGACAAGCCATAGACAGAGAAGATATGTGAAACCCATTTACTCAAGAAAGCATAAGAATTCAGAATATATATTAAAAAAAATCCTATAAACTTTTTAAAGCAAACCCAAAACAACCAACTGAAAAAATGGGCAAAGGATATGAATCGTTCACAGACATAAAATGACCAATAAATCAATGCAAAGTAGCTGAACCTTGTTAGTCACAAAGGAAATTCAACTTTAAACTTAAGTTTAGAAACAAGAAAAACTGAAACTCTCAGACACTACAGGAACAAGATAAATCAGTACAACCACTGACAACAGAAAGTTGATAATATCTAGTAAAGCTGAAGATGAGTAAACCCCATGACCTGGTATTTCTATTTCTAGAAATATTCCCTAAAGTAGCATTTTTCAATCTGATTGATGGTCTCAATCCTTTAAGGGTTATAAAATCAACAATCTTTAAAATAAAGCAGAGCAAAAAACATCAGAGTACGTAACACATAAGGCTAGTATATAACAAACCTAGGTATTACATACTGAAACTATGTTAAGGTATATATATATACACATATGTATGTTCGTATGTACATACGTACTGAGAGATTATATAAAATAGAGTATTGTGGAGTCTTAAAGGGACCACCCTAGAAAAACGTTCCCATATATACACAAGGATGTTCACTATTAGAACGGTTTATAATAGCCAAAAATTTGGAAAAAATCTGAATCTTGTTCGTTAGGAAAATGCATAAATTGTGGTATATTCATACTATGGAATAATGTGTACCTATCAAAATGAATGAACTAGACTAAATGTTATCAGCATGGATAAGTGTTAAAAACATGATGCCAAGTGATTAAAAAAAAAGTTGAAAAAAATACATATGGTTCACTGACAATTCTGTAAAGTGAAAAAAAACTCAAAACTATATACCATATAATACTAGTAACAATACATCAGGTTCAGATTAGTTGTTATTTGATGGGTGGGAAGAGTAAAATGAGACCAACCTGTGGCAATGACTTATCTCCATCAGCATGCATTTTTAATTTCATCAATGCTACCTTTGCAGCTGTTTCACTATTTTTTGCACCTTTCCGTCGTTTACTTGCTGTCTCTCCTGTCTTAGAATCTAAGAAATAAGTATAAGCATATAAGCACATAGAATTTTTACATTACATTTTCTAGAGTTCTATTAATTACTATTTATTAGTTATGGCCTTGAAATGTATATAAATTACACAGAGTGGAGCTATATACAGACCACATTCCTTTTGTTGGTAGTGTATTTACAGGACCATTATAAAAATACCATTGAGGTTGATCTAAGCAATCCCCATATCAAAAAAACTCACTGTGCTTCTCTCCAATTTAAGCCTATTTAATCCAAAACAATCACTAACACTTCTGCAGAAAACTTTGAGATTTGGTTACAAAAGATTTTAAATAAAATATTAATATTAATATTATCTGTATCCTTAATACAAAATTCTGAAGATATTGGCAGAAAGACTCGTCTAAGTCACAGATACATTCTTCCTGGCGCCTCAGATTACCAGCAGCAGTCACAGGACAGCTGAGATTTGACATTAGTATTTAAAGAAAGCAAACCATTACATCGGCCTTATGAATACCATGTCTAGCCATGACAGTTAGCCAGCTGATCTAAGTAACCCAGTAAAAGAACATCTGGTAGGGTACTTCCCACTGAATTTCCAATTTTTCACTGGTCAGGTAGGATGTGGGAGAAATACAGTCACAAAAATGTCATCAAAATATATAGCAAGTTATAAAAGTTGAGGCCATGAAAAACATGTTCCATAGCATGCAAGCCGACTAACAAGCAGGACTCTGTAACTAACAGATATACAGCAGTAAGGAAACAATGAAACAAACTTTCTAGATACTTGCCAATAATGTCTTGAACAAGTTTCTGAGTGGCAGCCAAACGAGGCTTAGGAATTTCCAGTTTTTCACATTCATGATCCGACTGATGACGGTGCCTGTGAGTAACAGAAGAGTGACACTAGTTCATGTATTTGTATACAACTTACACAGATACACAGAATTTGAAAGGTCTCAATGATCACCTCAGGCAAAAATTCTTCTCACAATAAGGACATTTAACTGGCACAAGCTCTCTTTCAGCACAGTCCTTGAATGAGCATGGGTAAGATGTAGGCTTATCTGATTTCAGTCTCTCATTGATTATAGTCACCTGAAAATGTACAAAGAGAGAACTGGCATTATATATTTCACATTTAAAGCAAATAAACATCTATTTTGGAAGGCAACATTCATACCATTTTTGCTTAAACTTGTCAGAACTTACACACTCTCACATAACAGATTATATATAATAAGTGTGTGAGAAATGATTACTCTGCTGACTGTCCTACATTTTCATAACTTTCTTACTATGGTATATTTATCTTCTAAGTCAAGTTAAAATGACTATCCAGTTACTCTTCATAATTTTAGTCTTCTACTCTGTATCAGTCCTAAACAAAGATGCCCCCATGATAATATGCTTAGGTGACCATTTCACAGACCCTCAAATAGCAAGTCATAACTACTTTCTATGCCGATTTTAGGAAGTTTTTATACATATATATATATATATATATTTAACTCTCATATATATATACACACATATATATGAAAACTTAAAAATACATATATATGAAAACTTAAAAGTATGTTTATCCATGATACAGAAGGTGAAAGACGGTTTTTACAATGATACATTCTCTATTCTGCTACATGCTCTACTCTGCAATTATTATATTGCCAGCAAATAGAGGAAGACAACATTTTACAAAAAAAAAAAAAAAAATCCAGGCCAGTCTAGTTTAAGTAACTAGGTTTCTAGAGCTGGATGAATTTAGTGAAATAATTTCTTAAAATCTACAACCAAAGGGCATTCCTCTATATAAATGGTAGTTCTATCTTATTGGAATTGACTATTTTTCCAAATTTGGTCTAATGGTAAAATTATTTTTACTTCATTATTTAAGGAGATCTCATTGACATTCTATGAGAGACACTCATAGAAATCAAATGATATAAGAAAAAGGAAAGCACAGAGAAGATTTACAAGCTGTAGAAGAAACAGTAATATGTTTACTATAATGACTATTTCTCTCCAATTAATCCTGCATAATACCAAAATGTTAATTTTTATTTTCCTCACATAAATCACCTAAACCTCAAAGGACCAGATTTGAACTGAAGCTCATTTAACCTTAATTTTCTATTATTGAGAAAACAGGTATAAAAATCCTTAGTAAAGTGCTTGGTAAATGCTGGGCAGGAATAAACATCAACTGAAAAATGTGAGGCACATGTTTTCTACCAAATTGAGTGGATTCAATTTAACTTCCTGCCTTTCTCTGACTAAAAGAGATGAAGCAACTTATAAATTTGAGAAAATTATATGTGGCATGGTGGGCTCAGCTTTCTCTTCTTCCCTCTTAGAATTGAACTGCCCTCAAGGAGGAGGCCTAACCTGGGGAAGCACAGCTACGACTAATGGGAAAATCTGCCTAATTCTGATTTCCTTTGCAGCCTTCACGACACTACACTAATAAGCTTCATCACTCAGTTTATCCTTTACAAGTAGTAATAATGATATTTTGGCTTCTAACAGCTCTTACTAATCTCTCAATTTGATCAGAATTGGGGTGAGGATTTTATTGGACTACAGGTTTGTTCCTGGTGTTCTAAGGCCGATTGAGTCAGAACAATTCGTAACCATCAAATCCTAACACTAGGAAATAGGGAAAATGAACAAAACAGTGAAGGAAAACTTGAAGGAATACATAATGAGGATGTTAACTCACCGTATATTTATAAATATAAAGCCTAAAGCAGGAAGTGGGCCACCTAAACATAACTGCAACATACAAGATTTATAACAATTTATAAATACCAAGGAGACCAATTTTTCTTTAAAACAAACTGAGAAAAATAACAGAAAAGGAACTAAGAGCCTCTTTACATAATCAGTTTATTATGCCAAATTTTAATCTGTGGTACCTTGAATGGTTTTAAATTCAATCAAATTCTGAATGAAAATACATAAATACAAACATTTTATTAGAACTTGTAACATACCTCAGGACAGCTGTGTGACTCCCTGCTTCTGTGTTCAAGGCTTAAATAATTTAAAAAGAAGTTTAAATCCAATCAAATAATGTACTTAAAGATAACTGTAGTAATTACAGGTATTTTAATGGTTAGTATCCTTAAGATACACACTACATTAACTCTGCATATAAGAATAAACTGAAATGCCAGATAAATTAAAGATAGAACGTCGATAGTATCAAAAGTTTAAAAACCCAACTGTTCAACTTCAATATGAATAAAAACAATTCACCACTCTAAACTACCTCTGAGAGCTTCGAGGTGTGTGGAAATACAAAGAATCTTTTAATTCCTTTTATTTCTCAAAGACCATCAGGAATAAAATGTCAAAGAAATGCTCTAGTTCTGAAGGACTTAAAAATATGCATTACTTTTATTTAATCCTAATAAATCTTTGAGTTATTTTCTGAAGATAATTCTTTCTATTTAATGTTCTATTTAATAAGTTAAATGCCTAAAACATGGGGGCACATGGGTAATGTTAAGCATCTGCCTTTGGCTCAGGTCATGAACTCAGGGGTCCTGGGATCTAGTTCCACATGGGGCTCCCTGCTCAGCGGGGAGTCTGCTTCTCCCTCTCCTCCTTCTGCCCCTTCCCCCACTCATGCTCATGCTCTCTCTCAAATAAAATCTTAAAAAAAAAAAAAAGCCTAAAACACAAAAGTTTATTACAAAGAAAAGACATTTTCCAAGATCTTTGGTTCGTTCCCAGGTTTTACTTTGCATGTGATATGTGTGCAAAGGACATGTAATATCCAATTTAAGAAATGTATAGGTTGGGCTCTTCATTTTAATTAATAAAGTACCTGGACTGTTTTCTACTTTTTTTTTTTTTTTTTTTTAAGATTTTATCTGTCAGAGAGAGAGAGAATGCACACAAGGCAGATGCTCAACTGACTGAGTCACCCAGGCATCCCTTCTACCATATTCTTTATATTGTGGCTATGTTCTCTCCTTGTGATTACAAGACACAAATATAACTTTTACGTAAAAATCACACACACAAATCCACTTCTGAAAGTTTAAAGTTTACCCACATATATGCACAAGTAATCAGAGCCTAGGACTATATTTTCTAAGTAATTATTATAATATAAAATATCAATGGCTAAAGTAAAAGCTATTTTAAATCATTCTGCTTTTCAGAAAGAAATCTCATATTACAAACACTAAAATTACTCCCAAATCCTGTATAAAAATTTAACTTACCAAAATACTCCTGAACAACCATCACATACAAATGGAAGAAAATCTAAAATTGAGGGGAAAAATGTGATATGCACTGATTAAGTTTTCTTAAACAAAAACATTCTTAAAGGACTGAACTACATCTATAGGAGAACTCTTCTTTTTGACCAATATCCTAGCGTAGGAAGTAGTGGTTAAACAAAAGCGATCACAACCTCACGCACTCTGGGAATGACTGGGTTACCAGGAGATAAATGTTCCTTGTAATAGTGTGCTAAATCGGAAAAAAAGTACTGGGTTTTTTTGGATGCCCAGATTTATTACATGTTGTTTCTGAGTACTGTATGCTGCAAAAATCCTGCATTTGAAGCGAAAATCCTGGGTTTCAAGTCTGATTCCACAGTTTACTAATCTCGCAGTGCTAAGCAAACCGTTTAATATTAAGTAAAGTTTTGTGGGGGATGAGAGGAAGATGGCAGCATCGCAAGACCGTGAGCTCACGTCCTCCCACAGACACACCAAGATAACAGCTACATCTGAAAAACACCTGAAGACATGAAACGGACCTTCCACGCTTAGTCCTACAGAGGGAGGCCGTACTGGAAGGGTGGGAGGGGTGGAGACACAGTTGGGAACCAAACCTGCGGTAAGACTAACCATAAATAGGAGGAACACAAGCACAGAAAAGCTAGAGGATCAGAGCCCATACCAGGCACCCCAACTACTGGGAACCTGCACGGGGAAGAGGAGAACTCATAATATCGGGCTTTGAAAACCAGTGAGGCTAAACGTCACAAGCTTTTAAAATCAGCAGGGCTCACCTCCAGGTATTTTAAAAATAGAGCTCTATGACTGGAGGCAATAGTATTTGAGTCCTCACCCTTAAAAAGCTAGAATAAGTAACTGCTGGCAACTAGCACAGAAGCAACAGTTTGAAAAATACCTGGGATAGTCATAAAGGCAATTTATTTACTAGTCTCAGAATGTGCGCTAGAGGGACAGGATCTTAAAGATTTTTTTTTTATCTGACAGAGAGAGAAAGCCAGGGAGAGAGGGAACACAAGCAGGCAGAGTGGGAGAGGAAGAAGCAGGCTCCCAGCGGAGCAGGGAGCCTGAAGTAGGGCCCCATCCCGGGACCCTGGGATCACACCCTAAGCTTAAGGCAGACGCTTACCGACTGAGCCACCCAGGCGCCCCTAGAGGGACAGGATCTTAGACTTCTCCAAGAAGAGAAGTGCTAGAGGGCGCCATTTCTTTTCCTCTCCCAGGTTGGATAGCTTGGACACTTGGAGAAACCAGCACTAACACTCTCCAGCTACCTTGCTAGCACATGTGTCTGCCCATGCATTCACCTGAGTTCCCACCCCATCCAATCTGCTCACCTCAGCAGACTTCCTCCATTCAATAGGACCACAGAGGCTGACTGCACACACCTAATCTGACTGCTGGCTTACCCACTTACAAGTCCACCAAGGCCTCTCAACACTGCAGGAACCAAACTCTGCCCAGTGTGCCCACAGCAAGCAAAGTAGGTCACAGCAGCCAACAGAGCTGAAGGAAAGTAAGGCTCAGCCACAACAGTGGTGTGCGTGCAGCCCCCAGAAGACACCCCGGAGCACCTGGTTCTGGTGACCAGGTGGCATCGTACTCCAAGGCACCACGGGACCTCTTCAACACACGTACACTAACTTTCAAGACCAAGATACATAGCGGATCTCCTAAATACATAGTAACAGAGTTACACAACAAGAGACAGAGGATTATGTCCCAAATTAAAGAACAAGACAAAAATCACAGCAAAAGAGTAAAACTGTGATAAGCAGTATGCCGAATAAAGAAAATAAATAATAGTCACAAAGATATTCACTGGACTTGAGAAAAGAGTGGATGAATTCAGTAAGAACTTCAACATAATATAGAAAATGTAAAACAGAACCAGTCAGATGAAGAATTCAATAGCTAAATAAAAAACACACTAGAGAGAACAACAGATAAGGGGAGGCAGAGGAACAGATCAACAATCTAGAAGACAGGATAATGAAAAGCAACCAAGCCGAAGAGTAAAAAGAAAAAACAATAAAAAATGAGAATAGGATAAGGGAACTCAGTATCATCAAGTGTACTAACATTCACATTATAGGGATCCCAAAGAAAGAGAAGGGGGCAGAAAACTTCTCTGAGGAAGGAAACAGACATCCATGGGGCGCCTGGGTGGCACAGCGGTTAACCGTCTGCCTTCGGCTCAGGGCGTGGTCCTGGCGTTATGGGATCGAGCCCCACATCAGGCTCCTCCACTATGAGCCTGCTTCTTCCTCTCCCACTCCCCCTGCTTGTGTTCCCTCTCTCGCTGGCTGTCTCTATCTCTGCCGAATAAATAAATAAACAAAAAATAAAAATAAAAAAAAATAAAAAAAAAAAAAAGAAACAGACATCCACATCCAAGAAGCAAAGAGAACCTCCAAGATGAACCCAAGGAGGTCCATACCAAGACAAATAATAATTAACATGACAAAAAGTAATGACAAAGAGATAATTTTAGGAGCGCCTGGTGGCTCAGCCGGTTAAGCATCTGCCTCCTGATTTCAGCTCAGGTCATGATCTCAGGGTTATGAGATCGAGCTCTGCATCAGGCTCCGTGCTGGGCATGGGTATATACAAGGAAAACCCCATAAGGCTACTAGCTGATTTTTCAGCAGAAACTTTATAGGCCACAAGATAATGGCATGATATAGTTGAAGTATTGAAAGGAAAAAACCTGCAACCAACAATATTCTACCCAGCAAGGTTATCATTCAAAATAGAAGGAGGGAGAAAGTTTCCCAGATAAACAAAAGTTAAAGAAGTTCATCACCACTACAAGAGCTTTACGCAAAACACTGAAGAAAATTCTGAGTAGAAAGAAAAGGCCCTAACTACAAGAAACTTATGAAAGGAAAATATTTCACAGGTAAGAATAAACATATAATAAGGTAGTAGATAAATCACTTATAAAACCAGCATGGAGGTTAAAAAGCAGTAAAATGAATTATATCTACAAAAATGAGTCAAGTGATACACAAAACGATGTAAAACATGACATATACATAAAACATGGGTCGGGGAGTAAATATATAACACTTTTAGAATGTGCTCAAGCTTAAGGAACCACATCAACTTAATATAAATTGTTATATGCATGTTCTATATGAACCTCATAATAACCATGAATCAAAAACCTATAAGAGATACACAAATACATAATAAAGAGAAAGGGATCCAAGCCTAACACTAAAGAAAGTCATTAAACCACAAGAGGGCAAGAGAAGAAGAAAAGAACAGGTGAACTACAAAAACAACCATAAAAGAAGTAACAAAATGGCAATAAATACATACTTATCAATAATTACTTTAAATGTAAATGGACTAAATGCTCCAATCAAAAGATATAGGGTGACCAAATGGATTAAAAAAACAAGACCCATCTATCTGCTGCCTACAGGGGACCCTCTCCAGACCTAAAGGACACACATACAAACTGAAAGTGAAGGGCTGGAAAAACATACCATGCAAATGGAAGCCAAAATACTTAACATCACACCAAACAGACTTCAAAATAAGCACTGTAATGAGACAAAGAATGGCATTACATAATGATAAAAGCCACAATCCAAAAAGAGGATATAACAAGTATCTATATACTCATCTTAGGAACACTTAAATACATAAAGCAATTACTAACAAAGGGAGAAATTGACAGCAATATGGTAACAGTGGGGCATTTTAACAACCCACTTATATCAATGGGTAGATCATCCAAACAGAAAATCAATATGGAAACAGTGACTTTCAATGAAGCATTAGACCAGATGGACCTAATACATACACAGAATATTCTATCCAAAAACAGCAGGATACATTCTTTTCAAAATGCACATAGAACATTCTCTAAGATAGATAACCTATTAGGTCATAAAACTAGTCTCAATAAATTTAGGAAAACTGAAATCATCATCAAGCATCTTTTTTAACCACAAAAGATATGTAACTAGAAATCAACTACAAGAAAAAAATCTGGAAAGAACATAAATACTTGGAGGCCAAATAACATGCTACCAAACAATGAATGGGTAACCAAGAAATCAAAAAGGAAATAAAAAAAATACATGGAGATAAATGAAAATGAAAACACAGTGGTCTAAAATCTTACGTGGTCAAGTAACCTAAAACAAAGAAGACAAGAATACAAAAAAGACAGTCTCTTCAACAAATGGTGTTAGGAAAACTAGACAACTACCTGTAAAAGAATGAAACTGAAAAAATCTCTTACACCAGACACATTAAGACCTATATGTAAGACCTAAACCCATAAAATTCCTAGGAGAAAACATCGGCAGTAATCTCTTTGACTTCCATCAGCATTAGCAATATTTTCTAGGTAAGTCTCCTAAGGCAAGGGTACCAAAAACAAAATAAACTTGGAATTATAACAAAATTAGAAGTTTTTGTGCATCGAAGGAAACCATTAACAAAACAAAAAGGCAACCTACTGAATGGGAGAAGATATTTGCAAATGATATTTCTGATAAGGGGTTAATATCCAAAATATATCAAGAGCTTACACAACTCAAAATCCAAAAAACAGATAACCTGATTTTTAAAAATGGGCAGAGGCCCCGAATAGACCTTTCTCCAAAGACGACACAGAAATGGCCAATAGACACATGAAAAGATACTTAAATCACTAATCCTCAGGAAAATGTGAATCAAAACCACAGTGAGATATCACCTTACACCTGTCACAATGGCTCTTTAAAAAATTAGAAGTAGAAATACCATATGATCCAATCATTCCACTACTGGGTATTGACCTAAGGAAAATAAAAACACTAATTTGAAAAGATCTATGCACTCCTGTGTTTACTGCAGTATTATTTTTGATAGCCAAGATATGGAAACAACCCAAGTGTCCAAAGATAGAAAAGTGGATAAAAAAGATGTGGTACGTAAATATACTATAGAATATTACTCAGCCATAAAAAAAGAATGAGAATTTGGCATTTCTGAAAACATGCATGGACTAGAGGGTATCATGCTAAGTGAAATAAGAACAGAGATACCATATGATTTCACTTACATGTAGAATTTAAAACAGAAACAAACCAAAAAACTGACTCAAGTACACAAAACAAACTGCTGGTTGCCAGAGGACAGGTGGGTGCGGGGATGGGTGAAATAGATAAAGGGGATTAAGAGGTACAAACTTCCAGTTATAAAATAATTAATTCACAAAAATGAAAAGCATAGAGAACATAGTCAATAATATTATAGTAACATTGGATGGTGACAACGGTGACTATATTTATCATGGTAAGCACTGAGTAGTAAGTGGATTTGCTAAATTTATATACTGTGCACCTGAAACTATACAGTCAAGTGAAGCTGAGTATGTCCAATCGCACTTTTACAAAGAGAAAACAAAAGGCACTGCATTTCAGAGAAGACTACAATTGCCCCCAAAAAGGTCTCACCCTACAGGGTACCTTAACCAAAACAGAAAGAGGTCCTATCATAACCCAAAGGGATCCATGGATAATTGTGCTTATCAAGGGGGACTGAATACAGTTCTTCCTCTATCTCAGAAGTAGGCTAAGTGAACTGACACTGTTGTTCTGAAGGTATGATACTGTGGGCATGTTTCATACCAAAAAAGTATGTATTCATTTGTCAACAAAAAGGAACTGAAGCATAAGACTGTTATGTCTCTTTCAAATTGGAAAAAATTGTACATGCTTGCTATTTTGAGACTTCTGGTGATGAATTAGATATTAAATATAAACCAAGAGGACCTGGAGGGAAGAATTAAGATCAAGATAGGAAACTATCTTTCTATCCATCCGGAAGCTACAGGAAATTTAGGATACTCACTTAATACCCTCTAAATCCTAACCCCCTTTCCACTACTCCAAAAGAGGTAAACCCTGGCCTCATTTCATATATATTTATATTTTAAGAGATCCCTGAAGTTGGCAGATACCATGGACTTAGAAATCACATATACCAGAGATAAATATAACTTACGGTCAACACCCAATTGGCTAAGCTTCTCTAGGAGAGATCTACAAGGAAATGTTTCCTAAATGGCTGGCCATGACAGCCAGTGGTAAAATATACACATACAGACTGTAAGTGACAAGAACCTAGAGGGGATTGTGCCCTTTTGCCCACTGCCCACAGAAGGTATCACTAACCAATTGCAGCATTCCCACTAAAACTGGGCTAAGTCTCAAGAGTCCTCCTTTCACCTGGTACCTACAACCAATAACTAAAGCTGCAATGAGAGATGAAACCTATTTGCCACCCTATGTAGTAACAGTCAACTCTGACAGCACAGATTTGGAGCAAAACCCAGGTACCAAAAACGGAGCATTCTGTATCACTCCAATGCTTCAGAAACTTGCCTGTCCAGATGTAGGACATCCTAAAGCTTGTGCCACACTACCACTGGCTATTAGATTGGGTTAGGTGTATCACACAGTCTCTCAGTTCACTGTAGAGAGAACATCGCCTTATTAATGCTTCAAAATGTGGATTATTCTGAAAGCTTTTCTATGGAAAAGACTGTATTTTATACCCTCCTATGTAGTTCCAGCACCAAAATTGATGCTTGGTAAATGTTTGTTGAATCAGTAATATTCAATCGAAGAATGACAGAACTCAAGTGAGGATAATGATCATCTAGCAGAATAGGCTGAAAATCTGATAAAAGCTAAGGGCATTCTCACGAGAAGCCGCGAAGACCAGGTGAAAAACTGATCTTGCCTAACTCCACCTGACAGGTAAGTAACAAATAAAAAATTTAGGAAAGAAAAGTGGCTTGCTCAAAGTTGCAGTGGTGGGATCAGAGGGCAACACAATTCTCCCAACGTCGGAAAGGAGTGGGAGGGACACAACAAGTTCTTGGCCAAGCACACTCGAAAAACAAAGGGAACACTGCCAAGGCATGTTTTACGGAAATTGCATGGTTCGCTTCTAAAGAGACCACAAGTCTCTCCCAAAGGCTCAGGGGCAAGAAAAAAATACCAGCACACCTCACTGCAGACCCAGGAGGGACGAACCCACCCTGCCTCCTCAGACTTCACCCCGCCCCACCACCTCCCCTCACCCGCCACCACTATCCGTGGAGGCACAGTGGGATCCAGGTCTACCACGCCCGTGGCTAAGGACTGTTAGATCACCTCGCTGCCGGCAATGCTCCACCTGACAGTGCTGCCCTAAGTCCAACTCCGCCATCACAGCGCCGCAAGAGGCGGGGCTACGGCACACGCGCCGGGCCTGCTGGGAGTGTGGCGAACCTCGGGGCGGAGCCTGCCGCCGGGCTGGTGCGTCCACCCGGAGGAGTCAAGCTGTTGGGAGTGCGTTAGTTACGAGTCTATCTGCGATCTAGGAGTCTAGTGAGGCAGTACGAAGAAAAGGCAGTTGGTATGTTTGTCTTTTTCCTGGGCGGCAGTCTTCGCGTCCAGTCCTTAAGGAAATACCCAATTATCCATCTGGAAGACTTCGTGCTGAAATTCTGTCCTTGCTGCAACGCAAATCGGGGACGACCTCACAAGGATTTTTTTTTTTTTTTTTTTTTTAATCTATGGCAATCTCCGAACCGGCACAGTGCCTGGCGCAAATATTTGCAATAATCAAGTGAAGGAGAAGGACCTTATTCAATTCCGTATTTGTCCTGCACCAGTGTTACTTAATAATATAGTTTAAAGTAAATCCCTCTTGCAAGGGAATCATTAGGCTTACTTAAAAAAATAAAGTTTTTCTTTATTTTTATTAATTCGGGGTGGGGGGGAAGCGGAGTCTGTAGCTCTTGAGGCCCCAAGTGTGTACTGAACCGCACTGAGTCCCTCGTTTTAGAAAGCCCCGTCTCAAAACTACCTGAAGAAAGCTTGTGATTCCATTGGGAAGAAGGGGAGTTTCAGGTACTTGATGAGCCACTTCAAAGGTACCAAGAAGTAGAGGCTCTTCTATGTGGGGTACAAATGGATACCATACCACTGATGTGACACCAGACACGACTCAGTGGGATGAGCTGCAATCAAAAATGTACTCATGACAGGAACTGGAAAAATATTCAATGCCTCGTATGTAACAGGGTCTATCCAAATATATATTTATTGAGAAGGGGAAAGGGTGAGATTGGGAAACAGTTACTTCTTCAAGATTTGCTCTTGCATAAATCTAAGATTTCCATCTCAGACTTGCTTGGGTCTCTGGAGAAACTCTAGATTTTAGGAGCTAGAAGAAACCTAAGATATCATTCAGTTATCCCACAATCAGTTTTGGTAAGATGAGAAAACAGGTTTATAGCATTTAAATGGTTTGCCCAAATTAGTGGAAGAGCCAGGACTAAAATTCAAGTATCAAAGACTTCTAGTATTCTTGAATTTAAGAATCAGCACCTTACCTAATTTTGTATGTTTCTTTTAGCTAGTTGGGTCAATCAATAGCAGGTTTTCTAGAGTTTTACTAAGTGTTTAGAATGTCCTAAATAGGTGGCAAATATTTTATCAGCTCAATCATAAAATTAAAACTCTTATTTTTTCAGTTCACTTACCCTGGGAGTATAGGGAGCATCAGATAAGTAGAGTAGCCAAGATTGCAGTTGCTAGCTCTTTCAGCCCTAGTCTCCTTTGCCCATTTCTCCTCTAGGTGCTACGTCAACATGTCTGTTTCCCCTTAACTTTGTGCTTGGTCCGTTTATCAATTTACATCCTCATAGAAGTAAAATTCTCCTGGTTCCAAATGACTCCCGTAGCCATATTCTTTATCTTGAGAACTTTCTCCCAGACTGAAGGTCTCTATTTCTGTCTGTAGAATATTCACTTGGTGTCATCTGTCATATAAAACTTAAGCCAAAATGGGATGCTTTCTTACCCCAACAAAGGCAGTCTACCACATTAGAAACCCTGAATTTATTCTTCACCACTCCGTTCTTATTTCTCTCATGGAAGTAGCCATTAAACTCTACCAATTATGCCTCAGAAAGGTCTCAAACCTATACTCTTCAACTTCTCAGGTTATCTCCTCTCCAAAAAACTCAGTTCCTTACCTAAGATCTTCTGATGGTTCTCCATTATTCACGAGATTAACTTAGTAAGGAAAAGCTTTATTGGTAAAGCTTTTCACAATCTCAGCCTCAGCAATAACTACTTCTCCTCAAGCGCCCTACTCTCCAATAATTTCCTAAATGTATCTTCTGGTTCTTTCATATGTACATGCCTTTCCTTTTCCCTTGAATGTGCTCTATACCAGGGTTTTCCAACTGAGAATAAGAATCAGGTGGGGTGCTTGTTAGTAAGTACAGCTGCCCATACCCCTCCCTAGGTCTAATTTAGAGGGTCTGGGATGGGTCCTAGGAAGTTAGATTTTAGTTTAAAGAACAGGTTTCTCTTTTACTCCACCTTCAGAATATAATTCTGTTAGCCTTTCAACAGGGAAAGCTTTGCACGCTCAGGCAAAATTCAGTCCTCCAGGACACCAGGCAGCTGCTATTGTAGCAATTGCTACTTACTCTCCTTACTAGCACTAACTAGGCAATATTGTAATTAACCTGACCCAAAACACAAAACAAACCTTCAGTGGATTCTATCAGCTGGGAAATAAAATCTGCACTCAAGTTAATTTAGCAAACCTATTCTAGATTTGATACAAAATTAAATAAGACAGGATCTCTGACCTCAAGGAGTTCACAAAGTCTAGGGAATATCTCTGCTTGGCATTCAAAGTCTTTCAAATCTTTGCCCAATCTACCTTTCTCATTATCGCTCAAAGGCCTCTCCACAGTCTGTGCTCGACATAGCCGCAGACCCTTAAAAGTGCTGTTCCTTCTACTTGGAATGCTCTTTCCCTCTTCTATTTGAGTTGGTTTGTTTCTGCTTTTGCTTTAGTGGTCACCTCAAGTACCTTTTCCTTAGAAAATTCTTTGTTCTCCTGACTACGACAAATGCTGCTGTTGTTACATTCACTTTGTATCTCCTTCAAAACATTTGTCCCAATATCTCCTCATCTTTCAGCTCTCAAGGGTCTTTTAAGAACTGTCCCTTGGTTTCCTATTGCTGCTGTAACAAATTACCACAAATTTAGTAGCTTTAAACACTATTCTTTTTTTTTTTATCTTACCTCACTGGAGGTCAGAAGTCATAAAACCCATGTGTTGGCATGGCTGTGTTCCTTCTGAAAGTTCAAAGGGAGAATCCAGTTTGTCTTTTTCAGCTTCTAAAAACTACCTGTGTTCCTTGGCTCATGACAACCCCTTCCTCCATCTTCAAGGGGGATAAAATGACGTCCTTGGATATCTCTTTTCCTGCCCTTCTCCATGCTCCCCCGCTTCCATCAGTCTCCTTCTCTTACTCCGACCCTTCGGCCTTCCTCTCTTAAGAAGCCTTGTGGTTACATTGGGCCCACCTGGATCTTTCAGGCTACTGTCCTCAAGATCCTTAACTCAACCACGCCTGCAGTCCTTTTTGACATATAAGGAAACAGTTACAGGATTCAGGCAATGATGTTGGCTAATGAAATTTAAATAAATGAATAAAGTAAAATGCTTTTGGAGCGGCTGTATGTCAATGTTGACTTGTAAATTCACCGATTCAGTAGACATCTTTTTTGAGGCCTTACCATGTTTCAGTTCTGGGAAGTATGAGAATGTATATTGAAGTAAAATAACGGCCCCCTAAAGTTGTCCGCATTCTAATCCCTGAAACCTGTAACTGTTTCTTCCCACTGCTCACCTGTTCTCTCTCTCTCTCAAATAAATAGATAAATCTTTAAAAAGAAAATAAAAGAAGGCAACAGGATAGTGAAGAATGAGAAACAGTATTATGTAAAAAGGCATTTATAATGCTTAGGGCTTAATCAGCAGAATTGAGGAAAGATGTGAAGCAAAGAAAAACCCATCATCAGACTACCATGACCACTATTATTATAGCAGCCAGGTGCATGTGTGTGTTTTGGAAAACATCATCTTTTTAGCAACAGTTTGTTTCAGAAGGAAACTTTGTAACATTTTCATAAGTAATCACTTTTTAGAGGGGTAATTTAGTTATCTTGATAAGCATACATAAAATTATTTTGAAATGATGATTAAATTGCATTTGGGCACAAATTAGGAATTCACATGTAATTAATTAACTGTAAGGTTTTCTTTGTTTTTTTACATTCATGAAGCTTTATTTTTCCACCAAAACAAGTCTGGACTTCAAGCCTGGCACATCAGTATCTTTGCCCCTCAGACCCAGATGGGGAGTCATTTCTTTTTTTTTTCTTTTTTCTTTTTTTTTTTTTTACCTTTTATTTCTTTTTTTTTTTTTTTTTTTTTTCTGTAGGCTCCACGCCCAGCATGGAACCCAACATGGGGCTTGAACTCATAACCCTGAGGTGAAGACCTGAGCTGAGACCAAGAGTCACACAGTTAACCAACTGGGGCACCCAGGCCCCAGGAATCATTTCTTAATAAACACCTGTACTCCTCAGGAAGAGATAGTGGGGAAGGGAAGAGCCCCTCTACATTGGCCTGCAGGGTGCTAACCATAAGATTATTTTGATGTGTAGGGATGCCTGGGTGGCTCAGTCATTTAAGTATCCAGTTTCGGCTAAGGTCATGATCTCAGGGTCCTGGGATGGAGCCCCTGAATCCAGCTCCACGCTCAGTGGGGAGTCTGCTCTTTCCTCTTACTCTGCCCCTCCCCCTCACTCCCCTTCCTGCGCACGAACACACACTCTCTCAAATAAATAATCTTTGAAAAAAATATTTTTTGATGTGTAATAACAGCTATCATTAACTTTACTCCTTGAAATTCTCACCAATAAAAAGGAATCAAATATTTTAAGATGTGAATTAATTTCTAGAGAGTACATTTTTAAAATATGAGAAAGTGATTACATCCTTCTTGAGTGCTGGGTGCACCATCTGTCCAAAGTTTTTTCCGTTGTCTCAATTAATATGGCCAGAAATTCTGTGAGAACACTTGCATACTGGTCTCAGAGATTTAAAGCTTCAAAGTATAGGTTTCTCTTCTGTATCAGAATGATAACACAGATTACTGGATCTAGAGAATGTACTTCCCAATATTTTCATATTTTACACCACCATTTGAATATTTTATCACTTATGTTGTATTTCTTCATTCATGTATTCAATAAATATTGATATAGAGCCTTTGATGTGCCAGGATCTGTTCTAGAAACGGGGAATACACTGGTAAACAAAATAAATAAAGATCCCTGCTGTCATGGGGAGCATTCTCGTGGGGAGGGGTATGGAAAATGAACAGAATAACAAAACCAAAACAGCATATGATAGATGGTGGTAAGTGCTATGAGAAAAATAAAGCTGGGAAAGTGAGTAGGAGTTCTGTAGGAGTAGGAAGGTGAGGGGAGAGGCCTGCAATTTTAAAGAGGGTGGAGTGAGAAGACGAGACATAAATCAAGACCTATAGAACATAAAGGAGTGAACAACATGGGTGTCTGGGACAGGTTTCTAGGCAGAAGAGCTGTGCAAAGGCTCTGCAGTGAGAGTGTACCTGGCGAATTCCAGTCAGAGTGGGGAGGTCAGTGTGACTAGAGCAGAGTGGACAGGGTTGGGGTGGGAGAGGGGGTAGAATGTCTGGATAGGTGGGCAGGGAGGTCCTGGTGATGTGACAGTGGGGGCAGTAGCACCCATATAGGGACTTGAAGACATTGTGAAGGGCTTGGCTTTTTCCTGAAGTGAGGTGAGAAGTCAATTGGGCGTAGGGAGGTCTGACCCAGGCTCATTCTGGCTGCCTTATAGGGAAATAGCAGCAAGGGCAAGATGATCACAGGGAAGTCAGTTAGAAGTCTGTGATATCTAGCTGAGAGATGAGAATGGCTGGGAGCAGGATGGTAGCAGTGGTTTTTTTTGTTTTTTGTTTTTAAAGATTTTATTTATTTATTTGACAGAGAGACAGGCAGTGAGAGAGGGAACACAAGCAGGGGGAGTGGGAGAGGAAGAAGCAGGCTCCTAGTGGAGGAGCCTGATGTGGGGCTCGATCCCAGAACGCCGGGATCACGCCCTGAGCCGAAGGCAGACGCTTAACGACTGCACCACCCAGGCGCCCAGGATGGCAGCAGTGTTGGTGGTGGTGAGTGATCAGGTTTCTGTAGGAGTTACAGCACATGGGGTTTGCTGATGGATTAGATGGAGGTGAGAGAAAGAGAGGTGTGAAGGATGACTCCAGGGCTTTTGGCCTGAGCAAAAGGAAGGCATCATTATTTGAGAAGGGAAGGAGCTGAATTAGAAACAACTTGTGTGTTCCTCAACGAAGTACAAATCTCATGTGATTGCACTCCCATATAAGGAAATTCTGGAGGTAAAGGAGAGTGTAAGAATCAACTTTGGGTAGATTATGCAATAAAGGTGATATTAAGGTAGAGGGCTATATCTCATTTTATATTCATTAAGTAAGTGGTTGATATAGAAAACATTCTACAGCCAAATCTGATAACTCAGATTCTGTAACTTCTTTCTGATCAGGGATAGGCAGAGATATGGGAAAATATGGATTAAGAGCTATGCAGGCAAAACTGAGTCACAGGCACCATGTATCTTCACTATGAATGAGGGCAATAAAAGTTATTTTTGCAAAATTATTATTTTTTCATAAGGGCTACTTTTGTACTCATTATTACGTGTGATTATTACATACAATGAATATTTGGTTCTAAGAAACAAAAGGAACTACTGATGAAAAGAATGTGTACATGCTTGTTGGGCTGCTTAATAAATAACTATTTGATGATGATTCTGCAGTATGTTTAAAGGGTAATTCTTCTTCTGTTGCTTTAGAGAATTCATTTGGCATTCTAAAAATGGATGTAATTTCACACAGTGGCCAAAATGTATCAATTAGCCTGACATCTAGGTCTTTTTAACAGATCTATAAATTTCCAATTTCCTTTGCCATCTTAACCATGGTAAATCATCCTGAACAAGATCATTCTTTTGAACAACAGCCTCCTTATTAACTGAGATCAATTGAGATTAGAAAATGAAAAATACACTAGATGCTGAGAACTCTTTATGAAACCACATTTGTAGGATGAGTATTGAATGAAGATAAATGTGTTATTTTCAGCTTCTACATCATTGATTTAAAAATTTATTCTCTATATCCCATTGCTGGATTAAACACTAATATATATTTGGGTGGTTTACTTGCTTGCAAGTATTATCTTTTCCCTATTGAGGTTATGTATTAATGGAAGGAAATGATTTTTAATTCAAATGTATCTTGCTTTGCACACCACATGCATTTCTACACATTAAATTGGGTAAAATTGATTTTTATTGAATTATGAATTAATGACTAAATCCTTTGTTTTAATTTCTGATTGATTTTCATTTCCTCTTTGGATAAAGCTTAGCCCATCATGTGATCAGGACTCTGACTACCTTTAAAGGCAATCTTACAGCACTGTCCTCTTCTGTCTCCAAACCCCAGCTACCCTGACCTTCTTTCAAATTCTAATATTTCACACTCAAGATTTTTGCACAGATTGTCTAAAATTTTAGTTCTTTAGCACTGCCTGCTTTATTACTTTCTTAATTAATGAATTGCCTGTCTTCTCCTAGCTAGAAAGTAGACTCCAAAAAACACTTGGATTTTAGTCTTTCTTTCTTCACTGCTGAATCTCTAGCATCTAGAATTGTGTTGGGTACATAGTTTGCACTCAGAAAAGATGAAGAATGAATGAATGATTCCTTATCTGGAATACCAATTTTTCCTTCTCTACATCTAGGTAAATTCTATTCATCATCCAAATTCCAGCTTAAATGTCACTTTTCCAGGCCACCTTTTAGAAAAAATTATTTTATTATGTTAGCCAAAATATAGTACATCATTAGTTTTTGATGTAGTGTTTAACCATTCTTTAGTTGCATATAACATGTGCTCATCACCACATGTCATTAATACCCATGACCCAGTTAGCCCATCCCCCTTCCCCCTCCCTTCTGTAACCCTCAGTTTGTTTCCCAGAGTCCAAGGTCTCTCATGGTTTGTCTCCCTCTCTGATTTCTTCCCGTTCAGTTTTCCCTCCCTTCCCCTGTGGTCTTCCACGTTATTCCTTATGTTCCACATATGAGTGAAACCATATGATATTTGTCTTTCTCTGCTTGACTTATTTCACTTAGCATTATCCCCTCCAGTTCCATCCATGTCAATGCAAATGGTCGTTATTCATCCTTTCTGATGGCTGAGTAATATTCCACTGTATATATGAATCACATCTTCTTTATCCATTCATTTGTTGAAGGACATCTTGACTCCTTCCATAGTTTGGCTATTGTGAACCCCTAAGACAATAGCTGCTTTCTATATTATTTGTTCTTACAGTTCTCTGTATTTCTAAGTTCTCCATAGAACTTATTATAACTTTAGGTTATAAAGTCCACTTTTTGTGAGATAATTTGCTTAACTCCTATCTTTTCCCCTAAACTAGAAAATATCTTTCTCTTGTTCTTTAAAAAAAAAGATTTTATTTATTTATTAGCAAGAGAGGAAGCATAAGAGCAGGGTGGGGGTAGAGGGAGAAGCAGACTCCCGGGTAGGCAGGGATCCTGATGCGGGGCTCAATCCCAGGACTCCAGGATCATGATCTGAGTTGAAGGCAGACACTTAATGAACTGAGCCACCCAGGCGCCTCTCTTTCTTATTCTTAATGGTCTCTCCAACATCTAGCATAATGCCTGGAACAAAGGGATGCTCAATGCTCAATAAATATCCATTAAATGAAAACATGGATGGAAGGATGAGTAAGTAACTCCTCATTATAACTTTCAGTCCTCTGTTCCACTTGTTCAATGTTCTCCCAACGAAAAATAGTTGTCAGTGAACCACAAAAGCATGTTTTGCTATAGTGGAGAAGTTCTTATTTAAATACACCCCTCAGTGAATTCAATAATTCTTGGAGGATGCCTTAACTAAGTTAATGCATCATACCAGCCTCTTCATCCTCCACTTTGTTTAATTAAATAAATACTTAATGGGTTTCTCCTCTGGACCAAGCCACATAGCAGGAAAGAAGGTCATGTAAATAATGAGAAGACCATAAGTTTTAAAATAGAAAGATCTCTTACCCTCTAACTGCCTGTGTGAACTTGGCAAAGTTACCATTTGAGCCTTTGGTTCCTTATTTGTTAAACAGAAATAGCAGTATTTATTTTGTGTGGTTTATGTAGGGTTATTAATGATACATGTAGTGTGCCTGCCACATAGTAAGTGCTCAAAAGATGGCAGTTGTCACTACTATCACTAGAAGGTAAACTCCTAGAAGGCAGATTATACTTGCATTTCTAGTACCTTATATACAGAATATTCTTAATGAAGATTGGTTAAACTAACCAGCAATGGGAACCATAGCAGAATACGTGCTCCTTCTAAATTCTCATGGGATTAAAATCTAAGCAAGAAAATAAGTTCCAAGACAGATTGATGAAATATTTAGATAATAAAACACAATACTTACATAATACATACAAGATTGTAGTAACATATGTGTTATAGACCACAAGCGCTTTGCACAGACAGGCAGGAAATGATCAGAGGTGGCTGGCTGGACTTATTGGGAAATGATAAGTTCACATGTTTGTGTGTGTAAGATCTATACCAGTGAGCCTCCTGAGAAAATGTTCTATTTCTTTGTCAAAGTTTGATGCTGGCTACACCATTGTTGGGTAAAATGGATCAACCTGCTGCTTCTGTGTTACTATAATGGCAGACAAAATTGGGTTATTGATCTTGGGCATCGCAGTGTCTTTGTTATAGTAATGGATGCTTTTTTTCCCCTTTAGCAATCAGTGGTTAGCTAACATCACAAATAGGTTCTGATGGTGTTGGGTAATGTTGCTCAAATAGGGGTGTATTATGTGGGAGTATGTACTAGCCCTTCAAAACTAGACCATAGGCTCCATTCCATATTCCACGGCATTGTAGCATGCTCAGCACAGGTTTTCGGTTGTGTTACACCATCCATAATCATTATCTACGGCTGTCCTTTCATCTTACCAAAGTCTCTGCTTGCAACTAAATAACGGGACTGAGATAGTGAGCATGAACAGAATGGTTCTTTTCTCTGGGATGCTCTCTCCTTTTTATTCCTAGGTGTCTTTGTAAAGATATTTACAGACACAATGCACTCCATTAAAGGTTTTTGAAACACCAACATCCACACTGAAAGCTTCAGATGCCTACCTAATTACAAAATGGAATGCACCAATCACTCAGTCCTGACATTAGGGAAAGAGAGGAATACCATCTTTCACCCACTTCAAGCCATGTAAGGATGATCTAGAATCCATCTGTGCCAACTGGCAGCCAGGCACACATCACCCTGCCCAGAGTCTCTATCTGCAGAGACAAGCCCAGTCAGACCAGTTGCTCCTATTGTAAACCACTTGCCCACAGACCTGCTTCAGAGTGGCAGACAAATGGCCTGGAAGCCCTTGCCCCCCACACAATATACACCGACACAAACATACCTGATTATTCTTACTCACAAGGACAGAGACCTGAATACAGAAACACTACGCTTGCACACACTCGCTAGCAAAAACACATGCGTGGAACAAAGTGTTGTTTGTTCTTTTGTTTGTTTAATTTAATCTGGGTCGATAAAGCGCACTTTCAGGCCTCACAGGAGACCCCCCCGGAAAATTGGTTCGCTCTTCTCTGAGCCATTCGCAAACTAGTCAGTCCGTCAACCCTGGGTGTGTCCTCAGTGTGGATCAAGCAGCAAATCTTTCCTCCTCTTTCCCCTGCTCTCCTAGAACTCCCGGACGGCCGGGTGGCGCCGGCCCGGACGGGCACATCCGACTCCAGTGCCCTCCCCGCCCCAGCCGCGCCGAGGGGCGGGGCCCAGCCGGCCGCCAGGAAATGCCCAGGAGTCTGTGTCACCTGCCCCCGACGACTTGTTGATTCCCAGGAGCGCCGCCTTTTTGGTTCTGGGCCCCCCGAGAGCAGAGGACGACCTCGCTTACCTGTTCCGCCGGCGCGGCCGGGTGGGGAGTTCCTGAGCCACTGCCGGGACGCTCGCCCCTCAAATCCACAGCCATGAGCAAGTTGGGCAAGTTCTTTAAAGGGGGAGGCTCTTCTAAAAGCCGAGCTGCTCCCAGCCCCCAGGAGGCCCTGGCCCGACTTCGGGAGACTGAGGAGATGCTGAGCAAGAAACAAGAGTACCTGGAAAATCGAATCCAGAGGGAACTCACCCTGGCCAGGAAGCACGGCACGCAGAACAAGCGAGGTAGGCTTGGGGTCTGGCCGCAGGCGTGAGTTCTCATCCCGATGCCTCCAGCCCTTTCCTTGGGGGCAATCCGGCCCACAGCACCTGTTCCCCAGGAGGCCAGATTTACTCCCACAGCCTTTCTAGGAACTGGTATTCACCCCTCAAGGCCACAACTCGAGTCAGCTGAGCAAGGCACAGTCCTGGATGACAAAATGTTAGGGAGTATCAACGAACAACAAAAAAGCTCAGTATTAATGCCAAAAAAACGATGATGAACAAAATATAAAAATTTTAAATAAAGACAGAATTGGTATTATTTTTTCTTTTTGCCTCTGGCTCTTATGTCGTTCTACAAGGCACTTTTTTACTTAACTTTTTTTTTATATTGATATTTTGTTCATCGTGAGTTTTGTTGCATTAATTCTGATTTTTAAAAACATAGCATTAAAGTATTATTTATTCTGATTACTGACCTTTTTTGCCCCCTCCCTTAAATTTTACTTCTGTCTTGCCTTTCCCTAGTCCAGCCCTGCTGACCTCAAATATCACGTTTTCTGTTGTGTGTTTATATATATTGAATCACACATTTTAACTTGCCTAGAAATCTCCGGTGAAGTATATTCTAATATTTTCTGGTTTGCCTTGCTTCTAAGCCATTGAAGAGTTTAGTTCTGGCTGTTCTGCAGTTGAGATATTATTATGAAAAAAAAAGGTCAGGGAACTAAATATTATATTTCCTATCACTGGTTTTTACCACACAAGGGACTTTGAACCAGTAATGATTCTTGGTGATCCTGTTGCACCTTGAACCCTTTGTTATTTTCCAGAGTTAATTGGTTTCTTCAGTGTACTGCTCTCCTTGTAGAGAATAGATGTAAACAGCACAGGGACACATAAAAACCCAGGGAGAAGTTGAAGTGATTTGGTCTTGTAACACCAGAAATAAAAATGGTTTTGTAATGGCAGACTCAGGAATAGAAGCGGCAGTCCAGAACTCTGCCCACCACCTAACCCTGACCTTGTATCCACAAGTCAGGCTTCTTTAGTCGTAACAAAGCCCTGGGAAGATTTACTTAGCCCTAAATGATGCTGCCATTGTTTAATGCAGGAAAGGAATAATGCCTTCTGGAGCTGACCTTGAAAACTCTGCTGCTTCCCATAAACATGTGCCTGATATATTTGTGTCCACTTACTACCAACGGTAAAAAGGCCAAGTTTCATTTTTCTCTGTGGCTGCTCTGCTACGACATTCTCGCCTGTTTTAGAGTTAAATGCTGGTTTCTATTTTTACTTTTGTCCAAAAATATTTTGGGAAGCGATTTCATGGCAATTTCTAAAGAGATACTATGCCATTATGGCCTGCTGCAAGGTCATGGGCAGTTCTGTTCCTCTGTTCTTCCTCTTCAGTTTGATAAGCACTCTGCACTTTGCATAATGTCTGTCAAGGGATGTCTGTTATCCTTTCGGGTCTGTATATCACTTTATCTACAATGGTTGTTCAGTAAGTACTGGTTTAAAAAATCTTAAAAATTGAACATCTGCTTTAGGAAGTGGTGAAAATGTAGATTTGCTTTCAGAAGAAGAAAATGTAAGGTAATATACGTTTTATTGAGTTTTTTCAGAAATGTTCTCCAATTGGTAATGCACTAAAGTATATTACAAATTGGCTTTATTAAGACCCCCCCCAAAATTAAAGACAACATTAATAAAGAGCATCAATCTAACTTCCTTAAACCAGAGAAGTAACTGATGCATGTATCGTATGCAAATAACCAATTGGGGTTAGAAAAGCCGCTTACTCTTTATCATTTATCCTTGGCAACTTCACGGTGTTAGCCCAGGCCTGGTTGTACAGTGGTTCTGGGAGTACAAAGAGGCTGGTTAGCATGAATTCATCTGTACTCTAAACAATGGAAAGAATTCAGTCACAGGCCCATGTATTAGAAACCCTGTCAATATCAACATTTTCCAAATAAATCCGATAACTTCGTAAACACATAGTTTCTGTTTTCTACTAGCTACCAGGAAATATTTTCATATACGTTGTGTAATCAGGCCTGATATAGTTAGTACAAAATGGGCCTTGCCTTATACAAGGCTGTATATTATACAGGGCTATATATTGTGCTGTAAGGGCTGTAATTTATAATCTGGGTGACATAACGTACGTGCAGTTAAAGTTTTACTTCTAGACGTGGCTGGTCATCTAGCATGCTGCCAAGAATAGTAGGTTAAATGGCCAGCTAGCATGGTATCAGAAAGGGCCACACTCTTGGCCACTACAAATTCTTCAGTGATCTATTTCTCTGTAACTACAGAAGATCCGACAGCATTTGGAATGTCAAAATGGGTTTTATTGGTAAAGCAAGTAACTTCTAAATTAGCATAATAAATGTTAGGAATGAAATCTCATTGGTGAAATTATAGATATTCTAAATAGGTGCATTGGCTAAAATAATTTAGAGACACTTCCTTGCCTCCCATTGTAAGAACAGGCAATAAGAATCTACTAGGTATATAACTAACTTAACATTGGAAGGGTACCTGAGGCTTGATCGCGTAGATCAGCGCCATGTCCAGGTCTTGGTTAAGGTGTATTTTTGACAGAGTGCACATCCCACAGGGCACAGCACCCTACCAGGGAATGTTGCTGCCTTCAGTGAGCCTTTCATATGGGATGTATTGGAGCCCCTGAAAGGATGTCGAGTCAGGACTTTGTTGAGCTAATGCAACAAGTTAAACTGTTTTTGCTTGCCAGTGTATGTTTGTTTATGCAGAATTAGTCTGGAACTTGCTCTCATTGTATCTCATACCAACTTGTGCTGGCATAGCTAATTCTCACCTCAGACTTCTTTGGTAGTTACCGTAATCTACCAAAAAGAACCTGAGTGTGCACCACCAAATTGGTTTTGCAACACCCATGATATTCAAGGCCCTGTTGATCTAAAAGATTAACACTTGGAGCAAGATTTATAATTTGGTTAAAAATTTTGGAGGTGGGGGGATGGGGTAACTGGGTGATAGGCATTAAGGAGGGCACTTGTTAGAATGAGCGCCGGGTGTTATGAATCACTACGTTCTACCTCTGAAACTAATAAAAAAATTCTAATAGCCATTAGAAAAAGAAAAAAGAAAAAAATATTGGAGGTCAGAGATACTTTCATGCAGTTTATGTAGATTACTCCAGCTTTATAACTGGTCATCTGATTTGTGGAAAAGCAAACTTTTTACCAACCACCTAATTTTTTTCTTTTGAGCACTGTCATCAAGAGCAGTTTCAATCCTGGCAGTATATTAAAGCACCCTGATGCCCGGGTCCCACCTGCATAGATTTCAATATAATTGACTGGGGTGGGGCTCAGGCATCAGTATCTTTTAAAAAGTGTCCCCAGGGAGTGCCTGGGTGGCTCAGTCAGTTAAGCATCTGACTTGGTTTCCGCTCAGGTCAAGATCTCAGGGTCATGGGATCCAGCCCCCCTCTTGGGCTCCATGCTCAGTGCGGAGTCTGCTTCAGATCCTTTCTCCCTCTCCCTCCCCTACTGCACCTCCCTGCTCACTCTCTGTCTCTTTCTCTCTCACACACTCTCTCTCTACCAATCAATCAATCAATCAATCAGTCAATCTTAAAAAAAAAAATGCCCCCAGGTGATTCTTCCCTGTGGCCAGGGTTAAGGATGAGGAACTTAAACCCATAGTAATGTTAGTCTGGAAGCGCTTCCTAAATTTTTTTCCCATCCCGGCATCTACGGCCCTCATATTTGTGTACTTCACTGGGATAACCAGGGACTAGCAGCTCGGGGCCTCTTGATACCCTGAGCCGGTGGCCTCGGGAGCTGAAGGAATCAGTATATCAGCATACTGCAAACGATTCCTGCCAAGCTGGTTTGGTGGAACACCTCAGGGGGGTCACTATTCTAACCTCCCTTATGAGGCCTTTATAAAAATAATATCACTAATGGGCGTCTGGGTGGCTCAGCCAGTTAAGCATCTGCCTTCAGCTCAGGTCATGATCCTGGGGTCCTGAGATCAAGACCTGCATCAGGCTCCCTGCTCAGTGGGGAGCCTGCTTCTCCCTCTACCCTTCCCCTCTGCTCCTGATCTCTCTCTCTGTCAAATAAATGAATAAATAAATAAAATCTTTTAAAAATAAATAAAAATAATATCACTAAGAGATGGCCATAGGTTATATTTTGCTTAAATATAATGTCCTGACCCAGTTTTTACACATTTGATAGAAAGTAACTTAGTGTTGTAGTCAGGAGCCTCAGCTTCAAAGCAGACAAACCTGGGTTTGGTTGCTAGCCCTGCCCTGTCACTTAGACATTGTGTGGCTTTAGGCCGTTTACTAGGCCTGTCTTATTCTCAATTCCCTCATCTGCATAACTGTGAGGATAAGATTGATCTTCAGAGTTGTGAGGATTAATGACATTGTGTAAAGCTCTTAATTCAGTGCTCTATAAATATCAGCCATTGTGATAACAGTATTTTTTTTTTCAGCTGAAATTGGCTTCCTACTAAATTCCACTTACTGGTTCAAATTTTGTCTTCTGGAATAACATAGAACCAATGTACTCTATCAGTCTCTTTCAATGTACTCTTTCACATATTTGAGGGCAGCAGTCATTTTTCTGTCTCCTGTTCTGTGACCTCAACTGTCACCTCTCAGTTATCCCTTACTGTGCTGAGGTTTGCACCCCACGGCCGGGTCTAGGGGGAGGCGAGAGAGACCCCCCTTGTGTGACCCTGAGAGTGATTGTCCTCTAAAATTTACATCCTAAGTGCCTCTGTTACTTAACTCGTCCTAGACTGAGCAGGAACGTCAAATACGTAATTATGTGGAAAGGGACGGATCCGGCCTGGGTTACCCATAGGCCTCAGGCTGTGGGAAGTGGGCCGAAAGAGATGAAAGGTTAGGAAGGAGCGAATTTGGCCAGAACCCCTCCTCAGTATCATTACGCAGGATTCCGGTGAAACCTGGCAGCTGAGGCCCTTCCACCTCTTCATCAGGGATCTGATGAATGAGACCCTAAGGCAAAGAGTCTTTTATTTGAGTAAGCCAGCTCACTTTGAAGCCTGGGATTTTTTTTTTTTTTTTTTTCTTGCAAGGCTGAATTTGCTTTCAGATTCACGATGAGACTTGGTCTTCCTTGGAGCTGGGGGTGTGAGCATGATCCCATTGGTTTAGCCTGGTGTACTAACCTCTTTGGGCTCTTCAGTTTGCTTTTTATTATAGTCGTCACAGAGCTGAATTCTGCAGTCTCAGACACTGGGAATCAGAAGGACTTCTGTATAAAAAGAATCACATCTGTGTCAGCTGTGTGTCAGCTTTGTTGCCACAGGAGGGAGGGCAAAGCGTGCAAGGCTCAGGTAATAGGAGGCTGATGCGGAATGCAGGGCCCTGAGGGATGGGAGCTCCCTTGAGAGGTATCACTTACCTGGTGACCTCCTTTCTAAAGAGAGTTTCTCACAATGTGGCCCGCAGAGCACCTGCATCGGGATCCCTTGAGAGTGCTTGTTAAAATGTATACTCACAAGGACCCCCTCAAAGTTCTAACATGGTAGGTTGAGTGTAGGGTCCGGAAATCTGAACTTTGACCAGATAACACAGTGGTTCTGATGCCCACTAAGCTTGGGGACTGAGGAGGGTTTTGTATTGGGTGAGCTGCTGAACTGGAAGCCTCTACACTATGTTTTCTTCCCTCGTCGTGGCCGTTGTTGCTTCCTTCCTCCTCCATCTCTCAGAGACCCAGGTGAGAACTATCTACCCACCTCCCTTCTGTTTCCTGCTGAAGAAACATTTCTGAAGCTTCTGACAGATCCTCATTAGCCAGCCAGAACTCGTTTTCTTGATGGAAGTTCACATGGTTCTGTGACTCCATAGTCCTTTTGAAGAGTCTCAGAGTTTTCCAGTATTCAGATTACAACCAAGCATCATCGTAGAGTTTCTGCTTGCCTCTGATTATCTGATTTTTAAAAAGATTTTATATATTCATTTGAGAGAGAGAGTGTGAGAGAGAGAGAGCAGGAGCAGGGGGAGCGGCAAAAGGAGAGGGAGAAGCAGACTCCCCACCGAGCAAGGAGCCCGACTCAGGGCTTGATCCAGGGACCCTGAGATCGTGACCTGAGACAGGCAGACACTTAACCAACTGAGCCACCCAGGGGCCCCTGATTATCTGATTATTTTGTACCATACTCCGTGTATTCTGGGGCCAGAGAAAAGAAAGAGTTTTATTCCTGGGGCATTAACAACCCTTATGTGAGTCAGGTTTTATTCTCCAGTCAACTCCTCATCTCTCTTCTGGAAAACATAGATCAATGAAAGTGGGACCCTTCCTCAGTTTTCAGCCCCAGTTTCTCCCCCCGAACGTCAGGAGCTCCCCTGGGGCTCTCACCTCTTGGTTGGGAAACCTAAAATATCTGAATGGGCCCTGGGAGTCTATTTACTTAAGCTGAAGTATTAAAACTTCTCACTTTCCTGCTGCCTCCCTTCTTCCTCTGAGCCCTGGCAGGGATCCTAGTAGACTTAGACCTTCATTCACCCATTTAGGTACCAACCAGCAGAATGCCCTGGGCTTGTTATCTCTTTTGTTCTGTTAATATTGCCTCAGTTTGCTTGTGCTTTTTCTGATGAGGATCAGTTATTTTTCTACAATGTATTTGGAAAAAGTGAAAAATCCCAGCCAGATTTACCCTCTCCCCATTTAAATCAATATGTTAAGCTTGCATTCAGTATTTTACATTTATTTCTCTTAAATATCATCTTATTTTCAATTAAGTCTTAAAATTCTATTTTTATTGTCTTATAGATGAGCTATTTCTTTTTGTTGAACCAGTCACAAATTTGATCAACACCTTTTTTTTTCTTTACTGTCAAAGGCTTTGTTAAAATATATTGAATAAGACAGAACCCAAGGACAGAGCCTCATGGCATGCCTCTAGAGACTTCATTCCAGGATAACCTCTACATTATAGTAACAACATTTCATCTAAGATTCAAGTAAGGCATGATTACCAATTTGACAGATCTGCACTCAGTGAGTTCAGTTATTCCTCTAGCTATCAAGATACCTGATCTCCGTTTCTAGCCCATATCATCTTATTTCTCCAACTTTTTCTCTTTTCCCTAACAATGCTTCAATATGCCTTGTGGAGTATGTTCCTGAAACCAAACTATCTTCACACACCTCTGCTTCACAAATGCTGATTTATGAACTGACAGTGTATTAGCTTCATCAGATTCACCTGAGGAGCTTTTTAAAATGCCACACCAGGAGATTCTATTTCGAGAAATCTGGGATAAGTTCAGGATTGTGATACTCTAGCCTTTCTGGTTGATTTCAATGTGCATAATGTTAGGCGGCTAGTGGGTGGTCTATGGTTTTTACCTGGAGTCAGCATCTAGTAACCCGAAAGAAACAGGCCAATGAGATGAGTTTGATAATTGTCATCTTTGTGAGCTCATATTGGCCTCTAGTTATCATTGTCTTCTTTTGTAATTTCTCAGAAACTAGGGTGTAGGGTGTTTCTGTTCTAGAAGCACTTTTTCAAGTATCTGTGGCACAGATTTTGACAGCTGGCTGATGTGTTGTAGCCACTTCTAGAAGGGTGATTGGTACTGTTTCTTGTGTTATGTAACTACATCAAGGTTTTTTTTGTCCCCCTTCATGAATTTGGAGCAGCATTATACATTCTGGAATAGTCACTATTATTGTTCTTCATTTAAGTTTCACAAAGCTGGATAATAGAGCTCTTTGCAAAATACTTACATTATACAAAGAATACAATTTTCCTTGATATGTACTACTTTGTAGTTAATTGAATTAGCCACAATAAGGTAGAAAATTTATTATTAACATGCTGATTATGCCAAAGTCATATGATTTATACATTTTGAGAAATTATAGCAGGAGATCAGATGTGCTTAGAATTACTTGTGTGTTTCTCAGTATTTAGAGCTACTAATTTCAGATCAGATTTCATTTTCAAGAAAATGGGACAAATGAATGATAGTCTAATCAATGAGATATAAGGCAAGATCTAATACTGAGTTTTTTAACTTTATAATGCTTTGTTTTGGCAATCAGGTTTGGAACGGGCGAGGGTGATTTATTTTGGGATACATTTTTTGTAATATACTTAAGTATATGTGAATCTATTTGTATTTTTTAAAAAAAGAGTCATTTATTTTTTTGAGAGAGAAAGCACACAGCGGGGGAGGGGCAGAGGGAGAGAATTTCAAGCAGACTCCCTGCTGAGCATGGAGCCCAACACAGGCTCCATCCCACGACTCTGAAATCGTGACCTGAGCCAAGATGGAGAGCCAAATGCTCAACCGACTGAGCCACCCAAGTGCCCCTGTACTTGTACTTTTAAAGGACCAAATTATCACAGATACTTAAAATATAAAGGTAATATTGAGGGTTTATTTTTTAAAATTCCATTCTCAATCTTTTGCCTTAGTACACTGTAACCAGAACTTTTAGTACAGACTGGTAATCTTAGTTTCTCCTATTTTTTTTTTTTTTTTTTGACTATCACTTGATAGAAGTTCAACAAACACACAATTGTCTTAAAAGTTTGCAGAAGGAGAAGGAACGAAAAAGCAAGAGTCTGGAATACATATTAAGCAAGTAGCAATCTATTTCCTGAATAATGACTTTCCTGTACCAGAGATCTTGATTTCTTACCTCAAACAAGTGGTTCTAATAGAGCATTGCTTGTTGGAAATATTTAGTCCAAAGTTTATGCTTTAAAGCAGTGAGAACTCCTAAACCCAAACCAATGAATCTTTGAGCCCACTGCTAAGCCCTTCTCCCGGGTATCTCTAACTTGTGGGTATTTCCAGTGAGAGGACAGGGGCTAGCTAAAGCCCCACTGTCACCTGCTCTGTGCAATCTCTATCAACTCTTCCTCCATCTAGTGACCTAGTGACTTAAATACCAATGCTGTGATTGCTACCCTCAAAACAAAACCACCCCCCCAAAAGCAAGCAAACGAGAATGGAGATTTTAAAATGACAGGAAAGGAGAAGTTGATTATTCTCTTAAGAGTTAGGAATATTTACAGAAGTTAAAATATTTAAAAATTAAAATTTAATGTCAACCATCCGGGTTACATGAAATAAAAGGTATGTCTTTACATTTGGCTCACATATATATTTAGAGGAATAAAATCATGTAACCAAATATTCAACCAATGCTTTTGATGTTTTATTCTCTATTTAAATATGAATTTCTGGTGAATCTTTTTGGTTCTTTCGCACAATGGGTGTGTCTTATTTGCTTTAGCAGTAACATTGTTCAATAGGCCTTTTTCAGTGAGCAGTGCAACTTCCGTGACTGATTCTTGCCATGTATTTAGTACATGTAAGTGAAAGTCAACATAACCCTGGAGTTTGAACAAAGATATTATCCTAACTCAAAACTTATACTTTGTTAACTGCAGCAAGAAAAAATATTATAATTACGTTAAACCAATTTATACATATTTTAATGATCACATATATAAGAGCCTTTGGCTTATCTTTTTGTGAGCAGTTTGAAAAATTTTATTTCTATAAACTACCTTCATTTGTTGAGTATTGTTCAGCCACTTGAACTCGCAAAGTCAGAGAATAGTGTAGTTCAGCACCAATTGCAAGGTAAACCTATTCTTTTTTTTTTTTTTAAGATTTTATTTTTATTTATTAGACAGAGATAGAGAGCCAGCGAGAGAGGGAACACAAGCAGGGGGAGTGGGAGAGGAAGAAGCAGGCTCACAGCAGAGGAGCCTGATGTGGGGCTCAATCCCAGAACTCCGGGATCATGCCCTGAGCCAAAGGCAGACGCTTAACCGCTGTGCCACCCAGGTGCCCCAAGGTAAACCTATTCTTAAAGAATTTAAAATAGATGGGGCGCCTGTGCGGCTCAGTTGTTAAGTGTCTGCTTTTGGCTCAGGTCGTGATCCCAGGGTCCTGGGTCGAGCCCCCGTCAGGCTCCCTGCTCCGCTGGGAGCCTGCTTCTCCCTCTCCCACTCCCCCTGCCTGTGTTCCCTCTCGCTGTGTCTCTCTCTGTCAAATAAATGAAATCTTTTTTAAAAAAAAAATTTAAAATAGAAATAGTGATCTTGAGGGTAGGAGCTATATATTTTTCAAGATTTGTTGATCATAGGATCTCAAAGCAACAATCACAGAATCACAGGCAGTGAGAGCTGAAGGGCGCTGTAGTGATATAGTTTGTTGGTTCTCAGGAGCACCTGTAAGCCATGGACACCATAGTAGGAAACATTGGTGCATCATATGAACAAAGAATACCTGCTATAAGTAGAAAATAGAACTATGTTATACATTTATATGCATTTATACATACGTACATATTCACACACACACGTATATATAAATACACACACATATATGTGCTAGCATACATACAGATACATAGACACGCGTATACATGTACACATGTAATATAGAATTACATTTATAGGTACTTATGTCTACCCTCTAGAATTAAGCATAATTGCTTTTTCTGACTTTTTCTATTTAATATTTGCTGGTTTTGTACTCATACTAATTTCCCTACATTTTAGGCAGTAGCAGGCCCTAGAGGTTACCAGTGTGTGAGGTTACTAATAATACTAGTAGCAAGGAAAAAAACTCATCCATTCAATCAGTTATATATTCCGCCTGGTCAAACATTTAATTGGCTTTTTACAAAGAATATCAAGTACATTTTAATTACTACATTGGTATGTTGTTCCAATTGCAGGTTAATTCAACTTGCCTGGCAATCGACCTCAGAAGCAATTAATTATAAGAAATAAGAATTTCAGTGGCTATATGAAATGAGTCTTATGCAAGCATCCTTCCTTTTCTGACAGCTCAAGGTTGATAGCACTTTTTGGCCATGACTTTTCACTCTCAGATTTAATAATCTCTTGTGCAACATCCTGGCAGTAAAAACTGCTTCATCTCCGAAAGTAGCTGTGAGCTTTTTTAGGAAAAAAGTGAATAGCAGCATTTCTGTTGGAAAGTAACTTTAACTTCCTTTGTCCATTTCCTATCTTTCTGGAGATGGGGAGGGCGCTAATTATCCTCTTTCTAATCTTTTATACTTTATAATATTAACCAATCACCCTTTCTCTTTCTTTCCTACTGATTTCAGTCCAACGTTACTGGCTTGCTCACAGCAGTATTCCGCTTCCAAATGTCCTTTTCCTCAGAATATCTCTTATTTACTTTCTCCAGCCTCCTTCTTTTCTGCTGTTTTCTCAGGCTTCTGCTGTGCCATTGTATAATCTATCGCACCATTGCCGTGTTCTAGTCTTTTAGCTTGCTCTTTACCCTTTCCATGACATTTAATATTGGTGAGACCTCTGAAAATATGGAGGTAACATAGAAGATCTAGCCAGTGTGGCAAGCTGGTGTGATTTGCTCTATTTGGGGGTTTATGGTTTCTGGCTTCTCATGTATCCCAGCCAGAAACTTCACATTGTCCAGCAGGAGATTTGCGTCAGGGAGAGTGTTGGGGGCTGGGAGGAATCCATCCGGTGACACCTTTTATCACTCGTGCTCCTTCTTGAGTGGTGTGTTTGCTGTTTGCGTCCATGTGTAGACCGTCACCCTGGCTTCATCCACATCGCCTCCTCTGTGGCACCTTCCCTTACCCTCCAGAGAGAGCTTGTCTGTTGTCTGCACCACCTACCTTCTACATGGCCCCGTCATTCTCCCTCTGTGTCTCCTCTGCTACTGAAATGTAACTTACACACGTTAGTAACTGCAGTCACAGCGTCTGGGAGATACTGGGTGCTTACTAAATGCTTGTTCAATGATGAATAAGTGGTTGAACACCCACTTCGTATTTGACCCTCTGAGATTACAGCCTTATTTCTTTGTCCCTGAGGTACCTAACGTAGTGCTGACCGCATGGTATATACTCCGTATATACTCACGGAGTGGCTGAAATGAATGGATGAGAGTATTTTTTTAAACTGAGGAAGGCCAGGAAAATTCATAATGGGGTGGTCCTGGCCAAATGAACCTTACAGCTTTCTAGTATTCTCCCAGCTGTTTTCGATCTGACTTTGAACAGAAACACTTTGTTTTTATTCCGTTTGTGGAATGCTTACCATAATGCTCATTCAGATTGTGTTTTTCAAGAACTACAACAAGGTGTCATAAATAGAAGGTATTCTTTAATTAATGAAGTGATTTGTATGTGAGTAAGAACAGGGCTCACCTTAAAGGTTCTCAAATAAAACAGCATGATTATGACACTTCCCAGTTAAAAGCAAATACGACACGACCAATTATGTGTGACATATGTCTCTTAAGCACTCTCTGGGATTTCTCTTCTAGGCCCCATCTTTTAGGACTTCTCTAGAGATCAACCATTCCTGGTAGAGAGAAGAGCTGTCATAATGCAGTTTCATATTTCACACACAGGTTTGTCTATTGTCGCTGGATATGATGGTCTCTAAAATGTTCTTTTTTTGCCAACTAATGGATTAACGATGCACAGATGTATACACTCTCCATGAGTGAAGAACAGATTGACCTTTAAAACCAAGATGCCCTATGTATTATACGAACAATGGAACTGTCACTGTTTTCTGCCATTTTCAGTTATTTTTCATAGATGACTGAAAGCCTTCCTCCTCTGGCCGTGTAGTAGTGGAGTCAAGCTGCTTAAGGCTGGTGGAATTTTGGTTCAAGTGAGTAATTCTTAAGTTTCAGCCCCCATCCTCACAAGGTGTTGGTAAGAGCTCTCATGTATCCCTTCGCAGCAGTCCGTGCAGGGCATTGTTCTGAGACTCCATTGCTGAAGGAACATCACTGTGAAGCGGAGAGACAAAACCCCTGGCTGTTTCTCCACCACAAAAGAATACAGTAGATTCCTTTGTTTCAGAAAGAATGCTGTCCAGGTCTCACCTGCTGCTTAAAAGCACATACAGGAGTTTGAAGATGGAATTGCACCTTCTATGCAGGTTAAATGACATGGCTCTGGAAACCTCCTTCTTTGCCAAATCAGGAGCACTGCTAAATTTGCAGTGTTTGTTCCGTGTCTTTGAAAATAGGCAGCTATTTCTTTCCCGATTGTTAATTAGAAAACAGAATCAAAGCCTGTCTAACTCCTGGTGGGCCTGAGGCATCATCTTTTCATGCGAGAACCAGCTCACGAGGACACTCTTCACATACACTTTCTGGCTCTTGGGAACGCAAGGCTCTTGTCTTAGTGTTTGGGAGAAGCGTCCTGTGCCAGGCAGAAGTCACAGGAAGTGTCCGGTGTTCTGGGGCCAGGTCCAGCCTATGCAGAAATCGCTGGGTTTGCTCACCCAAGGTGATTTGACACATGGAAGTCAGATTTTAAATTTGAAGGACTTTGCACGCAAATCCAAATTTCTTGCTTCTTTTGAGCTTGTGAAAGGCGGGGCATGGTAGGCGTGGACTGGGGCCCAACGGGGTTGCTTCGGGTAGATCAGGCTTAATGCTTGCCTGGTTGCCAGAGTTCCTGCTTCTTCCTGTTGACTCCCTGATCCTGGGGCCAGGGTCTACTGCCATTTATTATCACTTTTATACTATTATATTATATTGTTATAGGAGACTAATATTCCTCTGTCTTTTTCTCTCTCACAGGTGAGAAAACAAAGAAGGCCTTTCTCCCTAACCTCTCTCTGCTTCACCTACCTTTCATTACCTGACTGGCTCCCTCTGAGATTAGGACTCTGGTATAGGCCAATCCCTAGTTTCTGGTATGGGAATTAATGTGTAAGTTGAGATCTCAACTCTTAGTAAATTTTCGAATTTCTCCCACGTAATTTGAAGGGCAGAAACCGTATGTTAACATAGGCATTTAAAACTGTGCCCAAACCAGAACTCATTATTATTAACAACAAACATTTGCAAGGTTGGGCATTATACCATGTGGCTCCCACCGTATGGTTCTGACAATCCTGAGAAGGAGATAATGATGATGATTATGAAGATCCCTAGTATTTAGTAGTCACTCACTATGTGTCAGGCACGGCACTAAATACTTTGCATGTGTTATTTCACTTAATCCTTAACCACTGAATGAGTTGTATCCTTGTTTTCCAACAAGCAACCTATGTAAGGTCACCCAGCTATGGATAGATGGAGCCTAGGTTTGAAAGTAGGCAACTTGACTCCAGAGTACAATGGTCTATTGTCATCTGTGTATTATTATTGCTATTATTATCATCTAAGTAGGGAACATCACTTAAGAGTTAAGGTCACACTCCAAGGTTATTATGCACAGTTATTAACTGGTAGGGGTAGGATTAAAATGTAAAGCTAGGAACTTTGAAGTCTCATCCTTTATATCAAATTGCATTTTTTGATTTTTAGAAAGTAATCTAAAATTAATTCTTACTAGGGAACATGGTGTATTTTTTAATAGAGAAATTTAAAATTTTTCTAAAAAAAAAGAAAAGGAAAATGCTTTTGGGTCAATGGATACCAGTTAGGTTTCAAGTAAGTATAGACACTGAACCAGCCTAACAAGATAGGGTGTCTCCTCCCTTGGAACATTCCACTTCTGGGTATGTTGGGTGGAGATGTGTATTTGAAGTTTAGCTTCCTAAGATTTTCTAATATTTCTAATATATTTTTTATGATTTTATTTATTTATTGGACAGAGAGAGACACAGCAAGAGAGGGAACACCAGCAGGGGGAGTGGGAGAGGGAGAAGCAGGCTTCCCACTGAGCAGGGAGCCTGATGCGGGGCTCAATCCCAGGACTCTGGGATCATGACCTGAGCCGAAGGCAGATGCTTAACGACTGAGCCACCCAGGTGCCCCAAATATTTCTAATATTTTCTAATGTTTCCTAATATTATTTCCTGTTATGTGAGTTATGATGAAAAAACAGGTGACTTTTTGCTCATTGGTCTCAGAAATAAGATACACAATTGCATTAATTAATAAATGTATATAAATTGCTATTTTTAATAATAATATCTAATTGCTAAGTGTCTGCCTTGCATGGGGACTGTGTAAGGTATTTTCCATAAGTTATCCCTAATTCTTAAAACAATCACCTTTTATTGTGGGGATTATATACCCATTTCCAGAATAGCAAACTGAAGCCTAAAGAGGGAAATGACTCACCCAAGAGTACACATTTATTAAGTCATGGGAGAAGTCACACTCTGGCCTTGAAGGCAATACTTTTTCTATTATACCATGCTGTCATTATACTATGTTTACAAAATTATCAGATTTATTTATTTAATATTTATTCATTTCATCTTCTGTAAAGTAGACCAATAATAATATCTACTCTTGGAGTTTTTGTGAGAGTTAATGACATAATTCACATAAAGCACTTAACACCAGTTTGGCATATACCAAATACTCAATGTTAATTTTTGTTATATATTTTATTGGCCGTGTGCCAGAACTAGGCCAGAATTGGGGAAACAGGAGAGTAGGATGCTACATCTTTCTTCAAAGGGCTTGTAACTAGTGTAGGGGAGATGGAGTAGAATAGGTTTTATAAATAATTGTAATACAGTAGGACGAATGCACCCACAGGTAGGGTATTAGCACAGAGGGTCAGTTGACCATTCTTCGCGTGTTGGGGAGAAAACTCTTACACAGCTCTGGTCGTTAATGTGATGAGCCTGTCTACAGGGTGATTTTGTGTGATATCATACCTGGCCTTTATGCCAGATAATTTTTTAAAAAATTGTTTTAGTTCTTTCCTAAAGAACAAGTTAAACAAATAAAAACTCTTTCCTAAATAAAGTGTCAGTGCTATTCAGCAGGGACTTAAATTGTGATTTTGCACCTGGAGAGGGAAGCCAAGCAAAACCTAATAACCCTGGACTTCCACAGTGGTCAGGGAGGGATGGGGAAGACAGTTACCACTCACCAGGGAGATAGAGAACAATGTTCCACACCTAAAATAAAGCCTTTCTTTGTCAAGCCTGTCTACTTGCTCCCTCCCATGGAATACCACACCCACTTCTTTTACAGAGCTTTGGGCAGCCTTGCCTTTCAAGAGAGACCTCATGGGAAAATACACTTACGTAACTACAAGAAGCCCAGCTACTTATACTAACTAGTCTAGTCTTTGATTTATAAGTATGAGCTTTCAACACAGACTCAGAAGAGTTTCGATGAAAGAAATTGCAAGAATGGGTTAAGATAAGCAAAACAAACAACCAAACCCAAGAGAAGAGAGAGAATGTAGGAAATAAAAAATGTTAAAGACAAAACTTGTGTTGGTATCTTCAGGGAGATTCAAGAAGCTATTGAATTATGAGACAAGAACGGGCTGCCATAAAAATGAGCAGCTGTAAGAAAAAGTTCTTAGAAATTAAAAAACATAATTGAAAATAAATAAGAGGGCAAAAAAGTAGAATAGATGTATGAAGACTAATTAGAAATTCAGAATATAAAGTTAAGGAATTATCCCAGAACATAGAACAAAAAGAGAAAGACATTAATAGATTGGAGAATAGAGCCAAGGAATCCAACATCCATCATATAAGGATTTCAAAACAGAGAATGGTTTGGACAGGGGTACAATTTAGATTATAATACAGAAATAAATAGGGATTTCAGAAAGTGGGTGGCTCAATTGGTTAAGTGTCTACCTTCTGCTCAGGTCATGATCCCAGGGTCCTTGGATCGAGCCCTGCGATGGTTCCCTGATCAGCAGGGAGTCTGCTTCTCCCTCTCCTCCCCCTGCTCTTGTTCTCCCTTTCTCTCTCTCTCTCATTCTTTCTCTCTCAAATAAATAAATAAAATCTTTTTAAAAACCAAAAAACAAAAACAAGAAAGTAGGCAGAAATAATGGCTGGGAAAGAAGTAATAAAAAACATTAAAGAATAGTTTCCCCAAGCTGAAGGAAGACTTAATTTTTCAGAATAAAAAAAACTCACCAAATATTTAGTTGGGAAAAGCAAAAAATAAAAAGTACACACTTAGTCCTATGCTGGTGAAATTTCATAACTCTAAGGTAAAAAAAAAAAAAAAAACTTAAACATTTCCAAAGAGGAAATACGCTAACAAATTTTCTACAAAGGGATAAAAATAATATTATTATCAAACTTTTGGAATATTGGTTACCCAATGACAATGGAATAGTCAAAATTTTTGAAATATTTTGAACCCAGATTTCTGTAAAAAATCCAAACTCTTATTCAAGTTTGAAGCAACATGACATTTTTAGACCTATAGGTATTTAGAGAATTTATATCTATGCACCTTTTCTGGAAAAAAAAAATACAACACTTTAAGGTTTATTCCAGTAAAGTAAAAATAATCCATGAAAGGATGATGTAGGATACAAGAATCAATAGTAAGAAAATCAGCCAGCAAATACTATGGTTTATTGTAAACTGTTGAAATTGTATCTGTGAAACTTAATGCAATTGTTAAGAAAAGTTCCTTTAAAAATTGAAAGGATAGTAAAAACAACTAGTAATCATCTCGAACTAATAAAATTGCAGATTATTTCAATCAAACATTGGAAAGTCTTGGGTGAGAAAGGAATCTTATTTGGGAACAGTAAATTATAAATACTGATTAATTTTTAATATGGATAGAAAACTCAATTGTATGTGTCTTTTTTAAATACAAGAGTATTCTTAGGAGAATGAATTTAGTATATATAACTGTCCAAAAAATTAAAGGGAGGAAATGAACAAATAAAATTTGATCAATATACATAAAGACAAGACAGCAGAATTAAACACAAAATATAACAGAAAACACAAAAAGATGATAATAAAAAGATGATATTAGATAATATATCAGTTATCACAATAAATAACATGAGTTAATATCTTACATTAAAAAATAGAGATTATCTGAATGGGTTGAAAACAGTCACACCAACTACATAGTCAAGTATATGCTATCTGTATTGGTGCAATAGAGCAAATGGAAAACAATTTTGAAATAGAGGTTCCCATAACAGTATTACAGGCGAATTATAACAAAAAGAAAGCTGACTCATTAATATAAAAGAAATGGAATTTAAGGCAAAGAGGATTAAATGGGACAGAGTAATATTTCATATTGATAACCAGTGAAATCTGACAAGAAGCTATAATGGCTATGGGTCTTGCGCACCAAACAAAAAGCATTAGAATAAGTAAACCAAATCTCTTGGAATTATAAGAATAAATTGACCAAAGCAGAGTTCGAAGATAGCCTTCTCTCAGAAATTTCTGTTGCAGTAACTTATGTGCTTCACTCTGACACCATGTAGCTAATTGAGTTCTTTTGTCAATTCCACTTAATCATCTTTATATTAACATTCTTCTGATGCTCTTTTCCTGCACTCTCCTTAAATGCCCTATCAAAACTCATATTTTAAGGTATTTTTTTGCAGGGGTACCAGAGTCAAAAGGACTGTTAGTTTTGTGATTTTCAAATGAAATAGGTAAAGTTATTTTGCTAAAGAGCTAACAGGAGGGTATTTGGATATTTCGCTGAAAGCAACACTTTTTCTCTTACCAGCATGCCATCTAATCCTTGAATATGACCCGTAACAGTGCTGATTTTATGGATGCTCGTGGTTAGATGTAACCTTGCTGACCATCTCATAATCATTTTAGACCAAGACATGAATCTCATCACCCTAGGTTTGGGTTCCAGCTGCTACTCACTGTCTGCCTTCAAGAAAGTCACATAACTTCTCTAGATCTTGATTAGCTTGTCTCTGAAATAAAGAAATTGGGCTAGAATAGACACTTATTAAGATTTTTTTCTTCCTCTAAAGTTTTATTTTTCTACTGCATGATTTTTACTCATATTTTTATCCATCCTATACCAACAGAAATACTTCTGAGCTGTATTTTTTGGAATATGAAAACTGACTTTTCGTCCTGTTGCCAGATCTTTGGTAGAAAAGAGTAACAAAATGTTTGAGGGAGTGGTAGTTGGTGCAGGTAATTGAAAGGACAGATGTGAGTGTTAGTTTCTCAGCTTTACTTGGCATCCTTGTTGTCTGTAGGGATCAACAAGGCTGAGTCTATGGTTGGTGTAGAGCAAATGTCTCTTGAGTAAGTGGCTTGGGCTTTCTCCTTCTAAATGTGGCTTCTCCCTTATTTAGCTGCATTACAGGCACTAAAGAGAAAGAAGAGGTTTGAGAAGCAGCTTACTCAGATTGATGGCACACTTTCCACCATTGAGTTCCAGAGAGAAGCCCTGGAAAACTCACACACCAACACCGAGGTGTTAAGAAACATGGGCTTTGCGGCAAAAGCGATGAAAGCAGTTCATGAAAACATGTGAGTGACTTTGGTCTCCCTCCAAGTCAAAAATTCCCTCAATGTTGGGAAGAGCCTTTGGAACTATATAATGATGTTGGCAGGAATGGAGTTGCTCATTTGAGGTTTTTTGACATGTTGGAATGGAATGCCCCCTCAAAGAAAGATAAGAAGTTAGAGTAAGAAAAAAAAGAAAGACCATGAGAAAATGAAGACATTCATTTCACCCTATGTTTCCCAGTTGTCTCAATACTGTCTGACACTCCACCTGCAAATACTTTCACACTATAGGTTGTTTTTTTTAAGATTTTATTTATTTATTTATTTATTTCAGAGAGAGAGCACGCACAAGCAAGAGGAGGAGCAGAGGGAGAGGGGCAAGCACACTCTCCACTGAGCAGGGAGCCTGATGCAGGGCTCGATTCTGGGACCCTGAGATCATGACCTAAGCTGAAGTCAGACATTTAACCGACTGAGCCACCCAGGTGCCCCTCACACTATAGTTTTAAAAAAGGCCTAAATGTCAACACCTGTGAGAGTGTTAGAATTATCGAATAATGGTTGTCAAACTGTGGTTATCAAACCTGGAAAACTACAAAAGAGAACACAGATGCCCAGGCTCCTTGAAGAAGGGAGGGATTGGGCCTTTTTGTTTTTATCACCAAGTTCCTTAGGTGACTCTGATACTAACAGGTGTTTGGGAAATATTGACCTAGAATAATAGCTATGAGCATGGGTTTGAGTTCAGATTTTCTGAGTTATAATCCCAGTTTTATTACCAGCTGTCCTTGAGCAAATTACTTTGCCTTTCCCTGATTCAATTTCCTTAGCTGTAAATTGGAGATAATAATAGTACTTACTTCGTGTAGCCGTTGTAAAAGTCAATGAGATACTAGCTACAATGCACTTAGCACAGTTTCTGGCACAAAGTAAGGCCTCGGTATCGATATCCATGGTGGTAGTGGGGCTGGTGATAATTTGCTTTACATTCACACTAGGAAATCAATGCCCAGGACCTGATCCTTTCCCGAGATTGGATATCACGGTGAAGTCTGGGTCAAAGATGCACAAGAACAAGAGACGCCTGGGTAGCCCAGTCGTTAAGCGTCTGCCTTTGGCTCAGGGCGTGATCCCGGCATTCCGAGATCGAGTCCCACATCGGGCTCCTCCGCTGGGAGCCTGCATCTTCCTCTCCCACTCCGCTGCTGTGTTCCCTCTCGCTGGCTGTCTCTCTGTCACATAAATAAATAAAAAATCTTAAAAAAAAAAAAAAGATGCACAAGAACAATGAGTGCCTGAGAGATATAGAGAGGTGTCTGTGGATGGGAAAAGTGGGAGAGGGGGAGGCTGGGGCCAGTGAGGACATCTTTGCTGACATTTTCTTGCCTTGATAATTCATTGACAATCGGCTGTCATTTTGACAGCTTCAGAAAGATCATTAGAGTCATTATCAGAGTCAAAATCCTCTCTCACTGCTGTAGGCGGGGGGCTAAGTGTATCCCAGAATCACAGCCTTTCTCCCCAGGTAGTTGAACAGCTGCTTTCCACTGTATTCCTTTTGAGAAAAATTCAACCTCAGGCCCAAACTTGACTCCTTTTCATAAATAAGTTCCTTGTAGATTTGTTATAAATATAATTATAATAATTGGAAATAAGGGGTGAGAGGTGAATGCTGAAAGAAAGCTTTTTATGTAAAAATACTTGGCTTTTCCATATATAGAGTCTGGGAAACTTGCGAAATGTGTTTTCCACCGGGAGTCACCATTTCAGTGTTTAGGTTGCTTAATAATAAGGAAAATTGTCACTTCTCTGGTATGCCGTCAGTTTGCCCTAGCTTCAGAGTTGGAGGAATGATTCAGAAACAGGGTGGTAGAGAAGCAGTCCAGATCCTGGTCTTCAGACACTGACAGCTTAGGCTGCTGGTTAGGGTCCTGGGGCTGGGGGAGGGGGGGGTGGGGAGGTTGGGTAGCGTTCAGGTGCTACAAACTGTCTTCAGAGCAGCTGTCCGTCATGGGCCTGGGGCTACCTGGATTCCTGTGCCAAAGGTGTCGATCCTTCTCAGGGCTGCCAAGGCCTCACCCTGTTCTCATTAGTGTTCTCCCCCTGCCATCAGTAGCTGTGGGAAAGCCCTCAGGGAGTCAGGATCTCAGAACCATGAGGCATTCTAGAAAATCTCTGGTTCCAGAGTTCAGCTTCTCTAAAAGGCTGCTGTCAGATAGTGACTGCTAAGTGTTGCCACAGCTTCTCTTGGTCATGGTGGTCCTTGGTGGTCCATGGCACCATTTCCTGATGAGTTGATACATAGCATATATTAAATTCTACGTATGCCCTACCTACCAGACAAAATTTCAAAATGCATCTACAAATATTGTTATAGTCTCTAGTGACTCCCACATGTAATGGCTGTTTATCAAATATTTAAAATATGTGTGTGTGTGCAGGATTATTGATTTTCTTGAAATGCAAGTTATTGTTAACGTTGATAAATCTTATCACCAGAAATTTTTGCTATCCTACTGAAATAACGAAGAGTTTACATTGACTCATTTTTCATGTGGGATTATATCTAAATTCATAATTTTAAAGTAAACTGCTAAAATATTTCAACAACATATTATCTCCCAGGGATCTGAACAAAATAGATGATTTGATGCAAGAGATCACAGAGCAGCAGGATATTGCCCAAGAAATCTCAGAAGCCTTTTCTCAACGGGTTGGGTTTGGCGATGACTTTGATGAGGTAGGTGACGCAGTGTAAAGAACGGAGCGTTGTGGTTGATATAGCAGGCAGGGTTTCTTAAATATTTTCTTAAATATTATTAAAGAATAAGTGATATATTTGTTAGTGATGTACTTCTCTTTAGGGGAAAATGAAGTGCTGGTAGCCCTGATTTAAAAGAAAGATTACTCTGGTTTAGCAAACCACCCTGTAATTAAGTTTTCAGCTGTTAAGGAAGGCAGCATGTGATTATGTAGAGTTAGTGACTTTTAATGGTTGAAGCCTAAATAGCACCATTACAAGGAACCCAGTGCTCACACATCTGGGCAAAACAAAGCAGATTGTGTCACTCTGCAAGGAACAGACTTATCATGCTCTGTAGTTGTTAAATTAGAGGTTAGTCGGCCTCTGTTTATTACTCAGGCTATGAAACAAAATAAATGTAGAGTGGCATTATTAACACACACATTCCATTTAGATTAATCAGTCCAATAATAGAGACTCTAATTATAATGGTGGCGTCTGAACTGTGAATTTCAATTGTTCTACTCAAAGCACACATAAGTAGGACTAGTGTATGTTTCGAAGTGTTTCCAGTTCTCTGACTGGTAGGAATCTGACTTCCTACATCTAGGTGGTATTAAAAATGATACATCTACTAAGTGGGATGTGGTCCATGGAAACCTGGAAAATGAGAATTGAGTGTCAACAACTTTTAAAAATGCTGTAGACTATCACATGTGGAACTTAAGAAACAAAACAAAGACAAGAAAGAGATAAAAAAACCAGGCTCTTAAATATAGAGAAAAAACTGGTGGTTTTTCTGGGGGCAGGTGGATGAGGAGAGGAGTGAAACAGGTGAAGGGGATTAAGAGTGCATTTATCATGAGGAGCTCTGAGTAACGCATACAATTGTTGAATCACTATGCTACATACCTGATATTAATATAACACTATATGTTAATTATACTGGAATTAAAATTAAACCCCCCTCCCAAATGGTGTAGACCAGGGTTTAGAAAATTTGGCTTTTACGCCAAATCCTTCCCATGGTCTTTCTTTTTTTTTTTTTTTTAAAGATTTTTTATTTATTTATTTGACAGAGATAGAGACAGCCAGCGAGAGAGGGAACACAAGCAGGGGGAGTGGGAGAGGAAGAAGCAGGCTCATAGTGGAGGAGCCTGACGTGGGGCTCGATCCCGTAACGCCGGGATCACGCCCTGAGCCGAAGGCAGACGCTTAACCGCTGTGCCACCCAGGCACCCCTCCCATGGTCTTTCTGTATGGTGCCTGAGCTAAGGATGTTACATGTTTAAAGGATTGCAGAAAATAAGAGCAATAACGATAGGAACAGAGAACGCTATGCAACAGAGACTGTATGTGGCCAGTAAGCCTAAAATATTATTATCGGGCCCTTTACAGAAAATGTTGCCTAACCCTGGTTAGACTAATAAGCATCTAATGAGTGCATTATGATATGGTGGAAAGGGCTCTGGGTTCACAAGGACATCTGGGTTCTGCCATTTTTTACTCAACTTTGTGTAAGTCTCTTCATTTTTCTGACCCTTGGTTTTCTCATCTGTAAGAGAAAAATTACTGGATTGCTAGATTATCTCTGAAGTTTCTTAAATTCTAAAATTATTTTATCAGTGAACAAGTGTTTGGTACTCAAAGTCTATAGTCGATGGAGGAGATGATTATTCTGTCATGTTTGCTAAAGAAATTATCAAGATCTTCTTGGTGCTGTTGATAACGATCAAGTGCTATTGGCAATCCAGGCACACATTCAGTGTAGGATAGTGTGTTCTGCCATTGCTATATTTGCTATATTCATTCCCATTTATTTTTTGAGCAGAAGTAGGCATCGGAATATTCATTCTGAAGGCACTTTATTCATACTGCCTGTGGAAAACCGAAAGCACACAAGTACCCTGGCCATACTATTTCACTGGCCTGTCAAAGTGATGACATACACTTTCGTGATTTATTTCCTTTTCATGAGGTAGATTTAACAGTGGTCAGACAATCATTAAGCTTGCTGCACATCTGATATAAATTGACTTGATCAAATGTTGTGGTTGGCTTAAGTAACTCCTGTCTTGGCCCAGAGTATTGTTACTCTCACTTTAATATAAGATAATGATTTGTTTATTACCTTTCTCCCACATTTGATAATGAGTTCCTTAAGTGTAGGGACTGTTAATTCAACTTTCCATCCCCAGCATTGAGTTCAATACCTGACCATGAGTGAGCTCTCAATGAATTCGTTCAATGATGAATGAATGAATAAACAAAGAATCTCCTTGATCTAATATAGGAGTGCCTTAGGTCATTTCTAATAGTGACAGTCTTAGAATTCTAATAATGACAAATTTAGTTTTGACTCCCAACCTCTCCTGGAGTGGGGGGAGGGGGTTGGACTCTACGTGAGTACCCATGGATCCAGTCAGATCTAACTACTGTAGTTATATCTGACATAAGATGACTTATGCCTTTAAAGTCTCAAACGGGTCTTGCCTCTCGAAGGTTCTTAGGGCAGAGAATAGTTTAGGATTAAACCAGATTCTCTGACACTGTAGCTAAAAGAAGGAAGTACAGTGTACCTACCTTGAGTTGGAAGTTTTCTAAAACCAAACCCACAGCATGATTTATATTGACTTTGGTAATTTAACAGAGAAACCATAGTATCTTTGATTCTTTTTACTTTCTGTACATTACGGTTTTGCTATACCTGTTGTTTTATTTTCAAAAACATTAGCCAAGAAGAAAATATTTATTTTCTTCAATTAAAGTTTTACAGATTCATAATTTGTTACAGTAGAAAAGAAAAGATACGTTAGAAAATGACATGCAGGGGCGCCTGGGTGGCTCAGTCGTTAAGCGTCTGCCTTCGGCTCAGGGCGTGATCCCAGTGTTATGGGATCGAGCCCCACATCAGGCTCCTCTGCTATGAGCCTGCTTCTTCCTCTCCCACTCCCCCTGCTTGTGTTCCCTCTCTCGCTGGCTGTCTCTATCTCTGTCAAATAAATAAATAAATAAAATCTTAAAAAAAAAAAAAAAAGAAAATGACATGCAAGGTGTAAATTTCCTAGAAACTGTGGAGGTTATATATTCAGCTAGCACAAATTACTTGAATAACTGTTTACTGAAGTATTATAAGATTAACTACGACAAATTTGCACAACCCAAAATATTCATTTTTTAATCATTGCTCAGTGTTGCAAAAAAGACTTAGTTTTAAAATAAATATTCCATTTCACTGGGTTCTCACATATCAATTGGGTAGCAGATGTTCTTATTATTGTGTTTGAGGAAACCCACTTCTTGAAACGTTAACTCCATAATTCTTTCTTTCTCCTATGTTCAGGATGAGTTGATGGCAGAACTTGAAGAATTGGAGCAGGAAGAATTAAATAAGAAGATGACAAATATCCGGCTTCCAAATGTGCCTTCTTCCTCCCTCCCAGCACAGCCAGATAGAATGCCAGGGAGAATGTCAGGCACATCCTCCACTGCACATCGATCCCGAGCAGGTCTGTTGCCCACCTCAACTGCCTATGGTCAGACAGTTCCGTGAAATAGTCAGATCTATCCCTTTTAGCACTTGTTTTTTATTTCATAAATATATACCTTTAAATACCTGTATGCAAACCTGTTTTCCGTGCTGCAGGTGTGAATGTCACCAATTGCTCATTTTTATCCATTTTATGTTCCAGCATCTTCCAGGAGGACAGAAGAAGAGGATGATGATATCAAACAATTGACAGCTTGGGCTACTTAAACTAAAATGGAATTCGTTGACACCTAAATTAATGAGCTGTACATAAGACATAAAAAAAATGTTTTTGCCACATTCAAAAGTTAACAAAGACCCTGTTTTATATTTACACTGGATGAGTAATTGTCTTTTAAGCCTTATAAATAAAAGTTACAAAGACTCATGTGTACACATCCAATCAGGGATGGAAAGGGACTTCCTGCTAGCATCTTGGAGGATCTCCCCATGCTGGTGGGTGGGGGCATTCTATCTTGTTACATGCTACTGTATTTCCGGTCCCGGCACATAGTTGGTGTTCTCTATACATTTGTTGAAAGAAAATGGGCTTCTATTAACATATAAAACATGTAACAGTTTATAAGCCATGTAAAAGTGATGTGTTGATAGCTAGAGAAAAAAACTTTCTTTTCTAAGTGAATGCAAGTTTGCTGTATGTATCTGTTAGAACATATCTATCCCATGGTAAATGTAAATACACCATGTCTCTTGTAGGAGAGACTTCATGTTGGGAAGTCTTGTGTGAGTCTATACATAAGTAGTTTCATTTGAATTTTGCAGTTTAAAATCTTAAAGGAGCTTTAATTGACATTTATTATGGCAATTAAGCTTGGAATGGGGCAATGGATGCACTTCCCAAAATGTCTTAAAGCACTAACAGCTTACACTGCTGAGCGAGGATCTCCTGGGTATAATTTAGCCACTTAGGAAGCCATGTTAACACTCCCAGGCCATTATGATGCTGTTATGGCTTTGGCGTGCTGAATGTGTGAATGTTCATTCTTTTCTATTTTGTGCCCTCTTGTACATTTATTTACCCTTTATGGCATATTCCTTGTAAATACATAAAAATAGAGGCAATTGAAAGTATATCATGACTAAAATTTTGGTCATAATTATTTTTAAATGAAAATAAATGACAAAATTATGTATTGCCCATAATATGTCATGGACCATAAAATGACAAATGTCATTATATAAAATGTTCTAGTATTCCCTACATTTGCTGAGCCGTGTAGTGGAATGGAAAGAACACTAAAGCTGGAGGTAAGAGTCCTGGATTCCAGCCCCTGCTGTGCTGCTAACACAGTATGATCATCTATGTCATAAACTCCAAACATTTGTTTCTTCATTGGGAACTCTAAGGGTTGGACTTGATCTCTAATGGATCCATCCTGCCACAGGCCTTTCGCATATGTTGTTCTGAGCAGTCTTCCCACTATCCACACACACATACCAAATCTTACTTATTCCTTAAATCTTAGTTAAAATGTTCTTTATTTCAGGAAACTTTTCTTGATTGCACAGATTAAATCAAGTCTCCCTGTTGTATGCTTTCACAGTACTCTGCTCTCTCTAATCATCTATCAGGGTTCATATTGCTTGAATGATTGCTTAATTATTTTTGTTCTTCCCTGCTGGGCTGGGTAACCATGAGGGCATGGACTGTACCTCTTCCAGTTCAATAGTGCATCCCAGGATTCTGCACAGTTCCTCATATACATTAGGTATTCAATAAACATTTACTAAATGAATGACTATGAACTTTTTACATATTTTTGGGCCATGATAGAATAACAGGAACTGGATTTACCCCCCACCCTCAAACAACTAGACAACTGGACAAAATACATGAAACAATAGTTTACAGACATTGGACAACAGGCCGCAGTAGACTGTGATTCCTGAGAGAGACAAATGACAAATGAAGTGAGCACTTCTGGTGCCCCCTCCACCCCCTTCTCCTGCTTACTGCCTTTGCAGGGATAGGTTGGTGGTCTTACTGAGTAGAGGAAATCTGTGGGGAAGATTCCTGCACACACACACACACACACACACACACACACACCCACAGAGTTTAATAAATCATGATTCTGTCATCATGTATATCTCTCACCGTGAGCTCTATCCCAAGCTCCAGTCAAGTACAAGTTAGAAGTTTCCTCTGGTTTTCCTGCCATCTCTTTAATATCGACATCTTTGTGATACAGCCTACTTTGTTTGATATTAATATAGCTACTCCAGACCTCTTTTGATTACAGTTTGCATGGAATATATTTTTCCATCTTTTTATTCTCAATCTATATCTGTGCTTGAATCTAAAGTGAGTCTTTTGTAGACAGCATGTAATTGGATATTACTTTTAAAAATCCATTCACCAATCTCTTTTAACTGGAGAGTTTAATCATTTCCTTTAGCTCTTTAGAAATTGTTTGAACATACTTAAAATAGCCAATTTAAAGTCTTTGTCTAGTAAGTTTAACATCTGGGCTTTTTAAAGCACAGTTTCTATTCTACACTATTGTTTTTTCATTTTTTCTTTTCCTGTGTGTGGACCATACTTTTTTGTTGCTTTGTGTGTCTCGTAATTTTTTGTTGAAAATGGGACATTTTCAATATTATATATTTGAATAGTATAACCCACTTTTAGTGTTTGTTGTTGTTGATTCTTGTACTTGTTTGTTTAATTATCTTTCTGAACTAATTTTATGAAGTCTATATTCTTTGTTGTGTGTGTCCCTTGAAGTCTCTATTCCATTAGTGGTCAGCTAATAATTGGCCACAGATTTCCTGAGACACTTGGAACCGAAATATATTGTATAAACCAATAGATTCAGCATAAAGTGGTGTGTAACACTCTGTACCTTTTATGAATCCATAATAACAATCTGCATGATTTCTTAATATTTCAGTAAGACTTGTTTCCTTGAGTGTGATACATGTAAAGTCTGTGCTACCTGGAAAATAAGGCTTATATTTTCATTTATATGTTGCCCAATTCATTCATTCATTTGTTCATGTGTTTGTTTGCCAAAAACTACTCGATGATAGATGGTGGGAATTTAAACAAGACACAGATCCTACTCTTAGGTAGGTCACAGTCTAGCAATGTGAACTTGGGAAAGTTTCTTAATCTTTCTGAGGCTGAAATTCTTGAATGAACTAAAAGGATACTACAATTAATCTCATCAGATTGTCGTGAGATTTAAATGGGAGTATGTATGTAAGGCTAGTAGAGTACTCGGTACAAAGTTAATGCTTAACAGATGCCTTCTTTATGCTCTTGTCAATTCTCAGAGCAACAAAGGTATCTTAAATAACAATTATCACCATCTGTCGTATGGTATCTACATGCCAACTAAGTGCAAAGGGTCTTATTTAATATTTCATTTAGTTTGTAAAACATGGCAATGAAATAGGTATTCATGTAGTAGGTAATAAAATAAGTAGCCATTAATAGATTGAAAGTGGCTCAAAGACATTAAGCACCTTCCTGAGGCCACACAATTGCTAAATTAAGATTAAGAATTTGAATTCAGGTCTCCTTTCATTTAATACCTATCTCCTTAATCTCTTCCCTACACCTCTGCTGATACTAGCACTTCCCTCACAAGATGACACACACAGGCATAAAATCCTTAGGGAAATAGTTCCAGGCCAGTAGTAGAACATAAGAAAGGACCATTCCTTGCCTTTCCTTGGGTGAAGAGGGCAGCAGAGAGCCAGACTGTGAAAAGGGTGAACACTTCATAGCAAAACATTAGACTCTTAACTGGTATTTCTCCTAGAAGGTTATTTGAATTTAAGTAATGAAAAATCGCAGAAGTCTAGACCAGGCACATGGTAAGAAGTCACAAAGAAAAATCGCAGAAGTCACACCAGGCACGTGGTAAGAAGTCACAAAGGTTCTCCATTATCATCTTGGTCTCAACTTCTCCAACGAATATAACAACCACTCTGTAGGGCATTAGGTTTTCAAAAATGGATAACAACTGTTGCTGCCCTCAAGAAGTCTAGCTGGGGGAGGGCCAGCACATAAAAAAGACAATGCAATGCAATGTGGTGTTTCAGTGTTGCGCAGATGCCTTAGGCTGGCCTTCTGGACAGCCTGTTCCGAGTTAAGTACTGAAGGAACTCGTCTGAGGAGGCATTGAGCGGTAGCTAAGGCAGGGGGGTAGAGGTGGGTAGGCTGGCCTCTGGGATGGCTGGAACACTGGGTGTAGGACCGTGAGTGAGGAAGACGAGGCTGCTAGGAGCCAGATGGTGAAGGCCTTGTATACCCTAGTGTAGGAGTTCGGATTTATGCTGAAAAATTTGGGAGTCAATGGAGGATTCTTAAATGTTGATCAATTTGCATTTTACAAAGTTTAATGTACCACAAAAATAGAGAACAGATTGGAGAGGAGCAAAGTGAACACGGAGACATCTACTGAGAGGCTGGCCTGAGCTGAGAGCATGGCAATGGGGTTTGGATATAGAGGAAGGTCAAAGGTGTCCAAGGAGTCATAGATAATCCTTGATTTCTTGTTTGAGTGACTTGGCTTATAGTTGGGCCATTTTCTATGAGATAAGGGATATCAGGACAGGAGCAGACCTGGGGTGGGGGCTGGGGATGAAAAGGATCAGTTTGGCTTTAGACATCAAAGTTGAGGTGTTTAGAGCCACTATCATTAGAGGGCTGTAGAGCAAGGGATAATCTGTAGAAGCATCAGACTTTGGAGTAAAAAACTTGCAGCTGTAGAGAGAAGAGGAAGGCTAACATCCAGTGAGTGGAAATTCAGCTGAGGAAGGAGTGGGATAAATAGTAGAAAATCCAGGTGGTTTTCTAGCTTCTGTGATAGGTTTTGACAGTATGGGAAAATGTCCCATTTCTATCTAGTCAAATAGCAGCTTTCCGTCTTCTAATTATTCGAACAAATCTAGTGCTCTCGGATTATCAAACTCCTCAAAAGGAAGATACGGAGTAAGAGAAAAAAATTTATTTTTTCAAAATAAGGTGACAAAAAAATCAGACATACAATTTTTAGAAAACTAGCTGAAGTTAAAAAAAATAAAGAACAAGAAAAAGGTTTTGTAAAGGAATAAAGAGCACGTGAGAGAATGAAAATGTGGGGAGGAGTTCTGGTACAGAACAATTAAGAACTTAAAAAAACAGGCACCTATCAATGCTGTGTAGCCGGCATCCCAGTGTTAAATAGGGAAAATAACAGAATTGAATAAATAGAAAAGTTTATCAAAATTTGATAATGACTATTTTTATTATTTTTTAAGGTTTATTTATTTGTCAGAGAGAGAGAGAGAGAGCGCGCGCGCGCGAGAGAGCACGTGCACAGCAGGGGGAGCAGCAGGCAGAGGGAGAAGCAAAGAGCCTGATACTGGCCTTCATCCCAGGACCCTGGGATCATGACCTGAGCCCAAGGCAGAGGCTTAAATGAATGAGCCACCCACGCCCCCCGATAATGACTTTTTAGCTGATAATGACTTTTTAGCATTTCAGATAGAAAAAAAAATGGGTAAGGCATGGTTCAATTTCATGTTCCTACCTTACGAAGTTAAACGGAAAAATTTACCAAAATATTCTATGGTAAATGAAATACAATCCTATTTAGGTTAGTTGAGATCTGGTGGGATGAATACCCTCATTCAGGTAGTACACTTTCTTAAATGAGATAGTCGAGATCAATATTGGAATATACCTCCTTTAGGTCTGACAAACCCGTGAAACAGCAGTAGAGTACTGAGACTGTTGGAATTTTCATTTGTTGCGTTCCTGACATCTCCCCTGGTAGTGTTTTCCTCTACCGAGTTTGTTATCAAGTGCTAGTACACATCCTTCCCACTAGGCGGCACTCTAAGCTCATCGGAAAGGCGAAGACAAGACGCCCGCTTAATGGCCTGTAGGCTGCTCTGTTCGTGGGAAATTGATAGCAGTTGGATTTTATTAATTGAAACTTTAGAATTGAAAATGGTTCTTTATAAACTAGACAACAAGACAGGCCATATGGTTTAACTGAAAGTAAGTAGTCTTTGGAATCCTTGCTTTTGCTTCATCTCACACTCCAGTGCATCTTGCAGACCAGTCAGGTAGTGTTGCCAGGGGCAAGAAACAGATCAGGGTTGCAGTGATGCCCAGAGTGGCCCTCAGGAGAGGCCTTGGTCTACTCAAGGAATTTATAGGACCCAGCAACCTTGCTCAGCCGTACACACAACAGAGGCAACTTCTCTAACAAGCAGCCTCAGAGGAAAGTTTTCACTGCTCATCGGCAAAAAGAGAGGCTGCACGATTGTAGCAGTGACTGAGGGGACACGTGTTTCCATTAATTCAGAGGAGCAGTTCTCCTTAGTTATGAGATTCCAGGCATTGGAAGGGCAGCGATTTTCAAAGACTTCAGAGAAGTGGGTATGATGCATGCAGCTAGGTTCATGTCAGAAGTCCTTCATCCTGGCTGTTGTTGGTATTAAAGCATGACTCATGACCCTTCTTCACTAACATCCCTTGTCAACCTAAATCAAGAGGGAGAACTGGAACCTGGGCTCAGGGACAAAATTGAGAACTCTCCCTTCACCGGCTCTGGAGAAGAATTCGTAGATAAATGGCTATGAAACCTCATTCACGAAGTCTTTATGGATACAACCAAACATAGGAAAGAGAAGCACTAGACGGGAGCCACAGAGACTTTTTTCCATGATGCCCCACCACTTGCTTACTGCATTCCTATAGTTTTTCTGGTTTGAGGTTTCATCTGCAAAACGAGAGGTTTGGAGCAGAAGACTTGACGGACTTTCGGGCATACAAGTTCTAGGATTCATGTCTAGGGAAGTAGGGTCTGTCTGCAAACTGCCACCTGACAACCACGCAGATCCTTCCTGATCACTGTTGCTTCTGTGGGCATAGCAGACTTTCTACGAAAGGGCTTCATGCAGTTTGGACCAGCTAATTTCTAAAGTATTCCTAGTTAGAATAGAACCCCCCAGGTCCAATGTGGACTTGCGAGTAGTTTATAAAGTATTAATTGACTGGGGGCTAAGAGTTCCAAATACCCAATTTTAAAATGTTATTTCCAAGGTTGGTCACAATCCATTCATGTGCAACAAATATATTGAACCCCTGGCGTGTGTATCTCAGTGCTATGGCATAAGCAGTCAAGGGCTGCTTAAGTCTATGTGGTGGATGGACTGAAAACAAAGGAGTACAATATGAAGTAGTAAGTATTCTGCTGGAGGAATGTACAGGCACTGTGAGTCTAACTTCCTGGGCATCCTAGGAGGAAGGTCACACAAAGAGCTGGGTCACAAAGGGCCTTGTTCATTGCCGCACATGTCAGGCATGTGCCCTACCACACAGTAGATGGCCAATAACTTCTGTTGATTAAATGCCTGCATGGATACAGATGACAAAGTGTTGGGTAATTGAGGGCAATGCATCAAATGTTTCTGAGCACTTGACACCTGCTTTCACAGGTACTGCTTTCAGCATACCAAACTGGTGAGCACTATAATTATCTTTGTTTTATATGAGCACCAAGGCTCAGAGAAGCAAAATAATCTGCCCCACTTGGTAAGAAGCAGAACCAAAACTCAAACATAGCTCTGTTCAATTTTAAGGTATATTCTTAACTGGAACTGGGGTAAGAGGCAAGTGAACTTGGAAAGTTCTGGGGCTCTAAGAACTGGAGAAAATTAGGAAATGCTTCGTAGATATGAAATGCTCAGAAAAGTAAAACCCAACAGATTAAAAAAAATATTTTGAGGAAGGCATTATAAATATGTATCTATGTAAGTTACATCAACTTTTACTGAGGAATTCATGTATTATCTGGCTAAAAAAGTGAAAGATGTTCTTAAATGTTTTCTCTTTCAGTACATACAGTTGAAGTCTTATTTTGAACATAAAGTTGTTCACATATTATAAAACCAACTTCTCCAAGACCCAATTAAATTAATCATTGATTTAGTATCTGAAGGGTAGAGGTCTGCCGTGTACCTTATGGACATACCAGACGGAGTGCCTGGCTGCTTGTGTCTGCCTGGTGTATCCAGCACACTCCTCTGCTCATCTTTCTGTATCCACGGGGACTTGAGCCCATGAGCTGCTGTTGCTTTGTCTTCTTTTATATGTATACTTTAGTTAATCCAATATGGGCCAACTCTCACTCCTTCCGCTGTCTTCTAATTCCTGTCTACTTACCACAGTAAAAACATGATTCTGTTTTAAGCAAAAACAGACTTTATTTTGATTAATAGGCATAAGATTAGTGCTGGTGATTGATAGACTTAGGCTAACAAAGAAATTCCGTGCCAGCCACCTCCTTATTCTTATGAGCTAGGGCCAGGCCAGGCCAGGCCTTGGCCCGCTGCACTCAAGAAGACACTCAACAGAATTGTCAGGTATTTTGGAACTGCAAGGAACTTCCGTAAAGGAAGACCTTTATGACTTGACATGGTCCTACTGCAGCCTGATGGCACAGAAAGCACAGAAGGCCAGTGCTTTCTTGGCTCCTGTGACTGGGGCACTCAGTCACCCCACGTGTGCTGCAGGAAGCACCACCTAGGAGGCCTTCATGAGGAACTGGGGAGGACAGGTGGAGCCATCTCCTTGCTCACTTGTATCCTTATGGTGTAAATCTTTTGCACTGCCTGTTTAGTTGAGGTAGTCAGAGTTGTCATTTTTTTTTTAGCAGACTTCAAAACTGCAGTCATCTCTGTGTTTGGTCTGGCACACTTTGCTATCTCCCATTAGAGTCTTTACAGAAATCTTCACTTACCTTTCGTCACTAACTGATTCCCTCAAGCCCTGTGTGTCTAGATAAATATGTTATTACATTATCATTTAATTACCAGTTCAAAACCATTTTGTCCCATTGCAAACATTATACAAATTTCCAGGACATTATAATCTAAAAGGCATTTTAAGTTTAGTTTGATAAGCTGCCATTTATTGAATGCAGCACTTGGAAATGTGGTTAGAACGTAAAACATTTGTAAACTGGATAAAGCCTATCTGAGTCTTCCAAATTTAAAATATAGGGTATGGGGCCCCTGGATGCCTCAGCTGGTTGAGCGTCAGCCTCTTGTTTTTGGCTAGGGTCATGATCTCATAGGTCCTGGGATCGAGCCCTGTGGTGGGCTCTGCGCTCAGCAGAGAGCCTGCCTGAGATTCTTTCCCATCTCTCTCTCCTCCTCTACTCCTCTCCCTGCTTGTGCTCTTTCTCTATAAAATAAATAAAATCTTAAAATAAAAGAAAAAGAAATCTAAGATGGAGGTGACTGTCATTTTAGGTTGCCTACAGAGGTCATATCTAACCTATGATTTAAGAGAAGAGCCTGCCAGGATTCTGGGAGAGCATTCTAGATAGGAGATATGGCCAGGTTAGGAGGAAGAAGACCTTACGAGACTCAAGGAACAGAAAAGGGGCCATGTGCACTACCATTAAGGAGAGCAATTGGGAGAGTAAAATCATGTTTGAAGGATAAAGATGTCTGAAAGTTGTAATATTAATCATGATGGGAAAACTTTGAAAGTTTTTAAGTAGAGAAAAAACATGCTGTGATTTATGTTTTTCAAAAAGGAAACCATGGCTGTTGTGGGAGACTGGATTATAGTGGGGGGAAGGTGGATGCAGGGAAGGGAGATCCTGGTGATCAATTCATAATTGACCTAAGTTCTGCATCTTCTGTATAAAATGTGCTGACATTCAGGACACCCTGAATGTTTGTGGCTAGGTGGTTTCTTTTTAAAACACCTGCACACTCCTCTTTCCTCCCAAGAGAACTGTGTGATTTCTAAGCATCAGTTTGTGTCCAAATTTGTGTATACTAGCTATATTTAAAATTTTTATTTGTAAGATTTTATTTATTTGAGACAGAGCGAGCGAGCACACAAGCAGGAGGAGGGGCAGAGGGAAAGGGAGATGCAGACTCCCCACTGAGCAGGAAGCCCGATGAGGGACTCGATCCTAGGACCCTGAGATCATGACCTGAGCCAAAGGCAGCTGCTTAACTGACTGAGCCACTCAGTTACCCCTAAAATTAAATTTTAAATAAGGTTATTATACAAAACAATGAAATATGAGAACAAATTATCATTTCTAGGGAAAACTAGGTCAGTTTGGAAAGACTTGATGAAAATATAGGCAAGATAGAAATACAGGATAAAAAAAACCAGTAAAAATTGTGCTTTCTGCCATAGATTCCTTCGTACACATCGTATGCCTTGTCTACTGAAACTAAAGCTAGGAATCAGAAAATGCATGAGGGGGGGCGCCTGGGTGGCACAGCGGTTAAGCGTCTGCCTTCGGCTCAGGGCGTGATCCCGGCGTTATGGGATCGAGCCCCACATCAGGTTCCTCCGCTACGAACCTGCTTCTTCCTCTCCCACTCCCCCTGCTTGTGTTCCCTCTCTCGCTGGCTGTCTCTGTGTTAAATAAATAAATAAAATCTTAAAAAAAAAAAAAAAAAAGAAAATGCATGAGGGGTACAGCTTAGCAAGAGAAAATCAGAAGCACTCATTAGTAAAATTGTACCAAACAAAGGCTTTGCACCTCCATTTGAACTTTGGCAAATGAATATTCATGCATTAAGTTAAAATAAAATGTCTACGGTACGCAGTATGGTTTGTGTGTCCCTCTTTGGCCTATCACATCAGGGGAGTGGGCTTCTCCTTTGGAGCTAGAATTGATATACTGGACAGGGGAAATAGAATTAGGAATAATGATCCTTGCCACTTGCACAGGCTGAAGCAGACCTACTTGGCATGCCCTGCCACTTTTTTTTCTTAATTTTTTATTATATTATGTTAGTCACCAAACAGTACAGCATTAGTTTTTGATGTAGTGTTCCATGATTCACTGTTTGCGTATAACACCCAGTGCTCCATGCAATACTGCCCTCCTTACTACCCATCACCGGCCCTGTTGCTTTTAAGAAGCAGCTAAAGCTCTACACTTCTACTGCTGACCAATATTTGCCCTCCTTTCCAGCCTTCTCATTCCCACAATTCATCACGAATACTACAACTACACCACACTTACCACAAGGCTGCACAATGTACGGACTAGCCTGTGTAAAACGCTGTATTGGTCTGAACTCCTTGAAGGGATCATGTGGTTCTTAACAATTTTTATAACCCAGAGCTGACACGTGGAAGAATGTTTGTTCTTGACCAAACATTGTTTGGTCAATGTTTGTTCAATTGACAAATTAAAGAATAGGCTATCTACTTTAATCTTTTGAACTGAGAAATATCTTTGTAAGCATTTAAATGATGATCTATCCTATACTGTTATGTACTGAATGTTTGTGCCCCCTCAAATTCATATGTTTAAGCCCCAACCCCCTCATGTGACTGTATTTGGAAATGGGGCCTCTAAGGAAGTGATTAAGGTTAAATGAGATCAAAGGGTGGGGTCCTGATCCAATAGGACTAATGTCCTTATGAGAGACACCAGAGAGCTTGCTTTCTGTAACCCAGAGTGTCCTCATCAGACACCAACTCTGCCGGCACCTTGACCTTGGCACTCAGCCTCCAGAACTGAGAAAATAAATTCCTGTTGTTTAAGCCATTTAGTCTATGGTTTTGTTACAGCAGCCTGAGCAGACTACTACATATGTGTAGAATAGATTGTTTTCTCCTTCATATTTGGTTTGCCAAAAGGAGACTCAGAAGTAAGTGATCTTTGATATGTCTACTAGATGGTTCTCTTTTAGCTTTCAAGAAAAAAAAATTTCTCCTTTATTTTTCTTTACTAACAAAATATGCAATATCATCACAGGAAGAAGTCTTTCTGTTTGAAAGCCGTTTACCCCCTAAGGTTAAACCTATAATTCAAATTAAAAATAGCTTTTATCTTGGTACAATTAACAAAAAACCAATTCTTAGTGGTTTCACAAGTGGCTAGTCTCTGTGATTCCCTTACTCTTCCCTCATACTTGTCACACCTCATATTTGCAAGATGGTTTCCATAGTACCTCTCTACATAAACTGAGATCAAAACAAGAGGAACGGGGAGAGGCTGTATGAGCAGCATACTTACCCTCTTACAGGAAAAACAAGTCATTTCCCAGAAGCTATCAGCACACTTCTATCCATCACACTGGCCATAATCGTGTCACAGGCTCAAACCTAGTTCCAAGGGGAGCTGAGAAAACAACTATTTAGTTTATCCCATTCCTATTTTGAAGTGGGTACAGAAACTTTTGGGTTAGTCAATGAATGGTGGTATTTGCTCTACAGGGTTACTGGAAAACTGGACTGGCAGATGAGCTAATACTAAGAAATAATCCTCAAGATATGGGCTTAAACACCCCAAGGTGGGCTTTTCATTTCACACCTTAGCAAAGAACTTTATCCAGCATTTAACCAATACTTCTTTGATTACAGTTAGCTAGGTTGCAACACGTCTCATTAGGGCGAAGTCTATACCAAGTCTTATCTGTATCTATCACAATAAAACACTAACTTTAGCTATTGGGTATACATTAGCCATATTGTTTATTATTGTTTTGTGTGGAGCTAATGACACCATTCTACTTTTCTGTCAGTGATACACAAGGAAGTGGCAAGTGGGGTCTTCTGATTTGAGGCGATGGTTAAAACCATAATCTGAGTTTATCAATATTGTATTTTGAACCAAGAACCTACCCATAGCTTACCACTAGTTAATTTCTAAGTTTGCATTCCATATTCACTGGTCCTACTTAAGAATGTCTTTTAAAGAGAATAATAATTTAGTTTTGTGTAATTACTGCCATCCTTAGTGGTGCAGTAATTGTGTTAGTACAGGCTATGACAAGTTCTTCCCTAATGTAGTCTAAAATATCATTCAAATCGGAGACTTTATCAGAAGAAAAATACATCTGTTCTAATTGAAGACCTTAAATAAGGAGGAAAAGGGGGTTGAGAAAATAAGAAAAATAAAGTCATGTTTACTACACAAAAGCACAACTCCTAAGGCTCTATATGGTAGCTAAAGTGAACTACAATTTGGCTTAAGGCTGCCCAAAAACCAAATCAAAAAAGAGAGAGTAATAAAGTGTTTAAGATAAAAACAAATCAATTCTTTAAGAAAAGCACTGGTTTTACTGCTGCTGAGACCTAAGAGAATTTTCTCTCATGAGTCCTCATAAAGGGTACACTGTGGTATAACAGGCATCAGCCTGTTCTGATGATTGTTTTGCTAGTAGAACGCCACAGCATAGAAGCAAAGTGCAACGCAATAAAGATAAATCTATTACCTTTTGGAAGAACTAAAATGTGGATCAAATATGTAGCTCTTTGAAAATCTCCCAGAGGATACAATTTAGATTCCTCTCTTTACTGGTTGAGAATACAGACTTGTTTTTAACATAATCCCCAAACTCCTCTATTCCTGTAAGTAACAAAACCCATTTCAAAACTAGACAAATTACTTTTACACCCTAGACCACTGTTCCCTTCTAATATCATAAATAGTTGAAATAGACTACATAGATTATTTGAGGAACATGGTTTTCTCAATAATGTGCTTTAAATGTCTACTCTCAGAATAGACAAATAAAGCACATTTTAAAATGCTGGTTTATGGTTTTACTACCTACACATGAACTTGATTTTTAAAAGGTTAAAAGATTATTCACAAAAGTGTTTCCTGTTTGCATTATGTTCAACTTTTTTTAATCAATATTGGTTACATTTGAAGTGCACTGTACCTATTCACAAAGACTTAAAATCACCAGTAATATAAAGTGTAAGCCTAAAAAGAAAAATCATGAACTCATTCCACTTCTGTGAAATGCAGCAGTTAAGTATAATGAAATTTACAATAATTGTAAGGGATAGAGAGGACACCGAAATTGAAGGGGGAAAATGGTATTCAGATCTAAACAACACAGCTACTGCTGTACTGAAAAAATAATTTATTAAATGAATATGATAGTGGGAATAAAATGCAGCATAAAAATAAAAAAAGTAAATTCTAAATATAAAGAGTGGTTTATCTAATTAACAAGTGTTTTTCTTCACCCATCCAAAACTTTACATACAATCTTCTGAAAGGCCAGATTTTGGAAGTGTATGGTTCACTTTAGAACAGACATGTATGTAGCAATATAATATCTGGGATTTAGCAAAGATCATCTTGTCATTAGACTAAAAATGATACTAACTTAAATGTTCTTTTCAAACCTTTTCAAGCCTAGAATATTTTGAAATGAACAAAGAGAATAGTGTATTATATTCTTCCTGTCTCCCAGGATAGTAAACACACTTCTAGTATACTTTGTGGAAAATATTCCGAGACAGAACATACTTGTGCATTTTGACAAAGGCTTTTAAAATTTTTGGTACTTTGGTAAGCAGTCTCCTTTTTGGATCAAAAGTTAACAACAGCCACTTGATCTCTTAATCTACATAAGTAGAATTTTAAACAACTATATTTTAATATGTACATCAAGATACTGATAAACTTTTAGATAGTGAAAAAAACAAAACTGGAGATTGTTTTCTATTTCCCCAGTAAGGTTACCTCAGCTTTTAGAAAGCACATGCAGTTCAATATACCAACTAGGATTTCAAAGTGCTAGCATGATTACAACACTTATTAACAGCAATATGCAAAGCAGTGGAAATAGAAAATAAATGAATAATTTCATTTCGTAAAAATGAAACAAGGCACTTTCAACAACTATAAGCAATTCTGAAATAAACACTTTTTCATAAAGCTGACTCACAGACCCTAGCAGACTGGTGTAAAAAGTGAAACAGTGAAGGCACTATATAATTCTTTTTCCTAACTCCACTTACTAAAGAAATTCACCAATTAAACTTGGCACAAAGGAGTTTAATTATCATAAAGTGCATCACTTGGCTAAAAATATTAAAAGAAAATCAGCCTTAATACATTATAGCAACATATTCACATATACAGAAATAAAATGCAATCCCAGGAGTCAACGCAGCTAAGGAACTTTATAGTATACATGGCTTTTTACTTTATATTTTTTTGTATAACTCCCTATTCACTTAGAATCTATACTTTCAAAAGAGTACACCTTGATTAGCAAAAAGAGGTAGTATTCTGAAAGAGGAAAACTCACTGATTCTACAGGTAGAGATTTAAGATAAAGATTATGTAGAAAATAAACAAGTACAACATATTATAATAAACTAGAACACTTATTATAGTATTCTAATAATGAATCAGTTTTTAAAATCAAGGCTATTTTATCACTTTAGCTTTGTTATTATATGTTACTATAGCTCTTTCAAATAGTTTTCCTTTGGTATTAGAAAGTTCTTCTTTTTAAATAGCAATAACATTGCAAACAGACAATTTTTATTTACAGATGGTAAACATATCAATATTTAAAACTTAATTCATCTTTACCACTGATTTAAATCACTAATGAAAATATATCATGTCAGAGATACAAAGAAGTATATATCAACCAGATAGTAACATGCATTTAATGTCCATTTAACTGATAAAATTGGCATTTTAAACACAAACACAAACACGCACACACACACACACACGAGAGTGTGTGCACATACATTAGTTTGGAGCAATACATTGGCAAAATACCAAAATAATTTATGCACATTACTTAAGAATTGAGTCTTGATAACAGAACTCTAACTAGATTTTTTTTTTAGTGTATTAAATACAAAGGTTGGATAAAAGACAATTTAAAGCAGCAGTGAATACATTTATCCCAATAACTTATAAAACTTATCTTTATGTAAACTTTATACATGTGCAATCTTTCTGTTTTCTGTAAATGCTTCAGTCTTTTTTTCTTTTTAAATATTTGCCACTCTATTCTAAATTTGCTAAACCATATACATGGAAGGAAATGCTTGTTATGTGTTAGTCGTCTTCTGCATTGTACGCCACTTCTGCAACTTCTATGTCTGATACAGAATTTTCAGGTTCACTAAAACTTAAGCATGGCTTATCATCAGTTCTGCAAGAAAAGAGAAACATGTCAACAAAGAGATTAGATACATGCTATTTCACTTCACTATTACCTTTAAAATTTTTTATCTAATGTAAAGACTATTTAAATATTAATGGAAAAATATTTAATGAAAAATAATATTTAAATATTTGAACAGAAATTATATATATTTATGATTTTTATTTTATATATATTCTTATATATATATTATTTTATATATATATATATTTATAATGATTTTATTTATTTGACACAGAGATAGAGAGAGAGATCACAAGCAGGGCGAGCAGGAGAGGGAGAAGCAGACTCTGCTGAGCAGGGAGCCCAATGTGGGGCTTGATTTCAGGACCCTGGGATCATGACCTGAGACGAAAGTAGCCGCTTAACTGACTGAGCCACCCAGGTGCCCCAAGAAATTTTATATTTTTAAGTTGTCATTACCAGACACCACCTTTGGAGATATATTTTTAACTCCTTCAGCTCTTCCAACTACCATTTATCACTAAAAATCCAGTTTATAATGACCTTTACCAACATAAATTTGTTCCCATAATTACAGCTTAGCTGCTACCACTAACGTATTAATAATGAGTTTGGATTTATAAGTAATAAATATTCTATGCGCTTTCAAATATACTATCTTTTCATCATTCCTGTTAGGTAGGCAGGCTTGTTGCTATTACAGTATCCCACTTTTTGAATGGAAAAAGACTGAGGGAGATTAATTTGTCAAGCTTAACAAAATTAATGAATTAACTGAATAGTTAATTTAGACATATCTTCAAAGTAATAATATTTAGTACCTAGATTCCAAAGACTCATTTTTAGGAATAGTCTAGAATATCTATAGTCTTTCTTTATTTGCTCAGCAGATTCATGATACAGTAACACTGAGCTCGTGAAAAAGAAACATACTCCATATTTTTGACTATTTCCCTTTAATTATTCAAATGATTAGGCTATAATAAACCAAATATTATTTACCTAGATTCTTCATGCAAAACATCTTGATCAACCTCAAGTGTGGAGGACTCCACCTTTGGGATGTGTGTACCTTCTGTTTCTGACATGTGCAGTGATTCCTCAGGTTCTAAAGACAATGTTCTAAGAGTAAATTAGAGCAACAAGTTATTTTCTACAAATAAAGTATGTATTGGTTTATTTTTGTGAATACATATAGCTTTAGTAGTCTTCAGCTATTCTTAATATGGCTAATAAATTGCTGACTCTGGGAGTCAATAGAGAAATTAGTACTTAGGATTAATGTAAAATGATTTTAATATCAATTCAAAATATGCTGACAAGAACGCAAACTACAACTTTCATATGTGAAAAGTTGGCAGAAATGCCTAGAAGCAAAGATACCATTTAAATAGGTTAAAATGAATAATGTTTATTTTGAACAGCTAGAGGCTCATATTTCTGATGTTTCCCACCTTCAAATGTTCAACCTCCTAAATAAATTATCAAAAGGCAATTTTCCCAATCTACACGAAAGTACACCAAGAGTCTAAGACTCTTCCTAAATCATATTAAAATACAAAGGGCATTTAGCCGAGTATTAAGAGTTTAATGAGCAAGACTAAAATGCTAGGCACCTGATTCTGCTCTCTAGAGTTTCTATATGAAGCTGCTTCTCATTCAGTAGTTTCTTCAGTGACTCCACCTCTTTCTGTTTTTCAAGTAGTTCTTTTTGAAAACGGTAGTTTGTCTCTTCTAAAGTTTCACAGAAAGCCTTAAAAACAAAATATGCAGAAAAAATGAATTACTTATGCAGTATCTTCCTTAAGAGCATTTATTTGAAGAGTTAAAGAACATAATCAAAATAATATGTGTGCAGCCCCAACAATCTGTTCTCTTCCCTCATCTTTTTTGGTCTCTGCTATCTTGATACTCAGTCCCCACCTACCAGCAGGACTTCTAAATACAAGTCCCCTTTCTTGAAAATTGTTAATCAGTAAACCACAGTGCTTGAAATGAGTATGTGATAACCCTCTAGTGTAGAATTGGGGGAAAAAGTGGCCAAGTTTTAAGTTTCTATTCTCCTTCATCTACTTTTGCCCAGTCCCAGATGAATATACATTTTTGAAAAATTGTGGCTATTCATTTGTATTAACTTAGCAGTGATAGCACTGTAACAACCTCCTCCATAGCACCTAAACAATGTTGGGTTTTTGCTTTCCTCTTCCTTCTCCTTTCCCCATATTCATTCAAAATTGACATTCTATCCTTCATACCCAGGATACTAAACACTGCTGAAATAAAGATTAAAACACATAAACGAAATCGTACTATCATAAAAAATGATGTCATGAAAAAATGTGGGTCACTTATTTTGATGAGGCTTTCAGTGCTACAGATCAATTCTTTTAATTATGCCTAGTTGTCTATCACTCCCTGTCCTGTCTTCTCTGTGACTATTTTAAACCGTCACCCCTGGCAAGTCCCCTATAATGTGTTAATATTGCTGATTCCAAACCCAGCAGATGATCTTGATTCCTATACCAGGAAAAAAAAAATCACTGACTCCCTGGATTCCAGCTACCTTCACATCCTGTTCTTTTCCTCAAGAACACGTGATTCTTCAAGTTATCTTTCTATTCTCTCTCCTCTGGAAGTGTGCTTAATCACATACACTTTCTCTTAAATTTTCAACCTTTCCCCCTCCTCTAGACCCTAAATTTACTTAATAAACTTGACTGAAGTTAAGTAAATCCTAAAAACTTCTCCATAAAAAAAAAAATAATCTCCACCACCCTCTTGATCATGAGTCTTGCTAGCTACTAACTCCTTCCTTTCAAAATGAAAAAATCTATCACAAAGATTTTTATTACCCAAATTTAGCCCCCCATTTACTTCTAAAATCATTAAATTAGGAGTTTCACTCTCTTTTTCTCTACTCACTATGCCCAGGCAAAGGCTAACAATGATCTTCTAATTGTCGAATTCAAAGTACTGTTCTTGACTTCACTGCATGTCACTATTGACTTAATTAAAAAAAAAAAATTAATGAAATCCTCGCTCATTGGCCTCCATAAAACTTCCTGGTTCACTTCTTAACTTGGACAGTTACTTCTTAGCTTTCTATTTGATCTTTGCATGTGGGCATTCATCAAAGTTTTGCCCTTGGTTATATATTCTCTTGCTCTATATGGCATCCCTGGGAAACTGCACTTACTGTTAACACTTCAGCTCTCATCTCTACTATATGCTATCAACTTCCAATGTATTTAATGTTGTTGTTGTTAATCTCCAGCCCTCAACCTTTTCTTGAGTGCATAGACATCACTCATGTATCTACTGGTCCTCTTCAATTAGGTGTACTGATGGCAAGCCAAATAGCGTTCGCGAGGGAATATCGTCATCAAAGCCCAGGCAAGCATCTTAAATCACTTCGTTTCCCTAATTTCTATGGCCCCAGGATAACCCAGTTTTTCCACTTTCCCTTCCCCTCATCCCCTACTGCCTCATCAACACCTCTTGTGTTTCTGTCATTTGTTCTCATTTCTACAGTTTTTAGTTCTTAACCAAACTACAACACCAGTAAATGAAATGGTTTACCTATATTTACTTTGGCAATCTAAGCTGGCTTTCTAAAAAATAGATATGATCATGTTACCTATGATTTAATACTGCCTAAATGATAAGGCCAAATATCTTACCTTGGCAAATGAAGTACCTTATGATGTGACATATGCCTTTTACCCCAACTTCATAGCTTGCTGTATTTACCTTTCCTTTCCTCTGGTCCTCTGCAAAACCCATGTTCCACCCAACTGAATTACTTTCAGTTTCTCAAATATTTGTCTTTATATAGATGGAAGCATATAATACATATCATTCTGTGGCTTGCTTTTTTACCTAATGACATAAGATGAATTTTATAAATATTCCCAAATTTAAAAATCTGGGTATATTCACATTATGAAAAAACTGAACAGTGTTCAACTATCATGCAAATAGAACCTAGGAACACAGAGATAAACAAAATAAATGAATCACATATAACTTTCCCTGATAACAATGTGGGTGACCAGACAAACTAAGGCCTCTGGCTACAAAATACCTAGCTAAAAAACAACTTTTAAAACAGCTATGTGGACAAGAAACAGAGGTAAGTCTCAGGGAACAAAAACAAAGAGAAAAGAAAACAAGTGCCACCATCATGTGCACTGACATAGCTTTGGATAGTGGGCAAAGGAGGGGTGAGGAGAAGTTGCTCAGCTCTGAAGAGCTAAGACATCAATAAAAGTCACCCATGAACATAGGAATACATCAAGGAAGAATGTTTGTCTCATATTGGCCTCTATGTGGGAGAGGTAAAGTCTTCCCTGAAGAATCTATAACTATGAGCCAATGCCTCATGTGGATTTTGGTTTGAGTTTATACTATCACAATTAGTCAGAAACACCCAAGCTTAGAAATTAGATAAAAACTGGTCCAGGATCAATGATACTCAAGGTATCTCTGCAGAAGCAAACAAATTTCTATGGAAGGATATACCCTGAACTTTGGCTGTTCAGTGTTCCTGGAGACAAAGTTCTAATCAAAGTGAATTTATAATCCAAAATTACAAAACACACTAGGATACGATCCACTGAAAAGAAGGATTAGAATTCCATAAACTTCAGACAGCATGTTATTAGATAAAGACCATAAAATATGAACATGTATAATGACTTGAAAATATTTTTTAAAGCCACTATTAAAAAATATCAGGTATACCTGAGACAAAACAATAGAATGTCAAGACACGAAAAGTATAGTCAATATAATTAAGAACGTTTCTTTAAAAAAAAAAAGATTTTACTTATTTATTTGACAGAGAAAGGGAGAGAACACAAGCAGTGGGAGCAGCAGGGAGAGGGAGAGGGTGAAGCAGGCTCCCAGCTGAGCAGGAAGCCCAATGAGGAGCTCGATCCCAGGACCCTGTGATCATGACCTGAGCCAAAGCAGATGCTTAATTGACTGAGCACCCGGGCGCCCCAATATTATTAATATCTTAATGGAAGTATCACAGTAGAATAATCCTGTCTGAAGACAACAGAGTAAACTGGAAGCTAGAACTAGGAAAATCACAGAATTTATTCATTGAAGAATGAAGCATAGGGAGATGGAAACAGGTAACATGAAAGAAAGGTTAAGACAGATGGAAAAGGAAAATAACTGACACACATATTTATAAATTGAGTTCCTAAAATAGAGAAGAGAGAATGAGGAGAAGCAATACTCAGTGAGAAAACAGCAGAAAATGTTCAGAACTCATTAAATACTAGCATTTTCAGATTTAGACGAATAATGCATCCCAAGGAAGACAAATATAAACACCACCCACACACAAGATAGTAAAACTGCAAATGTTAAAATCAAAGACAAGACCTCTAAAATACTAGGAAATAAAACCATTTTACTAGAAAGGGACAACAATGAACTGACAACAGCAACAGTCTACAGCAAAGGCAGCAGATAAGACCTCAAAGCACTGAGAAGAAGGACTATCAAGGTGGAATTCTAGACCCAGTTAAATCATACCTCAAGAATGAGAGCAAGATTTAAAAAATTTCAAACATTAAAGACCTAAACATTACCAACACACATTCACTGAAAGAACTATTAAACGATGTACTTTAAGAGCAGTTAACTGAGCCCTCGTGGGAAGAGTGAGACGAAAGAACTTGAAATGGTAAGGAAAGGAAGTGGCAAGTGTGCAGGTAATTAAAGGAAACATTGGGTCACTTTGGGGAGGCTGTAAACAACTTGGTTCTAAATTATTTGATGAGGGGAGCCTGGGTGGCTCAGTCGTTAAGCATCTGCCTTCAGCTCAGGGCGTGATCCCAGTGCTCTGGAATCGAGCCCCGCATCAGGCTCCTCCGCTGGGAGCCTGCTTCTTCCTCTCCCACTCCCCCTGCTTGTGTTCCCTCTCTCGCTGGCTGTTTCTCTCTCTGTCAAATACATAAATAAAATCTTTTAAAAAAAAATAAGTTATTTGATGAGAACAATATATGGCCATTAAATAAATGACAGTGAATACAGAGCTTAGAAGCCAAAAGTAGAGGGAAAAAGGGAAGAAAAAAACCTCATTCAGTATATAAAAGGAAGGAAAGGAGAAAAAGCAAGGTAAATAAAAGGCATAAAATAAAAGGGCAGAAATAAATACACATATATTGGTAATTACTGGACACATCACAATAAATTCACCAGTTAAAAAAGATTTTTCTGTTTGTATCAAAAGCCAAAAATCTACCTCTATGATGCTGACAAGAAACACACTTTTTTTTTAAAGATTATTTATTTATTTATTTGAGAGAGAGAGAGAGAGAGAGAGGGAGAGCACAGGGGAGAAGAGACTCCCCGCTGAGCAGACAGCCCGACATCGGGCTCAATCCCAGGACCCTGAGATCATGACCTGAGCTGAAGGCAAACTCTTAACGAACAGAGCCACCCAGGAGTCCCCAAGAAACACACTTCAGTTATAAGGATAGAAAAATACTTCTCAGGCAACAGGCAAATCTGCTTTCTCCCCCACAAAAGGTATAGTTTTATTAATCTCAGAGCAATGGCATTTCAAGTGGAAAACATTAGGCACAAAAGAGTCATTACCTAATAATAAAAGGAATGATTCACTAAGGATATTTCAACTACAGAATTAAAAAAAAAATTCACAACCAACCATTATGAGTGAATTCAATATACTACTTTTGGTACTCAAAGATATGTTAAGAGATTTTTAAAAATCATGAGAAAACAGCCTTACATCAATGTATTTTAAAATCTGTACAAATTGGACAATTTTCTAAAAAAACCAAACCAAAACAAAAAACCCATCAAAATTGAGTCCTAAAGAAACAGACAACCTGAATAAACTCTATTCATTAAAGAAATGTAATCAGATGTTAAAAATCTACCCATAAAACTACTGAACAAACTAAAGAAAATACCAGACTCAGGTTGTTTTACAGGTGAGTTCTAATGAATACTCAAGGAACAAACAATACTGATCTTATTCAAATGGTTTTGGAGAAAAGAAAAAGAGACTATTCCTCAACTTGTAAGACTGGTATAATCCTGATGCCAGATCCAATGACGATAACAGAGAGGAAAATTATACTGTAAAAATTCTAAATAAAATCATTACAATCCAAATCCAGCAATTAAAAAAATGCTGAATTAATGAGTTAATCCCAGAAGTGAATGTTTTATCATTTGAGAATCTGTGAATGTGATTTATCACGTATCATATTAAAAAAAACCCATATAATCATCTTTATAGATGGAAGCAAAAGTGTTAATAACATAAACAAGCCACAACCTTTAGCAAAGTAGGACCAGAACTTCTTTAACCTAAAAACAAAGATATAAACAAACATAACCCACAACTCCCAGCTGCTTGTAGGAAACACCATATCCAATGGTGAAAAACAGAATCATTTCTTTTGAAGTCAGGAACAGAGGGAAAGGATGTATGCTATAACTGTTTCTATTTAACGCTAAAGATCCAAATTAGCACAAAAAAATATGAAAATGGAATGAAACATATTAAGGATTAAAAACGAAAAACCATAACTTAGTATATTAGGGGATATGATTAAGGATCTACAAACTAATCAGAGATTTCACCAAAGATGTAACATATAAAATATACAGAAAACAGTAATAAATTAGGATATAATAGGGGTGCCTGGGTGGCTCACTTGTTGAGCATTTGCCTTTGGCTCAGGTCATGATCTCTCAGTCCTGGGATCAAGCCCCACATAAGGTTCCCTGCTCAGCGGGGAGTCTGTTTCTCCCCCTGCCTGCTGCTCCTCCTACTTGTTCTTTCTCTCCGTGTCAAATAAATAAAATTTTTTAAAAAAAGAGAATATAATAAAAATACCAATTATGATTAAAAAAACCCTCAAAATAATAAATTCTACAGCTTTCCCTAAAAGTTTTAGGAAAAAATTTAACCTTTATTGAAGACTTTTAAAAAAGATCTAAATAAAGCAAAGATCTATTGATAGGAAGATTCAATTCTATAATGATTCTGCTCTTCAAAATCAATCAATAAATGTATTATAATTCCAAACAAAATGCCACCAGGATCTTTCATGAAACTCACAAGTTGATTCTAAAATTCATATGGAAAAACAAATGTCAATTTTGAAGAAGAACAAGGAAGGGAAACCTTCTCTTGCCAGATACAAAAATTATAAAGCCAAAGTAATTAATTGACACAGTATGGACTCAATAAAGAAATAGAATAATTATAATAATAATAAGAGCAAATAGAAATCCTGCAGTTGAAAAGCACAATAGCTGAAGTGAAAAATTAAAAAGAGGGGCTCAACAGATTTGAAATGACAGAAAAATGAGTCAGTGAGGTTGAACATAGATCAATAGAAATTATTTTGTCTGAAGAACAGAGGAAAGATGATTGAAAAAAAAATGAACAGCACTTCAGAAACATGTAGTACAATGTGAAGCATACAAGGATATGGGTAATGGGAATCCCAGAAGGAGAAGGGCAAGAGAAAAAGGCTGAAAATTATTTGAAGAAATAATGGCCAACAACTTCCTAAGTCTGATGTAGAGCATTAATCTGCTAAATCCAAGAAGCTTGATGAAGCCAATTTTTGATAAACACCTTGATATATCATAATCAAACACCTGAAAGTCAAAGAAAAAAATCTTGAAAGTAGCAAGGGCAAAATGGCTCATCATGTCCATGGGAACAATATAATTAAAGGCTGGCTTTTCATCAGAAACAATGGAAGCCAGAAGACAGAGGAATGACACAAAGTAGTGAAAAAAAAAAAAACACCCCATCAATTAAACTACCGTTCCTAAATGAACATTCCCAGATAAACAAAGACTGAGAATTTGTTGCCATCAGACCTGCCTTAAAAAAATACTAAAGGAAGGAAGGCCTTGAAGTTTAAAGAATGTGATACCAGATAATAATACCAATCCACAGCAAGTAATGAAGAGGGCTGGAAATAGTAACTATATGGATAAATATGAAAGGGTTTATAACTCTTATATTTTTCTCATTTCTTCCCTTAATTTCTTTATAAGAGAAAAGACTATATAAAGAAATAATTATTACACTGTATTAATGGAATTATGGCATATAGATTTAAAATTGTGATAAATAATGGGGGCGTCTGGCTGGCTCAGTCAGTGGAGCACGTGACTCTTGATCTCAGGGTTGTGAGTTCAAGCCCCATGTTGGAGGGGGGATGAAAAAGATGTATTGGAGCTAAGTTTATAATTCCCTGGAATTAAGTATTACCCTGAAGTTGACTGTTAAGATGCATACTGTAATACCTACAGCAACCATTAAAAAATAAAAAAGTAAACACTTCTGTAGAGGAATCAAACTGGCATACAAAAAATATTTATTTCATACAATAGTAGGCAGTAAAGAGGAACAGGACCAAAACAGATGAGACAGAAAACAAACTGCAAAATGGCAGATGTAAAAGGAAAAGATGTCAGACTGAACAAAAGACCAAGACCCAACTATATGCTATATACAAGAGACAGACGTTAGATTGAAAGACTCAAACTGAAAGCAAAAAAATGGAAAAAGATATACTATGTAAACAGTAACCATAAGAAAACTGTAATAAACAAGACTGTGTGAGGTACTGGCATAAGGAGAGGTAACTAGATCAATGGAAGAGAATTAAGAGTCCAGAAACAAACCCATTCCTTTATGTTTATTTGATTTTTGATAAAGGTGCCAACACAATAAAGGGTATTGGCACAATTAGGTATCCACAGGAACTTAAGACCCTTATCTCATTATACCTTATCAATATCTATCAGGTCAGGATGGATTACAGACTAAATATAAGAGCTGAAACTATAAAACTTCCAGGAAAAAAACTGAAGGAGAAAACTTTCTGACCCTGTGTTAGGTAAAGAGTTCTTTTTTTTTTTTTTAAGTAGTTCCACACCCAACATGGAACTTGAACTCATGAGCCCGAGATCAAGAGTTGGATGCTCTACCGACTGAGACAGCCAGGCGCCCCTGGGTAAAGAGTTCTTAATGATACTACACCATAAGCCATAAAAAAAGTGATAAAATGAACTTCATTAAAGTTAAAGACATTAGACACCATTAAGAAGATGAAAAGACACATACAGATAGGAGAAAATATTTGCAAATCAGGTATCTGATAAAGGACTTCTATCCAAAATAAAGAAGTCTTACAACTCAATAAAACAGCCGAACTTAAAAAAAAGGGGGGCACAAAAGACTTAAAAAGACAATTCATCAAACATATAAATGGCTAAAAAACACATGAAAAAGTGATCAACATATTTAAAAAAAGTGACCAACATAAAAAATTAGGGAAATGCAAATTAAAACTATAGTACAATACCACTACACACCCACAAGAATGACTATACTCCAAAAGACAGGTAAGTCATATTTATGAGGACACGGATAAACTGGAACTCTCATATACTAGTGGTGGGAATGTGAAATGGTAGAGCAAATTCAGAATACAGTTTGCATACTGTTAAATATAATTTGCCATATAAGCAAATGTTCCATTTCCAGGGATCAATCCAAGAGAAATGAAGACAAATGTCCAAAGTCTCTATGAGATTGTTCACAGCAGCATTATTCAAAATAGCACAAAACTGGAAACTATTCAAATGTCCCACTGGTGACTGGATAAACAAAATGTGGTATATGCATACAATGAAAACCATTCAGCAACAAGAAGTATTGCTTCTATATATTCATAGAAGCTATATCATGGTTGACCCCCAAAAACATGAGGCTAAGTGAAAGACAGTAAATGTAAAGATTATATACTGTATACTATATGTTATGCATATTGTATTTGTAAAATATTATGTATATTGAATACTGATCACACACACACACACGACTTGACATAAAATATTCAGAAAAGGCAAATTTGTAAAAACTGAAAGCAGATCAGTAGTTGTCTGGAGCTGGGAGTGTTGGACTGATTGCAAAATGGCTTGCAGGCCTTTTTTTCAAGGTGATGGGAATTTCTAAAACTGAATTATGGTGACAGTGGCATAGTTCTGTAAGTTTACTAAAAATTATTAAATTGTACATTTACAATGGAATAGCAAATAGCTTATGGATGAAATTTTTACTTCAATAAAGCTGTTTCCAAAAAGCTATGGCATTCACTCTAATACAAAGAACAGATTCAGTTTAACTGAAAACATTACAAATCTACCAATTAGATCTGTTCCATTTAAATGCCATTGAACATTTGGCGAAAAAAACTTGCATAAAATCCTAATCTATTATTACCAAATCTGTTTTGTGAATCTAGCCAATTGCTTCAAGAAATGGGCCACTCTAACACGTAAATTAGTGTAATTTGAGGAGCATCAAGCTTGAGTTGAATTGATAACACAACAATAACTTCTAATTCTGAAGGTAAGTTTTAATTGATTTTAATTGTAGGTTCTTTACTTTGATATTTAGATGGAAGAAAACTCAGCATACAAATAGCACTTTTAAATGTAGTAAAATAAATTTCCATATGATTTTTTTTAAAAATAGTAAAAATAAAGAGAAAAAAATGCAAGATTTATTTAGAGCTTCCCTGATGGCATGACATGTACAAACTTATTTTTTCACTGAACTAGGTTCATGTATTTCAATGAAAGACACCTTTGACTCACACATTAAAAGCTTTCTGTGTAAAACTATGATGGTCTGAAACTATAATATTTTGCTGTTTGCTATTCCATTCAAGAAACAATGTAGTTACTGTACTGTATTATTTGTTCCCCTTTCCACGTGATATATAATACAGCACTTACCCTGCTTTCTTCTAGGCTATCAAATGGACCTGGTGGATCATCCAGACAAAGAAATTCTCTCACTGCAAGGCTTTTCAAAGGAAAGAAAAATAAGCTGGGGTACAAATAAGTTTACAAAAGACAGAAAGCAAAAGTTACTTTGAAGCTATACAGTGTTCTAAGCAAGTTGGTTTTGCGGATATAGGAAAAGCAGCAAGTTGGTTTATGTGTTCTCATACAAACAACCAAATACAAATATAAAATCTTTAGAAGATACAAGGATTTTAAGCCATATTCTAAGATCTTATGAACACAGAAATTGTAAATTCATGCTACATAAGAACTGCAGGAGATAAAATATAAGTCAGAATAATGGTATAGGAGACCAACCTAAATGATGAATAGAAACAGTATTACTTCCAAAATTATTAATTTAAACTAGTCTAAAAATGTCATTATCTTGTTATGAAGAAATACAATTTCTAATTTATACTTCATTTGTTTCATTGTCAAGAGATGCTTCTAAACTAACTGAAAAGTATTTACACTGAAACAAGTTAAAGATTTTTCTTGCAATCATGTTTATCACAATATACTTGTAATTATATATATATATAATTATTATATATATAATATATAAATATATATACTTGTAATATACTTAAATATTTTCCCTAAAGAGTTTAAGAGAGAAAAACACTGAACAACTCCTCATTTCTGAATTACTATAAATTTCAAAATAATGAAATACAGTTGACCCTTCAACCACACAGGGGTTAGGGGTGCTAACCCCCTGTGCAGCTGAAAATCTGCATATAACTTTTGACTCTCCAAAAAGTTAACTACTAATAGCCTACTGTTGACTGGAAGCCTTCTCCATAACATAAATGGTCAATTAACACATATATTGTATGTTATATTATATACTGCATTTTTACAATAAAGTAAGCTAGAAAGGAAAATGTTACTTAGAAAATCATAAGAAAAATACATTTATAGTACTATGCTGCAAAAAATCTGTGTATGAGAGGATCTATGCAGTTCAAACCTATGTTGTTCAAGGGGCAACTATAATAGGATATTGTCTTTCGCAATGATCAGAAATAGGTTAAAACAGTAGAAAACTTAACTTCCTTGTTACAAAAATACCTTTCTAAAAGCAATTTTGGACTGAGAGGCAACTGTGTGTGCATGTTAAAACAAATATGGAGACTTAAAATTTTTAGGTATAAAAGGATAAAAATATGATATTTTGATGTACTGTATAGATGTCAACCTACGCTGAAAAGGGAATCATACACTGGGATTCATATTGGGACAGACGGGTTGACGATGACAGGGGATGGTCATGAAGAGACAAATGGAATATACAGTGAAACCTTTCCAAAAGTGAAAATAATGTGAATTAATATAGAGAAGTGGTGTTAAGAAATCAATCCAGAAGACTGCAAAGACAGAACAAAGAGGAGTAAATCTGTAGACGATAAAATCTTGACAATACAGGTAATAAAGGATACAGATTCAAGGAAACAGAAAAAACCTGAGTATTCATAATCATGAAATAATAGAGATGGAAAGGATCTTAAATGTGATCTAGTTGCTTTTTATAAAATGTGATCCACAGTATGCTTAACCTTTTCATGTGTTCAGCCAAGAGTAGACCTAAACACCTCCAGGAATAGGGAATGTTGCACCTCTTAGAATAAACCACCTTATGTTTGAAAAATACGGAAAATTAGAGAATTATTTCTTCTACTGAGCTGAAATTTTTCTCCCTGCAGCTTCTACTCATGAATCTCAATTCGCTTTTGAGCCATTCAGGGCAAATCTAAGTCCTCTTTCACATGATAACCCTAAGAGAACGTTGAAAATGTTGTATCTCCCCCTGCCTTATAGTCCCCCAAAGCAATACTAATATACTAATATTTTCTTTTCTTTTATCCTGTAACAAATTTTATTGCGTACCTAAAGCCTATATGGTCTCTGCACTCATGGAGCCAACATTTTTTCCCCAGTTTTACTGAGGTATAACTGACAATTAAGAATTGTATATATCTAAGGTGTACAACTTGACTGAAGTATATATTGTGAAATGTGAACTACAATCAAGCTATTAACATATCTATCACCCCATATAGTTATCACTTTTCATATTTTTAAAGTACATTGCACACACAGGGCTTTCATATATCCTATTTCATTTAATTTTCACAATAATCATGTGAGGTGAAGACAGGTATTACATTTCCATTTTACAAATGATACCAAAGTTCAGAGAGTTAAAATGACCCATACAAGGTTACAAGTGCAAGTGGTAGAGCAAGACCTTAAATCTATCTTCTGAGTGAAAATATGTGCCTTTTTCTACTTTTAAATTCATTTCTGTTATATTTTGGTTCATCTGGATCCTTTCCCCTTGCTGGTCACTTCCTTCAGAAAACATTCAACTTGTCTGTATCCTTTATTTTTTAATTTTTATTTTTATTTTTTTAAAAGATTTATTTATTTATTTATTCGACAGAGATAGAGACAGCCAGCAAGAGAGGGAACACAAGCAGGGGGAGTGGGAGAGGAAGAAGCAGGCTAATAGCGGAGGAGCCTGATGTGGGGCTCGATTCCATAATGCCGGGATCACGCCCTGAGCTGAAGGCAGATGTCCAACCGCTGTGCCACCCAGGCGCCCCTGTCTGTATCCTTTAGCCAAGGCCTCTAGACTACTGCAGTTGGTCTAAGAGCACAGAGAAGAACAGGACCACCACACATTCTTTTGGTTTAGCTATTATACTTTTATCCACCCATTACTACAGAACCAACTATTAGGCAAAAAATGAGCCACAGGAAATAAACTGATCTTGGGATTGAGAGGTCAAAAGTCTGTTGAAACCCTGGGAACAGCCTTTAAGATTGATAAAGAAAGTGCAAAAAAGTTTACAGAAGGGTCTTTTTTTCTTTTTAATACTTTCAGTGTATGATAACCCAATGTGAGACATTGTTCTCTTATAGGTTTATATCCAGACTTCCTCATCCTTTAGTAACATATTTATGTTAGCAAATTAATTATTGAAATGCTGCTGCTAGGAAAGAAAAAGTAGTTAAAGGAATATATGTATCTCTTTTTATACCTTTGACTTATAGTAGAAATTTAGCCCCAGAGCAACAGTGATGTTGACAATGTGCCCAGCTGTAGGAATCGTTTTTGGAGTGGCTCTTCTATTTCATTCTCCTCTAAACATCTTTATGATCTATATTACCTCCCCATGACTTACTTGTTTTATAACTAGAAGTTTGTAGCTCTTAATCTCCTTCACCTAATATATAGCATAGGGAATATAGTCAGTAACATTGCAATAACTCTGTGGTGACAGATGGTAACTAGACTTTTTGTGGGAATCATTTCATAATGTATAAAAATACTGATTCACTATGATGTACACTTGAAACTAATGGGATATTGTATATCAGTATATACTCCAGTAAAAAGAGAAAAATCTTTGTGATCTCAGCTCACTAGAGTGTTACTCAAACAAAATCCAATGGATTCCCTAAGCTTTTTTCCAATATAGTTCAAGGTCATATTCCATGCCTTACCTTCTTTAATCTGTAACATAAGAATGAAATTTAAAACTGGCTATACCACTCTGATTTATAAAATACTTTCTCAGGGGTTCACTACATTTCCTTGGTTTCAACAGGATTCAGGTGACAGAGGAAGAGAGTCAATATGTTCAAACTCTATTCCCACAGGAGAGGGACACAAAAGAATCTCTGGGAGATAATAGTGTCTGAGAAAACAATTTCTTTCACTGACATTCTGATACATTTTTCCCCCCTAGAAAAGAAAACCTTTACCCTTGCTTGAGAATCACTGATAGAGAACTTTATTCAGATTTGGCAAATATTTGACTGCCTATGTGTGCCATGATTCTGCTCAGTGATTTCCTACATATTATCAATGTATAATTTATAAACAAATCAAGTGAATTCAAATAAAATATAAATACCAAAGAGTCTATTATTAAACAGTCTATAAACTAAATAGAAGTCAATTTTTAAGAAAAAAGTCTTAACTCTTTTTTCCTCTTTGTTCACTGACAGGTTTAATATAGCCCATAATCTCTCCTCCATATTCAATCTTTAATACTTTTGCTTCCATTTAGCTATGATAATAAAGGTAAGAAAAACAGGATAAAAGAGAAACCTAGATCTAAGAGAAAAATCCAACAATCTGGAATTAAAAGGTAAAGAAAGACTTTGTATCTTTTTATTCCTTTTACTACCTAGAGTAGCTTTTTAGTGTGTTTGGGAAAACTCTATTTTATTTTATTTTATTTTATTTTATTTTATTTTATTTATTTATTTATTTTTAAGATTTTATTTATTTATGTGACAGAGAGACAGCCAACGAGAGAGGGAACACAGCAGGGGAGAGGGAGAGGAAGAAGCAGGCTCCCAGCCGAGGAGCCCGATGTGGGACTCGATCCCAGAACGCCAGGATCACGCCCTGAGCCGAAGGCAGATGCCCAATGACTGCGCTACCCAGGCGCCCCCGGAAAACTCTATTTTAAAATTGAGATCAGTTGTTGACTTAGCTTGCCTGAAGATAAGGAGACCACAGATGGTATCCCTCAGCATTTTTTATTATCAGAGCAAATTTGCCCTATAACTTTATCTCTTCCTCTGATTCTCTAAAAAAGTTTTCCTTCAGAGTTTTACTGTATTTTCAAACTTCCTCTTCTTCTTTTTTAAAGATCTTATTTATTTATTTGACAGAGACAGAGACAGCACAAGCAGGGAGAGCAGCAGGCAGAGGGAGAGGGAGAAGCAGGCCCCCTGCAGAGCAGGGAGGCTGACGCAGGGCTTGATCCCAGGATCCTGGGATCATGCCTGAGCTGAAGGCAGATGCTTAACTGAGGCACCCAGGCACCCCTGTATTTTCATACTACTACTACTACTACTATTACTACTACTACTACTACTACTACTTCTTCTTCTTCTTCTTTTTTTTTTTTTTAAGATTTTATTTATTTATTTGAAAGAGAGCAAGAGAGAGCATGAGCAGGGGGAGAGGCAGAGGGAGAGGAAGACTTCCCCACTGAGCAGGGAGCCCGATTAGGGGCTTGATCCCAGAACCCTGGGATCACAACCTGAGCCAAAGGCAAACACTTAACCGACTGAGCTACCCAGGAGCCCCTATTTTCAAACTTCTTAAAAATCTATTTCATCTGGTGAACTTTCATCTTCTATTTACTATTATATTTTACTTTTTTTCTTTCATAGATATATATGTTTACATTTCACAATTTTTGAAAAACCAGTAAGTTAATAGTTAAATGTGCTCTTCATCTTGAAATGTATATTTTAAAAGAAAAAACCCTTACAACTAATGCCTACAATTCATTAAAAGGTCAATCAAGAACTAAGTAAAAAGTGTACTAAAAATACGAGATACTAATTCTGTCAAAATCAAATTAAGCACAAAAAGGCTCCCCAAAGGCAAGAGAACAAAAGAAAAAATGAACTTGAGGACTTCATCAAGATAAAAAGCTTCTGCACAGCCAAGGAAACAGTTAAAAAAACTAAGAGGCAGCCCACGGAATGGGAGAAGATATTTGCAAATGACACTACAGATAAAAGACTGGTATCCAAGATCTACAAAGAACTTAACAAACTCAATACACAAGAAACAAATAATCAAATAAAAAAATGGGCAGAGGATATGAACACACTTTTCCAAGGAAGACATACAAATGGCTAACAGACACATGAAAAAATGTTCAAAATCATTAGCCATCAGAGAAACTCAAATCAAAACCACATTGAGATACCTTATACCAGTTAGAATGGCAAAAATTGACAAGGCAGGAAACAAATGTTGGAGAGGATGTGGAGAAAGGGGATCCCTCTTATGCTGTTGGTGGGAAAGCAAGTTGGTACAGCCACTTTGGAAAACAGTGTTGAGGTCCCTTAAAAAGTTAAAAATTGAGCTACCCTATGATCCAGCCATTGCACTACTGGGTATTTACCCCAAAGATACAGACGTAGTGAAGAGAAGGGCCATATGCACCCCAATGTTCATAGCAGCATTGTCCACAATAGCTAAATTGTGGAAGGAGACGAGATGCCCCTCAACAGATGACTGGATTAAGAAGATGTGGTCCATATATACAATGGAATATTACTCAGCCATCAGAAAGAACAATTACCCAACATTTGCAGCAACATGGACGGGACTGGAGGAGATTATACTAAGTGAAATAAGTCAAACAGAGAAAGACAATTAGCATATGGTTTCACTAATTTATGGAACGTAAGAAATAGCAGGAAGATCACTAGGAGAAGGAAGGGAAGAATGAAGGGGGGGGGTAAACAGAAAGGGGAATGAACCATGAGAGACTATGGACTCTGGGAAACAGACTGAGGGCTTCAGAGGGCAGGGGGGTGGGGGATTGGAATAGGCCGGTGATGGGTATTAAGGAGGGCACCTATTGCATGGAGCACTGGGTGTTATATGCAAGTAATGAATCATGGAACACTACATCAAAAACTAGGGATGTACTGTATGGTGACTAACATAACATAATAAAAAATTATTATTAAAAAAGGTATCTTGGCTAGGGATTTATTTAGTGCATGCAAGGGAGCAGGTGCATGAGCACAGAGGTGCATGAACAGGTGTGTGAACTGGTGGGGATGGGCAGACAGAGATGGAGATAGAGAGAGAGAGAATCTTAAGCAGGGTCCATGCCCAGCTCAAAGCCCCACGTGGGGCTCGATCTCAGAACTCTGAGATCATGACCTGAGCCGAAATCAGTCAGTCTTTTAATTGACTGAGCCACCCAGGAGCCCCTAGGTTCAATATTCTTATATGTATTACCATAGCACCTTGAAGAGATCCCTTTCACAGCATTTATTATTGTATTATTAGTATTGTCTGTTTATCAACCCAAGTATTCTCTGTTCGAGTATTGTCTCCTTCACCAAAAGGTAGATGATGTTTCTGGACTGTATAGACCATATTCAAACCAATTAGCACATCATAGAATAAGTATTCCACAAATTATTAACAGTTACACAATCAGAAAAAAATTTAATGCAACTGTTAAGAACATCAGAACAAACTTCTATCCACTGTTGCAGATAAACACTCTACTACAATTCTCAAATTTGAGATGGATTTTAGGTTTTAACAGATACTCCTGTTTTCACAAGAAGGTAAACTTTGGATAGGGTAAACTTTGGATAGCAACAAGCCCAAAAATCTTAAGAGTTAAAAGGTCAAAATCTGGATGTTTCTGATATGTGACCTTAAGATTCATGAGGAAGTACAATAAAAATAATAGGATATGAGAAATTTAGAGTTGAAAGGTAACTTTTAGAGGCTACTTAGATTACCTCATTTTCCAATTGAAGACACTGATTAAAACCAGGTAAGTAACTGACTAAAATTATTTCACTACTAAGCCCAAAAACTGAATTTTGCATAATGTCTCTGAGATCCAATTTAATTAGGTAAGAGTTTAGATGTATCTGAATACAAAATATTTGGCTTTATTGCATTAAAAAAAACTGTCCATAATTGAATGTCTACCAAACTAACATTAGTGGTGAAGATCACTTGACCAACCTTAGCAATAATGGGTTGGTTCTCATGAGTTGGCATTATATAAGCTATTGCATATATACTTAATTCTTTCATTTTATAAAAATACTAAGACTAACCTAACTTCTCTCAATAATATCTTTATTTATAAAAACAACTTAGATACACTAAAGAAATTTCCTGTGAGAACATAGTTCAGCTTGAAAATGCATAAACAATAGTCTAAGTATTCTTGTTCAAGAATTATAGAACTATTGAATTTTACAACTAGAAGAGACCTAAGAAGTCATCTAATCCAATACATCTCATTTAATAATCCCCCCCTTCAATACGACTGATGGTTATCTAACCTTTTCAAATACTTAAGGTAAAGAGAAACTCACTTTCTCAAAAAAAGGCATAATATTTTTATATTTGATAGCCTGAAGTGATATATAATTCTTTCTTATCTGAACTGTTAGGGTCTTTCTCTAATTTCTCACTATTACACCTAGTTTCACATGTTAGTCTTGCTATTAAAAATGAGGTCCTTGGATCAGCAGTATCAGCATCACTTAGAAACCTTAGAAATACAGAATCTTCACTCCAGACCTGTTGATTCAGGGCTTCACTTTAACTACACTACAGCTGGAGAAGCACTATTTTAAAGCTAAGTATCATTTGATTAATCTTTCTCCCCATCACAATCTTTCAAATATGTAAAGATGGTTATTTTATCCCCCAAGTACTTTTGCTTTTTAAAGGGTAAATATTATTTTTTTCAATTGCTCCTTCATGTAAATTCTTCTATACTTTTTTCTATGAACTGCTGTTAATACAAATCCATCCTGAACTTTTTTTTTTTTTTACATATATAGAATTTAAAACATGAATTTTTGGCACTGAAGTCCTTATAGATGGATGGTAATATGAAAAAATTATATAATTTAACCCCTCTATTTTAAATAATTAAAAAAAAGAAAAAAATTTGGTAAATCAGGATATTTGTGTACTGCTTCTGAAAATAAAGAATAGTAAAATATTTGCTGTGCTGATTAAATGATGCAACAATTTCAAAGTTGCATAAGATAGTATAAACCAGTAAATAACTGTTATAATTTATAATATATAATTTTTAAATAACTGTAACTATATAGTAAATAACTATAACCAAATTGTGCAGTGTAAGACTTTTCCCCTCCATCCATCTTTAGATATCCCTCACCTTGAAAGTCACATGCTGCTGGCACAGGATCCGTGCCTTCTTGTTTCTGCATTTTGATATAATACCCCCTCTCATTTGTAAGGTCCTTATTCACCTTCTCCTTGTCAATCCAAATATCATTAATTCTTTAAAATCCAGCTCAAATGTCACCCTCTAGGAAGCTTCCTCTAATTCTCTCAGTCAAAAAGTTCTCTCTCTCTTCCTCCTCTGAAAGAGATCTAACTCTACTCATGATAGTTTTTTTGGGGTGACTATTCCTCCTATTCAATTTCCTGAATAAAGGTTCTGTACCTAACACACCTTTGTGTATTACATTACCTTATATATAGTAAGACCTAAATAAATATTTACGGAACAGACAAAATTATAAATCCTTTGATTTACTGAAATCTTGAAAATATTAAGTTTTTAATCTGTTTTCTTACTTTGTATTTTCTAAATGCATCTGAAAATAATATTATCTTAAAACTTTCAGACCAACAATCCTTAGTATCCTTTCAGTTCTTTCTTACTTCTACTTCTGCTTTGTTACAGTTAGAGAGGTTATAATATTAAGAGCTGCTGGTTGTGTAATGGCAAGCTCTTAGCCAACATGAACATTAAGAAGTAACTGTGTTGTGAAGTGTTAAGGACATAAAAAAGGAAAGTGAAAGGACTGCAATTATAAATCTATAAAGAATTAATATCAAATAATTACTTGGACATGTAAAGATAGTAATTTTTCTATGCTGCCATTACAACTCTAAAAGGAATGCTAATAGGTATATCAACAGGTAACTTACAGCTAATTGATGTTTTAAGTAGTGATTCTTTTTTTCTTAAGATTTATTTATTTATTTGAGAGAGAGAGAGTGCATGCGTGCGCACGCATGGTGGAGAGGGTCAGAGGGAGAGGGTCAGAGAGAGTCTCAAGCAAACTCTGTGCTGAGCGTGGAGCCCGGGGGCGGGGGGGGGGGGTGGAGAGCTTGATCTCACGACCTGAGATCATGACCTGAGCTAAAACCAAGAGTTGGACACTTAACCGACTGAGTCACCCCAGCGCCCCTAAATACTGTTTCTTAAAAGTTGTTTTATGTTTTCACACAGATGTGTTGAGATTTTCTCTTTTCTTCCTTAGGAGAAATTCATAAATGGCTGTTTGGCAATCCTAGACTTCCTAGATATCTTCTAATTATTTGTTTATGGCTCATATTCATCTTTCCACCCATAATCTTAATTTAGCCTTCAATGTTCTCAAATTCTACTTCCTACTTCCAGTATTGCTTGCTCATTGGAAAAAGGCCAATCTTCCCCTTCTCTGAGTTCCTGCTACTTTTATAACCTGTATCATACTAAGTAGCCTTTCATAAACTCCCTTATTTTGTTCATATGGAAGCCTAATTTCTTCAAATGAATTTTAAGACCAAAGAGTACACCCTCAGCTTCTTTCATATCCTCCTTGGTATGACACAGAGAAAATGCTTAAGATACAGAGAAATAATTCTTCTTCCCGTCCTTTCACTCATGCTTTAAACAAAAACTTAAGAAGCTTTTGAAACTGTGAAATAAGTAATGGTACCCATAACCCACAAAAAAGATAATGGTTAGTCTAGAATAAACAAGATATAAACTCTTCACTTTGAGTTCAATTTATCTAACAATAATCCCTAAATGTTTGATGATGCAACAAGACAAAAGCAAGTAGGCAAATAATGTGAGGCACACTAGATTCTTTAATGTAAGACTTCTTAGAACTTTCAACACTCTAGGAATGTCAAATGAAACCTTTTGCAATTTATTTGGCCAAGAAATCTTTGTTTCTCTGAAACACATAGTTACGAGTTGAGCAAGACCACTACCACTGTTCTAAAGTATGCAGTCTTAGGGATTACTCAGTCAGTTGAGCATCCCATTCCTGGTTCTGCTCAGGTCATGATATCATGGGTGGTGAAGTCAAGCTCCATGTTCTGCTCCACACTCAGCAGGGCGTCTGTTTGAAGATTCTCTCCCTCTGCCCCTCCCCACCTCAAATAAACAAATAAATCTTTAAAAAAAAAGTGTACAGTTTTAGTAACAACAGGATCTCAAATGACCCTAGTATGCCTACCTTAGAGACAGAGATCTACTATCCATAATTTTTTAAAAAATGAGATAAAACTAAGATACACCTTTACTATTTAAAAAATCAAGATATCATAAAACCAGTTCATTAATGTGGTTTTATATTATTTAATATTCCACTATATAAAAAGAATATAGTCATTTATAGAATAATTTGATTTTAAGTCACCACAATATATATATATTTTTAAAGATTTTATTTATTTATTCGACAGAGATAGAGACAGCCAGCGAGAGAGGGAACACAAGCAGGGGGAGTGGGAGAGGAAGAAGCAGGCTCATAGTGGAAGAGCCTGATGTGGGGCTCGATCCCACAATGCCAGGATCACGCCCTGAGCCGAAGGCAGACGCTTAACCGCTGTGCCACCCAGGCGCCCCGTCACCACAATATTTTTAATGCTAAAACATAAAGGTTTACTGAATAAAAGAAAAAGGAGATGAGATATGTATGTTGACTTTTCAGCTATAAAAGTCTTCTTTTGGTATGGTCTAAGATATATTTTCTTCAAAAGGCTCTTGCTATGATTTTAGAGTTTGTTGGTTTTTATTTCTGCTTTGTGTGTCTGAATTAACACTAGTCTTCTTTTTTCGAGATGTAAAAATTTTGAAAAGTGGGGAGCCCCCATGTTCCCCCACCTAGAACACACAATCACTAAGTTTTGTCACATTTGCTTCACACTTGTTTCTTATAAATAATCAATAGCAAATATCCAGCCATTTGTTTAACAGGTACTTATTGAGCACAGACATCGTGTTAGCACTGTGTTAAGTGTTGCACACTGAATGGTGAGCAAAACAGCCACATGACCTATAATTACAAATGTACCTTATAACCGGGTAGGAGAAACACAATCAAATAATCAGAGAAGTAGTTACAAACTGAAATGCTGAGTTAAAGTACCAACCAGCCTCTCTCCGCTGGGATTCCATGAGAGAATTAGATGCTAAGGACAATGATTTGAAGGACTATTTTCTCAATTCCCTTAAGACTGGCACATACCCAGTACCATTCTGGAAGTTAATTCATACATACAGTAGGTGTCTCACTTAAGGCACTCGGATTTGTCTCTCAGAACTAGTTGAGAAGGACTGGTACAGATTCCATGAGAAAGAACTGATCTTTGGTGGTGGTGGTGGTAAGTGAGGGGTTGGTCAGAAAAGCTTTAGGAACTGAAGTCTTTAACTGAAATCTGAAGGATATATAGGTATTATCTAGGCCAGGGCTGGGTGGGGTGGTAGTGTGAAACACTGTCTTTCCAGGGAGCAACATATTTGAAGGCCCTAAGGGACAAAGGAGCAAGGTGATTTTGGAGAATTAAAAGACCAATACAGCTGAAGTACAGAGAACAAGGTAAGGGAGGAATAACAAAGTGTGAAATTGGAAAGACAGGCAGGTAGGCAGGGACTTCAACTGCATTAAAAAAGACCACTGTGGCTCCAATGGGCTACAGAAATAAGAGTAGATGAGGAAGACCAGAGGGAAACCTTCTGCAGTGATTCAGGTAAGAGATAACTGCTTAGAGTAGGGTGGTGATGGCAGGAATGGAGAAAAGTAGACAGATTTGAGTGGAATTTAAAATATAAAGGAAGGGATAAGGGTAGAGATGGTTGTGTCAAGGATGACTCCCAGGTTCTGAGTAAATGATGCTGCTGAACATTGGGAAAAGTCTGGAGAGTAAGCTTTTACCTGGGTTTGATGTCACTTTGAGGTATCTGAAGGCAATGTCAAGGAGGCAAATGCATATATGAATCTGGAGTTGAGAGAAGGGGTCCAGCTTGTAGTTCCTTTCATAGAGGAAAATGAGGGGGACTGGCAGAGATCTCAAGCAGTAGCCATAAAGCTTGGGCAGCATACATTAGGAAACAAGATGTTTATGTATAGCATGTGTGTTATGTATAACATAAGGTGATATATGTTAAAAAACAAGACTGAGAAAAAAGGGGAGAAAAAGTGACACAGGATGGTTGCCTTAACTGTTTTCCATCCTTATGTGAAAAATTGTTAAAGACAGTTATAAACAGTATGCTATTGCTGCCTTATAAATGCTCTCTTTATTTTCACACTTAATCCTCTATATACATTAACCCAACTTCACAATCTTCATATTTTTGCATTACTTTGGAGAAATGTAAGAATATTACCTTCAAAATTATATAATGTTATATTAATCAAAAATCTAATATGTGGGCCACTTTGTTTAAATGATTGCTAAAATACTAAATACTAAAATCAAGTTAACAGTTGGGTGGTTTGAGTATATGGTACACTAAATTTTTAACTTAAGAATTTTTTAAAAGACTTAATTTATTTTTTTGAGAGAGAAAAAGAGCACAAGTGGGGGGCGGGGAAGGGCCGAGGGAGAGGGACAAGCAGACTCTCCACTGAGCAGGGAGCCAACATGGGGCTAGATTCCAGGACTGGGAGAACATGACCTGAGCTGAATGCAGATGCTTAACTAACTGAGTCACCCAGATGCCCCTAAAATTTTTTTTTACATTGAAAAATTTTTAACTTTGCTGACTTTTTAAAAGGGTTAACACAAATCAAATGCCAAATAAAATTCTCATCGATAAAAAGCAAGAAAATTCCAAGTAGTACCTTATTAGAGAGGATAAGTAATTATACTTCTACCCTATATTTTTATGCTTGAATGACTATGGTCCTATACTTGTCTTTAAACAAGTTGTTTCAGTTTGTTACATACCAGTTAGCAATGTCCTTGTGAGCCACTAAATTTTGAAGAAATGCTTGTAATCCTAGTTGTCTATCTTCTAAAAAGTCAGCATTGTAATTATCTTTGAACCAGCGTTTTGGTGGAAGCGCTAATCGAAAGCCTGGAAACATCTCTTTTAACTGTAAAAAAAAGAAAAAAGAATATACAATGTTCAACTCAATCATATCAATTCTATAAAATCTATCCTGTTAACTACATGAACTTGTTCATGAAATAAGCTTAAAATAATTAAATTCAGCTAAGCTTTTTATACCTCGTTGATTTCTACCAGTTGTGTATACACAGGCATTACAGTTGCTCCATATCCTCGCCAACACTTGACATTGTCCATCCTTTTAATGTCAGCCATTCTGGTGGGTATGTAGTAGTTTCACTGTGGCTTTAATATGCATTTCTCTTGACAAATGATGTTAACTATTCTCTTATGGGCTTTTTTGGATCTGCCTATCTTTGGTGAATTATCTATTCAACTCTTAGTTCTAACCCTTCCCCACCTTTAAAAAAAATGGGTTATTTATCTTTTTATTATTAAGTTGCAAGAGTTCTTTATATATTCTGGATACAAGTTCTCTGTCAGATAAAAGTATGACAAATATTTTCTCCCAGACTCTGGTCTGACTTTTACATACATTTTTTGATTCTTGCAAGTAAAAGCAGGTGATGGGTAGAGCTCTTTCTGGTACCTAAAACACTGACATAGGTAATTATTAAATTTTAAGTGCTCCAACTTGGAATATGTAGGAGATATTTACTAATGTAAATTAAATTCCTACTAACATCTGTTTTTAAAAGCTTAAGAGTTATCGAAATCTCAACTTGCCAAAGATAAATATTATAGCAATATAAAGATGAATCTAGAGAGGTAAAGAAAAGTAAACATTAAATAATATTTGAGTCCTGAAAAGAAAAACAGCAAGTCATAAAGGATTAAATAGCTCTAAATTGAAACTGTTAGAAATTAGTCTTCATGAACAAAAATTATAACAATTTCATAAGCAAGTTAAGAATTCCACTTAAGTATCTGGTAACTTCATGAATTACTTTGATCTTATTTATTAAAAAAATCAACAGAAGTACAGGGGCGCCTGGGTGGCACAGCGGTTAAGCGTCTGCCTTCGGCTCAGGGCATGATCCCGGTGTTATGGGATCGAGCCCCACATCAGGCTCTTCTGCTATGAGCCTGCTTCTTCCTCTCCCACTCCCCCTGCTTGTGTTCCCTCTCTCGCTGGCTGTCTCTACCTCTGTCGAATAAATAAATTAAAAAAAAAAATCAACAGAAGTACAGAATTATAGGTTTTTAATTCATCAGTGTACTAATAAGAACTCAGGAACAGTAAATAAAATTCATATTTAATGATGGAAATATATTACAAATAATGCTTTAAGTATTTTGGAATACTACAAAAAGTCATCTTGATAATACCTAAATAAAGGATAAAACAGTTTAGTATTTTATATTTTACCTTTCATTCAAATTGACGTTTCCAGAATGGCAGAAACTTTTTGGCAGCCAGGCAACTGCAAAATCACATAAATGGGGTTTCCTACCACCAAAAATGATAAGAATATACTAACTTTAGAAGTTTTGAGGGTGAAGGTGGCAGATGGGAGAAAACAGGACCAGTAAAGTTTCCTCTAGTAACACCTGTCAAAATTAGGGAGTGATTTCTGATCCAAGGACAGAATCCAAGGTCACTTAGCTTCTTAGAAACATCATAAGGCACTTGTTTCTTTTGAAGAAATGCTCCTGGTTTCTAAAATATCACCACCCCCACCTGTCTCAATTGATTTTCCTCTAGCTCTGTGGACATCTCAGCTCCTTCTCTATTATATTCTTACTGCAATTTACTCTATCAATTCCCTATCAATTCCCTAAATTTAGGTTGGCTCTAACTTTTAACTATTAAAAACAAATTAAAACACAAAGAAAATAACAATGAATAAAACACAATGAAAAGTATCCTTAGAGCTAAATATTGTCCATATCTATGATTTCTTATATTGGATAAATCCCAGAAATGTGATTATTGTGTTAAAACTATGCACAACTTTAGGAAGTTGTGTCCCCTAGGAAGATTCCTATTTCCAACAACGGATAATACCACTTAAATGCCTGTTAACTTGATGGGTGAAAAATACTTTAATTTTCTTTTGAGTACTTGTGATATTGAGTGTTTTCCAAAATTATTGGTCATTTACATTTCTTCTGTGGTTTGCCCTGTTCACATCATTTGTAGTATTTTCTACTTTTGGGTTTACTCTGTAATTTATTTTTAAGAGTTTTTAATATATTGAGAATTTTTATTATTATTCTTTGTTTCATATGTGCAGTAGGCAGAATTCCAGATGGCCCCATGATCTTTGTCCCTGGTGTTGCTTCTGCGATTTTGTTTATGTCATACAGTAAAAGAGATTATGCAGATGCAGTTAGGGTTACTTTCAATTGGCCTTAAGATAGGGAGATTATCTGGGTGAGCCTAATCTTATCAAGAGCTCTTTAAAAGTCTATCTTTCTCCTTGGCTGGTGGCAGTAGAGAAAATCAGAGAGATTCAAAGCACAAAAAGGATTTGACCAGCTATTGCTGACTTTGAAGGTGTAGAGGCCATGTGCAAACACTGGACAGCACTCTATGAACTAAGAACCACCTCCGGCTGACAACAGGCAAGGAAATGGGGACCTTGGTTTTACAACTACAAGAAACTGAACTCTGCCAACAACCTGAATGAGCCCAAAAGCTGATACTTTCTCAGAGCCTCCGGAGAAGAGCCCAGTCTAGCCAACAGCTTGATTTTGAATCACTAGATAGTAAACAGCTATGTTTTAGGTTACCAAGTTTGTGGTAATTTGTTAAACAGCAGTAGAAAACTAATACAACATGTTAGAAATATTTGTTGTTCATTCTCTTATAGTCATATGATTTAGGGGATCTTATATACATCTTTTTCAAATTCACAAGATTATATAATCATTTATAATTCTGCTAGCAGTTTTAAGATTTTCACATTTTTATACTAAAAATAATTTTTTGTTTCCAAAAAAAGGAAGTTATGTGTAGAGATGGGTCTTCAGGCTATTAAAATGAAATGAAATAGTTAATTTTCTTAGGAACTAGCAAAATTTGACTTCACTCTAACAAGGAGGAAAACCCACAAATATTTAACAGTAGAACTGTCAAGAAAAGATAATAATTTGAAATTGGAAAGTCCGTTTCAGATTTATTAAAGTACTTACTTTATCATTAAGTCTAGAGAAGTCAGTGTATCTTCTGAAAACTACCCAACTTTCTTCTGGGGTTTTCTTTACTAGTATTTTATATACCTAAGAACAGAGAGAGAGAGAGAGAGAGAGAGGGAGGGAGGGAAGGAGAGAGAGAGGTGAAAAAAAATGTATATAAAGACATTTAAAATTTCAATTTTCAAGTCCTAACTGACATGTGCTGTGAGTGTAAATACACACCAGATTTCAAAGACTGCAAATGAAAAAAAAAAGATGTAAAAATACTTCATTAAAATCATTTGGATTAAATAAAATATATTACTAAATATAATTTCATCTGCTTTTCACTTTTTTAAACATGGCTACTAGGGAATTTTAAATTACAAATATGACTCCCATTTGTGGTTCACCTAGGCTTACTGGATGCTGTAGAGAAGACTCATTACTTAGGGACTAGATCATCCTTATTTGATTTTTCTCCCTTACAGACCTCTCTTTCAGCTTTTAAGGGGGAGAATCACCAAGGGTTAAGGATGAATCCTTTACCTTTCGAGTAAAAGTAAATAATTCATCTTTGTAACATATAAAGATGAGGAAGATTATTTGGATACCCTTTAAAGTCTGCAGAAAGGCCTTATCTAAGATAATTGTAAAGGGGATAGTAATGAAACATTCTTTTTAGGAGTTACTAATCAAAACCAAAGGGATAACCTGACTTCAAAACTTTTGAGTATGAATAACTGATGCATAATAAAAGTCAACTTCATATGATAATAAGGTTTATCTAACACATAATCCATATTGATTTTATTTTCCTGTTTTAAAAAATTAACTCTCCTTTCAAGTTTTTCTCCACAGTCGCCCCTTAGCACTCCTATTTCTCTAGGAAAGACAAAGTACAGATTTTTGTGTTTTATCTTCTCTAGAATGCTCTCCTATGTTTCTACTTGTGTAAGTAGTGCTTTCAATGAAAAGTTTATGGACACTATTGATCATTCCCTCTTCTATGTTCTTTTTTTAAAATTAATTAACTAATTAATTTTTTAATAATAATATTTTTCATTATATTATGTTAGTCACCATACAGTACATCCCTAGTTTTTGATGTAAAGTTCCATGATTCATTACTTGCGTATAACATCCAGTGCACCATGCAATACGTGCCCCCCTTAATACCCATCAGCAGCCTATCCCATTCTCTGCCCCCCCCCCCCAAGCCCTCAGTTTGTTTGGGAAACAAACTGAGGGCTCCCTCTTCTATGTTCTAACAGCAGTTAAGGTTTCTACTCTTTCTGGAAACAGTATACACTACTTTGTGCTTTTTATATAGTTCTTATTTTAGGATTTTTAAGTAAATTACAGGGAAGCACATAATTACAGAATAAATACAGAAAAGCACAAAAACCACAAGTATAAAACTTGATGAATTTTCACAAAACACACACGCACTCATGTAACTAGTACCACGCGCAAGAAACAAAACATTACCAATTGAAGAAGCCCACCTCCTGGCTCCTTCCCAATCTGACTTATCGCCCCTTCTAGTCACTTTTGTTCTTAAACACTTTTCAAAGACTTGACACGCTAATGACAAGAACTCACTAGTCATTCCTAAGACTTCCCTCAGTTAAGAGCTCAATTCAAAGAAATATACCTAGGAAAAATAATCTTACAAACCTAAGACCCCCCCCCAAGCTTGTATAGCCAGCTCAGACCTCTCCCCTACACTCAACTTATATTTATATACATAATACGTATGCTTGTGGACACACATGCACATATACACACACACATGCACATATACACACACACCTGACATCTCCATTTTGATGTCTACTAGACATCTCAAGCCTAGCATGTTCAAAACCAAATCCTGATCTTGCCCTCAAAAACTGCCATCTAATTAAACAGCAACCCTACTGTTTACCCAAAAACTTCAGGATCATCTTTGATTTCTCTCACATCTCAAAGTTTTACCTTCAAAATCTACCCAGAATCTGATCACTTCTTAGGATTTCCTCCACCACCCTGTCCACACCACCATCACGTCTTCCATGGATTACTGCAAGAACTTAATACCTCCTGTTTCCATTCTCTCCTCCACAAAATCTAGTTTTAACTCAGCAGCCAGATGAGCCTTTAAACATTAAGTCAGATCATCTGACACTTGTTTTAAACCTTTTCAAAGATTCCTATCTTGTGCAGAGTAAAATCTAATGGCCTTACAATGGCCTACGTGCTCTACTTGATCTGTGTGTCACACTCCCTTGTCTTTACCTGTTATTTCAGTTCCTACATCTCTCCCCATGGCTGCTTCTGCTGTCAGCCACAAGGGCCCCTGTAGTTGTCTCACCTGTCAGGAAAGTTCTTTCCCCAGATATTCTCATGGCTCATTGCCTCTTAGTGCTAACACCTTTTCTGTGAGGCCATGACGGACAATGTTATTTAAATTGCAACTTCGGTTGTGGGGAAACTATCTCCCTTCATTCTTTTATTTCTCTTTATACACTTACAACCATATAACATATCAGCATTTTAAAATGCTTACTTATCTATCACTCATTCATTCATTCGAGTTGCTGTATCTCTATTACCTGAAAGAGTGCATGACACATAATAGGTACCCCCAACATGAATTAAATGAATAAAGGAATAGAAATAATTTCATACCCATTATTTACTTCTTCCTCTATAGTGTTTTTAAAGACTTTATGTACTGCTGTCTTAAATTTGCCTATAAACTTATATTTTCACACACATCATTTCAAAGAATGCTCATTCAGCATAAGGTAGGTCAATGTAAGAAAATAGTTTATCATAATTTCCAAAATAAGTCAGGTCCATGCAAATTTCCCATCACATCATCATTCTTACGATAACTTAACTCTAAAGATTGTCTCTCTTCATAAAAAATCTCAACACTGACGTACAAAGATGCAAAAATCCTCAACAAAATATTAGCAAATTGTGTTCAACAACACATTACAAGGATCATTCACCATAATGGAGTGAGATTTATTCTGGGGATGCAAGAATGGTTCAACAGTTGCAAACCAAGCAACATGATAAACCACATCAACAACATGAAGGATAAAAATCATATGATCACTTCGATAGCTGCAGAAAAAGCATCTGACAAAATTCAACATCTAATCATGATAAAAATTCTCAACAAAACAGGTTTAGAAAAAAACATACCTCAACATAATAAAGGGCATATCTGAAAAACTCACAGCGAACAATCATACTCAATGGTGAAAAACTGAGAGCTTTTCCTCTAAGATCAGGACAGGACAAGAATGTCCACTCTTGTCACTTTATTCAACAAAGTACTAGAAGTCCTAGTCACAGCAATCAGACAAGAAAAAGAAAGGAAGGTAAGGAAGAAGTTAAACTGTCACTATTTGCAGATGACACGATATGGTATGCAGAAAACCTTAAAAATTCCACCAAAAAACTGCTAGAAGCAAAAAGTTGCAGGATACAAAATTAATACAAAGAAATTTATTGGTTTTTTTTTTGTTGTTGTTGTGTTTCTATAGACTAATAACAAAGTAGCAGGGAGAGAAATTAAGAAACAATTCTATTTACAATTGTGCCAAACAGAATAAAATACCTGGAAATAAACTTAACAAGGAAGTGAAAGACTTGTACTCTGAAAACTATAAAACACTGATGAAAGAAATTAGACAACACAAATAAATGGAAAGATATTCCACGCTCATGGACTGGAAGAATTAATGGTGTTAAAATGTCCGTACTACCTAAAGCAATCTACAGATTCGGTGCAATCCCTATCAAAATACCATTAGCATTTTCCATGGAACTAGACCAAATAAATCCTAAAATTTGTCTGGAACCACAGAAGACCCTGCATGGCCAAAGCACTCTTGAGAAAGAACAAAGCTGGAGGTATCACAATCCCAGATTTCAAGATATACTACACAGCTTTGCTAATCAAAACAAATGGTACTGGCACAAAAACAGACACATAAATCAATCGAACAGAATAGAGAGCCCAGAAATAAACCCATGCTTATACAGTCAATTAATCTATGACAAAGGAGGCAAGAATATACAATGGGAAAAAGATACTCTCTTCAATAAATGGTTCTGGGAAAACTGGACAGCAACATGTAAAAGAATGAAGCTGTATCACTTCCTAACACCTTACACAAAAATAAACTCAAAATGGATTAAAGACCCAATACGAGACTTGAAACCCAGGCAGTTATTTTTCTGACATCAGCCTTAGCAACATTTTTCTAAATATGTCTCATGAGGCAAGGGAAATAAAAACTAAAATAAACTATTGGGACTATATAAAAATAAAAAGCTTTTGCAAAGCAAAGGAAACCATAAAAAAAAAAACCTAAAAAACAACCTACTGAATGGGAGAAGATATTTGCAAATGACATATCTGATAAGGAGTTAATATTCAAAATACATAAAGAGCTTATACAACTCCACACCAAGAAAACCCACAAGTAATCCAATTAAAAATGGGCAGAGGACCTGAATAGACATTTTTCCAAAGAAGACATACAGATGGCAAATAGACACAAGAAAAGATGCTCAACATCACTAACCATCAGGGAGATGCAAATCAAAACCAGAATGAGATATCACCTTATATCTGTCAGAGTGGCTAAAGTAAAAAGGATAAGAAATAACAAGTGTTACCAAAGATGTGGAGAAAAAGGAACCCCTATACACTGTTGGTGGGAATGTAAATTGATGCATTCACTGAGGAAAACAGTATGAAGTTTCCTCAAAAAATAAAAAAAAGAATTACCATATGATCCAGTCATTCCACTACCAGATACTTACCCAAAGAAAATGAAAACACTAATTTAAAAAGATATTTGCACCCCTAGGTTTCCTGCAGCATTACTTACAATAGACAAGATAGGGAAGCAACCTAAGTGTCCACTGAAAGATGAATGGATAAAGAAGACATGGTGCACACACACACACACACACACACACACACACACACACACACTGGAGTATCATGCAGCCACAAGAAAGGATGAGATCTTACCGTTTGCAATAACATGGATGAACCTAGAGAGTATTATGCTAAGTGAAATAAGTCAGACTGAGAAAGACAAATACCATATGATTTTACTCATATGTGGAATCTAAAAAAACCCCAAATGAATAACAAAAAGAATCAGATTTTTAAAAACAGAGAACAAACTGGTGGCTGTCAGAGGAAGGGGGGTAGGGAAAAGTGCAAAATGGGTGAAGGTGAGTGGGAGATACAGGCCTTCAGTTATGGATGAATAAGTCATAGAAAAAAAGGTACAGCACAGGTAAAACAGTCAACGATACCACAATAACGTTATGTGGTGACAAAGGATAGCTACACTTACGGTGAGCACAGCAAAGTGTAAAGAGAAGTTGAATCACTACGTTGTACACCTGAAACAAATGTAACATTGTGTATCAACTATACTTATAATTAACATTTCCCTAACAACAAAAATTATCTCAACAATTTTTTTTCCTCAGAGGTTGTTCTATACTGTCGTAGGTTTACAGCATGAAATATTGAAGTAAACATAAAAACTTTACATCAAGAAAATCCAAGAGGAAGAATAAACTAGTTCAATTACAAGTGTACATAGCAAGGTCTCTGGATACATAATATACACACATTGATACACAAGACCAAAATATATAAACCAGCAATGAATAAACAGAAAACAGAACAAGATATCAAGAATATCAAACAACATACATACTTGGAAATAAATCTAATGAGGGGGCATCTGGTTGGCTCAGTCATGCGACTCTTGATCTTGGGGTCATGAGTTCAAGCCCCACACTGGGTATAGATATTACTTAAAAAAAAAAACAAAAAAACCTCTAACTAAAAAACCTAAGACCTCTGCTCTGAAAACTACAAAACGAAGTTAAAGACTTCAGTAAATGGATTAGGTTTAGATTCAGAGACTCAGTATTTTAAAGATGTCAGATCTCTTTAGATTAGTCTATAGATTCAATACAATCCCAGAACAAAGAGTCAAGGATAGCCAAGACAATCCTGAAGAACAACAAAGCTAGACTATTTAAACTAGCAGGTATCAAGGCCTCTCATAACGCATTAGTAATTAAAGACAATATGGAATTGGTAAACGAGGGAAAAATGGAACATAGAAACAAACCCATATATTTAAATGGTTGCCTGATTTATGACGTAGGCAACAGTGCAAATGTATAGAGAGTGGTTTTTTCAATAAAAACCTGATTACTTGATCCTATATGGAGGGAAAAAAGTATCTTGACCCTTGTTTCACACCATGGACAAAATCAATTCCAGACAGTTGACGAATCTAAATGCAAAAGGTCCAACAATAAAGCTTTTAGAAGAAAACACAGAACATCTTTGTAAGCTGGGAGTAGGCAGATTTTAAAAAGTGCTAACCATAAAAGAAAAAATTAATAAATTGGACTATATTAAAACTATGAATTTTTGTTTATCTAATGCATCATTAAAAAAGTGAAATGGCAAGCCACAGAGAGATAATAGTCACAATGTAGGCTCTAACGAAGAACTTGTCCAAAATGCATAGAAAACTATAAATCAAAGTGGAAAAAACTTTCCCAAAGAAAAAGGAATAAAGGTCTTGAACAGACACTTCCCAAAAGAGAATATCCAATGGCCAAAAAAGTCTTCAATTTAATTAGTCATTAAAAATGCAAATGAAGACCACAATGTGTTATTACTCTACCCACTGGGATGGCAATAAAATAGTATAATAGTGAAAAAGATGAAAAAAATACCGCATATTGGGAAGGTGTGGAGTAACTGGAACTCTCGTACACTGCTTAAAGGAGTATAAACTAGTACAACTACTCTGGCATACTGTTCATCAGTATCTTTTAGAACGAGGCATATGATCTATCAATTCTACTCTCAGATAGATGTGAAACAGAAATGTGTTAATGTGTTTAATGAGCGATAAGTACTAAAAGGTTCATAGCAGTAGCATTTGTAAGAGCCCCAAACTAGAAATTATTCATATGCTCTTCAACAGTATGATGGATAAATACATTACAGTATATTCACATAAAGGAATATTATCAGTAATAAAAATGAGCTACCTACAATTACATGCAAGATTAAGGATGGATCTTACAAACAGTGCTGAAGAGACCACACCCAAAAGAGTACATATTCTGTAATTCCATTTGCATAAAGTAGAAAAACAGACAAAATTAACGTGCGCTATCAGGAGAGTGGGTATTGACTGAGAGAGAGCATGGTGGGGGTGTTGCTTTTTGGATGCTGGTAATGTTCTGTTTCTTGATCCATGTGCTAGTTTCACAGATGTGTCTGGTTTGTGAAAATTCATTCAAGTAAAATGAAGTTTACTACAGTATGACAGAATTTAGAGGTATATAAACCACTTGAATTTTATGTTCAAGAAATTATAAGTACAGGTAACAATTTAACCCAGGCATAGAACACAGGTTAGTCAATTTTTCACTTTCTACTGATGTACAGCAGAAGTCAATACTCACGGTAAATTTAGCTCTTTCTTCCATCACTTCATAACCCAGTATAGTAGGTGTAGAAGGTCTATCTTCCAAATATACTGTTTCAGGATTTTGTTCTTCACTTTCTCTTGGTCTAGCAGAATACTCAATGGAAGAATCTGCACCTGTAAATTTAGTCCTAATGAGGGGACTGCTACAGACAGATGAAGTACTATCCATTTGATCAGGTACACTTGTCTGTTTAAAATTACCCATATTTGAGTCCTCTAACTGGCCTTTGGAAGAGTTTGAGCTTGTTGAGATACTCCCAAAAGAAGAACTTCTTTGGTTTCTGTTGGTTGTAAAACTGGAAGAAGAGTTCCCTATGGGCATAGGAACTGGGACATAAGGAGTTGCCATCTTCTTTTAGCCCTTGCAGCAAACCTGCACAATGCTGAGTCCAAACACTTAGAGAACAACTAATATGAAATCCATTATATTCTTCTTAGGAATTTATTATCTAAAAACGAGAAGAACACATTGAAAGGTTAGTCTTTAATGTGAAGCATTATCTAAAAAAAAAACTCAGAACGTTCATATCAATTTCTTTTGATTTTGTGACACTCCATTACTTCATTTGGAATGAAAACACACCTCAAACCTCTTCATTTAATCCCAAGGTATTATCTCTACGGATTCCCATTTGCAAGGTAAAGAGCACAGAATTACTCCACACTCTTTTTTCTTGACCTTTATATTACATGTCATCCTTTTTAATTGCCACTTTCTTTTCTTGTGATAGATTTCTGTAATGTTCACTTTAACCTGATTTCACCTATACAGATGAGTTGGGAACAGGAAGAGTGGTAAAGACCTCTCTGAAGCTTTATTGTCTACTTATGGTCCTGACAGTTCCACATACAGTACAAGGAGGAAGGAGGGAAGAAAAGAAAGGGAGAAGAATTACTCACATTTCCTTTTGATTTAATTAGCAGAACTCTAAAGAATTACCCAGAGTAATAACAGTGAACCACAAGCTTAGATGCTACAAGGTAAATATCAACTGCTCTTAAGGTAACAGTTTATTAAACCCAGGATCAAATGTATTTGAAAAAAAAAAAGTGGTCAAATTAAATTAATCAAATAAGACCCAAACTTACATCCAACAAGATGAAATGATTGAAAGTTACAATGTTCTTCATAGTTCCCAGATCAGTAATCTTGCTATGCCAGAAACTGAGGAAACTTAACAAATCCTTATATCTCATAACCAGTAATGTATGTTGTCTAAAGGATTGGTTTATCTTGTCTGAGAATCTCATAGTTATACAATGAAGAAAAGGTTTGCCACTAAGTTAATAATACACTAAGAAATTGTAATAACTACAGACCTGTGATATGACACATAACAAGGGGTCTGCCTATCTTAACTACATCTAGGCAACTCTGCTGGTAAGAAAGGTAGGAAGAGAGCCGCCCAGACTTGGAAAGATGCTGAAGTAAGATTTTTAATCCAGCACGTGGCTTTGGGCAACCTTCCTCATCATCAAAGATTCAAGAAACTTGAACTGCTGATTCACTGCTCCTCGGTTCTGCTTGATGGCCTCCTCCAAAAAGAAGTAAATAAAAGTCTGAAATCTTATCCTTTTCAAGGCCTGTTGGGACAGCCCTGCCCCTTGTCACCCAACTACCTGAGGCCCCAGGGCGGGGAAGAGAGGACAATATCAATACAATCACTGACGTGCAAAGAAATGAGCGCTACCCAAACTTTAAGAAAAGGTATTGGGATCATTAATAGCGTCTTCACTTTTGCCTTAGCATGGAGATGTTCCAAGGACTAACATCTTAGGGGAAACCTCGGTCAGGTGAGGCGGCCCGAGCTTGAGCAACAGAGTGGGAGAGACAAGTGGGTGGCGAGAGAAAAGAGAAACCCAGGTGCAGCTTGACCCCAGGAGTGCCTGGTCGGTGTCAGAGCAGGCCACGCGTCTTCGGCTCAGTGGATGGGGAGACCCACTGCTCCCGGGGCTCCCAGGGGCCCCAAGACCGTGCCACCTCCGCCGCCCGGTGCGAGGCCAGCGCCTCCCACACGCACGGCTGTCTGCAAAGGCGTGAGGATAGCCCGGAGGCTCCCGTGGGCCCCCTCCACCCTCCGGTGGAGTCCGCCCGCCTCCCGCCAGCCACCGGGGCTCAGGTGTCATTCGCGTGGGCGCCCAGGACAGCTCCCGCTGCCTTGTCCCTACCTCAGCCCACTCCGCGATTCCGTTTGAGCGCACTTCCCTGTGATGGTTAAACCCGACCCTCCTTAACCGCAGCTTTTCGTCTCCACCCACAGGACCAAGAAGCCTCACGTGACTTTCCGCCCCCGAAGCAGCTGCTCCCAGCCTCAGCCGGGCTCTACCCTGGCCTCCCAGCCCAGGATCCTGGCGAGGTGGAGGGTGGGGCCAAGTCGGTCCGCCTCTCCAGGAAGTGACGTCACGCAAGGGCACTTTTCCCTCCCCCTCCACAACTCACCACCCCCCACCCCCGGAGGCGCGGACTGGAGTTGTTCCGACAGGGCTCTTTGGCAGCTGGGTTTGACCTAGTTTTGTGGTAAGAATTCCACCTTCTCTGCCCTAGCTTTATTTTTATAAACTAACTTTGAGTAATGGAGGTTAAGACGCCCAGTTTGTCGCACAGGTGATCAGAATATTACAGTTCTGAGGAGGAAATATATCCCGCTTTGGTCCGGCTTCTGCTTTGCATCATGGGACTTGTAGTCATCACTAGCTAGGGCTCGTTCTAATAGATTATATAGATTGTTTTCTAGAATTAGTGGACAATCGATTTTAAGAATGGGAAGATAGAACACTGCACTTAAGCTTATTCGCCCTATCATTGGCAGATAATTGAAATTGTTGAGTGGTTTTGTTTGTTTTTTTACAGTCCAGGGAGCAGTTTTATCTCAAATGATACAATATTAGGCTTGTTAGACTTGCACTTTTGAAGACCTATAAAGTTATCGGGAAGGCTGTTTTTGGTAGTCAAATACCAAAATTTAGACCAGTTTACAGGGTTGTGTATCATTAGATGAGGTAGTTTTCAGTTCAGAGTTGTTAGTCTTGGCCCTGAAGTGGCAGTTATAGCCATGAGTTCTTTAAGTGAATAAGTGTATAGAGAAAAAAGAAAGGAAAAAATGAGCCTTTGAGTATTTCCTTCGCTCGTGGACAGGGCTGCAGGTGGTAGCAAAAGATACTAATAATGAGAAAAATATGATAGTCCAATATCAAGGAGGCCAAGGCAAAGTAAACTTTCAAGAGACAAAAGTGTACAAATACCACAGTTAGGAAGAAGGATCTAGAAAAGTTGAAATTGTCCAAAAAGAACTTCCTTCACAAATTATTGAAAGGAGCATACAGCGTATAGATACTATATGTATTCTTTATCTTGCAGACTATTTGGTATTGATAAATGTCCAGATTTTACTTACAGAAAATGAACTGAACATCTTTTTTTTTTAATAAAAGAATTTTTGAAGTTTTTGAAGTAATATATTTTGAATTAATATATTACATTATATTAAATTTAAGTGGGCAACATAATTATTTGACATTTGTATATATTGAGAAAATGATCACCACTATAAATCTAGTTAACATCTGTTGCCATACATAGTTCCAGAAGTTTTTTCGTGTGATGAGGACTTTAAGATTTACTTTCTTAGCAATTTTCAGATATTCAATCAATACAGTATTATTAACTATAGTTGCCATGCTGTGCATTGTCTCCTCATGACTTACTTATTTTATAACTAGAAGTTTGTGCCTTTTGACCCCTTTACTCATTTTGCTCACCTCCACCTCTGGCAACCACCGATCTGTTCTCTGTATCTATGAGCTTGTTGTTTTGATTCCATATATAAGTAAAATCATATGATATTTGTCTTTCTCTGACTTATTTCACTTACCATAATGCTTTCTGGGTACATCCATGTTGTCACAAATGACAGGATTTCATTCTCTCTTTATGGCTGTGTAGTATTCTGTTGTGTGACATCACGCACATTTTCTTTATCCATTCATCTATTGATAGACATTTAGGTTGTTTCCAAATCTTGGCTATTGTAAATAATGGTGCAGCGAATGTGGGAGTGCATATATCTTTTTGAATTAGTGTTTTTGTTTTCTTTGAATAAATACCCAGAAGTGGAATTTTTGGACTATATGGTAATTCTATTTTTAATTTTTTTAGGAACCTATATACTGTTTTCCACAGTGGCTGCACCAGTTTACATTACCACCAGCAGTGCATGCAAGTTCCCTTTTCTCCACATCCTCATCAACACTTGTTATTTCTTATCTTTTTTTTTTTAACGATGCATGAGTATAGTTTAATTTAATTTAATTTTTAAAAGTAATCTCTAAACCCAGTGTGGGGCTCGAACTCAGAAGCCCAAGATCAAGAGTTGCACGCTGTATTGACTGAGCCAGCCAGGTGCCCCTATTTCTTGTCTTTTTGATAATAGCCATTCTGACAAGTGAGAGGTGATATCGCATTGTGGTTTTTAAAAATTTTTTTTAAAAAAAATTTAACTTTGTATTTGAATTCCAGTTAGTTAACATGTAGTGTAATATTAGTTTCAGTTATACAGTGATTCAACACTTCCATGTAACAGCTGGTGCTCATCACAAGTGTACTCCTTAATCAGTATCACTTATTTAAGCCATCCCCCAACCCCCTGCACTCATTGTGGTTTTGATTTGCATTTCTCTGAGGATAAGTGACAGTTGAGTATTTTTGCATATGCCTGTTGTCCATCCATATGTCTTCTTCGGAAAAATGTCTGTTTAGATCCTCTGCCCAATTTTTAATTTGATTTTTTTGTTGAATTTTATGAGTTCTTTATATATTTTGGGTATTAACACCTTATCAGATCCCACATGATTTGCAAATATTTTCTCCCATTCAGTAGGTTGCCTTTTCATTTTATTGATAATTTCCTTTGCTCTGCAGAAGGTTTTTAGTTTGATAAGTCCCACTCATTTATTCTTGCTCTTGTTGCCTTTGCTTTTGAGGCTGGATCCAAAAAAATCATTGCCAAGACCCATGTCAGGGAGCTTACCACCTGTTTTCTTTGAGGAGTTTTGTGGTTTCAGGTTTTACATTCAAGCCTCTAATCCATTTTGAGTTAATTTTCGTGTATGGTGTAAAGATAGTAGTCTAGTTGTATTCTTGTACGTGTGGCTGTCCAGTTTTTCCAACACCATTTATTGCAGATACTATCCTTTCCCCATCTTATATTCTTGGTTTTTTTGTCATAAATTAATTGACCATGTATGTATGGGTTTATTTTTGGGCTCTTGAACGTCTTTAATAATCAAGAAAGAATGTCCTGTGGTTGTGAGAGTGAAAGTTACATTTTGACAGAGCATATGTAATGGCTAGTCTTTACGGAATATTTTAGTTGATTTTGGATGACTCTATATAGTGCACACAATCAAATGGAATTGTATACATTTTAATTTGTAGAATAACAGACCATTTTCTGTCCCTTCTTTATTTTAATTTTTTATAAAATATGTACATCTAGCAGGATATTTTGAGCCCACTCTAGGAACAATTTTATACAATGATATATAGATATTGGTAATGGTGGGGAGAAGGGTTTAGGGAGAGAGGGAAGAATGGTAAAAAAACAAAAAAACCCAGCAGAAAAAAGTATGTGCAATAGGCAGACATCTCTTGAGGTGGCTTCCTAGAGTCCCACATTTGCCCCTTCTCTGGAACTGGTCTGTCTTCTATAAGGCTGGGCCCCTAGTAGCCATGTTTGTAATATGTTAGTCTTGTAACAAATATTTTTTGTCATGGTTAATTGTGCCCGAGTAGGACATTTGACCTAAATTGTGTCCAAAGGATGCTTTTTCCTAGGAATTAAAAGAGGTGGGAGGAAGATACAGACTGGAAGTCACAGGAGGTGAAGTCAGAGAAAGGAAATTCTGTGGTAAGAGGGTCAATAAAGTCGCACTGCTGAGGTCACTGGAGTTGATCTGGTCCTTCCCTCTTCTTGAGTTTTACTTGGAGTTCATGAGGTACCCTAGTTTACTTTCACTATATTTGCTTTTTGCTTAAACCTAGCCAGGTTGGTTCTTCTTGTAACCAAAAGTACGACTCCTACAGCAAGTTTGAAAGAGGCAAAATGAATATGAATTTTAAAAGTGGATAAAATGCAGGGTGTCTGGGTAGCACAGTCATTAAGCGTCTGCCTTCGGCTCAGGGCATGATCCTGGAGTTCTGGGATCGAGTCCCACATCGGGCTCCTCCGCTGGGAGCCTGCTTCTTCCTCTCCCACTCCCCTGTTGTGTTCCCTCTCTCGCTGGCTGTCTCTCTGTCAAAATAAATAAATAAAATCTTAAAGAAAAAAATAAAAGTGGATAAAATGCAAACAATTCCTTCTCAGTAATTTATAATAACTAAAATAATATAAAAAGCAATTCCTTTTCAGTTATTTTTTTGGTATACTCTCATGACTTCCCCAATTTGTATATGTCGTTTTCCAGAGGTGGTGTTTCTGTGATTTAATGTTCAGGATCTGTAATCTACCTGCCTTCTATTTTCTCGCTGCCATGAAATTGTAAGGGTGCAGAGAAAGAACCACAGGTGACCTACTCTTAAAGTAACAGGTGGTGACCAAAGTAGAACAGGGGAACACTGACAGCCAATTTTATTGTAATTAACCTGTGCCCTTTGCAATTTCCTAAATCCATGGTAGGAATTATATGGCATTTATAATGGTACAGAGAAGACACTGTTCAGTACTGCTACCAATGATTCGTTCATGAGTTCCACTCATCAAATTGCATAAGGAAAATTTTGAAAGCATATGTGGAAATCCTATGGGAAATATAACAAAGAGATCAAATTCCTTCACGAAATCACAGTTACAACTTTAGAACTGAAAGAGACCAAAAAGATCCTGGGGATAAGCCTCTATTTTAGAGCTAAGACTGCTGAGGAAAACAGAGACTCAAAGATCTGCCTATAAGCACAAAGCCAGTGAATCCTTGAGTCCCAAACTAGTAAGCCTCTCACCACACATAATAAGACACCCCTTCTTGAGCACTTTTACACTCTTATGTCCTAATGTCTTTCAGCCTCTCAGTAGTGTCTTGCCTCTGGTACATTCTCAAGTAACATTTGATACCTGGAAGTCTTCTTGGATTTTATGCGTGAGAAGGCCTACATTGGGCCTTTAAGAGTTGGTAGGAATTGGGTAAATAAAGAAGGGATGCAGGGCATACCAGGCAGAGTGAAAGACTTGAGGGAGGACATAATAGTGCAGGGTGTTGTGGATCAGTGAGGAGACCAGCCTGATTGGGTTGAAGGGTGTGTAGCTGGAAGTAGAAAGATGAGCTCCTACTCATTCCTCAAATTGTCTCAGATACAATCTCATCAGTAATATCTATCTAATAGAATTAAGTAAAGCCCCTCCTCAATGATCCTATTGTATTTGGTATGTGAATGGAGGCAATCATCACATTATATACTGAGTACTTATTTATGTGTGCAGCATAATGGCCAGGATCATATTAGACATCTATGTGCTGACAGTACCTTATATTGTACCTGAATAAGGCAAGTACTTCATATATAGTCCTCATAATTACTATTTTTTTCCATACCTGGCCCACTTTACTTATTCACATTTCCTATAAAATCCCTTTAGACATTTGTTTTTTCAATTTCTAGTTTAGAAAATAAAATTGAATTCTTTGAGTCAGCCTGTGAGCCCCTTCGTGAACTGACTTTTATCTACTTTTGTAGTCTATTTCCTCCAGTTTAATTAATTAATCAACTAACCAGCTATTTATTGAGTACCTATCACATGCAATGAATCTCACTGTCCAGCCATATCAATTATTTCCCATTCTGAGCTCTTCATTTTCTCTCTTGCTAGCGTTTATTGTTGCTTTTGCCTGGAAATTATCCTACTTCTCTCATCCCGTTTCTGAGTCCCAGCTGTAGGTGATCTCCATTCTTGTCTTAATCCCTCTCAATCATGTCCTCACAGTTCCCCTACAAGCTTCTGCTGTAGCTGTCCTCATATTGGATGTGGTTGTCCTTGTGTGTCTTGCCTTCCTGACTAGAACATATGTTTCTTGAGGCAGAGATCACGTCCTTTTCTTCTTCTTCACTGGTTGTCAGAAACTCTGGCATATGTGGGGTCAAACTCAATGAATAAATGAATGAAAAGGTGTGAATAAAGTTTTCTTATTGGATCAGCTTGGTGGTTTAATGTAAACAAAGAAACAAACACATGCATATTCTCAGTGGAATTTGGTTTCAAAGAAATAACACTTGCTCTCTGAAACAAAATGAATCAGCTCTAGTTAAGAGAAAGGATTCCTTCATTTGTTTAGAGTAATTTGTAAATTGCTGGACTAGATAGATGATTTCTAAGGTCCACTGAAGATGTAATGTCTTAAAATTTATGTGTATCATTTGAAATCTGAAGCAGATAACTGAGTGAATATCGCAGCTTGGTTAGCAATGCTAAGATCTATAAAAGGCATTAGGCTGAGCAAAAATAAAGTGGAAAAAAAAAAGAGAAAGCTAAACTCCTGAAATTAAACAGACCAATGAATCGATATTATTGTACATTTAAGTCTTTATCTCAATTAAATTTGAGATATGCTCCAATTCTTGGTATAAACATGGGGAAGGAATTTGTTTTCTGAAGTCCCAGTGCCAGGTTTCAACATCTAGTATGTAAGAGATCCTTCTAAAAAATATAAAAAAGTTTTCAGGGAAAAAGTAAAGCTTTGGAAGAAGAAGCAAGTCTCTAATACATCAGCACCAGGATTCCCACTCATCTTGTAGGTGAACTTCATACCTCTTCACGGAGGGCTTAAATCATCTGGGTTACCTCTGGTCTTTTGTTTGGATTACTTCCAACTTTTTTTCATCTGTAATGTGCAACAATAATAGTTTTTCCTCAGAGGCCTGTGAAAAGTAAAAAGTCATCATGCTTCTTAAGTGCTTAGTACGATGCCTGGCAAAATGAATAATAGCTATTATTATCTCATGAGTCAACTAGATAGGTTAAAAAGGCAATAATAACATATGTAGTTATTTGCTGAATGAATGAATAGCAGTTAACTATGGGTAGAGAACTGCACCACTGATTTTATGTGCATTAATTTATTTAATCCTCACAATAATCCCATGAAACAGGTACTGTGATTATAATTGATACTTTACAGATTGCTTCTCTGAGAGGCTGATTAGCTTGTCCTTTTTATATGGAAAATTATTCTCTGAGAGGTTATCTTGGTTGGCAAGGTTGGGACTCAGGCTCAGTTCTGTCTCCAAAGCTCATGTTCAGATTTCTGCTATACCATACATTCTCTGTCATTGCGATGGGTAAGCCTTGACCCTCAAAGAACGCTTGGCAAGACATTGGTTGAAAACAAGGTCTTTGGGTTTAGTTTCAGAAACTCCTACTCCTGAATTCTTCATCCCATTTAACACTATGGTAGCTAGCTTAAATAGTTTCTTTTTTCTTTTTCTTTGTCCATTACCTAGTTCTAGTATAATTTATGCATCCTAGGTTCAGCTCCTAAAATAATTGATCTTGGTAAACTGATGTTCTGTGCCTTTTCAGTCCTCAGCTTCTCTGTTGCCATTCTGATTTGCTCTCTGGTATTGATTCTGGTGTTTCACTCCTTTCATCTTCCTTGTTAAAAGGCTGGGTAAACCAGAGGGATTGGGAAGGAGTTAAGCAGATGAAGTATATGTCTGAGGGTACGGGGGAAGGGGTAGTGAGAAGTGTAGTTTGGAAAAGGAGTGCCCCAGACAGAAAAGGTGTAGAGGATTTTATATAGAGATTGTTTAATAATGAGAGACAAAGTTGTTTGAATTGAAATAAAGATTTATAGACATAAAGTTTTAATTTTTATGTGGTGTCAAATAGCCTCAATTCTGTGAGGAGTCAGATACTCATACTCATTCAAAAAATATTTGTTGAGTGCCTACCATACGTGCCAATTACTGTCCTAAGGCTACAGGAATTTATCTGTAACAATATATGCAAAGCCACTCTCCTGGAGTTCACATTCTGGTGAATGTTTATGTGGGGACAGACAGTAAACAAGAAATAAGAAGAAATAAGTTTGAAGAATTTAGCTAGATTTATATTCTCTGAAGAAAATAGAAGAGAATAATATCAGAGTAGTTGGGCTGGGGGAAGTGCAGCAATTATACATTGAGCCATCAAATCAGACTTCTCTTAGAATGTGTCTTAATTGCTGAGATTTGAATGTCTAGAAGAAAACAACCTTGAAAAAAACTGGGTGGCAGAGGATTCCAAGAAACCTGCCTCACGTGTTTAGTAGGAGGAGAAAGGAAACTAGTTAGCAAAAGTGCTCCCTTCTCCTTCTAAGAGCTCCAATTCCAGGAAATAAGATGTCAGATGTTTCTTTAAACACATGTGTGATCCACAGGTCTCTGAGATGTTGGATTTTAACATTAACACCCAAATCTTGCTGATTTCAAATTCCCTCTTCATTTTAAGGAATTCTAGTCTCTTGTAAATTTTCCCTTCCCTACATATCCTAAGAATCCTCAAGGGGTATCTTCTGTGTTCTGGGGAATCTGTTCAGATTATTGTTCCCTGTCACTGTGGCTGGATGAGCTGCTGTCACTGCTTTTGCCGCTGGCTGAGTCATGCTTGCCTTGACAGCTCTACACCATCCTTCCCACTAACAGAGATTAATTCAGTGTCTCTTGAGTCAAAGCCTTTACACCACGAATGCAAACTGGAGGCCTTCCAGTAATGCTGTCTGCCTCTGCGGGACTGGGGACCCACAGTGCAGTAGTCTGCTGCTACGTGAAATGGGGAACTTTTCTTTCACTTTTGCTTGAATCCTGAAATGTTGCAGAATTTGGTGAGCACACCTTTTCAGTTTTGTTCACGAGGTCTCTTTTCTCCAGGGAAAGCCACTGCCTGGGTGGCTGAGTTCGCAGAAGCTCCTGTAATAGCTCTGTCTGCATGCAGTGGACCTTAGTGGTTGCCAGCTATCTGAATCTCTTTCTGTGTCTAGGAAATTCCTGCTTTATGTATCTAGGTCAGAGTTCAGAGCACACTTCCCACTGTAAAATTCCAAATTGCCAGATAATATGCTTTCTTAGCCTCCCTTGCAGCTAAGGTATAGATACATGCTCTAGGCATTACTAATCATGTGAGTCCTTTCCGCTGCCTTCCTTGTTGGTGGTTCAGGAATGGGTCTAAAGCTCAGTGGTCACAGCTTCCTCATAAGACTAGTTTTATGCTTTGCTCTTAGGCTTTTTTCTTTGCTGCACTGTTCCCAAGCTTCCCAGATGTTCTGTGAGCTGTCAATCTTTTTAAAATTTCTTTATTCTTAAATTGAATGGAGCCACTCCTGACTGCTTGCCACATAGGCAAGTGAAGAGAAGGGCCGAAAGAAGGGCCAAGAAAAAGGAAAGACTTAATTCCTGGGCTTGGGGAGAAATACTCTCTTCTTCTCTTCAATTGGGAATGAACAAGGAAGCACAGAGTCCTGATTGCCATCTGCAGTCATCTTGCGACTGCAAGGGAATCGGTTTGGGATGAACCCAATATGAGGATGGAGAGTGAAGAGGGGGAAAGCATCTTGACAATATCCCTGAACCTTTAATCTTACTCTACGTAGAGTCTCTTTTACTTCTGGTCTTGAAATTATCTGAGATAATACATTTCCTTATTGATAAGCAAGCTTAAGATGTAATTCTTAATTGTTACCTTTACTAACAATAAATACAAATAATAATGCCTAGCCTTTATTGAGAATTTAAAATGTCACAGGCACCTTTCAATTCACTCAGTTAATGTTCCCTGAGCACCTGAATATGTTAAGGCATTTAACTGCTATAACAACCAAAATGTTACGACAGCATAGTGTATGTGCAGGTGGATGTACAGACTTAAACACAGACATATGCATAGATATAGGTCTGTATATAGGTAAATAGATACAGTCATAAGCATGGTGTAGGGGTAGGTATAAGTATAGGTATGGCTATGGTTATGGCTTTGGGTGTAGATAGATATATACATAGAGATAAAGATATGCAACTGGATTATAAGTGAAATTTATCACCGGTGGCAGCTAAATCCCAAAGCTGAGGATGCAAATTGCTAAGTACTCCATGTCCTAAGGGTACCGTGCACAAGTAGTTGGAGCCAACAATCTTTAAAATTTTCATTGAGGGGTGCCAGTTCAAAGAAGTGGTCCAATCATCAAATTCACCTGAGTGATGTTAGAGGAGGCCTAACGAGAGACGATGGTGTGCCTTTTTGGAGAATGCAGTGTTTGCAAAGAGAGGCTGTTCTTTTCCCATCACAAGAGCTAACAGATTGGCCAACAGTTTTTCAGCTTTATTATCAGGATGGCCAGCTGCTCAGCCTGAGATGTGCCCTGCACCATGCTTCTCTTACTTGGCTCATTTCACATTTTAATACCAGGTTCTGAAATAGTTAGTATGACTTGGGGGGAGAAATAATAGAAAATATGGCTCACGCTTGCCGAAACAATAATAAGAAAAGGTATTGACACAATTATGAGAAAATCTGGAAGTGGGACAGATTTTAGGTTTGGGTGATCCGATGACTTAATGATTCTGTTTTGTCTTGTGTGGTGTGAGGCTCATTAACCTCATGATGTAGGACGGCTGCCAGTAGTAATCAAGTATATATGTTTCCTTGTTTATTCTTGTGGGAAAAAGAACTTTCATCTGAATATTCTAAGCAAGAGTCCTGAGATTTATCCTCATTGGACTGTTTAAATCACATGATCAACAGTACACCCGTGAGTATGGCCAGGGGAATAGACCTGTTTGCTAGTTTAAGTCAATCAAGGTGTACCTGAGATAGACCTTGAATCAACTTTACCCAAAGTACATGGGTTGCATGGGGGATGGGGTATATATCTGAAAAATCTGGATGTGGTTAGGAAGGGATAATGAAACAGGGATGCTGAAAAACAATAATATTTTCTACAAGGAGAGTTAATGACATAATGAAGGGTGATCAATGATGGGAATATATGCAAATCCTAGATAAGAGTCAGAAGAACTTGGATTGTGTCCCAGTTAATAGGTAAAGATGTGTATAGCTTTTAGAGAGAGGTTGGGAGGTTTTGAAGAATTCTTTATCAATAAAGATCAGCTTATATTTCCATTGGCATTTGTATTCATTTGTGGGAAGTCAGGTTAGGTGGTGCCTGTATAGACTGAGGAAGTGTGTCTCCCTCTCTAGCCATCCCGGGGGAGAGTCATCAACTTCCTCGTGGCTGCTTAGTGATGACAACAGTCCAGCTAGAAATGTGGGAAAAGTTGACCTCCACCCCAGGTTTTCCCTTCTTTAGGAGTGAAGAAATATCCTCTGGAATAGAAAAAGAAGGAGCACACCACTTAGGTTCTTTTCCAAAAGCTGGTTGAATAGTTGTACTTGAATGTCCCATCAGCACTTCAGAGCTGTCATTTCTTTAGTGTCTCCCTCCTCTCTACCGTGATGTTTCTTCTCCTCTCTCCTGACCTCTTTGTTCTTACTTACCAGATCAGCCAAAGCAGGAAATTTGAGAATTGTCCCAGATTTCCACTTTTCCATTCTTTACACCCCATCAGAAGCAGTCATTTGTTTTCTAAATTTACCTTTCAAAACTGCTTTCTCTTCCCTCATCACTACAGATACCTTTCTTCAGGCATGTGCATGTATTGCCTTGGACTAACGCAATTAGCCCCAGATTGGTGTCCTTGATACCAGACATTCATTCTCTACTTGCTGCTAGAGTAAGCATTCTGTAACACAAATCTATATGCATTATAATTCAGCTGCTCAGAATCCTTTATTATTGTTGAGTCACTTATGAGATAAAATGCAAAACTCTTTAGCATTGCAGCCAGCACCCGAGAACCTTTGTGATCTAGTCCCTGCCTACCACTCTAGCCTTATCATTCCTAATTTCATGTTTCTCTCTCTTTAGTCCACATACTGGATGAATCGCTTGTCATAAGTGGAAAATGCCTCCTTTCCTTGGACCATGCTGTTTCTTTTCTCTCCTTTGAAAGATTTTGTTCATAAAGCTCACATTTTAAATCCTTCATGTGATTTTTCATAACTTTCCGAAGCGAAGTTGGCATTTCTTCTTCTCTGTTGCTATTTGTTCTCTGTATAGATTTTTGCCTTTATCACTGTGTATCGAAATAGTTTCCATATTTGTCTCCCTATATCTTTCATTCAGCCCACTTTTCTTGAGTACCTGGCCATTTAAAAATAAATAAATAAAAAAATGCTTTATACTTAATAAATTCAGTCAGCAGTCTAGTGGAGTAAGCATTTAAATCAATAAATATTAACATGTTGTTGATGCTAGGATGGAGTTCTCAACAGGGTACCTGATCAGCATAAAGAAGAGAGAAGCAATTTTTATTGGAATTGGGGATCAAGTGTCAGGTTCTGTGCTAGCTACTTTATATGGGTCATTTCAGGTATTTATTGAGCACTTATGGTTGCCATCCTCTGAACCAAGAGATACAGTGGTCTAATCAAAACAGAATTGTTATTGGGGTGCCTGGGTGGCATTGAGTGTCTGACTCTTGGTGTTGTCTCAGGTCATGATTTCAGGGTTGTGAAATTGAGCCCTGAGTCAGGCTCCCCCCCCCCCATAAAAAAAAATCTTAAAAAAATGTACCAAAACAGAATTCTTATTGCCCCCATGGTGTTTATAGTATAGTTGGGAGGAGATGGACCAAACAGGCAATTACAATACAGTGCAGTAAGCACCATAATTGGGTAGACTGGAAGGTGTTCACAAAAGGAGGCCTGCTGAATTCACATAAAGGAGGTGTGCCAACCTAGGCTGTGGGGTGGGCAGTCAGTGATGAGTTCTTGGAGGAAGTAACTTCTAAGTTCAGAACTGAAGGATGATTAAAAGTTAGGCAGGTGAAGGGAATGGGATAAGAAGTTGGGTGGGGGGGGATGGGGATAGTGTTCCAGGCAGGACAGTATTTCCTAAGGTCTGAAGGTGAAAAACAGAGTGATAGAGTCAAGTGTATTAGGGGCAAAATATTAAGAATATATGAATATGTACAGTTTCTCATACACCCTTGACTTTAAGGTAGAGGGGGTCAATCTTGCTTATTAGGGTTTTTGCATAATCTAGTAATGTGCTGATTTTTAAAAATTGAAGTATAATTAACATACATTGTTATATTAGTTTCAGGTGTATAGTATAATGATTCAGCCATTCTGTATTTACTCAGTGCTCATCAAGATACTTGTATTCTTAATTCCCTTTATTTTACTCCTCCTTCCCTTACCTGCCCTCTGGCAACCACTAGTCTGTTCTCTGTATTTAAGAGTCTGTGGTCTTTTTGTTTGTTTGTTTGTTTCTTTTTGTCTTTGTTCCTTTGTTTCTTAAATTCCACATGTGAGTGAAGTCATATGGTATTTGTCTTTGTCTGTCTTGACTTATTTTACTCAGCATTATACCCTGTAGGTCCATTCACGTTGTTTCAAATGGCAAGATCTCATTCTTTTTAATGGCTGAGTAATATTCTATTGTATATATACCGCATCTTCTTTTATCCATTCATCTATGGATGGACGCTTGTGTTGTTTCCATATCTTGGCTATTGTAAATAATGCTGCAGTGAACACAGGAGTACATATATCTTTTGGAATTAGTGTTTTTGTTTTCTTTGGGTAAATATCCAGTAGGGGAATGACGGATCATATTGTTATTCTATTTTTAATTTTTTGAGGAACGTCTAAACTGTTTACTACAGTTTGGCTCCAGTTTGTATTCCCACCAACAGTGTGCAAGGGTTCCTTTTTATTTACATCCTCACCAGTACTTGCTATTTCTTGTGTTATTGATTTTAGCCGTTCTGACAAGTGTAAGGTGATATCTCATTGTAGTTGTGTGGGGTTTTGTTTGTTTTTAATAAGGAAAGCAACCGAGAGGGAGCTGAGACTGCTTTTCCCAGGAAGTTCCATGTATGTTTCCCTTCTGAGGAAATGAGAGAAGTCTTGGAGCCTGGACCTTGGCTCAGGTCTTGGCTGTTGGGCTTGAGTAGAAGACTGGAGACCAGGGCTGGTACATTATGGGGATGGGATAGAATGGAAGGTGGAGTTACTGTAAGAGAGCTGTATGGAGAAAGAGAAAAAGATTTTGCTGCCTGCTCAGAATGGAAAACCTTCAGGAGAAGGATTGTTGTATAAAGGGAATGCTTAGGTAGCTTTCTGTGAAATTCTGTGTGAAACCCCTGTGTCACCTCTTTAAGAACTTCATAGTTAAGATCTACCCAATCCTTTAAGCTACCCAGTCCTTCAAAAGAGGCAATACTCAAAGCAGAGAGATGGTTTGCTGGGGTATGTGGCAATCCTTAGAGGGCAAGTATTATTGCTATGATTTTCCAGATGCAGAAGCAGAGATCAGGAGGTGGTTGGCAATAAGCAGAGAGGATTAGAACTGTGGACAACCTGACTCCAAAGTCCATGCTTTTTTTAGTTGGTCATACTATCCCTGTCTACTGGTCTGTGCTACTCTTTGAAGGAGGAAACTGGATCTTCTGGTTATAGTGCCTGTTCTGGTTTTCCATTGATGAGTAACTAACCATGACAAAATTTAGTGACTTAAAACAATAACAAAATTTGTTTTGTTATGCAAGTGTGATGGAGCAGGGCTGAGTAGAGACAGCTCACCTACTCCTAGGATAGTTTGAAAGCTGGGAACTGGAATCACCTGTGGGCTTGTTCATATGCATGTCTACTAGTTGATGCTCACTGTTGACTGGAACTTTAGTTGGACTGTTGGCCAGAACATCTTGACATGGCCTTTACTTGTGTCCTGTTTCTTGTTTCCTTATAATGTGGTGACTAGGATCTAGAGTGAGAATCCTAAGAAAGAGAGACCCACAATGAAATTGCATTACTTTTTTTAACTAGCCTTGGAAGTCATTGCATTCTGTTTGTTGGAAATGCCTCAGTAAGGAAAAAACTCTTCTCACTTTTACTTTTATTGAGTTATTTGATCCTTATGACAACCTTGTATTATTATACCCATTTCACATATGAAAAAAACTAGGCACAAGAAGTTAAGTATTTTACCCAATATAACACAGATAGTAAGAAATGGAACCACCATTGCAACCTAGACAATTTGGCTACCCAGTCTGTGTTCTTAACCACTTTGCTGCATTATCCATTGCAGTATCTAGAATATAGTCTGGACCAATATGTATTTGACAAATGATGAATGTTTTGTATTTTGGGCTTCCTTCAAATGCTAGTAAGGACATTTATTTTATTTTATTTTATTTTATTTTATTTTATTTTATTTTATTTTATTTTATTTTATTATTTTATTTTATTTTATTTTATTTTATTTTATTTTTTTGTTAAAAAAATTTTTTTTTTTTAAAGTAATCTCTAAACCCAGCATGGGGCTTCAACTCACATCTCCAAGATCAAGAGTTGCCTGCTCTTCTGACTGAGCCAGGGTAAAGATATTTTTTAAGTGAATAGTTTCATATTCCACCCTGCATCTGACATTGAAGGGAGATGTACTCCTGTACAAATAAAAAAGAGATATGGTGGATTTCCAAGTAAGTGATGAAAGAACCTATTCAGGGTACCTTCCGTTTAGGAGATGCCTTAGGTACCACATTTCAATACGGCTACTCAGGAGCTGGAATATTTTCTATTTACATTATGGTAGCTCTCTCTCTCTCTTTCACATACATACATATACACTCACATACATCATCATAGAATGAGTATTCAGTTCTTTGTACATCATATTGTGCTAAGATTGTTTTCTCCTTTCTCCATACTGGCTCTATGTCAAGTATTCCGTTTTAAAGTAATGTAAGAGATAATATATTCTCTATGTGGAAGTTGATTTTTTTTAGAACTGCACACATGATGCAGTTAATTTAAAACCTAGAAAGATGGTACTCCATCCCCTTACTCTCAGTTTGAATGCATCTTTGGGTTCGAAATGAGTCTCTTGTAGACAGCAAATGGATGGGTCATTTCTTTTTATCCAATCTGCAACCCTGTGGCGTTCTATGGGAGCATTTAAGCCATTCACATTAAGACTGAGTACTGAGAGATATGATTTTAATGATGCCATGTTGCCAGTAAAGTCTTTGTTTGTATTGGCTGTGACTTTCTGTTCTGTATCACTCTTGGGGCCTTTTTACCTTTATAGAACCCCCCTTAATATCTCCTGTAGGGCTGGTTTCGTGGTTACGAAATTGGTTAATGACTGGCGATTCTGAAATGTCTTTATTTCTCCATCAATTCTGAATGACAGCCTTGCTGGATAAAGGATCCTTGGCTGCATGTTTTTTTCTGAAAGAGCTTTAAGAATGCTCCCCCAATCCTTTGTCTCATTCCAGGTCTGTGTAGACAGGTCTGACGTAATTCTGATGCCTTTGCCTTGGTACGTGAGAAATTTCTTTGCCCTGGCCGCTTTCAATACTGTATCCTTGGATCTAATATTTGCGAATTGCACTATGACGTGACGTGGCGTAGGTTTGTCGTGGTTGAGCTTGGGAGGGGTCCTCTCTGCCTCTTGGACATGATGTTTGTTTCCCTCGCTAGATTAGGGAAGTTTTCAGCTACAATTTGTTCAAATATCTCTTCTAGACCTCTGTTTTTCTCCACCCCCTTGGGGATGCTGATGATTCTAACATTGGATCGTTTCATTGAGTCAGTAATCTCCCGTAACCTACATTCGTGGACTTGGATTTTTTTAAGAGCAGCTTTTATTTTCGTTTTTTCCTCTATTAACCCATCCTCCAATTCACTAACCCGTTCCTCTGCTTCTGTGACCCTGGCCGTCAGAGCCTCTAGTTTAGCCTGCATTTGGCTCATAGAAATTTTAATTTCTGTCTGATTCGCTCTCATTTCTGTCCTTAGGGATTCTATATTCTCAGTAACCTTTTCGTTAATACTTTTTTCAATTCTACTCATCATTTTGACCATCGTTACTCTGAATTCCATTTCTGATAATTTGGTTACATCGATATCCATTATTTCTGTGGCAGAGGCCACAGACTCACTGTCTTTTCTTTGCTGGGGGGGGGGCTTCTCCTTCTTGTCATTCTGATGAGGAGAGGTTGCGGGGTTGTCCAGAGCCCAAATTATTGACTGGGTCCCAGGCTGTGCCCCTTGTTTTATAGGGATCTTAGGGATGTGGGCTTCTTCTTTAAAGATTTTATTTATTTATTTATCTGAGAGAGAGAGAGACAGCATCTTTCACGCAAATGGACCTCAAAAGAAAGCTGGGGTAGCAATTCTCATATCAGATAAATTGGATTTTAAACTACAGACTATAGTTAGAGATTCAGAAGGGCACTATATTATTCTTAAAGGAAGTATTCAACTAGTGGATATGACAATTATAAATATATATGCCCCCAACAGGGGAGCAGCAAGATACACAAGCCAACTCTTAACCAGAATAAAGAGACATATAGATAAAAATACATTAATAGTAGGGGACCTCAACACTCCACTATCAGAAATAGACAGAACACCCTGGCAAAAACTAAGCAAAGAATCAAAGGCTTTGAATGCCATACTCGACGAGTTGGACCTCATAGATATATATAGAACACTACACCCCAGAACCAAAGAATACTCATTCTATTCTAATGCCCATGGAACATTCTCAAGAACAGACCATGTTCTGGGACACAAAACAGGTCTCAACCGATACCAAAAGATTGAAATTATCCCCTGCATATTCTCAGACCACAACGCTCTGAAATTGGAACTCAACCACAAGGAAAAATTTGGAAGAAACTCAAACACTTGGAGACTAAGAACCATCCTGCTCAGGAATGACTCGATAAACCAGGAAATCAAAAATCAAATTAAACAATTTATGGAGACCAATGAGAATGAAAATACAACAGTCCAAAACCTATGGGATACTGCAAAGGCAGTCCTAAGGGGGAAATACATAGCCATCCAAGCCTCACTCAAAAGAATAGAAAAATCTAAAATGCAGTTTTTATATTCTCACCTCAAGAAGCTGGAACAGCAACAGAGGTACAGGCCTAATCAACGCACGAGGAAGCAGTTGACCAAAATTAGAGCTGAAATCAACCAAGCAGAAACCAGAAGTACAGTAGAGCAGATCAACAGGACTAGAAGCTGGTTCTTGGAGAGAATCAATAAAATTGACAGACCACTGGCAAGACTTATCCAAAAGAAAAGAGAAAGGACCCAGATTATTAAAATTATGAATGAAAAAGGAGAGGTCACGACGAACACCATTGAAATTGGAAGGATTATTAGAAACTTTTATCAACAGCTATATGCCAATAAACTAAGCAATCTGGAAGAGATGGAATCCTTCCTGGAAACCTATAAACTACCAAGATTGAAACCGGAAGAAATTGATTTCTTAAACAGGCCAATTAATTATGAAGAAATTGAGTCAGTGATAAACAACCTCCCAAATAACAAAACTCCAGGCCCGGACGGTTTTCCTGGGGAATTCTACCAAACATTCAAAGAAGAAATAATACCTATTCTCCTAAAGCTATTTCAAAAAATAGAAACAGAAGGAAAGCTACCAAACTCATTCTGTGAGGCCAATATTACCTTGATCCCCAAACCAGGCAAAGACCCCCTCAAAAAGGAGAATTACAGACCGATTTCCCTAATGAATATGGACGCCAAAATCCTCAACAAGATACTTGCTAATAGAATCCAACAGTTCATTAAAAGGATTATCCATCACGATCAAGTGGGATTCATACCTGGGATGCAAGCTTGGTTCAATATTTGCAAATCAATCAGCGTGATACATCATATCAACAAGAAAAGACACAGGAACCATATGATCCTCTCAGTCGATGCCAAAAAAGCATTTGACAAAATACAGCATCCTTTCCTGATTAAAACCCTTCAGAGTGTAGGAATAGAAGGTACATTTCTCAATCTCATAAAAGCCATCTATGAAAAGCCTACTGCAAATATTATTCTCAATGGGGAGAAGCTGGAAACCTTTCCCTTAAGATCAGGAACTCAACAAGGATGCCCACTCTCGCCACTATTATTCAACACAGTACTAGAAGTCCTTGCAACAGCAATCAGACGACAAAAAGGGATCAAAGGTATTCACATCGGCAAAGAAGAAGTCAAAATGTCTCTCTTCGCAGATGACATGATACTCTATATGGAAAACCCAAAAGAATCCACTCCCAAACTATTAGAAGTTATAGAGCAATTCAGTAACGTGGCAGGATACATAATCAATGCTCAGAAATCACTTGCATTTCTATACACGAATAATGAGTCTGAAGAAAGAGAAATTAGGGAATCCATCCCATTTACAATAGCACCAATAGCCATACGTTACCTTGGAATTAACTTAACCAGAGACGTAAAGGACCTATATTCTAGAAACTATAAATCACTCTTGAAAGACATTGAGGAAGACATAAAAAGATGGAAAGATATTCCATGCTCATGGATCGGAAGAATCAACATAGTTAAAATGTCCATGCTACCCAGAGCAATCTACACTTTCAATGCTATCCCGATCAAAATACCGAGGACATTTTTCAAAGAACTGGAACAAATAGTCCTTAAATTTGTATGGAAACAGAAAAGGCCCTGAATCTCCAAGAAACTGTTGAAAAGGAAAAACAAAGCTGGGGGCATCACAATGCCGGATTTCATACTACAAAGCTGTGATCACAAAGACAGCATGGTACTGGCACAAAAACAGACACATAGACCAATGGAACAGAATAGAGAGCCCAGAAATGGACCCTCGGCTCTTTGGGCAACTAATCTTTGATAAAGCAGGAAAAAACATCCGGTGGGAAAAAGACAGTCTCTTCAATAAATGGTGCTAGAAAAATTGGACAGCTACATGCAAAAGAATGAAACTTGACCACTATCTCACACCATACACAAAAATAAACTCCAAATGGATGAAAGTCCTCGATGTGAGACAGGAATCCATCAAAATTCTAGAGGAGAACATAGGCAGCAACCTCTACGACATCGGCCAAAGCAACCTTTTTCATGATACATCCCCAAAGGCAAGAGAAACAAAAGATAAAATGAATTTATGGGACTTCATCAAGATTAAAAGTTTCTGCACAGCCAAGGAAACAGTCAGAAAAACTGAGAGGCAGCCCACGGAATGGGAGAATATATTTGCAAATGATGCTACAGATAAAGGACTGGTATCCAAGATCTACAAAAAATTACTCAAACTCAATACACGAGAAACAAATAATCAAATCAAAAAATGGGCAGAAGATATGAACACTTTTCCAATGAAGACATACAAATGGCTAACAGACACATGAAAAAATGTTCAACATCATTAGCCATCAGGGAAATTCAAATCAAAACCACACTGAGATACCACCTTACGCCAGTTAGAATGGCAAAAATAGACAAGGCAAGAAACAACAATTGTTGGAGAGGATGTGGAGAAAGGGGATCCCTCCTACATTGTTGGTGGGAATGCAAGTTGGTACAGCCACTCTGGAAAACAGTGTGGAGGTCCCTTAAAAAGTTAAAAATTGAGCTACCCTGTGACCCAGCCATTGCACTACTGGGTGTTTACCCCAAAGATACAGACGTAGTAAAGAGAAGGGCCATATGCACCCCAATGTTCATAGCAGCAATGTCCACAATAGCTAAATCGTGGAAGGAGCCGAGATGCCCTTCAACGGATGACTGGATTAAGAAGTTGTGGTCCATATATACAATGGAATATTACTCAGCTATCAGAAAGAACGAGTTCTCAACATTTGCTGCAACATGGACGGCACTGGAGGAGATAATGCTAAGTGAAATAAGTCAAGCAGAGAAAGACAACTATCATATGATTTCTCTCATCTATGGAACATAAGAACTAGGAAGATCGGTAGGAGCAGAAAGGGATAAAGAAAGGGGGGGTAATCAGAAGGGGGAATGAAACATGAGAGACTATGGACTATGAGAAACAACTGAGGGCCTCAGAGGGGAGGGGGGTGGGGGAATGGGATAGACCGGTGATGGGTAGTAAGGAGGGCACATATAGCATGGTGCACTGGGTGTTATACGCAACTAATGAATCATCGAGCCTTACATTGGAAACCGGGGATGTACTGTATAGTGACTAACATAATATAATAAAAAGTCATTAAAAATAAATAAATAAATAAACAAATAAAACCTAGAAAGAGCCACCTTGTGGCAAAATTCAGCATTTCAGTTATTTATTTTTAAAGAAAAATTACAAGCGGCACTAACTTGTATAGCAAAATAAGGTACTAATATTGTATACAAATCCTATAATATGGTTTCTGAGATATATAATTTGATTTTAACATTAGCATATATTATCAAAAAGGTGTTGAGAATTTGAAAAGCCTAGATTAAAATATGCAAAAGCTGGGGCGCCTGGGTGGCACAGCGGTTAAGTGTCTGCCTTCGGCTCAGGGCGTGATCCCAGCGTTATGGGATTGAGCCCCACATCAGGCTCCTCCGCTATAAGCCTGCTTCTTCCTCTCCCACTCCCCCTGCTTGTGTTCCCTCTCTAGCTGGCTGTCTCTATCTCTGTCGAATAAATAAATAAAATCTTTAAAAAAAAAATAAAGTAGACATTACTATAAAAAATATGCAAAAGCTGTTACATACATTAATGGCTTTATATTTAAATGCTCATTTCAAAGTTGTATTGTCTCTTAGTACACTCAACAGTTACATGAATTTGGACCTTAAAAATGAAAACTTAGGGGCGCCTGGCTGGCTCAGTTGGTAGAGCATTCGACTCTTGATCTTGGGGCTGTGGTTCAAGCCCTACGTTGGGTGTAGAGATTATTTTAAAAAAGGCATGTGTTGTGATGAGCACTGGGTGTTATATGCAACTAATGAATCATTGAAAACTACATCAAAAACTAATGTACTATACAGTACAGTGGCTAACTGAACATATTTAAAAAATAAAAATAAAAAATTAAAATTTAAAAATGAAAAGAATGAAAACTTTAAAAGCATATCCAGTTAGATATTTTCTTGATGTGTAATTATAATACAGCTTAGATATTACTGTATATTTAAATATATTTATGTAACATTGGTTGTAATCATGTATCAATAGTCAGGAATACTCAGTTTTCTTTTTGGTTTAATTGATACATTGACATCTTTGCAATTTTTCCTAAATTTCCTATACCTTGGCAATTCACTAAATTCTTCTTTCAGTTAATTCCCACATTTTCATGTCTTTCATAAAACCTTCCCCTTTAATTGAATGTGGTAGTAAATTTGCAGCTCTTCATAAGTACTCAGTGTATACTCAAGTATAAGGAGGCACACCACTGCAGATCTCGCCTCTCTCTTTTCCCTTCTTCATTGGCACTTTGAAAACTTGCTGAAAGCTAAGAGGTTAATTCAGTATCTTCTTATCTCCCCTTACATTTTCCTGCCACTTCTCCTTTTCTTCATTCCTGGCCTCTAAATTACGTCTGATGTCAGGACCTGTCTGGTAGTAGTGGAGTCGAGGTAGGTGGCGATGGTGTAAGTATTGGCATGCGGATGGAGCAGGAGATCTGGAACCTGAATACCGGATTGTAGAGGAAGAGGAATAGGTGAGCTGGATGAAGAGGAGAGAAAGAAATCCTCTCTCTGGCTTTTGCTTTCCTTCTTATTTCCAAGTCTATTTTCTCCCTCTCAAATTTCCAAGGCTGTAGGACTTTTGTTTGAGCCCTTTTTGTTTGTGTATATTGGCCTTTCTGGGTTGCCAGGTCTTCAACTCCAAATCTGGAATATTTGAGGCAAAAAGAAAGCCCAGGGAACTCACCACGCTGTCATTCCTTGGGTCTCTTTGTCTCTGCCGATTTGCCTTCTTTCCACCTTTTAGAGTCTTCTGATGTTTGCTGTATAGATATGTCCAGGGTTTTTAATTGTACATAATGGGAAAAATAAGGAAAAGTAGATCAACTTTTTTTCTTCTCGGAGGCAGAATTCTCAAATTGCTTTGTCTTCTTCAAGTTTACTTTTTATAAATCATTTTTATTACTATGTAGAGAGCGGATTCATAAGGGAAGGAAGTAATGAAGCAGGAGAAGCTGGGAGACCAGTTAAAAGTTGTTTCAACCCATCAGTTAAGAAATGGTGTTCACCTGTGTGAAGATAGTGGTACTAGAAATGGAGCAAAGTACGTATTTCTGCTTATGTAATGATATGATTCTTGGTTAACTATTAAGGTTTTTTTTCATCCAACATATATTTATTATGCACATATCAGGTGCTAAATTTAGGCATTGGGTGTAGAGTGGTAAGCAACATGAGTATCATCTCTGACTTCTTTTTTTAAACCTTATTTATTTATTTGAGAAAGAGAAAGCATGAGCAGGAGGAAAGCGTAGAGGGAGAAGCAGACTCCCTGCTGAGCAGGGAGCCCCATGTGGGACTCTGTCCCAGGACCCTGGGATCATGACGTGAGCCAAAGGCAGATGCTTAACCAACTGAGCCACCCAGATGCCCTCATCTCCAACTTTTATGGACCTTATTGTCTGATTTGGAAAGATATATGTAATAAACAAGTAAACAAAAAAGTGCTAAGCAAGTAAACCAGAAAAACTAAATTATAATTACAAATTGTGATGTTGCTGTGAATGAAGTAAACAGTGCTATAATTGAGCATAGCTTAAGACCTACTTGGTGTGGTCAGAGAAGACCTTTGAGAAGATGGTATTTGATGTGAGACCTAAACAATGACAGGGAACCAGTTATGTGAAAATCTGGCAGAAGGACAAGGGAGGGGAATCGGGTCGTATTAGAGGATGTAAAAAGCAGTTTGGTTACGAGATAAAGGGTGACATGGGCACTTGGATTTTTGGTGAAGACTTGAGTAAGTAACTAAGTAAGTAAGTAAGAAGTAAGTAAGACTTGAGTAAGTAAGAATATATGACAAAATGGCGTTAGTCCTGCTAGGCTGTAAGGGAGGATGTATACAGTTCACTCTTGGGCTGTGAATACTAAGACTTTAGTGAGCAGTAAGGAGTTTTCAGTGCAGCTGCCTTTTTGAGGCAGCATGAGTTATGGTAGTTGATAGGGGTGTTGCTCATTCAGGACTGTTCAGGGCGATTCAGTCCTGAGGAGAACATGACTCCCTCAGGAAGCAGTGGTGGAACTTGTGGAAAGCTTGCCTGATGTTTAAAATTTTCCCTGCGCGTAGTATTCATCAGCATTATACCTTAATTCCTGTTTAGCAGGTATTTATTAAGTTCATGTGCACAGCAGTGTGTGCACGGTAATATCCACACCCATATGGCAATACTGTGATTACTTAACTTTGTTCACTGATGATAAGACAAAGCAGATATACTTGAAATATTGTGTTGTTTGATGTGTGTGCCGGTGATGAAGAAAGCGGTAAGGGAAGATAATGTGAAAACTAGAGGAGAATATCAATAGAAACTGGAAATGCATTAATACATAACTTACTTGTTTTAAATCTTTACTCCTTTCACTAAAACACATTTTTATGTAAGCAAAATGTTAAGGATTTTTTGGGAGAAGAAAGAACTCAAAAACCGAAGAACTTCTGTGTGTTTCTCTATCTTGAGGGTAGAGACCATGTAGAATACATCATTGAATTCCTAGTACCGACACAGCATCTGGCATGCACAAGGTGCTAAGCGAAGGTCGTCCAATGATTGAATGAATGAATGGATAGAAAAATGAAGTGTTTAAATTGATGCTCTGGATACCATCATGATTTCTAATCATGGAAGTGCTCATTTCAGATGGCGATTTTTTTTTTTTTAAAGATTTTATTTATTTATTTGACAGAGATAGAGACAGCCAGCTAGAGAGGGAACACAAGCAGGGGAGTGGGAGAGGAAGAAGCAGGCTCATAGCGGAGGAGCCTGACGTGGGGCTCGATCCCATAACGCTGGGATCACACCCTGAGCCGAAGGCAGACGCTTAACTGCTGTGCCACCCAGGCGCCCCCAGATGGCGAATTTGCGTGTGTGTGTGTGTGTGTGTGTGTGTGTGTGTGTGTGATGTTATCCAAGTACATATTGACTGAAGTGACAGCAGAAAAAAAGTTAGAAAGCAGGTTCTTCACAAAGAGTTTTTGTTTAGTTGTCCCGCTCTTGGCTATTCTGACCATTCCTTTCATCCTGTGAATGCCTACCTTCAGCGTTCAAGTTTAAGGGGTCAGGGCTATACAAACTGCTATCTAAAAGCCACCTAGCTCCTCATAAACTACAGGTTGATGTACTTCTTGAACAATTATAAGGGTGCAGTTTCAGAATGGGAACTTTTTCTACTAGAGAGTTGAAAAGAGGAGGTAAGATAATGTGTAATGTAATAGAGGGGATAATCGTTGAGAGAAACTAACATGGTAATAGTAATTTCCATTTGTTTAGTATCTCCATGTGTCTGCCTCTATACTGAACACTTTATATTGTCTCATTTAATACTCAAAATAACTCTCCAGATATTGTTCTTATTTTGTTTTTCCAGATGAGGAAATTGAGTGTTCCAGTTAACTATATCTTTGCTACAAATTATACGAAAATAAACATTTATCATGCTCATGGATTTGTGGATCAGGAATTCAGATGGGGATGACTTGTCTTTACTTCCCAATGTCTGTGGCCTCAGACGGAGCACTTGAAGGCTGGATCTGCGATCATCTGAAGGCTCATCCACTCACAAGTCAGGAGTTGATGCTGGTGGATGAGAAGGACTTCTGTGTTATTTTCACATGGACTACTTTGCAGTTCCTGAGAGCATGGTGGATGGATTTTAAAGGTAAGTGTTGAGAGGGAAGAGAGAGATCACTTTTATGACGAGCGGGGAAGTTATGGCAGTGTTAACTTCTGCCACATTCTGCTTATTAAGTGACTGTGTGACTATGAGGAATGCCCAATTTCAAGAGAAGAAGTTGACTTCTCTTGATAGAGGAGAGACAAGGTTCTGAAGAGAAGAATCAATGTGGCCTCTTTTATAAAATACAGTTGACTACACAAAGCCTCAGAAAGGTTAAATAACTCTCCCAAACAGCTGGTAAATGGAGTAGCCCCACTAGGAGATTAGATTTACTTGTTTCTAACTTTGTGTGCTTGCCACATGATCACGTTGTATAGTAGAGTGTTACGGGATCATTAAGATCTTAAAAGAACTGTTGCAAATAAATAAGCAAAGAAAGTTATATGAACAACTTAAATTCAGAATTTAGAACCTTACCGAAGATCCCCAGGCATCAAGATTTGCAGATTACTTACGTAATAGTTTGTACCTTTTATTTTGGTAACTTTCTTTTTCTTTTCTTTTTTAAGATTTTATTTATTTATTTGAGAGAGGGAGCACAAGCAAGGGACGAGAGGCAGAGGAAGAGGGAGAAGCAGACTTCCCCATTGAGCAGGGAGCCTGACATGGCTTGATCCCAGGACCCTAAGATCATGACCTGAGCCAGAGGCAGAGGCTTAACCAACTAAGCCACCCAGGTGTCCCTTTTTGGTACCTTTCTGAGGTCACCTATTCCATTTTTCCTAAAATTATGTTATTTGTGCACACATCTTATAACCTCCCCCCAACATACGTACTCTGGTTGCTTATTTTATTGAGGGTAGGATCTTTGTCTAATCTGATTTATCTTTCTACCCTGATAACACCTATTATGAGAAGCTGGCTCACAGTAAATATATAAATGAATTAAAAATATGAGTTTATCCTAGCATAAAATAGCAGAGTAGTATAACTTTGTTATTGTTGAGCTGCTCTGGGATACTTGGATTATGGGTATTATGAGGACCAGATTAGGTAATTTGAGTGAAAGTGTTTAAAATGTCAAATGTATTTTGTGATTAATATGGTAATAGTGACTTTGGTGCTGGAGCATTGATAGACATGTGAGGAAGACATGGAGACATTTAATTTTTGGTCTTTGACCTGTGGCATGGGCTGGTTTTCTAGGAATAAAGATAAATCATGGTCATAAGGTCAAAATAAATATGGCATTGCATGGTAGGAAGGTCTGCTCAATATGCCACTATATCATCTATTTGTAATTTTAACATAACTCATTACTAAGATCATGTTACTTGTAATATTCTATTTTGCTTTTACTCTCAAAAATATCTTAGAGATCTTCCCATGTAAGTACATATAGATTTACCACAGTCTTATATTACTATCTATAGTTCTGTGGTCTGGGCACACTGTATTCTACTGAATTCCCTATTCATGGACATTGGGTTAATCCTATTTTGTTTTGTTTTGTTGAAATTATAGATAATGTTGCAATGACATACTACTGTATAGCAAGAATTTCTGTAGGGTGGATTCCTGAAAGTAAATTACTGGGTAAAAGGATATGCTTTTTAATGTTTAAAATTTTAAGAGATACTGGCAAATTATTCTAAAATGGCTACGTGGATATATTCCTGCTAATACTTTTCTGCATATTTTCAGTGCTGACTTTGATGTGATTGATCTAGGAAAATTATAGCATAGTAGGTCAAAGAATCCTCATGTCAATGAAGGATTTTGAATTGACGTCTGGTTTGAAATTCTTACTCTGCCACTCACTCATTGTGTAGCCTTGGGTAAATTATTTTGTCTTTTGCAGCCTCAGTTTCTTTTTCCATAAAATATAGGCAATGGTAACAACCTTCCTGGATTATTGAAAGAGTAAATGAGGCAACTACGTTGGTAAGGTCTGGGTGAAATTCTTAGAGCTAAGAATTATAATTAAATTATTTTTCCTTTCCTTCATTAATTTTTTATTTAATATATTACCTCAAAATATAAGTCCCATTTGGGCCCTCAAACATCTTAGTACAAAGTCCAGCTTGATTACTAAATTTTCAGTAGAATAGCATTTCTTCTGAAATTATAGCTTAAATTTCAAAAAATAAATATTTGGAAAAATGTATTTTGATTTTGCTGACTTTGAAAAGCCATCCACCTGGCTTTGTAGTTTTTTAAAACTTTTTTTTTAAAGATATATTTTTTTATTTGAGGGAGGGGAGGGCAGAGGGAGAAGAAGAGGAAGAGAATCTCAAGCAGGCTCCTCACTGAGCATGGAGCCCAGTGCAGGACTTGACACTGAGATAATGACCTGAGCCGAAACCAAGAGTTGAATGCTCAACCAACTGAGCCACCCAGCACCCCTAAAACTTTCTTTTAATTGCTGTCTTTGGCCATATAATAATAGTCATCGCTTCTTGACACATTTGTATCTTAAAAAATGTGCTTTAATAGTGTATCATACTAATACTGGAGAAAAGATACAGTTTTTCTATTTTTATTTTTATAGCTGATGTTATACCTTAAGGAAATATTTTTTTAAAAGTTGGAGTTTAAAAAAAAAAGTTGGAGTTTCTACCTGTTAATGTAAAATGTTCCCAAGAAAAAGATAAAGGGCAACATTAAATCTTCACAATTATACTGTAACCTTTGATTGTATTTCCAGAAGTTACTTGGGCTGAATAAAATTATTTGGTTTGTAATAAGTTTTAGAAGAAATGAAGAAAATGGAGGTATTGGAAAATGAAGTATGTCTCTTAATTGAAAAGAGACTATGATTGTTACTTTCCAATCTAAATCAAATTATTATGACAGTGGTTTCAAGCAATTGGAAAGGGAATTATTCTCTGGAAATAATGACTTCATTATATAACCTAAAAATATAAGTTAAAAAAATCCCTTTGGTTGTCTTTCTGCTGAAATAAATGATTTAAAAATGAAAATATTTTTATTGTTCATCTGCAGAATTCATTGTTTTTCAAAATAATATAAGCATTAGAAGACAGGTGTCTGATTCCTTGCTGGAATTTTAATTTGGGCTACCATGAGATATAAATTAACTAAAAAAGTAAAACTATATATATGCTATTTATGTGTGTGTGTATATATATGTACACACACACACACATATATATATATATTCTATCTTTTTTCTCTTTAAGTAATCTCTGCCCCCAACGTGGGGCTTGAACTCATCACCCCAAGATCAAAAGTTGCACACTAAAGACTGAGCCAGCCAGGCACCCCGTGTGTGTGTGTGTGTGTGTGTGTGTACATATGCACACACACACATGCATATATATATAATATATATATTATATATATATGTTAGGATAAATATAACATTTATGATTTTTTAAAGATTTATTTATATATTTTAGAGAGAGAGTGTGAGCGGAGGGAGGGGCAGAGGGAGAGTGAGAGAGAGAATCTTTTTTTTTTTTTTTTAAAGATTTTATTTTATTCATGTGACAGAGAGACAGCCAGCGAGAGAGGGAACACAGCAGGGGAGTGGGAGAGGAAGAAGCAGGCTCCCAGCCGAGGAGCCCGATGTGGGACTTGATCCCGGAACGCCAGGGTCACGCCCTGAGCCCAAGGCAGACGCTTACCGACTGCGCTACCCAGGCGCCCCGAGAGAGAGAATCTTAAGCAGACTCCCCACTGAGCGTGGAGCCCGACACAGGACTCCATGTGGGGCTCCATATGGGCTCAGTCTCGTGACCCTGAGATAATGACCTGAGAGTTGGACACTTGACCCCCTGAGCCCCCCAGGTGCCCCTAATGTTTATCATTTTAATTGGTTTACTTCCATAGATGTTTCAAGCAATTGTTTAAGTTTATTATTTGAGATGAATATAAATTCTCAGGAATATTAGTTTGCATTTTTATATTGTACACACACACACACACACAATCCTAGCATCTGAGAAAACACTATATTGTACATAAGATGCCCTAAATGTTGATGTTTATAGAGGAAACGTGAGGACTTCATTTTCCTTATAGGCCGAGAGAATAAAGACTTTCAAGTATTTATTTTTATCTTTTTATCTTTTAGGGAAAATGATCTCCCCAAGCTCCAGTACTCACTAGATTTTTAATAATGTGAAATACTATGAATTTTAACCTCAAGAACAAATACTAATTATCCAGATCCAGATGTTAGAAATAATTATTAAAACCTTTAGTCATTTTCCTTTTCCCATTTACTGATATGTGGACCATGCAAATCATAATTCAGGCATAGCCCTTAAACTCTTGAAATCTTGTCTTGCTTGGGTTGCCACATTTTGGAAACTAGGAAATTTGGTGAAACAGTGTGATACTACTTACCTGCCTGTCTATCTATCCATTCATCTGGTCAGTATTTTACCTATTGTCCATCTCTCACCCGTTTACTCACAGTATGTATAATCCACATGTTACTCGTTCTTCTACTAAACATATACTGTCTTCTTTTATATAGATACTGTGTCAGTTATACTTCTTTCGAATTTTTGTATAACATTCAATAGATTGAACTTTTAGAATAGAGGCATTTGGGATCAAATACTCATGGAATCACATCAAACCTGTTCACTCTTGGATAGTTGTAACTGTTTGAAAATTCTTTCTTGTTTTGAACTGAAATTTCTGATCTCATTTCATAACCCTACTGTTCCTTTCGAAAAGGAAATCCTTTTCCTCTTCAACTCAGTCCTCTTCTCCAGGCTTTCACACTCAGTTCTGCGGCTTTGTTTTAGATCCATGTCTCTAAACAAGAAATGTTTGTATGTACAAATAGATGTATGTATCCCTCCCCGGTTACTTTCTTTTTCTGTGTTCTGATTATTAATATTATTCTCCTCAAATTTTAGTTACAAACAATTCTTAAGGATGTCACCTATGTTCATACCTATCTACCTGCAGAGTGAGGGTAACACATAAAATACATTTGAGATTATAAACCAGTGTGATTTCTCGTAAGTCTAATTCTTATTCCTTCTGCATGCTATTCTTGAAGATAAACCTTCTGAAAATGAGAGCTCCTCAAATCAATATCTCAAAACCCTTCACTAACTCTATACTGTGTAAAGAATGAAGAGCAAATGCTGTATCAAGGCACTGCAGACCCTTTAATCCATCTTGCCAACCTTATCTACAGCTATTCTTTCATCAGAAAGTTTGGCAAAATAAATGTGCTTATTACTCTCTGATAGGTGGTGTATTGTAGAAAGGTCAGGCTGTCTGTTTAATTCTTGCTCTGCCACCATCTCACTGTATAGTTTGGGTAAATTAAACTCCCTGTGCCTCACTAGAAAAGGACTGGTCATAGTATCTACTTCGTAGGGTTATTAGGAGGAATAAAAGTGTTCATACATATGAAATCACAGAAAATTGTGTGTGACACTTGTAAAGAATTCAATATATCTCAGCAAAGAAAGGGCAGATATGCCTCATTGCATTTATTTTCACATACTATTCTTTTTCCTTTAAAATCATGACTTTTTTTATCTTTAAGCCCTCCCTTCAGATCTAATCTCCATCCTTCAATGATGTGTCCCCTCCTGCAATTGTGTTTCTTTTCTGTTTCATTGATGCAGTGCTTAGTTAGGGTGACCACTGGGACTCTGTTGATAGGAAAATGAGTACTGTTGGTAATTACACTGGGACAACTGGCATAAATTGGGACTGACCTGGGCAAAGGGACATATGGTTACCCTGTGAATAGTGGAGCCTTAAGTTATCAAATCTCTTATCAAATCAAAGCAAACTTTATATGCAAATTGTTATGGCAGATCTCCCATTGTCATAATTGTCAGGAAATGAGGTTCATCAAAATGACCCTTAGCTGTTTCTGGCCATTCCCAGGGTACTGCTTCTCATCTGTTCAGCTACAAACATCTCAGTCTCTTCTCTCCAGTCCTCTTCATTTGATCCTCATGCTGCTTCTGCCTTCCTGACCACTGATTCTTATGAGACAGCCACTCTACCTGGTACTCCTTGCATTGCCCAGCTCCTCTGACTCCCCACCTTCCCCTCCTTACCTCCACATGCACATCCTTCTCTAGGTTGTGGAGAGAGGATCTGCTCTCACTTGTATCATTCCTTCCCAAATGCATGCACCAAACCTTTCTTAATGACTCATGACACAACTGACACCAATGATGATTCTTGCTTAGGCTTCACTGATGCATCATTGTTGAAGGAAGAGGCACTTAAGTCAGAGAATTCCTAATAACCACTGCCTAAACCTGTGCGCACACCAATGGGCGCTTGGAGGCTCATTCTTTGCATTGCTTGCAGCCTATCTCCTCTGACCAGGGATAGCTCAAACCCCACCATTTGAAACATTTCAGAATTCTCAGTCCTCTTCATATATCAAATGCTCCTGCCCATAAAGAGACAAATTTCATCTAGTTTCTCACCACTCACTCTCTGGGAATGCAGTCCTCTTGTTGAATGTCTTTGAGGATGATTGACAATAGGAAAACTCCTCCTGTCTGGAGAAAACTCCACTCCAATCCTCAAGGATGTGGTCTGGTTCTATGCTCTTATTATGGTAATCATAATAGCCTGACATTGGTATATTTCCCGAAAACTGGGATCTTTAGCATTATTCATCATCACCTGTTACATAGTATTTGCTACTTTGCTATTTGTGTTTTTATAAATACATTCTATATCCTTAACTAGATTGTGTGTTTCTTGAGAGCAGGTATTTCCTTTGCCTAGCAAAGTTCCTGACCCACACGGTGTTCAGTGAACTGTGTTTGATGAGCATGAGAGGAAGAGGCAATACAAAACACTGCTACTTATGAAATAGCCGTTCCTTCCTCATGTATTGTTTCCTCCATCTGGATAGTAGTTCATGCATAGAACAACTTCCTGTGAATCTCTGGGTTCTCTCGGCAGAGCTATGAGAACTGGTCTGCTCAACCCATTCTCCTTCTGGCCCAGCTGCTTACATAGCTTTTCTTCTGGGATAAGTCATCTTATATTCTTAGCATCAAGCACAGGCCACTCAACCCTCGGTGAAAGGAGGGTTTGTTTATGAAGTGAGATCTGCCAGAGGCATGGGTCACAATATCACCAGTACTAACACCAGGCTCATGGTGATTTGGGTTAGGAAATTTCCTCACCAGCATTATCTTTTTCTGAACAGATCTGTCCATAGACCTTCAATAGCCGGCTCTAGCAACTATTCAATTGTTTAATACAGAAATATCTCTCAACTATAAATTTTCCTCTTTTCAACTCTAATAGTTTTCACATAATAATATGTCTTTGTCAACCAACATTTTCTGTGTGTGCTCCATTGGATATCAAACATGACACAAAACAAGGAGAGGTCTTACTCTTCTATCAGTGCAATGTTGTTTTCTATCGTCCATGCCGACCTGGTGTCAGCAGCTATTTTATCAGACACCATCATCAGTACTTATAGTTAACCACAGAGATGGATTCGCAGAGTTTGACCTTTGTTCTATATACTGAGGATAAAGAAGAAGAAGAAAAACGTGATACTTTACCTGGACAGAAAATGATGGAAGAGTCTGTAAAGGTAGCACTAAGGGAAAAATTCTACCATTTATTATAATTTAGTTTTAAAATGCTTTTTAAAAATTACATACTCATTTTAGCTAAATATATTGGAATTTTCCAAACAATGGCAGATGTGTTATTTTCATTATTTCATTCACTGCTGTATAATTTTAATGCTTTGCATTTTGGCTGGGCATTATATCTCCTACCTGGTTTGTGAAACAAGTAATAAAATCACAACTTAGTGTTTGGTGGTAGGTTAATGATAGTAATTATCTTATATGTTATGCACTGTGCAGTTAAACCCTAGGAAATTATACTGGCAAAATATGAAATTCAGTCCGAGAAGCATTTAACTTAGTTTCTGTTGGGGACCATTGAAGGGGACAGATAAGTACTACCTCTCTTCTCCCAGGAACAAGGCGGGTGGAAGTCCAGATACTATCTTTATTCTACATAAAAGTAATATTTCAGAATGTGGCCTCTATTTGCACATATATGTGTTTCTTAATACATAGTTCTGAATTTAGGCCAATTTTTTCACCAAGTCATAACTGTCTGCATTCAAGTAGCTCCCTGTACTCACACCACAGGGCAAAGGGCAAGAACTGTGGCTGGAGCTGAGTGGACTGCCCACTCACTGTAGGCAGGGCCTTGCTAAGAGGACAGAAAGTGTAGAGGAAAGGGCTTTTAGATCTAATTTCTCCTTCCAGACTCACCAGTCATATAAATCATGTAGGGGATCATGAATGAGGGGGTAGAGAGAGGCCAGGGGTGTTTTATTAATGGGATTCCCTCTGCCTCAAAGGAAACAATAGGAGCAGGCAATGAGTATCTGTCATTAAAATTTCCAAGGTTTTTGCACTCTTAATCCATTGGGTTTAACTATTAAATCTTTAGTCAACCAAAGTTATAGTCATTTCCAGTGGGAAAGGGGGCAGCAGTCTCTCAGGATGACCCTTCCTCCCACTTCTTAGAGGCTGCCCTGCAAATACTAGTCACTGCTTTATTGAGTACCTACTGGGAACCACTGGTAGGCAATGCAGATTTTGTACTCTAAAGGCTCTAAATTAAGTCATAACAATAACCAATTAATTTAACTTAAATTAACTTTAATTAAAAAGGCCACTCTGCACTCAAGACTGAAGTTCACTTATGTTACTTTATATCCCAAAGGTATCCAACCACATATCCCAAAGGGCCTATCACAGGTTCTGCAAAGAGAGCAAATGACAAGTCATAAAACACAATTCCCTTCTTACCAACAAAGTCCTAGAAAGAAATTAAAGTTGTAAGCTTAATTCACCTTTCCAGTTGTATCTGTCAAGTTCTGGCAGGGAGTGGATGGCACACTGAAACTGGGTGCTTGAGAAGAGTTTTTAATTTATTTTTTAAAAAGTCCCTTCATTAAAAGGGACTGTTCATACCAGAGCACACAGGGTGTAGGGGAACTGACCAGGATGGACAGTATTCTGGGGTTACCAAGATGGCGTACCTGTCACTACCCTAGGCCTGAGGAGGCACAAGGAGGGGAAGATCCTCAGTCTGCAGAAAGTAGTTATATGGAGAGGGTTACTTTAAATAGAGGGAAGCAGCTAACTTGTAGTGACCCAGCAGGGAAGGAGCCAACGGAATAAAAACCTGACCTAATTTCCTCCTGTCTTATGGGTGCTTTCCACTGGTGGAATCCAGTGGGGACTCGCAGGGTAAGGAGCCAGTGCAGCCGTTGCAGCACACAGCGTAGAGAGTGATCTGGAGGAGCAGGACGAAGATAACCTAGCTCATAAATTCAAGTTTAAGAAGCAGCGGGAAGGAAATGAAGTCCAAAATCAAATTCTCTTGTCCTTGTGTTGTAAAATGCCAAAGAAATTTAAGTCCAAAATCCATTCTTTTTAACTTAATATTCTGCTTAGTCTCAGCTAGAGTAATTTCTCAGTGCTTGGTAAACATGGGTTTCTTTTAAAAGCTGCAGGCTGGGGGCGCCTGGCTGGCTCAGTTGGAAGAATATGCAACTCTTGATCTCGGGGTCAGGAGTTTGAGCCCCCCATGGGGTGTAGTGATCACTTAAATAAATAAAAAAAATTTAAAAATAATTTAAAAAATAATAAAAGCTGCAGGCAGGGCTGTCTCATCCTAGAATGGGTGTAGATCCTTCAACGCCTCAGGAGTTTTATTAGCTTAATGTCAAGTATTTTGTGAGCTATACTTTTAAAGAGATGAAATGATAAATAGGACACATCAGACTATCACAGCTTTAGGCACACATGCAGCAGTTTTCAAAATGAGCCAATTCTCTGTCCCTAGAATAGTTCCACAAGGCGAAATAATATTCCCAGAATCAGAACCCAGGACTCAGTCTGACCAAATATTGTTTGCCAAAGACCGCAGTATAGGCTCAATAATATCTGAGTGAAGGAGTTCAGACAGAGAAAATATGCTTGATTTAGCTTTGCTCTCATGCCAGTCCATGCCAGTTGGTTCAGAATTCATAAATGCAAGAGGGAGAAATCAGGTTAATTGTTCCATTAGCACGTACGGCGAAGAATCCACATCTGGGTGCTGCCTCCTCCAGGGGCATTTGAGACCCTGCTGTTGTTTTTCAAAGTTTAGAAATTTTAAATGGTGGAAGCTGCTGACAAAAAATCTTATTTGAGGAGATCCTCTTTCCCATCCCATATTCAAAACCTTTGTACTTCTTTTTTGTACGATTTATCTGTGCCCAACGTTGATAACCTAAACCTAGAACCTTCCTAGTGTGGTGTGGTGTAGCATATCAGTAAAGGTCAGGTGGAGCATCTGCTACTTTCAGAGTAATAGCAGCAAGGGTCATTGTGTCTCCTGTCTGATAGGCTGTGTATAAAAAGACTGCTTCTTGTAGTTTAATTTTGCCTCAGCCACACCTCTTAGGAAGTTGCACCTGTGTGGTTCAAGGTCAAGCAGCAGTAGCTCACATCCCAAGCCTGACCGAGGTAGCTATGGATCAATTCTTTGGTGAAACCCACAACCTTTGGCACTACCCCCAAAGAAAGGGCCTGTGGTTACCACCTAGTGAAAAAATACGATGGGGCTTAAGGCTTAAAGTCTGTCAAGTCAGCGCAGAAAAAAAACTAATGGCACAATTGTAAACTTCAAGAGAGCCTGTTATAAGCTACATGGTCAGAGTAAAAAAAATTGAAGCAATGTATTATAGCAACCCCAAAGCCTCAGTCACTTTTGGTTTATGTCAATCCCCAAATTTTAATTCTCTTCTCTGTTACAAAGACTCTGGCCCCAAGTACCAGATATTTGCTCCCTCAAAAATAAATGCAGTCCTCCTTACCCACCACAGCATAAATCTTATGTCCTGACCTGGAGCAGTAAAGAGTGTAATCCTTTGAGGGCAGTTTGCTCCCAAGAGAAAGGAGAGAGGAAGGAGCCAGGTGACACATGCTCGGTTTCTCATTCTATGGCAACCATGAAAATGTACTGCTTACATCCTCTGCACTAAGGAGAGCATAATTGACTAATTGCCCTAATTTCTGCCCTTTCTGGAGCCAATCCTATAATTGCTGTAAAGCCACCTGCAGGCTGCTTCCAGCCAGTAACTGAACACAGCGTGGGGACTGGTGCCAGCCCATTCCTGCAGACTCCTTTAATGGGTAGCCTTAGCTGAAGGTCTCCAGTTGGCCTTGCCAAACCTTTCTTGGAATGGCATTGTAGTCTGAGACTCTTCGTATCAGTTCCCTTTAGCAGATGTCTGATCTGCATCTCTGTGAAGACTCCCTTCCTTCTTCACTGACTCCCTTCTCATCCTTCACAGGCATTTTCCCCAATATATCTCTTGCATGTCTAACCCCATTTTGCATCTGCTTCTCAGAAGACTTGAACTAAGACACCTTTCGAACTCATCGAATTGTTAGAAAATTCTACACCTCTCCCCTAGGACTGACTGTGGGGGAGGAGAGACAAGAGTGTGAAGCTAGTAAATATCCCTCCACATGGACTATGTCAGGATTGGGATAAAACTACACTCCCAATGGTTTTATTACGAGAAGTTAGGGAAATTAGAGTATATCCAATCTTTTGTCTGTTTCAAATATGTCTGCATTGAAATATGTTTTAATGGAGTTGCCAGGAGCAGAATATTGAGCAGGCCCTTGGTATGACCTCGTATAGCTTTTCTTTGTGGCGAGAAAACATAGTTGATTGATTTAACTGGTTGAATAAAAAATAAGTCAGTTATTCAGTTTTTTAATTTCAGATTTCAAGTAATTGCTGTTGCATCTTACAAATGCTATGACCTCCCGATTCTTTTTAGTGCATTCTCTTTGGTTAAAATTGTCAGCATCCATTCAGTTGCCCAGCCTAGAAATTTTGATCGATCTCTTTCCTTCATGGTCCATAGTTAATCAGTCATCAAGTGCTTTAGAGTGTATTATTCATGGAATTTAAGAAAACAGAGGAGCATAGGGGAAGGGAGGGAAAAATGAAACAAGATGAAATCAGAGAGGGAGACAAACCATAAGAGACTCTTAATCATAGGAAACAAACTGAGGGTTGCTGATGGGGAGGGTGGTGGGGTAACGGGGTAATTGGGTCATGGACATTAAGCAGGGCACGGGATGTAATGAGCACTGTGTGTTATATGACTGATGAGTCACTGAGCTCTACCTCTGAAACTAGTAATACACTATATGTTAATTAATTGAATTTAAATAAAAAAAATAACAAAGAATATACTATTCAAAGATATCCACAATCTATTCCCTCCTTAGCATTCTTTCTATTACAGCTCTTGTCATCAAATTTGACCCATTTAAATAGCCTTGTTAAAATATTTTGACTTTAGTTTCTTCATTATTCCAATCGATTATTTTTCTAATCTATAAACCAAATTATGTTACTCTTCTGCTTAGAAATTACTTTCCATTACTTACAAGATGAAGTTAAAACTCATTATCATGAAGTAAAAGTCCTTCATAATCTGACTTCAACTTGTCTTTTGAGAATCATACCAGTAAAACCCTTCTTTATGTCTTCTGTTTTAGTCACAGAAAATCATTGAGCGTTCCTTATACTTGCTGGTTGTTTCACTTGTCTGTGTAATTGTGAATGTTTTCTTTAGGATTTGTGTTTTATTTCTTCTTTCCACTTTCCTTCATCTGATAACTGCTCCATGTTCTTTAAATCCTGGCCCCAAATCACCTCCTCTAAAAGTACCTCTAAGATTTTCCAGACGGAGTTAATCATTTCTTATATTTGCTTCTAAAACATAGGAAGCACTTTTCAATTATATTTTATTTTTTTCTCTGTGTGCCTTTGTTCCTTTTGATTATAAACTCCCAATAAAGGTAGGCAATTCTGGTTGTCATATAATAAATATTACTGAATTTAAGTGAAAATTTCAGGATACCATAGAAAAGGACTTTAGGAATAACCACCAATAAGATGTATTTCTCCTTTAATATACATTTCTATTCAACAAATAGGAAACAAATTCTAAATGGTACATAATATAAAGTAGCAGAACCTTGGTACAACCTGATTTTCAATATCATGACATTTCTAAGATTTTGGTCTTCATCAGAAGGGCTCTAAATATGCAGAATTACTTAAATTGTGTTGTTGTACTGAAGTGTCTCTTATATCATTAGGTCCAAAGGAAAGTTTTAGCTTAGGGTATAGTGAAGTCGTAAGTCCAAAACTGATTGAATATTTTATACGCATTATTTCTTCTTGTTTTCTCTTCTTTGTTTTATTGCCAACTCTCAATCAGCAGCAAAATTAACCAATATAAGCAAAAAGAACCTAAATGCAGTTGAGTGTCCTTGTCAATTTTGAACTAAATTGCTAGAACAGATACTAAAAATATATATGTAGCTGATAAACCATAAACGTATATAAGCAATATTTTTAAAAAAGATTTTATTTATTTGAGAGAGAGACCATGAACGAGGGCCAGGGGGCAGAGGGAGAGGGAGAAGCAGACTCCCCACTGAGCAGGGAGCCCAATGCAGGGCTTGTTCCCAGGGCCCTGAGATCACGCCCTGAGCCGAAGGCAGATGCCCAGCTGACTGAGCCACCCAGGTGCTCCCATATGTAAGTGACATTAGGGAAACGTTCATAGTGAGTATAGATTCGTTTTAGCAATTTCTTAGCTATTCTTACTGAAAAAGGGGAGAAGACATATGACCTCTCTGGGTCTCAGTTTCCTCAGTTGTAAAATAAATGGTTGGACTAGGCTCATTCATTTATTAGGAATGCTTATGTACCAGATACCAGCGTTGGAAATACAAAGATGAACAAGATGGGTAGGGCTCTTGTCTTTTAGCAACTTAAACATAGGTGAATTAAAATTTCTTTCCCTCTACGGTTTCATAAACATGGCATGATGATATAAATTAAATGAGATTGATAATGAGGCAGTATCCATTTTTGTTCTTTTTTTTTTCCCAGAAGCACGTTATTGATGTTTTATGATAAAAAGTTCTCATTAGAAGACAAGTTTTAATGGTTGAATTGCAATAAACATATTGCCACTATTTTGTGTAGTAATTGGCTCTTGACTTTAAAACAACAGAAGATTGGTCAATGTATTGACCACAGATAGACTAGGGTTTAGTCAGACATATACACTTTAATTCCCAGAGTCCCTTATAGAGATTTCACTTTGCACACTGACTCTTACTCAATTCTAGATTGACATTATTGTCTATGGCCTTGTATATGACTTGGTAATGGCGACAGGGCATTTTTCTATTCCTTTAAGTGCTGTGGAAGGGACAACTGAATCAAAATTATGCATTATTTGGCCGACTTTTAAAATGGACAATGGATGATGAATAACAAGTTCAAAGAAATAAGCAAATATTCACTGTCTTAATAAATCTGTCCCATGGAAGTTTCGGGGATTGACCAGAATGACATAAAGACACTCAGGGGAAGATAATGATTTTGAATCCATATTATAAATGATTTTTATTTTTAATTAATTAAGCATATATTTGTTAATATCATGAGAGATGTTTTCACTATCAGACTGTGAGTGATCATATCCAAAGAACTGGTCTTTAGAATCAGAAAACCTGTCACTGTACTTAAAAATATATGATCTCAACACATTGCAACCATATTATGTTTCTACTAAGGAAGAAGTGTATGATAAGGAAGTCAATGATAAAGCAGGTGCCTTTTAGCTCACTTTTCCATTTGAAGATTAGAAAATTGTAATATTCCTTAGTGTAACAGGAATATTTCCATGGTATTAAACTGATACGGATTTTTTCCCCCCAGTAACTTTATGGCTTTCAGATGAAAAGCCATGCCTTGTGGTTCAGATTATACTATTTATTCTTTAGTGTAGGCAAGATACCTCTTCTTTTATTGAGGCTGGGAATTGAGGCTTAATGTCTGCTGGAAAGGAGGAAGCTATTAATGGAGGAGAAGTCCTTACTAGGGAGAAAGCAGAAGGCCCTTCTTTTCTGAACATGTGGGAAAATGAGAAGAGGGAAGGAGATATGGTAATGAGGTCAGATTTCTATGCCATCATTTTCCTCACCTAGGGAATAGAACCTAGTGTATGCAGTAGAAGCATCCACATCATAGGGTCTAGTGAAAGCAAGCTAAGAGACTGCAAAACTCAGAGAGAATCTTATATTTGACCTTATCCAATATGGCAAAGACAAAAGCACGAGTATGATGAAGGAAGTTGGCTAATAGATGGCATGAGGCAGCATTCTTGGGTCCAATGGTACGTACAGAGTACGAAGGGATTAAGAAAATCTCTATGTCATGGTGAGAGGATCCGGAGGGACTGATAGTGTCAGTGGACCATCAGAGGCTCAAAGTCAAAACAAAGAGAGTATAAAGGACAGAGTCACAGATCTAAGATCACAAACTCTCATGGTAGATGCCATCATGATGCTTCAGTAGGCTCATCACACAATAGTAGGTATCCATTCAGGAATTAGATCAGACCAGTCACTTAACAACAGAAACTAAAAGGGATCCAGAGGACACTGCAGACATGCAGTATCATCTTCTGCCAGAACACTGTGAGCCCCTAATATTCCCAGACACTGTATAAGGGTGGAGCCAAGAGAATATTCCAATTACCACTGCTACGTAACAAACTATTCAGACACTTACTGGTGTAAAGCAACCATGTTATTATGCTCATGGATTTTATAATCAGAAATTTGGACAAGGGATAGTGAGGATGCTTTTTCTCCAACATGATGTGTAAAGCTTTATCTAAAAACACTCACTGATTGAAAGTAACTTGATTACTGGGGCTACAATCATTGGGAGGTGTCTTCATTCACATGTCTGGTGGCCAATGTTGGCTGTTGGTTAAGATCTCATCTGGGGCTGTCAGCCAGAACACCTCCATCTGGCCTTTACGTGTGGCCTTGTTGTCAAAACATGGAAGTCTTAGGGTAGTTGGACTCCTTACATGGCAGCTCTGGGTTTCAAAAGCAAGTGTCCTAGTAGTCACGATAGAAGATTTATCACTTTTTATGACCTAGCTTTGGAAGTCATGTGTGACACTTTTGCCATATTCTATTGTTTGGAACAATCACAAATTCAGCTAGATTTGAGGGGGATTTTATTTTACTTTTCCCCTGTTTTAAAAAAATGGAAGTATATTTGACACACAGTGTTACATTAGTTTCAGTTGTACAACATAGTGACAGGACAACTCTATGCATTACGCTCTGCTCACCACAAGTGTAGCTATCATCTGTCACCATATGCTGTTACAGTACTATTGACTCTATTTACTATGCAGTACCTTTCATCTCTGTGACTTGCTCATTCCATAACTGGAAGTCTGTATCTCCTATTCCTCTTTACCCATTTTTCCCATCCCTCCATGCCTGTCCCCTATGGCAACCATCAGTTTGTTCTTTGTATTTATGGGTCTCTTTCTCCTTTTGTTTGTTTGTTCATTTGTTTTCTCTTTAGATTCCATATGTAAGTGAAATCACGTGGTATTTGTCTTTCTTTGACTTATTTCACTTGGTGTAATACCCTGTGGGTCTATTCGCGTTGTTGCAAATGGCAAGATCTTGTTATTTTATGGCTGAGTAATATTCATATATCTATGTATCTGTATCTATCTGTCTATCTATATGACATCTTCTTTATCCATTCATCTATGGATGGACATTTGGGTTGTTTCCAGATCTTGGCTATTGTAAATAATGCTGCAATAAACATAGGGCTACATATATCTTTTTGAATTCGTGTTTTTGTTTTCTTTGGACAAATATCCAGTAGTGGAATTACTGGATTGTATGGTATTTCTATTTTTAATTCTTGAAGAACCTTCATACTGTTTTTCACAGTGGCTGTACCAGTTTACATTCCCGCCCACAGTGCATAAGGGTTCCTTTTTCTCCACATCCATGCCAACACTTGTTATTTCTTGTCTTTTTCATTCTAGTTGTTCTGAAAGGTGTAAGGTGATATCTCATTGTGGTTTTGATTTACACTTCACTGATGATTAGTGATGTTGAGCACAAAGATGGGGAATTTTAAATGGCGTAAGTAACCTTAGTGCCTATATGTCATTTATTCACTTAATGCTTGCTATTTTAATTTTAATATTAATGAATATTTATTCCTATAATCTTGAAGTAAATATATTTAAGTAGCTTGTGTCCTGTGTGTTTCAGTTATTGTTACAATTTCTAGGGGAGGGCAGAAATTTACAGAAGGTTATCTCAAAATGCAACTACAATTCCTTACTGTATTTATTATATATGTGCTATCACTTATTATGTTCCATGATGATGTAGTTGAAAGAGCTTTAGATAGAAGACTAGGATTTGGTCATAATTTTGCTATTAAATAAGAAGGTATTTCTCTTTTCAGGGTCTTAGTGTCCTCATGTTAAACAATGAAAAGATGTGTTAGATAAAATAATTTCTAAATTTCCTTCTAGTGTTATGAGTTTATTGGTCTCTCTTATTTTAAGGAGGTAATGAAGAATAATAAAGAATTTATAGTTTAATTTTGCACAAAATGATTCTCATGTATATCTACTTTCTACTTGGTCACACACTGACATTTATGAAGGAATTGTATTTGGCGTATTCCTTTTCTGTATAACTTTATATAGGTTTTGTAGAATCCTGATAAAATAACTGAAGTATGTTTTTATTATAAAGGTGAAAAAAATCCTGTACAATAACACAGCACTTCAAATAAATTTAGAAATACCATAAACGAATAAATGTGAAATTAAATTATCTTTGAACTTCAGGAATATGAGCCAAATTTAATTTTATTGTATCATACAAATACTTCATTTCTACTCATGTGGAAGAATAGAAAAACTAGTGGAAGTAGTAGAATACTTTGGAAAAAAAATAGTCAATTTAAGTACAAATAACTAAGAAAGATTATTGATAGGTATGAAAAAGAAAAGGAAACCTTACCTCCTTTTGGTAATTATTATGAAAGGTAATATATTTGTTTTAGGAAAAGGTATCTAGATACTTCACCTTTTTTTCATTGAGTATTTTATCTTAAATTGTGACTTAAGTATTTTGTGAAATTTGATAACACTAGAGATTTTACTTAATATTAAATTACATAAACTGTTAGCTGAGCATAGTTGAAGCATATTATTTTGGAAGCCACTAAAACATAATAATTGTTTTTGTAGGGTGAAGACTAGAAATGGATTTGTAATTTTTTTCCTTTGCATAACAGAATTTCATTAGAGGTAGTTTATATACATTTTTGACCAGAATTTTTCCCCCCCCAAAAAAATCATATGTAAAACTGTAATTTTTGATAGATTTAAAAATTAATTTGAATGTGCTGGTGAGCCCTGAACCCAATTTCTTTGTCCATTAAGTTCTCTTCCTTTTTTTCCACCTAACAAGGCTCCTTATACATCCCAGAACCCTGGGCATTAGAAGAGCAGTTTGAAAATCAATACCTTATTATAAAGTAATTCTATATTGGTATATAAATGGCAACACTAACTTTTTACAGCATGACCGATTTTAACATAGATAACTTTATTCATTGAAATTTCTAATTATATCTATATGCAATCTAAATGATTGTTTCCTAACTAATAGATAGTAAATTCTATGTCTGAAGGAAAGTAGCATATGAAAGAAAGGTAGTTTAGTTTAAAATGGTGTTCCAAATTTCCTACAAATAATTAAATGAAGTAGGGAGCTTATATGTGAGAAATCAGAGGTTATCCTCAAACAGATGAAATAATGTGTTGCTCTCAGTTGTTCGAACTGGTACATTAAAATCCTGGCTAGATTCATGTTTGTGAAAAGCACAGCACTACTGATTTATCAAAATAGTAGGAGACATACTTTCTTTTGGGTTACTTTTATTGAATCTTCTCACTTTGAAAGATTTAAAATGATTGGAGTGTCAGATCTGAATGTTTCTCTGGATGTTAATGAGCTGTTCAGATTTACTCAGTTGAGGTTAGCAGTAGCTAGAAATCTCTTCAACACATTTTATGGCATTTATATAATGTGTTTGTCTTTGTAGAATGTTTGCCACTGAGCATCTTCCTGAGAAGCAGTCGATAAATTTTTGACTGACAGGAGACAGAGCCACTAGGCTAACAGATGTCTTTGTTGGCAGTCTCAATATAGCAAGAGCAGACTTACTTGTCATTGTTTACATGCTTTCATATCTTCCTCAGTTTTCTGGCACCCTTAGTCATAAACACTGTAGCATCTCCTCTGAACACATAACCTTAGATTCATCTTACCTTTTTCTCATCTCATATTCCAGTAGTCAGCAAAGCAAGAAAAGTTATCATGTCCTTAAGCCCAAGAAACCATAACCATAATTCTCAACCCAAATTTCCATGCCCTTGCGTCAGAACTGGATTATGCTTGTGGGAAGCTGGGCAAAGGCCTGTTGGTTCTCAGATTAGCTTGTGTTTTTCTAGAAAGGGAGAAGCACACCACCAACTAACTGTAACAATAATCTTATCCTTGGTAATGATATCACACTGGACATCACTAATCCTTGAAAACTTTCAGAGTGGTTTGGTGTTATAGAAATTATCCAAACTGCTGGGAAGTTCTCATTTAGACACTTCTACTTGTCAGCCAATGGTGTAATCACATTGTGCTAGGAAATGCTAGAGAGAAACCAACCATGTTCTTTCACTGTAATGACTTTATAAATAGCTTGAGAGGCAGTATTATATTGTGGTTAAGAACAGACTCTTGAGTCAGACTGCCTGGATTCAAATTCCTCTTTTGTCACTTACTAAACTGTGCAGCCTTGGGCAAGTCACTTTACTTTTCTGTCCTTCAATTTCTGTATGTCTTAAGATTATGAAAACCACTGCCTCATGTAGTTGTGAGAATTAAATAAATTAATGTGGTTAAAATGCTGTTTGCTTGCACATATTTAGTAAACACTCTTAGTATTTGCTAGTATCATTAGTTAGTTGGGAGGGCACTTCTTTGTCTCTTCTTGTGTCATTTCTCCATGCTGCATACATTTTGGGCTCATTGAGCTGAACTCTAAAAAGAATTCCAAAAATGCCCTTCTCAGTATTTATTTGCACGAATTCATATGGTCTTGTGTGTATATTCCTGTGTTGCATTTGAAAGAGAAGGAGCTGAGAATGAAGCCAGTGGTGTCTGTTTTCAGTCAGGCCCACGGACTGGGTTTGAATGGCTATGTTTAAAGATGGACAGAACTGGTGCTCAAAAAGAGATCTGGGAGATGCCAGGAAAGAGGTGACGGTCAGAGGCTGAGAGAACTCTCAAGTGAGACTTTGTGAAGAGCAAATAGTTACTTTGAAGTGTTGCAAAATAGCTTTTGAAGGCTGACTTTATTGATTTACCATCACTTACTCCACTTCACTCTAGACTAGTTGCCTAGTTCAAGTAAATCAATACCCTTTTAACACTGGGCACTTAAACAAACAAACAAAAGAAACCTATTTAGTAGGTGCAGGCCCCAAATAGGAAAATTTAAGATCGAGTAGTTTGCCAGGCCCCCCTGCTGGCTCCACAGCTGATCCCCAACAATAGGATATTTTACACCTGGCCATAGATTAGTTGGGTTAGCTCCAATGTGGATGGCTTCCCCTGGGCCATGGTTGAGTGGCCTGAATTCCCATCTCCCCAGTCCTGGGAGAGTTAGAGAAGGTTCCATTCTGATGGATGGGTAATACCAACTACAGCAACCCAGTTGGTGAGTGGAGCTCAGACCTTTGGAGCTTTTCCCCCTACTCATTCCCAAGAACTTCTCTCAGGGCAGAATCAGATCTCACTGGATCCTGCCTCCCAAGCCTGTCACAATAAGTTTATGTCTCATTGGCTTATTTCTTTCTAGTTCCCAGACAGAGAAGAGGGGCCTCAACTACTTTAACAAATCAGAATACAGTAGATGCTCATTATTCATAGCAGTGATGTAGGTATTCTTGGGAACACTGAATTAGCGAATACTGAATCATTGCCCTGGATTGGGTGCCTGGGAGCCTCTGGTCACAACATTTTCATCAACCAGCCAGTATATAACCTTGTTTTATTTGTGTTTCTGTTTTTTTTTTTAATTCTTATTTAGTATATATTGTTGATTCATTAACATTGAACTAACACCCAACAACACTATAACTCCTGCCAGAAGGAAGCTTATCTAACACACGTATTTTGTCCATAAGACATCGCATAGCCTTCTTCTTGTGCTCAGGAACACTGGACACTATTACTTCAGCTCCATGCTTGGGGCATTTTCAACAGATTACCATCAAAAAGCACAAAAATGTGGAAGAGGACACTAAATATACTGAGAAGAACCCTCGTTTAGAAGGACACTTGTTTATACTATGAGAAATAAAACAAGAAGGCAGTGTTGCCTTGTTTGACTACAACTGGCAATGTACATGGGTGACAAATTTTTTACCACTCTGTGCATGTCCGTGTTTGTGAATTTCCATGAAAGCACCATGGGTATCGATTTTTGGATTAAAAATAAGTTTTAGTGAGTAGGCAAATTCATAAATATGGAATTCACAAATACTGAGGATCAACTGTACTCTCCAGGCTGGGTCATATTGACTGGTACCAAGGTATTTTTGATTCGTGAAATTTTTTGATTCAAAACATGCCTACCATCTGAATCTTGAGTGTTAGGATGACTTTGTGTCCTCCTTTTCCCAAGGCAGAAAAACTATCTGCAGTAATTTCCCTACACAGACCAAACCCTGCCTCATTTGGAAAACAATTAAATCCCAGTTCCTAAATTGTCTCCTCAAAAACTTTAACAAATCTTGTCTTATAGCATGATGTAAAATTAGGAAAGAGGCTTTTCCCTTTTAACCTGCAGTGCTCTGGCCTCGTTGCCTCTTCAGGCACCAGCCTTTGCTCAGCTCTCAGGAGTCATGAGAGGTGGTAGTGGAGCTGGTCTGGGAGGTTTCTCAGGGTGCCTCACAGGCAGGAACCGTGGAGGCATAAGGAAATTGAGCAGATGTGTGGGATGACTGCTTTCTGCGTAATTGTGAGAACTCTTTGGAATGTCCCAAAATAACTGGGGACATTTTGGAGGTACCAGTTTTTGGTAATTAGGCTTGTGGAGAGTTATGCCATGATAATTTAAACTTCAAAAGGAAATGTGACCTTATTTTGTAGGCCTGTAAATTTATGATCACTTGCATTACAAAATTCTGATTAAAATACCATAGAGGGGTGGCTTGGAGGCTCAGTTGGTCAAGCTTCTGAATCTTGATCTCAGCTCAGGTCTTGATCTCAGGGTCGTGAGTTCAAGCCCTGCATTGGGCTCCATGCTGGGTATGGAGCCTACTTAAAAAAAGTACCATGGAAATCCATGTAATAGAACACCCATCATTTACTGAATACCTATTGTATGCTATACACACTAAAAGATATTTTACAGGTTTCTTTTATGTAAAAATGGAATTACTACTTCCATTTTGTAAATGAGAAACCATAGGTTAGATAAATGAATAAATATGCTTAAGCTAGAAGGTTAGAAATCTAGAATTTAAAGTTAGATCCATTTTGCTTCAAATTCCACTCTCTTTCTGGTTTACTACATTTCCTCAAACATTCACATCAAAGGGTGACCAAGTAGACGCTTAGGGTGCAAAGAATTTTTAGAAATTTGGTAAGACATGAAAGAAGGATAAATGTACAGGGATAATCTTCTGCAATTCTCTCTATCCCAAGGAATATATTTTTTCTAGTGCCACATGGCAGTCATTAATATACATCAACCTTTAACAATAGTACACGTAGGAGATTGATGTCACAAAAATGATAATATTGATCTTTTGAGAAAACTGGAGCACCTTTTAATAAAGACTGACATTTTAAAAAAAGAGTTCCATCTTATAAATTTACTGAATTTATTTTGTGCCTCATTGAGCTTTAGAAAAATAATTTAAATTTTAATTAATCCAATATATGTACAAGGCTTAAAAATCAAGCAGTTTAAAAGGTTGTGACAAAATGTACCAGTTTTCTACCCCACTTCTTTCTGCCCTAGGTCCTGTCCCTTAGAGGGGAACTGTATGTCCTTCTTTATATCAGTCTTTAACTTCCTTCACATATCTAAAGAAGTTGCTTTAGCCCTAGCTTTTAATTTACTGATTTTAGATACATACTGACTTTTGTCACTGTAATTATGAATTTACCTTACTTATATAAGTCTTCCTATTTCCACTGCCTCTCAATATAGTTTTATCACTCTTTTTGGTTTTCAGTATATCAATATTTATAATATTTTGATGCTGAACTATGTATGTCTTGTACCATGATTATGTTTCATGTCCTTTACAATGATTTGTTGACATCTTTATTTGCTGTCTCTACTCTTCTGTCCTCCTTGTTCCTGTGGAATTGTATCTTTTCATTCATTACTATCAATTTTGAGGGGTTTTGGAATAGATATAAAATCATGTTGAAGTGGAATTTCGATGTTATTACCCCTATATAGCAACTGTTGGATTGGAAGTGTGACTTACAGACCTTTACAGGTGGATGTGAGTAAAAATTGGAGCTTTTCTCCGTCCTTATGAAATGATGGACAGAGCATATTGCTTCTCTCTTTGCAACAGTCCACAAGGCACCTGTGTACTTTCCTAGACTCTGGAATTTGGCATTTTTGTGGTATCTCATGACCCATTTAAAAATAAATCTTTTTTCCTAATCACTTTGAGTTAATTTGTTTTTTTTTATAAAAATCCAATGTATTGCTGACCATGCTGTCTATAATAGGAGAATCCAGCCCATTTCCATTTTGCGTAAAATCTGCTGTACTACTTTTTTTCCATCTTAAGATGACTATTTCTGGGGCGCCTGGGTGGCTCAGTCATTAAGCGTCTGCCTTTGGCTCAGGGCGTAATCCGAGAGTCCTGGGATCGAGCCCCACATCTGGCTCCCTGCTCCGCTGGGAGCCTGCTTCTTCCTCTCCCACTCCCCCTGCTTGTGTTCCCTCTCTCGCTGCCCGTCTCTCTCTCTCTGTCGAATAAATAAATAAAATCTTAAAAAAAAAAAGATGACTATTTCTTTAATTATATTGTTTCCTTTTTCTCTTTATTTTTGCATACTTGTTGAATTTACATTTAATTCCCTCTTTTCCTCTTGTTTTTTTTTTTTTTAAAGATTTTTATTTTATTTATTTGACAGAGAGAGAGACAGCCAGCGAGAGCGGGAACACAAGCAGGGGGAGTGGGAGAGGAAGCAGCAGGCTCATAGCGGAAGAGCCTGACGTGGGGCTCGATCCCAGAACTCCGGGATCACGCCCTGAGCCGAAGGCAGACGCTCAACCGCTGTGCCACCCAGGCGCCCCCCTCTTTTCCTCTTGTTAATTTAGGAATTCTGCTGTGTGTTTCCATTCCATGTTTCTAATAAGACGTATGTTTTTACTATTGCATGAAAACAGGATACTAATGATATTCTCCCCCATGCTTTATTTCACCACTGCTTTCTCTCCAATACAATGGTATATTTAAAGTGCTTTTACTTTTCTCTCGCTATAATACCTCCATTTTGCTGAAAAAGTTTATGACTTTTAAGGCAGCTATTATGTTTTCTTTAAAAATATTTATTTATTTACTTATTTTTATTTATTTATTTAAAGCTTTTTAAAAATTTATTTGAGAGAAAGAGAGCCTGAGCAGGGGAAGAGGCAGAAGGAGAGAGAAGGGGAGAAACAGACTCTCTGCTGAGCAGGGAGCCCGATGTGGGGCTCGATCCCAGGACCCTGGGATCATGACCTGAGCTGAAGGCAGACTTTTAACCAACTGAGTCACCCAGGTGCCCTTCCCTTATTTATATTACACATTCTCTTTATCCATTTAGATTTAATGATAATGCTCTTTCCCTCCTCCTAATATTTCTCCATCTGCGTTGACCCATTTGCCTAGTTTCTCAAACATTTTCTTCAGATGTGGCATGTTGGTTATGTATTGTCTGAATCCTTGACTATCTGACATACCTTTCTTTTGCCCTGGCAGGTAATTGATATCTTGGCTAGCTTTAGGATTCTTGGTTTGCAGTTCTAACTTATCGATTGTTTGTAGATATTCTATTGTTTTCTAGCTTCCAGAGTTGTGGAGGAGGAGTCTGGTATTTGTCTCATTCTTTTGCCTTCTGAAGTAACTTGTTCTTACCACATGAGAACTTATAAAATTTTCTCTTTACCCTCGTTTATCATTTTCCTATGGTTGCTGTAACAAATTACCCCAAACTGTGTGGCTTAAACAATAGAAATTTATTCTGCACAGTTCTGGAGGCCAGAAGCCTGAGATAAGGATCACTGGGCTGAAGTCAGGGTGTCAGCATTCCCACACTCCCTCTGCAGGCTCTAGGGGCGATTCCTTTCCTTGCCTCTTCAAGTTTCTAAATATGCTGCAAACATTTGCTCTAAATGTTTAGAGGATCTTCAGAATAGATGAGCAATAGAAAGCATTAAGAATACATCTCGTTTTCCAGCTTCTGGTAGCTGCCAGCATTTCTTATCTGTGTCTATATCAGACCCTGTCCACTTCTGTCTATGCATAATATATTATCTGCCTCTCTCTTATGATGGCATTTAGGGACTACTCAAATAATCCAGGGTGATCTCACCATCTCAAGATCCTTAACTTAATAACATCTGCAGACTTTATCATATAAAGCAACATTCATGGGTTCCAGAGATTATCTACCTGATGTCCTTATTAAACCTTGAATTTCCAGATCATTGCCAGGTATGCCTTGGCTGTGTCTTTTAAGGTCTCCTTGAATCTTGGTAAGGACCTTAAATTGGTAGGTTTCTTATTTATTTATTTATTTATTTATTTATTTATTTATTTATAAAAATATTTTATTCATTTATTATATTTTGGAGAGAGGGAGAGAGTGAGTGGGGGGGGAGCAGAGGGAGAGGAAGAGAATCCCAGGCAGACTCCATGCTGCATGCGAAGCCTGACCCAGGGTTTCATCCCACAACCCTGAGATCATGACCTAAGCCAATACCAAGAGTCGGATGCTTCACCCACAGAGCCACGTAGGTGCCTCTCAAATCTTCCTTAAGACGACATAAATGTTCCTTTGTGATTTATATAATTTTTACTTTGTTACTTTTTACTTCTGAAATATGACTTATTATTAGATAGTCTAAATCATCATTTATTTTTCTTTTCCCTCATGATTATACTGTCTTCATATTTTTTCTCTCTTTTTAGGTATTTCATCCTCTAGATCTTCAAAGACACTAATTTGGTTCTCGTTAACTTCAATTAACCTATTTAACTTTGAATTAAAAATATTTTCCAGAAATATTTTTCTTAATATAGTGAAATCACAGATGATTTAATTATTATTTTGTGTTGCTGTTTGTCTGATCTAGTAGTTTTAATGTACTACTTGTTTTCTTTTTCCTTTTTATATTACCATTTATATGATTATATATGTATGTATGTATACATATGTATGTATGTTTTGTTTTTCCCTTGCCTTAATTGTACTGTTCTTTTGTTTTTTATTTATTTTATTTGTTTTATTTTTTATTTATTTTATTTATTTTTTATTTATTTTTTTATTTCCCATTGTGGCTTAGGTTAAGCTGCTGGGGTATCTTAGAGATGCCAGACTCTAATCGGGAAGTACTTTCTGCTGCCATGGGCTTGTTGGTTCACATTTACTGTTTGTTTGTTTGTTTGTTTTAGAGACCGGGCAGGAGGGGCCGAGGGAGAGGAGAGAGAATCTTAAGCAGGCTCCATGCTTGGGGCGGAGACGAATGGGGCTCAATTCATGACCTGAGCCTAAATCAAGAGTTGGACGCCCAACTGACTGAGCCGCCCAGGTGCCCCCAGATTTACTAATTTTTTGTTGTATACTGGACGTTCTAACATGTTTTTGAAAGTCTGACTTTTAAAATTTTTCCTTTAAGAAATACTGGTTTTTGAGCTGGCAGACAGAGACAGATAATTTGCTAGTGGATCATCTTTATGCTTCAGAGACTGTTTTTAAGTTTTACCAAATTTTTTAAGGGTCTAGAGTACATCTTAAGATGCTAATAAAATAGCCCTACTCCAATGATATGACCCTTCCACGAGGTGTCAGCTGAGTTCCTGAGTTCAGTGAGGTCTCTCCATTTTGGCTAGTCAGAACTTCTATATTTTAAGCAGTTTGCAAGCACCAGGATATCCATTTTATTTTACAATTCCTAGAAGTAGTTCTCTCCTGGACCATTTTGAGTCTTACTGCATGCATGCACAGCTTTAGAATTTAGCCAAAGTGTTGAGATGATCCCTATGTAGATTTGTGAGGTCTTTTTCAGTGCAGCTTCCTTGTCTACAGTATCCAGTTCCACAAACTACAACCCCTTCAGCAGCTCCAGATTTTATTATCTACCTCCTCAGCTCAGTGATACTGCTGTGCTCTGCTTGACTTTTTTCCCCTACATTATAGTCTAGAAATTTTCCCAGGCAGAAATTTACGGCTATTATGGGGCTTGCCTTATGTGTTTCCTCCTTTTCAGGAATCAAAATTAAATGCTGCCTTTTGACCAAGGTCTGAAAATATTGTTTTATGTATTTTGTCCAGTTTTACAGTCATTTACTGTAAGAAGAGTAGTGTGGTATCAGCTAATTTATTATATTTGAAATAAGGAATTCTCCCACTGTGTACATGATATCCTCACTTGAAAATTTCAAAGACATTTTAAATGAAATGTCCAAAGAAATTTCTGGTTTTCTTTCCCTAAATGTTGTCCAGTTATACAAGTAGAAATGCAGAAGTTGTCTTTTATACCTCCCTCTTTCTCACCTCCCACGTCCAGTGAATCATCAAGATCCCTGAGTATCTCTTGTATTTATGCTTCCTTCCTTCTCAACTACTTACCTGGTAGACCAAGATATCATGCTGAAATAGCCTGTCAACTAATTTATTTAGCTCTTGCCTCCTTCTCCCCCAATCTGTCTTCTCATCTTGTGTAAAAGCAAACCTGATTATGTTTGTTTCCTCCCTACCTCCTGGTAGGAATCCTTCAGTGGATTCTGTATGATGTGAGTAAAACTGTTTAACCTGATTTTTTAGTCTCTGTGATCTTTTCCTTACCTACCATTCCAGTTTGGTGAGGATCTCATTTACCTTATTCTTTTCACTTTATTCCGTGAGATTTTGTTCATGCTGTTTTCTTTCTAGGAATGATCTTCCTTTATTCACTTAGTTAACCATTTCTCATCCTTTAGGCATCAGTCCAATTCTTTCTTCTTTGGGACAATTCCTTGATTTCATTGACTAGGTTAAATTCTTCAATTAATATGCTCTAGTAATTAATGTACATCAGCTGAATTTTCACATTTGTATGATTTCTTTTGATTTAATGTCTTTATCTTTTACTAGAATAAATGTCATGAAAGCTGTTTTGTTCATAATTTTATTGCCCATACTTAGAAATAGCAGTGAATAAAATAGCAAAAAGAGGTGAAATAAAGGTGATTAATTAATATTGGTTGGTTGAATAAGTAAATCTGCTCAGAATGAATAATACATACATATCCATAAATACAACAATGCTCACAAATGTTATCACTATGAGAATTGTAGGCATAATTTCCGTTAGGAATGTAAGATTCATATCTCTATCAGTGACAGAACTATCACAATACCAATTTCCAAATCGAATGAAAAACCCCTTTTCTGTGAATTCTGCTTGTATCAAATTGTAAATGAATGCTTAACATTTTCTTGCTGTTTCTAGAATCTAAATACTAAAGTCCCAAAGGTATGTGTAAAAAGTATTTCTAAAATCATGCACATAAATGTATATTTATATTTCTATGTATATTTCTAAAATATACACATAAAATGAATAACAGCCAAAATTCTATTCAACATTTTTATGTTGTAATTCTATGATACTTACTTATGCTAATGTACCACGTATTGTTCTTAGTGCTTTACAAGTATTAACTTATTTATCAGAACATTATGAGATAGATATTATTATCATATGCATTTTATAGATGAAGAAACAGAGGTACATATGTATGAAATAATTGTCTAATGTTCAACAATGGAATCAGGGTTTATTTCAGGCTCTTTGGCTTTGGAGAGTTTAGTATTTCCTCAGATTCTCTTTGCGTGGCTTCTAAGACCTAGCTAGTTAACCTGAAAGCCATAATAACTTGAGGGTAAAGGTTTGCCCCTCGGTACAACAGTTTTTTGTGTTTTTTTTTTTTAAATTTTAATGCCTATTCCACACTGGGGATTAAAAATCTGTATTTTCTTTTTCATCTCAGCAAAGAAGCAGGTGAGAAAAGAGTATTTATGTGAAGTTAGGGATAGGTACCTTGTGAATACTCTCTATGAAGTATTTCTTTCACCTCAGACTTTCTCCAAAGTAAAATAGTGTTAATTCTGAAATATTTGTGGGAAGTTGTAAAATGGCCAGAATTTATTAGTGACTTATTAGACTGAATGAGAGAAGCCAGAAAATTAGTTATATATACTCAATTTGGTAAATGATCTGTCATAGAATTCGATTTAACAGATCCTTTTAAGAAGAGTGTAGATTTTTATAGGTTTGGCATGGTGTCAAAACTTATGAAATACTTGGAGGTCTCAATTCATCAGTGGCCTCAAAATAGATTCTCTTTAATGAAAGTTAAAAGTTAAAAGGCAAAATTGAAATACAGCCTGCTTTAGTGTTTCACAAAATTGCCAGATTGCCAGATGATACTTAATTGGAAGCTCAGAAAATAATGATGAGCAACCTAATCAGGAAAAATCTATTTGGTCTAAATCTCTAGAGAAGGAGGTTGCACAGACAGTAAACAACAAACTGGAGACATTTAAAAATGAGTCTGACAATGAAAACCAAAACCAAACCACCTCCTCCTCACAAAAACAGGCAGAAAAACAACAACAAAGAAAACAGCCGTTTAACTTAATATATAACACTATGTTATTTTTGAGAAAGTTAGACTTCTTCCAGTCAAGAAATTGTAAAAAATGAAAAGTAGTTCTGAGTGCTTCTATATAATAGGGTTTGTCTATATTTTGCAGTGGCTGCTAAAAACCTTTAGTCAATGTCCATGGCACATTTGCTGTATTTAAGAATTAGAGCTTGGTATGATTCAGTAATCGCACTACTGGGTTTTTACCCAAAAAGTACAAAAACACTAATTCAAAGGTATACATGCACTCCTATGTTTATTGCAGCATTACGTACAATAGTCAAATTATAGAAACAGCCCAAGTGTTCATTGATAGATGAATGGATAAAGAAGAAGTTGTATATATATACACAAAGGAATATTATTCAGCCATAAAAATGAAATTTTGCCATTTGCAACAACATGGATGGAGCTAGAGAGTATAACGCTAAGTGGAATAGGTCAGTAAGAAAAAGACAAATACTATATGATTTCACTCATATGTGGAATTTAAGAAACAAAACAAATGAGCAAAGGAAAAAAGAGAGAGAGAAACCAAGAAACAGACTCTGAACTATAGAGAGTATACTGATGGTTACCAGAGGGGAGGTGGGTGGGGGATGGGCGAAATAGGCAATGGCACTACAATAGGTCCAATTTTTTAAAAAGATTTTATTTATTTGAGAGAGAGAGCAAATCTGAAGCAGACTCCGCCCTGAGTGCAGAGCCCCATGCAGGACTCAATCCCACAACTACGAGATCATGACCTGAGCTGAAACCAAGAGTCAGATGCTCAACTGACTAAGCCACGCAGGCACCCTGGGTCCAGTTTTGTCAGAACTTGAGGGAGAAAAAAATGTGTGGCCAGGGAACTAGAAGTTTTATTCTGTAAATTCAGAATTGCATTGCTTTTCTTAAAATAGCCATCTTAACCCCTGGGTACTTTTATTAGAGGTGCAGAAGAAATTCCAGGGGTTCTTTAGAGCTGTACTGTCCAATAGTAGTGGCTATTTAAACTCAAATTTAAATTAATTAAAATCAGAAATTTAATTCCTCAGTTGCATTAGCCACATTTTAATTGCTCAGTAGCCATTTGTGGCTAGTGGTTACCATGTTGGACAGAACAGACACAGATATTGAACATTTCCATTATTCCAGAAAGCTATATTGCAGAGCAGTGTTTTTGAGTTTTGTATTTGACCCTTTCAGTACTGTTGTCAGTCTCCATGGTCGTATTCAATCTGTCTGAAGTCCATAGGTCCTATTAGTTTTCTATGTGGACATATTATGGTAGAAATACCTTTCACTATTCATTTCTTTTTTTTTTTTTTTTTTTTTTTAAGATTTTTTAAATTTATTTATTCGACAGAGATAGAGACAGTCAGCGAGAGAGGGAATACAAGCAGGGGGAGTGGGAGAGGAAGAAGCAGGCTCATAGCAGAGGAGCCTGATGTGGGGCTCGATCCCAGAACGCTGGGATCACGCCCTGAGCCGAAGGCAGATGCTTAACCGCTGTGCCACCCAGGCGCCCCTCACTGTTCATTTCTTAAGACTCAGTTTCCTAATTTGTGGAGAGCAAGACGTAATTTACAGGTTTTTTTTTTTTTTTTGAGAATTAATGTGAAATAATATGAGAAAACCTTCTGACACATAGGTTTTCAATAAACACTAATTTGCGTTCTCTATAATGTAATAACTATTTTCCATGACAGTAGATCATAATTCCTAGAAAATCAGGAAAAAATTATAGGAAAAAATATATATATACTCTGAACTTAGAGAAAGCTTGTTCAGACCTCTATATTACTTTTCTCTTGTATTCTTTGTCTTTTTATTCTTTTCTTGTCCTGCCATAGTACTTCTTAGGAAATGTACTCAAGTCCCTGATGACTGTGCCCTTCTCAGGCCCTGGCTTCTGTACTTGTCTGTTTACCATCAAAATTGTGCAAGGGAGTAACAAGCAATGTCCAAGTGGCTTACCTGTGTGCCAAACATATTTCTCCTGGCCTCCTTTATATAATAGTGGCTTTACCTCTTCCTAATGATCAGGTTCAATTACCTCTGTCCAGCCTTGTGGCTTCTCTTCTTGCCTAATGATTCTTTGTCATGTAAAGCCCAAGTGCCAGGCTGACAGTTGTAGCTTAAAGTTCAGTGGCACTTTTGCTGTTTCCCCTGGTAGAAGTATTTCTCCTTTGGGAGTCAGGACGTCTCAACCCAAAGAGCCCCAAATTGTGAGGCAGGAAACAAAAACTCCCCAGGTGGTTCCCTGGGAGTGATACAAGTGAGACTATCTCTTCTTTTATCCCTAATTTCTCAGTTTTATGAATTTACCGTTTGGGAACACAGTGTCATTGTATGTACATAGATGTGTATATGTAAGTGCATACTGTGTTCCAGAGAATAGTGTCTCATTCTTGTAAGATATTGTCTCTGAGCTGGTGCTTCAGCTATACCGTCAGTGGGCTTTTCTTTGCTCTATCAGGGTGGCAGGTTTTGAGTGGTGCAGTATGTGAGAGGACCACTGAATCCCAAGTTCGTGTGCCTATGGCTGCACCTCTATTGTTCTGATGTGATTTTTTGTGAGATTCATGTCAATGGATCAAATATGCTTTAAGCTTTTGGATAATGGTACAGGCCCAATGGGAAGGAGAGGGTAGCCTTAAATATGCCTTAATTTATATGCCTATAATATAAAGGCCTTAGCAGACCAATAAATACGTTGCTCCTCCAGGGTAGAAGATGTAATTTGACACCAAGTATCTCCTTGTTCTCCTTGAAATCCAATGTCTTTCATTTTTAACCTTTAATTGCTATTTAAGCACCCTTAGCTGTTTATTGTCTTTTTTCTAAACCATCAGTTGTCTCCAGCAATAACCATCCAATTCCATTGTTATTATAATTATACTGTTTCTCCGATATTTCTCAAACTACTGATGAGTTCCATATACTAGTGCATCTCCTTCCACTGTTGGCCATCCCAGGTCATCACCAGTCACAGTTTAATATTTATATTGCTACACCGCTGGTAACTGTTTATATTCCACCTATTCCTAGACATGTGTTCCCATTGCCAGCCATCCAGCAGGTGATTAGATTCCAGAATTTACTATTTTAAGTGGGATTCCCTAGGAGGCCAACTCTGAGACAGAGACTAGTGTGAAGGAAGTTTCCTAGGGAGTCCTCTCGAATTAATAACCTCTGAATAGGGTTGCCAGATTTAGCAGGTAAAAATATACGATGCCTAGTTAAATTTAAATTTCTGGTAAACAATGACTAATTCGGGACATAATTATCTGAAATTTCAAATTTCCCTGGGTGTCCTGTATTTTAGATGACAACTCTATCTGTGGAGAAAGTGAAGGACGCAGGAGTTGGAAGTCCAGAGAGAAGTTGGACTGCTTACTATTTAGTAGCAACTAAGGCCTCAGCGGACCCTGTAGAGAAATGAAACTGGAATGGCTCTTCAGGTTGTCCTGAGGCTAGATTTCTGCACCCTGGCATTGACTAGTCATGGGGTGCAGGCTGTAGTTGGGAAAGAATCATGGCCTTGGGGAAGGCAGCCCTCTTCAGCTGAGATTAACTTGCTGAGAGGGCTGTCAGCCGGCAACACTCCTAGCAGCCAGGGGAATACAGTTCTGAAGGGAGTACCTGGGGGATATATCAGAGCATCTATTTTAATCATCATCATTATAATCAGCATCCTCATTTTTATCTCCTTTCATGTGAATGTGCTCTGGATGTTATATGACAGCTCACACTGAGAATAAGACCTTCAGTGACTGTTCCCTAGGCAGGGTCTTTGTCACTGCTAAAGGCTCTGAATGGAGGCCCTTACTCTCAATTTCTGACACCCTTACTCTCTGTTTCTGAACTGTGGCAGTCCATTCTCAGATCAAGGTCCTGCCACTGCTCGGAAAGCTGGGTAGGAACCCTTGCTAAGAATAAGTCTTCTTTGTCAGTTTGGTTGCTGATTCTGTGTTTTTTTTTCCCTCTAATACCAATGGTGGTCAAGACGCTTGACCAACGCTAAGTAATCCTTCCGTGTTCTTGATTTCTTGGCCTCTCTGCTCTAGGACCTCAATCCATTTTGTTTTTCCCTGTCTCTTGTATTTTTAAGATCTTCAACTTTCAAGAATTCAAGTCTCGTATACTGAAGGTATACTGTCTTGACCCATATCTTTCTTTAGCTTCAATTTAGTCCTTTAGAAGAGTAATCTATACTTGCTATTTGTTTCCCTCACTTTCTCTACCTGCTGCCATTTGTCTTTCAACTATACTCACCTACTGAGTGAGTGAAAGGCTACTTGTTTCTTCTTAATTGCCTAAGCCAGTGGCCATTCTTTTAACTTTTATTTTGCTGGAACTCCTATTTGAAATCATATGTTAATCTCTCCTTCTGAAATTCTTTACTTCTTTGACTTTTTTCCAAATTATTTTTAATTTTTAATGTTTTAATTTTTATTGGAGATATAGTTGACCTACAATATTAGTTTCAGGTGTATAACATAGTGATCTGGCAATTATATGCATTATATAATGCTCACCACAATGTGTGTAATTACATCTGTCACCATACAAAGTTATGACAGTACTATTGATTATATTCCCTAAGTTGTAATTTTCATCCCTGTAACGTATTTATTTTATAACTGGTAGTTTGTACACTCTGATTCCCTTTATCTATTTTGTTCATCTCCCCAGGCCCCTCCCCTCTAGCAACCACCAGTTTGTTCTTTGTATTTATGTGTCTCTTTTTGTTTGCTTGCCTTTTCAACTCTGGAAGTCTCCTGGTTCTCTTCATTTCCCAGGACTTCTCCATCTCTACCTTATTCCTTTGTCTCTTAAAGGGTAGGTTCTTTTATTTTATTCCAGTTGTCTTATGATTCTGTATCTTCTCTCTGAACAATATTATTTCCTCTATAGTTTCTTTTTTTTTTTTAAAGATTTTATTTATTTATTTGACAGAGATAGAGACAGCCAGAGAGAGAGGTAACACAAGCAAGGGGAGTGGGAGAGGAAGAAGCAGGCTTCCAGCTGAGGAGCCCGATGTGGGGCTCGATTCCAGAACTCCGGGATCACGCCCTGAGCCGAAGGCAGACGCTTAACGACTGAGCCACCCAGGCGCCCCTCCTCTATAGTTTCAACTAATATTTATATGCTGGTTACTCTTGGTTTTATCTCTTCCAACTAAGGTCTTTCCCCTGAGTTTTAAATTTATATATTCAACTCTCCAAAGGTTATTTCCATTTGGATGTTCCAAAGATACATCAAAGGCAATATAAAGAAAACTAAAATCACCATGAACTAGGTCCCCTTCCCCATGTATGTTTGTGGCACTCACACACTCAAATTTGAGTTCTTAGAGCTATCTTTGACTCCTTCCTCTTACTTTCTATATTCAGTAAACCATTTCATCTTGATAATTTTACCTCTTAAGTGTTTCTGGAACTTCTCCCTTTCATTAATCTAATCTTTCTCATATTTTTCTTCCACAGAATTGCTAGAATGATATATAAATCTAGCCATGTCAGTGTTCTGATTAAAATGTTTTATCAGCTCTCCTTCAACTATAATCTAAAGTCTAAGATAAAACTTTCATTCTGGACTGGACTTTTCTTCCTTCCTTAAAGAATTAGAAAACTGGACAAAATATGTGTTGGAACAAATTTTGGACATTGGTCAAAGAGTTGGCACAATACTGAAGGAAGGGAAACAAGGTAAGCCTACTGTCTTCCCAGCTTTCTGCCTTCAGGCACTTTCTGGACTACAATGTAGGAAGAGGTGTCTTGAACAGAGCATTATGGTGTCATTGAATTAAGCAGACAGAATTTGGTGTCTGGGAATCTTTAGGCCTCTAGAATTTGTGGAGCAGAATAACAAAGAGGTGGAAGCTGCATGGAAAGAGAATGTCGGAAATCCGTATAGAAATCCCCTTGAGTTTGTTCCTAAATACTAAGCTATACAGATGTATGAAGAAACTCCCTGAGGCCAGGCAAAGAACAGCAAGGAAGCTATAAGTATAGGGCTGAATTTGGGAAACTTCACATTTGAATTTTGATCAGCTAGAATGAAGAGTTATTCTTGAACACTGGAGCCTTCAGGGAAACTTCGAAGGGGGTTATGCCTCAGTGCAGCTAAATTGTTTGTCTCTCTCAGCCGGGTTTCTAGTCAAAAGAATTTGAAAACTATTTTCTTATTTCTCTCGAGAGTGGTATAGTACCATTTAAATGCATCAGAGAGGTGTTAATTCATTGTATACAGTGTTGCCTTAGACACTAGAGTTTAATTCTCTTGTGGAATCGTCATTGAGAAAACTTAAACCCACTCTTTAAAGCTTACATATGAACTTCAAAGGATAAAGTAAGTTGCCAGACGAAAATCTAATCTCCAACAAATGTAGAATACATACAATATCCATCACCGAATCAAAAATTACTAAACTTATGGAAATTGCGCCCATAGCTAGAAGAAAATCAGTCAATAGAAACAAACAAAAATTGATAGGAATGATGAAATTAGCAAATGATATTAAATAAATGATAATAAATGATAATATATTTCTTATGGATATTATAAATGCACTCAAGGATTTAAAAGAAAACATATGAGAAGGAAAATGGAAGTTATAAAATTAAGAAAGTAGAACTTTAAGAGATGAAAAATACAATATCTGAAAAAAATTCCCTGAATGGGCTTCATAACGAGTGAGACATTGCAGAAGAGATTAGTGAACTTGAATACATAGATAGAAAGTATAGAAAATGAATCCCAAACGGAAAAAAAGAAAAAGACTAAAAAATATAGAGTCTCAGTGAGTGACCTTTGGGTTAATATCAAGCAGTCTATGAAATGTATAATTCCAGGAGAAGAGAAGAGCAGAACAAAAATTATTTAAAGTCCAGTGCATTCACATGTCTCATTGTGCATTTGATGATCTGTCTTTTGACTGTCTTTCATATTTCAAATCTGAGCCAATTCCTGACACTTGGTTTTCTCTTCAGTTCTCTGAATGACTCATAGTTTATCAGACATAATATGCTATTTCTTATCTCTGTGTCTTCATTCATTATGGTGTCTTTGCCTGGAATACTCTTAATGCTTACCCTTGAGCCATCTAAGCATACTTCTATTTAAAGTCTCACCTCATGAGTCACCTCCAGGAAGCCTTTCTTAACTCGCCCTTCACTTTCCACCCAACTAGGGATAGTTGTACTCATCAGCGCTCCCAAAATACCTCTGCATATCTCTACTCTTATATTAAACCATTGTATTACAGAGATCTGTTTTTAGTCTGTTCTACTGGAAGGAGTAAGTCTAATTTATGTTTCTATCTCTAGCACTTAGAAGGATTGGCACAAGATTTGTTGAGGCATGAGTAAGTGATGACTTCATTGATCTGACTTTGGGTCTGCATTTGATACTTTCATAGAGATATCATTAATAATAATAAGAATCTAATTTTCCATAAATCTCCTTTAGTATGGCTTACTTCTTTATTTGAAAATCAAAATATATTATCTTATTATCTTATATTATCTTAATCTAATTTTAAAGTCTGAATGTAATATCTTGGTAACTTATTTGATAAACATATATCCATATATTTTATATTTATTCTTCACTTTTTTTTTTAAGATTTTATTTATTTATTTGACAGAGATAGAGACAGCCAGCGAGAGAGGGAACACAAGCAGGGGGAGTGGGAGAGGAAGAAGCAGGCTCATAGTGGAGGAGCCTGATGTGGGGCTCGATCCCATAACGCTGGGATCACGCCCTGAGCCGAAGGCAGATGCTTAACTGCTGTGCCACCCAGGCACCCCTATTCTTTACTTCTTAATAAAGCTTCAGTGCATAAGTCTAGGATTCCAGATGAGGAATTATGGAATTTATAATTCAGTGCCATCAAATTTTCATATGTCCAAAGATCTTTTATGGGGCTTGTTAAAATGCACCTTGCTTCATTGCCAGAGATTCTGATTCAGAATAATCTGGATAACAGTTCAGCAATCTTCATTTAAAAAATAATCCCATGGGCACCTGGGTGGCTCATTCAGTTAAATGTCTGACTTTGGCTCAGGTCATGATCTTGTGGTCCTGGGATTGAGCTCTGCATGTGGTGGGGAGGTCACTGCTCAGCGGGGAGTCTCCTTGTCCTCTCCCTCTGCCCTTCCCCCACTCATGCTGTAGACTCTCTCAGATAAATAAATACAATCTTTAAAAAAAAAATAACCCCAGGAGATTCTGTTGTACATGATAATGTCTGGAGAGGAATAAACATTTATGTTCCTTGCAAGAAGACATTGACTCTCTAAGGTGGCTAGAGAAATGTAGCTTAACAGTAGATCTTACAGTTGTACTTTAACTACATAAAGAAAAAGTGAAGCTTGAAAGAGTAACATACAGAAAAATCTCTTCTGGAATAAAGACCCCACATCAGCTATGTTAATTTTAAAGTTCTGAATAAACTTTACAATTGAGCGGTTAATAGGGATCTAGTGTGATGAACATTTTCATAAAGATAGGAAGAAAACAGTAAAGCGGGCAGAAGAATCCTTTTTATTATATTTTAATATCTGTTCTCTGAAAAGGAAAACATTTAAAAACTTTTATTTGATTGGGAACACTCGATTCCAGGAGGAACAAATTGCCACTGAAAACTCACACATAAAAGGCTGTAGGGAAACTGCTGTAGTCTGTGCTCAGCAGTGACTATAGTTAAGAGCAAGATTTCCCACCTGATTGCACCATTCTAAATATTGTATTAAGTCAGTTACTTAAGGTATTTTAGGGAACAAGTTAATGGGCAGTCTGGTCATATATTACATGTAGCGATCACATGTAATTTTGAAAACTTTTGAAAAACTGAGCCAACTTAGAGAATAAGAGAGTCAAAGAGTTGTTTTTACATATGAAGATGGCATGCCATGAAAGGTGCTATGGATGTAGAATATTGTATTTGGCCTGTGTAACTTGGGCAATGAATTTATTGATGGAATCTCAATGGAGATTTTGGATGGAATTTTGAATTCAGTTTATTCTTTTTGACTATGCTGTTTTTTTTTACATCATAGTTTACATGGCATGTTCACAATGATTTTCTTAGAATCTATCTATCCACTATCTACCCATCCACTTACCTATCTTTCTACCTATCCATCTATCACTCTAATGTATAGATGTATTCACAACATTAGAAAACAGAATTCTCTGAGAAGATAGTATTTCAATTCTGAAGTGTCCTGAAAATTTCTATCCCAATGTAGACCCAGAGTTGTAGAATTTTGAGTCTGGAATTTCAGGTCGCTTCTACTCTATATTCCCTACAAGGCTCTATAATTTCTTCCTCTGGACCAGACAATGAGAGTCTCATTGGATATCTGGTTCAGAGGTCAACAGATAGGGACAATGTAACTGCAACTATAACGCTTAATGGATGTCAGGTCGAACACAGAAATGGGTATTAATGACCTATTAAAAGCAATATAATATTGAACTTCATGACCCCATCATCTTCATTTTCCTTGCAAATCTCTATATCAGTCTTTTTTTTTTAGATTGGATTCATTAGATTTTTTTTTTATATTTCTTCTCTTTTCCTTCCATAATACCTTATTCATGCATAGAAATAGATTTAAATAAAACTTTATTAAAATATACTCATTAAGAGAATAAAATACACTCGTTAAATATAAATCACTTTCAAACAAGCTCTTAAGATATGTTCACTCTTAGCTCTGACTTTCCCATGTTTTGTTATCATTTATGACTAATTCCCATTATCAGTCTTGAGTTTTGGGAGATATTTCCGGAAGAGATTAAGGCACCTTTAAATTCCATTTAGTACTGGTCCAACAGATTGTTAATCTCCCTTTTTCTTATTTTTCTTTTTAGGACCTGCAATTACCCTTTTTTCATTGATACCTATCTTTTAGCTCAGCTCTAATAAAATCTGTCTGCCACTCTAACTTTTTATGTGTGGAATCTTTGTCTTGAGCTGTGTAACAGACTGCTTAAGCATACCGGCTTTTGGAATCAGATTGTCGGGCTTTAAATCGCTATGCTACCACTTGCTAGCTATGGGCAAGTTAAGTATCCTTTCTAAGTCTCAGTTTCCTCATCTACAAAATAAGGATTGTAATAGCACCTAGTGTACAGGGTTCTTTAAGGCTTAAATGAGATGATATAGGTGAAGTATCTGACATATAATAACCACTCAGTACATGTCATACATTGTTGATATTATTATTGCCTGTGCTTTTCAAGCTTTCTGGGATTTCTGCTTTCTGTTTCTTGTGTTGAAACTGTGCTGTACTAACAGTGGTTTAGGAGAAGTAAAGCTATCTGTTTGGGTCATTATGCAGTACTACTCCGCCTTTTACATAACACTCCAGCCGAATGTAATGATCTCTTCTTGCTGTCTCCTTCTAGTAATTTTAAGAGTGCCTGGCTCCTTAAATCTTTGAAAAAACCTGCCTATAGAGATTTCCTGTTTCATTTCCCAGTTATAGCATAAGCAATATAAACTACTTGATCCTATAATCCTGCCGTCACTAACGTAACAGAATCTACTTGAATCATAAATGTCAATAAATGCATTTTGGAGTAAAAAGATTCTTTGGACCACACTACCATAAGATATTGAGCGGCCCCTAGGTGAAGGTGAGAGGAGTAGATTCTTCCTGAAATGAAGTTATGGATACAAAGTACAGACAGAATATGTCCTTATTTTTCAAGGTTGTGGTCAGAAAGAGAGTACTCTTAGGAAACAAATGGAAGTCAGTGCACACGTACGAGCACCTGGTGATTCAAGGGAATCATAATCTACCTAGAGGAGGGTTGAAGCTGAGAAGACTGCAAGACAGTTGGTGTTTTCAAGATTGAAGCTTACTGAGTAATTGTGAGCTTTTAAATTACATCTTCCTTGCAAAGTTTGAGGTCCGAGATTTCTAAAACTATGTGAAAATAGCCTGGGCTTTTGGGTGGCATAGGGTGAGACTGCATCCTAAGACATTCTCTTTGAAGGAGAAATATTCTTTATTATCTTAAGTGGTGACAACCAAACTTTAATGGAAGCATTGGGGATAGCTCTGAAATTCTGTTGGAGACTATTCTGCCAACATTTTGCAGTATTTATATTTCTCATTATTGGAATATAGTTAAACATTTTTATGCTTTTAAGAATTTTATTGAAGTACTTGATTTATTGGTGGCCTGGATCTTTTCAATAGTGACTTACTACCATAAATGCTCAGCCGTATTTTGATTCTTTACATTTCTTTTAGCTTATACAAGAGCATTGCCTGTGGAATTTTTAGAAGTAAAATTATTCTTGTATCAATTTTTGCTTTATTGCTAATGATATTACATATAGAATAATTTACATGAATTACAGCCATTGTCTACCTCTTTAAGAAATTTATTCTTGGCTTTTATGCTTTTTTGCTCATGTCAATGGCAATATATTCAGGGTATTCATTCGTTAGTCAGGGTTACATGTTATTGTCTCTGAAATATTCTTTCTCCTTGTTTTATATTTTATTTAAAATTATTTTGTTTTTTATCCAAACACAAAGGGCATGCTAAGAATTCAAATACAGAAGGGCTTATAATGTAAAACTTCATCTTTTACACTCACTGTCAGAAGCGATCGTTTTCAGCTGTTAGTGTTAGATCTTTTGTTGGCTAATCCCATACATCTAAATGATAATCTGTTTCTTGAACTATCGGCTTTGGAAATGTCAACTTTATTGCTTCTATTATGAAAGATAAATATATTATTCAATACCTTTTTGCCTTCTCAATAATTGATATTAGTATTATTAATATGCTTTTATTAGTTCTTTTTGTAACTTGAAGCATTATTTGTAAACATATTTATAATTTTATCAAATTCAGACACTAACTCTTGATTTTGCATTAATGTAAGTCATGCTCATTAGCAGGCTTGCCATTTCCTTTCAAATTTTGCTGTCTATTATTTTACATTATTAATATTGATAATATTTACATTTGGGTTTGCAAACATAATTGGGTCTTTCATTGTTAATCTATACATTTATTTGATAGAAATATCCTATGCTTTATCTATATCCATATCGGCATAAATATTTCATGCATTATCTATATTTAAATAAATATCTCAGGATTTTATAGATTTAATCTAAATACATTTTATTATTTCAATATTTTTAACTTCAGAACCAAGTGTTGTGCTAGTATTCCCTTCCTAAAGATCTACTATTAAGGCTTCACTGTTAGAAGAAGAAAACGATAGAATTAAGGAGAAATGGATGATCTTTTCTAACTCTTCATCAGTTGCTGAAAATCATGCCACATTGTAGTTTGCTACATATGGGAACCCTGAGTTTTTAATAAAATACATTTTCGTGTTGTTTCTCATGGCGTTCTCTATGAGGAATCCTTCTTGGAGCCCACTGACTTCCCTTTCTAACTTGGACCACTTATTTTCTCTGCTTATTGCCCAGCTGCCATCTTGGCACTTTATTCTGTTTGAACTCTGTGAGAGCTTTCTGTTTTCTCATATCCTAAGCCTTCTTTCTTATTTTCCATTCTTGTTTAAGTGTACATATTCAGACTCACTAGAAAGAATAGTGAATTAATGTTTTGAGTCCTTGAATATCTGGAAGTATCTTTGGTTTGGACTCCCATTTGATTTATAACCTGCCATGTATTGAAGTGAGGGTATATTATAATTTCCTGTAGGAATTCGAAACATTGCTCATTGTCACTTAGCATCTTATTGAAGATAAGAAACCTTATCTTCAGATGAGGTCAGATGATTTTTTGGTATGATGCTTTAGAGATTTTAATTTAATTAATTACATTTTCATATCATTTGTTTGGTAATTTTGTTTTATAGTTTTTCTGTTATGTCCATTTAATTTACATAAATTTTGGAGGTATAGATGTATCTTTTAACAAATATTTAGAAATAATTCATTTAAAAATTATTTGGAAGGCGCTGAATTAGTTCCTGTGGAAAATATTAAGTTATGTAAAATATGGTTCCTAACCCAGAGATCATGGAGATTTTTGTGATTATGGTTATTTTATATTATATTTATAATACTTAAAATTTACTTATAATTTCTTTCAGAATTTTTAGGATGTAAATTATCCTATTTTTAGTATATTTTTTTAATTTAAAGGAAAAAATCAAATAATCTTTTCAAAATGTACAATTTTAATATTTGGAATGTAAGGGATGATAAGAAAACAGAGGATAATATTTAGGTACAGTGTTTTACAAGGTAAGACATATCTCTGTCACTAAAGCAACATGTTCTATATCATTTAAAAGGGGTATGCATTGGAGCCAAGTCGACAATGGGTTCGAATAATAATTCTTTTCTTTACTGTCTCTGCAAACCTTGAAAAGTTAGCTATTATTTCTAAGCTCCAGTTTCCTCATCCACTAAGCAGAATAAATTATCCCTACCCGTGGAATTACAGTATTTATAAGGCCTCGTTTATGTGGCACCAATGTAATACAAATACTTTATATACTTCTCTTTATATACACTATTTTTTTAACAGTAGATATTTTCCTCACAGTAGATATTATTAAGCAATTAGAGTTGTTGGCATTTATTTAGTCGAATTATTTCCTTATTGTCTTTTTAATGTCTGTAAGATATGTCCTGACAACCCTTTGTTTGATGCTGATATTGGTATTTTGTACTCTTTTCTTTTTCTCTTTCTCTCTTTCTGAATCAGTATAGTCAGGGATTTATCAATTTTGTTGATCTCTTCAAAGAAACAGTTTTCGGCTTTTTACATTTTCTAAATCACCAGTTCTCTGTTTTTTATTTTATTTTTCAATTATTTACTTTTTTAAGATTTATTTATTTATTTGAGAGAGCGAGCACGCACGTGCAAGTGGGGGGAAGGGGCAGAGGGAGAAGGAATCCTCAAGTGGACTCTCCACTGAATGTGGAGCCCAAGGTGGGGCTTGATTCCAGGACCCTGAGAACACGACCTGAGCCCAGACTGAGTCTGCCACTTAACGGACTGAGCCACCCAGGTGCCCCCCGCCCCTTTTTTAAAATTTCTGCTCTTATTTTTATTATTTTCTTCCTTCTATTTACTCTTAGTTTTCTTTTGGTAGCTTCTTCAGGTGGAAGGTTAAGCCATTGGATTAAAACATATTTTATTTTCTAGTATTAGCAATTAAAAATATCCATTTCCCTGTATGCATGGTTTCATTTGTATCCCATGTATTTTATGTGTTGTATTTTCATTGTCGAGTCATAGACAGATTATACTTTGTCTTGAATTCTACCTTATCTGGTATTAATATAACATAACTCACCTTTTTATGCTCACTGTTAGGCTGACATTATGTTTCCCATCTATTTACTTTCAACCTATCCTTTATTTCTAAAGTGCATCTCTGCATGAGCCAGCATATAGTTGGGGTTTGCTTTTATTTATTTATTTTTTAAGGTTTTATTTGAATTCCAGTTAGTTAACATACAGACTAATATTAGTTTCAGGAGTAGAATTTAGTGATTCATCACCTCCATACAACACCCCATGCTCATCACTAGTGCCCTCTTAATCCCCACCACCTATATCACCCATCCCTCCACCTACCTCCCCTCTGGTAACCATCAGTGTGTTCTCTATAGTTAAGAGTCTGTTTCGTGGTTTGCCTCTCTCTTGTTTTCCCTATGCTCATTTGTTTTGTTTCTTAAATCCAATTTGACAATTTAATTCTGTTATTGGCATGTATAGTCCATTAACATTTCATATAATTATTGATATTGTTGGATTTATTCTGTCAATTTGTTATTTGTTTTCTCCTTGCCACCTCTGCTCCTGGGTTCCTCTATTCCTCCTTTCCTGCCATCTTTTGACTAATGGAATATTTTTTTAAATTTCAATTTTAATTTAGTTATTGGCATTTTAGCCATATCTTTCTGCATTACTTTTTAAGTGCTTGCTCTGGGAGTTACAATATATATTCTTAACTTCACACCGTACTTAAAATTAATGTTTTACTACTTCACATAAAATGTAAGAGTAAGGTGGAACCTCAAACAGAAAAATATGCCTTTAAGAATCTTAAGAGCATGCCATGCAAATTATTGGCTTTAAAGAATAAGACTTTTAAGGATATGGTTCCACAGTAACCTCACAGGCAGCTCAAGGTAGGGAAGGAATTATTTGGCTAGATTTGTGGATGTGGTTTTAGTCTAACAGAGTCAACCACACAGTGTTTTAAAGATAAGTGTGCAATTGGAAATATGAACAACCTGGACCAAAAGGGATGCAGTTAGTTAAAAATAAACAAAGTAAAAAGAGGCCTTCTGGCCTCTAAATATATTGGGTAGAAAGTATGCTGAGATACATGCTATCTGCTTCACAATTTTGCTTAGGTTAATCCTGGATAGAGCAATGGTAGGTATGATTAAGATTAATTCTGGGAATGTCTCATATTTCACTTGAACTGTACAGTGTAAGGCACATTGTAAATCCTAATACTTTTATAATTTAAAGTAGACCACACAGAATAAGACATTGATTAATTCATTTGTGGAGACAACTATTTTAGTTTCCTTAATAAGTGTTTCTACTAGATCTTTACTAGCAACATCTATAAATAAATAATGATGGACATACTAGCTGTGATTATGAGCATCATAGCTTACATTTTAGAAGTTTCAGAAATGTCTATTAACATTTACTAATTTTGGTTGTTTAGAATCCTACTTTTTAGAGCCTACTAATGAGACACTTAATGACCAACAAAGCTGTCATATATCTTCTTGTGAAGATTAGAAATACCCATTAATTCACTAAAATTAAAAAAGGGAATAGTTACATATGGAATACTAATTATAAAACAGATTCTTTATTTCAGTGAAAATGTTCACAGCCTCTTTGGGATACATCTGAAACATTTACTAAAACCACCTTTTTTCTCTTGGTGGTGACAACCAAACTGCTTAAGCTCAAGTACTTTTCCAGAAACTCTTCTTAGAGTGCTCAGTAATATCATTGGGACATAGACGAAGTCATGCATAGATGCTGAAGCCCTACTCAAAGCTGCATAACACATAAGAAACTTGATGAAGTTGTCTTTTTACCATTCATATTGTTGAAAGATGGCAGTTAAAGAAATCTGAATTATAGAGAGTTGCCTCAAGTGTTCCTGTTATTGAGTAATAGAGTGTGTAGGATGTGCTTGAATATGTGTCTGTGTTTGCATCATGTGTACCAAATCCAGAAGGAGTTTTGTAAAGGGTGTTACTTATCTGGGATTTGGCCTCACCATTGGAATCTTGACTCTAACTGTCAGTATTTCCAATCCAAGAGTCTGTGTCAGGGTCTCTCAAACTCAGCACTGTTGAGTGGTGGGCTGCCATGTCCATTATAGAATGTTTGCAGCATCCCTACCTCTACTTACTAGATGCCTTTGGAGTGACAATCAAAAATTTCCCCAGGTATTCCCAGATGACCAGGGAAGGTATCAAAATCAGGGATTGGGAACCAGTGGTCTATATAACCTGCTGTTATGATCTGCACGTTCTGAAAGGGACAGTTAAGCACCAAAAAGAACCACTGTACTTTCCCTGGTATCTAATTAAGAAGTTAATTAGAATTTAGGGGATGATGTAGAATAACTCTATTTCTACCAAATTCTCTTTCAGTTTATGTATAGTCAGCCTCAGTGGGTGGCTACAAAATTATTTTATCATTCTATTGTAGTCAAAAATTAAGATCCCTTTCCTCGTTCCATGCTAAAAGAATTATGTTGGATTCTTACTTTCTTCAGGTTGGAGAACCTATAAAACAAACACAACTTGATCTTTTTAATATCAATTGTCCTTCTTTCATTGCTTGTATGTATTTTGTGTGGAATGAACAATTTCTCATTAGGGATGAAGATAGGTAAAACTGAAGAGAATGAATGAGTTAATAAATCTTATTCCACACATAAATAATAATTAATATAGGCCTTCTTTATTTTTACTGGCTAGATCAGGAGTCAGCATAATTTTTCTATAAAGATCCAGATAGTAAATATTTTTGGATTTGTAGGCCATATGGTCTCTTTCACAACTTGTCAATTCTGCTGTTATAGCACAAAAGCATCCAAAAGCTTTTGTAGTGCAAAAGCATCCACTGATAATATGTAAACAAATGGACGTGGCTGTGTACCAATAAAGTTTGCTTACCCAACAAGTTGTAGCTGGATTTGGCCTATGGGCCATAGTTTGCCAACTCCTGCCCTAGAAACCAGCAATAGCTTTCATTTTTCTTTGAGTTCTTCCTTTACCCCATCTCTCTGCCTCCCCCCCCCCCCCAGTGGTAATCACTATTCGGATTTCTATTTGTAACTTCTATTTAGTTATAAATAAATGTGGATCATTTATTTGCTTTTAAAAAGTAAAGTTTTATGACGAATGTATATAAGATAAATAACATATTATTTAATTTTCCTTGGATTTGAGTTTTATAAAATTGTATTGTACTCTTATGAGGGTTATTGTGAAGATGTGGTAATTTATGAAAGCATTTTTAAGAGTTGCTAGATGATACAAATTATTCTGTAGTAATTGCCTCCTTATATCTTTGCATTTGGTTTCCTTTTGCTATTCACTTCAGCTCAGTTTTAATCCATTAAAAATATTGAATAATTTTTTAATAGGGATATTAGAAGGAACAATAATCACAATGGGATGGGGTGTATTTTTTTTTAGCATAAACTAAGCCCATCTCAAAACAACCCATTATACAAAAAGTTCATCCATAATTAGGTAGATATGCAAGGGTACATTTTCTTGTCATGCTCCCGTTTTATCCCAGTCATAATTTAAGTCTTCTTTAACCATTTCAGTTCAGTGTAATGATCAACGTCCTGAAGTATCAATTTAAAGAGTGATATATTACTATAGTAACTTGCAAGAATTAAGAATGAATCCATGGCTGATTAGCTTACTGAAATTCAATTCACTCATTAGATACCCCCATGTCAAAATAGCAAAAGAAAGGAGAAACCTGAAGGATTGGATTCCAACTCTTTTTTTTTTTTTAAAGATTTTATTTATTCATTCAACAGAGAGAGAGAGACAGCCAGCGAGAGAGGGAAGGGGGAACGGGAGAGGAAGAAGCAGGCTCCCAGTGGAGGAGCCTGACGTGGGGCTCGATCCCAGAACGCCAGGATCACGCCCTGAGCCAAAGGCAGATGCTTAACGGCTGAGCCACCCAGGCGCCCCCCCCTTTTTTTTAATCTCTAAAAATTATTCAGTTTTCCCTCCTTTACCTCTTCCCTTTTCCCAAGCAGAAAGTGCCTCAATTTAGCACTTAATCAAGCTCATGGGTAGCAGCTGAGCCTATTGAAATTGATTTTTGGGATATTGAATATTCAGGAACAATGTAAAATCAAACACAAGAACATAAGTCTATCTAGTGCATTTATTGTGAAAATATATAGTAATGTAATGAAATTTCTATTTTGTTCTAACTAGCTGCAAAAGGCCATACTACCCATGGCCAAATGTTAGGCATTACAAAAGTGAAAACTTGTAAATCAAATGTAATTGATGTGGAAAATATGGGACCACAGTGGAGTGCTAACATTCTCTGAATGACAACTTTAAATAACTTCTGTAAATTGGCCTCTTGCCATAAGGTTAATAACAGCTCCATAACTATGGATGGGTAATTTTACAGCCTTTCCACATTCTGTCTGCAGCATTTAATGTGATTTCTGTTTTAGGGCTCTGATCTCCTGGCTGTGAATAAGTAATGTGAATGCATAAATAGATTTTAACAAAAGTATAAAATAGCATGCGGCAAATTGGAAGATTCATTGGGGAAGGGTTGGGGGGGTCATACAGATCGTTAATGATTCTAAAAACAGTTTTCATTCAGCTAATTCACTCCTTAACTTGTTTTCCAAAGAGTTCAGTGTGTAATCATTTCTCAAGAATTGTTTTTCTAAAATATTAGTCTTAAAAGAAGAAAGATAGATAATTTACCTCCTTGGATCTAACTGAATATTTTCAGACTAACTCAGAGACAAAAAGAGATTTTGCTAGTGCTTTTTAGGAAGTATCTGCTTTTTCGCTTTTTTCCTTTTTCTTCATTCTTTTCAGCAAGTGCAGAGTCAAACATACAGCTATCTGTAATGTTACTTTAGGACTTTCGAAAAGTATTTTTTGGCCATAAAAATTCCTTCTTTACTATTTAACTATAATCTTTGGCATTTTGTTGTTAGAAATTCTTTCCTTTAGTTTTAGACATCTAGGGTCTGGGAGTGAAAACGCTAAACACTCATTTATAACAATGAGCAATTAGTTTATCTTACTATGTGAATCAGTTTTTATGGCAGTGATCGTGGCTAATATCTACTGAGTACTTTACCATATTCCAAGCACTGTCTTATCTCATTTCATTCTCACTTTAGTATTATGAATGTGTTCATTGTATTCCAGTTTTTGTAGGGGGGGAAACTGAGCCTCAAAGAAGTAAGTAGTTTTTCAAGTTTAGAGAGCTAAATAAGCTCCAGTAAGCTAAGGCTCCAATTCAGGTCTCTGACTCCAGTGTTTGTATTCTTTTTTTTTTTTTTTTTTTTTTTTTTTGAGAGAGAGAGTGAAAGCTTTCGGGGGGGGGGGGCTTGGGGGTAAGGGCATGAGGAGGGGCAGGGGGAGAGGGGGAGAGAGAATCCCAAGCAGACTGCACGGTCAGTGCAGAGCCCAACACAGGGCTTGATTCTACAACCCTGATATCACAACCTGAAACAAAATCAAGAGTCAGACGCTTAAGCGACTGAACCAGCCATGTGCCTCACCAGTGTTTGTATTCTTAAATGCTACTACCTATGGTGTTAGAAAGAGGGGAATTAAAAATAAAAAATAAAAACAGTAGGTACTGATGAAAGCATTACAGAGGGTGGAGGTCAGGAAGGGAAAAAATGAGGGCGCTGGAAGATGATCTTGGCTTTTTCATTGTTTTTCCTTATTTTTGATGAGGTTAAACTGAAAGCAGGCATGGTATGATGTCTCAGCTCTTGTAGGTAAGACAGGATTTTTTAAACTGTAAATTATAACTTACTGGTAGGTCAGGAAGTCAATTTCATGGATTATGAGCAGTGTTTGGTGGGGCTGGGGGGAGCTGGCACACTCTTAGGAGATTTTATTGAAATATATTATGGGAGTTGAACAATGTTAAAGTCCAAAGCAGAAAAAGAGAATTTCCCAAAGTGTTTACTCATAAGTATGTGGTAATGTACGTATGACAATGGATATTGGGGAAGTCACCTCAACATCGACCCCATTCCTCCCCCATCTAGTTTGGAGGATTATCATAGCTCCAGGGGCAGAAACTCATTAATTTGAGCTATTCATTTTAACTTTCTTAGCATTCCCATCCTAATTGTTTCAGGCTCCTAGGCCTAGGTCAAGCAGCCCATAAGATTCCGTAGAGGAAGAGTTATGTGGCTAGCATGTTAATAAAATCAAATAGAAAAGAGAAAATATTAAAGTGTGTCACAGGTACTCTCAGCGCAGACAGGGCACATTACATCTAATGCTGTGGCTACTTATGTGTATGAGACAGAAAACAAGTGGAAAAGATGTTATGAATGCAATACATTGGCTAGAAAGAGCTTTCATCTTTTGCTCACTGTTGCCTTATCAGAATTTGTGGCATGTAATAATAATAATAATAGCTAATGAATGCATATAAGGCCGTTACTGTATGCCGGGGACTGTCCTAATAACTTTGCATTTATTTATTTATGATTTATTTATTAGAGAGTGAGAGAGAGAGAGAGCATGTGCACGTGAAGAGGGGGAAGGCGAGAGAGAGAGAGAGAAAGGGAGAGAATCCCAAGCAGAGCTGAGCGCAGAGCCTGACTTGGGGCTCCATCTCAGGACCTTGAGACCCTGAACTGAGCTGAAATGAAGAGTTGGCTGCTAAACCGACTTAGCCACCCAAGCACCCCTGCAACCATTTATTTTGTAATCATCACAGCAAGTTTATGATATCAGGACTCTTTGTAGTCCCATTTCACAGATGAAGGGATGAGGAGTAGAAAGTTAAGTAACATGTCCAAGATCCACAGCAAGTATGAGGAGGAGGTTGAGTTCAGTGCCAGGCTGTTTGGCTTTACAATCTGAACTCGTGATAGTGATGCTATCCTGACCATCACACAATTGGGGCATCAATATTGAGTGAATATTAGTACAATTTACATTTAATTGTGAAACAAAGGAGATACTGACTCACAGTTGGCAAAGTGTTGAGATTTTCAACTGAGTTTCAGTGTGTGTGCTTTAAAAGAACATTATGGAATAAAACATTTTTAGGGTTTGGAAAAATGTAACATTTTAATTGAAGTAACATAATTGCCTTTAAATAAGTGGTTTTTATTAGTAGAAGAAGGAGAAGGATGAAATGAAAAAAATACAGAAGAATGTTCATGTTTCGCTCTTGGGTATGGAAGTGTAAATAGTCAACATTGAGAAAATGTTGACTGTTGAGAGTTTGGTCAGAAAAGCAGAACCAGTATGAATGATACAGAATAAAGGATTTATTGTAGGGATTAGACCTTCTATAATTGTGTGACTTAATGGAAATGTCTATGCAAGGACTTTTGTGTATGTGTGTGGTGTGTGTGTGTATAAGGACTCTTGAGTCTGGTGTTGGTCCTGGTGTTGTCAGAGGTCAGCCAGGCTAGCTGTTGGGAAGGAGAATAGGATATGAAGTAGGTAAGAGCAAGGACATACTGGAGACTAGCTTTTCTCTTATCCCCTCCACCCCTGGTGAGATGATATGGGTGTCCTGCAAGAGAAGCTGGCACGGAGCTGCATACATACTGGCCCAGCTTATAGAAAAGCAGAAGGAGGAAATCCAGTGGCAGCTGGAGATGCTGTGGTCCTGGCTTCAGTCTTCTACCTATAAGGCAGGTCAGCAATAAGGTGTGAGCTGCTGTGTTGCCCGGCATCCTTACACTGATCTTCAAAATGAAAAATGCAAAACAGGAAGGAAAGAAGGAAAGGGGAGAGAGGGGAGGGAAAGGTTGCTTCCTCACTTCTGTTTTCTAAATGTCAGGTAAATTTTTATGGTGGTGAACCCCAGCTGAACCAGGACGGGACATCTAGGAAATGTAGATCCAGGTTAGCTAAATTGATACAAAGTTACCACAGTTCCAATTAGTAAATGTGACTTCTTTAAGCTACATCTCCAAGACACAAAATTAAATGCAAGACTTTTAAAATGAATGTTATTTCAAATCCGATTTTGTCAAAGAATAAAAACCAATGAAAATGACAAATCTGTATGTTACGGATTATTATATTCTGGCACATAAAAGCTTAAAACTTTTAAAATTTAAAAGATGTGGAAACACAGTTTGTGAAACTTGCAGAGTTTTTCAAGGAAAAAATTATTAACACATTTTCTTAGATTTTCAAAAATAATTATTAATAAGAAATCCTTAGTAGACACAAGTTTAGTTGTATATTGTGTGTCAGAAAGAAATATCTCACCAAGATGCTAAAAAAAATTTCTTAGAGCAAGTATGGGTGAAATACTTGAGCAAAATTTCTGCTGATAGGGGCACTTGGGTGGCTTAGTCCTTAAGCGTCTGCCTTCGGCTCAGGTCGTGATCCCAGGGTCCTGGGATCCAGGCCACATGCGGGCTCCCTGCTCAGCAGGAAGCATGCTTCTACCTCTCCCACTCCTCCTGCTTGTGTTCCCTCTTTCGTCGCTGTGTCTCTGTCAAATAAATAAAATCTTTTAAAAAAAATTTCTGGTGATAAATTAAAGTTTTAGACTATATTATTTACTAATAACCCACTACCTGTCAAATATGAACTATTATAGGATATTTAAAAGCAGTGCTTATTACATGAATAACAGCCGATGTAGATTTCATGCTCCAAGTTGATGACAGCACCAGTTTTGCAAGTTACAAAATTTTAGGCCAGAGATGTATGACAAGATGATTTTATGAAAGTTCTGTTAAATTTAATCCTCTCATAGTTGGATGAGACATATCTATAGCATTAGGAAAATGCAGTATCCATTAATATAAGTAAACTGGAAAAACTGTAAAGGAATCAGAAGTTGGTGGAACAGCACAGATAACTGGAAAACATAGTGGAGTTATTTAAAAATACAGAAACCACCGTATCAGTGTTGCTTGTCATATCAAAAAGCTAAAGATGATGTTTAGGTCAGAGACTTGGTATATTTAAATAATATTTTTGGTATTCTTAGTAAACTAAATTTGAAACTAAAAGATATAGTTCAACAAATCAGATATATCTGAGATAACACAGAAATCATTGTTATAATGAGATTTACAAGTAATCATGAGAGCTACTTTGTTCTCTGCATTGTTGTAACTTTTTTTCTTAAGAATTTATTTATTTGAGAGAGAGTGTGCCAGTGAGAAAGGGGGGAGGGGTAGAGGGAGTCTGACACAGGGCTCCACCCCATCCCAGCAGCCATGAGATCAAGGCCTGAGCTGAAACTGGGAGTCTGCTGCCTCAGCATTGTTGTAACTTTTAATGACAATTTGAAAAAAGTAAAATTAGAGTTATTACATTTCACTTCTCTATCTCAGGCATTTAATCGTTATTTCCAAATGAGATATTTGAAATATTAAGAGAGACATTGAGAGAAAACATACACTTGATTTTCTTAGTCCTGAACAAATTGAGTTAAACTTGGTTCCTGAAATACAAATGAAATATTGTAGTTTTGTTCTCCAAATACACTGAGGAATGGTCATAAGACTTTCATTTTACCATAAGTTTTGATGAATTTTAAAGAATTTTCTTGTATATGGAATGCATTGCCATTATTACCATTCACAATAACGTGTTTGTGTAAATTAGGATTTTCAACTATGACTTCATTAAAAACAACAAAAAAATAGGCTCAATACTGAATCAGATTAGCAAGTATCCCTGTCTATATATGTTCTACTTTTGATTTAACTGAAAAACAGGAAAGCATAGCCATGATGGTCAGTAAAATCATTCCAAAAATTTTTATATTGGAAATTGTTTGCTGTGTTGTGTTTAAATATTAAGGCAATTATATTAGATGTTAACTTTGCTATATATTTAATTTATCACATATAGTTGGGTATGTGGGGGGGGGTTTGTTGAGCTTTTATTTAATATGTTTGTGTGTATGTGGGTATCCATGTATATGTCTTTAAAAGCAAATTGTGTTTCTCTTACCTGAGGGCAAGAAATAAATCAGCAAAAGGCACATAAACTATTGTAAAAATCTATAGGTGAAGAAAGAATGAGGGAAGAGAGTAGAGGTATAAAAATGCATGATGACCTTGTTGTGGCTAAATTAAGATTTGTGCAGGGATGGATACAGTAGTGGAATTGTGAAGAAGGAGAACTGGCCATGACTGAGGTCAGAAGTTATATCACGAGAATGTCCCACAACAAGTCTAGTGCTGCAAGTCAGCTTGACTCCTTGTCTGGAACATAGCCAGGTCTGCTGTGGAGTTGGCCGTGCTCGCTCTGTTAAACAGAAGGCTGTTTCTGTGGGAAGTGGGAAGAGACTGACCATTCTGCCTACTCAGATTTTTTTTTTTTAAGTCTGATAAAATGGACAGAAAAGGAAGAACATATTGCTGTCCCACAGGATGTAAGGAGGTCAAGAAGACCCAGAAGATCACTATAACATATTTCTTTGTGGCGATAGTTGCTTATTACCCCAAGAGTTTATTTACCTAATGTAAATGGGAAGGGTATTGGCTCTGGAGCAGGATTGGGAATCGAGCCCTTGCTGCATCTCTAGCCGTGTGATCTCTAACTTGTTCAGTAAGGGATTGGTAAGACTAAGGCGAAGACAGTGCAAAGAGATCTAGAGATGGAGATAGAGGTTAGAAATAAGAGATGAGAGAGAGAGAGAGACACCTAAAGTTTAGGACTCAAATAACAGAGTAGGGATTTATGTTTCTGTCATGTAACAATCCAGACATGTGGTATAAGTAGGGAGGAGGCTCTGCTCCAGAAGATCCTCCAGGGCCAGGCTCTTTCTGTCTTCTTGCTCTATCATCCCCTAGGGTACTGTCTCCCTCCAGAGATGGAATCCTGCACCACAACATCTGCCTTGTGGTCTACAGAAATAGACAGGGAATAGGTGGAAGGAAATGGACTTTAATGACATGATCCAGAGGTTGCACAGTTCAATGTCACTCACAACCTGGTGGCCAGAACTTACTCAAATGGAAATACTGTCTCTGGCCCAGTGTGCATATGCTCTAGACAGTTTCCAAAAAAGAGACAGCATTAAGAAAGGATGGTACGTGGTGAAGCCTGATCTGCAAATAATAGGGGTGTGTGTGTGTGTGTGTGTGTGTGTGTGTGTGTGTATTTTGTAACCATGACTAGAGTAATAGTTGGAAGTGGCCAAGGGGAAATAAGAGGGATACCTAACCCACTTCTAGCCCCTGGGATGGGGGATTATGGGAGAACAAAATCTGCTTTACTTCCAGGACTTAAAAAGAAACTGTCATTAGAGAATAACCAACTTTCCCTTATGTCAAAGAGGTAAAAACAAAACAAAACAAAACAAAACAAAAATTAGAAAAAGGCTGAACATATAGGATGTATATATTGAAAGTTCATATTGTCAGATGGCCTTTTTAAAAACATTAGACTAATTTACTCACTTATCAGAAGAGCGAAGAGTCTGTTTCCCTACACTCTCACTCACCATGGGTATTTTTATCTTTTTGATCTTTTTCAATTTGATAATGAAGCATACTAGCTTGTTTTAAATTTCATTAATTTTATTAGTGAAATTAATTGCTCTTTTAAAGGCTGCAGACATTTTATGTTTTTAACATGGGAGTGAAATTATCATTTTTGTAATGTTAAACAAAGTAAAATTATTGAATTTGCTTACCGTTTTCCCCCATTGTGATTTTAAAGTTAAGGTGTCCGTCACTTTAATTTCATATTTTTATTAAATTATAGGTTCCTTAAAGAGAGCATATGTCTTATGAAGTTGTATGAGTTACTTTTTTGAAGTCTTTAATGAAATGTGTTATTCAGCCCAAAGACCCGACATTTATGTTAAGTGAAAAAAATAAGTGAATCTCTGAGGTTTAACCTGGACAAAAGTTGTTGGAGAAAAACAGATGTTTAGTGACATGTGCTGGATAGTTTGTTCTGTTGAACTGGAATTTTTTTAAAGGTTTATTACATTAACCTCTGCTCTACTATTTCCAGAAACATCTCATTAAAAAATACTAAAGAAATCTGATGATGTTTTTATAGTTATACAGTACAGAATTGATACAAATTATTTGGTTTTATAGCTTTTTTCACTGAAATAAGATCAATTTTTGTTTTATTGAGGCCACTTTTATTCTGTAGAGCAATAATATTCATTTTTGACAAAGCATTTTATTTAAACTTGAAACTTGGTACAATAAAGGATCCAGGTCCTCTTTCCCCTCGCCACACCCACCCACTATATTTTTCAGGTTAGTGATTTGTGAATCTGCTCAGAGAGTGAATGAACGTTTTCATCAGTCTGGAATTCATGAGGCAGAGTAAGAGAAATAAAGATCAGCACCTGCTTTACTTGGCAGTCATCGAGAAGGCTTATAATTCTCATCAGTGGTCTTCACTCTGAAATGGTTTATGTGTCTAATGAAATGGAACCTTGTTATCTATCTATATATCTGTCTATCATCTAATTTCGTTTAAAATTACCTTTTACCTGATATTTCACTGCAATATCCCAAGATTTCTCTTGTTTTTCTTTAATTTTTTTTTCCTTAAAACTCTCTGTTATGGTGTTGTCTCTTGGTTCTGCCTTGATGTAACATTTAAGTTTTAATATGTATTCTTGAGGTTGAGTAAAGTATGAGAAAGATAAAAAAAATACATATCTTCCAAAAGGCCATAATAATTTGTCTTTATTGTTACTTCAACTAGATGCCGTGGCATAACTTAAGGTTTCAGAAACACCTTTCTGCTTCTTGACATAGCACTGTTCTTTCTTTGGTATTCCATAGGAAATGTTTTCAAGTCCTAAAAGGATTTGAAGGTCATTTAGTTTCTCCCAAATTATTTCTCTTCACATCATGTGCTATGAATAAAAATTGTATATATTTACGAATAAAAGGTATCCACATGTGCCAGTACCTTTCACCATCAACTTTGTCATTAATTCATTTGTTTAATAAATACTGATATACACTGTGTGAAATAATGTGGAAATGCCAATGTGTAAATATTGGCCTGTGCAGTGTGTCTGGCAGGAGATAGTACAACATAGTACTCTAAGTGTTATGAAGGAGATGAGTTATGAACACTCGGGAAAATCATCCAGTGATAGAGTGAGTGGCTTCATAAGGGCATTGTGGAAGGGAACACAGATTTGAGTCTTGAAGTTGCAAAGAGGAGTTGATCAGGAGGATGGGATGGAGCTGGAGAATGGTGGGTATTGGAGGAAAAGAAAGCACTAGAGCAAAGAACTAGATGTGGGAAGAAAGCAGGTTGCCTTTACAAAAGGAATTTTGGCAAGGTTAGATCAAGGGTTGAAGGGTGAAAGTGAGGAAAGATGATTTGTAAGAGATAGTGAGAACTAAATCATGAAAGGTCTTGTTTGTTATGCTGAGGAGTGTGGCACTTGAAGTCAAAAAAATAGGGGAGTGACATGAACAATTTACATTTTATTAAGATGGCTTTATAAAGGAAGAATTTATAAAGACTAAGATCAATACATTTAATTATTTGAACATAAAAAGGCTGCAGGTCCAAAATAAAAAAGACTAAAATTAAGAAGCAAGCTAAACTGGGACAACCATTTATAATAAATGTGACAAAGGTTAATCGGTTTAGTATTTAAAGAGTTCATTCAAGTTGGGAACAACAGCACTAGGAAGATCCTCATAGATAACAGAGAGTGACATTAACAATAATTAGGAAATAAAATAGGCTAACAAACTTATCAGTATGCAAATGAAAACAATAGGGAGGTCTCATTTTTTGCTTCTCAAATTAGGAAATTTTCAAGAAAGAATTATAGTCAGACTACCCAATGCTGACAAAGCTATGGAATAAAGAGTTTTCATTCATTGCTGGGGGAATGTACTTTAATATAATCTTTTGGATAATTGTATATTGGGTTTGTAAATTGTTGACATTCAATGACCTAGGAATCCCTCAGCTTGCAATTTTAGCTAAGGAAATAATCTGAACTATAGAATGAAATGGTCTTCTTTGAATTACTTTGATGAAATAATTAATTGGAAAACTGGTACATATAAGCACAAAATGAATGTTAGTATTACGATTATTATTATTATTATTATTGGCATAAATATTGGCCATAAAACATGTTCGAAAGTCAGTTCCTGTGGCAGCAATTTAGAATATTGTGATAAAGAGAATAACAAAGGTTTGAATTTAATTTGCCGCATTATATTAAAACAGGTCTCAGGGAAGAATTTGACAATCATGATAAAAAAATACCCATCGTGAGAAATTTTTTATCTAGAAGTGTCCTTTTACATGATCAGAAATAATGTTGCACTTGATCCATTAATGAAGAGTGAAACAGAACTGAAGAGAAACTTGAAAAAAATAAGTCTAGCTTTTAAGAAGAGAAAAAAGAATGGTATGGTAGACTCTTGAATAAGTATGTGCTGTTATCTGAAATTATCTCAAAATGGAAGAATTAAGGTAAGACTTGAGGCAATTTTTCTTATAGTCAGGAGGTTGTAACCTAGCTGGAAGCAGGGGAGTAGAAAGCAAAATTATAACTGAATTGTGGAAAATGGCTTAAATTGTACTTTTGGAAACTGCATGTAGTCCAAGATTTGGGACAAGTCATTTTTTTTTTTTTTTCTATTTGAAATAACTTTCTCAGGCTTAGAATTGCATAATGAACCAAACTAACTCAAATCACCCAGCAAATAGAGATTGACATTTGGTAAAATATACACAGTTGCAAGTTTCAATGTTCCAGACTAATTTTTCTTTTGAAGTGCATTTGTCCTAAAGAACTGTGATGTGCACAGCATGTTGTATTCGATAAAGTGGAAGGGAGAAATTGAACTATTAGATTGGCTCCCACCTATGCACTTTTTAGAAAAGAACACACCTGCCTCATTTGTTAGAGCTTAATTGCTGCCACCATGGAGTTATTTTGAATTGGAGATGCACCCAGGGTAGAGTGGGGGAAGAGGGAGATAGAAATTGTTTATCTTCTGAGTCCCTTCCATCCCCACTCTTGTTCCCTTCCCCTCCTTCTCTCTCTCTGTCTCTCCCTACTTCCCTTCCTCCTTTCTTTCCTTCAATATTTCAACTTAGATTCCTGGCTTAGCTGACCTGACTCTGAGTTAGTCTTTGCCTAGGAAGAGTCTCTGTGGAATATATGAAACAGCAGAGAGGATCATAGGGAAGGGAGGGAAAACAGAATGGGAAGTCATCAGAGAGGGAGACAAACCATGAGAAACTCTTAACTCTAGGAAACAAACAGGATTGCTAGAGGGGAGGCGGGTGGGGGGATGGGATAACTGGGTGATGGGCATTAAGGAGGGCACGTGATGTGATAAGCGCTGGGTGTATACGCAACTGATAATTTTCTGAACTCTACATCTGAAAAATAAAGGAAGAGCCTAGGACAGTTATGGGTATCCCTTAGGATATATGAAATATATCCAGATGTCCTGGTATCATTATTCTTGTGAATTGAGCATTAGCTTTGGAGTTAGATGATCCTGGTGGATTCCCAGTTCTACTGCTTATTAACTGTGGTATTGTAGAAGTCACTGAATTTTACTGAGCCTCGGTTTTCTTAATTACAAATTGGATTCCATAAGTCCCAGTTTGCAAGGTTGTGGTAAAGCTTTTTACATATAGTGATTGTTTGATATATGGTGCCAAATATTATTATACCTCCCTAAACAAACAAACAAACAAACAAACAAACAAACAATGTCTTGGGTTTCATGAGAGAAGATTTGATGAATAGGGTAAAGAATGATTACCAGCCTTTCTTGTCATCATGATATATGGCTCAGATAACAGTCACAGAAACTCAGTCCTAAGGTATAAACATAATTTCTGAAAATCATACCTCTAGATGTATAACATTCTTTTATCTCCCACTTAAGAAAGCATATCAAGGGCGCCTGGGTGGCTCAGTTGGTTAAGGGGCTGCCTTCGGCTCAGGTCATGATCCCAGGATCCTGGGATCGAGTTCCCCTGCTCAGCGGGAAGTCTGCTTCTCCCTTTCTCTCTGACCCCCCCCCCCCCCGCTTGTGCTCTCTCTTCTCTCTCTCTCATGTAAATAAATAAAATCTTTAAAAAAAAAGCATATCAAAATACAAGAAAATTACAGTTGCAGTCTTCTAGAAATAGTCTTAAATATGGTCCAATTCCTTTTTAAAGGGTAAGTGTTTGTACATCGTTATTAAAATTACTTAAGATAACCACACAACTGACTTGTTGAAAGGAACAATGGTTGAGAAGGGCATGGTTTGAAGATGTCTTCAGATCCCTGCAGCTTGCATTATTCCATAAAAAATTATAGTGAGTGCCTCTGATAGAAGAGGAGAACAGCCAGGGTTTTGAGATGTAGATGTTTTGAGGAGTAACTAAAGGCAGGAATGAAGCTTTTATAGGTTAAAGAAAACGTGTAATAAGATGGTGGAATGGTAAGACTAGAGACTGGGAAGTTACTCTAGGACGCTAACTGTTATTTCAGGTTATTTACAAGAGATGGAGAAGGAGATATAAAGAGGGAGCAGAAGACTGACTCATATTAATTATGTTTAAAATTTTAGAAGTCTATACAATAGAGATTCCAAAAACTTCCTTATAATTTTATTCACCTTTGTCAACAGATGTTCTTATGTACTGTGAAAAGTCAAACAAAAAACTAGAGTTACTTTTGTTACAAATTAGTCTCATCTTTATCCTTTACAGAGAGATTACAGATAACTGTTGTTTATTGCCTGCTTATTGCTGTCCTAATGAACTAAAAGATTGTGTCAAGGACAAGTCCCTAGGTCTCCTTTGTCTTATTTTCTCATCTGCCACTTAAAGGGGCAGATGAGTTGATATAAGGTAGCTTACTGTAATGTTCTATGTTTCTTTGAATATAAATGTTCAGAAAGGAGTCCTGCAGCTGCATGACCAAATTCACAAACAAGAGACCACAAGTTCCTACAGGGGCAGAGGGTCAATGCGCTGGAGTGAAGGAGCAGTGGACTGGCTCCATTAGCCACTCACTTGGGGCCAGCCACTTAAACCTCAGTAACTAGACCTTCTTTGTCTAGTTCACAGGATGTTCATCAGAGTTGAAAGAGATGAAGCATGTAAAAACACTTTTCAAATCCACAAAGCCGGATAATTGTAATCCAATATCATTAGGTGAAGTAAAACAATGTAACAATTACAAATCCCAAGAGTTCAGTCAAATACACAAAGAGGGCCAAAACAGTATTTTGAACTGTCATCTTATTTTAACTTGAAATGAGCAAGAGATACTTCCTCATAAATAAGCAGTGTATCATGACTTTCAGGCTTATTATTCCCTTACATAACTAGGAGGTTGCCGCAAGCACTTAGATGGAAAATAGAAAATAATTCTGCCAGTGAGAGTTTTTCCAATTAGAATATTGTTATAATGAAAGTAGAGTTTTCAAAGTTATTCATTTGTTAGTTATAATTAGGACAATTATATTACTTTTATATAAAATATTTTACTGACTCATCTGCTAAGGTGGTGCTGACACAGCCTCTCTCCCTCCCTTTCTCCCTTCCTCCTGCCTTCCCCCTCCCTCCCTTTCTTCCTTTCTTTCCTTTCCCTCCTCCCTTCCTTCCTCCCTCCTTCCCTACTCCCTTCCTTCCTCCCTCCTTCAGTCCCTCTCTTCCTGTCTTCCTCCTCCTTCTCTCAGTCTCCCCTCCCCTCATTTCTTAAACTTAGATATCACAAAAATATCGTTCATTGTTTGTTTTCTTTTCTCTCTATAGTCTTTCTAAGCAGATAGTTTTTTCTAATGTCATGACTTTGACAATCAGTGATGTGCAGGCAATTTCCACTTCTGTATGCCCAGTCCTAACCTTTCCTCCAAGCTCCAGTTTCATATTTCAGTTACCTGCTGGTTATATCTAACAATATCAAGTAGTAACTTAAACTCACAGTGGATCTGTTATTTCCTCCCAGACCTGCTCTTCCTTCTCTGGTTCTTGTTTCTGTTAGTGGTTGCTAACCTCCCTACACATAGGCTCCAAACCTTGGTGTCATCTTTGAATCCTTACTCTCTTGTCCTCATCTGAGCAAACACTTACTCCAAGTTCTGATGTTTATTTGCTCCTCTCCATTTCCAGGATCATTCTGTAGTTATACTTTACCTCTTACCTGTATTATTGAGATATTTCTTAACTGATTTCTCTGTCTCTATATTCTCCTCTAATTCATCTTATACATTACTGCCAGATAAACTCTAGAATCTCAGAAGTAGAAAGCAGACTTTAAAGTGACCTGGTCCAATCGACTGTGCTCGTTAGTTATTTCTAATTCCCCAGCCAAATCTATGCTTAGATAACTCTCTTGCTAGCTTTAGTCAGTCTTTAAAAATAACCTACCTATTTTAAAGTATTTTTTTCTCTCCTCCCTCCCCTCCTGCTCCTCCTTCTTCTGCTCCCACTCTTCCTCTTCTTCTTCCACCTTCTTCATTTGAGCTGAAATCCATTTCCTGTGTTTGTCTGAAGTCTATCCCTGTGGCCATACAGAAAGTCTAATCCCTATACCACAGGTCAGAATTTCAAGATATGTGGGTAGTTATTCTGTATCAAAGTATAAAAGCTCTCCATTGGGTTAGTGTTTAGAAGCTGTCAGGAGCACTGTTAGTTTTAATCATGCTTCTTGCAAACTTCTGGAGAAAGAAGATAGTGAAATGTGACAGCCATCTCTGAACTCAAAGCTGCCCTAGCTGTTTAAATTCCTTTTAAAAAGTATTTTTTTGAGAAAAAAGGCAGAACTTTAAGGCCAGAAACTTCAAAAACATACATTAGTAACTGATATATGTTTGAAGTGATTAAAAAGTATAATTTGAGGAATATTATTTATCTCCTACACTAATCATGTTTCATTATATTTTGTAACTAATTAGAACATGTTTCACAGTTCTTAAAAATTACAAGTTTAGATTTTAGATACATAATCATTATATCTTTACACTGAATGGCAAATACAGCAGATAATTTTTCAGTTTAATACAGAGAACAGATCATATCCAAATTCAATTTCATTTTAGGCTAACAGATTCATTAGCAATTACATCCTTTATATAATTCCCTAGGTCATAAATATTCCGAATCTCATCTTTCTATGAGCAGAAGGGAAAAGAATTATAATATAGAAACTGAATAAACAAAAGAACTTTTATGTCCAAGTGATTTGCTTTTCAGTTACCCTCCACTCAGTATTAATTGTTCTTAAGGGAAGAGTTAAATTTCTAATTTATATATATTTTTCTAGGTGAAACAGTCTTCATTCCTTCAACCATTATTCATGTTATATAGTTTCAAGATCCTTTATTGACCTGGTTATTTTACTGGGAAAAAGACTTATTTTGTTTGTAACCCTTGTAGCAGATGCTGCTGGTATCCCACCGTATCCCCTAGGTATGTGTAGTTCTCATTCATAACAGGTATCCTACAGCAAGCACCTGTGGTTCTTGGCTGAGGGTTTTCTCTGTCTGGTGCTTCCTGAGTCTTTTCTGGTATCCTCTCCTTGCACTCAAATCTTAGTCTCAGGGTTTGCTTCTGGGGGAACCTAACTTAAATTACCTTTCTCAAAATACCCTGCTGTGTACTTTGTACTCAAACATAAAAGTTTTCTTTTACTGGAATCTTAAGAGACAGGAAATATTAAGATATCAAAGGTTTTTGGTAAGCCATGTTAAGACTTTTTTTAAAACTTGATTTTAAAAGCAAAGGGAGGGACACCTGGGTGGCTTAGTCGGTTAAGTATCCAACTCTTGATTTTGGCTCAGGTCAAGATCTCAGGACTGTGAGATTGAGCCCCAGGTTGGGCTCTCTGCTCAGTGGGAAGTCTGCTTGAGATGCTCTCTCTCCTTCTCCCTCTGCCCTTCCCTCTGCTCCTGCTCCTGCTATAAAATAAAATAAAATAAAATAAAATAAAATAAAATAAAATAAAATAATAAAATAAAAGCAAGGGGAAATCATTGAAGGGGTTTCCAGCAAAGGAATGGCAAGATCAGATGTTTTTTGTGGAGGATGGATTTGAGAAAGGTGAGACCTGTGGTGGACATCCACTTAGAAGTGTGTCCCTGCAGCCCAGGGAAGAAATGGTGGCCAACTGTGATGACAGAAGCATATAATAATTACAAAGAGAAGGGTGTGGCTCTGAGAGACGTTTGTGGAGTAGAATTGACAGAACTTGGCTATTGGTATTAAATAGGTGTGAAGGCGAGGGAGTAACAGGTTAGATGTCAGTGCTGTTTTTCTTTTTAAGGAAGAAGAAAGTTTGGAAAATGGAGAGAAAAGCATTTTGTCTTTGACATGTTACGTTTGAGATACATGTGTGAGCTTGAAGAAGCATATGCTGTTTTAGAGGGAATGTAAATAAGACGTGTTTGTGAAGCTGATATATAAATTTACTTTTATTTGTTCAAAAATGTCTTCCACTTTCTCTCCAGAGCATCTGTCATCTGTATCATTTTTACATTAGCTGTGTTTGACATTTTCCTGCTACTGAAAATTATATCATGATGTAACCATTTGGACTAATTGCCATTTGCTTATTAGCTTATACCTCTTAGATCCCAGGAAACTAGGTAGAGAATCAATGAATGTGAAGCTTGTATCTATTAGGCATTTGAAATGGATAAAATAATTAGAATGTGTGTGAGTGCAAAAGGATGGTTGGTGTGTATACAGAATATTTTAAAAAATACCTCTAGAATTGAAAAAAAACTTGTTTTGTAAGATTTGAAAACTGTCTTTGGCCATCTGCAAAGCACCAATATGTCCAGTACTAACTGGTATTAATTATTTTGTGAAATAATTTTGTTTTCCTCCTTTTGATATGTGTTCATTTATATGGCTAGCAGTGTTTAATGGGCAAAGCAGATAAAGCACCCTGCCCTCATGAAACTTACACAAAGGAAGGGAGATAGACAAAAGACTATGAGACAATAAATGGATAAATTATTTATTATGATAGGTGCTGATAATGCTCTGAAAACAATGAAGGAATAGATCAGGGTAAGGAAAATGGGTAAGTGGGTAGTAAAGATGGGTTGGGGGAGATCAGTTATTAGTGTTAAAATAGGTCTGCTGAGAAAATGAGGTCTGACCAAATGTTGGTAGGAGGTTAGGGAGTTAGCCAAGAGTATATTTAGAGGAAGAGGATTCCAGGCAGAGGGATCAGCTAGAATAAAATCTCGAAGGTGGGAGCAGACCTGGGAAAATCAGGAAATATCAAGGAGATCAAAGGGCTGGAACAATGAGCAAGAGAAGGACCAGGATGTCAGGTGATGAAGGGTCTTATAAGTATTGTATTGTAAGAACTTTAGCTTTTACTGTGAGTGAAATGGGAAGAAGTAAAAGGCTAAGAGCAGAGCAAAGATATTTTCTGACTTATATTTTTAAAGGATCACACTCAGGCTTCTACCGAGAATAGACAATAAATGGTCTAGTATGGAAGCAGAGATCACTTAGGAGGCTTTTACACCTGTCCAGCTGAGAGGAGATGGGGGCCTGAATCAACATAGTAGTGATGGAAAGGATGAGAAGTGGCTGGACTCTCAATGTATTTTGCATGTAGAGCCAAAAGGATTTGCTGATGGTTTGCATCTGAAACAGAAGAGTCAAAGGTGGCTTGAAGGCTCTTGGCCTGAGTGAGTAGTAGGATAGAATTGCTTTTCACCGAGCTGGGAATGCTATAGAATAGCAGGTTTTGGGGGTGGGCTGAAGAATCAAGAGTTCGATTTGTGATATGCTAAGTTTGAGGTATTTATTAGATTACCAAGCGGTTAAAAATAAAATAATGCTGAATATCTGAATATAACTTGTACAGACTCAAGCTTTTTTCCTCATCATTTATTCATTTTGTTTTATACCAAATAAATGGCACTGTATTTATAGCAGGAGGCTCTAGGCAATATCATTAGAAGCCTGAAGTGTGAGTAGATCTTGTGTATCAGTGAGGCTACATATGCTGAAAGATAATTTACAAAAGAGGGACTGAAGGGCCTTCTGGAAAATAATTCATATTAAGGGAAAAGACAAAGAAAACAAGCTTGCCCCAATAGCAAAGCTTTAGCTGTCAAATGAGAGGGACAGTACTAGCCACAGAATGGTGTCCATCTCTCAGATTTGTTCCAAGTCCAATTTCTTCCCTCCCAAATTCCTTCTGTGGTAGACTTAATTTTGGATATTATGGGAGAGAACGTTGTGAATAAAAAGTGAAAGAATTACTTTTATTAAAACCTCTGTAAGATATTAGGATAGAAGAGATTATTGCATTGGTTTATTTCCGACAAGATTGTGAAGGATGAGAAAAGGGATCAGTTTGTCCCATTAGTTAGAACACTGAGTAGCTTTAGTACCTTGGTATTCATTGCATGAGTAGCACGAGCAAAAGCCATAATATGGAAGTGCCAGCAGTGTCAGTGTAGGGGACCTGAGGATTGTGGTATGGTGGTACCCAGTGGAAGTGGTAGCAGAGTCTAACAAAGATGGTGGTGCCAAGTCACAAGGTTAGATATTATGGATTGCATGTTGTGTCCCCCTCAAATTCATACGTTGAAATCCTAACTCCCCCAGTGCGATGATTTTAGAAAGTAGGGCCTTTGGGCTATAATTAGGTGTGGAGAGTGGAGCCTTTGTGAATAGGATTAGTGTTCTTACAAGAAGAGATGTAAGAGACATGATCTCTCTTTCCACTGTGGGAGGACACAGTGAGAAAATGGTCATCTATAAAACTGGAAGATGGCTTTCACCAGGAACCTGAGCATGCTAGCACTTTGATCTTAAACTAGCCTCCAGAACTGTAAGAAATAAATGTGTTTTTTTGTTTGTTTGTTTGTTTGTTTGTTTTTGTTTAAGCCACTCATTTCATTTTATGGTACTTTGTGATAGCAGTTCAAACAGCCTAACATATATATAGTATATTTCAAGATCTTTAAGAAATTCCCACTGGGGACTCATAGCAGTACTTAGGGTGTGTGTGTGTGTGTGTGTGTGTGTGTGTACTACACAGACTAGTGGGTTCAAAATATTAGATGGATGTGAGAACCAGAGAAATATATATAAGGGTTTTTTTTTTTTTTTTTTTTTTTTGCCTCAATCTGGGGCGGACTAAGAGAGTGGCTTTAAATGCATTACTTTTGCAAAAAAGAAATACTGTATTTTTGGTCACTGTGGTTATTTGGCATAGGATGTTACTGAAACACAAATCATGAGTCTCATTTCTACATATACCTGTTGGGAAAGTTTGACTTGATTAGGAAAGAAATATTTTTTGGGTCTACTCTGCAAGACACTAGTATAAATGCTTTACACAAGCCGTTTCATGATATAAGTTACCATTGACTCAGTGAAGCCTAGATAGGGAAGGAAGGGCTTGATTATAAAGATGATGATGATGATGACGATGATGACAATGAGGACAGCAACTGTTTACAGAGTAACTAATATCTTAGGCATATACAATATGTTTTTACAAATGAGGAAACTGAGAATCAGGTCTGTTGAGAAGTTTGCCCAAGGTTACCCAGCTAATTGCAGAGTGGCTGTTCAGATCTAGACCTCTGACTTTGAAGTCCACATTCTAAATACTTGCTAAGACAGCTATTGCTTCAATAATGTTACACAAATCACCCCAGAATTCAGAGGCTTTCAATTGAAAATATCTATTTTTCTCACTTCTGTATCCGTGGATCTGCAGGAGCAGATCTCCTGCCGGCTGGGTCAGTCTGGTTTGACTCCAGATTTGGGTTGGCTGTAAGTGTGCTTAGTATCTCATTTTGGATGTGCTAAGGGTGTACTGTTATTCTGGCTGTCAGAGATGCTCAGGCAGACCACATACACTTTTTTAATGCCTCTGCTCAGGTCATATCCACAAACATTTCAAAGAAAGTCACATGGCCAACTCCAATGTCAGTGGGGATGGGAAACAGTGGGAAGAACTGTGAGACTACATGGTTTGGGGAATAGATTAATGATTTTATAATAGGGAAGGAGCAAAGAATTGAGTACAATAATGCAATTTACCACCATACTGCCTCACTCTACTTTCCTGTTGAAAAGAAATTTATTTCCCTCCTGACTTGAAAGAGTCATTCTAAGTATGTTATCCATTGATGGTGGTTTGGAAAGCTAAGAGCCACCGCATCACACAAAATATTAGATCTTAATACATGCCTGAAAAACTACTGATGACACTGAGTTTTCTAGTTAACTGGGAAGTGCAAAGGCACATTTTCTACTTCTATTACTTACATGCATTTCTCTTTGAATAAGATAAAATTAAGTTTAAATGCTGCCATCTGTGTCCAAGTTGGATCTCTTTATAGTTCCTAGACTTACTCCTCACCCACTTTCCATAATTGCTAATTTCTTGTCCATGTGGATGTTTGTATAATAAACATACCTCTTGTTTAAGAGGTAATAAAATTACCTCTTAAGCTTCTCCATATGATAAGAAAGCACCTTGTTGGTTCCTTAAAATCGGAAAAACAGTGTGGTCCAACAAATTGTTTTGCCTCATACATACCAAAATACTTTTTTTTGGTTGAGTGTTTTGTTTTGTTTCAGAGAGTTATAATAGCTTCATGCAGACGATGTTTTCTTTTGTGGAGATGCTGAATATTAGTACTGCTTATATCTTATTTAACTTCCAGATTCTGTGATTTTGAAATCTTACGGGAAGTAAGTGCTAATAACTCTGAATTGTTGTTTATTTGTACCCTGCCAGGTGGAAGTGCATTTATTAACATTCACTTGAAATCTGGGCATACATGCCTGGGTAATCTTCCAGATGAGTCTCTAAATGTTTGTAAAAACCTTCAAAGTTAATCTAAAAGCATTTTAAGGGAGCGTTGTAGCAGAGATTTTTGTTCTTTATTTGTGTCTTTGGCTTTGTAAGGGGTTCTTTTCAAGGTGCACCACAGTGGAGCTGGAAGTAGTTCTAACAGAAGGTAGCTTCTTGCAGAGAGGAAGCTTAGTTTAGACATTTCACTTCTTTAACATTTCTTTCCAACCTCCTATCAAAAGCATCCACTGGGGGGCTGTGGAAGCACATGGGGAATATGCTGTGAAAAACTGTTCACCTTTGATAGCCAAGAGCAAAAGTCAGTCAAAGGTGACCTTTTTTCCTTTTATGTAGCTCAGCTGAGGAACTTGCTTTTTGAACTTTGGCACCTTAGCTTCTTCAACCATAGAGTCCTCTCAACAGCCAGTATACGTCAGCCCAGCAGGTGAGTTAATTGCTTCTCATTGTAAAACCCTGCAAAGTTCACTTTGCAAAACACTCCACAGTTAGTGGTGGGAAACATGCTTCCAAAAATTGGCAGCAGTTCGAGGGACCAGGAAATGGCTCTTCTATTCATTCTGTTTGAACCCTTAGATCGTCTATTTTCATGGCTCTGAGTGCTGGGCACTGAGCTAAGGGCTCTATGGAACAGCCTTATGAAGTGGGTAGTATTCTTTCGCCCATTTTATAGGCCCAGAATCTGAGGCTTAGAAAAATGACAGCTTACTCAAGGTCACACAGCTGTTAAATGGAGGAATCAGGGTTGGACTCTAAAATATATTTGTAATCACCTCAGCTGTCTAGCTCCTCTCATGGTACCTTTGCGGTGGGAATGCTGCATAGATAAGCAAATGTCCACCAGAAGTGATTAAGTATCTTCATTTCAAAACTTTTTATATGGAATTATGTGTGTGCATGTGTTTCTGTACCAGAACAAATTTGAGGGAAAATGTGAGGCTCTCCTGATTCCGTGAAATGTTGTTTCAAGGACAAAGGTCTGGAAAAAGTAGAGTCACAGAGTTGAAAGAAATAGCTTAAAGAAGCAAAGCACTTGAAATCCTATCCTGATTACACCTTCCCGGAAGCGTGACCTTATGTATCTGAAACTCACTTTCCCCATCTGTAAAATGAAGATACTTAATCTCTTCTTTATGAGTCAATGAGACAATACATACTATAATATATGCCTAATAACAGTAGGACTCTACTGCTGTTAGGTGACTTCTGTTTTCTGTAATAAGATGTGTGTCTGTGCATTTGTGCAGGCATGTGTATGTATGTTTGTAAGTAGGAGAAAAGGGCACTCTCTATCATACTGTTTTGAGTAGTATGCCGATTTGATTTTTCTAAGTATTTTATAACAAATGATCCTGGCGGAGTTGACCAGCAGGAAGGCATATTAAGAATAGGAAAACAGTAGAGAATAGTAGTTACACCAGTGTCTGCCAGAATTTTTCTTGGACCATGATTATATTAAATATACGTTGATGCTTATGAGGTTCTAATATGATTACCTTGTAGGAGACTCTTATTTGCAAAACTTGACTCACTTTAATTTTTTTGAAAAGCATCATTATTATAAATTATTTTTCCCCTAAGTAAAAGGACTCTTTTATATACAATTTTATATTAGAAAGAGCAATGATACTAAACAAAACTTACATAACCCTTTCCATGTATTTGACGCTGTTAAACAACATGGCTTTTTTTGATATTTCTAAACGAAAAACCCAACTCTAAAAAATTAGCAAACTACGCATTAGCCAAATCCATATAGTTATATAGAGCTAGATGAAAATTTTGAAAACAGCATGATAGTATTTTTAATTTGTTTGGGCACACATTATATTTGCATTCTCCGTCAAAAATGCTCCCTTTCTCATTCAGAATCTTAGCTTTGTGCATAAAGGACTCAGATCCTTTCTTTCCAGAGTATTGTTTATTTGACTCTTAGGAAGTAGAATAATTTGTCGAGCCATAGAATATACCATAGATGGTTTCGGACTGAGATGCATTTAACAACACACTGTTGATACCCAGAGTATTCACTGAGCAGTCACGAGTAACTAAAAGAATTGAAAGAAAGATTCTAAGGTGTCTGTTATTATAGGTGCTGGGAATTGTGCAGGGGATGGATCAGACGTAATCCCTCTTTTATGGTGTTTATAGTATAGCCAGATCAACTTTCACAGTTTCTCCTACATTTAGTTATATAACTGACATTACATCTCTCTGAATCAAGATAGCACAGCAGCCTGTGATACAAGTTATCTGTATTATATTTTTAACTTCATCTTAATAATACCGAGGTCTGACTTTCTGTTTAGGTAATAGGAATTAGCATCTAGCTATGATTTCGGTTAATCTGCAAACTTTCTGTGTATGCCAAAAAAACTCTTTTCCTAAAATTCCCAGGGTTGATTCATGTGCTGGACAGGTCATTTAATTTGGCATATTTCACTGACCTTGGCAAAATAGACCTTCAAATACTACTAAAAATCCTTAGCCCTGGACAACTCTTCAGTGATTCAGGATTTAGTCACTTACTCAGTTTTTGGCAAGAGTTTCTAACATGTCAGCTGAACATATTTTCCTTTCTATGTTTTTGATCTCATAAAATCAGATTTCCCATACCTGTGTTTTTGATCCCATAATTTCTTCTTTCACATTTATAGCTGTTCCCTGGCCAGGTTTGGGTATCTGTCTGTTGCAGCTGATTCATGGGCACTCTGGCTGGCCTCAGAAAGGACAGAGTGAAATTTCATAGAGCACTTTGGCATGTCTTTCTCTACCATTTCTCATAGACTCTGGGCATAAATAATTTGTTAGGAACAGAATGTGCAGAAATACAAAGAGGAGTGACTGATGAGGTAGTGAGTCAGGAGACATTATGAGGTGTGGGGATCTGACGGAAGATTTAGGATGCCAAGGAGTTGGGAGTTGATCTGATAGACAAGAAGTCCTTGAGTACAGGAATAGTGTTATGAAAACTGCATCTTAGAAGAAGACCTTGATTTAATGTTTTGGATAAGCTAACATGGGGAAAAAAAATAGGAAGCAATAACAAGTCATAATAGTATGGACAGGTGATAATGAAGTTTTAATGGTTATTTTTATATTTTTTTCTTCTTAAGTAAAATAAAACTGCAGGTAAAAATATTTTTCTTCAATTTTTTAATAGTTAGAAAGCAGATAGATTTAGATAATCTTGAGAAAATTTAAGTAAAGAGTTTAAGATTCTTCTAATTTTCATCTTCCATTGTCCATCCTAGATTTCTTGATGCCATGCCTCTGTCTCAATTATGCAGTCCCTACCCTTAACTGAATGATTTAGAAGTAATTTTAGGTTTCTGTAATTTTTACTTGAAAGAAGAGTTTTAGATACCCATATTAATATCTATCTACATGTCATCTTTCTATAGCTATAAAATTGTTCAACATAACATGTAATTAATCTTTACCAGCAAAAATGCAAATTATAAAATTGCAAAATATGAACTTTACCCACTTATGTGTTCTTCATCATCATCCATTTGCTCATTCATTCAGTAAATATCTATCTTCTTCAGAACTTATAATTAACATTTATGAAGCATTTCAGAATGACTTTGAAAGGCAGATCAATGTGGGTTTTGACCTTGTATTTATGAGGTCCCCTTAAAGACCATTACATCAAAATTCTTACTGGTAATCTCAAATAAGATAGTTGCAGCCATATATATCACCTAGGTTATACCTAGGAATTGGAATAGATTAAAAACAGACCTAAAAAAAGTTTGGGATTGTTATCTCAAGTGGTGGTGTATTTCTATATTTTTTTGCTACACTCGGACATATTATGTTCATTAAAGAGAAATAGTAAATCCAGTCTACTATTATTATTTCAATCAACTCTCTAGATGTGAGCTAATACACTAGTTAATATACTCAAATGTGGCTGGTCTGAGTTGAGGTGCAGTATGTATAAAATACACAGGTTTTGAAGATTGGTATAAAAAAAGAATGTAAAATATTTCATTAATAATTTTTGTACTTATTACATCTGAAATAATATTTTTGAGATACCTAGTTAAATAAAATATATTATTAAAATTATTTCATGTTTATTTTTTATTTAGCTACTAGAAAATCTTAAACATACAGCTCACAATATTTTTACATGACAGCATTAGTCTAAACATTCTTGCAAATAGTTGCACAGATGCATAGGCCTATGAAAATTTTATTTGCCAGATTTCCTTTGTCTACAGTAAAATGCCATATTTGTTGGAGTCCACATCCATCCTCCCACAGTCCTACCCCAGCAATCCCCCATATCATTAGGTAAAAGAGCAAGCAGAAGCATCTGCTTGAAGTATAAATGTGTACTTCTGTGAACACCAAACAGGTAAACATAGGAGGGAGAGACAGCTATTACCACTTTTTGGAAACACTCCCTAATTCATTTCTAATTGACTTGTGCTTGCTCTGTCTTGCCAGACCCATTTCAGTTCAATACATTTGAGGTCTGTGGCTATCCTTGAGGACATCCCAGTCTGCTAAGGGCCATCACCTTTCACTAAAGTCAGTAAATCTTGGGCAAGGTACATTGATCTGCATAATCTTAGGCCATAGAGCTGTAGAGAGGAGAATCTTCCTCTTCTCCTCTCCTGCTCCTTCTCTTCTTCCCCACCACCCTCCCCCTCCCCCTTCTTCTCCTCCTCCTCCTCCTTCTTCTTCTTTGGACCTCAAATTTATTTCAGTTGCCTTCACCTGATAAGATACATGTTTGGGACAGTCAATGCTTTTCCAGGGTAGATAATTGTAGACTCAGTCTCTAGCTGTACCCCTGACTATGGCACCACAGATTGGTGTTGTAGGAAGGTTGGGCTGACCTCAATGATATCATTCTTAAAAGAATAGGAAACTTTTATTGAATACCTACTATGTGCTAGACCCTGAGGGCTATTTACAGCCATTCTTTCAATGAATCTTTATTTCAAGCTTATGAGAATGTTTTTTAATGTTCCCATTTTATAGTGAAAAAAACCTGAATATCAGAGGGATCCCCTAAATCAGCTATTTTTAAGTCTGTATATGTTACCATTTTGCTAGGAATGTATTTGCTGTTTAATCAGTTACTTACCATCAATTTATTAATAGACCCTCTTTGTTGTTTTTTTTTTTTACTATTTGCATTTCTTTCCCTACTGTAGTTAAGACTTAAAAAAATGTTTTCTTACCTTATACTGTCTCATAATTACTTTTTAAATAACATTACTTGTGATTTACCCACACGTTATTAAATTTAGTCTCCAAGATTGACTTTTAATCATCTTCAACATCTGCTGGTCATTTGTAAACTTTACAAATAATGGCTAACATGTATATATGGTTTCAACTACGTGCTAGAAGCAGTTTTCATCATTTTGTATATATCCTCTCATTTAATTATCTGCCAGACACTATGATGCAGGTGTTATTATTATCCCTATTTTACAAATAAGGAAACGAGACAACAGAGGTTAATAATTACTAACTGGAAGAGCCAGCATCAAGCCCTGGAACCTACTTCCAGAGTCTACATGCTTAACTCCTGTGCTATCCTGCTTTTTCCTAACTAGTGGGTTACTACTCTTTTTTTTTTTTTTTTTGAGATTTTATTCATTTATTTGAGAGAGATAGAGAGAGAGCATGAGCAGGGGGGAGGCAAAGAGGGAGAAGGAGAAGCAGACTCCCCACTGAGCAGAGAGCCCAACACTGGGCTCGATCCCAGGACCCTGAGATCATGACCTGAGCCGAAGGCAGACACACGCTTAAATGACTGAGCCACCGAGGGGCGCCAGGTTACCTACTCTTTATAGTTTTTTCTTCAGAACTATTTCCACTTATTGCCAGTTTCCATTTCCCATGAAGAATGATAGAACCAATAAGAGAAATATTGTGGGAGATGAACTGAATTTAAGTAGTAAAGTTTTGAAATAGAAATATTTAAGTTATCTTTATTGTTTTGCTTAGTCTGCATCCATATTTTGTGAGTTATATACATTCTTATTATATTCAATTCAAATTCAAATTTACCTGGTCTTCACTTAAACTAATGGTAAAACTACTGAGGGATTCTTGGGCATTGCCAATGGTTGGTATTTGCATCGTTCTCTGGGTCTCTGATCTTTCAGATCAAAGACAGAACAGAACAGACAGACTCATCAGGCCCAGTCTCTGCCAAACCTAAACACACCAATGACAGTGATGTGCAAGGGTCTCATCTAAACCGCAAGATGTCTTAGAGTTGAAAAGACCAAAAGGGAAGGAAAATGGCTGTATATTCTGAGTGTGAACAGGATATGGAGGCCTCTTAAGGAGAATCAGGTTGAATTTCCAGCTCTTTTTATTTTTTTTTTAAGATTTTATTTATTTATTTGACAGAGAGAGACACAGCGAGAGAGGGAACACAAGCAGGGGGAGTGGGAGTGGGAGTGGGAGAAGCAGGCTTCCCACGGAGCAGAGAGCCCTACGTGGGGCTCGCCGCGGGGCTCGATCCCAGGACCCTGGAATCATGACCTGAGCTGAAGGCAGACACTTGAAGACTGTGCCACCCAGGTGCCCCTCCAGCTCTTTTTAAAGACATGTGTACCATATTTGCAGTGATATCTCAGACAGTACTCATTCAATTGACTTGTTTTGCTTACTTTGAGCCAGTTCTTCTTTTCTAATTCCTTTGACATAGTTGACACTCAGAATGTGCATTAGATCAGCTGTATCTTTGAGTAGAGATTTGCCTTTACCTTCATAAAATGTAGCTCAAAGTTTATTGGAGTCTTTCAGTGGCCTAAGAACTTTGTTGCCAAAATGTACAGTAAATTGCACAGAAAATGGTCCTTAATTTTTCCGATCTAATTCTGGAAATAATTTCCTCTGTATTTTCTCTGATTGTTCTGACAATATGTAGAAAATGGTGCAGAATTTAACAGATGAAAGGATTTAATATATAGTCTATCTCCTTAATGTTTTTGTGCTTTGAAATGTCTTAACGTTACATCTATTCTGATTCTGAAGTGTGATGTATAAAATATTAATTTAAAAGAAACAGCCCTCTCATTTGACTGACTTTCTATTGTGAGTGTGTGTTTGAAGAATGTAAAGGCAAGACAGCTTAGAGTATATATAGTTCTGAAATTTCGTTGTTATATTGGAAACGAAAATCAGTCTGTGGGCTTCTGTATTTTTTCAGATAATGGAAGGCCTAATTGCTAAGTTAATTTCCCAGATGATTCAAACAGTGCTTCAGGTTTTTTAATGTTTTTGCTGATTTGCCCCTGTTCCTGGGGTCCAAGTTGTCCTTTCAGGTTATCTTTTCTATTCAGTGTAGTCACCACTAAACACATTTGGGAGTCTGTGTATTACCAGGCAGTTTTATCTCTTCATTTTTATGCACCTTCAAAACAAGATCATAGAACAAACTTAATTAACAGAGAAGAGTCAGAAAGCATTCAGTCTGTAAAATGGATATATGCTGTACCATCATTCCCCTGAATTCTGAGACTTCAAAATGTCTGCTCCAACAGGCAAGCACATACCAAAATACAGAATTGAAAGTAGTGCATTTTATTCTCATTTCCCTCTGTCCTGCAGACGTCCACATCACTTCTTTGTTTCAGAGCTTACAGTATTTGCCCACTGCACCTTGAAATAATCTAATCCTTTACAGTGACCTGCAAGGCGCTGTATGATCTGGCCCGTGTCTGCCTCTTAGAACTTACCTCTGTGATTTCCCCATCACTCTCTCTGCTCAACACACTGGCCCCCTTTTCTATTTCCTAAACACGCTGAGCTTTTTCTTGAGTCAGTGTGTTGGCATTGGTTATTTCTTCTACACAAGATGTTTTCCCTTAGATCTTTTAATGCCTGAGTCCTTCTTATCATTCAGGTTTCAGACCAAATATTATTTTCTCAGGGAAGTTTCATCTCTCCACTCACTTTAAAGTAACTGCCCTCCCTATTCTAGATCACTTTGCCATGTAAAATGATCTTGTTTATTTATTCTCCTCCCCTCACTCTTTTCTCCCACTGTTTTAGGTTCCATACGGTCAAGAATCTTACAATTTATGTTAATCTTTATATTTCTAGCTTCTAGAATACTTCCTGGTGTGTAATAAGTGCTCAATAAGTACTTGAGTGAATGAATGGATAGAGTAGTCACAATACAACTTACACTTTACAGAGTGGCTATGTGGTTCAACTTTGAATTTGGGCAGGATTTGTGCAAAAGTTACAGAATAGCTTTCATCAAAGGAGACAAAAGAAAGAACTGGTTTTCGAAAGGACTGCTTTCATTATGTGAATGAGGATCTGACAAGAGTGTTCTTGAAGAAATATTAATTCACAAAACAGTGAATTTTCAAAGAGCAAAAGGAGACTTAACATTAGTTATGTGGTAGCACCTCTGAAAATCAAAGATGAAATGAAATTAGACTAATTGCATGAAGGAGTTTCTTTGTCTGACTGTAATCATTATTTGGAATCACCTATACCCCAAATCTATCTTACTAGATTTCATGAAGAGAAAGACAATTACTTGGGCACAAATGCATTTTATTCCTTTCTTACTGCAGAGCTCCAGTGCTTTTGGTTTGATAAATTGCCTAAACTACCTGGCTGGCTTGAAGGGAAAGTTATGTTTTTACATTTATATTAAACAAAAAACTTGTGCTTTAAAAATAAATCATCACATCTGATGGTATTGCCTCTCTTTCATTTGTTTGCTATCAAGTGTGAGTTAAAGGTTACGTGCAGAACAATCCCAGGGGTGCAATTTACACTTCCAGGTAGCAGTAAAGCCCTGTAACCAATAACCATCACAAACAGAGGAACTGTCAGAGACCAGATTCATTGCTCCTATTCCCAGAGTCCTTTTGTTTTTGGAAGACACTGAAATATGTTCTCTTTTCTTAGCCTACAAGAATTTCAAAGATGTCCTTTGACCTATCTTTTGGCACTGTGTGATAAATATAGGGAAAATCCCCAACACCTCCTTAAGATTGCATTTTGGAGGTAGGGGAGTGGGCGTACAGAAATTATACTGAATGACAATAGCTTTATTGTCTTAGAGCTTTTAAAATGTGGTGCAGGGCGTAGAATAAGGTCATGGACTATGGAGCATAATTTTTGGTGACCAGCATCCTCTCATTACAAGCCTTCTCTGGGAAAATAATATAAACTGTGATATACATTAGATTGTCGTTGTCCTGTCTAACTCATGCTGCCATTCCTGGCTTGGTGCTAGGGTCTCTCAGGGCCTGTTATTTCCATGTACATTGAAGTTCATGGTGAAACTTTCCTAGCCTTTTCTTCAGAGTTTTACTTTTCTGGTCTTTCCAAGTGACTACACCAATAAATATTCAACTTTGTAGCTTTGCGACTTTCAAAATTCCTTTAATTTTTTTGGACCTAAATATTATCATTGGTAGGACCTTGCTGCTGAGGTCATTCTCAGTATCTTTCCCAGCTCTAAAATATAAAGACAAAGTAATCATTGTACTTTTCCTCATGAAGCAGCACTTTCTGGAGAGACATTAGGCATATAAATATATGTGACCTATATGTTGTCATTTTTCTTTCAGAAAGAAGTGGATTAACTTCTTTGTTAACTTTTATGAGTAGACTTTACTAAATTAAAGAAGGCATTCAGGATAAAAGCATTATAATTGTAGCAAGGATTCTATCTTGAGCACCAGCTGGCATTTCAGTATGGCAAACAGGAGTGGAGGCAGGAGCCAATGTGGGAGACATCTGATTATATTCACTGAGGAAGTGAGGTAAGCCCTTGGAAAGAACTGGCCCCAAGGACATGCATCAGCGAAATAACTTCTCCCAGAAATAAACTTTAGCATCAGAGGAAAGAACTTATTCTGAAGGCAATTTGCAAATTTCTCTTTGAACCCATTCCTGATCCATGGACATATATATGTCTGTGTTAAGGATAAGAAGCACTGTAATGAAAAATAAACTTGTTTCATGAAAATATGTAAATGATTGGGGCATAGGTCACCCCATTTGCCCCCACCAAGTATGACAAAGAGGGTGGCTTACTTCCTCTCCTCTATTAACACAGCAGTAAACTTTGAGGGCTTCGTGGATTGATTGTATTTTCTAGCAAGAGATGGCAGAGAAGGATTAACACCAAGTGAGAATGGGTTTTCTCCTGAGCATATGGAAAACATCTCCTGGGAAACTTTTCAGTGGTTTGAAGTTCAGCCTTGGCAGATAGTTTTAGAGCCAGTGAAATTTCAGTTATTACAATTAATCAGGCCTCGACAGAACATTGTAGAAGCTCAGAATACTAATATATACACGAAGCCCAATTGCCAAAAATCTAGAGCTATGAATCTAGTGTGATCTCGTGTTTGTTAGAAGCTTAGCTATAGATATACAGATGTTTGAAGAAAATCTTTAGATTCACGTCATTTAAATATTAAGTTTTCAGCCAACAGAAATTGTTGTTCAGTCCTTTTAGCAATAATTGCATAAACGACTGGCCAGAGGAGTATGGCATCTAAAATATATGAAGATACTTATGAAATATACATTAGAGCAGATGGCTATGAGGAAAGCCAATTGGACAGAATAAAAAAATACAAATTAAGAAATTCACAGTTAATTAAAGAAGATTAAGGGTACTTAAAGGGGACATAAAGACCTAGGGACCTTCTCAAACAAAGGATTAGTATGTTGGTGCTATGCCATGCTCCCCTCTCCAATGTGTTTCTAATGAAAGGACAGTGATGTGTAGAACAGATGAAAAGACTTCATTAGAATGCTATCTTCCATAACCCAAATCCCTTGATTCAACATACAGGGATAGAGTGTCATAAATTCTCGTGTAATTTGGTCTGGGTATTCCTCTCTTTTATTCTGCTATATGCATTTGGATCCCATTAACTTTTAAAAGGACTTTCATGCACAGACGATAATAGGCACATTTAGTGGGCACAGTGACTTAGTGTACTTTATAGTCTTCAACTGGGAAGCGCTGCTTTACAGAATGTTAATTCTCAAGGGCTTTGCCCTTAGCAGGTACTCTTCAATCAATATTTATAGAATGAATGAAGGAGGTTGTTCAGGGAGAAAAACAAACTGTTTCCCCCTAAATTTAAAAGTACTTAACATATATTTCAAGGGTCATCTGTTAAATCCTATCTGTTTCTCAAGATTTGCCACATATTAACGTTTATATTCATCATCTACTCATTCATTCATTTATTCATTCAACTAGTCAACATTTATTGAATACTTGTGGAGTGCTAGCTGTTTTGTTTGATTCTGTTTAATAAAACATGGTCTTTATCCTTGATGGACTCACTGTTTAGAGAGGCAACTGAACATGTAAATAATTTACATAGTATAATGGGAAAATTACTATAATAAAAATATGCACAGATGCTAGGTGAGCATAAAAGAAGAAATTCTCTACTTGGTTGGAGTGAAAGGGAAGAAAGTTTCATTAAGGGTGTCAGAGAAGATGACTTCTGATCTGAATCTGAAATAGAATTATACAGACTGTGACCTGCAGACCAAATCTGTTCACATCTGTTTTTGTAAATAAAGTTTTATAAGAACACAGCTATACCCATTCATTTAACACAATGTTTATGCTTACTTTAATGCTACATAACAGCAGAGTTGGGTAGTTATGACAGTTACAGCATGACTGGCAAAGCCAAAAGTACTCTGGTCCTTTATGGAAAAAGTTTGCTGACATCTGGTCTAAAAAGTTTGGCTTTCCGGGGACCAAGGTTAGAAAAAGTAGCATGTCTAGAGGCTTGGGTATATGATGAGAGAACATGGGTGATTAGAATAAATATTAAATGTTCAGGAGAGAGCAAGTAAGTCACTTTGTTAGAGTGCAGAGGAATAAAGGTAGGAAGGTAGTTCGAACCAAAACTATAGAAGATTTTAAATGTTGGTGATGCTTCCTAAACTCTAGGGGGAACACAACACTGACTTCTGGGGAATGTTTATAGTTCTCTAAGTCAGGTTTTAAGGAGGAAATGTCCTACATGAGAGCAGTTTCAAAAGAGGAGCAATAGCGTCGTATTCTGTGGTCTTTGGCTCATCTTTGGGATTATGCATATTTGGAATGCCATGTAATGGCTACAGAAAAATAGGCCCAGGATTGTCTGCCAATGTGGGAGGGGTTTCTTGCCAAGAATAATCCATTTCAGAACCAATGTCGAGCCCAGGGTAAAGGAGGCATCATTTAGGCCACTTAAATTGGTCTGGTCTGGGCAAAGTCATCCTTACAATTTAAAAGAGAGGCAGCTCAGTTCATCATATGAGGGTTTGGGGCCAAACCTTGACTAGATAAATAAATGTGAGGATATAGGACTTGGGAGTCCTAGATTTTACCTATCTGTTACCACTTTTTACTTAAGAGACATAAATAGTGACAAGGGACAAGACATAACAGTGACAGGGGACCTGAGGATATGTGCTTCCAGTACCCTCTGAACAAATAGTGGCTGAATTTAGAAGAGTGGATTCAAAACCAGTTAGGATACCTGAATCAACTGGAAGACTTCTAAAAAGTATACATTGTGGAGCTATACCCCAGACCTTTTCAGAATTTCTGGGCATAGACCCTTGAAATCTTTCACTTTTTAAAAAGCTACCTAGATTATGATTATTCAACCATTTTGGTACAACATTGGGAACCACTGATTCCAAGACAGTGTCTGTACAGCATCACACAGTTAACATTTCTGTCTTTCTTACACAACGTTAGAGTTCTGCTATGTGTATGCTTAGTGACATGACTAATGAATATTCTAAGGAAATAGAAGTTTATTTGATAGCCACTATAAGAGCCCCTGGAAGTTTTTTTTTTTTTTTTAAGATTTATTTGTTTATTTGAGAGAGAGAGAGAGAGAGTGGGGTATGGAGGGGCAGAGGGAGAGGGAGAGACAGTCTTAAGCAGACTCTGTGATGAGCCGGGAGCCCAGTGGGGAGCCCCTGGAGGTTTTAATTAGGGGGTGATATGAAGTAGGGAGCGATGTTTAAGATGATTATTGATATGGTGAAGCTGTAGTTGTGGATTGGTGAGAATAAATGATTATGTATAAATTCAATTCATAGAGTTGGAATTAATTTGGACATCATTTTAATTTAAGCTTTTATCCATATAGTATTTCTTCCCCTGATTTCCTAACTGATGGCTATTAGAGAAAATCTGAATACTTTTAGGAAACCTCATTGCTGCTTGTGGAAGACCATGACACTTCTGGATATAGTGACAGAATTATCTTTCTTATACCAAGCCAAAACATGCTGCTGTATTTTCTACTCAGTGATTGTAACTTATACATCCTTAAAACAATGCTGAAAGAAACCAATGTCTTCTATTTTAATTCACTGATTTTACTTCTCCTCAGTCTTTAATTTTTCAAACCAAAATGCCTTGTTTTTCCAGATAAACCTCAAAGAGCATGGTTTCAAATTTTTTATCATTGGTACATGACCTTTTGAACATACATTATATCAGTATTTCCCAAAGCATGCCCTTTGTGATACTAGTTCTGAGAGGTACATTTTTAAGAAGGATCCCGTGGTTGTATTCACCTGTGAAAGGCTAAAAACCATACCTTCTTTAGAGTTTCACCAAATATGCTAGCATAGGCATTTTTCAAGGGAACCTGGGTTAAAGAAAACGGTCTTTAAAATAGCACATGTTTCATTTGGTATTTTTCAATTTATTTGATCACAGTAGCCTTATTTTCTGTCACATGTCAATATTCCACTGAACACACTTTTGGGAAGTACTGTTGTATGTTGCCAACATCCCTCTTTAAATGTCAGGCATAGGGAAAAAAAAATGCAACATTCCAAATGTCACCTTATCTGTGCTGAGTTCAGACTTTCTTTCTCTTTCAAAGATGTGAACACTGTGTTCTTCTTCTTTTGAAATGTTCATCTTAATATAGCCCATGACCACATCAGCATTTTTTAGTATTTGCATTATCCTATTGACTCATTGAATATCCTACTGTCTCATTGAAATTCTGGTCAACTAATATCATTAAGACTTTTCACATTAAATGCTGTCAAATTAGGTCATTCTCAGCCTCCCTACTGCTTGATAAAAATAAACAAATATATGAGAAAGTATACACATTATTATTAAAATTTTATTCATTTTACCTCAGAATTTCATTTCTGGGAGGTGATTTTAAATCTTGATTTGGTGAGCTGCTTCTTTCAGGTATATTTCATCTGAAAAATTGTGAAGTATGTCTCTTCTATGCTTTAATCTCAGTCTAGGCCTAAAGTTGAAGTCCTGTGGTTTATGTTTGGATGTTTCTTTCTCTTAGACGTGGGTTTGGTTTTCAGCACCCTTTGGCTACAGTTGCTCAACTAGTTAGTTGCATGTCCACTTAACCATAGATACTTCATCCTCATTCGTCTGTTTGGTTCACAGCTTAGTGTACAAGACATCCTCAGTGTCTGGCAGCAGTGTTGTATTAGTTCATATCGTTCTTTGTTCTAGTCTCTGAGGGGAGTGGGTTTTTCTATACTGTGTTTCATGTAAGCCCAGCCCTTTGGCTTTCATTCCTTATTGGTATTCCTGACAGAGATTCCAGGGATTATGTGTGAGCCAATAAAAGGAATTAACATTTTGTCTTGCTTTCTTACTACGTTTAGTGACTGTAATGATGTAAGATGATGATGTGGAGAGGATTTTTCATTTATACTTTTTCTGTTCGAGTAATGACATATATTGGTTTAAAAAAGAGACAACAGGTACAGTGATTGTTGAAACTCTGTGAGTATCTGCTAGTAAGTGCTTTGAACCCATCTTGTGTGAGGTATGTGTGTTAAACCACATTGCAAATGAAAGTCACTACGTTACTGAAGACATTACTATATCTAATTTTAAGTAATCATAGAAGTGATCATTCAAATTTCTCTCTCCCTGTGTCATCAGTAGAGATAGGAATAGGAAGGGTAGGGGCTTAAGTTTACCTGTGATGAAACCTCTCTCTCTGAAGACATGGTGTAAAACAAGAAGCATTATTGGAATTCTTTCTGACCCCAAGTTTCATATGTGACTCAGAGTGGATAATGAGCTAAGGTGTTAGTTCTGTTAGTTCTCTTTGTACTTATGGGAACTCTTTGATACCTGGGCTTTAAAGTTGCGCTTAGTTCTAGGTGAAGGTGACCCAAAACTATTTTACTTAGGAAAAATTGCCTTTAACATCACTGCTGACCATTTACTATACTTTGAAAAGATGCCAATGACCTACTCTTAAAAGGTATAATATCCACTGCATGGTCAAATGCAGAAGTTATCTTTCCACTTTCAGTCATCTTATATTATTGATGCGTGAATATGATGAGAAGAAAATGCTGATGAAAAATGTTGTTTAAGTTAAAGAAGAATCTATTTAAACTTCTGTACACAGAAGTAAATTATAGGCTTTCTAGCTGAGACAGAACCTGTCTATTTATCGGCTTAAACTGTAATCCATATGGAAGATGAAAAGACCCTGGAGGACTTCAAGTGAAAGTTGTCTTCCTATAAGATGATTTCTTAGAATCTTTTCATTAACTCAGTCCCCTAACATTACTAAGGATTTTTCTTTCAGAAGGAGTAGAATTTTTAAAAAGCTGAATGTTGCTCTGAGAATCCATATCTATCTCTTGCTTTTATTGTTCTTTGAATACAGAACAGGATATAAATCTCCATTATTGGAATAAATGAACACCATGTTATTAAATATGGCAGATTTTTAGAGATGGAATTCTGGTAATGTTTTCAACAGTTTTATGAGATAATTCACTGACATGGGTAATTCGTAGCTAGAAGGAGAAGGAACAGAAGAGTTCAAAGCCTGAGGGGTAATTGATGTGTTTGATGCCCCAGTCTATCCAGGCAAGCTGTGACTCAGTTGGAAGTGGCACTGGACCCAGTGCTTTCCTTCTTATGCTCCAGACATATTGATGTTGAAGAATGCATCCATCCATCTTTGCCTTCATGTAACTGGAATCTAGCCTTGCAGAGCAAAGTACATAGATTAAGAATAATTTATCAGAATATGATTTAGCAGTACTGCAACTATAAAATGGAAGTTCAAATTCATTGATTTTGATGAAAGCAGATATAGTAATTATAATTATTTCAAGTGATTTTCGTCTCAGAGGAGCATGTTTATGGTAGATTAGATATTGCAACAAGCAGAGAGATTGACTTGATTTTGAAGATTTCAAAAATGACTAATCTGATACTGATTCATAAAGGAGCAGTATGTACAGTGAGATGACTTTTCATTAAGTTGAAATGTTAAGTGGATCAAGATAAAATATAATCAAGGAAACTGTCTTGCTAATTATCAGCAAGGAGGATCAGGAAGTAATATCCAGGACAAATCTCAAATTGAATGACTTACCTTTTAAAGATTGAAAACAGATTGCATTACTGGTTATCCATAAATAAAATAATATAGAGAGCAAAATTTTCAGGAGGTAATTCGTTGGAAAAAGCAAGCGTGACTGTTATAAAAAGGAGAAGTTCTGTAACCATTGTACTAGTACCTTCCTTAAACTGGAGTTAGTTCTCGAATCAGAGACGGAGGGAATGTTAAGGTGATTGTCCCATAAATGCTTACTGTTCAACAGAAAAAGAGAATTTCAAAAGTCATAGAGACTGGTTTGTGAAGAACAGAAATTTTAAAGCACATCTAGGAGAAAGAGACTATCTTTGTTAATATGTTTTCTGGACTTTTCTGTTCTACACATAGGTAGGTCCAAATTTAAGTCAATTTTATTTATAAGTACCTTTCACAAAGGGGAGTTTTATTATATAAAACAGTAACAGAAAAAGACTTGGGAGTAAAATGTGTGAATTTTTAGAGAATAAATTTTCAATTAATTTTGTTATATGTATTGTAATAAAAATAAATGAATATGCTAATGCAAACATATTAACTTTCATTAATATACACTTTTTTGATTCAGTGGTCATCTTCAGTAACTTCTGGTCTGTTACTGTTGAGGAGAGTGATTTTTTTTTTTAATGATTTTATGTTCTTCAAGATCTATAGCACAGACTCTAGAAACTACTAACTATCACTCTAAGACTAGGCATATAGGTGGTATCCAATAGATAGTTGGGAGACTGATTCATTAAAAAGGGACTACCAGAATGCCTCCCTAGCATTGCTAGTATTCTATTAACTTGTGTTATTGTATTGGGCAATAATAAAAATAACATTTTTTTACTCTTTAGAAATGGATGTTTTTTCAATAATTCATGTTGGCTTTGTCCACATTTGATTAGAATCACTTTGATATTCTCTATCCTTAGGAGAGAAGCAATATGAACACAATTTAGAAAACCATGACGTTTAGAATAGCCTGAACATGATTTTTGATTTTTGGTTTTGCTTGAGAATAGACTGCACTAGATGTTGTAGATCCATGCAAACTATTTCTTTCAATTATTCCTTCATTATTTATTCATTCAGTCAGTTATCATCTGTTTACTAGGCACTTCTGTGTGCCAGGCATGCAGTGAACATGAGGTACTTCAAGTAATGGGTGAACCACTGCAGGAGAATGTGTGCTCTCCAGAGTATTGATGAGGTGTCTTATGAGAACTAAAATCGTAGAGAAGTCTAACACTGGATTGCAGGAGCAAAAGGTAAAGAAATGGTGTCAAGGTAGGTACCTCATGGTAGCGAAGCTCACCAAACTCATGAAGGGAAGGAAGCCTGGTCCCTTTTCACATTTTAGTCATCACATTTTCCATCTTTCAGGCCACCATACATGGTTTATTTTGCCTGAAATGCTCATTTTCCCTCTTCTCCCTAATAACTCCGTGACAATACATAAAGTCTCAATTTAAGTTTCACATCTTCAGGGAGACTTCTTGACCTCCTAGCCTAGGATAAATTAGGTCTTCCTCATATATGGCAATGTCATCATTTATTTCCCTTATCTTTTCAATTTTACTACAGTTACCCTATTTCTAAATATTTGATACTTATTTTTCTTTCTTCAAGCTCCTTTTTAAAAAGGCTGTATTAACCATGATAGTCCAGATTATATATATCTCAGGTAATCAGTACAACAAAGGCTTATTTCTCGCTCATGCTTTGTTTTTAGTGAAGGTCGGCAGTGGATTCAGCTTTACACAATATTTCAGAGACTCAGAACAGTTGAGGCAGGCTCCATCGTACATTACAGCAAACCTACTAGAACAAATGGGTTTTTTTGAGGGGGGAGAGACTGAGATTAGTTTGTTTCTTTTGTTTGCTCATTTGTTTTGGGTTACTTGGTCCTGGGAGGAAAGACAGAATAACTCTGGGTCGTTTCACTATTATCCATTGGCTAGATGCAACCACAGTCTTACCCAACTTGAATGGGAGTGAGGAATGTAGTTTTCTTGTGTCCTGAAGGGAGAAGAACATGATATTGGTGAGTGAAGGTAATTGCCTTTGAATTGAAATCCTTAGAAGAAATAATGATAAGAAGGAAATGATTTCCCAGATTTGGGCCAAAATTGAGAAAGAACTTTTAGTTACTTCCATTATTTTTGGTACCATTATATCACAGTTGCTGAAAGGATTTGACCCTGAGATTGCTAATTCACTTTTAGTGGTTATTGAGTGATTGTGGGGAGTAAAAGAAGGTTAGGGGAAATTGAGAGGGGCAAGCATAATTCCTTTTCTAACAATTTATAGGAAATGCAGTGTGTAAATTATAAACCGATAGAGTATTGCCAGGATTGTTTATGGAAATTTAGGAAGAGTGTGACCCCAGGCAGTTGCTTGTCTGCAGACCATTATTGCTCCACATAGTAAGTACAGAAAGAGAGAAAGCATTTAGAAATTTTACTAGACATTTGCCAGGGAATTTTACATCTAGGAAATCTAATAATTTAAAAATATTTTAAAATTAAAATCATTAAAATGCAGTGGCATTTTGTGTCTTGCCTTTTATGTTATTTCATTTTTCTAGAAAATTGTTGTTATTGTATTTTACAAACGTTTCAGTCCATGACAGATTGGAAATTAAAAAAAAAAAACAACACACTGGTCCATTGTCACCGATCATTCGTGAAGCACTGGTTTGAGCGCTTACTAATGGAAATGAAGGAAAGTGATCATTGGAAATTAGCATATGTGGATATATTAAGAAAGCAACTAATGTCAGACCACATATATTTTTCTTTTTAACAACTGACTAATCTAGTAATGTGGGAGAAAACAATATATTTTGTGTATATGGATTTTGGCACATGATAAATTTTCTCACGATATACTTTTTTGGAAAAGGTGTTGAAATGTGGGCTAGGTACTGACTTGAAGTAGGTCATTGGTTAAACAATCACAACAAAGAGCTCCAGTTGATGAGTCTGTTTACCTCTTTAGTTGCCCCTCCACTGTTCCTGAAAACTCTACTTCACCTTTGGTGGCTCTGTCCCCGCTCCTTTCTGCGTTCGTAATCCCTGTTTTTTTCAGGTGTACCTTTGTACCACTTCTGAGATGTGGAAAATGGGAAAAATAAAATAATTTTTATCAATTTAAAGGAAAAGATAGGGAAGGCTTTGTAAAGCATATGTAATAAATCATATATATTTCACTTGACAGAATTAACCATGTCATTTGGCTATCAAGATAATGAAAGTAATCTTAGATTGCATTATTAGGAGATTTATTGACCTATCTATGAATTTATAGCCCACTTTTCTACCAAACTAGATATGAGTCAGGTTGCTGTCTCTATATCTTTAAAAATCGCAGTAAACTTGTAGCAGTCAATGTATTTTATTGCATACTACATACAGTATTATGACATAGGTCTAAAGTTTGTTTCTGAGCTATCTAGTGACCAGCTATCTAGTGACCAGAATCATGAATAAGATAAAAGTAAAGCTTTTTCCAGGAAAAATTAAACCTGTTCCTGAAAGCTAGACTTCCTGTGTTCTCACAGAAAAGAAATTGTGTGATATAATGGTCAATGTCTACTAACAAGTTTGCAAAATAATACAATGTTGAGCTCGTATGTCTTTTCCTTGCTGTAGCTCTTTGGTAGTCTAGCTTGATCAAAATATAATAAGGCACTTCCAACATGTGTTCTCAGTTTTTAGGTTGCTTAAGGATTTCCTGGGGAGATTCTGACTTCGCAAATCAAGGGTGGGGTTCAGGAAACTGTTATTGAAAAGCACCTCAGGTGATTCCTGATGCCCATGGTCCAAAGATCGTAATTTGAGAAGCATTGATCTAGAGGAGTAGTTGGCAGTTTTCCATACAGGTGGTTTATCACAGCTGAGCCTTATATAAGAATGGCTCGTATGTGTGTTTCTGCTATTTGGCAAGAATCTGGATTGCAGAAATTAAATCTTGCTAATTCAGGAGGTAGCCTGTAAAATTTAACCTTAAAATCTTCCTGCTAAATGCACTTAAAAGAAAAAAAAAGTTCTGCCATCCAGTGTATTTCTCCTGGCTCTCTGAAATCAATAACTATTCTAAATATAGGATTCTTATGAAAGTGAGACAGCCTACACAGAAAAATCCCCATGGGGAACACTGATAGGAAGGATCGTCTGAGAAGTTACATAGAGAATGGAAGAATTATTTAAAATATTATCTTAAAGGTCAGATGGACAAATACCTACCACCTAACCATTAAATAATTAGTATACTAGTTTTAAGTTTTCTTTTGGATGATTTAGAATAGTTATCCTTTATTTATTCTGTAATATGGTTACATTGTACAAAAAGTAAATGGGCTAGTGTCTTTTTAAAACTATACTTTAAAGTAGTGTATTTGATAATAGAAAATAAGTCACGTATTTTGAAGGTTTTAGGTCTTTTAGCTGACCTAGCAGCACATAGCAGGGGGTGGGTACCAAATTTCTTAGAATTTGTGCTATTAATCCCCCAAGAGGATGTTTGAACTAATCTCAAAAGAAAGTATCAGTCACCTTCTTACAAATTCGGGCAGTATTAAGAATCATTGAATAAGATGAAAAGAATATGCTTTGTGCAAAAGAAAATCTTTTGAAAGAAATTCTGAAAAGTTATATAAAAAAGAATAGATTTCCTAGATAGCATAATTTCTTTCAATTTTCTATATAAATGTGAAATCAAATAATCCTAAACCCGAGTTAATTTAAGTTTTTAAGGCTACGGGATGTGGGACTATTAACTATACCTTTTCTAAAAGTTGCTCTACTTTATGAATCACATTAGGTACAACATACTAGAATCAATCTCTTAAACGTGGGAATTTTTTTTTCCTTACATAAATGTGCTGCCTAAATTGTGGTGATTCTTGAAGCATTACACATTTTTGACATTGAATCCAAAATGAAAATCTTGTTTTATAAAGATAGAGATTGATAATTTTTGTACATGAAATCAAAGAATCTTAGAGACAGAGCAAATCGCTCTACCTTACTTCTCTGTTCCTTGTTAAATACATTTAAACAAACCAAAACCACCATTGAGGTGCCTGGATGGCTCCGTCAGTTGAGTGTCTGACTCTTGATTTCTGCTCAGTTCATGATCTCTGGGTCCTGGGATTGAGCCCCAAGTTGGACTCCACACTCAGCAGGGAGTCTGCTTAGGATTTTCTCTCCCTGTCCCCTACCCTGCCCCTACTCACATGTGTGCTCTCTCTCTCTCTCTCAAGTAAATAAATAAATAAATAAATAAATAAATAAATAAATCTGAAAAAAAATTTAAACGGACCAACACCACCACCATTGGCCATGCCTTGAGGCAGAAGTCCTTCTTGTGATATTTTTTCAAGTTCCATCTACCTACACTTTGATCAGAAATTTTCCAAGATGAAGTTTTTCCCCTTTATATTAAGTCTACTCTCTAGCCATACATTTCTAATTGTTGAAAAGTTCTGAGGCTAAATTTTGCCTTCCCATAACTTTCCTCCTTATCCTTTGGTATGACACATGAATTATGGACATGTCCCTGAAGCCGCATTTTCAACTGTTTGAAGACATCTCTCATTTTCCCCCAAGTCCTTCCTCCAGGTAGAACATTCTAATTATTTCAGATATTTCTTATATTACAGACTTTGCAGATGCACACTGTGTATTTGCTTTCCTCCCTTAGTGGGTCGTGTCCTCATTGTGAACAAGGATAAGATCATTTTTAACCTTCCTATTTCCAGTCCCAGCATAATGTCTGGAACAGATTAGACGATTAAAAATTTATATCCAAAGTTTTACTAGAAGAATCAGTGATCAGTCACCACTGAGCTTTCTACATTACCCCCCCATCCCAATATTCCCTTTAAAAGTAGTTCCCAAAACGAAACATGATATCCCTATGGTTATCTGGTCAGTACAGAATACAGTGACTATTACTTTTCAGATGTTGGACAATCCACATTTTAAACAATATTAGATAGAAGTTTCTTTTCAGTATATCACTCTGTAGACTAAAACTGAGATTTTAGTTAGTTAAATACAGTAAGATTGTTTTCAGTTGACTAATTAGCCATTATCTCCCAATCTGTATGTATGTAATTGATTTAATCTAAATCTAGGACCTTAAACGTTTCCTGTTATTTACTTTTTTATATAAAATTTTAGTTCTGTCATCAAATTTATTTTTCCTGACAGTGTTATGAATAAATATGGTAAACTTGCCTTTAATATATCCTCCAAAATTAAACGGCCACTTTCAATAGATCACTAGAACCTTATTGCAAATTTTCATCAATCTATTAATCAACATATTTTAGGGATAATGATCATTCCACTACTTATGCTATTAATAACCATATAATTCTTTTGTTCCCCACAGATTTTTCAGGGGAGACTTTATCAAAAGATATGTTAAATAAGAGTATACTCTTTTAAAAAGTGGTATTACAAATCATTTCTCTTATAGTACTGTCAAAAAAGGGAGTTTGGGGTATTATAACTAAGGAAATTCTCTTGGTGACTCTGGGCTAGTTTCTGGAAATAACTGCTTTCTAAGTATCCATACAGTATTCTAGAATTCTTCTAGGGATCCATGATATTAGTATAGTCATTGGATGATTTTCCTTTTTGAAAAATCACTGACAATATTGGTCCTTAGTTTTTGGAATTTCTTATATAAGCTAGATTCCATCCTCATTAATCTCTACCCCCTTCCCCCCACTTCCCCGATTCTAGTACGGAAGGATTTCTAAACCTTGTCAGTATTTTGGGTATGGTGAAACCTGAAGCATGACATTGTCAACAAGGAAAGCCTAGAATTTACCAGATATTATGCATTTAGGAAAAAAAAATAACCTTACCCCAGATACCACTATACTTGAAGTTCTTTATACCTTCCCTGTTTTGTCATCTGTGAAGTTTTGAAATCTACCACTTCGATATGGCTACATACTCTGTAGGTCACATGCCTAATGATGTTGTTTTTTGGCTTTTTCTTCCTAATCTTACCTGTTGGTTCCCAATTATGTTTCTGCTCTTAGGTCCATGGATTTCTCTTTGTCTTTCCTCTTCAGTGATATCTGTGTTATAGATCTTTTGCTTTTTCCAGGCATACGTTCTATCTCTCCCCATTTTCACTGATATCCATGGGATCAACTTACTTCTTTAGGTTACATTTTAAATCTTAATTTGTGAGACACCTGTATTCCTAACTGTTCTAGATATAGACCATAACCAAACCCATGAGAGACCTTAGTTTTATTACTGGACCCTTTCTCTGTGAATTATTTAACATCATTATTCTTTTTATGTCAAATTTATTTTTGCTGTTTATACTGCCAGTTCAATCTTTTGACCTGGGCCTTTTTTCCTGTCCCTTAGGTCTTAAAAACTTTCATCATAGCAAAAAGTATTCATTACAGGCTTTTTTAGACTTCCAGCCTTTCTCAATAGTTCATGATGTAGGAGTCATAAGCCTCAGTCTAGATCTTTTATGTAGTTAGATGTTTACTTTTTGTAGTTTTTTTTTTTAATTTTACTTCTATAGTCATACTTTTACTGGTAGAAAATATAAAATCCCTAGATATGCCTGCATATCTGTAGTCATTATCAATTTCTATGTAATAAATTATCCCCACACTTAGCAGCTTAAAACAACAAGCATTTATTATCTCACAGTTTGTGGGGGATAATAAATTATCCTGTGATCATTTATAAATAAATTATTTATATATAATTATTCCCGTGAGATTCATAGGAATCAGGTAGTGACTGAGCTGAGTGGTTCTGCATCAAGAGGTTGCAGCCAAGCTGTGGGCTGGTTTGCAGTTATCTCAAGACTCTGCTAGAGCTGCATGGTCACTTTGAAACTGGCTCGTGTGGTTGTGGGGACGCCGTGCTCCTTGCTAATTTTTATTTGGAGACTTTAAGAAGATATATATGGAGAGAGGGAGAGAGATAAAGGGAGAGAGAGATAAAGAGAGAGAGACAAAGAGGGGGGAAAGGAGAGAGAGAGAGAGAAGAAAGAGAGAGGGAGAGCACAGGGAGAGAGTGCCCAAGGTAGAAGCAGCAGTTGTCTATAACTAATCTCAGAAGTGACATGCCGTATTTCTGCCAGGTGTTATGGGTCACACAGCCCATCCCTGGCACCAGGTGGAAGGGACTGCACAGGGTGTGCGAAGCAGAAGCTGCAAATCATTGGGAACACTTTCAAGAATACCTAGTACAACTGCTTTCAGTTTCCCATCCAAGCCTTCCCATGGAAGCAGTCTAGGTTTCTTCTAAAGGAATCAGTAATTTCCATGGAAATTAATTAAGTAGTGATAGATGACTGAGAATATGAGCCTTTTTGGTCCTCTGGTTAATTTTAGGTAAATTATCACTAAATTAGCATATTCTGATTAGCTTTATCCTATGTCTCAGATGATCTAAACTTTAGCACCATAATTTGAAATTATTTCATTTTCAGTTTTCAGAAAATCAGGAGAATGAGTGCACTTGTTAAATACAGAGAATAGCCACTTGGAAGATGCACTCTTATATATGTGGTCCTTACCACATTTAATTCTAGTTCAGAAATTTAACTGTATGCAAATATGTAATGGTGGTTTCTCTTACGGTGGAATTAGATAGTACTGTGTGAAGTTAAAGGCAGAGATATGGAGGCACAAAGGCCATGAATTTCATTTTAGTTTTTCAAATTGTACAAAGTAGTGTCCCCAGCAGGGGATTTGAGATAATAAGATATTATGCTTGCCCTCGAGGAGCTTATAGTAGTTAGTTTTAGAACAGACTTATTAGACTTTGGCCATTATTTCGTTTTCCCTTACCTTCCAGCTTCGTGATGGATATCCTGTCTGTCAGTTCAAGATGATGTGAAAACTAGTGAGATGATTCTTACAGTGTTGTGATCTATTCAAAGACGTGTTATATAAATGCCTTATTAAAATGTAAAGAGCCATATGGTCATAGACACCATAATGATCAGATGCCATTACACAAAATGTGTATTTTTCCCTCGTTAATATAAGCATGAAAGTTTCTATGCTTTCTTTTAACACAACTCTTTAAGAGTCTTTTCTCTCAAATGTGAAACTCAGTGGTAAAATGGAAGTAATTTGCTAATTGATGCAAAATAGAGGAAAACCCTTTCCCCTAGTTATTTGGCAAATGAAATCATTCTAAGTTTCTCCTAGGGGAATTAGTATTTCAGGCCAGAGTGATTTTTGGCTTGCAGAGCCTTACATACATTTTTAAATATTTAAAATAATTTGGAGTAAAATGTCACTACCTTTTTGAGAAATAGAGCAAGGAGATAAAAGGCCCTCCCCTTTTTTTGCAACAGTAATACTGTGAAAGAATAAAGAATCCAGATTAGTATTTTTGTACTATGTCGTAGCCCCACTAAAATGTTTTCTTTCAAAGTAAATCTTGGAATTGTATGGGGAGAAATCCTCACCCCAAAATGGATTCTCATCTGTAGTTTTAAAAATAAGATTTTTCTTTGGGTGTCTTTCATATGGTCTATAGCTAGATGCAAAAGGCAAGGCACACAAAAATATATATACCAATCTAAAATGATACACTTTTTGCAGGTTTGAATTAGCATTAAAGGAAAAAATTAAATTTAGCTACAATAAACCTTATTAACTAAGAAAAAATTTGATATATTATTCTCCTCCCTCTGGGGTGCCAAGTTGGAGTATATAGTATAGTCAGGCCATTGGATTTTTGCTGCGTTAAACTTAACCTGAGAACCTGAATTGCAGGATCCTTATTGTCTTGACAGTAGGCCTGATTAATTCACAAATGCTCATTATTTCTAATACAGGAAAATAAGAGATAATCAGCTTGTAAAAATTCCTTCTCGCAGTGCTGTATCTTTGAATTCTGAATTCTCAAGGAGTAATTTTTGAAAGTGTCTCCTGGCATTTTGTTATTTGCAAATTATGGCTGTATTACTTTAAGAAAATTCAATATCTAAAGATAAGTATTTACCAAATACATGGAGGAGAGAAAATTGTTACTATTTGTACTATAAAAATATTCTGTTTTACAAAATGATGCACTGCATGATTCCTATAAATAAGGAGCTTCTCTAGTGCATTTAAGAATGTGAATTGAATAACAGAAATGTGATCTATGTAGAACTTTCTAGTCACATATTTACTGTGGAACAAAAACACATTTTTTTTTTCAATGTAAGACTGTTTCTGATTAATTTGTGTTCAAAATGAATTTAAGCCACTTAATAAAATCTCAATCCATCTTTGGGAATCTATTGTTTTTCTTCACCAGAAATGTTACTGTAGCTTTCACCAATCAGTGTGATTGAATTCAGCTTCCAGTTCATCTAGGGCTTACTGAATCTTTCTGAATCGTATCAGTCAAGATGCTAAATGAGAATATAGGACATCTATGATCTTCTAATGCATCAGTTGCCATGGAAGCTGCTCTTCTGGCCTGATTTGATCAATTTTTTTCAAGCAAGTAATTTGATAATTCTTTCCAAAGGGAAAATGTCATAATGTTCTTGTTACCAAATTGAAAGGACCAAATTGTTTCTTTTAATTCATAATGGTCTCTTCCTAATAACCATGATATTTTGGTCATTTTATTACACTCAGCAGATACTAAGACTTGAGTTTATGTATTTTAAAGTGTGTCATTAAAAGTCTTTTATTTTTAATTTCCTTTTGTTATGCTTATCAAAAAATTATCTAAAAATTCCTAATCTTTTTAGTATAAACATAGTGACATTTTCCTTGAGAAACAGTGGCTAATTGCATAACAGTTCATGAGACAATTAGCTAACAGTACTCACTGCCAACCATCATCATCATCAAAAACATCCACTAAATGCTGCATTTGAACATTAGGTTTATCACAATCTAGAAGATTCTAGAAGATTCTTTATTCAGAATTTTTTGACCTCCTTGCCCTGATAATCTGCTTCCTGAAATGAAATAGAACAGGAATAAAAATATGCCTTGCTATGAAATGTTATGTGCAAGGAGGGACTTTTTCAGTTTCCTTAAGCCAGTATCAAACTCAAGGCAATGCTTTAATTTTATGGTAATAGACATAAGATCGAGTGTGCATTTGCATACTTAACTTTAATGCTGCATGAAAAATAGGGGCATCATGAAATTAATTAGGACAGTTACTTTCAACCATGAGAAAGAAAACAGTTATTATCTAGCAATTGCCAGCTGTCCTTTAGGTGGCAGTATGTAGCAAGGAGAGGCTGGCTCTGATCTTGCTGTGTAGGCTAATGACAAAAAGTAAAAAGAAAAAAAAAAATCAGTTTCTTGTCAGAAATGTCTTCTTGCATCTCCTGCATTTGGTTTCTTTTTCTAATGCCAGTCTCTGGTTTGAATCTCTAAGCATACATGCCCTGTATCACTGAAATCATTACCGTGCATTTTCTTTTGTTCAGAAACAATATCTGTTCTTTAATATGTACCTCCAAGTACCCACAGTAGTGTTATGAGCTCTTTGGGTGTTAAGGGATATTTTTTGACTGACCGACTGTCAATACTGTGTTGGAAGTAAACATCTCAACTGTTCTATCACTTCATGTTTTTCAAAATTGGAGCACAGAAGTTATCTTAAGAGTGTTGGCCAAGATAGGAAGAACAAATATATAGACATACTGTCTAAAAAATACTCAGAAATCAGTATTTGTTTCTGAATTCTAGAGAAAACCCCCCGTGAGTTTCTCTCTCTCATGGATATGCTATTCCATCTGGTTTTGTTGGGGATTAGGCTTTGCCACTTCTGTCCAAACGCTTTGTCATAAATTCAAATATGAAGCCATGTTTATCCCTTTTCATTATAACCATATATCCATGCAGTACTCACTTTCTCCTTATGTGAATATAATTTTTATAGCAAAAATACAAATATAGAATAAGTCCCTAAGAATTTTTTTCTGATCTTCTTTTCTCTTATCCAAAACAAGAACTATTGGATGTTTGGAAATAATGCATGTCTCTAATTACCAATGTCTTATAAAAGAGACAGTAAAGGAATTAGAGCAGTCCAAACATTGCATCTCCAAATCTTGATCAGAGACTTTATTACTTTTTACGTAATTATGTTCTGTCCGTGTCTGATTCAATTAGAAGTCTTTCCAACAAAGCAGGTTACAGTGTCTGGAGCTTTTGATCTTCTTTAAGCCTCTGATGTAATTGGGCAAATGATCACTTCAAAAAGAGAACACAAACCCTCAAAACCTATTTCCCAATTTCAAATGATACTTTTAACCCTCTGTGCTTCCCGCAGCTGTCACCCTAAGTCAACAGCTGGGTTCTGTGACAAGCCAAAAGCTTAACTGTTGCAGAACATTTGAGCCATCTTGATGCTGTGTTTGTCAACAGTGGCTTATTTCTTTTTGCCTACTTTTTAAAAGGGCACTGAGATTCAGCTCATTAATTCAGTTTATTAAAAAAAAAAAAGCGAAACTCTTGCAAAGGAACTATTTAAGATAACCTTTCCCAACTATTTGACGTTTATAGCCCTACTAAGTTGCAAGGGGTTTTCTCTGTCTCCTTGGTCTTTTCATTGTTTTCAGATTCATAGAAACAAGCTTTTTCCTTGACCCTAATTTGCTGCTTTCTGTCTTCAAGCTGTAATGCCCTTCTACTGAGTCTCTTGTGTTTTATCAGATGTCACTTGTTTTTATGCTTTTTATGCTTTATATACTTTGTGCTTTTGTCCTTTTCAAACTACTATGGATGATTGTGGGTTTCAGTTCCCTGACACAACTGTCCTAGTCCTTTGTAAACTTCCTCTTGTGGGTAGAACACAGATCAGCTGCTGTTTAATAAAGCAGGCATCTCATTTCATTCCTTTCACATCCATCAAAATGTCTTTTCCTAGAACTGGCATTCTTCCACTATTATTTGGTTAACTTGCCACATACAAGTGATTTTTCACTTCTTGATTGGGGAAAGAAACTCTCAGGGGTAATGTTTTTCTCGTCGTATTATAGAATACCAGCTTTCCTCCTAGATACAAAAAGCTTGCTCCTTTGCCATTTGATACCTATCCAGCCTCCCCCACCTTGAAGCTACTGGCTTTTGTGAAAGTTAGTGATATTTGGAGAAAAATGTCACATATTTAAGCTCACCTGGAGTTAAAAAACAACTAAAAAATTACATAGTTTAAATTGATGGACTGCTAAAATTAATTACACTGATGACGATTCTGAATGTTTATGTGTATATATTTTTCCTTATTTGTAAGAATCTCAAATTACAGATTTCCATTTATTTCCTTCTTACTAATGTTGAGAAAAAGCAAGAGTTATTTTTCTCAGTTTGTGGATGGGCAAAATGAAGCAAGGCTAAATGAGCAGAAATACAGTGACAGAGGAGGGAATAAATGTCTCCTAATTCCAAGCCTGCTGCATCTAGCACTTTGAAGCTGCTGGCTTCTATGAAAGTTACTGATATTTGGAGGAAAATGTCACCATTAAAGCATACTACAGCTTCTACTGGACCAAAGGGATTCTGTATCTACCATCAGAATGCAATGCAGTGATGTGTTTTTGAAAAGTCGTAAGGATCTGTAACTGCTTTAAAAAAAAAAAAAAGCGATTTTCTTTGATTACTCCAAGAGTCTGTTAACTGATTAGAAAGGGTTCTTAATAATAGGAGGCCTGAGACTTCCTGTGAACTTCAACTGTACAATCCATTTGGGGGTTCTTATTAAAATACTGTTAAATGCCTAAAATAAGAATATTTAGAATTTTTCACACAAGACCTACTGAAAGGACTTTTTCTGAGGAGGTCAGCATTATGTTAAAAAACATATATTTAACATTTTTTCCTAATTACAATACATGTTCATAGAGTAAAAGTTTAGTACATGCAATGTTGCAAAACCAAATTGTCTATAATTCTGTCACTTTGGTTTAATTATTTTTCGGATTTTTAAGTAAACATACAAAATTTTACAAAAATGGGTTTATGGGCCCCTCAAGAGAACCCCAACAAATAGCACTCTTTTTCCACATTGAAAAAGTTGGAGGGAAAAAAACCAAAAGTACTATCAAGGCCAAAGAAGTGTTTAATACCCAGGGAGGTTAGGCGGAGGAGGGAGCTTTATATCTGTCAGCAAAATAGGCTTGCTAATAGGAAACTCCATGATTACACAGTTTCCCCCATCTAGTCCTGTGTTGTTCTGAACTGGGGCTTGCCCATGCAAGAAGCCTACCCAGGTAAAACACAGCATGGAGGAGAGGAAAATTTATCTTCTCTGCAGGAAAGCTCCTTCTCAAGAGGAAGAGAATGGAGCTAAGCAGAGCATGTCCAGTCAGTCTTCCCACATTTACCAATTAGTTAACTCAGAGCCAAGAGAATATGCATCACACAAGTTAGTTCCCCTTAACTGGAAATACATATCAAATATGGAGAAGTACTTCTCATCAATAGGGTCACAAAATGCCTGTTGGTTTATATTTTGTTCCCCCCTTACCCACATTTAACCAGGAAACTTGACTTTGCTCTAGGGTCTATGTGAACCCACCAGACTTACACTGAATTGAAATGATTTGGGAGAAAGGATTGAAGCATTCTGTAACATCTAGGAAACTATGAAGGCACTCTTGCCTAGATTTTGTGTGGTGTGTGTGTGTGTGTGTGTGTGTATGTGTGTGTTTGTGTGATGGAATATTATTCAGCCATAAAAAGAAGGAAATCTTGCTATTTGAAACAAAGTGAATGAACCTGGAAGGACATTAAGCTAAGTGTAAATATGTAAAGCACCCTTAAAACTCAACAATAAGAAAATAAACAACTCAATTAAAAAATTAGCCAAAAATGTTAACAGATCCCTTACCAAAGAAGATAGGTAGATGGCAAATATGCATATGAAAAGATGCTTCACATCTTATGTCTTCAGGGATATGTAGGTTAAAACATTAATGATATACCACTCATTTCACACAGTAGAATGGCTAAATCTGGAATACTGACAATACCAAATACTGGTGAGGATATGGAGCAATGGAAACTCATTCATTGCTAGTCGTGATACAAAATGGCACAGCCACTTTGGAAGACAATTTTGTGGTTTCTTACAAAACTAAGCATATTCTTACCATATAATCCAGTAATCATACATATTGGTATTTACCCAAAGGAGTTGAAAACTTTTGTACACACAAAAACTTGTACACATATGCTTATAGCAGCTTTATTCATAATTGCCAAAATTTGGAAGCAACCAAGGTGACCTTCAATAAGTGAATGGATATATAAACTGTGGTATATCCAGACAATGGAATATTATTCAGCACTAAAAAGAAATGAGCTACCAAGCCATGAGAAGTCATGGAAGAACCTAAAATGCATATTACCAAGTAAGAAAAATTAATCTAAAAAGGCTACATATACTGTATGATTTCACCTGTATGCTGTTCTGGAGAAGGCAAAACTATGGAGACAGTAAAAAATATCAGTGGTTGTCAGGAGTTTCGGGGGAGGGAAAGATAAATAGGCAGAAAACAAAAGATTTCTAAGGCAGTGAAATTACTAAGTATGGTACTGTAATGGTAGATATGTGTCATTATAAATTTGTCCAAACACCAAGAATGAGCTTTAATGTAAACAACAGAGGCTGGGTGATCCTGTCAGTTTAGGTTCATCAGTTGTGTTTGTGGGTTCTTTTTTTTTTTTTTTTTTTAGATTTGTTTATTTGAGAGAGAGAGGGAGAGTGGGTGTGCATGCAAGTAGGGGGAGGGGGAGGGGCAGAGGCAGAGGGCGAGAGAGAAACCCTCAAGCAGACTCCCTCCTGAGCACAGAGTCCGACTCAGACTTGATCCCAGGACCCTGAGGTCATGGCCTGAACTGAAATCAAGAGTCAGACCCTTAGCCAGCTGAACCACCCAGGCACCCCTAGGCACCCACCCACCACTCTGGTGGGGGAATGTTTATAATGGGGGTTGCTATTCATGTGCAGGGGCCGGGATCTGTGGCAAACCTCTGCTCAATTTTGCTATGAACCTAAAACTACTCTAAAAAATAAAGTCTACATAATTCTGTGCTAAATTAGGTTATCTAAACTCTAAATAGTCAAAGTAGAAATATATCAATATTGGCTTAAATAATCAGAAAGGTCTTAGTGGAGAAGATGGACATTTTTGATCCCTGAAGGACAGATACAATTTGACTGGTTGCATGTCAAAAGGGGAATAGTATTAACAAAGGTGTTGTAGCATCTGAAGCTCAGGGAAGTTAATTATGTTTGTTCTTAGAGATAGCAACACATCTCAGGGGAGAACACCACTCTGATCCTTGGCTTTCTTCTTAAAGTAGCTTCGGAAAGTATATGTTGAACCTTCAGAGCTGTACTGAGAAAATCCAGTTCAGTACCTTCTCCATTATAATATTTCTGCTTTTCTCCTTCTGTTCTTTGGACCACCTATGTTTTCCTGATCTTTGGAACAAAATATTGAAAATGGTAAGACCTGGAAAATTGAATAGTACTAACAATTAGAAGAATTAACTCTGTGGGAACTTAATTTCAAATCTCATGAAACAATTATGAATAACCCTAATTAACACTGGCTTGAACATATCTGTGGTAACCACTAAGTGATAACTGTGGCCTAATATTTAGGATTACATTACACAGTAAATAGTAGGTATGATTACCAAGCAGGTGAACAATATATAGAAGATGCAGTGAAAACTGCTGACACCAAGAATATTAGATCTAAAAAATAGCGTCTGAAAAATGCTGTTCACCAGGGGCTAGTGTAAATTCTATGCTAAACAAGAAGGTCCATTGTACTTTCACATTTATAATTATTGTTGTGATGAGATGTTCAGTCAGCATAATCACTTATATTTGTAAATTGTGATTTCTTGGTACTTTTGATAATAACATGGCAACTGTGGAATTCTTTCACCATTTAGAACCTGTTTGTGCTATGAGTAATGAAAAACTGCTGTATCAAATACTCTCTGGAGCATGGAAGTGTTTTCTACTGGAATATATTCTAGGAGTAGATTTCTGATTCATGAGTAGATAGGGAAGTGAAAGATTCAGTTAGAATTAGGATTTTGAATTATGTCAGCTATTATTTTTTTCTCCCTTTGGGAAAATCTAACACCCAAGACAATGCAAGAATTTAACAACTTCTATCACATAATCAGGTCATTCTTCTTTACATGGTAACTAATCCTAAACCATCAGGGTATAGATTATACTTTTAAAAATGGGTTTTCACTTTTAAAGTCACTAATATTTAACTTCAAAATATTCAATTAGTATAATCCTGTCTTCTGCCTACACAGCCAACAATTTATAAAACCTTTAAAATTTTATTCATTTCTGCCTGGTTTACCATCAAATGGTATACATAATGTATTTTATCTACTATATATGTAAAAAGTGTTTCCTTTTGCTTTTAAAAATATTTTGAACCTGATTCTGTTTTTGTTTTTATTAAACACATATTTTACTTTCATCTTTTCCACCCCTCATGTCTTGGTGTTGTTTGTTTGCTAATGTGACTTTTCCTGTTCGCATCACACCCATTGAATGGGTGTTTATGAAATATTTGACTCAACCTCATGGGATATCTTTTTTTGTCTTACACTCTTTGAGTATTCTATTGGCTAATTATCTTTAGATAATAAATCATATCTGTTTATTGTTTATGTTATGATAATATACTACATCTTATTAATTTCCTAGTAGTTACTTTGGCATTAAATAGCCTACTTCTTTAGGATTATTTATTTGTAATATCATTATGTATATCATAATAATGCATGATTTTATAAACCTATATGATTTGCACTCTTCCAGGGGCACCTGGGTGGCTCAGTTGGTTAAGTGTCTGCCTTCGGCTCAGGTCATGATATCCGGGTCCTGGGATCGAGCCCTGCATCAGGCTCCCTGCTCAGAAGGGAGTCTGCTTCTCTCTCTCCCTCTGTGTGTGCTCTCTCTTTCTCTCTCTCTCGCTCTCACTCTCTCTCAAATAAATAAATAAAATCTCTCTAAAAAAAAAGTTTACATTTTTCTGAAAAGTCCTACTATAAATTCTTTTAGGGCACTGTACAGTTAGTTAATGGTGTATGTCTTCGAAGAGATGGTAACTTCCTACTGGGAAAATTGAGGAATCGATTCTAGGAAAACCAAAGTTTGTCCTACATAAATTAGCGTTGGTTTGCAAACTGGTCCCTGTACATGCAGGGAGGGGAGAAACTGAAGAAAGAAGTAGATTACTCCATAATGATAGGTAGCAGTTTTAATATGTAAGAGAATTTACAAACGTTACACTTTGGATGCTGCAAGACATGTAGATCTTCATACCTACCTGTCAGAATCTTAAAAGTTTATATAGAAATCTTAACTGGGTTCAGTCACATACCTAGTCCTCACAGGCTCAACACGTTTCTTTCTCAAGCTGTATCCTTGGAGAGGCTTCTGGGAGTGGATAAGGCCAGCAGAACACACATTTGAAGGACAGCCTCCAGTTGTCTGGATCCAGCTAGAGGGTCAGCTGGTGGTCATGTCTTAACCTCCTCCAACAGTCAGTCTTCGTGATGATACTGAAAGTGATTGCTCTACATGGTGCCAAGTGTGATAGAAAAAATGACAGTTGTGTCTCTTGTTGTATATGACATAGAATTCTTGTTCTTTGGTTTGTTTTTAGTGTTGTTCCTCTGTCTCTTTGATTCACTCATTCAGTTGTTACTCAAAACAACAACAGTGAAAATCATCACGTTCCCATTGAGAATAAGTGTGATTGCCATTGTGGTTTAGTAATCGTGTTACAGCTATTCCATATCTTTACCGTTGTGATTCATCAAGTACCTGCTATGGCTCTGCCATTTCTTTATATGTTAGCTTTTGAGTCATTTTTTTTTTCTCTAGCCATGACTAACCCAGTGAGGTTGTTTAGAAGCAATCATCCTTTCAGAATTGATGGCTTGGCTTTGTTCTGGGACATTAGTTGGTGACCTTTTTTTTGCAATAAATGTTGTATTACTCTTGGATGATATTGATGAATTTGATTAGAAATCCAGGACCCTGTCAAGTAAAGAAGGGTTTCTGTGGGGCTGAAATAGAGTGTGTTCCCCAGGAAACCTTTAGATAGACATAAACTCTTTAGGAACAGATTAGAATCACAATGTGTGAGTTAAAATCATGTGTCATATCAAAGTTACAAGAAGATAGAAGTGTCTGTTGGAGTGAAAATGTATGGGGACAGTCAGTCTAGTGTCTAGGTGTTCTACAAATTCATATCTATGTCAAATATAAGGTTTTAGAAACTTTATAACAATTCTCCACAGTATACATGTCACCAGTACTACTGCCTATGAATAGAAGAGAGAATTTTATCAATAGGTTTGCCTCAGGTTAGTTGCCTAACACATAAGTTAGTGATTAAGAAAACATTTTTAACATCTTACCTTTAGGAAGGATGTGTGCTTAATTCAGAACTAGAAATTTAACTACATAATTTAAAGTCATAGAGGCAATCACTGGGTTAATTCAAATGAGTATTAGGTGGAGTGGAGAGAAAGAGAGGAGAGCAAGGCAGTTTTCCAAATTCCTCTTCTCTCATGGTGAGGAGACAAGGGCAACTCTCAGGCATTTATGAATAAAGAGGGATATATAAATATGTTGTGGTGATAGTAATGAGTAAAATAACTAAAACTAAAATGTCGAAATACTTATTTGGGGAGTATAGGGCTAGAAGGTCAGATCTGGGAAAAAGATCCTACATTTTTACTCTTAACTTCCATATCATTTGAATTTATTTTTTTCATGTGGATCCTGTATCTTTAGAAAAGATACTCTCCTTTGGTATTTCCATTCTCTATTCTGTCTCTATGTTTCACAATCATATGTAGCTTTGGCCAAATCTCAAATAGCTTAAATCTCCCCATCTCTCTATAAGAACAAACCATCTCATATGACCTCCAGAGCATTTTCACTGGGTTTGTGCCCCAATCTTCTGGGTGAGACTATCTATAGAGTACTTATACTGTCATTTTGAGGGTTTCTTGTAGGAAAATAGTTATTATAGAATATGGTTCCAAAGGTTAGAACAAAGACCTATATGCAGACATGGAAACAAGGGAAAAGTCAGAGTTGTTCAAAGATGGAATGAATAAATTCCTGAGATACTGAGGACCTGTCCCTGGGAGGTTCAGCTTAGGATAGGTGGCATTAGCGTCATTCATATAGTGGGCAGTGAGATGAAATTGTGACTGTACTTACTACAGAAAATCTACTTACTGCAGAAAATCTTTTTTTTTTTAATATATATGTGTAGAAGGGCCTATAGTCCATAGGCTCTAGGGTAGTATTTTTCCGTATATGATCTATAGATGCCCTAAATGAGAATCAACCTCAGTGTTTGGAAATTTCTGGAGCCCGAAGTGGACATGCTGCCTTAGAAGCTTTTGAGTCCTGGAAATCTTAACTTTTAATAAGCTCCCCAGGTGGTTCTGGTGCCCACTAAAGTGTGAGAGTCTCTGCATGTAAAACAGAAACAAGTACAAAATTTGTGCCAGGTAAGTATATTTCAAGAATGTGGCTCTTACGTGACCATGACAGTGTATACATTGAGTAAGCCCTGGGGAGAATATAGTCAATGCCAAGATTTTTTTTTTTTTTAAGTTGTGTTCATTTTGGTTTTATAGTTTTATTTCCTCTCTTCATTTTATATTTCTCTTTCACTTCATGCTATAGCAATAGTGATGAATGCTGATGAGGCTATAGTTAATCCAACCCCAGGCACTCATTTTCAGGTAATTATTTGAAACCAGAACAGCACTTAACAGCACTGACTTACCTATTTGGGAGATTAACTAATTAAAAACTCAATCAAGACAGGCTTCCCCCCCCCCAAACTGGTTAAGAGAAATGAAAAAAAAAAAAAAAAAGAATATTTTGCCTTCTAATGTTTTTCTGCCATCATTTTATATTATTAAAATATGGAGTGTATTTTTTATTTCTCTGTTCTGTTAAACAGGATGGCAGATTACTATGAAATGGTGGGGAAGGCACAACTGAAAAATGAATCAAATTTATCCAGCCAGATTTATTTCAAAAGATGCAGTAGAAGAGGGCACTATTATATATAGTCATTATATAGATGATTAAGAGAAAACAAAAGTTTTAGATTTTATTAGATGGGTATATTTTTTATACTGTCTCAAGCCACTATACTTTATAGATGTAAAGTTTAGTCCAAATTATCATTTGTCTAATAAGACAGATTAATGGGCTATACTACAGTACAAGAAATCATTCCATTGATTGCATAAAAACAAATGTCACTATCTTGTCATTGATACAATGAGAGAGGATATGGGGTTTTTCTATTTTTTTTTTCCTTGAGACAACCATCAAATCAAACTTCAATATATTTTCCACAGTCTTACAGTTGGCCAGGTCAGTATTGAAAATGTGTCTTCCTGAGTGCCCTTGTTGCACTTGGGTGCCCGTTTACTTTTGGAGCTGTGTAGTGATATATCAAAACCATCTTTTTAAAGAAAAATCCATTTCAAATGACAGTATCCTATCTTTAAAAGTTTCCAGCCATCTTAACGTTCTAAGAAAAGATAAAATACCTGCTATGGGCAGCAGAATTTTGGCTAAATTTTACACATTATTAATCTTACGATGTTCGCTCATATACTCTGGGTAGTTTGGTTGCACTTTTCCTTTTCATATGCACTTTTAAACCGTGTAATGTTGCTCTGCTTTCTTCTCAGAGGTGGCTGTGATATTGTTGCCTGTGAAATGATCCTGTTCATAGTTTGATGTCATCTTGTTAAATGTGGGAAGTGATTAGGGGGTCTTTTTGTTTGAGAAACACATTAAGATATGACTATTGCCATTCATGTATTCAGATTCATCCATTTAGGTTATTTTCCCCAACCCTGTTTTTCCTTTTGAAATGAAAAGATGAGGGATTTTAAAATTATTCTTAAGATGTTATGTGCTCTTCAGTAGAATCTGAAATGTAACTGAAATAAATATTCATCCAATCTATAGGATTTGCACACAGACTTTATCACCCTTTCAATTTCAAGCTTTCATTATCTGCTGCTAGCACTGTCACTTTGGACTAGCTCATTTTCCCCCCGTTTGATAGAGACAACAAAAGATATAGGCTCTTTTTATATTTTGTCGTAATGTTTAGGCTTAGTAAAAAATCTTGTAATATTCATTCATTCATGCATGTTTGTCTCATGGGATAAGGCAACCATATCATTTGCTTCAGTTCTTTTCCTTTTCTTGTTTAAATTCTGAAGCTCTTCTTTTTATTTCTAAATTCATTTTCTTTAGTACATCCGGTTTTCTCCAGCACTCCCATGAACAGCTGTGGGTGGTGATGGGCGATGTATTGAGATAGCGCTTCCCCACTCTGCACATCCCCCCTGAGTGGCTTTATAGAACTTGGGAAAGTACAGTACAACTGTGGCAGATGGACTTTCAAATAGCATTCACTGAGATCTTTCCCTTTCATATCAAGAAAGATGAGCTGTATACCCTGCTTAGTATGCTGACATTTCACAATTGATATCCTCATATATTTTCCCTTTCACTTGATAGGCAGGGATGGGAATTGAGGTGCCCTTTTCAAACAAAACATGCTTTCTTTTTTAGCATCTCTGAATGTTGACTACAACAAATCTATCTGGCTAAATTCTACTTGTTTTCTGAATTCCTGTGTTGCATACCTAATGCTATGCCTACCAAGTGTTGGGGTATTTCTTTAAGAGTTTGTTACCAGTTTGGCTCAATGATTGCTATATTCCAATGTATATTTAATTAAGAAATTGTTGAGAAAGTTACTTTTATGCCATCTTTTGTTTCTTTTTCCCTCGACTAGTTTGAGTATTTGTATTTTATTGATTTAAAAATGTCACAGATATTGGTGCTAAAAGGACTCTTGAACAGTTTGATATCAAATATAGTGTTTAAAAAATCTTGACAGTGAAAAGCATCATCTAGTTTAATTTAGGTCCTGTGTTTTGAACTTATTTTTACTTTGAACTCTGGAACAATTAGATGACCAAACAATTTTTCCCAATGGAAAAAATAAGTTTTGCCAAAGAGATAGGGAATTTCACGTTATATCGTAAGCTTCTTAATAAAAAGCAGTTTCAAATATCAAGAACTTTCAGCAGAAATATCACATGCTTGTTCTCAGTCCCTCAGTAAATTTGGTTATGGAAAATTTAATACAGTCTGTGTGGAGAGTCTGGAGATAAGTAAGTATGTTGTTTCCTCTTGGGTAACTCCAAATTGTTTTCTTTAAACTTGTGATTTAGCAGGTAATCCTCTAGGTGAACCCTGACAATCTGGTTATACTGTAACACCAGGCCCTCCGAAAGTAGCAGGTGATTGGCTATCTGCCTCACTGCTTCCAGCTCTGTGCCTAGGGGAAAGAGACATGTGTTAATGATGAATTTTAGTGTGGAGTTTATTTAGATTCAAAAGTATCCATGAATAGTCATAAGAGAAGTTTTGAAGGGGTTTAGGACCCAGTAGTGAGCGGCAGTTTTGAAAATTTCATTCATAGAGGTGTAACCCCTGGTACCACCTCTCCTGCTTATTTGAAAAGGGGAATGCTTATGAAAAAGATTAACCTATAGAAACAGAAAAAAAATTGTCTTCTGAGAAGTAGAAAAGAATCTGTCATTGGTAAAGATTCAAAAGCAATGACCCTGTCTATTTTGTAGTAGGAGAGAGTAGATTTTGTAGTAGGAGAAAGTAGATTTCGTTAGAAGTGAGTGGGCACAGCAGGAACATGTCATTATTTATGAAAGTAGCTAACAGTGTTAAGGCCACAATTATATGCAGATGCTGGGCCAACTGATTCTTTTGTATAATCACATTTTATTCTTACAACCCTATAAAGTAGTAAATATTATTTCTCCTGTTACACAGGTGAGAGAATTGAGACTCAGAGATAATTATGGAAGACAGAAAAATGGCCTCCCCAAATATGTCTGCATCCTAATCCCTGGAACCTGTGAATGTCTTATCTTACTAGGCAAATGAGATTTTTTAGATGTGACTAAAGTTAAAGACGTTGGGATGGGGGGCAGTTATCCTAGCTTATTTAGGTGACTCCATCCTCATCACATAAGTCCTTAAAAGAAGGAGCACTTTTCCTGGCTGTGGTTAAAGGTACAGATGGATGATGGAAGGAGGGTCAGAGAGATATGAAATTATGGCTTCGAAGATGGAAGAAGGGGGCTGTGAGCTGAGAAATGTAGGTACCCTTTAGAAATTAGAAAATACAAGGAAACATTCTCTCCTAAAGAGTTGACAAAGTGTTTTAGTTTGTTTAGGTTGCTATAACAAAACACTTATAAATGACAGACATGTATTTCTCACAGTTCTGGAGGCTGAAAGTCTAAGATCAGGATACCAGGATGGTTGAGTGAAGTCACTTTTATAATCATATGGCAGAAGGGCCTAAAGAGCTCTGTAGGGTTTCTTTTATAAGAGCACTAATCCTATTCAGGGGGCTCCACTCTCATGACCTAAGCACTTCTGAAAAGCTCTGCCTCCTAATCGCATCACATTAGGATTTCAACATATGAATTTTGGGAGGACACACACATTCAGATCATATTAGACAGTAATACTATTTATACTCATAAAAGGTCTGAGTGAGCCTCAGAATCCCTAGCATGACTGATAGATGGCATTTCTCTCCCAAAGTCAGTCAGTAAAGATTAGAGGAGGTGACTGCTACTTCAAATGTGAAGACAGCAGCTCAAGACTTCAAGGAACATGAAAAAGCAAGGAAATTACACTGCAAAAAGATCGCAAAAGTTTTCCAGTAACTAACCCCAGAGACATAAATATCTACAATTTATCTGATAAAGAAATAAAAATAGCTGTTTTAAGGAAGCTCAGTGTGCTACCAAAACAAAGCAAAAACAAAACCACACAGACAACTAAACAAAATTAGGGAAATAATAGATGAACAAAATGAGAAGTTTAACAGGGAGATAGAAATAATAAAAAGGAACCAAACAGAAATTCTGGAGTCAAAGATTACAATGAATGAAATGAAATTTTGATGGAGGGCATCAGTAACAGAATAGATCAAACATAAAAAGAATCTACAAAGTAGAAGACAGAACCTTTAAAATTATCCAGTCACAAGAGAACAAAGGGAGAAGAATGAAAAAGAGTGAAGCTGTAAACTATGGATACCATTAAGAGAAACAATCTCTGAATTATTGGAGTCTTAAGAAAAGAGAGAGAGAAAGGGACAAAAAACTTTTTTAAAGAAATAATGGCTGCAAACTTCCCAAATCTGGGGATAGATGTAGACATCCAACTTCATGAGGTTTATTGGTCCCCAAACTCAACCTAAAGAGATCTTTTTCACATGGCAAGATCTCATTTTTTTTTATGGCTGAGTAATATTCCTGTGTGTGTGTGTGTGTGTGTGTGTGTGTGTGTTTAATATACCACATCTTTATCCACTCATGTATTATTGATGGACACTTGGGTTGCTTTTATACTTTTTTTTTCAGAAAATTATCTATTTTACAAATTTCTTTTCAAATATATTTCAAGACACATTACAATAAAACTGCCAAAAATCAAAGACAAAGAATCATAAAAAACAATGAAAGAGGACTGTCATTTACATGAGAATCCCCATAAAGCTATCAGTGGGTTTCTCAGCTGAAACCTTATAGACCAGGAAAGAGTGAGATAATACAAAGTGCTGAAAGAAAAAAAACTGCCAACAAAGAATACTTTATCTGGCAAAGTGGTCCTTCAGAAATGAAGGACAGATAAAGATTTTCTCAGACAAACAAAAGCTGAGGGAGTTTATTACCACTAGACCCGTCTTACAAGAAATGCTTACAGGAGTTCTTCAAGTTGAAATGTAAGGATGCTAATTAGTAATATGAAGACAAAATATACAACACACTGGCAAAGGTAAGTATATATTCAAATTCAGAATACTCTACTTCTGTAATATAGTGATCTGTTAACCATGTAACTCTAGTAAAAAGGTTAAAAATAACTATAGCTACAATAATTTTTTAAAGATTTATTTATTTGAGAGAGAGAGCACATGTGTGTGGATGTGTGAGCAGGGGGAGGGGCAGAGGGAGAGGGAGAGGATCTCAAACAGACCCCCGGCTGAGTGTGGAGCCTGATGCAAGGCTCAATCTCATGATCCTGAGATCATGACCTGAGCCGAAATCAAGAGTCAGACACTTAACTCCTGGGTGGTTTAACCCAGGCGCCCATACAATGATTTGTTAAAGCACACCATAAAAGAGGTAATTTGTGACATCAGAAACATAAAAGGGGGGAAGAGTAGCAGAGTAGAGTTTTTGTGTGTGATCAAAGTTGTTATCAGCATAAAATAGACTGTTTTATCAAATAAGATGTTTTCTGTAAGCATCATGGTAACTATAAAGCAAAACCTACAGTAGATACACAAAAGAGGAAGAGGATCAAAGCATACCAGTATGGAAAATTATCAGTTCACAAAGGAGGCCAGCAAGAGAAGAAGAAAAGAACAAGGAAACTATAAAACTGCCAAAAACCAGTAAAGCAGCATTAGTAAGTCCTCCTCTATCAATAATTACTTTAAAAGTAAGTGGATTGGATTATCCAATCAAAAGTCATAGAGTAGCTGAATGGATAAAAAATAAGATTCAACTATACACCGCCAACAAGAGACTAACTTAAAGACACACATAAGGTCAAAGTAAAGGGAAGGAAAAAGATATTCCATGCAAGTGGTAACCAAAAGAGAGCAGGGGTAACTATACTTATATCAGACAAGATAGACTTTAACAGGAAGACAGTAGTAAGAGCAAACAAGGTCATTTTATGATAATAAATGGGCCAAATTATCAAAAGGCTATAAAATTGTAAATATATACACCCAACATTGAAACACCTAAACATATTAAGCAAATACTAACAGATCTGATGGGAGAAATAGACAACAATATAGTAATACCTAGGGACTTCAGTACCCCACCTTCAATAATGGATAGATCATTCAGAGAGAAAATCAATACAGAAATGTTGGACTTGAACTTTACTTTAGATCAAATGGATCAAACAGACATATACAGAACATTCCTTCCCACAGCCTCAGAATATACATTCTTCTAAAGCATGGACTGTTTCCAGGATGAGGTCATATGTTAGATCAAAAAACAAGTATTATCATTTAAAAAAATTGAATTTATACCAACTATTTTTTCCAACAACAGAGATATGAAACCAGAAATTAATACCAGGGAGAAAACTAAAATTCACAAGTATGTGGAGATTCAGCAACATGCTCCTCAACAACCAATGGGTCAAAGATGAAATAAATAATATATGGAAACAAACAAAAATGGAAAAACAGTAATACCTAAACTTATGGGATACAACAAAAGCAATTCTAAGAGGGAGGTTCATAGGGATGAATAGAAGTATCTCAAAAAACCAGAGAGGAAACACAAGATAAGGTTAAAATCATGAGTCAGATCAGTCAGGGCATTTATAAGCCATGCTTATGAGTTTGGATTTTATTCTAGCCACTATAAGAAGCCATAAAAGAGTTTGTAAAGCAAGGGAATGACCTGACTTCATTTATGCCTTATGAAAATTTGATATGCAGGGGATGAATTGTAGGGAACAAAAGTCAAGGCAGGGAGATGAAGAGGTTTATAATCCAGACACAGTAAAGATACCCACTGCTCCTCTTCAGTCTTGCACAAGTTTAGTGAATGTCTCCTCCTAAAAGAGATTATACATGATTATTGTCTCTAGAAAAAGGCAGAGGGGTTGCATTACACCGTGTTATCTTTTAGTCAAGATTTCAGTAGCTAGGGGCGCCTGGGTGGCACAGCGGTTGGGCGTCTGCCTTCGGCTCAGGGCGTGATCCTGACGTTGTGGGATGGAGCCCCACATCAGGCTCCTCCACTATGAGCCTGCTTCTTCGTCTCCCACTCCCCCTGCTTGTGTTCCCTCTCTCGCTGGGTGTCTCTATCAAATAAATAAATAAAATCTTAAAAAAAAAAAGATTTCAGTTGCTAAAATATGAATTCCTTAAATGACTGGACATAAACAACAGAGATTTCTGTCGGCCTTGATATCATACTAAAACTTAGCCTCTCTGCATAGACGTTTGTATATTTTTCCCCAAAATTTGGTAGGTGTGATTTGGGGGCAAGTATTAATCTAATCTGTGAGTCAGAAAGCTCATGAAGAAATAATGTCTTTTTTTTTTTAAGATTTTATTTATTTGAGAGAGAGAGTGCGAGCATGAGCAGGGGTGGGGGGGTGGGGGGAGGAAGTTGTGGGGAGGGACAGAGGAAGAGGGAGGAGCAGACTCCCTGCTCAGCCAGGCCTGGGGTTCAATCCCAGGACCTTGAGGTCATGACCTGAGCCGAAAGCAGACACTTAATGGACTGAGCCACTCAGGTGCCCCAGAAATAACTTCTTTAATATCACAGTTTACATATGAGTCATTTTAAATATCTCCTCCAACTCTTAGTATGATTTATAAAATTCAGGATAAATAGCCAAGTTTATTAGTTACAAAATCATGTCTGGTATGGATCTGATATCTCCTACATACTTCTGTTATCTCTGAGGATAAACTCACCTATATGTCAGAAGCTCTATTTTGCTCTCAAGACATTACGTGGAATTTAAAAGATGCCAAAAATGGAAGAGAATGCAACTTCTAATTTCATTTTGAATTAAAAAACCATCGCTAGTGCAAAACTCGACAATAATGACAAGCTAAAGTTTTATATAGAAGAAAAAATCCTTTAAGAAATTCAAAAGCTAATCATCTTACAACAATAAACACTTATCCACATTGTTTATACGTAGTATTCCGCTTGTTAAAGAGATTTTAAGAGTCTGCATTAGTGTGTAGAGTTAGTGCCATGTTGGTGAATTAGAGTTGCTAACTACTTGAATTGTCAACTGTGCATTTTGGTAGATTTTTGCCTTGAATGCTAATGTGGTCTTTTAAGTATCATTTTGATGAATTTTATTGTTGCATTGGATACACTCTGGTTTTTCCAATCAGTCATGTCCACTTCATCACTGTCAATTTGCTAACCATAACATTAAATATGACCAGAGGTAAACATTATTGAAAGCTGTGCCTGTTGCTGATGTTTTACAGTAGCGTAATTTTGTTTTTATTTCCTTTGATTTTATGCTGATATGGGTTTCAGCAGTATTTGCCTGCAGCCTCTTTCAACTTTTCCTTTTAATTAAAAAGCCTAATTGGGAGTAATAAAAACTTCCAATTAAGCCTTTTAAATAAAAACTGAAAGCTGAAAGTGGCTGTGGTTGCAGATAGAGGCCAGCACTGACATTTTCATTATGGCAGGATTCTGTTACTACAGGACGATTTGTGGTTGCCAGGTTTCACTTGACACCCGTGACTTAGGAGAAGTGGACCTTGGGAGGGATACCCCAGCAGATAATTAGACAGTTAAACATCCATGTTTTTTGAGGGGGCTTTGTTTTTGAGTCAGGAAGGGGACTGAAGGGGCGCTTAAATCAGTCCTCATCATGGAGGGTTCATTAGATTAACGTTTCAGCAATATTGCACTTTTAACAATAAAAATAAAAGATTTTAGTATTTGAACAAAAAGATAATGTATTCTAGCTTATTTGTCATTTTCATTTAGGTGTAAAATAATACAAATCTTTGACTTGCTTTGTTTTCTTTCATTTCCTGCACTAGAGAAATGTGTTTAGAAATAGCCTGCAATGACCCTAGGATTACACAATCTGTAATTGGGCATACTGGTGCATAATTTGCTGATCTTTGTATACTAATTGAATAATAAAAGGCTAAACCAGACTTTTTTATACTGTTTGAAATGTGTAAATATGTGACTTTCTGGGATTTTCCCTTAAATACAAATTTCACAAATTTAAATCTTCTTAGTCTGTAGTATCATATGTCTGGGAGCAGGAGGGAAGGGCATGATGTGAGTTGGGAAGTGTCCTTTGAGCTTTGCTTATGATTGGCTCTTTCTTAGTTGATTTCATATTCTTTGGAAAAGCTAGAGGGGAAAACTTTGTAGGGCTGAATGACTCAGTTAAGTAAAATATTAATTTAAAACAAATTTTTATCTTTTCCTATCTGTGGTCACCATTTATATCTATTTCTAACATTCAAACTTACTGTTTATTTTCTAATTCAAATACTACCTGTTGCTTACTGAAAATTTGGAATGTATTTAAAGCTCAAAATCAGGTATAATCTTACCTCAAACCACATTTAACATGTTTGGTGTATTTCTGTCCAATTTTTTTTAATGCACTCTTCCTGAACACACAGATGCAAATGAGCAAAAATAATAAAATTGGGATTATATTATATATAATATTTTATTTATTTTTTCATTTAACATTATATCTAAGCATTTTCCATATTTCAGAGACCTATATAGTCATCCTAATTTATATGAATTTTCTCCAGTTTTTGGGATTGAGGGGCTGAATATCATAGCACGTCAGAGTGTGCATTTTCAAGTCATGCTGTCTGGATTTATTTCTTGGCTTGAAAAATCTACTAGCTATGTGATCTTGAGCAGTTCCCTATCCTGAGTTTTTATTTCCTGCTGAATAAAATGCAGAAAAGCATAATATGTACCCCCGAGATAGAGATGAAGATTATGTGGGTTATATATGTAAAAGTGCTGAGGCACATAGTAAACACTATGTAAATATTAACTTATTATTTCCAGTTATTTTCCATTTTCAATAACCTGTGAATATTAAATAATCCAATATTTCTACTTGGTTAAGATTTGGAAAAAATTAGCTCATTCCCTGTTATTTTTAGTCCCATTAGATGCCTCTAGATGATTTATTTAGATCTTTAGTTATCCTCAGTAAAGTTCGGGAGCTTACTTTCTATGGGACCACATTTTTATTGTTAGGATTATTCTTAAATATTTTATATAGTTTTTGGTAGCTTCTTCATATCTTTTGGTAGTTTCATTATAGATGCAATCTTTTTTCTTCATTGTATTTTTCATTTGCTTATTATTTGTATAACAGACAGTTTTTAGATATCCATCCACTAAAACTTTGTTATATTTTTACTAGTAATTGAAATGAAATGTTGAAGGCATAAGGGGCATCTTAGTAAAATTGTTTCCAAGCCTTTTAAAATATTAATATTTTCATGTCTTTTAACCTTTCTTACCTGAATATTATTCTTTTTAGATTTCTGTTTTTCTTTGGTAAATTTTGAAAAAAATTTTTTTTTTGCAATACTGTATGTCAACTGTATTACATCTCTTTTTAAATGTGAAGTATATTTAACATACAGTACTATATTAGTTTCAGGTGTACAGTATAATGATTCAACAATTCTGTCCATTACTCAGTGCTCATCACAGTAGGTGTTCTCTTAATCCTCTATCTATTTCACTCATCCCCCCCACCCACCTCCTCTCTGGCAACCATCAGTTTGTCCTCTGTATTTAAAGGTCTGTTTTTTGTTTGTGTCTTTTTTTCTTGGTTTGTTCATTTGTTTTTTGTTTTTTTTTTAGATTCCACTTATGAATGAAATCATATGGTATTTGTTTTTCTCTGTCTGACTTGTTTCACTTAGCATTATACCCTCTAGGTCCATCCATGCTGTTTCACATGGCAAGATCTTATTTTTTTTTTTTTTATGGCTGAGTAATATTCGTGTGTGTGTGTGTGTGTGTGTGTGTGTGTGTGTTTAATATACCACATCTTTATCCACTCATGTATTATTGATGGACACTTGGGTTGCTTTTATACTTTTTTTTTTCAGAAAATTATCTATTTTACAAATTTCTTTTCAAATATGTTAACATACAGATTTACATTTAATCTACTGGTAATTTAAATGAACAATCCTTTTACTTATTGTCAGACCACCTTTTCCATGTTTATTTACCTATTATTCAATCTTTTATTCTTGACCAGATTTTCTAGAGATTTATTAACAATATTATTTTTTAAAGAAAATATAAGCTCTTAGATTCATTTTACTTTTATTTTGTTTCAAATTTACTTTTACTCTAATTTTTAAAATTTAATTATTTTTATAATTTTGCCAGGTCAACAATTAGCTTATTTTTAACAAGCTATATTGTATATTTATCATAAATTTGCCTGAGTATATCTTTGCTTATATTTAGTGCATTGCCATACAGTTTTCTATTTTTATTTTCTTATATGTTCTTAAATTTTAAAAAAGTGGGTTTTTTTGACCCTAACATTATATAAATTGTTGTTTTATAGTTTTCTCATCATTTCTTCTCTTGGTTATTGGCTGTTGTGACATTTCCCTATTATATCTGCTTCAGACTGCTGCTAAAAGCAATATACTCTCCTCAGTAGATGTTGCTTAAGGGTACAAACTTGCAACTAGTAGATAAATAAGTATTAAAGATCTAACGTACAGCATAGTGATTATAGTCAACAATGCCGTATTATAAATTTCAAAGAAGCTAGGTTGCTGAGACACTAGATCTTAATTGTTCTCACCACAAAAAAGACATAATTATGTGATATGATAGGGATGTTAGGTTTAGCCAACACTAAAGTGGTAATCATATTACAATACATAAATGTATGAAATTAACACCTTGTACACCTCTTATGTATTCAGTGTTGACAATATGTCAGTTATTTCTCAATTTAAAAAACCCCAAATATTCTATTTCCCCACTGGCTCTCCATTTTATATAATGTAAAGTCAAAGTACTTACAAGATATATTGGGGGCTCTTTAATTTAGCCTGAACCATCATCTGCGATCTTCATCCACTGTTTTGTCGCCATTACCTGCTGAAAATCCTCTCAACCACTTATGTTGTATGACTCCCTTTGTTTGGTTACTTAATGCTTTTTCTTACTTAGCTTCTCTAGCCACATCCTTTATTATGTGCAGTACTCTATGTGTAACTTCTTTATCTCCAGTGAAAAAATTCAGCCGTCTTTCCTGGGAGCTTTCAGAGAGTTTTGAAGTTATTTCCATGCAGCACTTACCAGATTCTATAGGCCTTATTTGCCTCAGTGCTTGTCTCCACAGTGACTGTTGATAAGCACAAGGAGCAAGTCTTCCTGACTTTTATATCACAGTTGCATTTAATCGTTAAAATATTTCTGTGAATTAGATGTTATCTATCTTTGAGGATGAAGAAATTGAGATTCTGAGAAGTTTAATATTTCCAAAGTCACAGAACTGGTCAATAACATAGATAGGATAATAATCCAGCTTTATATCTACTGCACTAATGTTTCACATGCTTTGACAAAAATATCTCCTCATGGTCAAAGAAATGTAAGAGTGGAGGACAGCCATCTGTAAGTTTTGCCTGAAATAGCGCAATATAAGCACAAATTCATTTGAAGCACTCTCTTTCACAGTAAGCCTCATTAGTTTAGTTCTACTCTAAAATATATTTATATATGCTTCAATATAAAGCAATATTTTATTATTCTCCGTAAGGAAAAATAATTATCTTTTACCTGCATTTGATAGTTCAGTGTAGGTGCTATGATGAGTCTATCACATTATGATTGTTAGGCTGAATTATAAAGAGATGAAGCTACATTTGAAATTCACCCCGAGGTGATTTTTTTATGCTAATCCAGACCCCATAGAAGTACAGATACAAATAATAGGTTCACCCTTTCAGTCACTGAAGACACATCTACAACTACCCTAAAAAGTTGGTATGATACAAAGTTTTAAGGCTATTCTTGGTGGAAATTTCTATATATTTATCACCATATTGAGACATCAAACCCAATTTTTATATGGTGGATTGAAAGGTTATTTGAGCTTTGGCTCTTTTATTATTTAAGGAAAATTATTGGTAAGGACTTTTTTAGTGAAAATACGATTCTTAATTACTTATTTAATTCTTAATACTGGCTCAAACAACCCTCTCTGCCCAATTCTCAAACTTCATTTTCAGCCAGCAATCATGTTTTGCAGTAAAAATATTAATAGTTTTCCATGCCTCTGGTTAAGCAGTCAGTCTTGGGAGAATATTTGCTTGATCCACTGGTTTTATGAATTACTCTATTATTTTTTTAAAGTTTTTATTTTAATTCCAATTAGTTAACATACAGTGTTACATGAATTGAATTACTCTATTAATAAGGTTACAAACAGATGAAGAACTTTGTCATTTTAGTTCTGTTTCCTCCACAGAAAAACACTTCAGCAGTGAATTAGAAGCCTCTGACCACTGCCTCTTGAAACCCAGGAAAAATCTGTATAGTAGAATAATCGTTAGTGTTCACCTTTCATGGTTTGCCTATAGATGAAAGTTTACAAAGTATTTAAATCAGTTATCTGCTCCCATATTTCCATCTCTACTACCTTATGAATATACTGAGATGACCTAGAAGCAAATTATTTGAGTTACAATGTTCATAGTTATCTGTATATGACATCATAGCTGCTGGGAGAGGATGAATTTGATGCAAGCCAGCTTTCCTGTGGTTGTGAGTGTCAGAAATTTGGTTCCATATTCAGCCCCCCTCCTTTTTTTCTACTCAATAGTGTTCCTTCTTGTAAAAACCATCAGATAGATTGTTGAAAAGTTGTTTAACAATTATTTTGCCATTAATCACTTCAAATTTCTGCATATTTTATAGACCTCATCACTAGAGATCGTATACCATGATCTACATAGTTTTTTTAATCATTCTGTATTCTTGCTTAATGACATTGTTTCATATATGTAGTAAGCATATTAACAGACCTGGGACATATGATAAGACATCAGAATGGCCATTATCATCTGAGGTCTTAGCCCACTTTGTCCTACTATATGAGTTTTACTTTCCAAGATAATTTTGAAGTGGCTTTGAAGGAAACTTTAAGCAATTTTAATTTACCCAATTGATTTCAATTATGTTACTCTGTCCCCCTCCCCTGCTTAACTCTTGGCAAAGCATTCTGGTGATTTGATTTCAAAATGTCCTTGATGTTGGATTGTAGATACTATTGTAAGATGGCCTGCTGCAGTTATGGTGCAGGGCTTTTGTATAAAAGATACAACAAGATTTAGACTCATTGGACTTCCCCTGGTAATAAAAATCAGTGCTATCGGGGCGCCTGAGTGGCACAGCGGTTAAGTGTCTGCCTTCAGCTCAGGGCGTGATCCCAGCGTTCTGGGATCAAGCCCCACATCAGGCTCCTCCGCTAGGAGGCTGCTTCTTCCTCTCCCACTCCCCCTGCTTGTGTTCCCTCTTGCTGGCTGTCTCTCTCTCTGTCAAATAAATAAATAAAATCTTTAAAAAAAAAATCAGTGCTATCAATAAGCATGTAAGGATGTCTTACTGGATTTAAATTTACTAACTCCAGTTTACAAATTGTGGTTGGGTTAGGAGTATCTTTTCTTTCGCTATTAAGTTCATTTGATGGAGCTATGGGATAAAACTAGAGAATTATTGGATTTCTGTCATCGTGAATATCTCCAAGTTCCTGTCCTGCCCTCTACTATATCTAGTGTTTCATCTTTCTATTTGAAAATAATTAACAGAGTTATTAATCTTTGAAAGGTAAATGAAAAAATAACACAGAAATAACCAAAATTAGAATTTTTAGAACTCGAGTGTTCACAGGAAAGTGAAAGCAATAAAAGATAAAATTATATCTTATATTTTATAAGCCACAATTTCATCAGAAAATTAAACTGAATTATAGAAACCAGTGTGTGTGTATGTGTGTGTGTGTGCACGAGCATTGTGTGTGTGTGTGTATATGTGTGTGTGTGTCTGTTGATCTGTGGGGGGGGAGCATAGACACTACTAGACTAAATATTAACTTTCATCAGTTATTCTCTACCCTGAGTTCTTAGGCTATAGTCATTTATAAGGTAGCCCATAAAAGAAATAGAAGACACCATGTATCTTAGATTAAGTATCCATCTTCTTTCTCTGTCCACAAACCTTACCTATGTGAGGTCTTGGCTTTGAGGCCTGAGGGCTAGGAAAGAGTGTGGATGGATGGTGGGACATCAGTGGCTGAGAAAGAGGTAACTTTTAAAGAAAGAAAATATTAGCTCAGTAACTGAGGTGCGTGAGGGGCCAGTCAAGAAGCAGCAAACTCTCCAGGTATTTCCAGTAGATATTTTTATACCAAAAAAAAAAAAAAAAAGTCATAGATGAAGATCTGAAAAGCCAGACAAGAAATGGTGAGTCAGTTATGATATAGCGGTAAGAGGAAATCAACACCACCTATGCCTGGGGAATAGCAGGAGGTGATGTTCTTACCAGAGCTCCCAAACCAAGGTATCTAGGTGGTAGCTAGATCCATGGTGAGGGCTGTTTCGTGGGAGCTGGTTCTGAGAAGAGATGAGCTGTTCCGTGTGAGCTGGAGCCATGGGGAGATACAGTGAGAGATGCCACTTCTAGGCTGTGGGCAGGAGGGTGTTGTGGAAACAACTGTATTTCTCTCTTCCTTTCATCCTCTAATCTCCTACTTTCTTTTTCCATTAATGAAACCCAGGTGGAAATCAGTTGGCAAGGGTGTCTAGGTCATTCATGGGATTAGTTACCTCTGTATGCAAAACAGAGCAGTAGTAGAGCAGAGAATAGAGCTGAGAGTAAGCAGAATGGCCAGGACATGTGGTGCTGACATTTTTATTTCTTCTTGGAAATCAGGAAGAAATGTGGATGCCTTGTTTGGTTAAGAAAAAAAAAAAAAGAAAAGAAAAGAAAAGAAAGAGAGGAAAGGTAGGTAGTAAGAGAACATGGGGATATGGGCACTACTAAACTTCTCCGGAGAGTGCATCTGGAAAATGGGTGGGCTAAGTCCAAGTCACTGAAACAGAGTGAATCCTGGTGGAGCTGTGGGAAAAAAAATTCTGGACTGGGAATAAGATGGAGACTATAGAATTGTCTCAGCATCTCTGTAGCTATCTGTTCTTGAATAGGTCTTTATCATTTTGAGCATCAGTTCCCTTCCTGCCTCCCACTCTCCCTTCCTTTCTATCTTCCATGAGTGGTAAGTTTGAAGATTGGACAGGACGCTCCTGAGGTTCCTTTTATGTTCGACATTTCATGCATGTTGGTGAGCAGAGTTCTATCAGTAAAATATGCTTTTTCCAAAATTTTATCCATATGCCCCTGCATTGTGGTTTGACATTCATAAAATTATTCTTGCCAATAGGATTTCTGCCTATTGGGTTTTTACTCTTGTTATTCTTTTTAGGACCTTGGGTCCCTGAGGTGAAGGGTGGTGACTTTCAGTATTTTTTAATGGTGAAATCCCTTGAAAGCATCTTTTCCTGTTAAAAGCTTAGGTTTTCTCTCTTGCTTCCCTTGGACTCTTCCTTTCCCTCCCTTCCTCTTTTTCTTTTTCCTTGATGATATACATTTAGGGTCTAATATGTATAAGCTATAAAATAATTAAAATGTCCTCTAAAATGTTTCATGGAAGAATTACGTAATTATCAGAAAGTGAATGTGCAGAAAATGAAATCACTAATAAGATTTATAGACAATTTGCTACTGAATATTTGGTTTGAAAATGTAATGATTCAGTTAAAAAGGTAGCAATTGTGGCTGTACTTGCTTTTCAAAAACCCAGCTGCTATTATTAATCACCTTTTCTGAAATTTTATCCTAATGCTTCATTCTAACTTATTGATTTTTATCATCAATGAAATGTAAGTGGCATCAGACACTGGTACCATATTCCACCAGAGCTGATCAGGTACATTTTTTAGTTCATTTGGGCACTAGATATCCTAGGGAGAATGGAGTGGGGCACCCCACTGGAAAGATAGAAGAGAAATAAAGCTCTAAATGGGAGTCCTGGGAATTGAAGGGAGAGCTTTGCCTATTTCAAAATATACTTTAAAGGCTAAATTGTGCAGCCAGGGAAAGGAAGGTTTTAGTCTGTGTGAGGGAGATTGAAGGCTGCTATCTTTGCTCTCTCTTCTCTTTTTCAACTAACTCTCCACATGTTTTGTCTCTAGACCCAGCAAACTCAAATGCTTGGATGAGCTACTAAGTAGAAATAAAAATGATAATTCTCTTTTATTTCTTCTTTTTCTATGCAGTCATAATAGGTGGATTTTCATTAAACATGGGAAGATAAAAAATGGGAAATGCACTTTCCCTGAACTCTCTCAATGTTCTATAAAATGTTCAATTAACTGTACTTGCCACTGTCCATATTTCTTTCCATACTCTCTAGATTGCATGAGGTCTCTCTAGTGTTTCAGTTACATTAAAAAAAGAGAGTCAATTTATTATTTTTCACTGAACTCAGAATAGCTGGGTGAATAAGTACCGCTACTAATCATTTCATTTGCTTCGTGACCTATTGTTTAAACTTTTGAGGAACCATAACCCAGTAGGAACTAAAACCATCTTAAAAGAAAAGTCTGCTAGTAGATAATAGGAATAAAACTTGATTTTCACCATGCCTTTGTGCACCATATACAGTCACCATCTTTACTGTGGGCTATCAAACCATGTAACAGTCACACAAATAATTCTATTCCATGTATTACATTGAGAATTAATAATAATAAAAATTACAAGGGAGAATAAAGAGCTGGTTAAGAATCTGAGGCATTATTCTTAGAGAATTTTGGGTATGAATCCCAGCTCTGCAATGAGTAACCATGTGATCTGTGCCAAGTTATTTACTCTCTCAAAGCATTACTTTCCTAATTTGTAAAATGGGGATAACAATTCTTAGCTCACAGGTTTTTGTAAAGATTGAGACACTGAATGAAAAACATCAAGAATAGTGAGTTCACGGCAACAGCTCAGTAGCTCAGTAATGCCATTATCAATGGAAATGAAGCAAGAAACTTTTTTGTCATAGTTTTAATTGACTATTTTGCCATGAGAATGCAGAGATCAAAGCAGTGATTCCTCTTGTTATTTCAGAAAATGTGGGTCTACCTCTGTCAGTTTCTATTAATAGGGAAGTGCGTTTGTATGTGTGTGTATGTGAAAAGATGGAGAGAGAGAGAGAATCTACTAGCACAGTGGTGTGATGTTCCTTCTTGGGTGTATTTAAATTAATTGCTTTAAAACATTATTTAGTGGCTATGTACGGGAAAGAGCACTTAACTCAGAGTAAGAAAACTTAGGTTTAATGTCTTAGCACTGCCAAATATTGATCGAATTAAAAACTTGATTCAGATAAGTACCCAAAAATGTTAGATTTAAAAACAAATGAGTTGTTAGTCCCTGAATATTGGTGTTGAATATAATTTCAGTAGGCTGCACTATTTGCTTTTCTTAAAGATCTTGAAACAGTGATGAAAACTGGAAAGCTAACTTAACTTGAGTAGAGGTTCCTGTTGTGGAATAGATTGAAGCTGCTAGAAATGTCACATCTTACAAAATGGTTTTTTGGCTGACTTGGAGCGTCTAACAGGGACTTCATTATTACAGAATGATGTATCTACTTCAGCGATTCTCAAACTTTTTTGTCTCAGGATATTTTCAGACTTAAAAAAAAAAAAGATTATTTGAGAGAGAGAGAGAGAGAGAGTGTGTGTGCAAGCAGGTTGGGGGGAGGGGCAGAGGAGAAGCAGACTCCCTGCTGGGCGGGGGGGGGGGGGGGGCTTGCAGCTGGATCTCCCTATCAGGAGATCATGACCTGAGTCAAAACGAAGAGTCAAATGCTTAACCAACTGAGCCACCCAGGCACCCCATGATATTTTCATACTTTTAAAAATGACTGGGGACCCCAGAAAGCTCTCACTTATGTGAGTTAAATTGATATTTCTGTATTAAAATTTAAAACAAATTTAAAATGTAAGACCCTTGTATGTTAACATAAATAATATTTCCACGTAAAGAACTACATTTTCCAAAATAAAACAATTCTGAGAACAGCATTCCTCCTCTCCTGCCCCATTTATGCAAATCTGATTACTGTCTGGCTTCATAGAAGACAGCTAGATTCTCTTATCTGTTTCTGCATTCATCGGTTGAGATAGCACCTATCATGTAGCTTCTGGAAAACTCCACTATACACTTGTAAAATAATAAAAGTGAAAAATCAATGAATATCTTAGATTTGTTATAAAATAAACCTTGACCTCATAGGTAGCTTTAAAAGATCTCAGGGACTCACATGGGTTCCTAGCCCACACTTTGAGTACCACTGTTATTGATTAATCATTGTTTCTTTTAGCTGTCTTCTTTAAAATTCAAAGACTCTTGGAAAGGGTACTACATTTACTCAACACCGCAGGGTGAATTGATTAAACTCTTGAGTCCTGAGTGGGAGAGAGGAAAAGAATGAAAATAATGTAGACTTGAAGGGAACGTGGCCTTGAAAATAGTGGGAAATCAGAGGCAATGAATCCTAGGATGAGTTACATTTTGGAGTTTGTAAATTACCTCCATCACTTAATAGTGCCTTAAATTTGTAAGTTACTTAATTTTTCTTTTTTTATCTTTTTTTAAAAGATTTATTTAGTTAATTTAGAGTGTGAGAGTGTGTAAGCTGCGGGGAGGGGCAGAGGGAGAAAGAGAGCCCTACACAGGGCTCCATCTAATGACCCTGAGATCATGATCTGAGCCAAAATCAAGCGTCAGACACTTAACTGACTGAGTCACCCAGGTGCCCCCACAGTTACTTCATTTTTCTAAGACTCAGGTTATCCATCTGTAAAATACAGATAATATTTAATTCATGGTGGTGTTGTGATGATTAAATCAAATAATATTTGTAAAACATTTAGCTTAATGTCTGACATATAGTAAGTAGCCCATTATTAAACCATTTATTATTATTATTTTATCCAGGATTGACATGCTCATAAACACATGTAAACTCTTTCTTCAAAGTTACACTATGTGCAGCAATAAGTATCTTATTCTAAGGGCTCTATTTTATTCTGTTTTAAAGTCCTAGTACAAATAAAGCAAGAATGAGGGCAGTGTGGAAGATAAAATGGGGGTAGATTAGACTGGGGTTGAAATTCTGGGATATACGTCATGAGACAGGATTTCAGTTAGGACTCTGGTAGTAGGAATGTGGGAGAGGGCTTCAGATGGTGTTATGTCCTAGAATGTGTCTCTTCCCAAATAAGTCCTACACCCTAGGATCTCAGAATGTGACTATATTTAGAGATAGGGTGTTTAAAGAGGTAATTAAGATGAAAAAATATCATTGAGTACAATAGTCAAATTATGGGAAAAGCCCAAATGTCCATCAGTAGTCAACCGATGAATGGATAAAGAAGTTGTATATACATATGATGGACTATTACTCAGCCATAAAAAAAGAACGAAATCTTGCCATTTGCAACAATGTGGAGGGAGCTAGAGAGTAATATACTAAGCAAAATAGTCAGAGAAAGACAGATACCATATGATTTCACTCATGTGGTAGTTAAGGAAAAAAAAATGATTACCAGAAGGGAGGTGGGGGGGGTGTGAATAGATGATGGGGATTAAAAAATCCACTTGTGATGAACACTGGATGTTGTATGTACGTGTTGAATCACTGAAGTGTACACCTGAAACTAATTTTACACTGTATGCTAACTACCTGGAATTTAAATTTTAAAACACTTAAAAAAAAAAAAAAAGAGGTCATTGGGATAGGTGCTGATCCAATATGACTAGTGTTTTCTTTTTCTTTTTTTAAGATTAATTTATTTTTTTTATTAGAGAGAACGAGCATGAGCAGGAGGGGCAGAGGGAGAGAGAACCTCAAGCAGACTCCACGCTGAGTGGGGAGCCCCCGCAGGGCTCTATCTTATAAGCATGAGACCATGACTTGAGCCGAAACCAAGAGATGGATGCTCAACCGACTTTGCCACTCGGGCCCCATGACCAGTGTTTTTATAAGAAGAGAAGATTAGGATGGAGACACACAGAGAGGGAAAACCTTGTGAAGATGTTGAAAGATGGTCTCTACAGGAGTAGTGTTAAGCCCCTTACAGGGAGAAACCAGGAGATGGGTTTTTGCACTGAGCCCTAGGGGAATAGCCCCTGGGAATGCTTGCCTGCTCTTTAGCAACTGCTTCTTTATTTGCTGTAGTCTTGTGGGACACATAATGCTGAATCCTCTTGGCTATCAGAGCTTTGTGATTTGGGGCCTGTCTCTAAGGCGGCAGCTTTAAAAGTTGGGGCTTTTGATGTGTGAACAAGCTACTTCCAGGGGGATGCTAGTGACTTGGTATTATTGTGGGAGTAAGCTGGAGGGAGAAGACAGGAAGTACCCATCAGCTCCCCCAGTATTGCCGTCAGCCATGGTGCTTGCTAACTGGAAGTCAGACCTTCAGGCAGCAGCTTATAAAGTGTGCAGTCTTCCAGGGAGAAACTGGGAGATGTGGATTTTTGCCTGTTTTCTCTGAGCTGAGCCCTGTGGGGACAGCTGCAGTGAGTGATTGTTGGCAGTAGGCCTGTGGGACGTGTGAATGTAAGTCTCCTTGGTTTTCAGAGCAGGGGAGGGGGAGGGTAAGGGAGAGATGAGGGGGTGGTGATGGGGGGTTAATTCCTTAGGTTGGGCAATTGATGTTGGGGTATTAGATGTATAGTCCAAACCCTTCTCTCCTCAGGGAGAATCTGGGAGTTGGGCTTCCATCCCAATTATATGTGGCTGTGCTGGAGATGGGTTAATGGCAAGAGATTGTGTCAGGCTTTCTGACTTGTTTCAATATGTGTGTTTTCTTTTTTGTCCCATGTGACTCCTGTCCCTCAGCTGATTTCTGGATTTCTCTTAGAGGGAATTGCTTCATGTATAGCTTGTAAATTTGGTGTGCACATGGAAAGAAGGAAATTCAGGATCCTCTTATGTCACCATCTTGGTCAAGAGTCTAATCAGTGTTCTTTTGAGTGATGTTTGACTCAGTTTTCTGGTTGACTAAGTGGGTGGGATGATAATACTACCAAACATATAACTAATAGGGCCTCTCTTGGAGTGTGTAGTTGTTGGCATAAAGTATGGATTTAATCCATTCTTTTCATAAGAATGTTTCCTTAACTAGTTCTTTATGGCATTTGCTCATTCTCACAAGCATCAAAATTTTTTCTTGGTCATTTATTTTACAAATGACCTTTAATTTGCCTTCTGAAATTTTTACATTAACAACCAAGAGGTCTTCTTACAGGATAACCTTTGCTCTTGTTAACTTTTTTTCTGGTAAATTCTTTTTTGCAAGTGTTGCAAGCTGATTTGGAATAAATTTAAGCTTCCTTAATTGCATAAGGTTTTATTAAAGTTATAGAACTATGGATAATGAAGTCATGAACAATAAACTACATGAGAGTCTAGTGGGAAAAAAAATCAATGCATGCAAACCTGATTGTTGTTTTTCTTAGAGATACTAAATTAGGGACTGCGAAGACTGTATTGTGTATACTAAATTTGGAGCTTCTCTTATCTGGTCTACATTAGCAGAGAGCCCATAAACAAAATTAATTTAGGTGATGGCTTCAATGTAACATTTTCCCTTGCTTTTCTGACTTTCTCAACACCAATAATAGATTCTCAAGTGTTTTTTTTTTAAAGGACACTGGTATTTATATCATTAGTTTCTTTTCTTTGTCAAATCAGGTTAAGTAGAAAATACTTAATAGTGATTTGGAATTAAGCAGAGATGAAATAGCATATACTAAATTTAAAAAAAGTCTTAAAAAGGTTTTTTCCTGGAATATTTATTTTATACTGCCTGCTCCTTGATTTATTAGTTTATTACTAAAAACTTTTATTTCTTTTTGAGCTATTTTAGAAATGAAGATGGTAGAATATCTTTATTTCTACAGGAATTATTGGAAAATATGTAGAAGAACGTTTATTCAAAAAGAAGCATAAATCCTTTTAATAAGTTGAATTTCTCTTCCCTTTTTATTTCCACTCTCTGGGTCAAGTATGTAGGTTCTGATTTGTATAAAAGATAATGGAGAAATTTAAGTGGAAAGATAGAGAATATAATCCTAGGAACATACAGTATTAGAAGTGGCAACGATGTAACTGCAACTTCACATAAACTCATGATTTACTTGTACATGTAAATCATATGCATTTTATATCCTAAGTATATCTTAGTCTCAGCTGTTTACCTCTCTCTCTCTGGCTCTCCCTTCCTCCCTCCATTTTAGCCAATAGGTTTGTTTCCTTGTACTATTTCAGGTGAACCATTCATGCTGCAGTCTCTGTGACTAGAGCCCCCCGGAGTGATGCTGTGCTCAACCTTTATGACCTCACATAGCAGTCCCATGAATCTAAGATATGTTCACTTCTTACTTAATTTCTACCATACCTCTATACCTGGACTCTATGAATTTCCTTTACTCGATTTTCTACTTGGAACTCAAGTAAAAGAAACAAACATTTGAGTTACAGAGTGGTACTTGCTTGATGTGAGGTACTTTCAAACAGTAGAATACTCCTTGGGAAATATGTCCATAGGGTATATTCTGTCTTCCTTATTAATTGCACTATCAAATCCTTTTCACTCATCTGTTTTTCTGAAGTACTTGAAATTCTTCTAAGGAGCTCTTTTAGTATCTAAAAAAAAATCCATGGGAACTTAATATTCACTGTTCATTGGGTTGGGTATCAAGAATTTTTGTGGATCTTTGCTTTCTCATCTGCAAAATAAGGTTGGGGAACAAAATCAGAGCTTTTCAAACTTAGAAAGTATGGGACAGTTGTCAAAAATATAGATTCTAGGTCTCTACTCTAAGCCTTTGAAATATGAGTATCAATGACTTGGACCTGAGCCTGTGGATTTCATAGGTTGTTCTGATTTGGAAACCATTGGAACAGACATTGTGATATTTGTACACATATCAACTGCCATAATTTTTTTCATTTATGGTTGATTTTTGTAATATCTTCCCCTTTCTTCTTATCTTCCTTTTCCTTTCTCCTCCCTTTCATTATTTTGCATTAGCCTGCTATTCATTCTGTTTGCTAATTTATTTTGAGCAATGAATGCAGTGTTACTGTGTTGATAGCATGTGTTGTACGTAGAGCTGCTTTACCATATGCCTGCTTCCCACATTCAAAATGCAATTGCTCTTTTGAGTTATTAGTTCTTAATTTTGGAACTTAAGTTATTGGCTAGATCTACTTTGATCTTCATTGACTATGGATGGCTTTTCCTTAGCCAAGGATCAAATGGCTTTTCCTTTTCCAAGGATCAAATGGATTTCCTGAACAGATATAGAAGAGAAAATTCTCAAATGATAATAAGAATGAAACTATTGTTGCTTGGCTGACTCTGACAATAGGAGACACTGTGATAGAACATTAGAAGTCAGAACTGCCTCTGAATTTTGCATGTATAAAGGGAATTACAGGATGAGAAGAAAAGAAGGCTCTATTGCTGAAAAATAATTAGGGTCATTGATTAAGTCAACAATTATTTGGGGGGCACTTATTCTATATCAGGCTGTATGGATGATGCAGAGGTAAGCAAAAGAGGACAGGTCTTTGCTCATCTGGATTGGATTCATGCTAGTGGGGACACAGAGATGATCAGTAATTAACAAAGAAATAGTAAATAAATACTACTAATAAAATAGTGGGAAGGGTTATAAAGAGCGCTTTAATAGGAAGATATGATAGAAAGTGTCTGTGTGGAGTCACTTTGTATTAGGAGGTTAGAAAAGTCTCTCTGAAAAAGTGACATTTAAGCACAGAATTGATTGACCAGAAGACAGCTATGCAAAAATCAGGGGGAGAAACGTTCTGAGAGAAGGGAGCAGTTTAATGCAAGGGCCCTAAGTCTGAGGATGAGCCTGGTCATTTGAGAAGTCAAAAAACGGTCAGTGTCAGGAAATTAGTATTATAAGAGGTGAGAGTACACAGAAATGATAAAAGCAGGGGCTTTTATCTCATAGGTTTTTGCAAGTATTGCTTGTAAACCAAAATAAGAAATTTGTAGGTAAGGAGCGGCATTATTTAATTTCTATTTTTTGACTCCTGTGCAAAGGACATACTAGAAGGAGCCCTAAATAAAATTAGGAAGCCCAGTTAGGGGTCTATTGCATTGGCCAGGCATGACACGGTTATGCCTTGGAGTAGAGTGATGGTTAGTGGGAACAGAGCAAAGTATGGGGGTTTGAAATGTGGTTTCAAGGTAAACTAGACAAGACTTGCTGATAGTTTGATAATGGTACTGAGGGAAAGAGAAGCATTAAAAAAATGTATGTCTTGAGCAACCAGGGGAATGGTCATGCTGTTTACTCAGATATAGGTGCCTGGCAACAACCTGTCACATACCCATTCTTCCTTCATAACTCTCTCAGTCATTTTGATTTGGGATCTCACCATCAGTCTTATGTAGTGAAGAGTTGATAGTGAAGCATTTAAACTCTGCTCTTTACCACCTTTGACCAGTGGGAAGTTTGCATAGATTTTGTGACCTCAAATTTCTAATTTGTGATTGAAGCATTAGATGAGATTATGAGTGTATATAGCAGAGGATCTGTATCTAATAAGAGCCCAGTTCTTCAAATACATATGAATTCAAACCTTACCCAGCTATCTTCTGGCCCCTACCACAGGACTTCATTCTTATGACTTAGATGCCACTATTCAAGGTTGTTACTTATACTCATTTTAGTCGAGTTTATCAGAAATGATGGAGGACTCTGAGGATTTTTATAACATCTATTTGAAGATAAGCCTATCTTGAACTGTAATTACCATTTGAATTTATATCTTAAGAGCAAGTGTTTTCTAGTTTTCAACTCACAACAATGTGACTATATTGGAAAAATTATTTTCTCTTCTGATCTTGCCAGGTTATGTGTCTTCTTTTTCCCCCTCAGCTCTATTGAGGCATAATTGGCGTAACATTATGTAAGTTTAAGGTGTACAATGCAATGATTTGAAACACATGTATAATATGAAATATTTACCACAATAAGGTTAGTTAATATATCCTTTACATCACATAATTACCATTTTGTTGTTATTGTTATGGTGAGAACATTAAAGCTTTACTCTCCTAGCAACTTTCAAGTATATCACATAGTATTGTAAATTGTAGTCACCATGCTATACATTAGATCCCTAGACCTTATTTGTCTTATAAGTGAATATTTGTAGCATGTGACCAACATATCCCTATTTATATTCTCTGCCCCCAGCTACTGGCAACCACCGTTCTACTGTTTTGATGAATTTGATGTTTTTAGATTCCACGTATAAGTGAGGTCATGCAGTACTTTTCTTTCTGTATTTGACCTTTCTGTATCTGTCCTTGAGGATGGCAGGATTTCCTTTTTTTTTTTTATAGCTGAGTAATATTTCATTGTGTGTGCACACACATACATATGTGTGCGTGTGTGTATCACATTTTAAAATCCATTCATTCATCAGGGACATTCATCCATCTTGGTGATGTCACTTGTAAATTCTGTCTTTTTAATTTACTAAAGGAAAATCATCACTCCTAGAGGCAAAAAATAGTATGATAAACTCAGTAAAATGAGACAACAGGTCATTTGGGAAAACTGGTAAAAACTCAACTGTGACTCACAATCGGGGTTTACATGTATATTTACATACACATATTTGAATCATATATGAATACAAAGCAATAAATGAGAATAAGAGAGATAATTAAAAATCTGGATGCTATTAGAAATATAATTTCGTAGTTTTTCTTTTGTTTTTTTTTTTTAATTTAAATTCAGTTTGTTAACATATAGTGTATTAGTTTCAGAGGTAGAGTTCAGTGATTCGTCAGTCTTCGGTATTAGCAGTGCTCATTATATCACATGCTCTCTTTACTGTCCATCAACAAGTTACCGCATCCCCCACCCCCTTCCCCTCCAGCAATCCTCAGTTTGTTTCCTAAGATTAAGAGTCTCTTATGGTTTGTCTCCCTCTCTAATTTCATCTTGTTTTATTTTTCCCTCCCTTCCCCTATGATTCTGTTTTGTTCTTAAATTCCACATATGAGTGAGATCATATGATAATTTTCTTTCTCTGATTGACTTATTTCACTTAGCATAATACCCTCTAGTTCTGTCCACATCTTGCAAATGGCAAGATTTCATTTTTTTTGATGGGTGAGTAGTATTCTATTGTGTGTATATGTGTGTGTGTGTGTGTGTGTGTGTATACATATATATATATATATATATATATATACCACATCTTCTTTATCCGTTCATCTGTCGATGGACATCTGGGCTCTTTCCATAATTTGGCTATTGTGGACATGGCTGCTGTAAACATTGGGCATAGGCGCCCCTTCTGATCACTACATTTGTATCTTTGGGGTAAATACCTAGTAGTGCAATTGCTGGGTCATAGGGTAGCTTCCGGGAACGGCCAGCAATCCCTATACCGATGGATGAAAGATCACTCCAAACTTTGCTGTGAAAGAGAGGAGAAGGCAAGGGGGTCAATGCTCAGAGACGAAGACCCTTTGCTCTTCTTTGCTCTGCTTTTATTGGTCCTTCAGGATAATCACAAATCCTTTTCACTGTTTCTCAAGCACGGGATATGTGACAAGGGGTCTCACTGAAACTGGGAGGCTCTGTTTACAGAAAATATATGATAGGCTAATCTGCATACATCTCTTAGATCACAGAGTGGCTGTTTGGGCTTAGAAAGCCTCGGGAAGACAACGCCCCGCAGCATTCCAATGGTAGAGTGGTCACGCAGGCCTTGGCACTCCAAAGGCCTACACTCTTCTCTGAAACCTTCCCTCACCTCCAGCGGCCTCTGTGTTAGATTTTAGCGAGCCAGGTATTATGGCTGATTTCATACTCTACATTAACCCCAACAGGTAGCTCTATTTTCAACTTTTTGAGGAAACTCCATACTGTTTTCCAGAGTGGCTGCGCCAGCTTGCATTTCCACCAACAGTGTAAGAGGGTTCCCCTTTCTCTACATCCTCACCAACATCTGTCATTTCCTGAGTGGTTAATTTTAGCCATTCTGACTGGTGTGAGGTGGTATCTCATTGTGGTTTTGATTTGTATTTCCCTGATGCCAAGTGACGTGGAGCATGTTTTCATGTGTCTGTTGGCCATTTGTATGTCTTCTTTGGAGAAATGTCTGTTCATGTCTTCTGCCCATTTCTCGATTGGTTTATTCTCTCGGTGTTGAGTTTGTTAAGTTCCTTATAGATTTTGGATACTAGCCCTTTATCTGATAAGACATTTGCAAATATCTTCTCCCATTCTGTAGGTTGTCTTTGGTTTTGTCGACAGTTTCATTTGCTGTGCAAAAGCTTTTTATCTTGATGAAGTCCCAATAGTTCATTTTTGCCTTTGTTCCCCTTTGCCTTTGGAGACGTGTCTAGCAAGAATTGCTGTGCCACAATTTCATATTTTTTCCTTCGCAGTATAGAGTAAGCATTTTCCCACCTTTGTGTGTACTGTGATTTTTTAAAAAGATTTATTTATTTATTTTAGAGAGACAGCGACTGAGAGACAGCATGGCAGGGAGGGGCAGAGGGAGGGAGAGAAAGAGTCCCAAGTAGACTCTGTGCTGAGTGCAGAGCCTGACATGGGGCCCAGTCTCATGACTGTGAGATTATGACGTGAGCTGTAACCAAGAGTCAGACTCCTAACCGACTGTGCCACCCAGGTGCCCCTATACTGTGATTTTTAATTTAAGTGTGGTATTGTATCATTTAGATGAGTTATGTGCTATTTAATACATTCTCTAATCACCGGTGGAACTCTGATTTCACCACCAGCATCACAGTTTTATGCTATTTAACAAAATAGGATTGGGCCTTTCAGAAACTTGTAGACTTACTTGTTGTGGATTTACTTTGCTTTTGGCTGCTAATGGAGAGTTACGATCAGCTATATCCCAGTGGATATGCTCTATATCTTGAGTATATGTTCTTTGAGGTCTGGAATTTTGATATGCTCAATCATAGCTTTGGGCTCATACTTTTTTTTCATGGATGGTGGACAAATTGAATTATTTTTTAAGAGGCAGTAAATGGTATGCTTTAAGAAGTCTGTATAACTTACCTTTAGCTCCTTTTCTATATTTAAATATATTTTAGAGGAAAAAAAATCACAGTGCCTAAGACTTTTAAAGCTAGAATTAAAGTGCATTAAGGCTTTCTTGAATCTTGTTATCTGTCATTTTAAATCCTCTTGAAGTTAGGTATAAAGAATAATAGATATACATTCCGTCAGGATACTGAAGATTTTTACTGGCTTTTGGATTAGAAGATTTTCAACTATCAGTTTTTAAGCCTCAACTTGCTGTCAGTTAGTCTTGACAAGGCCAAAATAAGATTCTAATAGTGGTGATTGTGGAGAGGGTGCTTTTTCATTAGGTGAGGCAAAGTGTCAATTAAAAGGGTATTGAGATAAAGAAATTGAAACTAGATTAAGTTTATACTTTTTCATGGATGATAAGAAAATCCATTTTCGAGTTACATTTCATTGAGGATATACTATCAGGGGCAATGCCGGAATACCCTGCACACTTAAAAGACTGCCTTTAGTTCTCAAAAGACTTATTAACTGCCTAATCATTTCAAAAGAATTTTTGTAGGTATAAAACAAGCATACTTTAAATAAAATGAAATGCCAAGGCCACATAATGGCAGTAACTTTTAAAGAAGCTCCAATTAGCGGTTTTATTTCCCCTCACCCTTTCCTAGTAGTTCCCTATCATGTAAATATTGAGCAGTCTTTCAGTGGGGTTTCTAATCTTATGAGGAAATCTGAAAACTGTATTTGATATATATCCACAAAAAGAAGTACTGTGTACATTTTCAGCATGACTGTCCTTGTTCAGAGGCAGTGCCTGGTAAGACTTAAGATTTTAGTACACCATTGGAAATTGAGCATGCATCTGTAAAAGGCATGAAACCCCAAGCTAGAATTGCTATCCGACTAATCTACATAATAAGATTAAGTTTCTCTCTGATGGTTACTGCACATAGTGAAAATGTTTGGATAGATTCTCTGAAATTTAGAAACCCTTCTTAAGACTTAATATATAGGCTGTGTGTTAAATAAGATATTCACTTAGTGAAGACCCAGGAGACCCCTCAAGGAAATGCCTCCAGTAGAACTTCAGGCACTGATTTGCAGAGAGCTGCTTCTCATATTCCAACTTGATCTAGTTTGCTTCTAGGTTAGTAGCAGCAGACTTTTCTCTATATATCCAATGAGAGTTAATGATTCTTCCTATTTGTTGGGGGAAAAACATAATATTGAAATTTAGCTACTTCCTTCTGCTCTCTACAGTTCCACATGGAAAAAAAAAAAAAAACAGAACAAAACCCAACACTGTCATTACAATGAGTGTTCTCCTATAAGTAATGAATCACTTCTCTCTGACTGCTCTCAAAATGTTTATTTTGTGTTATTTTTCAGAAGCTTAATTATGATGGGTCTTCCCAAGGATATATTTGGGTTTATCCTTTCTAAGTTTCACTTAGTTTCTCGAATCTGTAGATTTGTGTCTTTTGCCAAATTAGGGATGTTTTCGGCCATTATTTCTGCGAATACCCTTTTCAGCCCCACTTTCTTATTACCTTCTGGGACTCTGATGATAGGAATGTTGAATCTTTCTGTTATATTCCTACAGATCTCCAAGTCTCTGTTCGTTTTTTTTTTTTTTTTTTTTTTTTTTCAGTCTATGTTCTCTCTATTTTTTCATACTGAGCTCTGGTGTTAGTATTACCAACATTTAGATGATGTTTAAAGCAGTAGGACTCTTCTAAGGGGCAATTACAGAGAGAAGAGAAGGATCTGAGCTACTCCATAATTTTAAAATCAGGAGTAGGAGGTGTATCCACCAAAAAGAGACCAAGAAGGCAGGAGAAAGTGGGAATAAAAATTAGGTAATTCAGTGTCAAGTTAAATGAAGAAAATATTTCAGAACGGAGAAGTGTTCAATGTTGTCAAATGCTTTAGTAAGATAAAGACATAGAACTGACTAATGGACTTGGTAACGTGGAGATATTAAGTGGCCTTCTCAAGAGTCATTTCAGTGGAGTAGTCAGGGTTGTTATGAAAATCATTTATATATGAAGCTAGGCATTCTACTAATTTCAAATTACTTTCCCTCAGTTTCTTCATGTGTAAAATGATGATAATGGTGTTTTTATGCCCATGTCGTTCCTTTTACTCTCATATTGCTAGATTTTTGTAAGGATCAAATGGCAATGTGTAAGAGAAAAATGACCTATGCGGAGTTACACAAAAATAAAATAATGTTTTTCTTTTTTGTTTTTTTAAAGATTTATTTATTTTAGAGAGAGAGTGTGTATATGAAGTGGAGGGGCAGAGGGAGAGAGAGAATCTCAAGCAGACTCTGCACTGAGTGCAGAGCCCAATAGGAGAGCTCGATCTCACAACCCTGAGATCATGACCTGAGCCGAAACCAGGAGGAGGACACTTAACTGACTGAGCCACCCAGGTGCCCCTGTTTTTCTTTTATATATTTGGAGGTAGACATTTTTTAAGCAAATACACACTCATACATCCAATGAATGGATAATTATTCCTTTAATAAATATGTTTGAACCAATAAGAATTGCATCTGCATTGTACATTCTTAAATAGTTGGACTTTTCTTTAAATATAGATAGAGATTGGTGAAAATATACCTTATTTTAGAGATTGGTGAAAATATACCTTATTTTAAAGCCAGATATTAAGCCACACTTTTCCACGCTGACACTAGAAGCATTTTAAAGGTGCTTCCGGAGGTTGTTTTCAGAGATTGCCTTATTTTTAAAATAACCACTACTACTAATATTGCCATAATAACAAGCACAATTAAAATCATACCAATAATAGCTACTATTTTTAGGGCATATTACGTATCAGGCACTTTACATATATTATCTCATTTAATTTTTATAACCACCCTGTGATATGAATACTATTATTATCTCCACTTTACAAGTAAAAAAAAATTAGGTCTCAGAGAGGCTAAGCAATTTTTCCAAGAACTGCAGATAGTCTAAATCAGTTTTTAAAATAAAATCTTTTTAAATCCATTGTTCTTGCTCTTAACCCAATTCTGACTTTCATTTTTGGATGTGTTGAGAGGTTTGGATTTGGTAAGATGACAGTTTTGGAACACCTACACAGACAAATCTTCTAGACTTGTGACTGAAACCAAGTTTTGTTTATTCTAAGGAAAGAAAACTGCATAGGGAAAAGATAGAAGATAGGTCAGAACATCAGATCAGAGAGAGAAAGGACTCGAGATGTGGCAAAATCACTTGTGAAATGTGGAACTCTCCCTGAGACTGAATGTATAGATTGAAAGGGGGACAGGGAAGACAGGCCATAGGTACATAAAACATAATATATCTTGGTTGTCAGTTTCCTACGGCAGGAGAGAATTCTAGGAGCCACAGTTGGAGGATGCTCAAGTTTAAAGATAAGCTATCCATCACTTGGAAAGGCTCAGGAAAGGGAAAACGAATATGCATTTGTTTTAAGGAGAGCTGGGATTTGTTTTAATCAGGTAAGGTAAGACATGTAGGTGTGGAAGTGACCGTCATAAAGGAAGAAGTTTATTGTATTCACAGATCCTTAGAAACAGGAGGCATGAGCGATGCCTGGGTGGCTCAGTTGGTTGAGTGTCTGCCTTCAGCTCGGGTCATGATCCCAGGGTCCTGGGATTGAGTCCCGCGTAGGGCTCCCTGCTCAGCAGGGAGCTTCTCCCTCTCCCCACTCTCCCCCTTTCCTCGTGCTCTCTCTTGCTATATTTCTCTCAAATGAATAAATAAAATCTTAATTAAAAAAAAGCAACAGGAGGCATGGCACACAAAGCAGGGAGGGTCGTACAGGGAAGTACCAGGGTTGGTTGAAAGGCAGAGGAAGTAAGAGGAAAATATGCGTGAGTTCTTTTATTTGTGGGAAGGAATGAACAAGGCAAGATAAGCAGCCTTGGGATTGGTTAGTTTGATTTCAGTGGGCTTTGTGGTGTAGGGGTTGTCCCCCATAAACTGGTATTTGGCTCTAGCAGAAAGTGAAAAGTGACCTGGAATGTGAGAGACTGATAAAGAAAGTGGTTGAATTTGTGGGATCTGATTGGTTTGCATCTGAAAGGTGCCCACATAGGCAAGTAGTTGCTATCCCTCCCAGGTCAGCAAGGTCCCAGATGCCAAAGCATCCAAATACAGAAAAGAAAAAGGCGTGGCTAATATAGTATTAAACACTTACTGTATACCAGGCACAGACTTTGTCTCATTTATTTTTCATGATAACCTGTAAGATAGGAATTGTGTTTTGATTTTATAAAATAGGGAGTTAATGTTGGTTGATTATGGGAAAAGTCCCTATTTTTGATGAAGTCCTGCCAGCATCCATACACTAAGTAATCACTTCATAATACTGGACCCTTCCATTCTGCAGTTGCTACCAGCTGTGTCTGTGGCTGGTGGAGAGAAATAGAATTAGGTGATTTCTAAGGTTCTTCCCTGCCTAGGTGGCTTCCCTGCCTAGGTGCCTAGTCTGATGGGACCTATAGGGGAAGAGTGAACTGAGGAAGTTTATTGTGGCAGGGTGTGCAGGCAGCACTGCTGAGAGGGAGCTCACCTGGGAGCGCGTTGTCACAGAGGCAGCAGGCCTACGGGAGAATGAAACCAAGAGTCAGGAAACTGCATTTCAACTCTCCCACACCACTCTGTTGCTGGGTAACACTGAGTGACTGCCCAGACCAAGGGAGCAGGGACTAACAACTCCAAAGAGGTTAGGATTCAAAGTTTAATAGAAGAATTGACAGTGACAAAATGAAATAGGTTGGAAAATCATGTTGAAATAAGTTGTAGAAAATATTCAATAAATATATATTGAATTGGATATAATTTCATACAGTAATAAGTTTTCTAGGAAAAGCAGGCTGTAGTTAACCCGAAGAGAATCTGGATGTTCTTCTTAAACTTAAATATAGAATTACCACCACTTCTTCCTGTCTTTTTTCAGTTCCTATAACTCTGGTTAGCTGCCATCGATTGTCTAGTAAATACTCTGGTAATTATTTATTAATAGCCCTTTATTGCACTACTCATGTTTTCCCTCTTTCTTTCAAAAGTAGACTATAAGGAACTCAAGATAAGAGCTGTGTCTAGACCCCTCATAGGATCTTCAAGTTCTGGACTTATGGATACCCAGTATATATTAAGAGATTATGAATTTGTTGCTTGAAAGAATCTTAGGAAGCTTCTAATTTTGCCATTTAGTCTTGCTGGTGAAGAAACAATCTTGAGGAGGATGAGGTGCCCATCCACGGTAAAAGGTGTGGTGGTGATGGTGCCATGACTCAGGCTAGTGCCTGCTTCTCCTCACCAGGCCTCTTGATTAATAGATAGAGTATTCAGTGCTTGCTTTAGCTTTTTTATGAGCTTACTGGGCTTTTAAAGAAAAGCTAAATTCATTTAAATGTTTTATAAATTCTAATTGCCCATAATTATATAAAATGCCTCAGATGATATAATTTTTAAGTAGGCCTTTATTCTGTCATTTGTCATTGATATAGATGACAGGAATAGAATATGTGTTAAAAATGTCAAGTGTACTAGGATGATGACATTTTATGTAAGTACATAATTAAGTCATATTTTGGAAGAACTGATAATCGCTATTTCCAAAGAAGTGAATTATATTTGAGAACACTTTGAAAGGTCTCCAGTTGGCATTTCATAACTCAAAACCAGCTTCGTATATTACCCCAGAGCTACCAAAGAAGAAGACAAGATGGTACTCTCTATGACAACATAGGAAAGACTATGTAAAATGTACAGATGTCTAAATGCTTCCCCAAGGCACAGTGGAGGTTGCACATTTTATTTCTTACAGCATGTCCTGGGGCCAAAAACAAACTGCTCACCTTCATTACAAACATTGACAGAGGTATGCTCCAATATGGGATTAACTGAAAAAATCTTTGCTTACAAGGAAATAATATCACTCTAGGGCTGCAGGTGATACTATTAAAAAATGGTATTCTGCAGTACTAATGTTTGGGAACAGCTGTGTTTCTACCCTAATTGTATATAATTCTCAGATTGCCAAATTCAATCTTTTGTTGAAAGAGGAGACGAGTGCTGATCATTTTTGAAAACTTGAATATATCATAATTCAACATTACAGTTATCTGAGCCTGATTCTAAAGGGCAGAGAATGCGAATAATGAAAATAAATATGTTCTTTATTAGTAACAGCTTCATGTCAGAACTCACTTTTATGCTATAAACAAATATGGACAAAGTGAGGGAGGAGAGTTAGTGGAAAGCAACTATACAGAGGAGATGGGGGTGAAGTAGTACTCTCAGTGGGCCAGAAGTTTCATAGATCAAGTTCAGACTGGGATTTTGCAAATCTAGTCTTTTTCTAGTAGATGTTGAAATTCAGGGGGAATGCAATAGGTGGCACAGGGGAGTGGTACAGCTTTGTGAGATGGTGGAGCTCTAAGTTTAGGAAAACTTCACCAAGATAATGTTGGGGGAGAAATGGAATGTGCTAATAAATTGGCTTCAGAAGCTACAGAGACACAGGGCCATTGGACCATCAGATCTACAGAACTTGGAAGGTCAAAGAAAATAGAGAAGCTTTGGATATCTAAAAAGTGTCGAAAAGAGGGATCAAGTAAGTGACCTGTCTTCCCCATGAGAGACATACAAATGGTTTTAGAAATGTAAGGACTAGTGTCAGGGAGGCACAAAGACTTTTCTAAAACTTGCCATTCAATGAGGCAAGAACTTGGATAAGTTGTTTTACTGGTACCTCTTTGGTTAAATTAATTAATTAAAGCACAGGTTGAAAGGAGTCTAGCAGTCCATTCAGGCTCCTGGGTTTCATTCACCCTTTGGAGGTTTAAAAACCCTTAATTATCACTGCTGCTGCCATTCTGTGTGGAGAACTCAAGGACACTTTTGGCTCTCACAGTCACATTGTAATGCTTTGTTCTAAGTGTGATTCGCTTTGGTACTGTGGTTGTAGGATAGATAGGGAGATAAAAGATATGCAAACATAGAGGGAAACATGTTTTTGCTTATAAACAACAGCAGTCTGAATTTAACATTGGAAACTTACTGCAAAGACCACAGCTCCATTCCATTCTGGATGACAGCCCAGGGAAGCAAAGTTTGGGTTCTCAAACATAGGATGTTATCTATTGTTGTACTATTTATTGCATGCAGGCAGTACAGAGAGTTCAGTAAATATATGGCAGGATATAGATGCTCATCTCTCTCTCTCTCTCCCTCTCTCTCTCTCTCTCTCTTGCATTAGAAGAATGCAACTATTTCTTCATCTTAGTACGTAGTTGGATTTGAAGATTAAGACAAAAGGGAATTTATTTTCCTTCATTCAGACTGAATTTTAAGGACTACTAAGTGCTGTTTGTTAAAGGATATGAGAAGAGAGAAAAGATTTTGCTTAGAAATGATAAAGGAGAAGTGAGTTTGCAGAACAGACAAAACACAGGAGGAAACTTCCCATTTGGTGGATCAAAGGCTTTGATAAGTTGTCTTCTGTCTTTTGCGGAAGAAAACAGTTCCATAGATACTTATGGAAATATAGAAAATGACATAGAAAATATATTTATATATGTCTATATAGATATGGCTTGAGGACAAAAAAATGTGTAAAGGAGAGGGTTTTTCAGAAAGAATAATCTTTGATAGCTGATCCCAAGAAAAGTTTCTCAAGAAGGAAGCCTGATATCTGGGAAGAACCAGTAAAAGGACCTGCAAATAATCAACGCACAGTCATTGTTGGGCTTTCTGGCTTCACATAGGAACTGAGCCATTGAGAACTGTTCTGGCTGCACTTGAGTGTGCCTCTTCCATGGGCTTCCAACAGCTATATCAGTCTTAGCAATTCCTCCTGTCAGTGTCTCATGAGGACCTCACTTCTTCATAATTCAGGGTCTGATGCTGTTTTTGCCCAGCAGGAGAGATGCTTGACCTTGCCCTTTGACTTACTTTATTGCTGTTTATTTTTCTGTTGCCAACTTCCCGCCCTCTGCATTTGCCTACTACAAATCCCAAGGACATTTGTAAGTAAAAAATTGGGGTTTGAAAACTCTGCTCCTAGCCATATCCCTCTGCTTAAGACACTTGAACTAAATCACCTGGTGAATTTCTCAGGTGTGGTAAATATAGCCATATTACAATTTTATCACCTTGTTTAATACTAATATCTGGAGTAAGTTCAGCCATTTTTTAAGCAGATTTTACAGATTTTACTTTGAGAGATTACTCAGGAATCCTGCTCAGTGAGCTCCAAACCCAAGTTCTCAATCATTTTTCTTTTCTTTTTGCCACTGTCTTCCTGTTTCTATAAGCAAAATATCAAGTTAGTATGCTTAGAGAGAGAGCACACAAGCAGGGGCAGTGGCAGAGGGAGAGAAAGAAGCAGGCTCACACTGAGCAGGGATCCTGACACGGGGCTCAATCCCAGGATCCTGGCTGAGATCATGACCTGAGCTGAAGGCAGATGCTTAACTGACTGAGCCACCCAGGCGCCCTTGCATTCTTACTTTTAAGCAAAGGCCTTCCCCCATTGCTTCTGTCTTGCCCCAGTTGGCTAATATTAGGAGTGACCCCACTTTATCAACTGACCCTGGCTCTTACATCCATGAATCAACCTTCTTGCCAGAACAGAATATAAATATTTTAAATATTTAATAAATATGCTTCTGTGCAAGAGTTATGTAATGCATTGCTAGGAGTATAGTTTATTTATGACAAGCAAGACTATTTAAGGCTGAATGTCTTGCTGTAAATAGCTGAAAGAGGAGATGGGAAAGGTAAGACAGAAAACACATACAAATTTAGGGAATCAAAAATCTGACAATGTTCTTAAATGGCCAACTTAGCTCCCTCCTGAATTGACTATTTATAACTCACCATCCTGTCAATTAAAAACCTAATCCCACTTGAACGAATTGGAAACTATTTCATATTATTTATTTATGGTCTACTTTAGACCTTTTGAAGTCTATTTTGATGTACATTTCATAAAAATTATAGCATTATTACTATGTTTTGATATTTTGTTATTATGGTTTTCTATAACCATCATAATATGTAGCTAAGAATAATAGATTTTTGCATCCATGTCTCATGTCTCTCTTTCAATTACATAATTTGGGCAATACTGAAAACAACAGAACCATCGTATCACTTACCAATACTGAAATACTCATTTAAAAATATCTATCTTAAAGTCTCGTAGAAATAAAACAGGAAAATGTAAGTTCAAAATGGTAATTTCTTCAAAAGTTTGTTAACATTGCACTTTAAGGATAATAGGATAGTTTTGTCTATATAGTTTGAACTTGAATGTTAAATGTTGGATTGAAATGGAGCTTGATCTAATACCATGTGTGTGAATGTAAGGGAGTTTATCTTACAAATGACACGTTGGTAATTATGTTATGGTCTAAAGCAGGGAAAGGTATCTTAAGATATTGGTACACAGTCAAATTATTATTATTTACTTATAATTGATGGTGCTGGTGGTCAAATGAGCAGTCTCACAATTTGTCGATGAATAACTTAGTCTTGCTTTTAATATGTCATATATAATTCACATGTATAGGTGGCATCTAGGACAGGTACTTTTTTATTTAATCTTTTTCTGTTAATTTCCTGTTGTCAGTAGAGGAAGAAAAAAACTAATTTTTGCTTGCCAATGAAGAATCTAGGGTTTTGTTTCTCAGTATAAAACTGTCAGTGTGTCTGAAGTAGAGTTTTGCTGAAGAAATCCCTTTTTAATCAGGAAGGTGCAGTCTGGCCCGTCCTTGAAACAACAGAAAAGTAAAAGTAAAAAGAATTGAATTTTTTCAATTGATTCAGTTCAAATGAGCAACACATTTACATAGGATTTTATCCACAAGTCAGACTAAATCATGATCAGCTCTACTATTTAAATGGGACAATAGTTTATTGTAAACTGGGAAATTACTCAAGGATGGATAAATAGAATGGAAGTTCCTCCCACCTGACCCTCTGCCAGTTTTCATGTTTATTCTTACTTCTTTCTACTTGCACAGCCTAACACATTTATTCTTCCCACAGGAGTTACTCTGATATGCATTAGACATTAATATGCACATTTGAATGAGGAGTCAGATTTCAAGTTACAATAAAAACCACTTGTAAAGAATTTTCTCCTGAATTCAAATCTTTAAAACAGCCACAACAGATTAAATTATTTTTTTAAGGAAGGTAAGTTGTGCTATATTACTTCTTTTTAAATGTTCAAAATTTACTTTATTAGTTATTTTATGGTATGTCCTTAATGAATACATTCATATCAGACCAAGGGGAATGAAACCCATCACTGAGAAGGCTCTCTAATGAGCCATATAGAACTGAAATAACTACATATGCATTCCACAAATGGACCATTAATTGGAAAAAGAACCAAAGTGTGAAGATATAATCCTATAGGATGGAATTTAAATGGTAATATATTTTAAGGTTTTAGAACTTTCGATTCACTTGTGTGGAGGAAAAGGTGAATGTGAAACAAAGTTTGCTTTCCTTCTATCTAAGATGAAGCCTTTCCATTAAACCATGGTGCTAACCTAACTTTGAGAAAGAAATAATTTTGAGAGTTTTGTTAATTTAATAAGAACTGTTGTCTCGACCTGATACTTTTTCTTCTTTTGGTTATTTAAGTAGTATGTTCTAGCATACTTGTGGCTCTACTTCTGCATTGCCAGTGCTGCTGGGCTGCTTAAGAGGTAACAGGCTGACCGGGGGAGGAACAAGGACATTTTGATACTGCTGTGCCAGCTGGAACAAACCTGAGAGCCTGGACTTTCTGTGGATGAACAGGTAATTTACCCTCAACAGGCCCAAGGGGCAGGGCGAAGCTGGGAGGGGCATTCAATCAGGACACAGTGGGACCAGCCACCACCAGCCTCCACTGGCTCAGGAAAGAGTAGCCTGGGCTAGGTGAACAATCACCTCTTCTCAGCCAGTCCACCCTATTATGTGTTCACACTGCCATCCCTGTTGCTTTTGCACCCACTGGGGCTTTTGTGCCTAGTCCCCAATGGGTTTGTCTGGCTCAGGGCAGCCCTCAACAAACAGATGACCCACTCAGCTGGGGCCATCACTGGTCCCCTTTCCTAACATATTTCAGACAAACATGACTTGCCTCTGCTTTGTGAAAGCAAAAATGATACAAAACAAAAACAAAAACATTGGATGCATCTGTCAGGGAAAAGGGGAGCTATTAATATTTACAGTTTGATCTGCTCTGTCCTGGACACAGTGGGGATATATGGTTGTATTAGGGTTCTCCAGGGCTCTTTATTTTATAGATGCATATATATATAGTATGTAGTATATACAAGGAGATTTATTATAAGAATTGGCTGGCAAATCCAAAATCTGTAGAGCCCAGCCCCAGTTCCTGGCCAAAGGCTGGAAGCTGCCGTGAAACCAGGATAGCTGAGGTCCTAATTTGAAGGTCAACAGACAGAATTCTCTCTTACTCTGGGAGGACCAGGCTTTTTAAGGTTCTATTTAAATAACTGATTGGATGAGTTAAACTGCTTTATTAGTCTACCAATCTCAACCAAAACCACTCTCACAGAAACATCCAGAAAAATCGAAGACCAAATATCTGGGCACTCCGTGGTTCAGTCAAGTTGACACGTAAAATTAATTAGAGTGGCCACCCAACTTATTTGAAAGCAGCAGATAATTTGCTGTCTCGCGTTGAGCCTCTGTCCACAGTGATTCACACAGTATTTTCTTTTACCTTTACTCCAGTGAATCCAGTCTCTCCTTATTCTATACTTGCTCTTAGTTTGTGTCAGAACTTCTCTGGATCCAGCCCCATTATGTTTATTTCTCTCTCTTCTGGGTATTTAAAATTTTTTTTTCAGAGATTTATTTATTTATTTATCTATTTTTGTGTGTGTGAGAGAGAGCGTGCTCGTGTGCCCTAGCCAAATGCACAAGCAGGGGGAGGGGCAGAGGGAGAAGCTGACTCTCCACTGAGCAAGGAGCCCAGTCGCAACTGGATCCAGGACCCTGGGATCATGACCTGAGCGGCAGGCAGACGCTTAACCAACTGAGCCACCCAGGCACCCATCTAGGTATTTAATTTTATCATGTCATTTTAAAACAGTGATTTACAAACTGTGCTCTGTGGAGGGATGTGGTGTGGGGGCAGGTAAATGGAAGACTGAAAGCAACAGGTGGGTTACTGGGCACCACCTTTGCTTCAACAATGGTAGCTTTTTTTTTTTATTCTTTTATTTGCTTTTTCTTCCTAGTAAGCTTTTATCTGAGGACAGATTAGTTGTCTCAAATGTATTTGAAAATCACTACATAGTTTCCTTACTGAGTCCATGATCTTGCCTCAGAAGATCCATGAAACTGCTGAAATTTTATGTAATAATTTGTTTCTTTGTGAAATATTTTTCTGAGGAGAGGGCACACAAATTTCTCATTTACTTAAAAAGTTCATAACAAATTAATCACCATTGGTTAAATATTGTGCATGATGTCTTATATTTTCAAAAGAAGATATTTAAAAATTACATACAAGAACTTTGAGAATATTGATATTTAATAAATCATGTCCTGTGTTTCTACTGGATCACTAATAAAGTGATACTGAAAGGGAGCAAGGGTTCATTTGCAACCGAAAACAAAAGAGAAAAAAAAAGTCTTTCCAATCCTCACTTAGCTGTAGACATTACTGCTTTCTTGGTGGGGTGGCATATTTGAAACATGGAGACTTAAATATCTTCTTTCTCAATAATCTTCTCTAAAACTTAGCTAAATAGAAAAATCATTGAGTCAGATCAAGTTTAAACAGAAAAATTTTCAGTTTTCTGTTGTTGCATAGCAAACATTCCCAACACTTAGGTCTTAAAATAACAGCATTTATTATTTTTTATGACTCTTTTGGTTGACTGGGTGGTTCATTACTCCACATAGTGTTAGCTGCTTTAAGCTGGGAGGTTGGCCAGGCTACCTTGGCTCTCCATGTGGTATTTTATCCTTCAGAGAATGTATTTCCATATGTCCTCTCTCTTCAGGAGAAGAGCATGGAGACTAAGTTCCAAGAAGATAAGTCCTAGTGTACAAATGCTTGTCAACCCTCTTTTCACATCATGCATATTGATGCATATCCAAAGTCTCATGTCCAAGCCCAGAATCAATATGGGAGAAAACTATATAAGGCTTGAAAACTGGGAGCATGATTCATTGGGTGCCAACATTGTAATGTCTAACACAGTAAGGAACTTGAAAAAGTTGTTTGTACCAAGCAGGCAGGCAGCTCATGGTCAGAAATTAAATCTGTTTTTAGAAATTAAAAAATCATGTCATTTTGAACACCACAGATTTAGGAGATGCATTCATACATATAATTTAAAAAATTCATACCTTTAAAACCTTTATTATTGAAATGGGAAGAAAGAAAATGAAATTAAATAAGTGGCCTATTCAAAATATTTTTTAAGTCCATAAAATAAAAATTAAGAAGAACATAGGCATATATGATAAGGCAAAGGAAGAATTTAATAATTTGAAAAACCATCACAAAAGTGGTAGATTAATATAAAAAATTGCTTCCTTGTAAAGTCTAATGAAATAAAAAATATTTCATAATTAAAAATTAAGTAAAACAGAGAAAACATAGACATAAAGAATGAAAATTTGAATTAATAATTTGAATCAATAGTTAATAGTTTGAATCAATAGTTAATTCAAAGCTTACTAATATACATATCCTATTCTGAAATCCATTACCAAATACTATAAAGAAATACAAATTTGAAGTTAAAATATTTGAAAGGATGGTACAAACTTATCATTATTTGCAGATAATGTGATTTGTTATCCAGATAACATGAAATAACTCAAAAGTATTAAGATTAACAAGCAATTGAATATTTGTAAAATACATATAAAAATAAAGAGCTATATTAATCAGCAATGATCACAAAACATTATAAAGAGCAGTTTTCATTCACATTAGTAGCAAAACTTTATCTAGGAATAAATTAACTCATTGCCTGGTCCATGGAAGTCTCTCAAAATATTTTCTGTATGTTCAAAAACTAATAAAAATTAACAAGAAGAGTGTAGAACCTGTATAAACAGAGCTAATACACTTCCCTTGAAACATATTAAAGAGTCTTTTTTTAAAAATAAAGAGTCTTGATTAAATAAGTGTATATCATGTTCCAGGATGGGAAGTATGAATATTGTAAAGATGTTAATTTTATCCTATTAATTTTAATATTTAATTCAATTTCATTATGTACCTCCAAAACATTTTTTGGACCTTAAAGTTATACAAAAGTGTGATGGAAGAACAAAAAAGGGGAGAAGGGTATACATTTCTTTTTTAAAAAGAAGAACAAGGTATACAGGTACTACCAAACACTTGAAATTAAAACAGAGCCATGATAATCAAAATAGCATGTGATTAGCACCAAATCAGTTAGATTAATGAGACTGAATAAAGATGTCAGGAATGGGCTTTCGTGTAATCAGAATTTAAAATATGGTAGAGACCAGTAGAAAATTTAGTTTATTCTAATGTTGATGCTGAAAACATTATTAATCATAAAAGTAAGATCTCTACATCAAATTATAATCCATAATAAGTAAAAACAATGGTAATTGGCATATTTGCCTACATAATACTAAAAATTTTTGTATGTCAACATATGGATAAAAATTAAAATGTAAGTTTTAGTTCTGCAAAACAGTAAGTTCTAGAGATCTGCTGTACAACATCATGTCTGTAATTAACACCACTGTGTTTTACACGCAAAACCTTGTTAAGGGCTGCTTGGGTAGCTCAGTTGGTTCAGCCTCTGACTCTTGGTTTTGGCTCAGGTCATGATCTTGGGGTCACGGGATCGAGCCGCACGTTGGACTCCTCACTGAGCATGGAGTCTGCTTGAGATTCTCTCCCTCTACCCTCCAACTTGCTCTCTCTCTCTCTCTCAAATAAATAAATTTTTTTAAAGAAAACTTGTTAGAAGGGTAGATCTCATGTTAAAAGACCTTACTACAATAAAAAACAACTTGATGTATTTTCCAGAAATTTTCCCCAGTCTCCCAAAAGTGAGTATTCCTATTAAATAAAGAATCTTTATAAAAAATCATGAATGTATGAGCAATAAAAACATAGATAACAGAGACATGGTTAGGACATGAACCAACAAAACAGTACAAATTAGAAAAAAAGAATGGGAGTTGCTTATCCTCACAATTGATTAAAGAAAGTAAAAATCTATGTATTTTGTATTTTAAAATTTGAAAAATGATAGCCAGTGTTGTCAGTAGTTCAGGTAAGTGGGACTTACGCATTATAGAAGGAAGTAAAAGTGACATAACATGTGTAGAATAATTTGGTAATATGTATCAAAATATTTTAAAAGAAAACGTCTTTTGATCTACTAATTTTATCTTTTAATATTTACTCTAAGGAAATAATGATGGATGTGAATTAGACCATTAATATTTAATAGCAAACATAAAAAAAATATGTAAACAACCTGCATTTACAGCCAAGGAATATTATTAAAGGACCTTAACTCTGTATGATGGGAATACCTGTAGGCATTAATAATGCATGGTAAAAGAACATATACTTCATGACAGGGTGATTAATATTATGTGAATGACTAGTTCATAAAATATTAAGCATAGTATAATCCCAGTGGGAAAAAATCTTCGGAAATACCGAAATATTAATAGTACTTATTTCTTGCATATGGCATTATGGGTGATTTTTGTTTCTTTTTTTTTTTTTTTAGTGATTTTCTGTATTTTTCAAAATTTCTTAATCACTGTTTTATTTTTGTAATCAGAAGAAAGCTGTTCAAAATTCCTAAATATTATAGACAATAGGTGATAAAAACCAGAACTATCCTTTTGCTTGCATACTCTTATGTGAGCACATGTTTATGCACATGTGCTCATGCGCACACACATATCTCCCAGGCTACAAATGTCTTTGTTTTGTAGCATCAGTTCTTTTAGCATTAACTGTGAATTAATAGGCTTCCAGAGCTACGACGTCTGTGGCACATGTGGAATATTTGGACAATTTTCAGCTTGTATCCCCAGCCACATGAGGCATTGAAAACATTTGGGACTACTTCGTGAAGAGAGATTTGGTCTGCTATGGGCACACCTGTTATCTGAGGGATTTCCTTCAGACCCAGATCTGACCATTTCTCAAGTATTCAGAATTCTGTTGTCTTAAAAGATATTTATTTTTCACACTGTCCCGTCAGTTACTGCCTGAGGAGTTCTTTGTCAGCGATTGATATAAGATACGCTATTTCATGGGGCGCCTGGGTGGCTCATTTGTTTAGCGTCTGCCTTCGGCTCAGGTCATGATCCGAGGGTCCTGGTATCGAGCCCTGCATCGGGCTCCCTGCTCAGTGGGAAGCCTGCTTCTCCCTCTCCCACTCCCCCTGTTCGTGTTCCCTCTCTTGCTGTATCTCTCTCTGTCAAATAAATAAAATCTTTAAAAAAACAAACAAGATTTACTATTTCATGTAAGTCAAGAAGAAGGCATTGCTATGTCTGTCTAACATTTACTTATTCTTCCTCCCACCCGGTTCTTTTGTTCCCTCTTTCCTTTGTCCTTCCCACTCTCTCTCTATTACTTAGTTCTTTTCTTCCTTTTTCTTTCTCTCCTCCTCCACGTCTTCTCCCCTCAATATGTCAGGTGTAACAGTTGGTGTTGATCGATAACATAGCAAACCTCTTAACATGCCTTCAACTAGCTCAGAGATACTTGAGGGGATACCTGTACATAAAAGTTGCCGTTAAACTGTTTTGTGTTTTCAGAAATTTTATGAAATAATACTTTGCAAGGACTAAATTGAATAATTTCACGGGGATTTAGTGAAAAAGATAGTGAAAAGTTTAAATATTTTGAAAGAATACTTCACCAGAAGCCAGGCAACTTACCTTACTCTATGACAACACTATTACTATGGAGCAAAATCTCTGGGTGTAATGATCAATTTGCAAACCATATCCTAGCAAATTGGAATCTCTTTTCTCTAATATTCTGCCACAGACTGAATGTTTCTGTTCCCCTAAAATTGATTATGTTGAAACCTAATCCCCAGTGTGATAGTATTAGGAATTGGTGGGGCAGGTGATAAGGTCATGAGGGTACAGTCCTAAGGAATGTATTAGTTCCCTTATGTAAGAGATTGCAGAGAGATTTCACACCTCCTCCCCCATGTGAAAGTACAGTGAAAAGACAGCCAGCCAGCCATCAATGAGGAAGTGGACCCTCACTAGACACCGAATTTATCAGTGCCTTGATTTTGGACTCTCCAGTCTCCAGAACAGTCAGAAATAAATTTCTGTTGTTTATAAGCTACCTGTTTATAGTGTTTTGTTAATAGCAGCTCAAACAGACTAAGATATACCCCCTGGAAGTATTTTCCAGCATACCCTGACCCAGAAAAAACATTTCTTCTTTCCATTCACTATTAGGTATGTATAGGAGCATCTCTTAGCCCCAATTCTCAACACCTGCAAATTGTTTTTTCATTCTTACTTTGTTTTCAAATGTCATCTTTCACAGAACATCCAGTTTTCCTAGGGTGGTTAGGAAAGGAGACTTGAACTTTGCCTTCTTTTTCTCTGCTCTCCATCATTAATCTCTTTTACCTTCTTTGATTTCTAAAGATTCTGTGTGTGAATATATCAGTTTGAGAGTTGGGATGAAAAAGGTGAAATAGGATTTTAATTTGTGTATGGGAATTTTCCCCTAGAGATTAAAAAAAATAGTCAAGGCCATCCTACTGTTCAAAGTTCAGATAGTACATACACTCATGAATTAAAGATAACATAGTATTGGTAGACAGGATTCAGATAGAAGAATGTTCTGATTTATTAAACTTGTCTTTCTAAGTAAGATAAAGTAGTTGAGCTAATAGACAATATGAGTCTCTTTTTCCTGAGTCTCGGAAGGAAATAATTCTGCTATAAGAGCCTTGGGAGAGAGAGAACTATAAAAACAGGTTCCGCTCTGGCAGGCAGACAGGGGGAGAGGGACTATGTAATTTTGTACATTGACTGAGGCTAATTCAAATCGTGTTAATTGTTCCTCTGCCTCCAGTCAAGGTGATGCCCTGAGACTCAACACAGCTCCACTGGATCTCCCCGGCCCGGAATGGAAAGTGTTAGAAGCTGAACTATGTTTTGGGAGAAACAATGATCTTTGCTTTAGCTGTGTACTCCATCCATCCCAGCATACCTTGGAGCTGGGGGCAGGAAAGTAGAGAAGGGGACAGGTGCTGGTATCACTTCTATTACTTTTGGTCAATGCTTCCTATAAATTAACTTTTGCTACTAAAGGGTGCTTTACTTAATTGTGCAGATGGACCATGGAGAGTTGACTTAGAATATAGAACAGCATTAATAGATTAAATTTTTATATGATTCCTTTTTTTGACCTTGTAAGCCTTCCTTCACCCTTATTCACCTAAGCACCCATGAAATCCAGGAAGACATTTCAGGTTCTGAAATTCAAAAAGAGGGTTTTTGTATCATATACTTTGCCTTGCAAGCCAGGCTATTGTTTGGTGAACTGGTTGAAGTTTGTATTCCTTTAAACATGAGAGAAGCATTGTTTGGCAAGCTAGATCACTGAGTTTTAGATAGGGAAAATTTGGATAAGTAGAAGAAGAAGGAGAAAAGGGGAGAACTCCCTTTCCCAGTGTTGAATGCTTGTGGGAAGGAGAGAGAGACAAAGTAGCATGTGAAATGGTCAATGCAGAGGTGTCTATTTCTGTTCTTCAGCCTTCAAGCTAGAGTGGTAGTATGTCAGATTAATAAAGATATCACCAAGTACAGAGGGGACAGGTCTCTGTGCCCTTGTTTGCAACTCTGGGAGGAAGCTAGATTTGACCTATGTCACATCACTGAAAACATGCTTGGAGAGACCCAAAAGCACTGGTCTAGCAGCGTGGCTCTTCAGTCATGGCCATGGGATGGATTGTCTGTGCCAGGAAGGAGTAGGATCAAAGTTAGACCTTAGAATTATCTTTAGGACCAGCAGGAGATAAGAAGAGACTTTCTGGATCTGACCTCTGAACAGAAACAGGGTCCAAGCAAAGAAGAATGGACCAAAAGTTTACCAGGGACCAACTTTTATATTGGAGACCAGAGGAACCTGACAGTAGGTTGGTAAGGAATCTACATTCCAGAATTCTAGATTGTCCCGCTGCCTTTAGTCCAGAGCATGTGAACAATATAACTGTCTTGTCTTACAAAGAGAAGCAGCTGGAGGAAAGTTATTTGCAAGACTGGCCTTTATTTTTTTTTTAAGATTTTTGACAGATAGAGAGAGAGAGCACAAGTAAGTGGACAGAGAGAGCAGGCTCCCCGAGGAGCAGGGAGCCCGATGTGGGGCTCAATCCCAGGACCCTGGGATCATGACCTGAGCCGAAGCCAGATGCTTAACTGACTAAGCCACCCAGGCGCCCCAAGACTGACCATTTTTATCTAAGAGACTGAATAAATCCTGAAGGGCTCTTTTTTGATATCAGACTAAACTTTAGGTTAGATTGGGTATTTAGTTACATAAATAATGTGGGACACAGTAGAAAGAATAGATTAGTTACAGACGGAAAAGCAAATTAAGCATATAAAAAAGTTTGTTAACACACAAACTTTTAGTTCTTTAGGTTATAGTATGAATAAATTTGACAACTGTTCTTTAGATGTAAATTATTAAAGTTAGCCCACAGATGTCGTTTTGCAAGATTGTCTACTTTCCCTTTCAATTTTTAAAAAATTAAATTCTGATTAAAGTTGAGATAGTTCAGTTGCTTGAGCTGTCTTCTCCTTTGATCCTCTGTCTTGTTCCTCTGTCTTTTCCTCACACTTCAACCCCTCTCCCTCAACTCCCCCCTGCAGCTTCTCTTTCTAATGTTTTCAGCACTACATTATGGGAAACCAGACTTTCAAGATCACAAAGCTTGGCTTGACAAAATTTCATTTAAAGAATGTCATCTACTGTGAACCTACTACGCTCTTATCTTTTATAATTATTAAAACTTCCATGCAGGTGTTCACATCTGCATTTCTGAATCTAGAATTAATCTTTAAAAAATATTTTTTAAGATAAGTGACAAGAAATGCTAATGCCTATTCCTATCTGAAGTTGTAAAGACTCTCTGATTTAAAAATTTCTAGCAATAAGAAAGGTTTGTCATACAGATAATCTGCATCTAGATTTCGTTTCTCTTTATTTGGTGCCCAACTCTGTGCGGTTCTCTGCTTTTCTTGTCTCTCTAGGTCATAATTTTTGTTCTGAGGTGTGCATGTGCTTCATGGAATCTGTGGACCCACTGAACTTAGATGCATATGCTATATGAATAGGCATTTTTCTCTGGTGAAGATCCAGATTTTCATGAGACTGTCAAAGAGAAATGAGACTGAATAAATTTGAGAATTCTTGTTCAGTCTTTATATGTCAGCCTTATTCTGTCTCATCAACTCCTCATTTTCCCCTTTCTCTTCACTTGCATCTTTCTCTTTCCATAATATGGGTAGAAAATATATGAACATAGAAAAACTTTGCTTTCCTTTTTTTTTTTATTGCTTTCTGATTGTAGCATAAAGAAGAAAGAATGAAAAATTTTATATATCTTTAAAAAATAAAGTTTTGTTGTGTGTTCTTTGCCTTATTATTTAACTCTAGGTCATTAACTATTTTAATTTTTTTTTTTTTTAATTTTGAGGCTTGAACTCATGACCCTGAGATCAGGACCTGAGCTGAGATCAGGAGTTGGACACTTAACCAACTGAGCCACCCAGGCGCCCCTAGATTATTAATTATTTTAAAACAAAGAAGATCAAAATCAGCTAATAAAAATATAATAAACATCCTCTAGATTCCTTTTGATTTTGAAAAGAAATATAAAAAATGATTACTTAGTATTTTGAGGAATTGTTTTCTAAATGAAAACAACATTTTTGTGACTATTAAAATAAGTTATTTTTAAAACATTTAAATTGTACTTAGCATAGAATATGTATATATCCTGAAATCCTACCACCCAGAATGAATCACAAGCGAATCTTTTAGAAAAAAAATTCTCTAAGGTATCTTTTGTATTAACACACAATTTAAAATAAATGGGGTCATAATATAATTTGTATTTTGTAATCTGCTTGTTTTTCCCCCCTGGATAATATATTGTGGTCATTTTTCCATGAAAGACATCTAAACTATCCTTTTAAATACATATGTAGACTGAATTTATATTCATATATCACAGTTTTATCCATATTCTATTAAAATGTACTTTTGTTTTTCCTAATTGTTCACGGTTGTAAATATTTTCATGTGTGGCTTTTTATATATATCCTTATATTTTTATTTTAATTTTAAAAATTAGGGTGTATTTCAGACATATAAAAATACATAAAGGAAAATGTAGAAGACACACATATACCCACCACCAAGCTGAAGATTTAAGACAGTACCATGGAATTAGGTCCCTTATTTGTACCGACATCTTTGTGTAGTTCCATAATTGACTACTTTAGGTAAATTCCTAGAGACTAAATTTCTGGATCAAAAGTGAAATCATTGCTTTGGATACATTTTATTTATTTACTTATAAGTACTTATGTACTTATTTATTCAGTAGGTATTCAGTAGTAAGTGTTGCATGTTGGGAACTATGCTCAGGCCAGGGATACAGAGATGAAAGACAGTTCTCATCTTCAAGGAGAAAATAATCTTGAGTCAAGTAATAACAACAAGTAAAATGCAGCAAGAAAAATGATCAAATAGAAATAAAGATAGGATACGACTGAAGTATAGAGAAGTTGAATCTAACTGAATAGTCATAATAGGTCTGGACGAGGAAGTGATTTGATTATGAATTAGTTAAGAAATGAAGGTGAGCATGGAAAACCTTTTAAATGGGAGAACATCATTTGCAAAGGCCAGGAATCAAAGAGTGGGCGCCATTGGGAAATTGTCCCTAGTCTGGTATGGCTAGAATATGGAGTTCTAAGAGAAAACAGTGAGGGAAGAGGGCATAAAAGAAGGTGGAATTCGAGTGTTAGAAACAGAGAGAAGGGTTGTTAGTACTACTAGTAACATGAGTTGAAATTTGTTTTTTAATAAAGTAGTAATTAACCTGTTTGAAGAGAGAAAGGGAAAAGTTTCAGAGGGAGAGACTGAGGATACTAGAAACCATTCAATTATGGGATGGCTTTTAGTATGTTTGCCATTCTGTTTCTGTCTCATCACTTCTTAAATTTTAAATATTTCCTTTTGAAAGTCAGCATAATAAATATTCATTCCTCTAGCTCACATTTAGGATGCGGCTTGCAAAGAGAAGTCTGTGGTTCTCCCTTTCATACCCCATCCCTTCTGGCTCTGTCCGGGAGGAGCTAAGACAAGGTTCTGTGCTTCTTTCTGACTGGACGTTCTCTGCATTCATGTTGTTTGTATGGAGACCAGATTGTGCCGATGTTAGGGTTGGGACTAGTGAAATTATTAGGTCTCTTTTCACTAAAAATAGAGCATCCATGATCATTCCAAAGGAGTAAATTGGCATGCAGTAGCAACTTATTCATGTTAGAGGCAATTCACTTTCCAGTTTTGTCTAAAGGAATCATGCTTCCTATGGCAAGTTCTGTATAAAATGCATTGCATTTCAGGTTAATGCTATTGACCACCAGGGAAGACAGAAAAATTGAGTGTGTGCGCCAAATAGTAGACTCGCTCTCTTCATTTGACCTTTGATTGCCTAGAAGTTATGGGCTGTGGTACACTGGAACAGTGTGCAATGCCCTGGGTCTTCCGAGTCTTGGCATCTGCTTGGGGCTTAATGACTCACATCACTCTTGGCAACGATGCTTTGGACTTAACAGCAGCAGTGCTGGTTAATGTGGATAATGGAAACAGTTTTCTACCTCTGTTGTAGTAAATGGTCTTAAATGAACTTTGTTCAAGGAACTTTACCTTAGAAAACCATTCACACTGTTTTTCACTTTGTGTGGATCTCGTTCTTCACTGAGCGAATGGTCATTGCTGGTTAGGGAGATAAAATTATATAACTATTAAACATGACTGGCATAGCCTGTAACATGAAAATTGAGAAAAGAGATTTTTTAAAAATCACTTTCTGTCCTTGCTGGGTAGTTTTATTGTTTCCTCTGTTTTTATGCTTGATACTCACTTTTTGAGATTTATATTACCCAAGTAATTGGCTTTAGCAATTATTAAACTGCCTAATAGACTAAATGGTTTAGTGTCATTTTTATGTTTTGACTTTTAGGAATTTAGAATTCTAATGAGGGATTTCAGTTCTAATTTACTCTGAAAATAAGTAAAACTACTCAACTTTTAAATTTTAAAGAATACTTAAGAAATGAAATATTGCAATAAGCATGAAACTTTACTTTTATGTTTTTAAAGTTAATTCCTTTGTTAAATACATGTGCGTATGCATATGTATGTGTGTATTTGTATTTAACACAGGCTCTGATGGTGACATGCCTGAAATGTTACAGAAAGAATCAGGAGTTAGGAGGAAACATTTGAATCTGTAGGAGATTTCACTTTGTGGAAAACCTTGAATGAAACTAAGCAGAGCATGAACTCATTGAAAATGATAAAGTTAGAAGTAAAGTAAAATCCCTCCAAAGGGATCATTTCAAAGATGTATGAGCATTGCTGGAATATTGTTCAGGCATGTTTTAAGAGCTGATTCTGATTACCTTCCTTATGAGGAAAATATTTAGATTTCTATACACTCAGACCTTGTCTTTTAAGATCTGTTAAAAAATTAACATCAGTTGGAAAATTTATTCTAGTTATTGAGTGCCTCTCACATGCAAAGTGCCATGATAGATACTCTGAGTAATACTTATTCTTTCATTTCACTAATATATATCGAGTATTTTCTGTTGTGAGTCACTGAAAACTTTCTGTTTCTAAATCTCTTCCATTTATTAGAAAGTAAGGAAAGCCAGTCTGCCTGTGGTAAACTGGGATGACTGATGGGGGAGTGAAATAAAACTGAAGCCAGGGGGAGCCTGCGTGGCTCAGTCGGTTGGGCGTCCAGCTCTTGGTATGGACTTATCATATCTCCTGGGTCTTGCGATAAAGACCGCCTCAGGTTCCTGACTTGGGGGAGGGTGATCTGCTTGGGGGTCTTTTCCCTCTGCCCCCCTCCCCCGCACCTCACCTCACGTGGGTGCGAGCTCTCTTTCTCTCTCTGTCTCTCAAATAAATAAATCTTTAATTAAAGAAAATAAAAACCTTGAAGCCAGGGAGACTGTTTTGGAGGTTATTCAATGTCCAAAGAATAGACTACAAAGGACCTAGACCAAGGTAGTAGCAATGGGAATAAAAATAAAGAATGGACTGAGGAGCATGTTTTTAAAGTTGACTAAGTGAGTGTGTGTGGGATAAGCAAAAGAAAGAGAGAAATGAAAGAAGATTCAAGAATTTTAATTTGTGTCATTAGTTGAACAGTGAAAATGCTAGAAATAATAAAGCCAGGGGGCAGGTGGTCAGTAGAGAAACAGCAAGTCTTTGATTCTGAAAAAATATGCAGATAATGGTAGAGACCTCCAGCTGACTGTATTGATTGCCATTTGGGGCTGTGCAGAGGAATGGGTAGAACAATGCAATGGCCAGGGGATCATCTAGTTGGATGGAGGAAGATATAGGACAGGAAAATTGAAGCTTTCCTCCCTTGTTTGTGTTACTGAGATTGATATAAATAAGTGAATTTTGAGTTAAATATTCCATATTCAAGAGCTACTATATCATAACTTTCATTACATTGTGGTAAATATCTGGGAACTTAGTGAGGTGGTCAGGGTTTAGTACTTTATACACACATAAATGTACATAAACAAATAATCACATGGATTGGGCATGAGTGATGAACCTTTCATCTTAGTTTTCTATGATTTATTTTGGTACCTACTTATGCTTTGGGGCAAGTGGGATACATTTGCCGGTGTAAGGTGAAGGTTTACCCTACTACATAGGAGGCAAAGTTTGTGCCCATCCCAGAGTTTAAATTGAGCACATTTCCTTTCTTAGCTTCTTGAGCTTACCTAGTAAAAGTCGATCTATAAGAAAAAATGCAATTCTATAATGCTGCTTGCACTTTTTTTTTTTTTTTTTTGAGAGTGGAACAAATAATACTGTCTAAGTAGAGATTAAGTTCTTAAAGAGATTGGGAAGACTTGGAGGGAAAGGGATAGGGAAATGAAATTACATTAATTTCTTCAGAGGTGGGAAGGGAGCTTACCCAAGACCTCACTGCTCAGTGCCATCTCAACTGTGTTCCCTTTGGTCATAGTCTCATCCAGACTCAGCACATAGAGCCCCGTCCTCATTCTGGTAGTGATATTACTGGGTTCATTATAATGCATCAGTTCCCAGACAACGCAGACACCAAATTGCCCTAATTTCCTCTTTAACAAAATCTAATGGTAATGATAAACTGCAGTAAACAGTTGGAAGGGAGATGGAAAACGGGGCAAAATGAAAAAGAGGGATATTCCATTGGGAGGGAGGGTGAAAAATTAGAAATGAAAATCTAGCAAGAAAGAGCAATTTGCAGAAGTCCTTGCAATAAGCACCCAAAAAAATCTATCACTGGATAAAAAGCTCTTTAAATGCCAGCCTGGCACTTAGGAGAAAATACCCTTACCTTAATAGGTGATTAGTGTATGGATTAGTGTATTACCAGAAGAGGAATTCAGGAACAGCAACCAAGCTAGAAAGACAGACATAAGAAATGGAGGCATACAAACTAAAATGTGATGCTTAGGAAGAAGCATGAAACGCAGTTACCAGAACTGTGATCCTGCATTAAGGTTATTTTAGAGCAAGGATCATGATGCTTCTCTCAGAGCATGAAGCTAGAGCTACTGAGTGACTATTTCTCAGCAGAAGGTTTGGTTTCTGATATGGGAATGAGGGGGAATGTGGAGGCTGAGGACCAGTCTGTATCTATAAAACTCCCACTGTGTTAACCTTTTTGCAAATTTTGAAGAAACCGACAATTAAAGACCCATTAGCTCTGTCTTCTATATATACGCAGAAAATTCCACAGAAAATATTGAAAGTTTTAGAATGAGTTAATAAAGCTTGAATGGAGGGAAATTCTAATCAAGGTTTAGGAGGTTTCAGATCAATTTCCTCTGGCAACTATATATGAGGAAATACTATAACCCCGGAACTCCATTTCAGCTTTCCTTCTTTGTGAGGACAACACCCTTTCAATAATACGAAGGCCTTTCAGTCATGGAGTTTAGTAGGTGAATTTTTATTTTCTTTATCTCTCTCTTTCCCTTATTAAGTCAAGCTTGATACAGAATGATGGCCTGAGACTAGAAATCTTGTCCCCAGCAAACAGCACAACCGCTATCTGCGTGGAGGTTTGTGCTGTTAGGATAGTGGTGCCCTCCATGGCTGGTGAGCATCTGAGGAGTCAACTGTTGGGTCACATCATAGGAATTTCATTTAATCCCTGCCTAAAATCTGGCAACTCCTGCCCCTCTGTAGCCACACTACCGGTTATAGACCTGGAGAGAAACTAGTATGGGAGTTTTCAGAAATGATTTCAAAAATTATCTCAATGACCTATTTCCTTTTAGAAGAAACTTCAGAGTAATTTTCACCACATATTCTTTTTCGATTTTTAGAGAGTGCTTGGAGTCTGGCTACCAAGGGTTATTCCTGGTCAAGCACAGGTAAGTGTTGTAATGGCTTGAAAAGAAGAAAAACATGTGGAGACCAAAGTTGATTAGAATTATGCAGATTCTTTGCATGACCTTGACATTAGGATGAGAACAGTTTGGTGGAACTGGTCTGAGGCATTTGGTAAAGAATGTGGGTCCTATGAATAGAAAAAGAAACTGAGGAAAAGTGGCCTTTCTCCTTCTAAGATTATTCGTCTCTAAGCCAGGAAAAACCCATCTTTCTTCTGACGAAACTTACTCTCTTATGGTACATGTCTTTATACTGGTGTTGTACCTACTAAGTCAAAGGGTAAGGACTTTGAAAGCAAAGGAAGAGTATCAGTAACAAACAGAATAATTTTTAAGTAGGCTCTATGCTCAGCATGGAGCCCAACATGAGGCTTGAACTCACAACCCTGAGATAAAGACCTGAGCTGAGATCAAGAGTCAGACACCTAACCAACTGAGCCACCCAGGTGCCTCAAACAGAATAATTATTAAAATTTATTTTTAACTTTGCATGCAGAAAAATTTATTCTTTTGGTTTACAATTCTTTGAGTTTTGACCAAATCATAGTCAAGATACATAACATTTCCCTCCAAAAACTCCCTCATGCTGCCCCTCTGTAGTCAAAACCTCTACTTACCCCTAACCCAGGCAACCACTGATCTGTTTTTAGCTTTCTATATAAATAGGCACACACAATATGTAACCTTCTTGGATCTGCCTTCTTTCACTTAGCATAATGCATTTGGGATTCATCCATACTGTTGAATGTATCAGTGGCTTTTTCGTTTCTATTCTTGAGCAGTGTTCCACTGTATGGATGTACCATAGTTTATTTATTCACTAGTTGGAGGACTTTTGCTTAGTGTGGTAGGCAGGATTTGGGCTCCCCTGACCCTTGCCCCTTGATATTAAGCTAGTGAATATATTACATGGCAAAAGGGAATATTTGTAGATGGAATTGGTGCTATAGATCAGAGGTGGAATTAAGATTGATAATTAGCTGACTTTAAAACAGGAAGACTATCCTTGTGAGTCCAGTGTAATCACAGGTCCTTAAAAGTAAATGAGGAAGGCAGAAGAGATAGTCAAACATATAATGTGAGAAGAATTTGGCTTGCTGTTGTTGGCTTTGAAGATAGAGGAAGGGAGATGTGAGCTAACCCTAAAAGGTGATAATAGCCCTCAGCTAATAGCCAACAAAAAACCCCAGGAATATCAGTCCTACAACTGCAATGGATTGAATGCTTCCAACAACTTAAATGAACGAGGAACTGTATTTTCCCCTAGAATCCTCAGAAAGGAAATGAGCTTTATCAACACCTTGATTGTAGCCTTGTGAGAGATTCTGAGATTCTAAGCAGAAACTAAGCAGAATGTGCTGGACATCTAACCTATGGAAACTGTGAGATAATAAATTCTTGTTGCTTAATTAGCTACTTTTGTGGTAGTTTGTTATGATAGTAACAGAAAAGTAATATAGGTAGTTTCTAGTTTGGGACAGTTATGAAAAAGCTGTTATCAAACTTAAATATGGATGTTTGTTTAAATCTGAGTGTTCATTTATCTTGGGAAAATACCTAGGAGTGTCACAATCAATTCTCATTACTTGTTCTAGTAATGTTCTATAAAGTCACCTTGAACATTGAATTAGTGAAGTAATGAGACATTGCTCCTAGGGGAAAGGCAGAGTTATGTTCCTGTGAGCCTCTGGCCACAATGACAGTTTTGTCAACTGATCAATATGTAACCTTGTTATATGTGTGTTTTCTGTTTCAAAACACCTTATTTAATATATATTGTTGATTCATTAACCTTGAACTCACAGCCAACAGCATTGTAACTCATGGCTGAATGAAACTGATCTAACATATGTATTTTCTCCATAAGGCACATCCTAGCTTTCTTGTGTTTGGAAATACTATAAACGGCACTTAAGCATTACACACTTGGATGCTATTTGAAACCACAGAATCACCAACAAAAAGCACAAAAATGGAAAAAAAACACCAAAAAAACAAAACAAAAAAAAAGCACAACTAAATAAACCAAGAAAAGGACGTTTATTTGCAATATGAGAGTTAAAACAAGAATCCAGAGAACCACCTTGTTCATTCTCAGCTAGGAACATGGAATGTTGGCTTAGTCTAGTTTTTCATTGTTCTGCGCATGTCATTGGATGGCTGCAAAAGTCCCACAAGTATTGATTTGGGGTTATAAATAAATTTCAGCAAGTGGGCAAACTCACAAATACAGATGTGAATAATTAGGATTGATTATATTATCAGAGCATATGGTGAGTGTATGTTTACCTTTATAAGAAAATGCCAAACTATTTTCTAAAGCCACCGTACCATTTTGTATTCTCACTAGCAGTGTATGAGAATTGCAGTTGCCTACTCCTTCACAGTGATTATTATTAGCAGCTTTTCTGACTTTAGCTATTCTAATAGGTATGTAGTGGTATGTATATGTAGTGGTATGTCACTGAGGTTGTAATTTACATTTCCCTAATAACTAATGATTCTGAGCATCTTTTTATCTACTTATTTGGCATCCCTATATTTACTTTGGTGAAGGTATTTCTGTTCACATATTTTCTCACTTATTAAAAATTGGGTTGTTTGAGCCTGGTTGTCTCAGTTGGTAGAGTGTGTGTCTTTCGATCTTGGGGTTATAGGTTTGAGCCCTACATTGGGTGTACAGATTATTTAAAATTTTTTTTAAAAACTTTTAAAAAGTTGGGTTATTTGGTTTCCTATTATTGAGTTTTGAAAATTATTCTTAAATTCTCGATATAAATCCTTTGTGAGATATGTGCTTTGCAAATGTTTCCTCCTAGTGTATGGCTTGTCTCTTCACTCTCTTAAGAGTATCTTTGGCAGAGCAAATGTTTTAGATTTTAACAAAGTCTATTGATTTTTTTCTTTATGAGTCATGCTTTTGGTGTTGGATCTAAAATCTTTTTTGTCTAACATAAAATGGTGCAGATTTTCTTTTATGTTTTCTTCTACAAACTTTATAGTTTTACATTTTACATATAGGACTTTGATCCATTTTGAATTAACTTTTGGGAAGGGTATAAGATATAAGTTGAAGACAGATAAATGTCCAATTGTTTCAGAGCCATGTGTCAAAAGACTATCATTTCTCTGTAAAATTGCACTTACCTCTTTATAAAATATAAATTAACCATATATGTGTCGATCTACTTCTGGACTTTATTCTGTTCCATTGACCTGCGTGTCATTGTTTTCTCTAATACTACACTGTTTAATTAGTGTAGCTCTATATTAAGCCTTGAAATTAGATATTGAGATATTTATTGTTTTCTTCAAAATCGTTTTGGCAATTCTAATTATTTTGTATTTACATATAAATTTTAGAATTAGGGGCACCGGGGTGGCTCAGTCGGTTAAGCATCTGACTCTTGGTATCAGCTCAGGTCATGATCTCAGGACCATAAGATTGAGCCCCACATCAGGCTCCATGATCAGTGCAGAGTCTGCTTGAGATTTTCTCTCTCTTTCCCTCTGCCCCTTCCACTGCTCATGCTCTCTAAATAAATTAATTAATTAATTAATTAATTTTAGAATTAGTTTCTTGGCAAAAAAAAAATCATGCTGGGATTTTTTTACTGAGATTGCATTTAATTTATTATCCATTTGGAGTATTTTGATGTCTTTATAATATAAAGTCTTTTAACACATGAACATATTTATATTAAAAAAAATTTTATGTATAGTTGACACCCAATGTTACATTAATTTCAGGTATACTTACCATATACCTCAATGCGGATGGAACTGGAGGGTATTATGCTGTGCGAAATAAGTCAATCAGAGAAAGACAATTATTGTATGGTTTCACTCACATGTGGAATATAAGAAACAGTGCAGAGTATCATAGGGGAAGGGAGGGAAAACTGGGAAGTCATCAGAGAGGGAGAAAAACTGTGAGAGACTCTTAGCTCTAGGAAGCAAACTGAGGGTTGCTAGAGGGGAGGTAGTTGGGGGATGGGGTAACTGGGTATGGGCATTAAGGAGGGCACATGACGTGATGAGCACTGGATGTTATACGCAACTGATAAATTATTGAACACTACATCTGAAACTAATGATGTACTATATGTTGGCTAATTGAATTTAAATTAAAAAAAATTTCAGGTGTACAACATAGTGATTCAACTTCTCTATACATTATTCTGTGCTCACCACATGTGTAGCTATCATCTATCACCGTACAATACTATTACAGTATCATTGACTATATTCCTTATGCTGGGCTTTTTATTCCCAGGACTTACTCATTCCATAACTGAAAGCCTGTATCACCCTTTACCCATTTTACCCCCAACTCCTTCCTTCTGGCAGCCATCAGTTTATTCTCTATACTTGTAAGTCTGATTCTGCCTTTTGTTTGTTTTTTTCATTTGTCTTGTTTTTTAGATCTCCCACATGAATGAAATCATATGCTGTTTGTCTTTCTCAGTCTGACTTATTTCACTTAACATAACACCCTCTAGGTTAATCCATGTTGTCGAAAATGGTATGATCTCATCCTTTCTTGTAGCTATATAATAGCTGTGTGTGTGTGTGTACACATCACATTTTCCTTATCCATTTGTCCATTGATGGACACATAAGTTGCTTCCATATCTTGCCTATTGTAAATAATGCTGTAATAAACATAGGGGTGCATGTATCTTTTTGAATTAGTGTTTTCATTTTCTTTGGGTAAATACTCAATAGTGGAATTATTGGATCATACAGTATTTCTGTTTTTAATTTTTTGAGGAAACTCCGTATTGTTTTTCACAGTGGCTGTACCAATTTTCATTCCCACCAACAGTGCATGAAGTTTCCTTTTTTTCCACATCCTTGCCAACACTTGTTATTGCTTTTCTTTTTGATTTTAGCCATTCTGACTGGTGTGGGGTGATATTGCATTGTGATTTTGATTTCCATTTCCCTGATGATTAGTCATGTTGAGCATCTTTTCATGTGTCTTTAGCCATCTGTACGTCTTCCGTGGAAAAAATGTCTGTTCGGATCCTCTGCCCATTTTTTAATCAGATTGTTTGTTTTTTTGGTGTTGAGTTGTATAAGTTCTTTATATATTTTAGATATTAACCCCTTATCAGATATATCATTTGCAAATATCTTCTCTTATTCATTAGATTGTATTTTTGTTTTGTTGATGGTCTTTGCTGTGCAAAGGCTTTTTATTTTGGTGTAGTCCCAATACTTAATTTATGCTTTTGTTTCCCTTGCCTTAGGAGACATATCTAGAAAAATGTTGCTGTGGCCGCTGTCAGAGAAATAACTGCCTGTGTTCTCTTCTAGGATTTTTATGATTTCAGGTTTCACATTTAGGTCTTTAATCTATTTTGAATTTATTTTTGTGTATGGTGTTGGAAAGTGGTCTACTTTCATTCTTTTGCATGTAGCTGTCCAGTTTTCCCAGCATCATTTATTGAAGAGACTGTTTTTCCCCATTGTATATTCTTGCCTCCTTTGTTGTAGGTTAATTGACCATATAAGAATGGTCTCTTTTGCGTTCCAGTGATTTATGTGTCAATTTTTGTGCCAGTACCATACTGTTTTGGTTACTACTACAGTTTTATAGTAAATCTTGAAATTTGGAATTGTGATACCTCCAGCTTTGTTCTTTCTCTTAATTAATTTAGGCTCCCTTTGATTTCTTTTATCAGTGTTTTGTGTTTACAGCATGCATATCCTGCACATATTTTGCTAAATTCATAAGTACATATTTCATTGTTTAGTGCTAGTATGAATAATATTGCTTTTTAAACTTCAATATCTAATTGTTAATTGCTAGTATATTGAAAATAATTGAATTTTATATACTGACCCTATAATTTGTGATTTTGTAACTCTCTGATAATTCTAGGAGTTCTCCACCTGTACCTTTTTTTAGATTCTGTAGGAGTTTCTAAGTAGATAATCATTCAGTTTATAAACAGTGATAGTTTTATTTCTTCCATTCTAATCTATATGCCTATTTCTTTTCCTTTCTTATTGATACGATGTTGAATAGGAGCAAATGGACATTCTTGCTTTTCCCCAGTTTGGGAGAAAACATTCAGTCTTTTACCATTAATTATGATATTTGCTGTAAGTTTTTTAGAAAAATCCTGTTTATTTGGTTTTTTAGTATGAATGGATGTGGAATTTTGTAAAATGCTTTTTCTGCATCTTTTGAAAAGGCCTTATGGTTTTACTTTTTTAGCCTGTTTATATGATGAGTTATATTGATTGGTTTTTGAATGTTGAGCCAGCTTTGCATTTCCAAGATACAACCACTTTGTTCTAACATGATTTTTATGTATTTTATGTATTTCTGTATTTAACGTATTGTATTTTGTGTCTTTGTTCATGAGGGACATTGGTCTGTAGTTTTCTTTTCTTGTAATTTCTTTGTCTGCTTTTAGTATTGATGTAACGGTGGCCTCACAAAATGAGATGGAAAGTGATCTATTTTCATATTCTTGGGAAGATATTGTATGTAATCGGTTACTACTTCTTCCTTAAATGTTTGGATGAACTCACCATTGAAACAATGTGGGCCTGGATTTATCTTTGTTAAAATGTCACAATAATTTTTAAAACATATAATTGAGTACCTATTATGTATCTGAAATATTGGTTTCTTTCTCAGACATTTTCTCAATTTCTATAATACATTTATTACCTCTAAAAAGTTTTGACTTAAGTTAGCATGAGATATTTGATTCAAACTAGACACTACTTTATTAGGATTCTGGTATTTCACTGAGGATGCTGAAAACTTCTGGTAGAAAGGTTAGACTTGTAGTTAAAGATGAGATAAACTTGTGACCTTAGATTAAGTCATAGGACTCCTTTGAGCCTGAGTTTTCTTGTCTAAATAAATGGATTTTAATGAAATATAAACATTTTTCATCAAGTTAAAAAAATATCAAATGTTTAAATTATATATCTATGAGAGAAGCAACCAGTTGTTCATCAAAAATTGTGTTTGTTTTCTGGCTACATAGTAAGGTTTTATTTCTCAGCCTCTGTTGGAGGTATTTGTGGCTTTGTGACTGAATTTGAGCCAGTGTAATGTGAAAGGAAGTACTGCATGCCATTTCCATTCCTGGTTCCTAAGGACCCCTTGTGTGCAGTCCTCCTTGTTTTATTCCCCTTCAGACTAGTGGGCATGGAGACAATCAGTGGTGACCTTGAAGATTACAGAGCTGCTGTGAGCCTGGGTCTCTGAATTATTACATGGATGAGAGTGCCCTGCCAATACATTCGCCTTTCTAGTAATGGTGTGTGAAAAACAAAATATTCGAAATTGTTTGGATCATTTGGGCATACATTTGTTAACAACAGCTAGTTCATGTAATTTGGTAGGATGAGAGTTCTCCTTTAATAGTACTATAATTTTCTTATTAGGAAAAATCAGTGTTCACATTTGAACAATCCCAAATGGAATGGACACAATTTATGATAAAAACCTGTGAATCCAAGGTAAAAAAGAAAAATAATTTTTTTAAAGATTTTATTTATTTATTTGACAGAGATAGAGACAGCCAGCGAGAGAGGGAACACAGCAGCGGGAGTGGGAGAGGAAGAAGCAGGCTCATAGCAGAGGAGCCTGATGTGGGGCTCGATCCCACAACGCAGGGATCACGCCCTGAGCCAAAGGCAGACGCCCAACCGCTGTGCCACCCAGGTGCCCCAAAAGAAAAATAATTTTTAAGAGTTGTTAATCAGGTAAAAATTCAAGGGGAGGATATTTGTGATTGTGTTTTGTGGTTTGTTTAAGGATAAGCCTGGTAATCCAAGTAATGGTCCAGGATAGGGCATTCCAAACGGCAATGAAATTTAGTTTATGTATCTAGACACTTTACTCACACCTGTAACTGTGTTAGACACAGTGTGTAAGCAGTGCTGATAGAGGCATTGCTAAGTGACTACCTGAGAAACTAAAGGATTTATATATATTTAAAAGCAATAGGAGCTATCAGGTATTTATATGGCTCACTGATAATTTCTGTAATCCTACTTTAATGCTGAAAAATATTTGCAGACATTTAAACAGAGTTCAGAAGTACTTAAGAAATAACCAACAATTAAAAATGCAAAGAGATAATAGATTCATGTGCTTTCTGTGTGATGGAAGATTGTTTAGATTTCAAGGTTTATTTTGTCCTGCCAACAGTGTTATTAATCATCGTTCCTCATTTCCTTTCACTGCTGGGATTTGACAAGGATTTTATTTCACCTTGAAAAACTGCACATAGTGGAGAGTTTCTTCACTTTATTCCTGCAGTCTTAACATACCCTACTGAGTAAAGGTAAATTGCTTTTTATTCTGTATTCTGTTATATTTTTGAAAAATGGTTTTCAAATCACAGATTTGATTCCTCTCTTGGTACTGAAAGATCATAAACAAATACGTTTTTATGTTATTTTTCTTTAGTAAGCTTTATGATTTTATCCTCAGCAACTGGACTAATTCAATAAGCAGCAGACCATAAGGCAGTAAATGGATACACTATTAATTTTTATTGCTAAAGCTTCTTTTATGTACTATTTGATCTAAAGATGTTATTCACATTTTTATGGTGATACTGGCAGACTTTAAAAATCTCACTCTATAATTCTTATTGATAAAGCCTGGATATTTTTAACTCAGTGGCCCAAGGAATGGCAACAATTCATAGCTCACCATCCAGTTCATTAAATGAAAATCTTGAATGAGAAAGGGAAAGCAAAACAGGTAGATCATAGTTTAGTTTCCCAATCAATAGAACACAATTGGGAAGGTTTAACTACAGTACTAATATCAGGTCACTACAAGAACTTCATGAATGATTTATTCTCTTCTTTATTCACCCTCAAAATTAGAGTTTAGGCCTGAATTACCTCAAGAATAACTTCTCAAAATTACTTTGATTCTGTGGTTGTACAGAATTGGAGCTGAAGCAGTTGACCATTAAAAGAGAATGGAGAAATTAAAACAAACAAACAAACAAACAAACATAAAAGGTAAACAAGGATGTGCCTCATTTCCAGATGGACTGCATTCTGCAGGGCCTCATCTACAAAACCATTTTGCTGCTGATTTTGAAGTTGTGCTAATTGATAAGAACAGCAGAATCTCCCACCCTAGGCTCATGCTGATTAAATCAAGGCTCTTAATTTATATTCCTTCATCTCCGAAAATCGTGTGTGTCCTATGGAGAAATGGAAGCGATGGATACAATATAAAACGCTGGGGTGGTAATGATAGTACAGACCTTTAAAAGGACTGTATTGCATCAATTTGACCAATATTTATTGAGGATGTCATGGACCTGCAAATAAATACAGTCCATGCCCACCAGGACCTTAATCAGAGAAATAAGATCAGTCATAAAAGATGCATAAAATTTAATTAATAATCACACAAAAGCTGTTTTAAATCTGTTTCGTGCTACATGCTGAATGACTGGGGTGGTTATTTAAAGGTGAAGTAACTCATTCTATGCTGCTGTGGTCTGGTCTGGGAAGTTTTATGGATAAGCATTCAGTTTACTCCTCGAAGGTTGTTTTGTGTTAAGCAATATTAGAACAGAAAAATATTATTATCTTTACATCCATGAGGCAGACAATAAATACCAAAGGCACTCAAAGAGGAAGACATGATTCAAGGCTGGAGTGGTCTGAAAATTCTTTACAGAGGACATAAGATATGAGTCGAGTATCTCCTTAAATCTATGGCAAGAATAATACTTAATGATGAAATATTAGAAACTTTCCTTTAATATGAGGGATGAGATAAGTATAGCCATTATGATTGTTTCTAGTTAACATTACGCTAGGGGTCCTTGTAAACATATTAAGATTAAAAGCAATAAAGGAATGAGAATTTGAAAACAACATACAAAACAGCCAGGATGCTGGACGCAGATCCATAGTAGGCATTTTTCTAAATAGCTTTCTTTTCTTTTTTTTTTTTTTTTAAGATTTTATTTATTTATGTGACAGAGAGACAGCCAGCGAGAGAGGGTACAGAGCAGGCGAGTGAGAGAGGAAGAAGCAGGCTCCCAGCAGAGGAGCCCGATGTGGGACTCGATCCCGGAACGCCGGGATCACGCCCTGAGCAGAAGGCAGACGCTTTAACGACTGCGCCACCCAGGCACCCCTGTCTAAATAGCTTTCTTGAGATAGAGTTTACATACCATGCAAATCAACCTTATTTAAAGTGTACAATTCAATTAATTTTTATATTAATTTGAGTATATTCACAATTGTACAACTGTCATCATAATCTAATCTATCAAAAAAGAAACCCCGTACCCTCATCCCACACACCCCAGCTTTGGAAAACAACATATTTCTATCTCTAAAATTTGCCTATTATGAATGTTTCATATAAATGGAATAATACAATATGTGGTCTGTTGTGACTGACTTTTTCCACTGAGGATCATGTTTTGAGCTTCATTCATGTAGCTGTATGTGATAGATCATCACTTCATTACTTTTCACTTTTTGTTACCCAATAATATTCTACTATATACATGAGCCCAATTTTATTATCTTCTGATAAGTAGATGGGTTGTTTCCACATTTTGGCTATTATGATTAATGCTGCTCTAAGTGTTCACGTACAAGTTCTTATGTGGAGGTTGTTTTTATTTTTCTTAGTTAGGTAGAAGTGCTTGGTCATATGGGAACACCATGTTTAGCCATTTGAACTGCCAAACTGTTTTCCTTACCCGCCAGCAGTATGTGAAATTTCAAATTTCTCTACATCCTCACCAAAAACTTTTATCTTTTTGATCATAGTCAATCTAGGAGATATGAAGTGGTGCCTCCTGGTTTTGATATGCATACTTCTGATAGCTAATGGTGATGGCACATATCTTCACGCACGTATGAGCTATTGATATATGATCTGTGGAGAAATTCCTGTTCTAATCCTTTGCCTGTTTTTAATTGGTTTATTTATCTTTTCGTTGTTGGCTTGTAAGGGTTCTTCGTGTATTCTGAATGCAAGTCCCTTATCATATATATGACTTGCAAATATTATCTCTCATCTTGTGGATTGCTTTTCACCTTCTTGATGTGTTCCTTGAACAGAAGTTTTTAATTTTGATGAAATCCAATTTATCTACCTTTTTATTTGTTGTGTTTTTGAGTCATAACTTAAGAATCCATCACATAGTCCAAAGTTACAAAGATTTACTCCTGTATCTTCTTCTAAAAGTTTAAGTGTTTTAGCTCTAACATTTATTTTATTTTGAGTTAATTTTGTATATGCTCTGAGTAAGGTGTCCAAATTCTTTCTTTCTTTCTTTCTTTCTTTCTTTCTTTCTTTCTTTCTTTCTTTCTTTCTTTCTTTCTTTCTTTCTATGTGGGTATCTAGTTGTTCCAGCACCATTTGATCATTTGTTTAAAAGATGATTCTTTTCCCCCATTGGATTGTCCTCATCAAAAATTAGTTGGTCATAAGGGTGACAGTTTATTTCTGGACCTAAAATCTTTTCCATTGATCTGTAGTTTTACCTTATGGCAATAGCACAGTGTCTTGATAACTGTAGCTTTATAGTAAATTGTGAAATCTGGAGCTGTGAGTCTTCCAACTGCATTATTTTTTCTAGGTCATTTTGGCTCTTCTGGGTCCCTTGAATTCCCGTATAAACTTTAAGATCAATTTGTTGCCTCTAACTGGCATTTTGTTAGCAATTGTGTTGAATCTGACAATCAAATTTGGGAGCATTGCCATTTAACAATATGAAGTCTTCTGATCCTTAAACATGAATGTTTGGGGAGGATGGATAGAATTTGGACATGAAGACTGGGGTGTCCATACTTGTGTGTATGAAAACTTCAAAGGCCATGATGGATCTGGGGTGGGGAGGAGAGCTGGTTAGGGGTCTGCATTGGTACTCCAGCCTGGACTCTGCAAATGTTAAGGAAGTCCTGGTCTTTCTATTCTCTCTCTTGTCCTTTATTTATTCCTAAAATAGAGACTGTTCCTTTATAACTGAGAACCTGTTCACATGCTATTCTCTTTGTCTTGGATGGCTTCTTTTTATCCTCAGTTTCTTAATTCCCTGGTCACTACCTTTTCAGCCAAACTCCTAATCTTTCATTTCTTAACTTAATGTTGCTTCCTCAGGGACACTTTTCTTGATAGCATATGCTATGGTAGCTTCAATATAACAGGCCTGAGGAAAACCCCAATAGGTTTTTCTTCATAGCACATACAGCACTTAAACTTACGTAGTGCATAATGCGTGTACCATCTTCTAGACATAGTTCCATGGCAGTTGGCATGTTGTCTGTGTTATTTATAGCTGTTTCCTTATCACCTGGTATAGTGCCTGGCACATAATAAACATTTAATAGATGGGTGAATAAATGAACAAATAAACAGACAAGTGAATAAGTGGCAATATCTCCATGAAATCAGAACTTTTCCCAGTTTTTTCTTTCTAATCTTTGGAAGCCCAGTATTACCGGGGGCTGTTTTAGGTTTTGTGTGCAATGCAGGCTGCTATTCCTGAGTCTGGAATTTGAGGAGCAGACCAATTACTGCTCTTTTTGAAAATGCAATTCTGTGGGAGGTGGAATAATGGCTCCCCCAAAGATGTCCATGCCCTAATCCCCAGAACCTGTGAATGTCTTACCTTACACTGCAGATGTGATTCAGATTATTGACCTTGAGGTAGGGAGGTTATCCTAGATTATTCATGTGTGCCCAATCTTATCACACATTCCTTTAAAGTCAGAGAATTTTTCCTGGCTATGTAAGAGAGAGATGACTATGTGAGAAGGATTTGGTGCCCCATACTGGTTGAGATGTAGTGTTTTATATGCAAGGAGTAGGGAGAGGTTTGTAGGACCTAAGTGTGGCCCCAGTTGTTGACAGCCAGGACTCCGAGTCTTCAGTCTTGCAATCATACGGAACTGAATTCTGCCAACACTAGAATGAGCAGGAAATGGGGTCTCCCTTAGAGCCTACAGAAAGGAAAGCAGCCATGTGAACACCTTAATTTTAGCCCTGTGAGATCTGTGTCAGTCTTTCTATCTACAGAACTGTAAGATAATAAATTCATGTCCTTTTAAGCCACTAAATCTGTGGATACTGGAACATAGATAATGAATACAAATTCCTATCCAGTTCTGAGCTGCAATGGGGTCTTCAAAATTGAAGACTTTTCTTTTAATCTGGGGATAATGTTCTTTACTGTCCTTAGATTGGGAAACACGAACTCAGTGATTTCTTTCATCTTATTCATTCATATAGATATTTTGCAGTCTCACACTACTGACAGAAGAGTTCCCAGAAAGTGCTACTACATTCTTGAAGAATTCTCCTCATGACATATTGAAATAATTTTCAAAAAATGTTTAATTTGGGGCACCTGGGTGGCTCCGTTGATTAAGCATTTGACTTTGGCTCAGGTCATGATCCCAGGGTTCTGTGATCAAGCCCCACACTGGGCTCCCAGTTTGTGCACTCTCTCTCTCTGTCTCTCAAATAAATAAATAAAATCTTTTAAAAAATGTTTGAGATGTGGTGTACAATATATTTCCTGGTTGTCAGTTGTTTTTCCTTTAGTTTTACATATGTTCTGCACATTTGAACAATTAATTTGCATCTTTTAACAAAAGAAAAATACAAATTTTGTGATAAAGTCACATAAATTAGAGCAGGATCTTAAATAATGATGATAAACTTGATATGCATAAGACTGTGATGTACTCTTTTGAGAAAATAGAGCTGAAGACGATTTTAACCTCTTAACCCTTGAAAGAAGGAAACTGATGCCACTAGATATCAAATATAAGTGACTTGCATGGGTTTATGTGGTTTGCTATGGTAGACCCAGAACTAGAAGTCCAGTATTACATTTTCCAGTTAAGTCCGCACCCACTAAGTATTTCATTCTTTAAAAAAGAAGATAGAGGGGCACCTGGGTGGCTCAGTGGATTAAGCGTCAGACTCTTGATCTCAGCTCAGGTGTTGATCTCAGGTTCGTGGGTTCGAGCCCCACATTGGGCTCCATGCTGGGTATGGAGCCTCCTTAAAAATTTTTTTTTTTAAATTAAAATACAAAGAGGGTAGAGATTTGTAATGATGTAGATGGAGCTAGAATGCATTATGCTAAGCTAAATAAGTTAGTCAAGGACAAATACTATACAGCATTTCACAAATACCATATGAATTTCTTAAATTCATGTGGAATTTAAGAAACAAAACAGATGAACATAGGGGAAGGAAAAAAAGAAGGAGGCAAATCATAAGACACTCTTAACTATAGAGAACAAACTGAGGGTTACTGGAGGGGAGGTGGGCAGGGGGATGGGCTAAATGGGGGATGGGTATTAAGGAGGGCACTGGTGATGAGCACTGGGTGTTACATGTAAGTGATGAATCACTAAATTCTACTCCTGAAACTAATATTACACCATATGTTAACTAACTAGAATCTAAATAGAAATTTGAAATATTTTTAAAAAGAGGGCAGGAGGTATATACATATCCTCATATGTAAATATATAATTATGTATGTACCTACATACATAAAATTTAGATTTAGCTAGATCCCATAAACTCAGTAGTTTAATGAAAGGGAAATATATTAAACTCTTAGGTTTATGGGGTCCAGTTTAAATCTAAATTATAATGTATAGGGTATTATATAGTAGTATTTGTGGTATATTTGTGGTTCAGAGTTTACTTTCTTTAATAAAGGCATATAATTTTGACATGCTGAGATTGATAAATGTTAATAATTGTTAGGGAAGGAGTAGATAAAATGTGTATTCATTATACTATTTTCTCACATTTGTGTATGTTTGAAAATTTCCATAATTAAAAAAAGAACATGCTGTAGTTCACAAGGTTAAACTGTCAGAGGCAAAGCAAGTTCTGTGGAGTTTGAAAATTTGAAATTATCAAAACGATATTAAACTTTGTTTGATGTTATCATGTCATGTTCTTTGACATCCTTTTTAGAAAATTTTTTTGTGGGTGTGTGCTCTTCATGTCATTTAGTCAAAGGCATAATGTCAAGAGATCTTTTCTATAAAAAACAGTAAAACTTTGGGCATTTAAATCAAGTGATGGAGAAGGAACGTGGAATGCATTAAAACAAGGAAAAGCTAGGCTGAAAAACAATTCATTATATAAAATATATGCAGCTCTAGATATTTGCAGATATAGATAGGTATGGTTATTTAAATTCTGTTCTCTATTTTAAATAACTTCCCCTTTTGTGTTTCGTTTTTTAAAAAACTATGACAACCTTGAGAAAATTGACAAATTTTATTTTTGCATTTAAAAAAGATTTTAGTATCTATTAAGATTATAAATTTAAGGATAGTTAAATTACATATTTGCAAATTTAAGGGAAATTAATGGAATAAGAGAAGAGTACATTGCAATTTAATGGTATTACCATTAATGGTCTTTTTTTTTTTTTCAAGTGGATGTATCTGGGGTAGCAGATTGTGGTGCAGGTATGATTTTTATGTATTGCTAACAATTGAATGGAGAGAACCAACTCGAACTGGTCCTGTCTTCTGGTGCTTTAATATTGTGTTCTAGCTCATTGCACATTAGAGTCAAGCAGAATTTCTCATCTCATCCTCCGATCTGTCAGCTTCTAGTCCTTTAAAATGAAACCCTGTGGCAATCCTATTTTAACTAGAATAAGAGATAAGCAGTTTAGGGTTACCATTTTATTTTATTTTCACCCACAATGAAAGAATAATGAGTCAGTGTTTTCCTATATATCCTTTTTTTTTTTTTTAATTAAAGTAAGCTCCACACCTAGCATGGAGCCTGATGTGTAGGACTTGAAGTCACGACCCTGAGATCAAGACCTGAGCTGAAACCAAGAGTCAGACTCAACCAACTGAGCCACCAAGGTGCCTCTGCACCCCCCCCCCCCATATATCCTTTCAATTATATACCTGAGAAAAATTCCAGACTTTATTTCTGCCACTAATGGGAAATAGTGATTACCTCCTTTCCTAGCCCTGATGTTCAATACCATTTTTCTATATACATCTGTCATGAGAGGTTTTGGCCTCTATTTTTATTTCATGGGACATATTTTTCCCCCCATGGGACATATTTTTAAAATCCAGTAACAATACTTAGAATCATGTCTTCTCTTGAAAGTTTCTTTCACAAGATAGTGGATCTCAGGATAAAATTCTTCTTGATCTATGGAATAGTAGTTAGCTCTTAATTGCCTTCTGATTTGGCTTTTCCTCAGAATCCTGGAATTATACCTATGTGCTTTATTTCTACAACTATATAAGACAAGACCTGGGATTATAACTGAAATTTTTTTTTCTTATTTTTAGACCAAGTTCACTAAAAATTTACTCTTCAAATGCAACTAAAAGTCACCATATTTGCATGTTATATTTCAAACTATTACCACATCATGTAAAATATATATGGAAGATTTTGTTGAAAGGTCCAGTATTTTATAATATTAACAATATATTACTCTTTTAGAAAGAGGCTAGCTAGCAATGTGTCTTCCAGGTGCTTTCCTTCTGTAGACCCTTGTTTATCAATAAAGATGACTTTCTATGTCTCAGGTTATATGAACACATTTACTCTTCTGTTCAAAACAGTAGCACCTCATTTTTCACTGCTGAAAATTCCTCATTGGCTCTTAATTTGGATATCCATTGACTGTATCACTGACTAGGTCTTTTTTTGTTTTCCTTTATTTAGCAAGCCATCAATTCTGACATCTTTGTTGCATTTTGTTTTAAATCAATCTTTCCTTTTTACTTTCAAAGTCTTTTTTGTCTCTTGTTAATTTCCCTAGCAGCAAGATTTAGAGCTACTTTAGGACCAGGATCTCATCCTCCCCATGAAGCTACAGAACACAGGTAAAAGCAGCAGAGTCAGAGGAAAGCATGAGGATTTGGTGGCCAAATAGATCCATCTTTGAATCCTGTTTTACTTGATAAGGTTGTTGAGTGGAGTGAATTTATTAGTGTATACAAAGATTCTGGTACAATGTTGGTGTTCAAGAAATATTACTTCCTGTCTCTTTATTTCTGGCCACCGTTTCTTCTGAACCACTTTATCATTTGTATTTTTGGTCTTAATTAACAAGTAAAGTACTTGGCTGAGTGTCCATCAAGTAACATCATTCAATAAATATTAGTCATTAAAATTATCACCCTTATATTTTTGCCTCAACTTTTCCTTAATCCATTTCCTGTGAAGTACTTTATGCTTTCAATAGCAACTATATTTATTGTTCTTTAAATGTATGCTGGGGAAAGTTCTTGTCTAGGAACTGGCTTTTTTTTTGTAATTCTCAAGAGGCTAAGACCCTAAAGGTGAAAAGAGGAGGGAAAAAAGGAAAAAAATCAAGTTATATTTATGTTATTTGGATAGTATTTAAGAAATACAATTTTTGAGGAGCAATGTACACTCAATAATGAATTGTTATGATATTGATGTTTTTAGACTCACTATTTGGCCTTTTGACTGATCCATTGTATTAATAGTGCATACTGGGGGGCGCCTAGGTGGCTCAGTCGTTAAGCGTCTGCGTTCGGCTCAGGGCGTGATCCCAGCGTTCTGGGATCGAGCCCCACATCGGGCTCCTCTGCTGGAAGCCTGCTTCTTCCTCTCCCACTCCCCCTGCTTGTGTTCTCTCTCTTGCTGGCTGTCTCTCTCTCTCTGTCAAATAAATAAATAAAATAAAATATTTTAAAAAAAATAGTGCACACTGGTGTTTGACCAATTTAACAGTAATTGAATGTAACATGATGCATGAAATCTGCTGTGTGATTACCATCAAGACACAATTTTATTTCGTGAATGATGAAGTTTTTTGAAATGGGAACTTCACATTTCACCTTGAGATAAAATGTGTAGTCATGTTTCACTACGGGTAGCTAGATATATTGTTCAAATACATTTTGAAGAAAAATAATAAATCTTGGCCATTTGTGTGTTCATTAAGTTATATGAAGTTAACAAAATGCATCTTATTTGATATCAGTATTTCTTGAATACCTGCTCTAGGTAATACTTGTTATAATAATTTTTTATATCTTCTTATCAATGCTGGCTGTCCCCTCCTCTATTTTTTTCTATATGAGGTGTTGTCACAGAATCACTTTCAGATTTGATCCCAGTCTACATAAAATCCTCTCTTTAACCAGCAATGTTGTATTAAATATGGAAAGTAGATATACAAAGTGCCTTATTGACGCTTCTACATATTTTTATATTCATTCAGCTTATTATAAATGAATACATGTGAATACTCTCACCTGGAGGGATCTCATTCCCTCCAAGAGCTATAATTACAGATTCCCAAATTGTTCCAAAGACTTCTGGATCTATGCTACCAACTTAGGTCTTTTTCCTGAATTCTATGTCTGCATTCTAAACTGCCTACTGTTCCTTGCTACAGACATTTAAACAGTAATTATGAAGAGCTGAACTCATTAATTTTCCTCCACACAAATCTTAACGAAAGGCATCACCATCCATATAGCTGCTTATTTTTCGGAAAAAAACTGGATATCATCCAAATACTTCCTTCTCCATAAACAAACCCATATCCAGTCAATCACTGTATCTTCTTAATGCTACCTCCTTAGCTGAATCCAATTTCTTCTCTCCCTATCACCTTTTAGGCCATCAGCATTATCCACCCAGTTGACAGCAACAACATCCTATTTTGTTAGCCTGCTTCTTGCATAGATACAAATGCAGAAACAGAGTTATTTATATCATGTCACTCCTGTGCCTACACATGTGAATGGCTCTCTTCTGCCCTAAAATTAAAGTTTAAACTCCTTCACTTGGGTCACAGTTTCCTTTATGATATGGTTCCAGCTGTCTAGTCTAGCCTCATCTCTTGGTTCTTCGTCCCCAACATTCCCTGCTACAGTTCCACTGAACCACTTCCAGTTCCTGGAATAGCTCATAGTCGCTATCCTGCTTCAGAGATTTTGTCCTGCCATATTCATTGCCTGGGACACGTCTTTCTCTACTCCGTTTTTATTATTCTCCCTCTGTGTTCGTTAGGGTTCTCTAGAGAAACAGAATCAATAGAATACATATGGTATAAATTCCAGTCTGAGTCCAAGTCCAAAAGCAGGAGAAAACCAATGTCCCAGCTCAAAGACAGGCAGAAGGCATAAATGGATTTTCCTTTACTCTGCTGCTTTGTCCTATCCAGGCCTCCGACGGGTTGGATGAGGTACACTCAAGTTAGGAAGAGCAATAGGCTTTATTCAGTCTGCCAAATAAGTATTAATCTCATCCAGAGATAGCCTCACAGACACACCCAGAATAATGTTTTTTTAATTTATTTTTATTTTTTTGTAATTTATTTTTTATTATTATGTTCAACTAGCCAGCATATAGTACATCATTAGTTTTTGATGTAGTGTTCAACGATTCATTAGTTGCATATAACACCCAGTCTAGTATTTGAGCACTTTGTGGCCCAGTCAAGTTGACAAACAGAATTAATCATCATACCCTTTCTGCTCTCTTTCTAGATACACCTTTTTCAAGAAAAATTCCACTCCCCCTCCCCCCAAATCCCACAAATCCTGATGTAATTGCATTTTTACTCTCTTACCTGCTTCCATAACACACATTCTCCATCATGGCACCTACCACAATATATCCTCATTGCCTGCTTACTTATGTCCCATACAAGACTCCTAATCTTGTTCATCTTCATCTCTTAATTCCTACTTTAGGGGTTAGGAATTACACTTTGGTGCTTCAGAAGTGCTCAATGAGTATTCGTGGAAATGTTTCAGCTATTCTATTAACCTTTAACTTGAATTCTTACTAACATTAAAACAATATAATTATTTTAGCCTGATCACTTATATAAAACTAACATTTACTCCTGGCCAATTACGGCTGAATATATATGTAATAAATTCAACATTCTGGTTTCATTAACTTTCCTCTGGGATTTATATACTAAACCCACTCAATCTGTGGTTTAGATATTTTATGCTGATTAAAACTGTGGCTACCTTGTTAGAATTCTCTTTGTTGTTGCTCACCACCAGGGAAAAGGGCATTCAATTTAGCTGTTTGAAATTAGAAAGTAGCGTAGGAAAGGAGCAGAGGGTTTGGACTAAAACAAAGTCCAGGTTAGACTAGTGCTGGTTGCCTTCATTCTGTCTTAATCATTGGCTTCTGTATATGGAGTATCTAGAAAAGCACTAGGCACAAAATAGCTTCTAAAAATTGCTAGATGAGTCAACTTTGATAAGTTAAAAAATTATTTTAGTCACAGTGTTGTCAGGTGAACTAGGGAGACCCTAGTCTATGGGGCCTCAACCCAGCCCCTCCCAAAGGGAGGGGATTGCCTAAGATTCTTGGTCTTGTCACAAGAAAGAATTCAGGGACAGACTTGCAACACAGTGGATGAGCCACACAAGCTGGAAAATTTATTAAAGGAAAAGTACACTCTTAAGATAGGAGAGCAGGAGAGCTCAAGAGAGAGTAATAGAGCTGCATGCCCTGGAGGTAGTTTTTTTTTTTTTTTTTTAAGATTTTATTTATTTATTTATTTGACAGAGAGCGAGACAGCCAGCGAGAGAGGGAACACAAGCAGGGGGAGTGGGAGAGGAAGAAGCAGGCTCCCAGCAGAGGAGCCTGATGTGGGGCTCGATCCCATAACGCCAGGATCACGCCCTGAGCCGAAGGCAGACGCTTAACCACTGTGCCACCCAGGCAGCCCCTGGAGGTAGGGTTTTTATCTCTTATTGACAGTTGTTAACTAGGGGGCAGACTATTAGTTGGGGCAAGGATGCAGAATTTTGTACTTTTTCTTTTTTATTCATCAGGATTTCCTGTCATGGCACGTGCCATCTTGGGCCTTTCTGGTTTGATCTGGCTTCTTGTGGAGTGCTGCCAGGACAGGCTTCTGACTTACCGAGGGGCTGACCGTGACCTCCTCTTTGCTGGCCTTCAGGTATCCTGTTAGAATCGAACTGCCTACTCTAACGATAGGCTTCTCATTTAGTAAGTGACAGGAACTGTATTTGCTTCACAAAGATTTTAAAGACTAAACTGAGTTTATATACTCAAATTGAATACAAAGTAGATACAAAATGAAAGTCTCTTGTATTTCTTATTTGCATAGCATCAGAATATGTGCAAATGTGTTTGTAAGTGCAAAATATTTGTTCCATCCTGCAGTCCCCAATCACACACTTTTCCCTTTATTTTTAAGAACTTAATATGTGCCAGGCATTATCCTAAGTGTTTTACATACATCATTTCATTTCATTTTAGTAAAGTATTGGTCTTCTCAATTGATAAGGAACATCTCATTTCATAAAGATTCAATAACTTGCCCAAGTTTACACAGCTATGGGGTTGCAAAGACTACACTGGCATCTGGGTTTATCCGATACGAAAATTCAGTGGTCATAACTGTTTGATTTTAAAACAAAATAAAGCCTGGGTCCATTAAAAGTTCATTTCTTTCTCCTTCTTGTCCTATAGAATCAGTGTTCTACTGTTCTGTGTCCTTTATATTTGCACATGTACAGAGGGTATAATGTTTAGGGGAGCATGGTAGGAACAATTTAAAGGCCTTTCTACCAGGCATGCGAAGACACTTGCTCCAACTGCTTTTGTCTCCTTCCCATTTATATTGACCTCCTCACCCTCCCACAGGTGGGCATTCATACCCTGGGCAGAGCTGGAAGAAAGCCATGGCTGCTGCAAAGTCCTCCCAGAACAGACTTTGGTCAGACTGTACTGGAGAATTTCTAATGGGAAGGCTGTTCATCTTTCGTTCATCTTTAAGGTCTGAAAAGACCCAGCCGGCTACATCCAGGTAAAGGGAGAAAGCAAAGATGAAACTTACCTTAAATCTCTATACTTCTCCCTCCCCGCTGTTCAGCTCAATATATAAATTGTGCACCTAAATAAACTTTCACTCTTTAATCCTAATACCAGATGATGTTCTTCCACCTGTATTTGGGAAACTTTCCCTTTCTTTCTCTTCTCAGATTCACTTCCACAATAATCATCCTTCCATTCCATCACTGGTGTCTTTTTCCTCATTGTTGTTATTGCCCTGTTCTTCCTCTCTATCTTTGAGAATATTCTTTTTTTTTCTTTCTATAATAAAAATAACAACTAACATCTTGTCTTGATTCTGATTTTTCTTTTAATTATCATCTTTTCTTTTTCAATTTGTTGCAAAACTCTTAGAACATCAGGTTATCTTAATTTTTCTCTCATCACCTTCCAAATTCTACAATTTAAATTTTGGGAAAAGAGCCCTACTAAGATATTTCACTGAGTTAAAAAACATCAACTGAATTACATTTACAACTTTATAAATTAACCGAATGATACAAATTGGTCCCATTGATTTTAAGCTGATATTTCATATATTCAAATAACCATTTACAATGAACTGTATTATATTTTATCTTGGAAGAGTCAAAGTCTTTCTCTGCAGTAGAGGTCATCTGTCAATATTGCAATATGAGCCCATTTACAAATGAATCTACTTTTTCACTCAAGGTTTTATAAATGTATTTTTATAATAAATGTATTTAATTATAATAGAAAGATATTCTTAATGATAAATATTAATAATTTAAAAATTTAAATATATGAGTACCCTGTTGGTTTTGTTCTTAATTACTGTACATTCACAGACACACAGACACAATTTTTTTTGCTGATTCCAACTCATATAAAATTTAACAGTAGTTTGACCAATGTGATAAAAATTATTCTATTTATAATTACTTCGAATTTTTCAGAGGAACTTTGAACACTTGGTTCCTAGTGGAAATTAACAATTTAAAGATTACAGTGTCAGAGAGTTCAGCAAAGCATTTGATTATTTTTTAACCTCAAGATGTGGCAAAATTGTATTTATTTAAATGTCACTGTTTTGCAAAAACTTTTAGTCTCTCTCTTCTTTGTCTCTTTATCTTTCAGTTGTGAGTGCCTACATAATATATCCAGTAAGTGTATTTTTGGAAGCATAACTATATTTAACAAATGTAGTCATTAATTTTATTGTTCCATATTTACATTAGAGATTAATATGTTTGCTTGAACGCTTGGCAGATTAACATCTCTTTGTTTAATTTTATGATTTTTGTTTTAAGCACTGGAGAAGTCTGTCATTGACAAAACTGAGCTAATGTCAGTGATTTTATTTTTCAGAATTTTTTGTGACATTGAAATTTTGAAAGAACGAGCTTGTATGTAAATTGGATGATAATGGTAGAAACTGAGGCTTCAATTATAAGAGTTACACAGTGTACTTTTTATTCTTAAGTCTAATAGATGAGAAGATTCAAGCCATTCTGTTTTTTACATAATTTATTGCTATTTTAAGAACTCTTTACCATGTTTATTTCAATTCTTTAATTCCTTTAATAAGAAAATCAACCTCATTAAATTGTTAAAGTTTAAAATTAAATTCCACTTCAGTATTGTTTACCTGGGAACCCTATTAAGTTTCTAAGTGTTTAATTAACTCTGTTGTGTAAGGGTTAACAATCAGAAATATATCCAGGTCATCTAAGTCATACAATTGTCATATGGTTGCTAGGCAACAGATATCAGGTTTGGCTGATGCATGTTTCTAGGCAAAGCTTATAGTGTGAAAAGAAGAACAAATTACATGACACCTGCATTTTTGTTGTTATGCTTTTTGAAAATAAAGTTGTATTTGGAGGAGAAAGAAAAAGACTTGACATTTATTATGCACGTCGTCTTTCTTCTAAATGTCAGAACTATATCTTTTGATAGTTAAGTGATAAGGGACAATAAATTAAAATGACAGCTGACATTTTATTTCTTATGTGGTTTTGGATATGGGTCTTTCACCTAATCCCATTCTTGTATGTTGTCATCTTGTTAATTAATTTTCTAAATTCATTATGATTGAAAAGAAGCTGCAAATCAAAATTAATTGCAATATAATTAATTTAAAACATACACATTTCAAAGCCACTGAGGACAAGAAATGCAAATGACTTATACTACACAATTCTAGCACAACACCAAAATATGTCACCAGTGATGGAAATGATGTTGAGAGAGAGACCACATTTTAGAAATCTAGTGTAAAAGTCTAATTCATTGCAAATGACTTTTTAAAACTACTGCTTAGTATTACATATTACTTGATTAGTTTTTATTTTCTGGTGTCATAATGCTAGAACATTAAATATGATAATAAACATAAAGTGTCCAGCATAATGCCTACCTCCCGGTTATAAATTCCAATGATGTTAGTCTTCCTCTCTTTTTACTCTCCTTCTTAATAATCAACATATATAAGGAGTAAGAATTTTGGCTTTGGTTAAAGATGGTTCATTGCAAACATACCCAAGAGGAAACAACCAAAATTATCTATTAGATGGCCAGGAATCAAAAATACATTGTTTAATCATTTGTTTTCAAACATAATTTTTTAAAGCATATATATCAGAGATCTGATTTTTATTCCCCTAATGAGGAGTTGTGGCAAAAATCATTTTAAAAAATTTGTTTTAGATTAGTTTAGTTTTTCATTGGGAGAATTTATTTATTTTTAAAGATTTTATTTATTTATTTAACAGAGAGAGAGACAGAGAACACAAAGGGGTGGTTGGCAGAGGGAGAAGCAGGCTCCCTGCTCAGCAGGAAGCTGATGAGGGCTTCATCCCAGGACCCTGGGATCATGACCTGAGCCGAAGGCAGATGCTTAACTGACTGAGCCACCCAGGTGCCCCTCATTAGGAAAATTTAATTCAAAATTTAATAAAACCAGTATTTTTTTTGTGTTTTTTTTTGGTAATTAGATGCAATCTTTCACAAATTAAGAGATTGTCCCGTGAATTTTCAGTTGTTGAAATGAGATAAAAACATAGATATATATTGAAAATTTTTACAAAAGAGAATTTTGCCAAATTTCCATCTAGAATTATGATTAAAAATTAAGTTCTCCAAGTTCTGTTATCCAATGGTAGAAATCAGACAGAACTTGGAGAACTTAATTGAAATAAAGTACATAAGGTAGATAAGCCAGCTGGAGTTGGATAGTGACAGTGATTTAACAAATCAACTAAAAAACACCATAATTTTTTTTCTAATTCAAACCAAACATTCTGTTTATATACACTTGAATTTTGTATTCAGTTCACAGAGCAGACACCTGCTTAGTTATTACAGACTTAAAAAACTGAGCCCGGATTTTAATTTATCTCTTGGGAAAATCATCCAAAGAATATATCTTTATATTCTTCATGTATAAGGGATTTCAGACGCCACATTAATTTGCTGGTGATCAATAACAAAAAATAATAATAAAATAAAAATACTTTAAATTATGAAGCATCAAGTTATTTATGAATGTCTAGCATAAAGAAAATCATGATTATGCTTATTATGTATTCTCTATGCAGCAGCTTTTAAAACATGTGACCTTGTTCAAGAGCAAACTGTCTGCCTATTACTTTCTGAAATAAAGAATCTACTCAGATAAATATTGTTACCAGGTTTTAGAAATGTTTCAACATGTTATGAAATAAGCACATTTAGAAATCAGGGTTGTTATAAATTGAGGACTAGATTGCTCAAAAGGTGATGCTGCTTTCAAAGTTACGTCTCTTAAAACCATTACGCTCAATTTTCCTTTTCTTTTTGACATCCAGAAACAGGCATGTCTGGATGAAAGAGTTTCACTTAAAAGGCAAGAAAAAAATCTTTAAAGAATTAGTGTAGATGCTTGATTCTTTAATATGAATTTCTGGGGATATTTTGGTAGTTAGTGGGGCTAACTCACCTTTGTTCATTTCTTCTAGCTCTCTTCCACATCGGGGGACATGTGAAATCAGTGGCTTCAGATGTACAGGAGAGAATCAAACTGTAACATCTCACCTCCCCTAACTTGCTAACCACAATTATCTACATTTTAATAATAAGACTTTTATTAGTATTGGAAATGCTACTTGTCCTACAACTTCCAATGAGTTGTTAAATCCCTAACTGCTTCTTCCCATCCCATTTCTTTAATAGATCACCTATATAGAATTTTATGGACATTCTAAGAAATGTTATAGACTCCGTAGTCTTGGATTAAAGTGGAGTAAAATAGTAAATTTTTGTTAGGTCAATCAAATCATGATATCCATTTCAATTCTTTCATAAAGCATATTTTGGCATAGCTATAATAGGATCTTTCTTTAGAGACCTACTTTATTTTCCTTAAACCTATGGACATAATCCTCTAAAAACTGACAGCATAGCTATATCAGATAGCATACAATCCCATTTATACAGAAGATTTCCAAACTTGACTTGGAATGTTTGAAAGTAACTTGGAACATTTGAATGTGAATTACTGAGAGAGACTGGTCCAAACAGGTGGCCTGTTCAGCTATGAATAGGACAATAGAAGAAGAGATGAATAAGATGAAAAAAATTAAGAAACACTTCATGAAAACATTAGTTTGGCTTGCAGTGTACCTGAAAATAACTCAATTATAATTACATTAGAAAACAAGTATGAAATATGATCATATATGTTAGAAAAGCCTTTCTCAGGAGACCAAGCCAGGAGTCTCAGGATGCTTATTGTACATAGAAAAAGAACTGCATCTATGGATTGGAGAAGGAAAAGGAATAGAGAAGAAGAACGGGACAACATTCATCAAATGTCAGCCACTTGATAGAAACTATTCTAGAAACTATTCTAAATTATACCATTTAACATTTATAACCCAGTAAGGCAGGGAATGTCATTTCCAACAGTTAAATGAGGAAAAACAAGAAACCTCAAGGAGCTGTGTAAGGAGACCTTTTTTCTGGAGACTTTTTTCCTGCAAAACTTTTGAAACTGGTACCCAGGAGAGAAGGCATTAGAACACAGTTATGTCTGCCTGCTAGGCCCATGTTTATAGCGGTTGCTGAACCTGAAATTAACAGGGTAGCAGCACCTGTAGCAAAAGATCCATCATTACGTTTCTCATTTTATAGCTTCCTGATAGATGCTGAGAAAAGAAACCCTTGTTGATGTAGGCTCAACTTTAGGAGATCTATTATTTAACGGAGGTTTTGACACATTATTTATATTTATTTATGTAATATATTTGGACACATTATTTAATGGGGGTTAAGTCTTAGCTTACTTTATTGCCTAAATCTTACTTAAAACAAATGCTTACACTGCAGATACACACATAACAGCCTGAGTGTGTTCATTTTACTAAATGAAACTAAATTTACTGAAACACAAATGTTGTTGTTATGAAAACATATTAATGTTAGAACAGTGGTTTATAAATTTGTGCTTTCAAACTTCTGTTTGAATGTGACTCACTGTAAAAAAACATAACTTACATCACCAACACACACATACACAAATTTATAAAATAGTGTTTTTCATTAACTACATGGAATACCTTATATGTCCCATCCCATCCCATCCCAGTTCATGCCCTGACAACATTCCACCACTTTTAAAAAATACAATGGTTATAGATATACTGAATTGATTTCAGAACACAGTATGGACCATGATTTATAGTTTGAAATTACTGATGGAAAGGTATCAGATAAAGCTTCTGGAGACTATAAATTTAAACTGTAAACTTGGACCAAAAAAATAAGTGGAAGGTAGCCAACAAAAAGTAGGAAATGGGAGGCAGTGTGCAGTTGTGTTCTGGGCAGAGAAAACAGAAGTTATGGAGGCTCACCCAGATTTGGAAAGGAGTTTGGTGTGTTCAGGAAACTTGAGAGAAGGGACAGTGAAGCTGGAATATATAGGCAGAGTGGGAGAGTGATATGAGTGAATCTGTATGTATATAGCTTGAAGCTATGTAGACCACATTAATAATGAATATTTTGAAGGAGGAGCGAGTGGCGTTGATTTGGTCAGGTTGGCCTCATGAAGAGCTCACCCTGAAAGCAAAGTGGGGAAAAATCTGAAGAAGGGCAAGAGTGGATATCTGAAGAACAGTTAGGAAGGAGGTGTTAGAGTAGACTGGGTGAGAGAGAAATTTGCTTAGAATAGACCAGCACAAAAGGATTGGAGGGAAGTAGATAGATAAAGATATATTTGGAGAATAAAAACAAGAGGATTTGGAGATAGATTGGTTGTGGAGAGGCAGGTGAAGGAGAATGATGGGTTAAAGACAATAGTGGTAATAATTATTAACATTTTAGAGTAGTTACTGGATGTCAGACACTTTTCTAAGCAATTTATATGTTAAATTTGACTTTCAAACATTTTTCTGAATGTAACACACATATAAAAAAACCTGTTTTATGTTATCATATACACACATGTTTTTATGAAATAGCACTTCTCAGATTGTTGGCTTACTAGGGAGATAAAGGCTAGTGCTATAAACTAAAATAGAGAATAATGGAGAAGTCTTTTGGAGAAGAAATACAGGGACAATGATTTTGATGTTGAGTTTGATCATGACCTTTAGATGTTTCTATGTGGATCTGAGCTCAGAAGAATTATTTGGGCTATAGATGAAACATTTGGGAGTGATCAATGCATAGATAAAAATTAAAGCCTGTGGACTGAGTGAGAACATCCAGGAAGAGAAGATAGAATGAAAAGAAAATGAGATTTAGTTTGGAGCCTTGTGCAAATCAAATATTAACAATCAAATTGAGGAGGAAGAGCTGAGAAAGGAGCCCTAAAAGAGTAGTCTAAGACAGAGGAGAAAATCAGGAGATAGTGTAGTCATGTGGTCCCGGGATTGAGGGGATTTGTTTGCTTGTAAAATGATGAGTATATAGGGATGGGTAATAAACTATATCAGATACCTCTTAAAGTCAAGTAAGGTAATAATAATAAAAGTTCCCCTTAGATACATGGTTGCTGGTGCTGACCTTACGAAAGGTGATCCCTGTGGTGGAATGTGTAAGGGTTGTAAATGTGTGACTTAAACAAATTGTATTTAATCTATGATTAGGTAAAATTCACAAACTAACATGATTTTAAGGTAATGTTCCCATTTTTGGATAGTTAAAGGCCTAGCCAAAATTACAGGTTGGCCCTCTAAATCTGCAGTTGGAAGTTTGTCAACTGTGGAGACTGTTCTTCCATTGCATAAAGATATGCAAATGAGAAGACTTGCAACATGATGAAGAAAACAGTAAAGTAAGGAGGGTCTTCTGACAGCACAGAGAAGGTTTTATGGTGGTTGGAGAATGAGGAGGAGTTGGAGGCATGGAGAGTGGAGGGATGAGGAGACAAGAGGCTGTCATTGTATAAGATGTACAGACACCCGGCCTCCCTCTCCTTTCCGTGCTCATCAGGTTTCCTTGGATGTGATGGCAGCTGCATGAGAGCAAAATAGAAGTTGATACATTTCTCAATTGCCTTAGACCTAGTCTCTGAAATTCCAGAATACAGGAAAGTTACTAATTGTGTGATGGGACAGATTTTTAGGGTGGAGTAGATATAAGAGAGAAAGAAAAGTAAAGTACGAAGACTATTAAAAACAGAAAACTCCTTAAAGAGGATTGCCCATGAAGAGAAGAGGCTAGGTTTGAAATCAGGGAATTCCCTGGATGAAATTCAAAACTGGCCCCTATACATAGAGGGCAAGGAGAGATCGAAGAAAGAGGCAGGGCACCCCAGATTGGTAGATGGCAGTTTTAATAAGCAAGGGAGCTTACATAGGAGGCTTATCTTGAGTAACTGCAAGATGAGTAGATCTCTGCATCTGCCCACCAGGATCTTAAGGGTTTATGTGGAGGCCTTAATGGGGTTCAGTCATGTATACAGTCCAGATGGTCTCAGTATCACACTGTTCTCTCAATGTCACATCCTACATGTGGCTCCTAGTGTGAGAACAGTGGGCAGAATGTAGACTATACATTCTAAGGACAAGGGAGGAGGTACAGAGCCTCCAATTTCCTGGATCCAGCTTGAGAGTCAAACAGCAGTCTCATCCTCTGCATGATCTCCTCCTACAATACCTCATGTATTATAATGAGAGAGAAAGTGGAAGGAAGAAATGGCAAGTTGGTGAGAGTTAACGAGAGAAACCTAGCAGTATTTCTAGGCAGGATTGAAGTCTCATTTTAGTTTTTCATAGTTTTAATCTCCTTGGGTTTATGAATTTTCCCCTTAGCTCCACAGCTTGCACAGGGTAGGTAGATGGTTGGCTGGATGCATCCTGGATTATTGTGAGAGATATAACTAAAGGACAACAGGGAACCTATGTTCAGAATATTAGCAAAAGAGTGAGTAACCTAATGGACCACAAACACTAATTGGTAGATTGGAATTACATACAATGACTTCCAGTGCAAAAGTGTCTATCTGAATTTTTTAGTTCTGAATTCATCTTGAGGTGGAACTCCCATTTCCACTGAGGGTAGAAAAACAAATTTGACAATTAAAGATAACTCAAAGACAAAGACGTAGTCTCTGGGAGCAAATATTCCATTAATTCAAAGTTCAAAATTCTTTTCATGAATGTTTCTCTTCATCTAAGTGTGTCTTGCCTTCATTTCTTCTTTCTCAGGTGGCCTGTTGATAGAGGAGTTCAACACCAGTTGGTTGAGGGAAAAGGACAGTTAAGTCTACTTTTTGTCCTTATTCTTCTCATTTTCTCTCTCTCCTTGGCTACTTCTCTCAAAGCTAGAAATGCTTACCTCAGTGGCTTGTGTGAACAGGAACTACTGCCATGTCACATCATCTTCTTTATGCAGGAACAATATTATGAAAAGTGAAGGTGCTATAATAGGAATAAAGTAGAGGGGTCTATGGATTAATGGTCTCACTGTGGTAGGAAAACAGATGGAGCAGAAGTGGTTCAGTAAACAAGATGGAGGGATAGGATGATGTGCTCAGGGAGGATGATGTCTGAATTTAGTGTTCCAAAGCTGGGGAAGCTTTGTAGACGGCGGTGTGCAGAATATGCCCAAAGGAGTTGTTAGATGAGATAAAATGGCGATCTTGGAGACCACACTGTGGTAATGAAAGACTGGTGTGTAGTTTCGGTCATCAACACTGACTTGGAATCATCTAAGACAAGCATAAGAGTTGGAATGGAGATTGAGACCGTGATCCAAAATCTTCAGTTAATGAGGCAAGTATTCCAGATGGCTGTGGTAAATGGATTTTAAATATCATTTTCAGTAGAAACTCTGATCACCTAGAAAAATAAAATTGAAGGGAGAAAATATAGTATAGATGGTTTTTACAGGTAGCATGAAAGGGGGAATTTATAACTACAATGTGATCAAAGAGAACAATGTTAGAACTTTCATGCCAAGACTTGCTAAAGAAGATATGATTTCTGATGTATTCTGAAAGTTTTGTCACTGTTCCCCAAATGTTACTATGGCTTGGGGTAAATGTTTTTTCTAAATATATAACATATAGGAAAACTGTAGATGAGTAGTCGGATGAAAGTTACCAAGATGCCCTTTTCTCCTCTGCCCCTTTGCCTCTAATCTGGTAGTCGCCAGATTTGGAGTCACCGTTATTGCCAACAGCCATGTCTGTTCTTTGTTGGCATTTTACATAACAGAATAGGGAAGTGAGTTGTGAAAGCAGCCACTGTCATTTTCTTGTTTTGATCAGAAAGACATACCTTGGACAAAAGGACCTTGCTGAAAGTGGTTTCCAGATACCTCACCCTGCTGATTTGGATGTGAAATGCAGGAAAGCAGTGGGTGCTGGGAGGGGACTGAAGAGAGAAAAGTAGATAATTTCTGGTAAATGTCAACTAGGAGAGGGTTTGAAATTCACTGTTTAATTGTGATTAACTAGTTAAGTACTTGATTTAATTAGTAGTTGCTTCAATTAGGGGGAATTTGGTGGGTAATTTTTTTAATTTCCAAGGCTTCATTTAGTAGCTAGGTGAATTTTATCTTTTATAAAATGCATTTGCATGTAAGACTGGTTTCCTCAATTGCTTTTTTCATAAAGAATTCTAGAATTGACACTTTGAATAACGTTCCGTATTATGCAAAGCAGTCTTTTTAAAAAATATATAAACCAAACTGTTCTGATGAATTCACAGTTATCATGTGGTCTCTTTATTTACAATCTTTAGAATTTATGCTGTTCTCAGAAATTATACCTTATTACATGGCTTATTTTTTTTAATGCTAAAGGTGTTATCTAATTACAGGATAATTAAATGTAATTTATCAAATAGAAATAAAGACAAAATCAGTAATCAGAGACTCTTGCTCCATTCATAGATATTCAGTGGAGGTGTATCGTGTAATTAGTTTACCAATGTTTACTCTAGAACAAGTAGAATAAAATTGTCATCATTTTTCCTTTCATCATCTGACAGCACACTTGGAATTCATTTGCATAGCTTTACAATGGAAGTCATTACCCTCATCACAGATCTACTGTTGTATAACCAGCAGTGAAAAAGTGAAGTTTATGAAAGAGTTTAGAGATAAGAAGATGGATTTATTGTTGAAAGAAAGAGTTCAAAGTTTCTTTTCTTTTGAGGGGAGCAACTGATGTTAACATAGAACTATTATGATCTCAGGTTTGACCAGATCTCTGAGGACAGATTGTACCTGTTCTGCCACATAAAATGAAGTAAGAAAGACTACTGACATATGACTTACAAAGGAGATGGCCAGAAACTGGTGCTGGAAACTTGGTCTCTTATCCATCGATAACAATGAAGGGATTCGAGTTGAAGAAGCTAGGCAGTGGAAGATAGATTCTTCAGAGTTGGTGTGCTCTGTATCCTTTCCATTCCCCAAGGTAGAGTGTGTGTGTGTGTGTGTGTGTGTGTGTGTGTGTGTGTGTGTTTTGGGGTGGAGGATTATTTTCTTGTCTCAAATCTATGAAGAGGCACTGCATGAAAACCTCATGGAGATAACATATGTCTGTCTGTGGTTTGGAGAACACAAAAGCTAAAGCAGGAACTGCCTATCAAGCAACTAAATGAAAAGAATGCATTTGGGAAATACACTCACACCGGTACTGCCTGAGGTGTATGTGCCCAGTGCTTTTTTAATAGGAGAGCTACATTCATCTGTACCATACACTTTCATTATAAGAGAATTCCCTTCTTAGTTAGCAACTACCTAACTGGCTTGAGTTCAGGATAAGGAAGCACCACTTCTCCACTTCTCCATTTCCCACCTCAGTCCCTTTTCCACTCTTGGCTTTTCAAGTAATAGTCTCTTTTAATCCATTTATAGTGGTTAAATGCATGGGAATTGGGGTCAGCCACACCTGGAATAGAGTTTAGGCTCTGTCATCTGCTGACACATGAGAAGCGCTTGCAGTTTACTAAATATCTTTGGCCTTTGTTTTGACATCTGTAAAGTGGAAAAGAGTGTAGTGCCTACCCCACAGAGAGTTACTGTGGAAAAACCAGTGCATGTAATTAACTAGCTCAGTGCATGGCACATAGAGCTAAATAGATGTTAGCTATTCTAAAGTATGTATTAAAAATGGGTGTTCTCGGACTCGAGAGTGTCCTGCTATGCCCAATCCTATCCTAAAATGTAGATTCAGGAGTTTCTCTTCTGAATTTTGGGAGTGTTGTGATCTCTGTTGATATTTTAAATTCTCAAGTGTTGCTGGGAGATGTCCGCACTGAGTAGCTGAATGATACAGAATGGGAAGTCTCATATTCATCATTATGGTTAATGGGCAGATGACAGAAGAGGCTTCTGCATAAAGACAGGGAGATATCCCTATTCATGAACTGAGTTGGCAGAAATAGCTCTATGTGGCTACCAAGTGTTCTCACTTAAACGATTCATGAAATGATTAGCTGCATCAGTTCCCTGGAACCATTATGGGTCCTAGGTATTGAATAGTGTCCCTTAAAGAAGTCTTCCTCCCTCCAGAATCTTTCCAATCACCCATTATACTCTGCAGTTCCTTTTAGGAATGGCATTCATTCCAGGGTTCTGTATCCTGGTATCCTTTTAACATCCCCCTCTTGATCCCATCCTAGCCAAAGCTCAATTTTTCTTCCTCTCTCCCCGCTTGCTCCCCCACCCCAGTAGAAGTAGGTGATGCATTGAAAAAGACCAGATGTTAACCTTCCTGGAGGATAAAGGGAGCTAGTTCAAGAGGCCATGGCTTTTAAAACCACAGCTCTCCTATAGTTGAAGGGAAAAAGGAGACACTTCCCCACGATACCTTTTACTTTATGGATCAGATAGCTTCACCTGTTGTAGAAAAGAAGAAAGGGAGAGAGGGAGAGGGAGGAAGAGAGTAGGAAAGGAAGAAAGGTAGAGAGAATCCTTCCATTTCTTATTACATATGTGCACACATATACATTAATAAATAGCTAGGCAGCTGCCCCCACCCCCCACCCCCAGATGCTAGGCTCTGTGCTAAGTGCTTGCTTTCTGAGTTAATCTTGCCTGTGACCCTAAAAGAATGGTATCATGTTCTAGATATATACTAGGAAATCATGGTTCTGAGGAATTAAATATCTTACTTTAATTTCCATAGTTAAGGAAGGGGTGCAAACATACATTGTCTTACTCCTATGTTGGGCTATGCTCTTTGCACTCCACCATGATACCTCTTATTACTCAAGTTCAGTTAATTTTTATTCCTCAAGTGGTGATAACAAAAAATGGGCATTTCTCTGGAAAAAGTAACATAATGATTTCATACAGGTACTCATAGCTTTTCCTGAAATGAATTTTCCAAAAGAAAAGGGGGAAGATACATTTAAAAACCTGGAAAGAGAAATGTAAATTTGGTTCACTTCATGTTATGGCCTAAAGGTTACATTGGTGTATATCTGTTTAATATTGAAACATGGAACACAGTATTATCAGATATAGAACCCCCAGTATTCCCACACTTGGAAAGGAAAAATAAATAATTTATGTGATTTCTATCATTAAGTTGCTATGTTAAATGGTATTAGGCAGATATTTCATGAAATACTAAGTAAAAACAGTTGGGTAAATAGAGTCTTTTAAACCTTTAACTACCAATCAGTTTTTGTTTTTATTTTTTCCCAAAAAACACTACGCCCAAAGTTTCCAGGTACTAAACTTTGAAAATTTCATTTTAGGGACATTATTTCTTAGATCATGAAATAGAAATTATTCCTTACTACTTTATCATTCAACATTGTTATATAAATTTTAAGCAGAAATTTCAGATGGAAAGACACATTTAAATGGCACTAAAAAACCAAATAAGACCTATGTCTTTGCACTGGTTTATGCTTAGAGCATGAAAATTAACATTTCTTGTCTGTAGTTATCAGATGTTTTTTCCCAGAAGGAACATGAGTAAATGGATTCTTATCCTAGTTTTCAAAACCACAACTAAATAAATAGTTGTTGAGTTTAAGGAATGGTAATCTGTGTAATATTCCACTTTCCCCAAGGGACTATCAATTGCCTGTGCTTTTTTAGATAGAACTAAGTGGGGTTTTTTTTGTTTGTTTTTTGTTTTAGTTTATATAATTAGAAACACAGTACAAAAATATAATGAAATGCTCATATTTTAATTATCTTATGTCAATTGTTATTTCTAATCTATATTTTTCTTGTACCTAAATTGCACAGGCATTCAATCTGGTCTGTTGTGGATGTTCATGGAATAAATCCAGAGCAAAATCTAGATAATCTACCCCTGATGTACATATTACAATATATTACGTTAGACAAATACCTATTATATCCATCCTTATGCTATAAAACTTAAACTTTCTTAAGACATCACTGTCTTTATTGCATTTTGAAAATATTTTTCTTTATACATCATCATTAAAATTTGCTGTGATTATCACTTCACTGTTTAACATAAATAAGAAAGAATGTAGGAGAAAAAAAGCATAGTATTTTTACTGGTATTAATCTGTACGTGTACTATGTCTAGTGGAACTCATTTATTTTGGTTTATATCTTTTTTTGCTATTATGAAATATCTGAACAATTTTCTATACTTTGTGCTTAATTTTACCATTCTCTTTTCCCATTGTTTGCTGACCAAAGGAGGATAGGGACTGGTGATGATGGGGCATCATGACAGTAAGGAAATTCTGGGTGAGGGCCACCCCTATTTCATCAAAAACCTATTGGGAAATGACATTTCCATGTGAATGTTTTCTAGGATTTTGAGGAGATACTACTACGGAGAGAAGTTAATTTCTCCAAAGTTAAAATGGGTGTTTTATCTAGGAGTCTTTTCCTTTACATATATTTAGGTTAGTGTGTTTACACTTAAGATATCTTTTCAATATTCATGTTTTGGTTTTAGCACCTTTTCCCCAGAGAATGTAGAAAGAAATTGCTGCAGTCCATTTTCAGTGTCCCATAGGATTTAGAAATCCTGTACACCAGACACTTAAATCTCAAAGTATTGCAGATCCATGCTCAGCACTGTGTGTGGGAGGGACGCTCTGCGGCAGCTGTCTGAAAGTGAATGGGTGAATGTTTACTGCCTTCCCTTTTCTAGACCACAAAGTCCAGAAGCAGGGTCTGAGGCTTTTTCTGTTGGTGTCCAGGATGATTTGGGGGCTCACTCTTCTCAAAGTAAGCACTCCAGCTGACAAGCAAAGGAAACCAGTAAGTAAAAGGAATGTTACATTGTGAGTTAACTCTAGTTTCTGTTTTTTGTCCCACTTGCTCTAAGAGCGCACACTACGCTATTTTTACAAAACTCAAAAGTGACATAATTGGTTGGAATGGGCCCTGGAAACTAATCTCACTCCTCATGGATTCCTGCCTCCCAAATTAAAGTCAAGGTTAAAATAGCCCAGTGCTGGTCATCATACGGTCTAAGGCTGTCTAGACGAGGTAAAAATGTTCTCATAAGCAGTTTTGCAGACAAGAAAAATACAGGTTTGTGTAAATTGCTGGCTCAACCTTTTTGTGATATGATTACAAAATGAGAACTATGGTTTTATTTCTTATATATTTTACAGCAAGTAAAATGAGTGAATGAAAGCCATTTTATGGAATCTGTTCCATGGAGCAGGAGCCTTGCCCAGAGTCCTCTGTGTTAAGGATGGAAGTAGGAAAAAAAATCTAGATACGATCAATTCTAACTTTAGCGTACAGGCTCAACTCTCCCTTTCAGCTCATTTATTATCTTTTTTGTTATTCTTTGGTCGTCTTCTGCTTTGAGATCTTTTTAAACAAAGATACATTTTTTTTTTTTTTGGAATGGGAAAATCCTTTGTCTCAATTTTTCAGCTTTTCCATAGCAACTTTTCTTCATTTGCTTTTTTATTCTTGTTTCTTGCCTTCTATGTACTAGTAGTTTTTAACATAGATCCTGTGTTGGATCCTTTTAGATTATGTTTCAACTTGAAGACGGGAGATCATTTCAGATAAAAAATTTGTAGGAGGGTGTGTGTGTGTGTGTGTGTGTACCCATGTACGAGGGCTACAGGACCTCTCTGTTCCTGGGTCATATATGTAAAGTAAGTTAAGCAATCCTTTCTTGTACCTCAGCTGACCAAGATAGTGTGGGGCTCTCGCTTGCTCGGCTTCACCTGCAGCATGACAGCCGGTGCAATAACCCATTCAGGCCATTTTTCTGATCCAGGTCCTGCCACATGGCATCCATTGGCTAATGTTGGTTATTATTATTGCAGAGTTCTCGTGTGTTTTTTGTATAATTAGTATCATGATTTTTAAAATGTACTGATTATAAGCTGTCACTGGGAATAGCATAAGCTTAGAATGTGGAGGTGGTTGTTTTGTTCAGGGCCTTTATGCAAAAATTAGATCCCCAAATATTCAGAATAGTGTTTTCCTGAATGAAAGTATCCAATTATAATTGAAGTCTATACTTTTTAGAAATGAAAAAGACCAGCGACTGTTTTTTGAAAGGTAGCTCATAGGTTCCCGTGTGGAAATAGAAGCTTCTGTAGCTAACAAATAGCAGAAAGTGAATGACTTATGCTGTTATAAATTTATTAAACTACTTTCTCTAATCGTATGTATACATGGTAACCAACTGAGTACATCAGAAGTGTTTGTGATGAAAAGTAAAAATCACTAAACTCTTCTGTCTTAACCCTGATCCATGGCTCAGAGGAAATCTTTTCATTCTATTTTTATTTGTAAAATTTATTTATTTATTTATTTATTTATGAAAGGGAGAGCGGGTGTGGGGGAGGGAGAATCTTACTGATCTCTGTATCGTTCCAGTTTTTAGTATGTGTGCTGCCGAAGAAAGCGCTGGAGGAAATCTTTTTAAATTGTTGTTCTGTTAGTGATCTCCTTAACTAGATAATAGGATCACATCTGTATACTTTTTTGTTTTACCAACTTAATAAAGGATCTATTGATTATTATGAAAAGTCATTCTTATTTCACGGTATTTTTCAGGCATTATTCTGAAAGTATAAATGTAGAGGTTGGGGCAAAAATTAGATTGGAATGAGGTGGAGAGGGAATAGATGTAAGGGAGGGACTGTGTGATCCTCAGCGCCGGTTTCGCTTTCCACAGCTTCAGTAACCGGAAGTCAAAGGCCTTGTTGAAAGCGACGCTCCTCCTTTGGACTAGCCGGACTAGCCATCAGAAGGTGCGTAGTCGCCTAACTGTACGTCACAGTGCCTACGCCCTTCTCCTTGCGTCATCTCCTCAGGTAGGCATTTTATTGTCTCACATCATCAGGAGAAGGGTGAGTACAGCACCATAAGATATTTTGAGAGAGACCACATTTGGATAACTTGTCTTATAGCATATTGTTATAATTGTTCTATTTTATTTTGGGTTGTTGTTCATCTCTTACTGTGCTTAATTTATAAAATAACTCTGTCACACGTATGTATGAGTAGGAAAAAAACAGTATATGGCGGGTTCCGTATTATCTGCGGTTTCAGGCATCCACTGCGGGTCTTGGAATGTGTACCGCTGCTGTATTGTCAATTTTGTGGAGTTTTGCTTTAAAGCGGACTGGAAAATGGGCTTGTAGTTAGAGAGGGATATGTGGTTGTGAAAGGTTTTTGTTTTCATTTGTTTCATTAGAACTAGAGAATTTATAAGCCAGTGTTTGTAAGCCAGTGGGAATGATCTAGGAAAGATGGAAAAAGTGTTTAATTTGTGCCGGAAACTATTTTTAGGACTACATCTCTGTCTCTGTGCCTTTGTCTATCTATATTTTATCATCATATGGATATATTCATTGAATTCTTGTAGCAGCCTTGAGATATTCTTATTATACCCATTTTATAGATAAGAAATTTGGCCACTGACAAAATGAGCAATATTCTCAAAATTACAAAGCTAGTAAGTGGCCGTGTTAGGATTCAAATTAGAATGTCTGGATTAAAAAAAACAGAAACTTAATCACTGGTCTTCTGGCTTTGAGGTTTACTTTAGAGTTCTACTTTGTCTTTCTCTGAACAGATTATTTCAGTTCTAGAGTAGTGGGGGAAAATCTGGCTGTCTGTACAGAGGTGCTGGAAGAGAAATGACTGGTAAATTTATTTTATGTACTATTTTTAATGAATATTCCTGTTTTCAGTTTTATTTCTTACTTTGGTTCTTTGTTATATCAGTTGACTTTGAGCCCAAATCCTTCGCAGGTTACTTTCAAGTGAATGTTTTCACACCTACTCAGCAGTATTTTTATGGCATATTCTAGCCTGTAGTTTTTCCCCTCTGTTTCATCTGTCAATCTGCTCACATATAAACTTCATCTTTGAAAAGTTTGTTGAAATCTCTTTTATTCTTTAATGCTCCTCTCATTCTTTTCTCTGGTATGAAATTATTTATTTCGTACTTCAGAATCTTTCAAGAGTAATTGGAGGGGTGGATAAAAAGCAAACACATTTCCAGCCTTCGTCTTAAATTGGAAGTGGAAGTACTGACTTCTTTTTAAACAGATGGATAGATTGGTTAGGTATCTTTCGAATTTACTGATTTCAGGATAGTGATTAAGAGCACAATCTTAAAAAAACTTTAGTGAAAAACCAGCTCTACCACTTACTAGTTATACTCCTTTTAACTGAACGCTTACCTCAACAATGGTTACCTCAAGAGCACAATATGTTGAAACTATTCATTGAGATGGCAAAGGATTGACATTGCATAGAGTATAGGTCATATTAAGTACTTAATGATTAGTAATTACTATTTTTCTTAGGTAATAGTAAGATCCTGACAGAGAAATAAGTGTGACCAAAGTAATATGGGTTATTTGGTTTATATTGTTGGTATGATCATTGTCATTACTAAATATCAATTGAAGGCTATGGTGTCATAAGTGAAGAATATAAAGATATAACAGTAAAAATTGTTTTTCTATAAATACACCTAAAATAGTTGTTGAATGTAGTATTATATATTATTTTTATGTCATAACAAAGATAAGATTTTCCTTTGAGAGAATATTTCCAATTTTTATAATGCCCATGCATAGTAAAATATTTTATTAACAGAAATTATTTCCGTGAAGCTCTATGTTTCTTTTCTATGAATAAACAAATTTCTTATTTATATACTTTTTTAAAGGAAACTGCTAAATATAATATATATTTGAAATACAAAAGTAGCTTTCAACTTACATAATTATATTTTAGTATATATATATTATATAATTCTAATATATAAACTACACACTAATATTTTCATATAATATACATATGTAATATGAATACATATATATATATATATATATATATATATACTAAGTAAAGGACCTTTTATTCACTACATCTCTGCTCCCTTAGACAAAAATTCTAGCTAATGAGAGCTAGAAGATTATTAGCTTTGAGAGTAGTAGAACAACCTTGCTTTTCTTTGAAGTTCTAAGCCATTTATCTCTATGTGCTTGGGGAAAATTCTGAGACTTCGTACATTAAATAAAAAGACCAGAAATACAAACTAAATGTGTTCTGTTTAGGAAAAAAGGCATATATAAGTATATGAACAGTGGCCAATTTACCATTCAGATTTCATTTTCTCTATTCAAAACATTACCATCTCAAATTATGGGAGCTGTGACTTTATTATGACATACTACCATGTCTGTGGTAGCATTGAAAGCACTTTGTGTTTAATGTTATTGACTTTTAGAATTTTTAGTTTTCATCTGGAAAGCATGAATATTTTTACATAATTTATCAATTGCCACAAATAAAATAGCATATGAATTTAGAAATTGGAAATCTCACATTTTTCTTACCCTACTTGATCTCTTTAACATTAGTCACATTTGACAACATTTTCTTTAGAACTTCTTTTGAACTCCCAATTTTGGTTCTTTTCCTACTTTTTTTATTGCCCTATATTGTTAGATGTTCTTATATGCCTTTGATTCTTCTGGCCTTATATCTTTCTTTGGGAAAACTTATCCACAACAGTCACTCATCTACCACTACAAAACACTAATAACTGCTATAACTGTATATCCTGCTCAGATCTGTTTCCTAAACTGTATGTCTCTATCATCTATCTATCTATCTATCTATCTATCTATCTATCTGCTGTTTTACTGGATATGTCTGCCTGAATATCTTGGAAGGTATCTAAAACTCACAGTGTTACAAACTAGCCTTATGTATAGCCTTCTCTATGGAAAAGCACTCCCTTATTTACTCCCTACAACATGCACAGTACATCCAACAACAATCTCTGAATCTGTTATTTTTGTCAGTTAATAGCAATATGATCAAACCAGTTTCCCAAATAGTAAATTCAGGGTCTTTTCAATTTCCCTTTTTTTTTTTTTTTTTTTTTTTACTTTTAACTTTGACTTAAAAAAATGATCACAACTTACTTTCTTTAAATTTATCACCAAATTATATTGATTTTTGTATTGAAAATATTTTTTGAGTGTCTTCTTATTCCATTCCATTCTGACCTCCACTTTTCAAGTCTTTATTACCTTTTGCACCCCTTTCTTTTTATCTATTTATTTATTCTTAAAATCATATCACGGGGTAGTCACTATGCCAGGTACTGACTTCAGATAGTGAGGGACACCCTCTCACACGGTGACATTTTTACACCAGTGATAATGGGAAGGTGAGCAGGAGGCTATTCTCACATATCCTCTCCCTCCAGTGGTACTTCCTATCATTCATTCTCCACAGTGACTTCAGATCCAACACAGATCTTAAAATGCAAATATTGCAAAAGTGCTCAAATTTAGAACTCCAGTTACCTATGGTGTAAAATCCAAATTCCTTCAAGGCACACCTTTGTCTTCTTTGCTATGGATTCTTTCCTATTCTTTCCTTTACTGCAGAAGGACAAAGAATTTGCATTCTCTAACAAAATCTGAACAAAACAACACAAAATAAAAAAAAATATTGCTGGCTTTGCATGTGCTTGAAATGCCTACCTTCTCTTGTCTGCCCAACTCATCCTTCAAGACTCATCTCAAGTATAACCTCAGTGAAGTTTTCATGAGAGAATTAGATTCTTCTCTATGTTCCCACATTTCTCAGCCTCTAGAAAGTACCTCTATTATAGCACCTGTCACATTAAAATTCAATCATCTTTTACATGTTTGTTTACTCAGGTTGACTGAACTTATTCAAGTCAGGGACTGAGATATTCATTTCTGCTATTTCTGGCACCCATTCCAGTGCCCAGCATATTAGGTACTTAATACAAGTTTGATGAATGGATAGATGGATGAAGAGATGAATGACAAAAATTTGCTTCTTTCTAAAAATAATTGCTTTGAATATACCATTAGTTTTGCTCTCATTTCAATGCCACCAACTTAAAGAGATTTCAATGACATGACTTTTCTGACCCAGGAAATATATATTATACAACTCCAACACAAAGAGCTAAAAACAAAACAAAAACAAAAACAAAAAACCACCTTCTCAAGTTGTGCATTAGATTCTTTTACATTTTTAAGATTTGAGACGTGGAAGGAGAGCTTAATGGAAATTCAAAGTGAGTTTGAAGGACATCTCAGTGGTTACTTGTAAATAAGAACATTCTGTTTATCTTCTTCTAGTTCACTAAGAAAAGAAAACAAAAGAAAAGGGGAAAAAAAAAAGACAGCAACACTGGGGAAAAATAGATCCTGCATTTTGAATCACAACAAACAAAACTAATAAACAGCAAACCACAGGGACCTGTCAGCTGAAAGGAAGATACAGCATTCGTTTTATAAACAATTCACTAGTGTGTCAACAGACAGTCTGACAGGGAAAGAAAGTGAACAATATTTTTCAAAAAATATCTATTTTGCTGAATAAATCTTGAGCAAAATGTTGTGTGAGCTGTATCGATTGAGAGTAAGGGCCATGCAAACACAAGGAGATTGCATTTCTTGCATAAATAATTTTTTTGTTGAGATACATTTTCTTTGAAATTTGAAAATTATTCCAGTGTCATTAATATTACCCCTTTTCTACAACAGAACATTAAATAGATGTTACAAAAAATTCTTTTCTAATTATGAGAAGAGTCAGGTATGGTGATAGAAATACTAAGATACATATAATTATCTTCGTATTAGCACAATTCTTGTGATAACAGAAGGAAGTCATGAAATTAAAAACATTAGAATTATTAACATGTCGACTAACTGATGTGATTATCCACTCAACTTATCAAAAATTTATTACAAAGATAATCAGATTAAAATTTTAGTATAATAGAATTCTTGTCATTGTTTGGGTTCTCACCAAAGCAAATTCATAGATTTTGATTTAGGCACAGATAGCTTATTTGGGATGTGTTTCCAGAATGCTAGAATAGAGAGAATGTAGTGGAGAGAGTTAAACAAGGATGAGAGAAAGCCAATTAAAAGTGAATTCCTGAACTGATTATTACTCTAGGCAACTGAGCTCAATATTGCTAGGGGTTCTTTGGAAAACCATGTAGAATAAACCTCAGAATTGTCCTTCCAGTGAGTGTAGACTGGGACATTACCCACTGACAATCATCTATCACTGATGGAAGGTCGCTCCTGGAGATGTCTACTGCATTTATGGACTGTGCCTTTAGAGTAAGATACCCTGGGAGCTTGAGGAGGGAAGCCTACAGTATATGCAAAAACTATCCACCATAGCTATAGCTAAAAGTAGAGGTGGCCCTAGGGAATGTGGTGTGGGGCCCCAACAGTGTCCAATGTATACGTGCATTTGCATTTAATTTATAATTTCTCTAGTAACTATTTTAAATATGAAGATGTATATTTTTGTTTTAATTGCTCTAAGAAATAGGAAATAACCTGAAATAAATAACCCAGTATTTAAAAATTTCCAAAATTTAAAAGAAATATGGAAAAGTCATAATGTGCTATTTGTGATACATACATGGTAGGTACATTCTATCATTTTCTTGTTGTTGCTATTACTAATGGGCTGGAGATACTTCCACTTTTAGTAATTGTAAAGACATCATCCCAGTGAAAATCCCTTCTTTTCATTCTTTAAGATTTTTTTCTTTGAGTAGATCATGCTAACAAAAATGGGAAAAAAATCTTTTGACATCTAAGAGTATTACTACCACCTCATCCTTTTTTATAGATAGAGCAGAGCTCTTATTGGGCATTGGAACAGGAACTAACTTTTCTTTTCTTTTTTCTACTAAGCTATGTCTTAAATTGTTTATAAACACTGTGTCATCAAACTTTTAACTTAGAGTAGTTATAAAGATTTTCAACAACTATCTATTTTGTTGTGAATAAATTGTGAACAAAACATGTGAGCAGAAGGTGCTTATTATGTTCCAGGTGCTGTTCTAAGGAAATTGTCTGTATTAACATATTTAAACTTTCTTTTTAAAGATTTTATTTTTAAGTAATTTCTACATCCAATGTGGTACTCAGACTCACAACCCCAAGCTCAAGAGTGGCATGCTCTACCAGCTAAGCCAGCCAGGCACCCCAACATATTTAACCTTAATTAAAACACTGTGAAGTAAGGAGTATTATATTTTTTAAAAATTTATATGGGTAATGAAACTGAGGCATAATGACGTTAAGTAGCTTCTAAAGGTAATGGAGATAGTAAGTATTTGAACTAGGTTTTGGAGCCAGGCAGCCTGACTCTGGAGTCTGTGCTTGTAACAAAGCTAGTAAGTGGTAATATTAGAATTTAATTTGGAGTATAACTTAAGTTGGTCTAATTCCAAAACCTGTGTTTTAATGGTTATCCTGCATCATGTTGCTTCAGTATCACCACTTCAATCTTCCTCTATTTGTCCAACAGTCTGATTTTTTAAAGTACAAATAGGGTCACATCTTACCTCATCATTTGTCTATTTGAAACCCTTCAGTGGTTCCTCATTACTTGAAGGATCAAGCTCAAGCTCCATTTTATGTAGTTCATTTTTACCTGCTGGCTTCACATTCTGCAAATCTTGAAATACCACATTCTAGTCTTATTGATTTTCTTGCAATTACTCATTTCATATTTTCCTACCTCCAGGATTTACACATTATACAGTTTTTATTTGGATTACTTCTCTGACTTCACTTGGTTTCACCCCATTATTCTCTATACTATTAACTAAGATTAACTATTAACTATTAACTTTATGAATATCACCTTTTATCTGCCAGGTCTTAAAATAAAATGAGACATTATTAAAAAGATATGCCATTGCCAAAGTACAACATCCATTCATGGTAAAAAAAAAAAAACCCTCAAGAAATTAGGGTTAGAGGAAACATACTTCAACATAATAAAGGCCATATACAGAAGACCTATAGCTAATATCATCCTCAGTGGGAAAAAACTCAGAGCTTTTCCTCTACAGTCTGGAATAAGACAGGGATGTCCACTCTCATCATTGTTATTTAACATAGTCCTGGAAGTCCTAGCCTCAGCAATCAGACAACAAAAAGAAAGAAAAGGCATCCAAATTGGCAAGGAGGAAGTCAAACTTTCACTATTAGCAGATGATATGATAGTCTATATAGAAAGACTCCACCAAAAAATTGCCAGAACTAATACACAAATTCAGTAATTCTGAGGATACAAAATCAACATACAGAAATCTGTTGCATTTTTATACACCAATAATGAAGTAGCAGAAAGAGAAATTAAGGAATCAGTCCCATTTACAATTACACCAAAATAATAAAATACCTAGTAATAAACCTAAGCAAAGAGGTAAAAGATCTGTACTCTGAAAAACTATAAAACACTAACGAAAGAAATTGAAGATGGCACAAAGAAATGGAAAAACATACCATGCTCATGGATTGGAAGAACAAATATTGTTTAAATGTCTGTATTACTCAAAGCAATGTACACATTTAATGCAATCCCTATCAAAATATCACGAGCATTTTTCCCAGAGGTAGAACAAACCTAAGCAATCTTGAAAAAGAAAAGTGAAGCTGGAGGCATCACAATTCTGGACTTCAAGTTATATTACAAAGGTGTAGTGATCAAAACTGTATGGTACTGGTATAAAAACAAACACATACATCAATGGAACAGAATAGAGAAGTCAGCAATGGACCCACAGCTATATGGGCAATTAGTCTATGACAAAGGAGGAAAGAATATCCAATGGGAAAAAGACAGTCTCTTTGACAAATGGTGTTGGGAAAACTGCACGGCAACATGCAAAAGAATGAAATTGGACCACATTCTCATACCATATACAAAAGTAAATTCAAAATGGATGAAAGACGTAAATGTGAGACAGGAAACCATCAAAATCCTAGAGAACACAGGCAGTAACCTCTTTGATATTGGCTGTAACAACTTCTTACTAGATAAGTTACCTGAGGCTAGGGAAACAAAAGCAAAAATAAACTGTTGAGACTTCATCAAGATAAAAACGTTCTGCATAGCGAAGGAAACAATGAAGAAAACTAAAAGGCAACCTTTGGAAGGGTAGAAATATTTGCAAATGACATATCTGATAAAGGATTAGTATCCAAAATATATAAAGCACTTATAAAACTCAACACCTAAAAAACAAATAATCCAATTAAAAAATGAGGAGAACACATGAATAGACATTTTTCCAAAGAAAACATCCAAATGGCTAACAGATATATGAAAAGATGCTGAACAGCACTCATCAGCAGGGAAATAGAAATCAAAACTACAATGAGATTTCACCTCACAGCAGTTGGAATGGCTAAAATCAACAAGACAGGCAACAACAGGTGTTGATGAAGATGCAGAGAAAGGGGAGCCCTCTTACATTGTTGGTGGGAATGCGACCTGGTGCAGCCACACTGTAAAACAGTATGGAGTTTCCTCAAAAAGTTATAAATAGAACTACCCTATGATCCAGCAACTGTGCTACTCGGTATTGATCCAAAGGATACAAAAATACACATTCAAAGGAGTACATGCACCCCGATGTTTATGGCAGCATTATCTACAACAACCAAATTATGGAAAGAGCCCAGATGGCCATCGACTGATGAATGGATAAAGAAGGTGTGATGTATATTTATACAATGGAATATTAGTCATAAAAATGAAATCTAGCCACTTGCAACAACGTGGATGGAGCTAGAGAGTATTATGCTAAGTGAAATATGTCAGAGAAAGACAAGTACCATATGATTTCACTCATATTTGGAATTTAAGAAACAAAACAAGTGGTAGGGGATGGCTAAATGACTGATGGGTATTAAGGAGGGCACTTGTGTTGAGCACTGGGTGTTGTATGTAAGTGATGAATCAGTAAATTCTACTACTGAAACCAATATTACACTGTATGTTAACTAACTAGAATTTAAATAAAAATATGGGTGAAAAAAACCCTAAATAGTAAAATCTAAAAAAAAGAAAGAAACAAACAAAACAAATGAACGTGGGGGAAAAAAGAGAGGCAAACCAAGAAACAGACTCTTAACTAGAGAACAAATTGATGGTGGAGGGGAGGTGAATAAGAGGGATGGATTAAACAGGTGATGAGTATTAAGGAAGGAACTTCTAGTGATGAGCATTGGGTGTTGTATGTAAGTGATGAATCACTAAATTCTACACCTGAAACCAATATTGCATTGTATGTTAACTAGCTGGAATTGAAATAAAAACTTAGGGGAATAAAAGGTATGCCACCATAAGTGGAGCCCAGCGCTTCTCAGGGCAAACTGGGATTTATGGTCTCACCGATGAAAGTCTGTCTACTCATCTCTTCTAACTTGAGTTAGGTATTCCTTTTTGTCCCTGTATCTTATAAATGTGATGTGCTTTCTATGGGCTCCTGAAATTAATCCTTTTTGAGTGTTTGTTTCCTTGGATATAAAATTATTGAGGATAGGAGTTTTATTTTGTTCACCTTTGTACCACTTCTCAAGCTCAGTTTATTATAGGTGCTCCTCAAGTATTTATTTAATGGATCAACTTAACATGCATTTCTGATAAGATAACTACAGTAGGAGAGTACAGGTTTATGGAACCTTGGTTTAGTATATAGGACTGGTGGTGCTGGGTACTGGTGGGACTTATATAAAGGGATAGCCAAATTTGTGGAGGTTAAACTGGGTTAATTTTTTTTTTTTTTTTTTTTTTTGCCAGGGCTAAGGATTACAGTTTAGTCTCAAATGGGGGATTGTCTGGTTTGAGGTGAGATCATATGCCTATAACGAAACTGGATTAGTGGGAAGGACTTACTGAGGTTGCAATGAGGGGCAAAGGTGAGAATAAGAGAAGCACGCAGTTCTGTTTTAGCAGGGTCTGAGCTAGTATCAGGTCTTTCTCACAATTAATTTAAAGATTTCAAAATAATGGTATCTTAAAGAAATCATCATTTCTCTTCTCTGTATTCTGATTGCTTTTTTATATGTACATGTAATGGAAATATGTGCAAATGCTTATCTCTATTATATATATTTACTATTATCATATTGTATGTGTGTTGATATCTATTTGGTTATATACCTGTTTTCCCTCTCAAGCCATATGCTTTTTGAAGGACTGGGGACTATGTCTTTTTTTTCTGATTGTAATTTTTTTTAATTGATACATCATTGACATATATTAATTTTAGGTGTACAACATAATGGTTCCATATTTGTATATTTTGCAAAATGATTGCCACAATAAATCTAGTTAACATCCATCACCACACATAGTTACAACTTTTTTCTTATGATGAAAACTTTTAAGATATAGTTTCTTAGCAACTTTTGAATATACAATATAGTAGTATGAACTGAAGTCACCATGCTGTACTTTACATCCCCATGACATTTATTTTATAACTGGAAGTTGATATCTTTTGACCACCTTCACCCATTTTTGCCCACTCCCACCTCTGGCAACCACCAATTTGTTCTTTGTATCTATGAGTTTGGTTTTTGTTTTGTTTCATTTTGTTTGTTGTATTCCACATATAAGTGAGATTAGTATTTGTCTTTATCTGACTTATTTCACTTAAAATAATACCCTCATGGTCCACCCATGGACTTTGACAAGATTTCCTTTGTTTTTATGGCTGAATGATACTCCACTGTGTGTATGTGTATATTTTCTTTATTGATTCATCCATCAATGGGGAGCTCTGCCTTATACACACTTGTTTCTCTTTCCTTTGCTGTGTCTGACGTATAGTAGACATTTAGCTAATTTTGTTAAATAAATGAAAAGTTTTCCTTATTTAACTCAGCCCACTTTCCGTGTTTTGATCCAGCAAGCTGCTGTACCTAAGTATGATTATGTATTCAATTAATAACAATAGAATGTAATTTTATATTTGTTTTGGTTAACTGATCAATTTATATTTTTCCATTACTTTACTATAAGCTTTGTGAGGGCAAAAATTACATGTGCTATGAATATTTGTATCCTCTGTGGTAAATATAGTGATTGTCACATCATTGATTATTTGAAATGTTGAATGAATAAATAAGTTGGAATGAACAGATTTATCTTTGAAAAAGATAGGGTCTTTAGTGAGTTGGTTTGAGTTTTCTATGTCTTTACTGGAGTCCTCTCTAACATTTTTCACCTAGGATCCTCTCTATTGCTTGGGCAGTTTGAGTGGTTGGAAAGTCAGTTATTGCCTATGACAGTGAAAAATGCCCTATCTTCCTTGGTACCACTCTCATGACTTTGGCTCTTTTTTCCCCTAAGTGATATTTGTAGAAGCTTCAAGTTCAGAGTTAATTAATTCATACATTTTGCAAGTATTTGTGAAATGGGTTAGGTAGTTCTAGCATTCTCCCATCTTAACTCCTGGACTTTTTCCTCCTCATTACTCATATTCTTACTCTAAATCTCTGGTCAAATGACTGGCTGACTTTCTCCCTTCTGCTCCTGATCTGTTCTCTCTAAGAAATACTAATGATTACCAATAAAGAAGTTCTATATATCAAGTAAAAAAAAAAAAAAAAAAGAAATCCTTCATATTTTGGAATTATCAGACCTTGCTTCTCAGTGTGAGAGGGAGGGATGTGTGATGGAAGCATCAGCCTATAATTAGAGCTCGAATTTAAGCTTTTACCAACTTACTACTTTATCTTTTAATACATGCTTATTGAATAAAGGAATGAACCAATGGAGACTAAAGCAAAGATAACTGATAAGTAAGATCCTAGGCAGCATTTATTAAATAGCACTTGGGGTAAGAGTCATGCTTCACTGAAGTTTTATATTTCTAATTCATTGTTGTTGTTGCTTGGTTTCTGATAGGTAATGCTTTTTACTTTTTAAGAGGCTAATTTCTCCTCTGAACATTCAAGAAATTATAGAATTGATTTAAAAACTACCTGTCGATTTCCTTTCAAATGGTCATTAGATAAAAAAAAAAAAAGGGTAATTATCTATGCTTAAGTTTAACCCAAGGTAAGAGCAATTGTCCCTCTTCCTTCCTATTTTCCATGATTTCTGAGTCATTGTGGGCATAATTTCTTAACCCTGTCACATTTTGAAGAGGGAAGAAAAATACACCAACCTGTGTAGAAAAAAAATTTAATACTCAAGTACTTAGTCCACATTATACCATTTTATTCTGTAGTACACAAAATGCAGCATGTTACTCAATTCAGTCATTCATTCAACAAGCATTCCTTGAGTGCATACTACATGTTGGGTACTGTGCCAGGTTGGGACTGTGGAGGTTATGAAGGAGGAGGTTACAGAGTTGACCAACAGTCTTTGAGGAAGTTAGTCTGCTAGAGAAGACAGATAAAATGTTACTGGTGTTTAAGGAATAGGGAGAGGGGGTGATTTTTTTTTATGGGGGACAGTCACAGGCAATGAATTTTCATCATGATATGAAGAAAAGTAAAATTATTTCAGAAGACGCAAAACACAAAGTAAAAATATATGATTTGTTTGAGAAATTATAAGAAAGGTTGAATGGATAAAAAATAAGGGAGTGGGCCTCTGAGGAAAAGAAAAGAATTATTTGAATTGAGGGCTTAAAAATGTGATGCTGGAGTACCTAGGTGCCTCACTCAGGTAAGTGTCTGCCTTTGGCTCAGGTCCTCATCCTGGGGTCCTGGGATTGAGCCCTGCATCACATTGGGCTCCCTGCTTAGTGGGGAGTCTGCTTTTCCCTCTCCCTCTGCCCCTCATCCTGCTTGTGCTTTCTCATGCTCTCTCTCTCTCTCAAATAAATAAATAAAATCTTTAAAAAATAAAAATAAAAACGTGATGTTGACAGTGACAAAATGATGAAGGACAGCCTACAGTAAGGGGAGACTAAAGTAAGTTGACACCTGGTAATACTCTAACCAGGACATCATGAGCATCTGAAGTAAAGCTCTGGTGATGAGAGGCAGAAAGGGGAAATATGAGGTTTGTTTAAGAGAAAAGATCTATTTCATGTATGTGTTGAAGGTGACTGAGGATTTCGGGGGGCTCCACCATTGTTTGCATCTGTGCTGTTTGAGCATCATGATCTTTTTTGACCTAACATTCACAGGTCAGTCTTTTTCCATGTTGGCATAGTACTTTTTTTCTTATATATCTTACACGAATATATAGTACTGTTAAATGTTATCTAAGAATGGTCATGCCTAAGGACAGGTGTGTGAATTCTACCTATGTTGGTAGCGATAGTGAAATAGTCACCCTGGATAAGATAAATTTTCTTCCTGACTCTTACGCATTAAGTCAATGTCAATAATAGTGATGTTTTATGTCTTTGTCTTTGTCACAATAACTGGAAAATTAAAAGTCTGTATGTTTTTTAAGTCAATATAAATTCTCATCACACTGCAACACAGTGTCATTTCGATGGTGGTTTGGACTGGACAAGATAAACTTTTATATCTATATCTATATCTATCTATCTATCTATCTATCTATCTATCTATCTATCTATCTATCTATTTAGGTAGTTACTTAGAGCTAGCTATCTATCTATCTATCTATCTATCTATCTCTATCTAGGTAGTTACTTAGAGCCTATACTAACTACCAAAGAGCAATTAGTGAGAGTCAGGATCTGAATTCTTGTCCTGCTTCTGCTATATATATTTGTTAAAAGCTTGGACAGTGTATGCGGTCGAAATTGTAGATAGCCTACCTAAAAATATATAAGCACCCTAGAGAAGGAAGAGGCAAGGAGATAGGCTTATGTTAAGGAACTAAATGAAAATTTAAATTGAAAGGTCTTGGAATAAAGAATCCTGTGTTATATTTTTGGTATTGTCAATGATTCATTGCCTAGGGTACCCATTTTACCTGAACACTATGAAGAAACTGTTGAAATACATGAACTCTAAAATTATGTGATTACAGAAAATTTTATTCATTCAAATAACTAATAATAGTCAAGATGTAGTAATGAATGTTTATTGAATATTTCTTATGGTCTAGGCATGAGTACGTACATTTTCTCACGTGCTCCCTCAACAATTTGTGAGGAATCACGAGTACTCTGTTTTAGAGAGGAGGAAATGAGTTTCAGGGAGACATAGCAACATGTCCCAAGTCATAAATGATAGTAATGGGGATCATATGTTGGGGATAAAATGGCCCCCCCAACACACACACACACACACACACACACACACACACACACACACCCTGGACAGTTTTCCAGAACTAAAATGAAGCAGAATATTGCCAAATTGCCTGATGGATTTTAGTTGTCTTGAATTATGTGAATTATGTGAATAAATATTTGTTGTTGGGAGTGGTCATATTTATTTGTTTTTATATCTTGAGCAACAATTAAATTGCCTGGCATATGGATGCTCAGATAATATTATTTGAAGTAACCTAAATGATCTGAATACTAATAAACAGAATTGTTCTTGGAATTGTTGGATATGTGTCTGGGACTCTTGATAGGGTAGATTAGGTTATTATATGGAACAAAACCAACTTCCCTGGCCCACTATGATGGTAGAGGGGACAGATCAGAATTGAAAGAAAGAAAAAAAATATAACAATCTGACCACAGAACAAAGCACTGAGATGTTAGAAGATTGTTTATATAATACTATGGAGTTTTGCTATCAACTGTGTGTTGCCAGACCAAATATATTTTGATTCTGAGGCTTTAAGTTTTGTTCTTTTCAAAAAACATCACCAATCATCTTTTATTTTATTTTATTTTTTTAGTATATTGAAATTCAAAGTTGAGAGCATAATTAGGGTCTATTTGAATAACCAAGAGTTGAGCTAAAAAAAAAAAAGCTCCAGGGGGAAAAAGTCATAGGCTCTCAGTTACAATTTACCTCTCTAATCCCTGCTGCTACCGTTGATCCAGCAGTCCTCTTTTAAATGTTATACTTAAACCTGTTTTTAAAAATGTCACTAAGATATGTATCCCCAGGTAATATAAAGAAACACGATTCCTCTTCTTTCTACTACTCATTCTCTTGGGAAAAAGAATAATTTAGTATTTATTTTGTGGTAACATCTGTCACAGCTTTCAATCCAGCTTTTTCTCAGAATTCTTGTTATCCAAGGAGTTATGTAACTCTTAAATGCTCTTTTGAAGCAAAACTGAAAAGTCACATCTGTCTTTACATGTCGCTTCCTACTGTTAGTGACTTTTATTTTCCAGTTTTTCTTTTTAAGGATTTGCCCTATTATTAAAAAGATTTTTAAAAAGTTACCCTAAGAAGATTTTATTTTTTCATAGGTTTTTCAGGAAGCTGCCTGAATGTTTATCCTACTTTTACTAAAGGGCTTCCTGCTGTCTGTTTTGGTACTAGAAATGGTTCCATTGGTACCATCATAAGTTTTTCAAAAATTTATTCCCATATCATTATTGCTCAGATAATTATAAAGCAGGAAACCTATGATTGGGGGCTGGACAGTTTTTGTTCAAGTATTTTGTCTTTGTTCTTTGTTTGTCTTGAAAAAAAATGCACATAATAAAGTTACCATGAAAAACTGCATGTAGCTCATAATGATTCTGAAGAGGAAAACAAGAACCAGTGGGTAAATATTATATATAGAAAGAGTTAAATTTATTATGGGAATTAACACTGTATAGTTGCAGCTATCAGAATTTTAAATGTTGATCAACTGTACATTTTTAGGGATATTTAAGAAGAGACTTAATGAGCTCTTGCCTGAGATGTGATAGAAGAAATTATATACATATAATATAAGCAGAATTGAATGAAATGATTAGTGTTTTTCTGGCTGTAGACATGTAAATACACATATAGTTATATACCTACTTGTGTGCATATACATATTTCTCTAAATTGTGTGTGTGTGTGTGTGTGTAATAGAAAGGGTTGAATATAGGGGTGCCTGCGTGGCTCGGTTAGACATTCGACTCTTGATCTCAGCTCAGGTCTCGATCTCATGGTTGTGAATTCAAGCCCTGCATTGGGCCCTTAAAAAAAAAAAAAAAAAAGCAAGGGTTGAACATAAAATGTTGAGTGAAGAGAGAAATTATGGCATTCTAATTTTAAAAAGGAATCCCAATTTTTGAGAGATTGTCAAATCCATAGGTGCAGATGGAAACCACCATACCACCATGACACATGGTTACTGTTGCTGAGACCAAATTGGAGACTTGTATGCTAGTAAAGTGTAAGTCGGGCAGGCAACAGATGCATTGTGATATATGGAATCCTAGAATGTGGGAAATAATGATATGACAACCTAAATACTGAGAGGGTAATGACAGAAAATATGGTTGCTTTCAATTGAGACGGATCAAGTGACATTTTTCTTGGTAAGTGTGGGGTTTAGATTGGGAAAAAAATCATTTGTTTAACTTAGAGAGGTTTCTTCCAGCATAGTTTTGGGAAAGAATGGAAGTTAGTACTGTCCTTAGGAAACTGGGAGAACAGACTCAAATCTCATGTGCTTGCCTTGTGATAATACTGGAAGATATGTGGAATGAGCTGGGTTTATACTTGAAATCTCTTACAAGAGAAATATGATACTGGACTAGTGATACAGTCCCACTTGCTCCACAAAAGAATAGAACTTTTGTTGTTTTTGAGAGTATTGCCTCTGTGTGGCTGTGGTTCAAAAGCTGGGAGGTATTTCAACGTCAGAATATATGGATTTCCTTTTCAAAAAAGAGTGGGGTTAATTATTAAAAAATTGTCTACCTTTCTTGCTCACCTTTATTTTCCATATTTCCTTTGGATCTTCCGGAAAAAAAGAGGTTGACTAGATCAAGGTTACCTGATCATGATGAAAGTCTGGACTAGGAAAGTGGTAGAGTAAGTACTAAAACTTTTCTCTGGCTGGTCATAGAATTTTGGGTTTACTGGAGTATCTGAGATTGAACCTTTTAAAGTATGATCAGTTCAGCATTATTTGACACATGTTCTGCCCAAACTTGTACATCATGAGAAGCAGCCCAGATTGCTACTCTACTCAGAGTGAACAAAGTCCTTCTCATCACCACCCCTATTTTTAGTGGAAACTAATCTTGTCCCAATATTGCTGTAAAATTAAGAACAACTATTTCCTACAACCAATGCTTCTTAGCCTAGAACTTTTTAATGTGTGTGATTATTTAACAGCAGTCCTTTCAGTGTGGACGATGAAGGTTGTCGATGAGTGCAAGAGTCTGAGTATCCACATCTGTGTTCGTTTTGCTATGGTGAATCTAGCACAGAAGTCAGTAGTGCAGCTCCAACTAAATCCAAAATATTAACTATTCAGTTGTTTCTGTTTTCAAAATTAGTTGTTTGGTCACTTGTTCAGTCTGTATAGTCTTCATGTTGGAATTGGATATTTTCACCTCATTCACCTGATTTAGCCACTTTTATCTCTTCATTCTAGTTGAAATTACTAATTCCATCAACTAGTCATTAAATGCAGGAGGTAGAAATGGAAAAGTGCTTTAAAGTAATCAGAAATATATTATTAGAGTCCATGCTTTAAAAATAAATTGGTACACTTACATCAACATGCTAGATGACAATTGCAGGTGAACAGTTTTGCAGGTTGAGCTCTTTTATAAACTATGTGGCTAAACCAGAAGCATCCCTGTACTTTGGGTGTTCCTCATTTTATCCCTATTAATTTAAGAGTTCTGTCTTTGATAATGCTGAATTTTTTCATAATTAATCCCACTCTTTTTTTATTTTTTAAAAAAACACCCAGATCAATCAAGAACTAAAATTCTAGACCAGCCAGTCTAGTAGTGTTGTGAGAAGGGGATTGAGAAAGGCCATAGCAGGTAAAAGTAAGCCTAAGGCACTGCATTTTCAATTCCATTCCTAATGGGGTGTGTGTGTGTGTGTGTGTGTGTGTGTGTGTGTGTGTGTGTGTGTGGTGTATTACATTGCTTTTGTCTCCTGTATAATTTTCCACTTTATGTATCTACCATCTTTGACTTTTCCATTTCCTGCCGCGACACTGCCCGCGGAGCCGTGGCATTGATTCGGGAGAAGGACGAGGCACAGACAGGTTAGCTTGCGAAAGAGAGCGTGGGTGCAGGGGACGACCACAAGGCATGCCACTGCCAAGAGTGTGATCGCCCCGAACAGCTGCAACCTCGTGTATTTATTGGCAATAAACAATCAAAGACAATCAACGGGATGATCTGTATTACATCCTAGTGAATAGTAGTACATCACTGGGAAGGTCATGGGATTAGATGATGTAATGTTCAGCAAGTGAGGCCTATTCTTAAACATGTTTCTAAGGACTCCGCAGGTTATTGTCAAGAGCAATCAAGTTTCGGTTGGGGCAGCGTTCTGCCCTTTAGTGGACCAGGCGTTCCTGGCCGCTTTCGTTACTTGAGGGCAGCGTTCCACCCTGAGCGAGCTGGGCGTTCCCGGCCGCTGGGCAAGCCAGGCATTCCCGGCTGCTGTGCTCTGATGTTTACGCTGAAGCCCGCAAGGTCACAAACATGTTTTCCTGTTATATCCTTAGCACAAGCTCTCGGCCAGTGTGCTGCAATTTCTCAAGTGATGTTCACCTTAGTTGCTTAAGTTCCTATTTACCTCAAACAGTGGAGAGATGAACAACCCCATACCTGTACCCTATTGGATCTGTTTATAGTTTCTCTGACTCATATATTATTGAATCATTATGTACATGCCTCCATAGTCTCTCCTAAATACTGCATAATGCTCTTCAAAATGCTTTACCAGTTTGGCCTCCTCTCAACAGAGAACAAAGGATCCTGCTTTCTCATATGTTTGATAATCCTTGGAATTACCTGAATATAATATTTTGTCAAACTTAAGGATGACCAGTAATGTCTCATTGTTTCAATTATTCTCTAATTATCTGTCAAGGCTGAGTATATCTTTATGTATTTTTTTAAAGATTTTATTAATTTATTTAACAGAGATAGAGACACCCAGCGAGAGAGGGAACACAAGCAGGGGGAGTGGGAGAGGAAGAAGCAGGCTCATAGCGGAGGAGCCTGATGTGGGGCTCGATCCCATAATGCCGGGATCGCACCCTGAGCTGAAGGCAGACGCTTAACGACTGTGCCACCCAGGCGCCCCATCTTTATGTATTTTTAAGTCATTAGGATTTTCTTGTTTTGTATGTTGGCTATTTATAACCTGTGATCATTTCTCTATTTCATTTTGTTTGTTGTCTATTATCAACGGTATCTTTTTTCTTCCTGATATTAATTATTTGATGGGCTGAGACATTGAAAATGCCCTTTTTTCCCATCTGGCAATGTCTGTTAATTTTGTGTATGGTGCTCCTTACTGAACTGAAATATTAACTTCAGTGTAGTCCAAATTTCTGTTTATTGTTTTGAAGGCTTGAAAAGGATGCATTGTTTACATGTAGCTTGTGTATATGTATTATTAACTCATGGTTATTTAAATATTTTCCATCTTTGCCTATTTTGCATCAAGCTTTTCTGTTTCTGAAAGTGATGTGATCAATTCTATAATTATAATTGTGTAATTCAAACTCTCCTTGTACTTTGCTTGGTTTTTTGGCTCATTTGCAATGTTTTTCTTCTCCTTCTTTTTCTTCTTCTTCTCCTTCTCCTCCTTCTTATTTTTTTCAGCAGTGGGCCAGGGAGGATTTGAGATACACAAAACACAGCATTAACAGTTTATGTAACTCAGTTCTTTTTTTAAAACTTTTTATGTATTTTTTCCCTTTCATTCTCCATTCCCACTCCTATACTCACCCCTACCTCCACCATGGACAGCCATGCTCGTGTATTAAATATGTGGTCATGGATATGCATATATGTTTTAAAAATCTATATTTTTGTTTTGTTTATTGATATATGTTTCTTAATTTATTTCTTTTTTAAAAAATTTTTATTTATTTATTTGACACACAGAGAGAACATAAGTAGGGGGAGCAGCAGGCAGAGGGACAGGGAGAAGCAGCTCCCCGTCAAGCAGGGAGCCCAGTGCAGGGCTCAATCCCAGGACCCTGGGATCATGACCTGAGCTGAAGGCAGATGCTTAATGACTGAGGCACCCAGGCACCCCTATGTTTCTTAATTTAAATGAATAATTATGTTGCTATGGTAGAGATTATGTACTATTTATTTTTGGATTCTTTTGTATTTTTTCTCAAAAAACATTTTTAAACAGGGTCTAATGTGTCTGAGACCCACTTTATCTTGTTTTTGCATTTAAGTGAAGTTTAGCTAGACATTAACATTTTAGGTTCAAATATTCTTCCTTCATCACTCTGAGAATATTGCTCCATTGTAATCTTGTATCCAGAGTCAATTCATGTTCATTTACAGATAAATTTACTTCTTTGATTTCTTTTGCTGTCGCTCTGTTTCTGATCTCAAAAAAAAAAAAAAAAAAAAGACCTATCTCTTTTTTTCTTTTCTATCCTATTTGTTTTGTGAGGAAAACTTTCATTCTGTAGGCTAACATCATTTTTTCCCTTTTTTAAATTCTAGGGTGGTCTCAATTGTGATTTCCTCCCCTTTTCTTTTTTTCTTTCCCTATGATCTTCCAGATGTGTGATAACAATTCTACATCTATCTTCTTTATATCTTAACTTTAATATTTTCCTTTTCCTTGAGAATTTTCCTGCTGGTTCTCCTCAGATATTGCCTTATTTTTCCCTATGTGTGTATTTCCTAGAAGTGTCAACATAATCTATATCCGTAAGGGAAAGGAAAATTTCCAGCCTAGCCTCACTTGTGTCCTTCCTAGTGAGTTTTAATAGATAATGAAAATCTATATCCAAAAAGGAAAAAAAAGAAAACCCTCAGACAATCGAATAGAAAAATGGGCAAGATACTAAAACGTTCAATTAATAGAAGGAAAGAAGCAGAGGAGACAATGAAAGAAGAGATGTTCAACCACATTGTCAATCAGGGAATGCCAGTTAAACCCACAATGCAATATTACTACATACTCACCAAATTAGCAACATTCAAAAATGTATGACAATCACAGAACTCTACCTCTGAAACTAATAATACACTATATGTTAATTAATTGAATTTAAATTTTAAAAAAACGTGTGGCACAATCTAACGCTGGTGAAAATGTGGAGCAATAGAAACTCTTGTACACTGCTGGTGGGAACAGAAACTTGGTAAATCCATTTTGGTAAGGAATTTGCCAACACAGAATATGTACATACATACTCTAAAACCAATACTTCAACTCCTGTGAATATCCTCTAAGGAAATGCATACATGTATGTTGGAGGATATATGTGTAAAATTTTTCACAGCAACACTTTTTTTTGAAATAACTCTCCACATCCAAAATATTTGTCTGCAGTATAAAAGATAAATGCATTTGTATAATTGTACAAATGACTATTATACAGCAATGAAACTGGATGGACTATACTTTACACACCAACAGAATTCCTATAGTCACAATGTTGAGCAAAAGAAGCTTTATACAAAAGAACTCAAATTATATGATTCCATTTATATAAAGTTCAAAACCAAGAGAAAAATATTTTTTATTGTTTAGGGAATGAATATATAGTGGACAAGAACAAATCTCCTAAGAGATTAAGCTTTAAAAGCATGTTTTACAAACATACTGGGGGAGAAGGCAAGAAAGTATGGAAAATTCCGTGAGACCGAAAAGAGAACAGAACATCCCAACAAGTGAGTGAGCACAACAGCCTCTTGGATACCTGTTGGCCCAGAGCTTCATACCAAATGGGTCTTTACTCTGTAAGAAATGGAATACAAAATCTAGGATTCAAGCACAACAGTAAGCCATTAGAATGGAGACATCTGCAGGAACTCAACTTAGTGAAATAGATAAACAAAACAAACATATGTATATCAATACATAAAATAATTCCAGCCTGTTAGTGAAATATGCTGTTTATAGCCTTTGGTTGTAGGTGGAAGGGAAAAATATTTTCACCTAAATGGATCTAAATGTAAACTATCCCTAATGTAGCTAGAGGTACTTGTAAATCTTTTAAAGCTAAGAGGGGAGTACATAAATATTAATTCATTATTATTCTCTAATATGAATAAAATATTTAGTAACGAGAGAAAGAAAAGTGAATGCAGTAAGTCTACAAATACTGATATAAGCTTTTCATTTCAAAAGCAAATAAACATTGGGACAGGTAACTACTGGGGAATAGAAGTGAAAATCTTGTCTGCAAGGAGAATCGAGAAATATATTTTTTGTCTTTTTTGTATCATTTTATGGCCAAGTGCATACATTACCTATGTATTCATTTAAAATAACAATGGTAAGTTACCCGGGTGATGAAATTATGAGCCATTTTAGTGTCTTTAGATAGAGCTGCATTTTAAAAATTCTCCCAAAATTGTTATTAAAAAATAGTTGCCTCTGGGTAGTTCAACTGGATGGAATAAGAAGACTTAACTTTACATTTTATATCCTTTGGGTTTTGTTTGTTTGTTTTAGTTTATTACTTTTTGCAGATATTTCTTTTAATAGAAAATAAATAAGAGACACTGGTGCTGAAAGAGAGAAACCCGTTCTGTTGTTAATAAAGTCTCTTACAATTGAAAGAAGTAAAATATCTGAACTTTCAAATACAGAGGAAGATTTTATTCCTCAAAAGTCATTGCTGGAAAGCAAAGAAAAATTGCTGTGGAATGGATTTGGCTAGTCAAAGGAAATAATTGATAAAATGATTATTGGTGACCAGTTGGAACTATTTTCCAGATAAATATTGGTAAATTATTAGAAGAATTTAGCTTAAGGAAAATTGTGTTTTTTTGTGAAATGTTTTCTGGAAATTAAAGGCACTCGCAGGGGAACATTCTCCTTGACCATGTAATCAAAGCTGGCCCATCTGACAGTAAACAAAGGGGCACAGAGTCTGGCTATGATCTGAAGCACACAATGGTAGCACCTGGAGAATGTCTATAAACTTGTCCATCTGAAGCCCAGAGAAATTGTCCCTTCCCTTCCTAAGCCTCGGTTATATGCCTATTCATTTCAGTAAAAATGCCCCAATTTTTTCCAGTTAATACCTTTTTTTTTTTTTTGCTTCATTTGGACAGAGTTGATCTCTTTGTTTCTTTTAGTTGAAGGACCCTTAACCATTTCTCAAAGCAGCAGCTTTTTTAAAGGTACCATTATTGAGATATAAGGCATATACTATTCAATTCACCCATTTATAATTTGTTTATTTTTAATTTTCATTTTATTTTAATTTATTTTTAGAGAGAGAAGGGTGGGGAAGAGGGCAGAGAGAGAGGGAGAGAGAGAATCTTAAGCAGGCTCCACACTGAGCTCGATCTCATGACCCTGAGATCATGACATGAGCTGAAATCAAGTCAGATGTTTAACCATCTAAGCCACCCAGGTGCCCCCAATTCACCAATTTAAAGTGTACAATTCAATGCTTTTTAGTCACGGTTGTGCAACCATCACCAAAATACAATCTTAAAAGATTTTGTCTCCCCCAAAGTAACTCCATTAGCAGTCAATTTGTTATGCTGCCCCTACCTCGAGCCTAAGTAATTTACTAATCTATTGTCTGTATAGATTTGCATATTCTGGACATTTTATATAAATAGAATTTATAACTTTTGATCTTTTATGATAGACTTCTTTCTCTTTTCCTAATGTTTTCAAGGTTCATCCATGTCACAGCATGTTTAGTCTTCTATTCCTTTTCATTGTTGAATAATATTCCATCACATAGTTATACCTTTTATTTATCCATTCATCAGGTGGTGGATGTTTGGGCTGTTTTTAAACTTTGGCTATTATAAATAATGCTAGTGTGAACATTCACGTACAGGTTCTCATTTCTCTTGGGTGTATACCTAGAAGTGGAATAACTGGGTCATATGGTAACTATGTTTAACTTTTTAAGGAACCACTAAATTGTTTTCCACAGTGGCTGCACCATTTTACATTCCCACCCAGCAATGGATAACAGCTCCAATTTCTCTTGTTCTTTATCAACATTTGTTATTGTCTATCTTTATCACAGCCATAATATTGAGTATGAAGTAAATATCTTTGTGGTTTTGATTTGCATTTCTATGGTGATTAATGACATTTAACATATTTTCATACCTGTATTGGCTATTTGTATGCCTTCTTTGGACAAATGTCTATTGAAATCCTTCACCCATTTTTAATTAGATTATTTGTCTTTTCATTAAGTTGTATAAACTATATATTCTATATGTAAATCTCTTATCAAATATATGATATGCAAATATTTTCTCCCATTTTGTGGATTGTCTTTTTATTTCTTGATGGTGTCATTTGGAGCACAAAAGTTTGTATTTTAATTTTGATGTAGTTCCATTTATCTATTTTTTCTTTTGTCACTTGTGCTTTAGGTGTTATAGCTAAGAAACCTTGTCGAACCCAAGATCATAAAGATTTACTCTAATATTTTTTCTAAGAGTTTTTAGATTTTTGCTTTCTTTTTACATTTAGGTCCATGATCATGTTGTTCCAGTATCATGTGTTGAAAGACTGTTCTTTCACCATTGAATTGTCCTGGTACACTTTTTAAAAATTGACGATAAAGTCAAGAGTTTATTTCTGGGCTCCATTCTATTCCATCGATCTATACATCTATTTTTATGCCCCTACCACACTATACTGATTAATGTAGATTTTCAGCAAGTTCTGAAAATGGAAAGTCTAAGTTGTCTTACTTTATTCTTATTTTTCTATATTGTTTTTTCTATATGGAGTCCCTTTTATTTCTATGTAAATTTGCAAAAATACCAGCTGGGATTTTAATAGGAATGGCTTTGAATCTGTAGATTAATTGGGAGAGTATCGCCAACTTAAAAATAACAAGTTTCCTAATCTATAAACATGGAATGTATTTCTATTTATTTCGGTATTCTCTTTTTTTTCAGCAGTGTTTTATAGTTTTCATTACACAAGTTTTATACTTATTTTGTTAAATTTATACCTAAGTATTTTATTCTTTTTGATTCTATTTTAAATGACTTGCTTACTTAATTTCATTTTAAGGATGTTTTCTCTAGTATAGAGAAATAAAATTAAATTTTTTATATTGACTTTGTATACTGAATCTTGATGAATTTATTAGTTCTAATAGTTTTTTTAATGGACTTACTGTGTGTGTGAAATTTGAAAAAAGAAAAAAACAATAGAAAATGATAGAAAAAATAATAGGAAATTATCTTTAATTCTTCCGGTGCAATATGGATACATTGTATTATTATTTTTTCTTGCTTAATCTCTCTTGTTAGAACCTACACTACAGTGCTAAGTAAAAGTGACAAGAACAGACATCTTTGTTCTGTTCCTGATCTTAGGGGAAAAGTATTTAGTCTTTCACTTCCAAGAATGATGTTAGGTGTGAGTTTCACATAAATGCCTTTATCAGGTTGAAGAAGTTCTCTTCTAAGTTTATCATGTGCTTTTATCATGAAAGGGAGTTGAATTTTGTCAAATGCTGCTTCTGCCTCCATTGAGATAATCATATTTGCTTTTCTCCTTTTTCCTTTTATTTTTTAATTAAAATTTTTTTTTCTTGTTTTAAGAGAGAAATCACCAGAGAGAGAGAGACCGTGAACGGCGGGGGGGTGGGGGGACAGAGGAAGAGGGAGAAGCAGACTCCCCGCTGAGCAGGGAGCCTGACTCAGGACTCCATCCTGGGACCCTGGGATCATGACCTGAGCCAAAGGCAGATGCTTTACTGACTGAGGCCCTAGGCACCCTTATTTTTTTTTTAAAGATTTATTTATTTTAGAAAGAGAGCACAAATGGAGGGCAGGGACAGAAGGAGAGAGAAAGACAGAGAAGCAGACTCCCCACTGAGCACAGAGCCTGACATGGGGCTCAATCTCCTGACCCCGAGATCATGACCTGAGATGAAATCAAGAGCCAACCAACTGAACCACCCAGGCACCCCATTCTTTTTCCTTTTAATATGAATGATTTTATATTGAACCACCCTTGCATTCCTGGCAAGTCCCACTTGGTCTTTACAATTCTTATATTGCTAATTTAATTTGCTCATATTTTGTTGAGCACTTTTCAGTCCACATTCATAAGAGATATTGGTCTATACTTAGAGTTCTTGAGATATTTTTGTCTGATTTTGGTATTAAATACTGGCTTTTTGGAATGAATTGCGAAGTGTTCCCTTTACCCAGTTTTTTGGAAGAGTTTGAGAAGTATTAATATGAATTCTCTTTGCATGTTGGATGGAATTCACCAGTGAAGCAATCTGTCTGAGTTTTATCTGACTCTTTGTGGTATTTTAAAATTACTCACTAGATTTTACCATTTGTAATAGTTATCCAGTCCTGCCATAACTTATTACCACAAAGATTGTGGCTTAAAACAAAACAAATTTATATCTTAAGTGACTCTACAGATAAGAAGTTTGAGACAGGTCTCACTGAGCTAAAATCAAGGCATAGGCAGGGCTATGTTCTTTCTGTAGACTCTAGGTGAGATTACGTTTCCTTGCCTTTTCCAGATTCTAGAGAATGCCTACATTTGCTCATGGTTCCCTCCTTTCACCTTTGAAACCAGCCTTGGCATATTAAGTTCTTTTTATACTGCAACCCTTTGATCTTCCTTCCATAATCACATTCCCTCTAATCCACCTCAATTGGGAAATGGTCTCTATTTTTAAGGACTCATATAATTAGGTTGGGCCCATTTGGCTAAATCCAGATAGTCTTCCTGTCTCAGAATCCTTCATCTTAATCCCATTTGCAAAATCCCCTTTTTCATGTAAGGTAACTATTCACAGTTTCCAGGGATCATGGGATCATGATGTGGACATCTTGGGAATGAGGACATTATTTTGCCAACCACACTTTCAAAAGTCTGTTCAATTTTACACGCATTAATTTATGCAGCTTCTTCTTAAGTTAGTCCAGAGGACTCTTTGGTTGAAGAAATATGCAATTATACTGTCTTTTGTGATACCTACATAATCACCTTTATGAACACTTTTTTTTTTTAATGTGTGTCTATTTCAATTACTGGCTGATGCTAACTGCCTCCAGCATGAAGAACTTCATTAGTAGTTCTTGTAGGGAAGATCTGCTAACAACCTTATTGTTAGAGAATATCTTTATTTCACCTACTTTTTTGAATGATAATTTTGCTAGCTTTAAGGTACTTGGTTGACCTTTGCACTTTGAAAATGTGATCCCACTGCTCTCTGTTCTCCATTGTTTTTAATGAGAAGTCAGATATAAATCTTATTGCAATCCTTTGTACATTATGAGTTGTTTTTCTTTTGTTGCTTCCAAAATGTTCTGTCTTTTAACACTTCAACTATGGATCTCTATAAATTTATTTTACTTAAAGTTTGTTAAGTAACATTCTCCATCAAATTAAGGAAATTTTCAGACATTTCTTCAAATTTTTTTTTCTCTTCCCTTTTAAAAATTGTTTTGGTATTCTCATTACATATATGTTGATATGTGTAATGGTATCCCACATTTCTTTCAGGTTTTGTTCAATTTTCTTCATTGTTTCTCTTTTCTGTTCTTCATATTGCATGATGTCCTTTGATCTCTCATAACATTTGTTGATTCTTTCTTCGGCCAGTTCCAATCTGCTTTTGAGCCTCTCTAGCAAAGTGTTCATTTCAGTCATTGTACTTTTCAAGTCTAGAATTGCCTTTTGTTTTTTAAATAATTTCTATCTCTTCATTGATATTCTCTGTTTGATGGTAAATTGTTATTATATATGTTTTTGATTCTTTATGCATGGTTTCCTTTAGTTCTCTGAACATATTTATAATCAGTGATTGAAATCCTCATCTGCTAAGTTCATCATCTGGACTTTTTCAAAGGCAATTTCTATTTTCTGCTTTTCACCCCTGAATATGTTTCACATTTTCCTGGTTCCTTGCATATCCCCTAATATTTTGTTGAAAGCTAGACATTTTAGATAATACATTGTAGCAGCTGATCCCCTAGAAGTGTTATTGTTTGGTGTTGGTCATTTGTGTTTTTACTTAGTGACTTGACTTAGCAAATTCTGTAAAGTGTTTCCCCCCTGCTATGTGCAGCCTCTGACATCCCTGCTAAGATGATGATGATGATGATGATGATGATTATGATCATGATGACAATCCCTTTTAATTTATCTTTTATCTGAGCTACTTAGGAGATTGGCATAAAATTTTTTGATTAAGCTTATTCTTAAGCCCCCTTAGTCAATTATATTTTTATCCTTTACTGTTGGTATACACGTTTGCTTAAAGGCTCCTATATCAGTTCAAGCACTTTTTATGCTCTTTGTCCCTCTTTAGTCTGGGACCAGTGGGTTGGAGGTTTCTTCTCTGATTTCTCATGGGAAAGCACAGCCTTGGGCTGCACATAATCTTCCCCATGCTTCCAGGATGACTATGATATTATTTTAAATTCTGGCTGGGTCAGAGTAGATTATTGTTCACTCAGTATTTGGTGAGAAATTTTATTTAAGCACTGCCAAAAAAAAAATAAGACATAGGTAAGGAAAAACTTTTTTGATGAGATTACTGCAAAGGGGAGGAAAGGGACTATTGCAATAGGGAGAATGCAATAGGGAGAAAGCTAGAAAGATGTGGATGTGGATAGGTAGGATGGAAGGGTAGAACAATGAGAGAGCAGATCAGAGAATTATCCTGATGTCAGCCCATTTTCAGGAGGGCATGTTTAGGAAACCTTGTATGCTGGCTTAGTCCTATGGCAGGCCAAAGTTCAAGAGTAAGTGGTAAGCAGAGAAACTTAACCAAAGTTGCTTAACAAGTATTTTGTTCTGGTTTAATCAGTGAGGACAAGTAGTTTGGCAAATATTTATGAGGCACAGAATTTAGAGTGTCTCTGTCTGGTCTTGTCACAAGTAAACAACTGTGTCATATGGGAAAGTGTGTTTCTTTGTATAAGCTGTTTCCAGAACGCAAAGGGTGGAGAATTTCTTTAACCTTGACTGTTCCCAGGATCAGAGGACTTGAGTAAAATTCAAACTCATCAGCCCCTGTCGCCATTCAAAGTTTTGCCCTGTGTCAATGGGTCTGTGTGTCATTTGGGGATGCTTTCAAGCTGCATCCCCCTACATTCTGCTCTGCTTACTCTGCATAGGTGTAGCTTAGTGCATGTGCAAAGCCTTCCTGTCCCATTGAGTTGATTGTGATTATAGAAAGACTATTCTGGGTTCTCTGTTTCCTTGGTTCTTTCTTTTAAACATTTGGCCTCTCTGTAATTTTCCTTGTATTAGAGTTACCAGCCTCCTTATAATTGCTCTCCATAAAGGTATCCATTTTTTAAAAAATATTTTATTTTATTTATTTGGCAGAGAGAGAGAGAGAGAGACAGCCAGCGAGAGAGGGGACACAACAGGGGGAGTGGGAGAGGAAGAAGCAGGCTGACAGTGGAACAGGGAGCCCGATGTGGGGCTCGATCCCAGGACCCCAGGATCACGCCCTGAGCCAAAGGCAGATGCTTAACAACTGAGCCACCCAGGTGCCCCAAGATATCCATTGCTTTTGACAACACTCTTAGGAATGGAGTTCTCGATTTCCTATTACAAATAAAGTCAGTCTCTGTAGGCAGAGCTGAGGAGCTCTTCATCCTTATGACCTGCCTTTCCACCTGGGCAGAACTACTGTGCTACTGCACTGGAGCTTAGAGTAGAAATCTGTTATTCCCCAAGTCACATGTAATTGACTAGTCAGCACTGGAGTGTGTGCATGGTACACACTGGCCTTCTTGGCTTGTCTCTCTGGACCTAGAATCTTCGCCCTACAGTGTGCTAGGGCAGAAGTGATGGACCCCAGTATCCACCACTCCTCCACTTGGGGCAGAGTTGGGGTGAGATGGGAAAAGAGAGACCAGGATCCTCTTTGCAATACCTGCCTGGAATAGAACTTCTACAGGGGACAGTGGGAAGGGATGAGAAATGCCAGCACTTGCCCCTCCTGGGATGATACCATATATTCTGGAAAAGAGGGAACCCTGTCTTCTTGGCTACAAGTGCCTAGGGTAGAGCTTTTATAATGTGGAGCTGGGGAGTAAAGGTGGATAATGAAATGATGAAATGAAATCAAATTCTATAGACTCTCCTTGTTCTTACCAATATTTAGTAATTTTTTGAGTGAATTTTTATGCTTTTTCTGTGTACCCTTATGACAATTCTCAGAGACTTTAAATGATTGTTTTTTATATTTTTCACCACTTTAATTGTTTTTCTGGGGAGAAGATCCACCAACATCTTTGCTCCATTCTTTTAAAAGTAGGTTACTTTTACTCTGGTTTCTTCTCTTTTTCCCCCCTCTCTAGCCTCTCTACTTTTATTTAAGTAACCTCAAATTTTTACCTCTTTTAAACTCTTCCCAAATTACATAGAGATCTGCCAGCTTCCCTATGCCAGGTCAGAACATAGTTTTCCCAAAACTTCTTTTTTGTGTTAACTATTGATGGACATTCATAGAAAATTGGTCTTCTAACTTTTCAGAATTCCACATGAAAATATTTATTTCTAGCCATAAACAGAACCAGTGGTCATCCATATGTCTCAGTAATTCATTGTTGTAAATATCCGTTATGGCTCTGTGTTTTTTTGCACTCATATGCTTGCCTCAGTGATTCTAGTCAGAATGTAAGTTTCTAGATTACAGAAACCATATCTACCTCTTTTTCTTGGTGCAATGGCTCCCACAGTGTCATAAAATAAAGTCAATGTTAAATGCCTAAATTAAATTAAGACTATGTTTAAACTAACATGGAGCATGAGAGTAATGGAAAGAATCTTTCACACCAAGTCCAAAGAACTGGCCTCAAGAAGAAATAGGTTCAGTGCATAACAGACAGCTTCCTCATCAAAAATGGACTAAGAAGTCACTCATTCACCATTCATTTAGTACAGATTTCTTGAACATTTATCATGGAAATAATAATTGCTCTACCTTTCTCATAATATTATGGTGATTTTCCAATGAAATAATAATGATTATGAAAGTTTTTTTTTTTTATAACTATTAGAATGTATAGATGTAAAATTTTGACTCCAATTACAATGTGTATGGAGGGGTGGTTTTTACACTACCAAGTAATTCTCTGACATCGACAGGGTGTCCTACAATTCAACTCATTTCTGACACATCCACCAGAAGATCTCACAGGTTAAGGGCTCAGTTCTACAAGACTGCTCCCTCTTTTCAGATGCCAATTGCAAGCTTAGGTTGCCACATGTGCTTCTATAGATCAGAGGTTTGAACAACAGGCTTCTTGGGTTCAATTAATTTGCTAGAGTGCTCACAGAACTCAAGAGAAACGTTTCACTTACTAGGTTACTGGTTTATAAGCCAGATGGAAGAGATGTATAGGGCAAGGTGTGGGGAAAGGATACCAAGCTTCCTTGTTCTCTGAGTGCATCACTCTCTCCAATTGCCATGTGTTCATCAACTGGGAAGCACTTGAAATCCCCTCCTTTTGAGTTTTTAAGGAGGCTTTATTACATAGGCAGGATTGATTAAATCACTGGCCATTGGTGATTGAACCCAATCTCCAGTCCCTCTCCATCCCTGGAGGTCTGGGGGTGGTCTGACATGACAATGCACCCCCATCCTTAGGTGCTTTCCAAAAGTCACTTCATTAACATATATTCATGTGTAGTGGAAAGGAGCTTGTTGTGAATATCAAGACACTTTTATTGTTCTTGTCACTTAGGAAATTCCAAGAGTTTTAGGAACTCTGTGCCAGGAACAGAGAAAAAGATCAACTATATATTTCTTATTATACATCACATATCACAAAATGTAAAGTTATGTGATTCATCACAATTGTTTTCAATGACACATAGTTCTCATGACAACAATCAAAATTAATATTTGCTGGCTGCAATCTAATTATTTACTATCTTTACTCACAACTTGAGATTACAAAGAAAGTCAGATTATTAAAAATTATGTATAAAACAAAACTCATAATATAACAAATGTTCCAGCCATGTTATGAAATATCTCTGTCCATTATTGATCCCTTGCTATTGTATTACGAAAATATAAAGTAATATGTAAGAAAAGACACCATCAGAGGAGACCTGAGTCAGATATCAGTACACTTTGTAGCCTTAGGTAAGTTATTCAAGTTTCAATCACATTCTCTTGAGGTATTATAGTACCTGTCCAGTCTAATTTGCAGGATGGTTCTGAGAATCAAATGAAATTTGTGTGAAAAGATATTGAAAAGTCAAAAGTATTATACAAGCCATAGGTGTTAGTCACTAACAGAATATATTCAGTGGAGTTATAAAATTTTCAGAGCAAAGCTGCAAACTAAATATAAACTATATTAGAAGTCCAAAAAAGTATTCCCTTGTTCCTGAATAGATGAACTCTTAGCTTCTGGGTGATAATAAATAGAGAGTAAAGCTAACATCTACTAGAGGATACCTCTAATAAAACAATTGTAGGCATGAAAAGAGGAGCCAGAGGCAAAGCACTTAGGGCCAGAGGCATTACCGTGTTGCTCTGGGAATGCACGCAGTCCACAGCGGAATAGGATTTTGGCAGAGGATGAGATTGCTTTGTGTGTAGATTCCTGCTGGATATGTTACATTTCTGTTCATGACTTGCCTACTTGGTAAGTTTGATTACTGCTGTGGCCAGTCTCTGAAAGAAAAAAGAAAAAAAGGAAAGAAAAGAAAATAGATGAGCTAAAAAGACCTTTGGTATATTAGAGTACAATAAATGACAGCAGGAAGTAAACCATTGTCTGAGGGGTATGGGAGAATAAACGGTTAGCACATGCCCTGACAAGTTCTTCCGCTGCTTGAAGAATTTCACACTGGCATTTCAGAAAGAGTTAATTTCTTAGAGGAATAAAATATTTTCACACTACTTTCCCCAAAGAACAGTTAATTAGGAAGGGTGATACAAGTAAATAATAATAATAATAATAATAATAATAATAATAATAATGATAGCTCTTAACTAACATCAGTTTAGAATTCATGTGATTTTCATTTAATCGTTATAGTAATCCAAATAGGTATTAGAATCTCCATTTTAGAGCCGAATGGGGTTTACATGCCTGGACCTCTGTTGTACAAACTAATAGGTGGTGAATCAGAATTCAGACCTAGATGATTCCAAATCTAGATATCATGTTCTTTGCCTCCATACTTAATTCCCAACACCAGTCATTAAACTGGTGTTTCTTCATGTCAAAATTTTCACTGGTTTACTGAATATATTTCAGAGGAATTCATGACTATATGTTTGATAAATCTTGGACAAAATTAAAAGTTGAATATTCTGTATGTTATTATATAGTAAATTTCCTATTCATGAAATTCAGACATCTTTACATCATACTGACCATGTGAGTAAGTGAATAACAATATTAAATGCTTAAAATAAAACTGCATCTCTGAAAAATATTAGTCAGATCTAAGGGTCAAATTATTCTTTTATACCCAAATGTTTAAATCACTTGTACTCTTAAATGTACTAAAACAATAAATATACCAGCAGGGTATGAGGAAGTCTTATCATTAAGCTTCATTTTAAAATTGTTGATATTTAAAGCATTTGCTATTGCAGGACAACACTCACTAATTATGAAGACCAGACATCCTTTAAGGAAACGCACTTTCTCTTCCTTTTTGTCTGAGTGCACATGTCATTTCCTAGGATTATTTCCATGAATTTTCCTTATGTGCTTTCACTGGGGCCTGCATCCAATTTGTGGTTGAAAATATTAAAGTGGTTGCTTAGAAACGCTGAAGTTGGAAATTTATGAGTTTTCAGAAGGTTGCATTGAAGTGTAGGGGTAGCATATGGTGATCTGACATGTTTTGTTCCCTAGCCAAAGAGAGGGGTAGCCTTCTGTGATCTCTCTAATTATTTCATGGCACTTTAAGATGCCAAGCTGAATTGAGAAAACAGCAAGGCATCAGGGCTAAGAAAAAACAGAATGTACTTTTTCGTATTCAATATTTATGACCAATTTTTTGTTGTTCTTTTTTTAAATTAATTGGAATAGTTTTGGAAATATTAAAGCAGAAGGTAAGTTTTAACTAAAGGATAAAATTAAAGGCTCGTTACTTTGGCTGAAATAGAAGGAAAGAATGTTTGTTAATGTAGAAAGAAAAAAGGCAGCAATGAAATGAAGGTGTTGCATAAGGAAGAGTTTTGGTCCTAAAAGTAAATTTTAACACATAGTGGAAGATAATTCAGTTTTTTGTTTCCCCAACAACTCAAGAAGATTGTAGATATTAGGAAACAGAGTCAAGAAAGATAAATACAAATAAGAAATTAATAAATGATTAAGGAATTGAAGCCGTAGTAATGCATAGGTGTTAATTTGTGTTTTGAACTTGGTCTGGGGAAAATGCATGAAAATCTGGGTGAATGAACAGAATAATTTATTCATTTTCTCATTCTTAAAATGTTCACCAAGAACCTATTGTTTCAGGAACGATGTTAGGATCTAGGAATAAAAAGAAGAGAAAGACATGGACTTTGCTGTCATAGAACTTATAGTTTTTGAGACATAGGCATATAAGCCAATATGGAACCCCATATGGAAAGTATAATGATATAAATATGTCATGAGGCTTTGTGAATATACAGGGACATTTAATATAGTCATGGAAAATTCGGGAAATTTCAGATTAGGCTAATTACTGAAGAGTTCCAAAATATCAGTGGTTTAATAGAGTAGGACTTTTTCTTGCTCATTCATTGCTATTTATTTGGTATACTTCCTGGGGCCCCTTTCACTTGGTGTTTCAGAGGCTTCCATCCTGTGGTTCTGGCATGTCCCAGGGGCTCAGTGCACTGCTGGATCCTGTGCATCAGTCCGGCAGTGAGGGACAAGGAAGACTTGAGGTACAATCTTTATGGGCTAGGCCAGGAAGTGGACATAGTCTATTGACCGCAACTTAGTTATATAGCTATATTTAACCTCAAGGGAAGCTGTGAACTAGGAGAAGTGAAAATAAGTTTTTTGACTGACTAGACTGCTTATGACACAGCTTTTGGAGATTTCATCTAGCTGAGCCTTAAAGATGTGAACCTAGTATCCAGATGAAGATTGGGCAAGAACATTCCTGAAAGAACGAATATCATGATAAAAGACATAGATGTAAAAACCTTATGGGACATTATAAAGGTCAGTGTTGTTGTAGTGTACATTTCAGGTGATGATTAATAAGAGATGAAATTCCACTGCTGATGTTTTTTCCTCAATTATACTTTCCAGTATATCCAGTTGCCTACTTGACATTTATCCTCTGCTCACTCAAAGACATATCAAATTCAACCTGTACAAAACCAACTCCAGGATCTTCTGTTCTGCTTCCTGGCCCTTGACCCCCTTCAAACCTAGTCCTCCTTATCCTATCATGCAAATAAAAAAATGGAAATGATCCTTGATATTTCCTCTAATTCCACAAAACTAATATATTACTAAATCTTGTATATGCTAAAATCAAATTTTTCTGAATATGTTTATTTTGTTCCATTTCAACTCTACCACTGTACTGCAGACTAACATCATCAGATCTATCACAATAGGCACCTAACTCATCTCTCCTTTTGCCATCCATTTTTGCTTCAGTCTGTTATATACAGCTATCCGTTAAAGACCAGGCCCATTACCACCATAATAGTCTGCATTTATTGGGTGCTCACAAAGTCCTAGGCATTATTCTAGGCATTGCATTGATTGTCTAATTTAGTTTCCATATAGCCCTATATTGCAGGGCCTATTCCCATTTCATTTCATAAATAAAGAAACCAAGACTTAGAAGGTTTTGGTAGCTTGCCCAATTTCACACAGCTGTCAGGCAGGATAACTTTTAAAAATCTAGGCATTCTGCTTCCTGAGCTTGTGTTCTAAATCACTGTGCTATATTTTCTCTCACTCATTTATTGAACGAATGAATATAATGAAGAAAAAGTGGCAGACTGGCAAGTGCCACATATAATAGAGAGTCATGTTGACACATTCTATCTTGTCCATATGTTGGACGTTTTATCTTGTCCGTATGTTGGAAAGGAACCATTAAAAGATTTTAAGAAAGTAATGACAGGCGCACCTGGGTAGCTCAGTCAGTTGAGCATCTGACACATGATTTCAGCTCAGGTCATGATCTCAGGGTTGTGAGATCAAGCTCCATGTTGGGATCTGCACTCAGCTGGGAGTCTGCTTAAAATTCTCTTTTTTCTTCTTCCTCTGCTCCTCCCCGCCCCTGGTCACGCTCTCTCTTTCTCTCTCAAATAAATAAATCTTTTTTAAAAAAAGAAAGCAATGACATAGTCAGATCTAGAGATCTGAAAGAGGTCTTTATTATGAGCATGGAAGTTGGAAAGGAAGAAGATTCAAAGCAGAGTGTAATTTCATTAGAGTATAAAAGAAATTGGCAAAGGGAATAAGGACTACATTATATCAGAAAAGATCTGAGGTTCTTTCAAGCTCTTGACAGCATACTCCTTCCTTGTCTCCTTTGTAGTCTCATTTCCTTCCCCAATATAGCACTTAGTCCAAATGCAACATTAATTGCATTTTTTAAAAATAATTTCAGAGTCAACAGACTTTATAATGGTGAAATGAGATGTTATATATATATATATATAGAGTGTGTGTGTATATATATATATATATAGAGAGAGAGAGAGAAATAGAGAGAGTATATGTATGTATATATATATATATATATATTATAGAGAGAGAGAGTGTCCAATGTGTCCAATGCAGTTCTTCAAGAAAAGGAAGTTCTTTTCTTTACCCTCTTCACATTCCATCCCCAAATGACCTGGATATGAGAGAGAAATGAATGTAAAGTTATTACAGTCTTGAGTTTAGAAGAATAAGCATAGTCATAAAAGTATTAAAAAATAAGGATAAAGTGTTCAAGCTTAGAGAAGTTTACTTTGGTGACTTTAAAAGATAGGGAAAAGTCAGCAAATATGTTTTAATTTTGCTTAAGTTTTGGTTATTCTGCTTAGTTCTGGTCAGAGCTAATGCTTTCAAGTGATCCCAAATGGACTTTAAAATTTGGCTAAATATAAGCACATATTCAAGTAGGAATTGAATGGTACAGTTTTAACTATTTATGTAAATGCTTAAAATAAATATAGCATACAAAATATCTCTCTCTCTGTGTGTATATATATATATATATACAAATAATTAAAAGAGATTTCTTAAACAGAATCTTTCTTGAGATATTTATTCTGATATACACAATATAACTCAATGTATTAGTTAAATAACATGTGATAAAATATGTTGGGCTAAATTTCTAGTTTCTACTTTAAATGCCATAAATCTATTCATGTATCTAGGGTTCAAGATAAAATAGAAAACCTGTGTATAACAAGAATATTCAATGAATATATCAGAAAATGTAATCACAAAAAATACTAAAGATACAGGTTCTGCAAAATGCTATGCAGTTTTGCTGAATGTGTAGGACCTGTATTTTCCGGAAACGTAGAGTCCCTCTGTGCATTATTTAACTTTCAAAGCAATGAATTGCAAGGACTAGAGTTATAGAATGAATTCTTTATGGGAGGGAATTTGGGGAGTGACACAGAAGGAGACAACAGCAAAGGAGAAGAGAAATTTCTCCTATATTCCTCTCTCTGTAAATGCACACTTCTAGTTCAGGGAGAATACTTAGCTAAATAATCAATAATTTATTAGCATGAGGTTTCTCAGGAAAAAAGAAATGAAAAGAAAATTTGCATGTACTGTTACAATTCTTTTTCTGTATTGTATATTGACTTTTATTTATTTTTCCCAACCCTAACTGTATCCAGCTTTATTAAAGATACTTTTCATAGACAATCATTTCAGGCAGGACATGGGCAGACAATCATTAACAGTATACAATGACTTTCCAACCCCCTTCTTCAGTGGACTACCAAAATCAGAAAGGCACTACAAAACCCAATGAAGTCTTCATGTGATGCTCTGAACAGGAAAAGGTTAGAGTGAGGGTGGACATTTCACATTTAGCATGTTGCTTAACAACTTTTCATAAGCCGACCCTGACTTTCAGGAAATGAAATGAAAGTGGCAGAATTATCAATCTGAAGATTCACAAGCTAAAAACAGAACTCTTTTGAGGGTTGCCATCTCCATGGTGACACTGTAAAGTCCACATTGCCTAACATACTGGAAACCATTTTTGGGAGTCAGGTTCCAATAGGTCTGTGGATTTAAGGGAGTCAAGTCTATGTGGAAGGTAGAGAGGGAGAAGAGCACATAAAAATGAATTTTAGTTTTTCCACACCACACGTTTGTGCCAGGGTGGTTAATATGTGTCAACATGAAGGAATTCCTCCTCCTGGGAACCAAGAGGAAGTTTCTCAAAACTAGATGGGAAGGGTGTTTCCTCCTATATCAATCTAGCTTCAGAGATAGTCTATTAATGACATACACCCTCCCCCCAAAACAACAATGAAGTGTTTAACACCATAGCTTAAAAAAAAAGTAAAACAAAATCTTGCATTTTTATAAAACTTGATAAAAAATAGTAATTCAAACTGTACAGTCACCAGAAGTACACAGTTATAAAAAATACACACATTTCACTTGGCATCTTTTTTTAAAATTTTTTTTTGATGTAAAGTTTGATGATTCATTAGTTGCGTATAACACTCAGCGCACCATGCAATGCGTACCCTCCTTATTACCCATCACTTGGCATCTTCAGCACCTTTATCTTTCTGTGCCAGGTCTGTTTGGGCCTCTCCATTTTTGCAGGGTTATTTCCATCTTTGCAAGCATCAGATTTTCCCTTTTTCTCTTTGGGTACCTTCTCTCCCTTTTTGGAGAGGCCTGGGCTCTGGCTTTAGAGGAGTAGGTTTAGTAGATAACCTTGCAGATCTTCTCTGTGCTTCATCCTTCACCTTGGCTTTATCTCCTTCAGTGCCCCCCTCAGTCTTTCTCTTGTGCATGGTGGTGACAGCGGCGGGAGGTAGGCGCTGGATGCAGGGATGTGACAGTGGACAGGCTTTGGTTGGTCTGGGGGTCTCGCTTGCCTCTTCTTCATGCTTGTATTGACTTTTAATACTCGTATTTTTCTTTCCAGCTTTAGATGATTTATTCACTATTAGTAACATATCAGTAAATTCTCATAATTAAATATTTTCATAATGATTCTAACATGAATATGATTACGAAAAAATATGAGTGAATCGCAATAATTTCGTATGTTGGAAAAGTAAGGAAAGATAAATTCATGTTTGGATTTTGTCATTGAGGAGTGGGTGAAATGGGTAAAGAGGGTCAAAGGTACAAACTTCCAGTTATAAAATAAATAAGTCATGGGGATGTAATGTACAACATGGTGACTATAGTTAATAGTACTGCATTGCATATTTGAAGTTGCTAAGAGAGTAGTTTTCATATCAAGAAAAAAAATTTTGTACTGTGTATGATAATGGATTTTTTTTTAAGTTTTTTTATTATATTATGTTAGTCATCATACAGTACATCCCCGGTTTCCGATGTAAAGTTCGATGATTCATTAGTTGCGTATAACACCCAGTGCACCATGCAATATGTGCCCTCCTTACTACCCATCACCAGCCTATCCCGTTCCCCTACCCCCCTCCCCTCTGAAGCCCTCAGTTTGTTTCTCAGAGTCCATAGTCTCTCATGCTTCATTCCCCCTTCTGATTACCCCCCCTTTCTTTATCCCTTTCTTCTCCTACCGATCTTCCTAGTTCTTATGTTCCATAGATGAGAGAAATCATATAATTGTCTTTCTCTGCCTGACTTATTTCACTTAGCATTATCTCCTCCAGTGCCGTCCATGTTGCAGCAAATGTTGAGAACTCGCTCTTTCTGATAGCTGAGTAAATTTCCATTGTATATATGGACCACAACTTCTTAATCCAGTCATCTGTTAAAGGGCATCTCGGTTCCTTCCACGCTTTGGCTATTGGGGACAATGCTGCTATGAACATTGGGGTGCATATGGCCCTTCTCTTCACTACGTCTGTATCTTTGGGGTAAACACCCAGTAGTGCAATGGCTGGATCATAGGGTAGCTCAATTTTTAACTTTTTAAGGGACCTCCACACTGTTTTCCAGAGTGGCTGTACCAACTTGCATTCCCACCAACAATGTAGGAGGGATCCCCTTTCTCCACATCCTCTCCAGCAATTGTTGTTTCTTGCCTTGTCCATTTTTGCCATTCAAACTGGCGTAAGGTGGTATCTTAGTGTGGTTTTGATTTGAATTTCCCTGATGGCTAATGATGTTGAACATTTTTTCATGTGTCTGTTCACCATTTGTATGTCATCATTGGAAAAGTGTCTGTTCATATCTTCTGCCCATTTTATGATTTGATTATTTGTTTCTCGCGTATTGAGTTTGAGAAGTTCTTTGTAGATCTTGGTTACCAGTCTTTTATCTGTAGTATCATTTGCAAATATATTCTCACATTCCGTGGGCTGCCTCTTAGTTTTTTTGACTGTTTCCTTGGCCGTGCAGAAGCTTTTTATCTTCATGAAGTCCCACAAGTTCATTTTTTCTTTTGTTTCTCTTGCCTTCGGAGATGTGTCATGAAAAAGGTTGCTTTGGCCCATGTCGTAGAGGTTGCTGCCTATGTTCTCCTCTAGGATTTTGATGGATTCCTGTCTCACATCGAGGTCTTTCATCCATTTGGAGTTTATTTTTGTGTATGGTGTGAGATAGTGGTCAAGTTTCATTCTTTTGCATGTAGCTGTCCAATTTTCCCAGCACCATTTATTGAAGAGATTGTCTTTTTTCCACAGGATGTTTTTTCCTGCTTTATCAAATATTAGTTGCCCAAAGAGCCGAGGGTCCATTTCTGGGCTCTCTATTCTGTTCCATTGGTCTATGTGTCTATTTTTGTGCCAGTACCATGCCGTCTTTGTGATCACAGCTTTGTAGTACAGCTCAAAATCCGGCATTGTGATGCCCCCAGCTCTGTTTTTCCTTTTCAACAGTTCCTTGGAGATTCGGGGCCTTTTCTGATTCCATACAAATTTAAGGACTATTTGTTCCAGTTCTTTAAAAAACGCCATTGGTATTTTGATCGGGACAGCATTGAAAGTGTAGATTGCCCTGGGTAGCATGGACATTTTAACTATGTTAATTCTTCCGATCCATGAGCATGGAATATTTTTCCATCTTTTTGTGTCTTCTTTAGTGTCTTTCAAGAGTGATTTATAGTTTCTAGCATATGGATCCTTTACCTCTCTGGTTAAGTTAATTCCAAGGTAACGTATGGTTTTTGGTGCTATTGTAAATGGGATGGATTCTCTAATTTCTCTTTCTTCAGTCTCATTATTTGTGTATAGAAATGCAACTGATTTCTGAGCATTGATTTTGTATCCCGCCACATTACTAAATTGCTCTATAACTTTTAATAGTTTGGGAGTGGATTCTTTTGGATTTTCCATATAGAGTATCATGTCATCTGCGAAGAGAGACATTTTGACTTCTTCTTTGCTGATTTGGATACCTTTTATCCCTTTTTGTTTTCTGATTGCTGTTCCAAGGACTTCTAGTGCTATGTTGAATAATAGTGGCGAGAGTGAGCATCCTTGTCGTGTTCCGGATCTTAAGAGAAAGGCTTCCAGCTTTTCCCCATTGAGAATAATATTTGCTGTAGGCTTTTCATAGATGGTTTTTATGAGATTGAGGAATGTACCCTCTATCCCTACACTCTGAAGGGTTTTAATCAGGAAAGGATGCTGTATTTTGTCAAATGCTTTTTCTGCATCAATTGAGAGGATCATATGATTTTTGAATTTTTCTTTCGGTATAAAATCTATGACACTGATTGATTTGCGAATGTTGAACTAGCCTTGCAAACCAGGGATGAATCCCACTTGGTCATGATGGATAATCCTTTTACTGTACTGTTGGATTCCATTAGCCAGGATCTTGTTGAGGATTTTGGCGTCCATATTCATTAGGGAAATTGGTCTGTAATTCTCCTCTTTGATGGGGTCTTTGCCTGGTTTGGGGATCAAGGTAATATTGGCCTCATAGAATGAGTTTGGTAGTTTTCCTTCTGTTTCTATTTTTTGAAATAGCTTTAGGAGAATAGGTATTATTTCTTCTTTGAATATTTGGTAGAATTCCCCAGGAAAACTGTCCAGGCCTGGAGTTTTGTTATTTGGGAGGTTGTTTATCACTGACTCAATCTCTTCATAATTAATTGGCCTGTTTAAAAAGTCAATTTCTTCCTGTTTCAGTCTTGGTAGTTTATAGGTTTCCAGGAAGGCCTCCATCTCTTCCAGATTGCTTAATTTATTGGCATAAAGCTGTTGATAAAAGTTTCTAATAATCCTTCCAATTTCATTGGTGTTGGTTGTGATCTCTCCTTTTTCATTCATAATTTTATTAATTTGGGTCCTTTCTCTATTCTTTTGGATAAGTCTTGCCAGTGGTCTGTCAATTTTATTGGTTCTCTCAAAAAACCAGCTTCTAGTTCTGTTGATCTGCTCTACTGTACTCCTCGTTTCTAATTCATTGATTTCTGCTCTAATCTTGGTCAACTGCTTTCTCGTGCGTGGATTAGGCCTGTCCCTCTGTTGCTGTTCCAGCTTCTTGAGGTGAGAATATAAAAACTGCATTTTAGATTTTTCTATTCTTTTGAGTGAGGCTTGGATGGCTATGTATTTCCCCCTTAGGACTGCCTTTGCAGTATCCCATAGGTTTTGGACCATTGTGTTTTCTTCTCATTGGTCTCCATAAATTGTTTAAATTGATTTCTGATTTCCTGGTTTATCGAGTCATTCCTGAGCAGGATGGTTCTTAGTCTCCAAGTGTTTGAGTTTCTTCCAAATGGTTCCTTGTGGTTAAGTTCCAATTTCAAAGCGTTTTGGTCTGAGAATATGCAGGGAATAATTTCAGTCTTTTGGTATCGGTTGAGACCTGTTTTGTGACCCAGAACATGGTCTATTCTTGAGAATGTTCCGTGGGCATTAGAATAGAATGAGTATTCTTTGGTTCTGGGATGTAGTGTTCTATATATATCTATGAGGTCCAACTCATTGAGTATGTCATTCAAAGTCCTTGTTTCTTTGTCAATTCTCTGCATGGGTACTCTGTCTATTACTGATAGTGGGTATTGAGGTCCCCTACTATTAATGTATTTTTATCTATATGTCTCTTTATTCTGGTTAAGAGTTGGTTTGTGTGTCTTGCTGCTCCCCTGTTTGGGGCATATATATTTATAATTGTCATATCCACTTGTTGGATACATCCTTTAAGAATAATATAGTGCCCTCTGTGTCTCTAACTATAGTCTTTAGTTTAAAATCCAATCTGTCTGATATAAGAATTGCTACCCCAGCTTTCTTTTGAGGTCCATTGACGTGAGAGATGGTATTCCATCCCTTTACTTTCAGTCTAAATGTATCTTTAGGTTCAAAATGAGTCTCTTGTAGACAGCAAATGGATGGGTCATGTCTTTTTATCCATTCTGCAACCCTGTGGCATTTATGGGAGCATTTAGGCCATTTACATTGAGACTGATTATTGAGAGATATGATTTTAATGATGCCATGTTGCCAGTAAAGTCTTTGTTTCTATAGATTGTGACTTTCTGTTCTGTATCACTCTTGGCGCCTTTTTACTTTTATAGAACCCCCCTTAATATCTCCTGTAGGGCTGGTTTCGTGGTTAGGAAATTGGTCAATGACTGGCGATTCTGGAAGGTCTTTATTTCTCCATCAATTCTGAATGACAGCGTTGCTGGAGAAAGGATCCTTGGCTGCATGGTCTTCTCTGAAAGAGCTTTAAAAATGCCCCCCCCCAACCCTTTCTCTCATTCCAGGTCTGTGTAGACAGGTCTGACGCAATTCTGATACCTTTGTCTTGGTACGTGAGAAATTTCTTTGCCCTGGTCGCTTTCAGTACTGTATCCTTGGATCTAATATTTGCGAAGTGCACTATGACATGACATGGCATAGGTTTGTCGTGGTTGAGCTTGGGAGGGGTCCTCTGTACCTCTTGGACAGAAACGTTTGTTTCACTTGCTAGATTAGGGAAATTTTCAGCTACAATTTGTTCAAATATCTCTTCTAGACCTCTGTTTTTCTCCACCTCCTCAGGGATTCCGATGATTGTGACATTGGAACATTTCATTGAGTCAGTAATCTTCCGTATCGTACATTCATGAGAATGGATTTTTTTGAGTCCAGATTCTATTTTAGCTTTCTCTTCTACTAACCCATCCTCCAATTCGCTGATATGTTCTTCTGCCTCATCCACCCTGGCCGTCAGAGCCTCTAGTTTTGACTGCATTTGGCTCATAGAATTTTTAATTTCTGCCAGATTCGCTCTCATTTCCGCCCTTAGAGATTCTATATTCTCATTAACATTTTCATTAATACTTTTTTCAAGTCTACACATCATCTTGACCATTGTTACTCTGAATTCCATTTCTGATAATTTGGTTATATCCATTTCCATTAGTTCTGTGGCAGAGGCCACAGACTCATTGTCTTTTTTTTTGCTGGGGGGGGGGGGGATTTCTCCTTCTCGTCATTCTGATGAGGAGAGGTTGCGGGGTTTTCCAGAGCCCAAATTATTGACGGGACCCAGGCAGTGCGCACTTGTTTTATAGGGATCTTACGGATGTGGGCTTCTTGATTTTTCAGCCTGCCTTCTGGGGGCGGGGCCTGCCGCGCCGATACTCAGGCAACCCTGTTTGGGTAGAGTCTCCGTGTCCCCTGCGAGGGGGGATGGGGATGGGCACACTGTGAGCTGGTCTTTCCAGGCTTTTGTTCTTTGGCGGCTTTCCCTGGCGGTTTGCTGTGCCTCTTCTGAGAGTCAGAGCAGCAGTGGCCGAATCTCAGCCTCTGTCTCAGAACAGTGGGATCGCGGACCGTTCTCCGCTGATGTTCTGGCCACTTTAACTCTGTTTCTGTTGGTGCTGCTCAACCCTGCAGCATCCCGGGATGTGCGCCCCACACCCTGAGTCCCAGCCCTCACTTCCAGGGCCTGCGCATCTCTGTCCTTTGTGTTTTAACACCACCAGCCACCAGCCGCCCCCGCGTGCTCCGGAGCTCCCGGTCTCAGTCTTGTTCCAGTGAGCACACCGGAGCTCCGTTTCAGTCTGGTGGCGCGCGCTCCCCCACTGACGGTCTCAGTCTGTTGTCTCGCGGGTGCCGTCAGCGAGTCTGCCCGCTCCCGCGTGCAGGTGGCTACCGCTTCCCGGCACCGGAACATGGCGGCTCCCTCCCCCTTCCGTTTATCTTCCGATATCTGTGCGCAGTTTCATGGCTCCCCGCTTCATACCTCAATACTCAGCGCTGGAGATGTTCATTTGTAGAGATCCAGATGTATCTTCCTGTGTCTCAGGCTGATTCCGTGGATGTTCAGGATGGTCTGGTACCTATCCAGCTCGACTCAGGGGACCGGCTGAAAAAGGGGTCCCCCACTCCTCCACCATCTTAACTCCCTTTTGGTAATGGATTTTTAACTACAATTGTTATGGTGATCGTTTTGCAATTTATACAAATATTGAATGATTATGTTGTATACCTGACACTAATATGTTATATGTCAATTATCTTGATTAGAAATAATAAAATAAAAAGATTATAATTCATAGAGGTCAATTGGATGTGTTAAGAACTTTAAATTATTAATAAAAGGCAACTGTGAGAAAGACTGAAGATTTTATATAAAAAGACTATCAGAGAAAATGCTTTTTTTCTCGTGAAATATATCCATGTAGTACTATGAGAGGAAGATATGGTTAAGAAAACTGGTTAGAGTATGTGGCAAATTTACTAAAATTATTTTGCTTTTTTAAATATATTCAGTTAGTCAACATACTTTTTAAAAATAGCCTTATTGTACACGGATATATATTTTTAGAAAGAATTTTAGTTTTGAAAATAGTGTTTGGGGGCACCTGGGTGGCTTAGTCGGTTAATCGTCTGCCTTTGGCTCAGGTCATGATTCCAGGGTCCTGGGATCAAGCCCTACCTCAGGCTCCTTGCTCAGTGGGGAGCCTGCTTCTCCCTCTCCCTGTGCCTGCCCCTCCCCCAGTTTGTGCTCTTTCTCTTTCTCAAATAAATAAATAAATAAATAAGATCTTAAAAAAAAAGAAAAGAGTTTTTGATTCAGGACTATTTTATAGGATATTTAGTAAATAATATTTCAAAATTATATAATTTTAATTTTTTTCAACATTCTCTATC